>NC_138075.1:131229137-132429137 GCF_964212035.1 Myotis nattereri | reverse complement strand
TACCTGGATGTGGGGTTGGTAGGGGCAGTTTGAAAAGGTGAGACCGAAAGTAATAAGTCTAGCCATCACTGGTTCACGTTGTCCTTGTCTGGACTTCAGGGACTGGCTTGGATAGCTCAGCAAGAGGCCACCACAAGCTCTCTGTGGACACAGTGGCATGTCCTGGCACTTTAGGTACCTTGTGAAGAATGGCCCAGGGGACGGATAGGACTGATGACAGTTTGGGGCTTGGAGATGCCTATGATATGGGTTCTACTTGTCACAATTTCCTCTTAAATTTCAACTCCACTTAATGGAAGGACTTGATCCACAGCTCCTAATCATTCACCAAAGGAGCACTAACACCATTAATTTTATTAAGAAAGATGAGAACTAATATCTATATATTTACTCTATGCCAGGCATCATTCTCATATATCATTCGCTGAAATATAATACTAAGAAACATGACCCCCATTTTACAGATGAGAAAAATGAGGTATGAAAAAGTTATGTAAAACTTGAGTAACAGAACTGTAATTCTAATCTTAGCAACTGCTCAAGAGAGAGCCTTCCATTAGACCTGAAGGATTACATGTGAATTAATTAAACATGACAGTCAAAATGTTTTCATAGACCTATTAAAATTATTAAAAAGGGTGACACTGTTAATGACCTATAGCTCACCTGAGGATATGTTTTTATTGATTTTTTAGAGAGTGGGAGAGAGAGAGTGCCCGGGCGGGGTGGGGGGGGAACGGTAGTCCATTTCTCCTGATTGGAAGTACTGAAGCATAGACTGTATGTAAGCAGAGAACTTGGCAGTGATACTGTGGAAGCAATTTAAATTCTGGTGAGTATTGACTTATCCATGCAGAACTGGTTACATAATTTGCAAGGCTCAGTGCAAAAGAAAATGTTTTTTAAATTATTAAACATTAAAAATTATTTAAAAACTAGAGGCCTGGTGCATGAAAATTCATGCAATGGGGGGTCCCTTAGCCCAGCCTGCACCCTCTCATAGTCTGGGACCCTTGGGGGATGCCCACCTGCTGGTTTAGGCCTGCTCCCCAAGAACAGATCATCTAAAAGAAATAATCATATCCTTTGCTAAGGATTTTTTAAAAAGGTAATGGTTACATGAAAATTCACTGCCAGTGGGGCTGAGGGGACTGGGGGACTCTGGCAGCAGGTGCACAGAGAGGCTGGACCCACCTGGGGGCAGGCCCAGCCATGCACCTGCTGCCTCCCTCCCCCTCTCCCCCCCTCCCCCCCGTGGGGCTGAGGGGACTGGGTGCTGCCATCTTGTGAGGGCATGATGGTCAATTAGCATATTACCTCTTTATTATATAGGATTATTAAATATTTCAAGATGGTGACAGCAGAGCCTTAAACTAAGTGTGGGGCCCATGTAGTCATGGAGCTTTGGATAATTGCATAGGTGGCATACCCAGGAAGCTGGCTCTGTTTCCATATTATAAAAATCTGGAACTTAGGGACACATTTCATAAAGAACTAGAGGCCCAATGCACGGAATTTGTGCAAGGGCCTTGGCCCTGGCCCCCACCCTCCGCCGCTGTTGTGACTGGGGGCCTCTGCCACCTCTGCCTTGTCCCCTGCCCGCTGTGGCTTTGTCCGGAAGGAAGGAAGGATGTCTGGAAGGACGTCCGGTCTAATTAGTATATTAACCTTTTATTGTTATAGATTGCACTGGTAAAGTGAAGAGAATGAGAGGAGAGTTACAAGGGAGTGAAAAGAATTTCTGGAAAACATGATGTGAATGAAAGCATGCTGACAAATGAAACAGAAAGACATTGCAGCCCAAAATAATATCGAGAGAAATGCAGCAGAATTGGGAATCGATTTTCTGAGTGCTACCTAGATGAGGGGTTGGTAAGTGCAGTTTGAGAAGATGAGACCAGAGGCAATAGAACAGCCATAGCTGATGCTCATAATTCATTTCCCTCCAGCAGCAAAGGCAGTCTTGTGATTACAGGGAGTCATAACACCGGGTTCTCACCTCTAAAGACAAACAGCCCAGGGAAAATTAATGCTGATCGAGGAGGGAAACAAACACATCCACAACAGAAGAGCTACCACACTAGCTATCTAGGAAAATCCGCTCAGACCTTCATGCCTGAATATGAAATGTCAACCAAGAATCATCAGACAGAGAATTACAGCAGCAACCATGGGAAAGAACGAAACACGCATAAAAAGGGATACTTGAGGGAACATAATTTAGTAAACAGAGGGACCCCAGCAAGACGTATCCAAAGAGATGTCGGTGGGAACCCAGAAATCACGTGAAATCAGATAACCACTCAGCAGGAAAGACGGAACCAGTCTAAGTTAGAGCACTAAGTTTAGTGGGTTCCTAATCTTCAAGAACAATTCATTGGATTTCAAGCAATAAAGACGAATGTAAAGCTGCAAGATCCTAGAGATATCGTGAAGGATGCAAGAAAAAGAATATCAGTTAGAAACGCTAGTAAAAAAAAAAAGGAAACGGTATAATGGAGTCACCATTCAATAGAAAGCAAAATAAAGCACGGGACAATTTTGAGAGCAGTATTAGAAGAGAGAGGTCAATTCTTTATCTGGGGATTTCCCTCTTCATGTGACACAGAGGTCCTTGGCTGGGCGCTGGGGCACGGACCCCCAGGCAGTCCGTCTTGGACGAGCTCCTGCTATAGCGGGGGGCACACTCGTGGGTAAGGGACTCACGGTGGCAACTTCCGGTGAGTGGACCCGCAGCTACAGACGCAGGACCTGCGGAAAGGTTCCCTTCCAGCTTCCCCAGGACCCAACACTCAGTCTCTCGCTCAGCTTCCCCCCCTTTCATCCGCGGCGCTCCTGCCTAACTGAGCCTGCGCCAGCACTAACGCGCACGCGCCAACGCCGGTCCAATCAGAATCTCAAACCCAAATTCCAGGTGGGCGGACTCCTCGCGGGGAGGGGCGGGATCTTCAGGCCGAACCACGGCCGTGATTGGTCGGTGGAGGGGACACACGTTCTCCTTTAGGCGAAGCCTCGCCCGCCGGCCAAATGTAGTGAACTCCTCTCCTAATTTGGGAAGGGTCCGGCGCGGGCCTGGGCGGGGCGGCGCCGAGTGCGCCTGCGCAGAGCGTCCGCCCGGGAGCGTTCTCTGTTTGGGTGTTGCTTCAGCTCCGGCGGGCGGGGTGCATCTCTCTCACCCGCAAAACGCGCCCCGCGGGAGCCGGCCGTTTCCACGTACAACCTGTGAGGTGCTGCCCGCCGAGGTGAGTGTGTGTGGCAGTGCACTTGGCTCCGCCGGTCTCCGCGCGGTTTGAGGGGTGCTGGACCCTTTCCACGCCCCCGCCCCATCCTCCCGCTTGCACCCGGTCCTTGCCCCTGGATGCCCACTTTGCAGGGCGCGGGGGAAGCCGAGCGTGGCAAGCAGAGTTCCCTCCTTTCTGTTTCCGCACCCTCCTGCCTTCACCCACGTGCTTTGTTGTTGTCGTTTGGTGCAGATCATGTCCAAGTCCCTGAAAAAGTTGGTAGAGGAGAGCCGGGAGAAGAACCAGCCGGAAGTGGACATGAGTGACCGCGGCATCTCCAACATGCTGGACGTCCACGGCCTGTGTGAGTGCCGGGGCCCCGCCCTCCCCTTGGAGGGGCTGGAAGGGCGTGTAAGTTTTCCAAGTAACTGCCGGCCATTGTGTGAGCGGTTGTCCTGGCTTATAGGCCACCCTCTGCTTGTACACATCACTTGTCAAGACCTTGGCTCACAAAGTTTGCCGTCAGAACGTGCTCTCTTTTGCCTGGGAAACGCGCGTGGGGGCCCGGGCAGGGATCACACAGATGGCTGCTGCTGCTGCGTCTCAGCAGTTGTCTGTGCGGATTGATGGCGTTTGGGTGGATTGCCCACTCGGTTTACTTAATAGCCACTTTATTTTTTAATTGAAAATCTTTTTAAAAATATCATTCTTCTTTTCTCCTAATATAGGTTTTGGCCCTTGAACAAATGCCGCACAAATGTTACGTGGCAAGTGTTCTTGTGCCTTGAGTATGTTAAACATTTCTCCACTCATTACCATTTTGTGGGTCTGTCCTCTTTCGTTTAGGCTTTTGTTGTTTCCAGCTTGTGCTACGGTGATGTCTTCCTAACTTCCCACTTGCCTCCAGGTTTACGGACCCTGTGGTCTAGTCTCTATTGCTCGCAGTGCTATTTTTTCAGTAACACAGGTCTCTGTGTTACTCTGTCCTTTAAGCCAGGGAATACAAACTCAAGGTCTGGGGGGTAGTCATGACCGCCTTAATGGTATCCCACCTACTACTCAGATCCAAACAGTTGCTACCACCTGGAGAAGTTTGCTCAGTGTTGCCAGAGTGTTTTTGTTTGTTTTGTTTTTTAAGAAAACAAGTATCTGGGTGAAACTTACCAATTTTCAGAAGTTGGTGATTCATTTCAGTATTTGAAAAATACTTTATAAAGGTGAAATAAAATACTCTTCAGGCTGAATGTGGCTTCAGTTTGGACCTTCTCTCTTAAACACCTCTGGTTGCTCATTACCAACAGCAATGCTCCAGTTTCCTTGGCGTGACATGCAGGGCCTTCCTGAGTCTGACCACAACCCACCGTAGGTCCCGTCCCCTCCGTGTATTTGGTGTCCCAGCCATTCTACCTCATTGCCCTTCCTGAGCCAGGGCACACCCTTTCAGGTTTGTATACCTTTACAAGTATTGTTTCCTCCCTCTTCACTCTTCTTGGCCCAAAATATTTTTACTGTTTATCAAGAGTCAGCTCAGACGTCTCAGCCTAGGTAAAGCCTCTGTCTGTCCCAAGCTGACATAGTTAACCCTCTCTCCTATGAAGCTAGAAGACATACCTTGTTTCATGACCCTCGTTACATAGGATTGTAATCTGTTTTTAACCTAACTGTTTCTCTTCCCCACTGGGAGCCTGCAGGGGCTTACAGCTGGGCAAAATTTATATTTGCCTTCTTTATAATATTGCCTGGAACACAGTAGGTGCTCATAATGGTTGATGGATGAAAGAGAGAAGACTGGCTTAGGCCTGTGAGTTTATGAGATCCACACTAGTTTGTGACAATGGAGACGAAGGGGAGAGGTCCAGGAGACCCGAAAATATAATGGATTGCTTGTTAGGTGTGGAGAGAGCAGAGTCAGATTTACTGTGACTCCATGGTTTGTGCCTGGGACAGACATGGGGATGGTGCCATTGATACATCTCTGAAAAGTTGATGAAAATTTGTAAGCTCTTAGGAAGATATCTGCCATTAGGCTTAGCTTTTGTACTAATTAGCATCTTAGCCTCTTGCTATGTGTTGGCCTCTCTCAGTGGTGATGGCTTCCCTGGGGCAGCAACAGAGCAGATGTCTCTGGTACTGAATTGGCACTTGTGGATCTGGGTGTGTCCCCGAGCTGCCCCTGCCTGGTCCTGGTTATCACCGGGGACACCGCTGCAGTGGAGGGAGGAGGTGAAGAGCTGCCAGCAGGAGGCCTGGCTCTGCTGTACTCTTGGCCCCATGGCTTTCTGCTCCTTGGCACTCATTTTCTCATGGGCTTGAAGAAAGAGATTGCTTTCAGCAGAAAAACATTATATTTCTCAGCTTTCAAGAAAAATTTTTTTTTCTGTAATATAAGTAGGGAGAGTGGTGTAGCTATTTTGGTTCAGTTGCATTATCTTTTTGAGGCCTTGACTTTTATTGAAGAAAAAAGAGCCACTTGCTTCCTGAAAAAGATGTTTCCGTTGTAATATGAGGTGGTGGAAAGTAAGATCATCCTTAATTTTTCCTAGAGAGCATACTAAAGGAAGAATGTACTTCCTGGGGAGTTCAGGGGACGTGAGTTTGGCCTCTGTGGTGTGTGTAGACCCAAGGAGTGGCTGCTTTCTGCTATAGCTCCCTGACTTTTGGAGCTGGGAGGTTCTGAATGCTTTCCAAAGCCTATTATTCCTCACTGGAATTCAGGTATCAGTAGTGCACATCATATTTTACATATTAAAATATTTGACAAGATTATATTTATTGCAGCATGAGAAGCCACAGCCTTTCCTTATAACATTTTTAGCTGTTATCATGTAGTTTTATGAATAGTTTTATTGGTTTAGTGCTAAGATAAGACTCTTTGGAGAAACTGAAAAAAATGTAAGGGCATTAAAGGGAAATTATGAGACACAATAACCATTCTAATCCACTGAACTCCCCAGGAAGTATGTTCATTCTTATCTCCCAAAAGATAAGAATGGAGATTTGTGCTTATTCTCATATGAGATGTCCATCTGTCTGTCTACTGGGAGAGTTGTGTCTAAGAAGCGCAGCACTGCCTCTGAGACAGTACTTGGCCTTAAAAAATGTTTTCAGGAGCTTAGATACCAAAAGCTTTCTGATGGAGAAAACTTCCTAGGCCAGAGACAGCCAGTAGACAGGTTCTAGAGTTTCCTGTCAGATTCTGGAAATGGCCAAATCCTGCTTTGCCAGGCAGGAGAGTGCAGTACTCATAAGTGGGGCCTTGGAGTGGAATAGTGCGGCTTCAGATTCTCCATCTTCTGCTTACTGCTGTGAAACGTCAGAGAAGCTGTTTAACCTTTCTGAGCCTCAGTTTCCTCATTGTCAAATGGATATGTAAGTACCCATTTGGTTGGATTGGTTTAGTACTAAAGGCACTGATGTATGTCAGCTGCTGAGCACTATGCCTGCACATGAAATGTTAACTATTAATGCGAAGTTCCAGATGGAACTTGGTAAGCCTCAGCTATCACCAGTTCCACCATATCGGCCTGAACCAAGAATAGCATGGTTAATTAGACAGAGTGAGGGATTTGTGTCCTATGAGGAATATATATATACATATATATATATATATATGTATGTATATACACACACACACATACATATACTATGTATATATATGTGTGTGATTATATATATATTTTTTATTTCAGAGAGGAAGGGAGAGAGAGAAACATCAATGATGAGAGAGAATCATCGATCGGCTGCCTCCTGCACACCCCCCACTGGGGATCGAGCCCACAACCCAGGCATGTGCCCTTGACCGGAATCAAACATCGGACCCTTCAGTCCACAGGCCGACAACTGTGTCCATTGAGCCAAACCGGTTAGGGCCTGTGTGGATGTTTTTATGTGGCTTATTAGGATCTGGAGGGTATGGTACTTTTGCCTAGGGTTGTTATAGATTTAGATGGCTGTTATTTTTTTAATTACCCCTCATTTTTTCTTTCTCTTCATTGTTTTTCTATAGGACGTGTAATCTGCACACATGTTCTCCTTAAAGCTTCCAAGTGTAATGACACCGATTTTGTTCTTTTTATTAAAGAAAATTTAACTGCAGAAACTCTCCACACAGCAGCTGTCTTCACTGGGTGATGAAGTTGCTTTTGAAGGGTCCTGTAATCAGCTTCCGGGAGCTAAGAATCCCATCAGGAGCCTGCAAGATTTCCCCCATTTCTTTTACTTAAGTCTTTTGTGACGTTTTAATCTCTTCAAGTTTATTACCCTCTGGGTGTTCAGGCCTTTATCAGTTTTTTTTCAGGTTAGGCTGAAATATCTTTCAGATCAATCTTAGAAAATAACCTGCCTTGGAGGTCTTTCTAAAGGAGCTTATAAAATAATCCACAAAAGTACTCATAGTTTCTTTGGTTTCAGAAGCTGTGTTAAACCTGGAAGTAGTCACTTCTGTTAGGTGTGTCAGTTACAGACATACCTTGTTTTATTGTACTTCACAGATGTTGCTGATTTTTACAAATTGAAGTCAAAGACCCTCCAGCACAAAGAGATTATGACTCGCTTTATTGCAATACTGACTTTATGGAGGTAGTCTGGAACTGAACCCACAATATCTCTGAGTATGCCTGTAGGTTGTCTTCAAGGGGAAAGTTAAAGAGCTGGGAAGACCATGTCCTGTTAGCTGTAATCTTTATTAAGACCTTTTATATTTTGACTCCTCTAAGTTGCCTGTATATGCCCACCTTTGTGTTTCTTTTTTGTGTGTGTGTGTGTTTAAAATTTATCTTTATTGTTGAAAGTATTGCAGATGTCCCCTCTCTTTTTCCCATTGACCCTCTCCACCCTGCAATATCTTGGCCTGGGCAGCCCTTTTCTCTCCCCAGCTAACTAACCCCTCCCTTGTCACTTAATGCTTATAAAAGAAAGAATTATTTATCTATCTACGTAACTCCATTGAGATGTTTCCCCACCATCCCATCCTGCCTGGGCCAAGTGGCTCTTCTGGGCCAGGTGTGCTTGCTTCTGCTATCTCGGTACTTGGCATTGTGCTTGGGGAAAGTTGATTGAAGAAGGATGCTATTGCATTAATTAAGAGTTCAGTTGAGCTGGGGTGGACAGCATAGCACAGCTGAGGGAAGGTTGTCTCTGTGTCCCTGCCACTGACTTCTCCCCGACTGTCCAGAGGGAACAGTTTACAACCATTCGGAACAACATAGAACTGTTCAGTGTTCAATTTTTTACTTTAGGACAGAGTAGAAACAAAATGCTTCATCCAGGTAGGAAAGAAAATGAAGAAGAAATTGTGACCCCCTTCAATGTAACTGAAATAATAATGAATGACCTTTTACAATTTTTCAATCATTGGGCATTTCGGTTCCAGTTAGCCATGGCTTCTTTTTTGTGAGCAGCTTTATGTTACAACCGTGGGCAAACTACGGCCCGTGGGCCGTATCCGGCCCGTTTGAAATAAATAAAACTAAAAAAAAAAAAGACCGTACCCTTTTATGTAATGATGTTTACTTTGAATTTATATTAGTTCACACAAACACTCCATCCATGCTTTTGTTCCGGCCCTCCGGTCCAGTTTAAGAACCCATTGTGGCCCTCGAGTCAAAAAGTTTGACCACCCCTGTACTAGCAGCCTAACCTTGGGCAAGTCACTTAACCTCTCTGTGCCTCAGATTTTGCATCTGTAAAATGGAAATAGTAAGAGTAGCTACTTCATAGAATTACTGAGTCATTATCTGTGAAATGCCTTGAATACCATCTAGCATGTGTGTCTTGGTCCATTCATTCGGGCTGCTATAACAGTACCAGAGGCTGGGTGGCTTATAAGTGACAGAATTTCTCATGGTTCTGGAGACTGGCAGTCTATAAGATCAAGGAATGGGCAGATTCCCTGTCTGGTGTGGACCCACTTCCTGTTTCATAGATGGCCATCGCACTGTGTCCTCACATGGTAAAAAGGACAGAGGCTGTCTTTGGAGCCTCTTTATAAAGGGCACTAATACCTAATTCATGAATGTCGGCCCTCATGGCCTCATCACCCCCCAAAGGTCCCCCTCTCCTAATAACATCACAGAATAGGGGTTAGGTTTCAGTTTATCACTTTTAGGGGGAAACCGAAGCGTTCAGTCTACCTCATGGCACATATTAGTCTTAATATTCGCTATTAATATTTTAAGCTTTCATCTGTGATTGTATAAAATATGCAGAACAGTGTCTCTGTAGCGTTTTGAATTCTCAGTCCTGGTACTTCTCCAGTGGTCTTCACCTCTTGTCTCGCTGGTTCTTAATGTCTGGGCACCCAGTGCCTCCTTCCTCATCTGACTGAGATTCCTGGGAGACATTTACTGGGTATGTCAGTGTCATGGGGTCAGGAGCCAGGGACATGTGGGAGGTGGCTGGACAGCTGGGTCTTTAACAGGATTTTAGTTGTAGTGTGTTCCTGTCTGTTGAGAATGACAGGCATTAAAACTGTTGGCAGTTTTTCAGCTAATAATTAAGATACTGTATGTCATCCTATAGCTATTTATTGAATGCATTTATTTATTTTTGTGATGAGCACAATGTAAGCTAAGTCTTTGGGAGCTTCTTCCCTGTTGAATCTTTACATTACCCAGTGATTAATATTTGCTAAGTTAAGGAAACTGTAAGCTAGTTAATGGATTAATAGTAGTTAGATTTTTATAAGAAATCATAATACCCATTACTTTGCCATAATAGCCAGCTTTTAATTGTGATAAAAAGTGCTAGAGTTGATATGGATAATAATTGCAAACCAGATCCTAGATCAGGGGTGGGCAAACTTTTTGACTCGAGGGCCACAATGGGTTCTTAAACTGGACCGGAGGACCGGAACAAAAGCATGGATGGAGTGTTTGTGTGAACTAATATAAATTCAAAGTAAACATCATTACATAAAAGGGTACGGTCTTTTTTTTTTTTAGTTTTATTTATTTCAAACGGGCCGAATCCGGCCCGCGGGCCGTAGTTTGCCCACGGCTGTCCTAGATCCTCTTTTCATAAATTTACAAGAACCTGGTTTAAAGAATTCAATCTAGATATCTGAGATACATTATTACAAAGCAAAAACTAGAATTGATTTCTTTACATCACATAAAGGTCTCTTGCTTCATTGAATAGCAAGTTTGTGCAGGTTGATTTATTTTTTAAATGCAAAAGCATAAAATGTGGCCTAGGAACAGTCCATGTAGGTCAAGTGCCAGACCAGCATGGGTCAGCGTTGAGCCTCTGCGGGTTCCTCAGGCTTCCTCAGTTCACACTCACCATCATTCACTTCTGCTTGGGCAGTTGCGTCCTCTTGCCCCGTCATGCCTCTTTCTTCAGGTAAAGGGATATCCTCTTTTATGGTACTTCCTCCTAGAAGCTTATAGCCAAAGAAACCTCCCCTTGCTATGGTCTGTCTGATCCAAAGCATCTTTATGATTGGGGCATTTCATAACTGCAGTGCAGCCTGAAGCCTCTGCTGGAGGCAGAGGCACAGGGGCTTCTGAATAGAGAGGCATTGATCAGTGAGTTTCCCAGTGAAAGATAGGGCTAATGTAATTTGCCATTGCCCCTTGGGGCATATTTCATCAGTGTGTGATGTTTAACAGTGCTGGGGCTGCCATGCACAATACCACAGATGGGATTGGGGGCAGGGGCTGGGGGTGGGGGGGCAGGGCACTTAAACAGACTTTTTCTCACAGTTTGAAAGGCTGGAAGTCCAAAATCGAAGTGTAGGCAGGGCAGGTTTCTCTGAAGCATCTCTCCTTGGCTTGCAGTGGCCGCCTTCTCTCTGTGTCCTCACATGGTGTTCCCTCTGAGCATGCCTGTCCCTGGTGTCTCTCTGTGTGTCCACTTTCCTTGTCTCATACGGATACAGTTTGGATTACGGCTGACCTAATGGCTGCATTTTAACTTGTTTAAAGGTCCTGTCTCCAAATAGAGTGACATTCTGAGATACTGGGGGTTAGGGCTTCAATACAGGAATCTTAGGAGCCATAGTTCACTCTATCACATCTACATTAGAGGTTCTGAATGGTTCATGCTTGAGTGCTTACACTGGGGCAAATGCTTCTCACTTATAACATCACCCCTTGCTGCAGCATTTACAGATGAGCAAGCAGAATGTGATCTAGAGGCTGTAAGTCCCAGGATCACACAGTGGCAGAATCAGAGTTCACACTTAAGTGTATCTAACACCTTTGTTCTATAATAACCGTGCTGTGTTGCTTCCCACCACTGAAGTGTAACAGAGTTCTGGCTCAGATGTTAAGGAGTGGGATTTCTGGGGTGCCTGGGACAGCAGGCCTTACTACAAGGCATTCACTTTCAGAATTCTTGAAAACTTGGGGGGGAAAAAAGCATCATTTGGGTAGCCTGCAGCCTGGAAACTTAGGTTTATCATATTTTTTTCTTTTTTTTACTTTTTTCATCCCCATTTATTCCCCCTTATACCCTCCTCCATCTTTGTCTACCCCCTGGAATCACCCCAGTGTTGTCCACATCCATGAGTTCTTTCTCTCTCTCTCTCTCTCTCTCTCTCTCTTTTTTTTTTTTTTTTTTTGGCTCAATCCCTCTATTCCCTCAGCTTCGCTCCCAGAACTGTCAACTTGTTCTCTATAAGTCTGTCTTACCATATTGTTGCAGAGCTTTAACTGTGGAGGAAAACACTAGAAGCAACTTATTCTCTATCTGGTCGGTATTAACTGTGAACCCTTCTTTTTCCTTATGGTTTTCAAAAAAACTATTAATCTTAACTGAATTTAGTGATCAGATGTGAGATGTGTTTGCACTGTATATTCATTTTTCTGTCTGTCTTCAAACTTAGAACATTAGTTCAGAACACTCTGAAGTCTGGTGCTAGAGAAGATTGTGTTTGGGAAATATTGGTATATATATATATATAAATAATAGCCCAGCGACTGGAAAGGCAAAACAACCACAATGACTGGTGGCGATGATGCGCACTGAGGCAGCCAACAAGCCTGATCTGGGCTCCGATTGGCCCCCCATCCCCAGCCAGCCTGGCCCCCGATTGGCCCCCAATACCTCGATCGGGGGTGGGGCCAGCTGGCCAATCGCCCACGGCCCCTCCTCCCAACCTGCCCAGCCTGATGGGCCCCATTGGGGTGGGCCGGCTGGACCCCACCCACGTGTGAATTCGTGCATCGGGCCTCTAGTCTACACTAATAAAAGACAAACATGCAAATTGACTGTACCTTCTATGCATTAAGCCACGCCCACCAGCCAGTCAGAGCAACTATATGCAAATTAACCCAACCAAGATGGCGGCCAGCAGCCATGGAGCTGGAGCAAGCAGGAGGCTTGGTTGCCCCAATGACGGAGGAAGCCAAGCTTCCCGCCTGCTGTTGCGGCTCTGAGCTCCACTGAAAGCAACAAAGTTTCAATTATAGAAGGTAAATAAACCCCAGATACCTGCTTTCAGCCGACCGTGACCACAGAGCTGGAGTGAGCAGGAGTGGGTTGTCCATGGCGATGGAGGAAGCCAAGCTTCCCTCCTGCCTGCCCTGGCCAGCTCTGAGCTCCTCTCAAGGCTACAAAGTTTCAATTATAGAAGGTAAATAAATCCCAGAATAAAAGAAAAAAAGGAGAGGCTGGGAGCTTCCATCGCCGGGGGGGCTTTGCCAGCCTGAAAACGGCCCACAGCCCCTCACCCAGGCTGGCCAGGCACCCCAGTGGGGACCCCCACCCTGAAGGGTGTATGACCAGCCTTCAAACAGCCATCAGCCCCTCACCCAGGCTGGCCAGGCATCCCAGTGGGGACCCCCACCCTGAGGGGGTATGACCAGCTGCAAACAGCCATCAGCCCTTCACCCAGGCTGGCCAGGCACCCTAGCGGGATCCCCACCCTGATCCGGGACACCCTTCAGGGCAAACCAGCTGGCCCCCACCCGTGCACCAGGCCTCTATCCTATATAATAAAAGGGTAATATGCAAACTGACCCTAACAGCAGAAAGACTGGGAATGACTGGTCACTATGACACACACTGACCACCAGGGGTCAGACGCTCAATGCAGGAGCTGTCCCCTGGTGGTCAGTGCACTCCCACAGGGTAAGCTCTGCTCAGCCACAAGCCAGGCTGATGGCTGCCAGTACAGTGGTGGTGGGAGCCTCTCCCGCCTCCTCAGCAGCACCAAGGATGTCCGACTGCAGCTTAGGCCTGCTCCCCGCTGGCGAGTGGACATCCCCCAAGGGCTGCCGGGCTGCCAGAGGGATGTCTGACTGCCAGCCTGGGCCCGGTCCCTCTGGGAGCGGGCCTAAGCCAGCAGGTGGACATCCTCTGAGGGGTCCCAGATTGCAAGAGGTCATAGGCCGGACTGAGGGACCCCCCCCCCCCCCGAGTTGCACCGGGCCTCTAGTATATCACAACAAAATAAACCTGAATTACATCAAATGGTACTGTTAGTTATCATTTACCTCTGTTTTGTAAAGAAGCTTTCATTTAATATATTTTTCTCCACATCTGTTAATTATTCTTCTAAGCTCAGAATAGGTCTCAATTTTAAGTCCAAACTGGGCCACATGAAAGACACACATCAGACCACATAGTTAACTGTAAGAGGTCTTGGCCTCTTGTTTTTTTTTTTTAAGGCATAGTGCAGACCAGAGATTGGTAACCTGGTTTGCAACCTCAGTATATAAAAGATTGTTTTGCAAATGTTCATATGTAAGATGGTTTTTTAAGTCTTCAGGTTGTGTGAAAGTTACTTATTTAGCCTATTATATGTTTGTATTCTACAAGTTGTGCCTTCTTTATTAGAAGCATAAAAAACAGATAATACAATTAAAATGCCATGTATAATGGAGTGTATTAATACACTTGCACAAACACACACACATGCCATTTGCCAGACACTGTACTGAACTCTCCTTATGGCTTATTTCTTTTGAACCTCACAGTTTCATTATGAATATTATCATCCTTTCCTCATCGTCTTTCAGGTTATCCCTGAGGAAAGGGATTTCTAGAACTTAAGTGACTAGCTCCGAGTCACACAGCTAATAACTAGTGGAGCATTGGCTTGGAACCCAGGCAGTCAGACTTCAGAAATTGTGTTCTTAGCTTATGCTATCTCACCTTATTTATGTCACTAACATTTTTGACAGGCACGTCACATCCTATATAATAAAGAGGTAATACGCAAATTAACTCTCACGCCCTTACAAGATGGCTGCCTACAACCAGGTTGGCAGGGGGGTTAGTGAGGGATGACCAGACGACTGAACAAGCAGGCTGTGTGGGGTGATCAGGCCTTCAGGGGGGTTAGTGAGGGACAGCCAAACAACTGAACAGTAGGCTGTGTGGGGCGACCAGGCCGGCGGGGTGCCTGTGAGGGGCAACCAGGTCGGCGGGGCGGGGGGCATTTGGGGGCAACCAGGCCAGCAGGGGGGGTGAGTTGAGGGTGACCAGGCAGGCGGGGGGGGGGCAGTTGGGGGCGATCAGGCTGGCAGGGGGACAGTAAGAGGTGACCAGGCCAGTGGGGGGGCAGTTAGGGGCGACTGGGCCGGCAGGGGGGGTTGCAGTTGGGGGCGACCAGGCCGACAGGGGGCGCACTTGGGGGAGATTAGGCTGGCAGGGGGGCAGTGAGGGGTGACTAGGCTGGCAGGGGGAGGCAGTTGGGGGTGACCAGGCCTGCAAAGGGGGGCAGGTAGGGGCGACCAGGCTGGCAGGGGCATGCAGTAAGGGGTGACCAGGCTGATGGGGGTGGGGAAGTTAGAAGCAACCAGGCCAGCAGGGAGGGGGCAGTGGGGGCAACCTGGCTGGCACACAGAGGCAATGAGGGCCAATCAGGCCGGCGGGGGTGGGGGGTGGGGGGAGTGGGGCGCAGTTAGGGACAACCAGGCAGGCAGTCAGGTGAGCAATTAGGAGCCAGTGGTCCAGGTTTGTGAGAGGGATGTCCAACTGCCGGTTTAGGCCCGATCCAACCGGCAGTTGGACATCCCCCAAGGGGTCCCGGATTGGAGAGGGTGCAGGCTGGGCTGAGGGGGACAAATTTCGTGCACAAATTTCATCTAGCGGGCCTCTAGTATAAAGATAAAAAGGCTAATTCAGTAAGTGTACACTGTGTGTCTATGGGCACACCGGTCTCATTGTAGAAGACATGGCACCTGCCTATATGGAAAAGTGATTCAGTATTGATTTAGGAATGTGTTTCTGGATGTCCACAGAAGTGGACTTGCTCCTGCTCATGCCAACTGGCTGAGGACACAGGAATCTTTTTCCCAAAACACTTACACATAGTTTTAAAAAATCCAGTTCAAAAAAATGTATTGAGGTATTCATATGGATGAGTGCATGCATAATGTTCAGCTTAACACATTTTCAGACCAAGAAGCAGAACAGGATCAGCACCCAGGAGCACCTGCGCCTCCCAGCTGCTGTCCCCTCAGTGATTCTCCCGATTCTGAAAGCATAGATCAGTTTTGTCTGCGCACCATTAAAAAAAAAAAAAAGGATTATATAGCGTGCACTCTCAAGTGTCTGATTCTCTTGCTCAGCATCATGTTCATGAGATTTATTCACATTGTGAAGTTGGTTATAGATCCAGTGAGTGACTCCGTCAGTTTACCAGTATTCATCCATCTGCCGTTGACGGACATGTGGGTCATTTCTAGGCTAGGGCTGATAAAGACAGTGCTGCTATCTATTTATATTTTAATCCTCACCTGAGGATATGCTGACTGAGTTGAGAAAGAGAGACAGAGAGAAACAGAGAAACATTGATGTGAGAGAGAGAAATCGATTGGTTGCCTTTGGTATGTGCCCCGACTGGGAATGGAAACTGCAATCTGGGTATGTGCCCTGACTGGGAATTGAACCCATGACCATCCAGTGCACCCAGCCAGGACAGATGCATGTCTTTTTATTCGTTGCTGTTTGTAGACCTAGGAGTGGAATTGTTGGGTCGTGGAGTACGGTCTTACATACTTGTTAAAATGGAAGAGAAGAATCACCAAAATGGAAATATTTGAAACTCAGAAAAGTCCCCTTTTATTTGTGGTTTTGTTTGCTGTGGTTTTGGTTACCTGTGTCATCCTTGGTCCAAAAATATTAAAAGAAAAATTGCAGAAATAAACAAGTTTTAAATTGTGTGCTGTTCTGAGTCTTGTGAAATCTGCTGTCTCACTCCGTCCCCCTGGACCTGAATCATCGCTTTGCCCCTCGTCTCCATGTCGTAGGCGCTCGCTGCCTGTTAGTCACTGAGTAGTAACCTATCTGCTATTGCAGTTCTGCAGTGCTTGCTATTTACTAATAATGGCCCCAAAGCGAAAGAGTAGTGATGCTGACAGTTTGGATATGCCAGAGAGAAACCCGAAAGTGCTTCCTTTAAGTGAAAAGGTGAGTATACTCAATAAAATATTTTGAGATGGAAAGAGACACTTACACACACATTCATGTAACTTTTATTACAGTGTATTGTTACAGTTAGTCTATTTTATTATTGTTAATCTCTTACTTTGCCTAATTTATAAATTAAACTTTATCATAGGTAAGTATATATAGGAAATATCACAGTATATATAAGGTTCTGTACTATCTGTGGTTTCAGGCTGCCACTGGGGGGGTCTTGGAATGCATTCCCTGTGCATAAGGGGGAACAACTGTAGTAAGGGAGGCAATCAAACACCATGACACATTATCAAATGTGTAAGCTGATCTGAAACTCCCATTAAAAGGGAAATGCTTGAGTCTGGCTGGCATGGCTCAGTGGTTGAGCATCGACTTATGAACCAGGAGGTCACAGTTTGATTCCTGGTCAGGCCACATGCCCGGGTTGTGGGCTTGATCCTCCATAGGGGCTGTGCAGGAGGCAGCCAATTGTTCAATGATTCTCTTTCATTGATGTTTCTATCTATCTCCCACTCTCCCTTCCTTTCTGAAATAAATTATATATATATACACACATACACACACACAGACATACATAGAGGCCCGGTGCACAAAAATTTGTGCACTTGTGGGGGGAAGCCCATAGCCTGGCCTGTGCCCTCTCGCAGTCTGGGACCCCTCAGGGGATGACCACCTGCTGGTTTAGGCCCGCTCCCAGGGGGTTTGGGCTCAGGCTGGCAGTCAGACATCCCTCTGGCAGCCCAGCAGCCCTCAGGGGATGTCCACTCGCCAGCGGGGAGCAGGCCTAAGCTGCAGTCGGACATCCTTAGCGCTGCTGAGGAGGCGGGAGAGGCTCCCACCACCACCGCTGTACTGGCAGCCGTCAGCCTGGCTTGTGGCTGAGCAGAGCTCCCCCTGTGGGAGCTCACTGACCACCAGAGGGCAGCTCCTGCATTCAGCATCTGCCCCCTGGTGGTCAGTGTGTGTCATAGTGACCAGTCATTCCCAGTCTTTCTGCTGTTAGGGTCAGTTTGCATATTACCCTTTTATTATATAGGATAGAGGCCTGGTGCACGGGTGGGGGCCAGCTGGTTTGCCCTGAAGGGTGTCCCGGATTAGGGCGGGGGTTCCCGCTGGATTGCCTGGCCAGCCTGGGTGAAGGGCTGATGGCTGTTTGCAGCTGGTCACACCCCCTTCAGGGTGGGGGTCCCCGCTGGGGTGCCTGGCCAGTCTGGGTGAAGGGCTGAGGGCCGTTTTCAGGCTGGCCAAGCCCTTTGGCTACAGAACTCCCAGCATCTCCCTTTTTTCTTTCTTTTTTTTATTCTGGGATTTATTTACCTTCTATAATTGAAACTTTGTTGCCTTCAGGGAAGCTGAGAGCCGGCTCTTGCTTGCTCCAGCTCCGTGGCCATGGCTGGCTGAAAGCAGGTATCTGGGGTTTATTTACCTTCTATAATTGCAACTTTGTTGCTTTCAGTGGAGCTCAGAGCTGGGCCACGGCAGGCGGGGAACCTTGGCTTCCTCCATCACTGGAGCAAGCAAGCCTCCTGCTCGTTCCAGCTCTGTGGTCACGGACGGCTGAAAGCAGGTATCTGGGGTTTATTTACCTTCTATAATTGAAACTTTGTTGCTTTCAGTGGAGCTCAGAGCTGGGCCACGGCAGGCGGGGAACCTTGGCTTCCTCCATCACTGGAGCAAGCAAGCCTCCTGCTCGCTTCAGCTCCGTGGCTGCTGGCTGCCATCTTGGTTGGTTAATTTGCATACAGTCGCTCTGATTGGCTGGTGGGCGTGGCTTAAGACATAGCGGAGGTACGGTCAATTTGTATGTTGTCTTAGAATATATATATGCATATATACATATATAAGTTAAAAGGGAAATACTTAAGTTTTTTCAAGTTTAGTAAAATCTTTAAGGTCCAGAGTCAGTTTTATTCTATATCTACCTTCCTCTCTGCTTCCCCCTCCTTCTATGGGTTGTCTGTATTGACTCATTTTTCTTGCTTGAACTATTTTATCTGTGTAACATAAAATAGGTGTATTTTTTTAAATATATTCCGTTGATTTTTTTACAGAGAGGAAGGGAGAGGGATAGAGAGTTAGAAACATCGATCAGCTGTCTCCTGCACACCTACTACTGGGGATGTGCCCGCAACCAAGGTACATGCCCTTGGCCGGAATCGAACCTGGGACCTTTCAGTCCGCAGGCCGACGCTCTATCCAGTGAGCCAAACCTGTTAGGGCTAGGTGTATTTTTAGAAACCAGTTCTAGAACCCTAGAAATCAAAAAGTTAAGCTCCTCATTTACAGGTAAAGTGATTTTACAGAAGGGTAAAGTGAGTTTTCTCAGGTTCCACAGGCACCAGAATCAGAACTGAACTGCAGCCCAGGTTTCCAGATTCCAGATCTTCAGCTTCTTTCCAATATGGGAAAATACTGTCCACACCAGGATGGAGTGTTCTCTTCAAGATGATGGAAACACCTGTTTTACCAAAATGAGGATTAACCTGAATGGGAAAATTCCTTTCTATTTGAATGAAATATAACAGTTACATCAAGTAACTCAAGCAGCCCGAGACCCAGATTGTAATCCCACGAGACCCCGATAAAAATCCCTGCATTTCTCTAGAGCACACCTTCCTCATTTTGAAGATGAAAGTCTGAATTCACTTACTTGATTCTCTGAAACAAATTTTTAAAAAGAGATAAGAAACAACTAATACTTTTGTGATGCCTACTCCATCAGTATACTATGTTGAGCACTTTATAGCCACTCACTAGAATCAAAAATGTTAAAGTAAAATACGGTAATGCCATTAATAACTATCGTTTACCAAATTCTTAAAACGTGGCTGAACAGTTGTAAGCACTTTGTTACCTCATCTATTTGTCATAATAACCCTTCACAAGAGTCCTATTGTTAACCACCTCTTGTGGAATTTTAAATGAGAACAAGGAGGCACAGAGGGGTTGAGTACCTTGCCCATGATTTCAGAGCTCATGAGCAGAGAACCCTTTAAATGCTGTTTCCAAACAAGAAAGTCATTAATTCTGACCCTGTTTTTTACTGGCCAAACAAATAGAGCAAACAAATATCCACAAATGGCCAAACTGTATGGCATTTTTATCCAAAAGATAAAAAGGAATCTTAGTCCATCAGTCCATTTTTCTCCCCAAACGAGGACATGGGCAGTATCAAGTGCACATGCTTTCCTTTTCAGACAATCCGGTGCATTCTCAACTTCTGTGTATCTCTGGAGATGAGTAAGGAGCTGGTAGGGCACAGGCACTTTTTTCTTCCCGGGGCCTGGTGGGAGATGTTTCTCTCCGACGACTCATTTCTCTCCTTGAGCAGCCTCCAGATCTGCCTCCCTCCATACCTCTTACCTCAGCCCCAGAGTCTGGGTTTGCCTGTAAAGGCACACCTCCTTCAGAAGCAGGAAGCGTGCACTCGTAGACCTGCTACCTACACAGCAGGTGTCCTCGGAGCTCAAAGAGCTGGGAGTCCTTCGGCAGCCACTGGATGCTTGAGAACCCCTGTGCCACCTGTCTCACTCGCACCCATGGTTTGGTCTCATGGGCAGTTCATTATTTTTACCCTAGGCTTTCAGCTTCTCACCCTGTGGCATGCCTTATCCTGACCTCCAGCTGCTTCCTTCCCCAGCCTCAGATAACTAGTTTCCTGGATGGACACTCAGCTGTTCCCAGCTCAGACCTGGTGTATATTTTTTTCTGACCAGCTACAGGTTCCCTAGATCTTCTCCTGGCATGATGTCTGTCCCACAGTCCGGCTCCAGCCTCTTCCCCTGCCTTCTCCTATCACACACACTGATGTGTCCCCGATGGCCCCCACAAACCCACGCCTCACTCCAGAGACCATTAGACTCCTCACCCCCAGCCTTCTGCCCGGCAGAGCTCCAACAACATGATCACAGCAACCTGTGCATCAGCTGAACCAATGCAGAATTTCCTAGTTACTAATAAACATAACCGCCATTTTTTGAGAACCTACTCTGTACCAGGTACTACTGACATCATCCTGTATTTAAGGAGCAGCATTTTTTTTTTGCATTTTACCAGTGGTAAAAATCATTATGTATTAAGAATATTAAACCTTTGCCTGTCATAGGCAGTAGTCCCCTCTTACCTGCAAGGGATACAGTCCAAGACCCCCAGTGGATGCCTGAAACCACAGTTAGTACTTAATGTCACAATTGATGCAACCTCCCCCCCCCACCACCCCTTCAATGACCAGCTCACGGGATGTTCTCACATGTGAATCTCTGCTCTTATTTATGTATCGAAAGGAGTATTGGTTTTTTTCAATGACCACATATGATAAATTGCTTTCTGTTGAGTGAAAGAGCAATTAATTATGGTTGATGGACCCTTTATCTGTAAATAGAATTCAGTTAAGTAATCAGTTTTAAAAACTTGCTACTAAAGAATTTCCAACTCTCCAAAGTAATTAATTATGAAGTAAAGGAAGGTTTTCATACCGTGGTGATTTTTTTTGAAGTTTTAAATTCGAATGAAATTTTTAAAAAATGTTTTTCTGATTCTGAGTGTGTTGATGAACATGGTATTTGTATTATATCTTGGTACGAAACATTTTGTTGTCTGTCTTCACTTTAATATATTGTCAGAAGGTGCATGTTTAAGAAGATCTGAATCGGTATCTTCCTACCATGGGTGAAATACCGTCAGCCATGTGACACGGCAGGCATTGTCATCATGCGTGGCGGAGACACAGAACCCAAACTGGTCAGCACTGCCTCCTGGTGCTGACACCTGGCTGCTCCCACATCCCTGTGGAGTCCCTGAGTCAGCATTGTGTAGGGCTGTTGCTATGTGTAGCCGACTGGGGAGCCAAAATGGAAAAGCCACTTGGACCATTCTTTATCATAAAGAATAAAGTTCAAATTAATTCTTTTTGGTCTGCAACTCGGGAGGAAACAAATTAACATAGGATACTATATGTAGTGTAATTCGAGGGGTAGCACAGAATTTATTTATTTTTTTAATTTCAGAGAGGAAGAGAGGGAGGGAGGGAGGGAGGGAGAGAGAGAGAGAGAGAGAGAGAGCGATAGAGAGAGAGAGAGAGAGAAGCATCAGTGATGAGAGAGAATCATTGATTGGCTGCCTCCTGCAAGCCCCACACTAGGGATGGAGCCTGCAACCCAGGATGTACCCTGACCGGGAATCAAACTGTGACCTCCTGATTCATAGGTCAATGCTCAACCACTGAGCAACGCCAGCCGGTGTAGTACAGAATTGGAATGGTGCCCCCTGGAGTTGTCAAACAAGGTGGCCCTCTTTGAATAGCCCAGGAGGTACAGTGGTTCTCCCAACATGGCAATATTTGATACCACAGGAGCTGTCAAGAAGGGGTGACCATTGGCCTTCTGATGAAAGCAGTGTTTTTCTGATGGCTTCAATTCAGAGTGCAGTCCAGTTTTTGTGACCAGTGTTACAGAACCTTTCGCTTGTAACCCAAAGATGGCCGGTTCCGACCTGTAACAAGGTTGCAGAAATTTTCAGGCCTCATACCACTTTGTGTGTTTTCAAGCCTCATCCCCCTAGTGCCATCCTGGCCGTGTTTTTCTCTGGCTGTAAATGTCATGCTGTAAAGCCAGAACTTTCTACCTTCTCTAAAGTGCTACCAAAGGGATAATTTGCTTTCTAATTTACCAAAATGAAACTAGAGACAATTTCCAGTGTGCCACATCTTTGTGATATGTTGGGTTATTTTGAAAGTAAGTCGATAATTTCATCTTAGGGGGCTGTGGATTTTATCATGCTTATTTTTCTCATCTCATGCTGCCTACTTTGTGCTGCAGAAGAAGAAAAAAACTGAACCTATTTTACATAATATCTGTTTCCATTGTGTTATCTAGAAAAGGCAATTCTTTTTCTAGTAGTGTTTAGTTAGTCCTTTGATTTTTCTGAGTGTATTTCATTAAGATATTGGCTGCTCCCTCCTGCCCTGTACCTTCCCCGTTTTCCATCTCAGATATGGAAGCTGGGATTGCTTCCTCCAGTTGCCATATGTCTTCCACGTCCAGCTTCAGGGCCTGGTGCACCTCTGCCCTATAGCCTTTTGGATGTGTCATTCACCCCACAGTGAGTAACATTTCCTTCTCAACTGCCGTTATCCCTGCAGATATATTTCTTTCCTCAGTAATCCTTTTATACCTCACATTGTAGGGTTTCCCTTGCATTTTAAGATTTTGGGCATGTTCACTAAATTGAGTGATTAAGTAATTTGTCATCCAAACCAGTACAGTTCTGAGAGGAACAACAGACATAATCTCAGACTGTCCCAGGCTAACGAGGATGTATGGTCAACATTACTTCTACAGGGATCTCCAAGATAGCGACACCTCGACACTCAGTGTGCTCAGTAAATACCCAGTCAGCGAGTCCTTGACTGTCTCTCTTGTGAAATTTCTGAAGCAGCCAGATCCTCTTTGAGCATTTTCCTGCTGATTCCCCTTTTGGCTAGACAACAAATGATCATAAATCATGTATACAGTGCTAGCAACCTCACCCCACCACATTTCCCTCACAAGCACCTCCCTCCTAATGGTTTTGTTTCCCACTATTCATTTGGGCCTGAAATAGTGTTCACTCAAATCCAGCTTCTGAAGGCTAGAGATAGAATGACAGTCAAGGCATGCTAACACTTAACTGTGTATGCCAACACAATTCTTAGTTATTTAGTTGACTTTTGAAAATATTCTACTTTCAACCATACTTCTTAGTTATTGATTTTTGAAATATACTCGTCTTTGAAAATGGCTGGGCAAAGCATAGTTTAATATCGTTGTAGGAATTTCAATAACAGTCCTCACTGTTCTGGCAGTGCCCATTCTTGACAGTTAATGGCTTAGCAGGACCATTAAAGTGTGTTATTCATACAGTGGAAGGTCTCCCAGTGTGTGAGCCAGGTCAGGGTACAGCCTGCTCCCATTTTCCCAACTTGTTTGACTAGAGTGGCTTTTGTACTTTTAAATAATCCATTCTATCTTGGTAGACCTTTTCTCCCCTCTTTCCCCTTTTTGAAGAATTTTTATGAGTTTGTTGGAGCCAAAGTGATGACAATTGCCAGGAAGCAAAATCTCAAAGGACTGAGAAAATGCTCCTCCCTTCTTTTTTAACAGTGCAGTTTCCATAGGAGACTCACAATGAACTCAACATTGCCAAGTGGGAGTGAGCCGTGGCTTTTATGAATATTCCTGTCTCTACTCAGTCTTTGCCTGCACCAGGCTTTGTGATTGATTCTGTCCAATCTTACTGCTCTCCCCATAGCCCAGCCCAGAGTCCTTTGTTGTCCTAAATATTTCCTCTAAGGCCTTTCATTAACTTTTTCTTTTTTGCTCTAATTTTTCTCCCTCTTACCTACTTTAGCATGTAGCCCTGCAACAATAGTAAGAAAAGAAAAAAAAAAAAGTACATTCTAGTAATGTGATCAGCTGAAGCAACAACTGGATTTCTGTTCTCTATTAAAAAAAAGAA
Source organism: Myotis nattereri (assembly GCF_964212035.1). Lineage (NCBI taxonomy): Eukaryota > Metazoa > Chordata > Mammalia > Chiroptera > Vespertilionidae > Myotis > Myotis nattereri. The sequence continues at coordinate 132,405,048 of NC_138075.1, read as the reverse complement.
ACTTACACATTTCACCACTTTATTCTTGCTAAATGCTTGTTGAAATGACACACTGAAATGATTGAAGAGAACCAGCTTTCGCTACTTAAATCTTTCATCGTAAATGTTAGTTGGGAGGAGAGCAAAATTTCTTTGTTTTTAATTAGTTGTGATATTTTAGGAAAAATTAAGACAGGAGGAGATAGGATTATTAGTTTTCTTTATAATCACAGTTGATTTCTGTGACACTTAATTGGAGTAGTTTGCTAGTGGCAGAGGTTGTTAATTGTCTGCTAGTTTCAGTTTGCCCCATCTTTCTTGATAATAAAACCCCTAATTTTAGCTGGCACATGGTCACCTAGAATACAGACTGCATTTCCCTGCCTCCCTTGCAGCTAGGCATGACTGTATTACAAAATTTTGGTTAATTGCTTATAAGTAGAAGTGCCGTGTGTAACTTCTTGGAAGTTTGCTAAAGGAGGAAGGCATTTTTTTTTCCCTTTCTGTCTTTCTGAAGGGAATGCAGACATGATGGCTAAGCTCATGTAGCCATTGTAGACCATGAGATGTGATCCATGCATTGGGGATGGTTGATCAACAAGATACCAGGAACCTCTGGATTGCCTATGTATAAAAAAGAGAGAAACTCCTGTTATGTGTAACCTTTGTTATTTGTAGTTTGTTCTCACATGAGGTTGATCGTAGTCTCAACTGATTTATCTGTGAATCCATTTCATCTTGTTTGGTAGGAGAGCAGCTCTTTGATTTTTTTTATCAGACTATATAACATAGAGATAAAGGAATGCTTTGTTTGGTGGGCAAAAAAAAATTTAACTTTTATAAGCAAAAGATGTATGAGATGTTCTGCAGTGTCTAAACTCTTAGATGTTATGTGACTCTTACAGATCACAAACATGCTCTTCTCCTTCCTCTTTGCCTTTTTCTTCCCCCTTCTGTAGTCGTTCAGTCCAAAAGCCAGTAAGTGGGACAGAAAAAGAAAGGTGTTCAGATTTGGGGGTGTGATGGCCTACAGCATATGTGGAAACCTGAGTGGGATGAGGGGGGCATCTGTGTGGGGTGGCAAACCTGGCTTGGGAGGTTTGAAGCCAGGCAGGGCGAGGAGGGTGAGGGCAGATGAGGAGGGTGAGTCTGACAGAGTGTGATGGTGGAAGGAGGAGGTGGGGGAAGATCTGTTGCTGCATTATTACATTGGATGGTTGAAAGTACTCAGAAGAATCCACAACATACATGGTTTAGCAGGAGTAAGAAAACATAGTGAGCCTCTGGGGTCCGGGAGGCTCACTGGTGATTCCTTAGGATGGTTTTTTTAGCTGCTCAGAACATATTTTGTCTCCAGATATGAACCATCAAGACATGTGGTAGAACCACTGTCCTACATGGCAATGAGCACATCTAGTGCCCAGATTTTGGCTTATATATACATTTTCCACAAAAAGGAACCAGAGCTCATTTTAGAAATGGCTGATTCCAGGGCTGTGGCAGAAAAGTATCAGAAGAGCTTGAATACCTTGTGCAGAAAGCAAGGACATGCTCAGAGTAATAGGACTTGCCAAAGGAGCTTAGCAACCAGGTTAGATGGGCACACACTGTCCAACTGGGACAGTTCGAACATCAACGTACATAGTAATTTTATTTTTATTTTATCTTATTTTTTAAAAATATATTTTATTGATTTTTTTACAGAGAGGAAGGGAGAGGGATAGAGAGTTAGAAACATTGATGAGAGAGAAACATCAATCAGGGAAGCCCAGCCAAAAATGTCCAGCAGTGTCTTTTATGCCCGACTGGTCATGTACCTGTAGCCAGGTGTAAACCATCAATCTGCATGTCCCTCGACTTGTATAAGCTGGCTCTGGGGACTTCTGGGGCAGTTTCAACTTTAAATGAAACACTAAACATCTCTAGCCAACCTACTTGTCCTGCTTGTGACCAAGAATCTACCAGACTTCTGGGTTTCCCTGCAGATAAGCATAAGCTATAAGATAACTCTATGCAGTTATGTATAGAGGTATCAATGAAGCAAGTAAGTAGGTTAAAGGAAATGGAAGTCAGAGGTCTCAGTATTCGAGAAGGGGATTACAGACATGGGAAGGAAGAAAATTTGAATGAACTGCATATTGAAATCAGATTTGTTGGTATGAATTCAATAATATAAATAGTGAAGTGAACACAGGTGTGTGTGTGTGTGTGTGTGTGTGTGTGTTCATGTGTTCTTTAGCTCTCTCCATTGAGAGGGGCTGAGAATATTGAGCCCCTATATAAGCGGTTCTCAACCTGTGGGTCGCGACCCCTTTTGCGGTCAAACGACCCTTTCACAGGGGTCACCTAAGACCATCCTGCATATCAGATATTTACATTATGATTCATAATGTAACATTATGTTATGTTACAGTAGCAACATTACAGTTATGAAGTAGCAATGAAAATAGTTTTATGGTTGGGTTACAACATGAGGAACTGTATTTAAAGGGCCAGAAGGTTGAGAACCACTGTCCTACATGGCAATGAGCACATCTAGTGCCCAGATTTTGGCTTATATATACATTTTCCACAAAAAGGAACCAGAGCTCATTTTAGAAATGGCTGATTCCAGGGCTGTGGCAGAAAAGTATCAGAAGAGCTTGAATACCTTGTGCAGAAAGCAAGGACATGCTCAGAGTAATAGGACTTGCCAAAGGAGCTTAGCAACCAGGTTAGATGGGCACACACTGTCCAACTGGGACAGTTCGAACATCAACGTACATAGTAATTTTATTTTTATTTTATCTTATTTTTTAAAAATATATTTTATTGATTTTTTTACAGAGAGGAAGGGAGAGGGATAGAGAGTTAGAAACATTGATGAGAGAGAAACATCAATCAGCTGCCTCCTGCACGCCCCCTACTGGGGATGTGCCCACAACCAAGGCACATGCCCTTAACCAGAATCGAACCTGGGACCCCTCGGTCCGCAGGCTGACGCTCTATGCACTGAGTCAAACGGGCCAGGGCCATAGTAATTTTAGATTATAACTCGTTGACTAAGATAGATCAAAGTCATACAAGGATAAGTAAGTAAATCATGATTTCCAACAGCAATACCATTGACAGTTTGGATTGGATGAGTCTGTGGTGTGATCTTTTTGTCTTGGTGTGATGGTTTGTTAGCTTGAATGAGGGCTTTGTGCCTTCCACACTCTTGGCCGGTTCTCTGACTGGCACAGTTACTGAGATGGACCACTGAGGCTGGGCCAGCAGAAACCAGCTCTGCAAGCAAAGCTGACTGGCCCTTAGAATGTCTGATCCTGCTCATTAATCTCATTAGCTCCAACTTGCTGTGCTGATTGCACTGCTAATTGCATGACTTTTCTTAATTTGGTTTAACATTTACCGACAGTGTTATATGAATTCTTGAGTCTGTTTTTGTGAGAGGTAACACTTCAACCTGTGAAAATAATTTAGCACTTTACATTGTAGGAGTGTAACTATAATTTGGGTACATTAACTAATTGTGTGATTTTTTTTTTTCTTTTACAGTCTCCTTATCCCACATCACACAACTGGTCCTCAGCCACAACAAGCTGACAAGTGAGTTGACTTTCTCATTTGTTTCACAGTGTCTGCCTTGTCGGTAATGTGGTGATACTGCTGACTCTCTTGTTTCCTTTAAAGACACATGTTTATTTGGGGAATCCTAAAGTTTATTTTGGTGACACTAAGATACATGAGCATATTGTCTTCCCATATTTTGTACATTGCTCTATTTTGAAGACTCTTTCTTATTGAGTGTGTAAGCTGAAGAAAGAAAGTGACATTTTGTTTCTGTGGAATTAGTCCCATTTAGGGATGATAAATGCTGCAGTGACCTGAACTGCTGGGCCATTCATTAGTATTTTATGAAAAAAAAAGTGTAAAAAAATAATTAGAATAAGAGTTTTTGCTTTCATCTATACTTCCTCTTCAAAGGGGAAAAATTTATCTGTTGATGTACTTTCCTTCCCTGCTTAATGAGCGGAGCGGGGGAGAAACCAAAGAGTTGTATAAACTATATATATATATTTATTTGAATCTGCATTTTAAAAAATTATTGAGTCTGGTTTCTATTGGACATTAGTAGAGTCATGGTATGGTTAACAAATAGTAGGTTTAATACCAGCTCTTATAAGAATATCTTGCATGAATGATATGGGCCATTTTATTCTTAGCTGTGGCTTTAAAGATTTTTTAATGACAGGGCCCCACTCTCCTTTCTTATTCCTAATTGACTGTCACTTCTTTGTGTTTGCCATATTTCCTGCAGCCTTGAGTGATTTTCTAATCATGTGGCAAGAATTTGTTCGGGAGCTTTCTGAGTCCAATGAAATTGAGCAGAATGTCATCCTGAGGGATTTGTGCCATGAATTTATGTGCATTGTGTGCAGCTTGAAGCAGTGTCACAGAGCTGTTGATTATTGAGAATTAGGAGTGGCAGGGCCCCTCATGTGCAGGAGACGGGCAGATTAGTTCATTTTTAGCAAAAAGTGCATATTTGTAAGGCAAAGGCAGAGAGCCACAATTGTCACATTTTAGTAGTAGGGACCACTGAAGCTGAAAGTGAGGGCGACAGTCACTTGTGGTCATTTTTGTAACAGGTGACATGCAGCTGTTTTTATTGTTTTTGCAGCAAATGGGCCTGCTGTCCACTGAGAATCTAATCCCAGTCGGAGGGTTTTGCTGTTTGTTTAGAAGGGTGGACAGCATGATTCCTGATTTCCCCAAGATTTTGTGAGCAGAATTCCTGAAGCTCTATACTCAGTAGTTTATAAAAATATTTCTTAATTGCCAAGCTTATATTATGCATCATTATTAGAGTGAAACACTTTACGTTTAAACAAGAAAGCAAAACTTGCTTTAATCGTATTATTTAATTAGTTGATCTGTTCTTTCAGATGGTTGTAACTTATTGTTTCTATACTTCCACAGAGACAGGAATCTCAGGTACCCGTGGACCAGTTTCTTCTCCAGGCGTATGATAAGAGATTAACTTAGAGACACACAAATATGGACTTACATTGTGTTCGTAAAAAGGTTGACTGTGAATGGATCCAAACTTCATATTTCTTCCTTCCTGTTTTTTTTTTCTTCTTCTTCTTTCCTCGTTTGAGACACACTTATCCAGTAAACTCTAATTAATCATCTTGGTAAATTCTGTTTCATGCCATTGTGAGTAGTGTCAGTGACACCCGGTCTGTTCCACTAAGGTCAAATTAGCATCTTTTACTGTTTTTCTGGCATTTAAATGAATGACTTTACAATGGCTTTTCAAGTGTTTATAGTAAATATGTCCATTTGATGGCAATATAAATATGCATTATGTGTAAGTGACTGAGCACATCCTCCTGTCATGTTTTATTGTAATCAGTGTCTTTCACTTTCTGTGTTTTTAATAGGGGCTGCCTCAGTACTGCTTTTATCTTGCTAAAGTGTTTGTGTTTTTCTCTTAGCATACCAGTTCCACTGGTCTCTAAAATCCCTGCTGTGGACTTATGGGATGAATGACTGGCTTACTAAAAGTGGGGCCCTGATCAGGGACACCGATTGACTTCACGCATTTGAGTCAGTATCTGTGGGGACACTGTGATGTTGTGTTAACTTTCTTTCCCTGCTGCTAGTTTTGATATTGACAGGTCCACTCAACAGTACAAGTGAGGCCATGAGGAAGGTGAAAGTGGGCTGATGGTCCTTAAATTCCTCAAGATTTTGTAAGCATAAATCCTTGATGCTTTCTAAATTACAGTTCATAGAAATATTTCAAAATTGTCAAGGTAATCACTGATAGAGGTTCATCATTAGTACAGTGACATTACTGAAATTTAAACCTGGGGCACTGGGGCAATGTTGACGAATTTTGGAAACTGGGAAGTCAGTGGCAAATGGCCCTGCCTGCAACCACTTTCCTAGGTGCATGCATGTCCAGGAGGTGGGAGGCAGAGTAGCCACTGGGCCATTTCCTTCTGCTATGACTGGACAGGTACAATCTCAGAACCCAACGGAGAGTTTCCCTTCTGGCCCAATGGGAATGGTTTCAGAGTAAAGATGAGGTTCACCACCAGACCAACCCTTCAGAAACTCCACTTTCCCTGTGATACCACACATATACTGTAGAAGGCGCTGTTTGCCTCTCCAAACCAGTTCTGCTCTGGCCCCCACCCTATAGCCAGCCTTTCCTCACTATGTGCTGCCACAGGTGCCTAGCCCTGCTCTGTTCTAGGCTACCTTGTCCCTTACTCTCTATTCTGCAGTGGCCTTGCCCCCACCCTCCCCTCCAGGCTCCCCGACTACCCTGGCCAACTTGAAATCTTTCTTCCCCAAACTCCTACTGTTCATAGATTCTTTTTTTTAAAAAAACATACTTTTTTTTTTTATTGATTTTTTACAGAGAGAAAGGGAGAGGGACAGAGAGCTAGAAACATCGATGAGAGAGAAACATCGATCAGCTGCCTCCTGCACTCCCCTGACCGGAATCGAACCTGGGACCCTTCAGTCTGCAGGCCGACGCTCTATCCACTGAGCCAAACCGGTCAGGGCTGTTCATAGATTCTTTACACCAGTGTCGCACATCCTTGTCCGCGTGTTTCATCTTTCTTCTCTCTCTCTCTCTAAACAGATCTTAGGCTTTATTGAAAGCACGACTGTGTCCTAGTCTTCTTTCATGTCCTGTTCTTGCTGAAAACACAGTGGCCTCCCAGTAATTACCTGTGTAGACCAGCTGATGGGAGGAAGCAGTCCGTGACGGAGAGGAAAGTTGGCCCGAGGTGAATGGTCAGTGTAGGAACTGGACGGTTTTTTCAGGCTTTCCCAGTATAGGGGTTGAATAGGTGTGGTCACCACAAACTTCTATTTCTAACTCATGGGCCCATTTCAAACGTGCTGGGCTGTGAGCGCTGTAAAGAAACTTTACCTTATGTCCTGGAAATTTGTGTCATGTCATCTTTGTAGTTATTAGGGCCCTTTCAGACTTGAGGAATGGTGTGCGGGCTGGCGCTCCTCACAGACACCCGCAGATCCGCAGGGAGGGCAGCTGGCACCACGCTGAGCTGCTCATGGTTCTTCCCCCAGGGACCTCGTGGGCCTCCTTTTACCACCCTCGGCCTCACGTCTTCTAGGCCCGTTACTCTGTCACTTAAAGTTAGCTTTATATTCTGTATTTAAGGTCCCGAATTAGTTGCTAATTTCTTCATATAATTAACTATTTTAGATGTTTCTTGAGGTGAGGAGCCCTGTCGGATGCTATGTATCCTACCTCCGACAAAAGTGCCCAAAGCATGGTGAACATGAAATAGGTACTCAGTTAATGCCGATGGAGCATTGGATTGGTAGCTGATGAGTTGTGCCAAGTCCCAGCAGACCAAGATGAAACCTCCAAGGGCTGGCTTTGGGCTTCTAAAGAAGGAAACATAGCAGTTATTCCAGCCTGTCTTCCTCAGCCTCTGCCCTGCTCCTCCACCTGCTGCCTGTGTGATTACCCTCTCCTGTAAGCCAGTGCTAGCTCAGCCTTTTAATCTACTCTTTAATCTTATCCTTGCTTCTTAACAGTGTTTGGAAGTGTTGGTTTTGTAAGTGCTTTCCTACTCCTTTTCAGGCGTAGACAAGTTTTTTTAAAACAGCCATTTTAACACTTGTCCACTAGAGGTCACTGTTGAGATAGGTATTTTTCCCCCCTTTCTGGTCTTGGGCCTAACTAAAGATTAAAAACCAAAATGGTATCAGATGAAATTTTTTCCAAGCTTTTCAGCTCTGTTCAGCAGGGCATGTTGCTCTTTCATTTTACATGTATAGTTTACCATAATTAAAGTAGACTTTTCTATAAGGAGCTATGTTATTTTTCTGTTTTGCTCCTAAAATTGTACATTCATTTTCACACATCATTTTTTTAGTGTTATGATGGCTACTTTCTCAAGTTAGAAACTTTCCTTCCAATATCTTTCTATTGGAAGGATTTTATTGCCTTCTGCAGTATTTTGTATTGAGTATATATGATTTTCCTCCTGTGGAAGAAAGTTTAAAATAAGTATGTATGTATGTATGTATGTAATCAGATTGAATTTAAAAATAAGTTAGGAATGTGCCTTTTGTGCATATTTATACTGATTCTTCTACCAAAAACCACTGTCTAAGAAAAAACACTGTACATTATGAAATGAATTATATTCTGCATCAGTAATAAAGCAATCCCTGGGCATTAATTTTCTAACATGAAGCTTTACTTAATATTAAAGATAATTTTATTCTTACAGCAAAATCCATATGTAGATATTGCTAGAACCTTAAATATGACAACAATATTTTTTTCGTTTTGTGACCCATGTATATCGAGGATGAAGCACTCATCATTTTGTGCAAGAAATACGAAGGATATCTTTTTTTGCTCTGTGCAAACCGTTAGCAGTTCACTCTGTGTAAACCTTTTCTAAGTGCGGGTCTCTGAATATAATTGTTAGGTTTTATACTTTGAACTTTTAACTGCCATGTAAAACCTTTTCTTGAGGTACTAGCAGTTTTGCCTGCAGTTTCAGGCCTTAATGGGACCATATCTTGTCATTTAATGTATCGGAAATGGCTAGACAGGCAGTAAACTTAGGTTTTATGGCAAAACGTGTGTTTTTTAAAACAGATTATTTCCTATTACTTAGCTGATGTATGAATTTGAAACTACAGTGAACAAGAAATGCTAGGGGTTTTTTTTAGTGATTTCAATAATTTCTTTATCAAAGATAATGTTCTAAGTACATAGAAGCTAATGTAATGTTTTGAAATTTTATGCAAATGCACATATTGATGGGATTTCCATAAGTGTTACTATAAATGAATTAAGCACCATGATCTACATAAAATAATTCATTCTCCCAATATGCAGATCCAATTATAATGAAGAAAATTAAGCAGTTTTTTAAAAGCATAATAAATTGAAACGCTTTCCTACAGACATAATTGATTGTTGAGATGAATGAGAAAACTTAACTATTCCAATTCATAGGATGACCTTCACCAGTCTTTCAACACCTTCCTGTTCCAAAGTCTCTAGTTATTTCCTCTCTCACAGATTATTTGTCATGCCCTTATGCAAAAGTTCTTGTGCATGGCTTGTATGAAATTAAACTGAGGAGGAATATGCAAAATAAATCATTTCTCTGTCATGAATTTATCTTGGGACAATGTCAAAACAACTTGTTGTTTGCATTTTAACAAAGTATAAATGTATTTATAATACAGAGGCTTTGATCAATAGCTTATTTTTTTAATTAGTGTGCATTTATCAGTTTGTTACCATGCCATTATTTGAAAGACTGGATTTGAAAAAAATATATACCTAGCATTTTTGAGTCATTCAGCTTTGACTTACACACTATTGGATGGTACCCGTGGGTTAGGTTATCATAAAATGCTGCCTATAGTTGGCAGTTTGGTGTCATTTTTGGTTGTAGTAAGAGGCATGCAAAGTCATCCTGTAAAAGAATCTGTTGGCCTGGCCAGCACAGTCCCAGTCAGTGGGTGACATTGGAGAAATAGGCTCTCAATGGTATAGTGTCCTCAGCTCAGAGGCTGATGTCTTTCTTGGCAGCCCCACCATCCACAGTGGACCTTTTCGGGAATCCCTTTTCTTGGAGTCCTCCTCTGTGCTAAGAGGAAGCTAGCTAAGTGTGGAATGTTAATCCTTCCGCAGTGTATTTCTAAGTGGAAGACTTCCATCGTGTTAATTCCAGAATGCTGGTCGGCTATGGAGTAAATAACGTGGGGGCAGTTTGAACCTGTCCCTTTCCAAATCATAACTAGGTCCTTTGGGGGAGCTGATGCTGAAGAGGGTTTCTCTTACTATTTACAATAGAACTCTCAAACAGAATTGACTTAATAGCAAAAATGTATGTTCAATCATCTCTTGGTCCGAGGTAGTGTGTGTGTGTGTGTGTGTGTGTGTGTGTGTACACAGGTGTGTAGTGTTGAGGAGGCTGAGAGAGGATATCTAAGAGGTGCCCCACTTGCCTATATACAACATTCTTTTAGAACAGCTCTTCTTAACATTTCATAACTCACTGACCTTTATAAAGAACTAGAGGCCCAGTGCACAAAATTTGTGCACGGGTGCGGTCCCTGGGCCTGGCCAGCGATTGAAGCGTGAGCGTCTGGTGTGGAAGGGCAGGTCCCAGCTGACCTCTGGGCCCTGGGCAGTACCCGGGCTTCTGGGCTCCCACCCCCCTGCCCTCCCTCCGCCTGAGTCATGGGGCCCCCACCTGGCTCCCTCAGCGCCTGGGAGCCAGGTGGCAACCCCACCCCTACCGCCTCTGGTCCCCTTTGGCAAGGCAGTAGGTGGGGTGATCGGGCCCCGCTCGTACCTGCCTTGGCCTGGCGCCACCTCCTCACCTGCTCCACCATCCTGCCACGGTCCCACTCTCATCGGGGCTGGCAGCGCTTCTGCTGCCCACTGCCAGTACTGCGTCGCCGATGCCCACCATGTTCTGTGCCGCCCCCTGGTGGTCAGCACACATCACAGCAAGCAGTCAAACTCAGGGTTGAGGGGACAATTTGCATATTAGGCTTTTATTATATAGGATAGGGTGAAAGCTGTGTTCGTGATTCCTAGAAGTGTGCACATAATGGTTATAATTTCAACCAGTTTGTGGATCCTGTTAAAATTATCCATGCATTCTTTAGGGGTACATTTAGCTCTGATTTAGAAACACTAGAATAGGGGAAAGATAACATTAGTGTACAGGATGGGGAAAAAGTAGGTTTATAATTGTGAGTACCTATTATCTTGTCTTTGTCTTATTTATAAATTATTGTAGTATTTTCCAAATGAACAAATATAAACCTACTTTTGCCCCACTCTGTATTTGTAGTGTGGATATACTGATGCTATTTCTTAAAGGAGTGTTTCCTGGAAATTTGTACAATCTTTAAAATGATGATATCTAATGTCATGTGAAGTTCATTGTTGATAGTTTTTTTAAAAATGTTCATAAGCACCACTTGTCTGCTTCAATTAAAAATTTTAAATTTAAAGAAGAGTTTAAATAAGAATTGGTAACCTTGAGTGGAATAGTGGAATGTGTGTGTGAGTGTGTGTGTGTGTGTGTGTGTGTGTGTATACTAAAGGCCCGGTGCACAAAAATTTGTGCACTTGCGGGGGAGGGGGGAGTCCATCAGCCCGGCCTGTGCCCTCTAGCAGCCTGGGACCCCTCGGGAGATAACCACCTGCTGGCTTAGGCCTGCTCCCGGGTGGCAGAGGGCAGGCCTAATCCCTAGGTGCAGCCCCTGGTCGGGCTCAGAGCAGGGCCGATTGGGGAGTTGGGGCACCGCCCCGTCACACTGAAGACAGGGTCGATGGGGAGGTTGCGGTGCCACCCTCAGTCACATTCAGGGTAGGGCCGATTGGGGGGTTGGGGCACCGCCCCGTCACACTGAAGACAGGGTCGATGGGGAGGTTGCGGTGCCACCCCCTGTCATGCACAGAGCAGGGCCAATCAGGGGGTTGGGGCACTGCCCCCTGTCACGCACAGAGCAGGGTCAATCAGGGGGTTGGGGAGCTCCCCCCTGTCACGCACAGAGCAGGGCCCATCAGGGGGTTGGGGAGCTCCCCCCTGTCACGCACAGAGCAGGGTCGATCAGAGGGTTGGGGAGCTCCCTCCTGTCACTCACAGAGTAGGGCCGATAGGGGAGTTGGTGTACCGCCCCCTGTCACACACAGAGCAGGGCGGATCAGGGGATTGGGGTGCCACCCTCTATCACCAACAGAGCAGGGCCGATCAGGGGGTTGGGGCGCCACCACTGTCACACTCAGGGCAGGGCCGATGGGGAGGTTATGGCTCTACCCCATCACACACAGAGCAGGCCCCGTGGGGCGGGGGGTTGGAGCACCACCCTCTATCACCCACAGAGCAGGGCCGATCAGGGGGTTGGGGAGCTCCCCCCATCAGGCACAGAGCAGGGCCGATCAGGGGGTTGGGGTGCCTTCCCCTGTCAGGAACAGAGCAGGGCAGATAGGGATGTTGTGGCCCCGCCCCCTGTCACACACAGAGCTGCAGGGCGATCAGGGGGTTTGGGCGCTGCCCCCTGTCACGCTGATCCCAGTGCCGGGAGGCCTCTCAGCTCCGCTGATCCCGGTGCTGGGAGGCATATTACCCTTTTACTATATAGGATAGAGGCCTGGTGCATGGGTGGGGCTAGCTGGTTTGCCCTGAAGGGTGTCCTGGATCAGGGTGGGGGTCCCCACTGGGGTGCCTGGCCAGCCTGGGTGAGGGGATGATGGCTATTTGCAGCTAGTCACACACCCTTCAGGGTGGGGGTCCCCACTGGGGTGCCTGGCCAGTCTGGGTGAGGGGCTGAGGGCTGTTTTCAGGCTGACTGAAGCTCCCAACTGCTCCTTTTTTTCTTTTTCTTTTTTTTTATTCTGGGCCAGCTTTAGCTCTGGCTCCAGCTCTGAGGCCTCTGCTGCTGAAAGGAGGTATCTGGTTTGTTTCATTCTATAATCGAAACACTGTATCAACTCCAGCTCTGAGATCCCGGGCTCGCTGAAAGCAGGTTTCTGGGGTTTTGTTTAGCTTCTGTATTTGTAACAATGTTTCAAACTGCAGGCTCAGAGGCCGGCAAGGCAGGCGGGGAAGGTTGGTTTCCTCCGTCACTGAAGCAATCAAGCCTCATGTTAGTTTCAAGCTGCCTGGCTCCTGGCCGCCATCTTGGCTGGCAGTTAATTTGCATATCTCGCTGATTAGCCAATGGGAAGGGTAGCGGTCGCATGCCAATTACCATGTTTCTCTTTTATTAGATAGGATATATATACACTCCAATAAAACCTTGAGAATCTCTTTCCCATTTCTTTTTTTTTTCTCTTTGTTACTTAACTTAGTATGACAGAACACCACTCTTATATGGTTGACCACTAGTTAAACTCATGGACCATTTTTTCAGCTATTTTCAGTGAATCCTCTTTTGTCTAGTTTTTTGCTGTTTCTTTACCCTTTTATCTTGCCTATATATTCTCTGTTTTAATCACCTGATTCTTCTCTGATCAGAATTGCCTGCCCCTCTCTCCAAATCTTGCTCTTCCTTCAAGAAATTGAGAAGCATCCTCACCTTTCTCCATGAAGCCTGGGAGCCAGCACTGGAGAGTGTAGTTAAGGCACCCCACAGCGTACAGACTCCGAAGGACCACTCTCCAAGCATATCATGACTTCAGGGTGAGAGGATGGGGAGAAAACAATTAGTGTTTATTGACACCCTCCTCTGTATCCATGGGAGCAAAAGACTTAAAGTGATTCTATAAGGAGAGGCTGTTGGGGCGGGGGTGGGGGGGAAGGGGTGGCGGCGGTGAAGAGGGGAAGGGGTCTGCTTTGTATGGATCTGCCTGCCATTCCCCTGCCGCCTCTGCCAATGCTGTATGTGTGCATTTGAACGCCCATTGAGGCAAATCTAGGAGCTCCTTGGGTGAAGCATTGGCCCTGGGTCTTCACTTGTTCAACTAGAAGAGCAGGGAGAATTCCTGAGGTTCCGAGAAGGAGTTAACAAAGCTACTGTGTGGATTTTTCCAGCAGTGGGCATCTCCCTCCACCCCCAGCCTTCCTTCCTTCCTTCCTCATGTAATTACTTCTTTCCGCAGCATCCAACATAAGGCAAGGAAGGAAGCTCAGCAACCCAGTGTGGCCTCTTGCTGAAATAACTCTTAGCTGTGAAAGAAGGCAGATACTACTGGCAGAGCGTGTGGGTGTGTGTGAGAATTTGACTTGTTTACTGTCTCCCTCTTAATGGTAATAATAATCAAGGATTGAGAATGTGTATGTATAAAATAATATATTGTAATTACATTTATTTATTTATTTATTTATTTATTTGAGAGGCTACAGAGCCATTTTTTATGACTGAGCTTGCACCCCTGTTGATGGAGTGGAAGTTTTCCATGTTCTCCTTTTACTTCTCACTCTTTCTCGTGTTCTAGAACTTCTTAGGTATTTTTCCTAGAGGAGCTCCTATCCATTTCTTGCCCTTCACCAGATGTCACTTCCTTCCAGTTATCGACTGTCATTTCCTCTTCTTAGTGCTGCTTCTTCAAACCTGCTCCCAAATTATTGAGTTCTGTATTGCTGCACGGCCTTGCTGGCAGTGTAATTTCAATTAAATTTATCTTTATTGTTGAAATTATTACAAATGTCCCCTTTTTCCTCCCATGGAGCCCCTCCAGCCCACTCCTCCCTCCTCCCTAGGCCTTCACGGCACTATGGTCTGTGTCCATGGATTATGCATGTAAGTTCTTTGGTTAATCTCTTCCCCACCCTTCCCTCTGAGATTCCTCAGCTTTTTAGATTTGTTTGGCTCTGTGTGTATACTTTTTATAGCCCAGGGACATATATTTTTGCATGTTTGACTTTATGCTGTAAAAATCTGCCTACTGCTTACTTGTAACTTTTCCACCTAATTTTTGTATAATTGATTATTCTTATTGTTGCTGAAAGAGTAGGATCATTTTTTTTTCTTGTAGTGAATTAAGTCATGGATATTTTTGGTTAAAATTACTTAAGCTGCAGAATCTTAGGAGGCGCATGATGGAATACAGTAAGTATGTACTTGTAGATTTGAGTACTTGGTAAATACTGCTGAGTAAACGAAGGTAGCATTACTATTGTTATTTATAAAGCTGATAAATATTTGGGGGTGGGTGCTGGCTCTTACAGGGTGGATATTTAGATATTTTGCAACTTTATTTTTCTCTTGCGGACCATGCAGATCATTTTAAATGAGATTTTGCTTTACTGTTTCATAAACTTTATGTTTTTAAATAACCCGTAACTACTGTAATTCACTGTTTTAATACCTGCTTTGGGGGAAATCCCATAAAATCTGCAAAGTTATCATTAGTATATACTTTTGAACTTCAAATTCTTATGCTAACATATCGTTAGTTCACTATTTACCTTGTGTTTTTTTGGCCAGAAAACAAAAGCCATTAGTCACTATAAGTACAAATGAGTTTATTTGCATGAAATTCTGAAGAGCATAATTATTTATATGTGAGCATGAAGAGGTTCTTTTACATGTTATCACTGAAATGGCATTCAAGACTATGATCCTAATTGGCGGAAAGGATTGGCATCTGTATAATTAGTCTAGACATTAGCCCTGTGGTGTGAATAGACTATGTCTGCTAGCTATTGTGGCTGAGGAGCCAAAGGACTGTCCTTTCACTCTGACAACAATGTCTCAAGTCATGTTTTATGTAGTCCCGCTTATTTTGCTGCTTCCTATCTTGCCTCATTCAGGGCAAGGGGGGTGGTTGCTATCCAGTATCCCATTCATCAGATATTGAGGCAAAGCAGTGTTTGCTTTCACCATTTTCTCTCAGATGGTCTTCCTCCCCACTGTATGTATGATGAATAATCTCACTCATTTTCATGTATTCTCATGATTTTTGTAATTTTTCTAATCACTTTGTTGTTAGCAGTGTAACTTAGGAATCGAAACACCCTGTCTCATTTTAATATCCTTTACAGGCCCTCTCTGTTACTTTACTCTTCTCTGTTAAAGTAAGAAATTTAAAGCTTTATAAGTTTAAAAATATTTTTTAAGTCAACAGAAGCATGTGAAAATCTGACCAGGCATATTTATTTGTGAAAACAGACAAAAATATTTTTTTAAATTTAATTTATTGGGGTGACATTGGTTAATAAAATTATATAGGTTTCAGGTATACAGTTCTATAATACATCATCTTTATAGTGTATTGTATGTTCACCACCCCACGTCAGTTCTCCTTCCATCACCATTTTCCCCCCTTTACCCCGTTTTACCTTCCACCACCACCCCCTTTCCCTCTGGTAATCACCGTACTATTGTCTGTGTCTATGAGTTTTATTTTATTTATTTAATTCCTTTAGTCTTCTCACCAAGCGTCCAACCCTTTCCTCTGACAGCTGTCAGTCTGTTCTCTGTATCCATGAGTCTGTCTCCACTTCATGTTTTTTGTTGTGTGTTTTTTTTTAAATAATTGAAGTTTTATTTTTATTTTATTTTATTTTATTTTATTTAATATATCTTTATTGATTTCAGAGAGGAAGGGAGAAGGAAAGAGAGAGAGAACATCAATGATGAGAGAGAATCATTGATTGGCTGACTCCTGCACATCCCCTACTAGGGATCAAGCCTGCAACCCCGGCATGTGCCCTTGACCAGAATCAAACCCGGGACCCTTCAGTCCGCAGGCTGACGCTCTATCCACTGAGCCAAACCAGTAAGAAGCAATAATTGAAGTGTTTTAAAAACATTTTTATGTTCAAAGAGCTCGCATTCTGCAGTAAGGTAGATGTCTTGAATGACGCATTCATAGAAGTCATGTCAGATTTGGGGCAGCGTGCTAGTCACTGCATTTTGCTTTACCTTATCCCAGACACGGTATCTTCAGGCCTTGTTTGGCCCTTGGGTCTGTAATACTGGTGTCCCTGGAAATGGGCACATGTTCGCAGTGTGTCACCATCGCAGCCCAGGGAACAAGTCCACCGCCGGTTGTGTGCCCCTCTCAGCCTTTGCTTCCCATTCAGTGTTCCTCTTCTTCACAGGGTGCTTCCCAGGCCATCCCTGGTTTCCCGTGAAGGGGCAATGGCTGAACCATGAATTCCGGTTTTCAAAGAGGCATGTGGGTAGCTTCCTGGTTTTCATGTCCCAGCCTAACACCTCTCCTTTGCAGGGATCACCAGAGCTAAAAACAGTCTGGGTGCTTCTGCAGAAATAGTTGGGCAGAGAGTACTTCTAACTGCTCAGAAGGCTGCTGACGGTGGTGATGGAGTTCACCTCCAGGTTTCGTGCCCGTGCTTATGACGAAAACTTACATGTGTTCTGAGCAGCTTCTGGCTTCCCGGGAGCCGTGGGTGGTAACATGGTGCCTGGTCTGTTACCACCCTTTTGTAGTGCCGACCATACGGCTCTCAAGACCCATGCGTGCCCCACCGGCCCTTCTGTGGGCTGCACGCTGGCGAGCTCCTGTCCTTATGTTTTGCATGGTGCCTGCTGCTGTCAGAGCCTGTCACTCTTCACAGTGTTGTTTCTTTGCCTCAGGGGCCACAAGATGCTTTTGCTCCAAAAGCCCCCACCTCCGATCGGCTGCACCCAGCTGGCCTGTCTGCTGTCACTGCCTCCTAGGATTCTACAGTTAGGGCTCATGTTTCAAAGGCCAGAAGTACAACAAGGGGCACTTCACCTCGTGGCCACCCTTGGGCATGATGAAGTTGCTGCAGAGCGACTTAATGCCGTGGACTAGGGAATTCAGTTTTGTTTTTCACCATGCTCCTCCATAGTGATTCACCTTAGAGATCTGTGTGGGGAAGTGAAGTCCATTGGGAATGGCTAGATGGCAGCCTCTAGGTCGGATGCATTGGCCACCTAGAGTGTCCTTTTTGTGTTTTACTGTCATCCTGTGGGTTCAGTAGCACTGAAGTGACAGAGGAGTCTTAATTTGGATAAGATTGATTGCTATAATCTCATTCAGCATTATTGTGCAGGGTAAGGGACATGTCTATTAGGTTAATGATTTTGATGTCACAATGAGTTAAAAGTTTTCTGAACCAAAATATTGTCGCCAGGCCAGCATCATCAGCATGTCCTGGAGACTTGTTGGAAATGCAGATTCTCGGGCCCCATCCCAAACCTACTCAATCAGAAACTGTGCAGTACTCCCTACCCCAGTCTGTGTTTGAACAAGCCCTCTGGTAATTATGATGTACTTGAGGTTTGTACACTGCTTTAGAGCAGCACTCTAGAAATTTCTGTAGCGATGGCAGTGTTTTGTTTTGTTTTTTTTTTACGTTAAGATGAATTTTTTTCTGTTTGTTTAAGTTATTACATATGCCTCCTTTTTCCCTGATAGACATCCTCCCCGGCCACACCCGCCCCCCAGACAAGTCCCCACTGCCCCAGTGTCTGTGTCCATTGGTTATGCTAATATGCGTGCATACAAGTCCTTGGTTGATCTCTTACCCCCTATCCCCTGCACCCCACCTTCTCTCTCTGGTTGGACAGACTGTTCAGTGTTTCTTTGTCTCTGGATCTATTTTTGTTCATCAGTATATGTTGTTCATTATATTCCACATATGAGTGAGATCATGTGATATTTATCTTTCTCCAACTGGCTTATCTTGCTTAGCATAATGCTCTCCAGGTCTGCCCATGCTGTTGCAAATGGTAAAAGTTCCTTCTTTTTTTATAGCAGCTTAGTATTCCATCATGTAGATGTACCACAGTTTTCTAATCTACTCATCTGCCGATGGACACTTAGGCTGTTTCCAAATCTTAGCTATTATAAATTGTGCTGCTATGATCCCTCCAACTTTGTTCTTCTTTGTCAGGATTGCTATAGCTACTTAGGGTCTTTTTTTATTCCATATGAATTTTTGGAAAGTTTGTTCTAGGTCTGTGAAATATGCTGTTGGTATTTTAATGGGGATTACATTGAATCTATAAATTGCTTTGGGTAGTTAGGATATTTTAATGATGTTGATTCTACCAATCCATGAACACGGTATGTCCTTCCTTTGTTTGTCTTCCTCTACCGCTTTTTTCAATGTCTTGTAGTTTTCTGAGTACAGGTTCTTTACCTTCTTAGTTTAGTTTATTCCTAGGTATCTGCGATGGCAGTGTTTCGTATCTGTGCTGCCTTGGACAGTCGCCACTAGCCAAATGTGGCTACCAACTCTTGAAATGTGGCTAGTGTGACCAAGGAGTTATATTATTAATTTTACTTAATGTCAACTAATCTAGATTTAAATTTATTTATTTTTTTCTATTTCTTTTTAAATACCTTTATCCAGTTCCTTCATCCCAAGCCCTGCATCTGGTAGCTACAAATCTGATTTCTTTTTCTATGAATTGTTTTTGTTGTTTTAAATTCCACATATAAGTGACATTATACAGTATTTGTCTTTCTCTGTCTGACTTATTTCAGTTAGCATAATGCCTTCAAGGTCCATCCATGTCACAAATGGCAGGATTTTCTTTTTTCCTTCTTTTTTTTTGCTAAACAATATTCCAATACATATATATATATGTATATATATATATATATATATATATATATATATATACATACATACATTCATTCAGTTATCTGTCGATGGACATTTAGATTGTTTGGCTAAATACCCAGGAGTAAATTTTGCTGGATCATATGGTAGTTCTATTTTTAACTTTTTAAGGAACCTCCATCTGTTTTCTGTAGTGACTAGACCAATTTGCATTCCCAATCTAGGTTTCAATTCAACTAGTGGCTGCATATTGGACAGCGCACCCCAGAGCATACCCTGCTATTTATTATTGTGTGGATAAACTCCTAAAATGCTTTACAAATAAGTTATTGGTTGTGGAATTATTAAATTTATACTTCAGAATAAAATGCTCCTAGAGTGATCTGTAGTTGTTACTACTAGTACAGTAGTTTATTAGGTTCTTCTGTTGGAGGAGGTGGTTCGCTGTTGCCAGCTGCTGGGGCAGCATGTTCTTGTGTGCAGCACTGACTCTGGCCTGCTCTTCGGCTGCGCAGGGCCTGGGAGCAGTGCCTGCTGTAAATGTAACTGATGAGGACAGATCTGTATGCTTCTGGAAGTCATGCTCTTACTCAGGAATAGAGCTGGGTCAGAGGTTTCTTACAGGTGGAGCTCAGGTCTATCCTCTGTGTACAGCAAGTGTTTTCTGCCTGAGGGAGCTTTTTAAGGAGACTTTAATGTAGGAGATTAGGTGAGTCCCCTTTGTGCCCCCCACTTCTGAGTCCTGCTAGGCACTTTGGGCTTCTTGTGGAACCATCCAAAAACGGTTGGGGGGCTGACTGCTGAGTCTGGGCCTGCACGAGATTCTTGGGGAGACGGGACTCTAGTGTGAGTAGCCTTCAGATTCTTAGATTGACCAAAGATACTTTGAGACCCGTCTTGGGGCATAGTTTTGGGGGTGACATCATCACATCTTTGTCACCTTTTTAAAACACAGTGGAGGCTCTGGACTTAGAATGTGCCCAGTGCTCCTGTGACCTGAGCAGAGGTGGCATTTAGAAGCTAGAGGACACATGAGGGTACTCAGGGACTTTTCTCCCAAATCTAGCAACCGAAATCAAAGCAGCCATCATTGCTAGGCAGAAAATGATACTAAAAAAATAAATTCTTTGTCATAAGCAAAGTTCTACATGACTGAGCTTCCTGATTGAGGGCCCGGTTTGTTGCATTATATAAATCCATATCCTTGATTTTCATAGTCCATCTCTTCTAAGAATCATAGAATGTCAAAGCCAGGAGGTAGAGAATTTACAAATGGTCACAATCTGGCCTTCTCACTTCAGCCTGATGGAAGCAGAGGCCCAGAGAGGTTGAGTTGAGTGAGGGCACACTGAGATTTTAGGGCTGATCAGGGGAGGCCAAAGCCAGCCCAGGTGGCCAGGAGGGCCTCCTGTGTTCCTATGTTATGCTGCCTCTCATCGGTGTGCTAAGTTCGGGGTTGTCTACAAGCTGCACATGTACTGCTGGGATCACTGTCAGAATCTGGACAGATGGATGAGAAAGGAACATTACAAACCCATAATAAGAAATATACAGGTGCTCATTGTTTAGTTAATAGTTTAAAATACTACCCTTGCTAATGTGTCGCATAGGTATCTTGAAAAATTCCACCAGAATATTCTGACCAGTGACATATTGCTGCCATCTTTTCATGATAGCATTTCATAAATTGTGCTGCCATGTATGTGTATGGTTTAGTTATTGCACAAGTTATTATGTTAGTTGGTTATTTTTTATGGGCAGTTTTGTTGTAGTTTGTTTTCTAAGCTCTAGGCCTGTTTCCATTTATCGACTACTCCTTTTGTAGATTACTTTTTTAAATAGTATGCCTCTCTTACTTTATTCTCAAAGTATTGAAATGCTAGGTGCTACAGGTATGGTGCTGTGCACATAATAAGCATTCGCTAAATATTGGTTGAAAGAGTGAATGTTATCCCATCCACACAGATCTGAATGTTAATTTCTTTTGCTTTTTACTTTGGCCATGGGAAAAACTATGGTTTAGGGAGAATATTAGCTGTGTAATTTTTTCTCCTGTCTAGCTTGAATGGAGTCTTAAACACACAATTCACATGCACACCAAAAGGCTGGAAGAGGTTTAGTAAATTGAATGTGGGGTTATTGTTTATGTCCACAAAACAGG
Source organism: Myotis nattereri (assembly GCF_964212035.1). Classification (NCBI taxonomy): domain Eukaryota; kingdom Metazoa; phylum Chordata; class Mammalia; order Chiroptera; family Vespertilionidae; genus Myotis; species Myotis nattereri. The sequence continues at coordinate 132,383,871 of NC_138075.1, read as the reverse complement.
GCCCTAAATCACATTTCGCATAATTTGTGGCTTTAAATTGGACTGATTTAGCAAGGAGAGTGAAATAATCTCTCATCCTGTCAAAAAGGCGATACCTTCAGACCAACATTTAATTGCATTGGCAAAGTAACTTTGGGAAGGCAGCAGTAATTCTGGCTGCATTATTCTTGGTTTGTGGCTAAATTGGGATCATCATTTTCTCCTGGTTGCACTAAGTTTCTTTAATGTTCTTCAAACTAATCAGATGAAGGCAGGAGAGAAACTTTGTGGTAGCTGGAGGGGGCACAGGAGAGCGGGCGGGCCTCTGAGCAGTGTTGTCATCTGTGGAGCTCAGACACTTCGTGGTCCAGGTTCAGCAAAGGTAAGCGGACACCTGGCGACTCCGCAGGCACAGCCTGATTTTCTTCATGATCATTTACATAAAGTGAATACCATTCATTTGCATAAAAGTGTGTTTTTGACTACACATCTAAAAATGTGCTTTTGTAGTCAAATTGTATAGGCAGGGCTCACATGCATTCATTCACATTGGTGTCCAAGAGCGTGGTTTCCCAGCTGCCACTGTTATCCCCTTAAAATCTGTCCTCTTGTCTCCATCCCTACCACCAGCCACTTTGGAAACAAATCTACATGCCTTGCTCATTTTCCATCTGGATTACTGCTTCCTCGTCCCTTAGTCTAGAATGATGTGTATTCTTCACAGTCCCCTCCTCCAAGGAAAGCATTTCCCTTACCTCTTACCAAGCCGCCTCCCTTTAAAAGAAATCCTGTCATCGATATCTTAGACGTTTTATAAAGTTGAAGTGATGACCCCAGGCTAGATCGAACAGTGTGCCTGTCCTCTTTACTCTGTCCCCCGGAGCTACACATTGGAGTTCTTGGGATGCGCTCTCCGTAAGCACTTTAGATGTCTGTCTGGGGTTTCACACACACCTTTGCGGTGGCGCTAAGCAGTGGTGCTCCTCGCTTTTCCCAGCGGTCCGGAGCCTCCGCCGCAGGGGACTGGTGGGATGGAAAGAACATGTACTGGCATGAGACAGAATTCTTGTGTTGTGCCCAAGGCCCATGTCGATGGCTTCAGTTACCTGCATAGTCTTGGGATTGGTGTTTGTATGAATCATGGACAGTAAGTTCATGGCCAGTAAAATATTTATAGAAAACTTGAATCAGCAAATGGATACATGAAGTACAATCTATGGGAAGTATTCTGCTACCAATCGAGAGTTAGTACTTCTGAGATAAAGAAGCCTTTGCTTTTATTTTTTATATTATATTATATATTATTGATTTTTTACAGAGAGGAAGCGAGAGGGATAGAGAGTTAGAAACATCGATGAGAGAGAAACATCGATCAGCTGCCTCCTGCACACTCCCCACTGGGGATGTGCCTGCAACCCAGGTACATGCCCTTGGCCAGAATCGAACCTGGGACCCTTCAGTCTGCAGGCCGACACTCTATCCACTGAGCCAAACCGGTCGGGGTGAAGCCTTTGCTTTTAAATTTGTATTTGCAGGTATACTGTAGGGAAGGAAGAATCTGTCAGGCCCTGTCTGTTATATGTTAACCTTTGACCTGCCTATTAGTATTCCTATCATGCTACTGAGTTGGTTTTTCCTATTTCTGTATAATAACAGTGCATTGATCTGTTGCTAATCTGATATAACGTGTGTGTGTGTGTGTGTGTGTGTGTGTGTACTGATCAAGTGCAAAGGTCAGGACCAAAATAAGAGACTGGGTAGGTTGAAAATTTTAGCATTTAAGGTTGAACTTAAATTGTGATTTAGTGCAATATGAAGAGAACAGCTCTTCAGATACCAGAGTATTGACACAGCTTGATGAACGTATCATTAAGAATGGGACTTGGAGTTGGCTTGCTGCAAGGAGACCAAAAGGAAGGAAAAGTGCACTTATCAGACATTGTATGACGATTATAAAGCTTATATGCTTCATAATATGCACTTATAGGCTGTTTGTGGCATAGACATTCTCTTTGCCCTTTGAAGAAACATTTCCCTTTCTACTCAGTGGTGAGTTACAATCTAGGAAAAACGTACAAAATGTAAGTATACGTGAATTAGATGATTATATTGGATGGTTCTCCTTCATGTGAAGAAAAATACAGTGTGTTGCTGGCATTCCCTGTGAGGAGTGAGGTTCCTGAGTTCATAATCAGCATTTTTGTCTTTATAGCTGTGCCTGCAAACATAGCAGAGCTGAAGAATTTGGAAGTGCTTAACTTCTTTAATAACCAGATTGAGGAGCTGCCCACGCAGATCAGCAGCCTTCAGAAACTGAAGCACCTGAACCTCGGGTGAGTGTCGGGCCAGGGAAGCGAGGAGGAGGTGGAGGGACTGTGGTGTGGGCAGGGGTTCCCGCGTGGCAGGAGCTGATTCCTCATTTCCTTTTGTGTTTTAGGTTTTTAGAAAGTTTTATTGTTTTAATACATCCTTACAATGGCCTACATTAGCGCAGATCTCTTTGAGAACTAATTGAGAAGCTAATTGTTGGTGCAATAAGGGTTGTGTTTTTTTTTACTGTATTTTGTTTCCAATAAAATTTTATTTCAGTGATATTGATCCTGAAGGGACTTACTTGCTTAGCTGTAACTGTTGGGGCCAGTTGTAATGTGGTGGACTCTGCTCTCTGTGTCAAGCAGAGGTAGTTCACAAAGCACCTTCCTTCTCTGAGGAGAGGGTACATTTCTTAACATGGCTTTATTGATTCTTGCAATTCTTTTATGTAGTCAAGAGGTTCTAATCTTGTCTGTCTTTATACAAAGATGAAGGAGGAAGTTTGGTTCAGTGGAGGTTGCAGAAGCAGGTGTCAGTGAAGAATAATCCCTTGCTCTGTATATTACTTGATAGTTTTCAAAGCCCTCATGCCAGCCAGCATTTGGCCCTCTCAGCCATTACAAAGGAGGGCAGGCAGGCACTCCTGCTTTCATGTCCAGGAGAGGAAGCCAAGCCCTTTCGAAGAGGTGAAGTGACTTGCTCCCAATGGCCCCTATGGTTAGGGGTCATGCCAGGCAGAGGACCCTGTCCATCAGACATCATAGATAGCACCCAGAACGTGGGCTTCTGAATGCCAGCTTCATTGTTATAGCTCTCAGATAAAAGTGCCCACTCATGCTTTATTCACTGTGCAAAGTAATATATTCATGAAATCATAGCCATTAAATGCTCTAGTAAGGTAGTGATTTACATGGAGTGGTAATAGAAGCTGGCTAGGTATTTATCAATTTAATAAGAAGCAATCATGGAGAAAAATCTCATTCATGGAATGAGTTTTAGTTTAGTTCATTCTTTCCACGGGGAGTTTTTGGTGAGACACTCTTTATTTTGATGTTCATTCTGGTTGAGAGATGAACATTTTTAAGATCCATGAGCATTTTTTTCCCTAATGTCAAAGGGGAGATAGTGTTTAAAGGAGGGGAAAGAACACTTTATGTCGGATGGGATTTCCCCCTATAAATATGGAGACTATATACCCAAAGAAAAGATCTTTTCTTTAGATCTTTGTTTTGAAAATTGTCATACTATTTAATTTGCATCTGTAAAGAATCTAAAGCTAGATACATATACTAGATATATAAAACTAGATATATTCTTACTATTAATTTGTTCATGTATTAAATTAGTTGTTATTTACATATCAGGTGCTAGGAACACAACTTGGCACATAGTAAGTGGTACGTGTTAACTATTATCATCACCATTTTTGTGTTGTTTTTTTAATTAATTCATTTATTTTGTGACTATGTAAGTGCCTATTCTGCATCAAGAACTTTGCTAGTGTTGGGGGCCAGTGGTGAAAATTACAGTCCCTGGCGGTAAGAATGGGGGCAGAGCTGACTGTTAGCGAGCAGTGACAGTGTACAGCTGGGTCACTGATGTGTGGCAGGTTCTGGAAGTGCAGTGGGAGAGGGCGCAGGGGCACAGTAGTCTACAGGGAAGATTCTCAGGGGAAGAGATCCTGCAAGGGTAGTATTTGAGCCCAGACTGGATGCATCAGGAAGGAATTTCTCAGACTACAAGCAGTGATTGTGAGAATGACATGTTTGAAAGCTCAGAGCCCTGCATGTTCCGGGCATTACAGGTGGTTTGGTGTTGTTGAGTATGAAATGTGAGGGATGGTATGGTATGGTAAGAGGGGAGAAGAGGAGCATGAATCTCTGCTCTTCATTTAATGAGTATTTCTTGAGCTTCCAACTATGTACCAGGCTGTGTTGTAGGTAGTGGCCATCCAGCCCATATGGGGCATACATCACAGTTGGGGAAGTAGGCTGTAAACAAATAAATCATCAGCAAGGAGTCAATGTGCTAATGAAGGGCCTGAGTATCAAATAAAGGAGCTCCAGTTTTATCACGCTGACCATTGAAGAGTTTGCACAGTGGAGTGGCGGGAAAATATGGGTTCAGATTTTTGTATGAAGGATGTGTGAAGAGAGGCTGCAGGGAGGTATGGCTGGAGGTCAGGAGCCTCGTCAGAATGCTAAAGTAGCGTTCCTTGTGAACTTGGGCAGTGAGAACGGAGGCAGGGAGGGATGGTATGTGAAAAATACAGAAGAGGTAAAACTGGCAAGACGGATACGGATGAGATGGGATGATACCTAGATATCTGCTGTGGGCAGCTGAAATAGAAATACAGGTGGAGCCAGGTTTCGGAAGGTCCTGAGCTCAGAATTTGTTTGGCTGGGTTCCAGATGCCTCAGGATGGAGTTGTAAAGGTTCCTTTTTATTGAATGTGTCTGAGTCACCTCTTTATTGTCCTGGGAGCTGTTTGCATATTTCTGGCTCTCAGTGCTTTATTGATTGTGTAAAGTTTTCTGTATTTAATTACCTAGCTACATAGATAGGATTGTCAAAGTTTGAACTAAATTCTTAGTTCTCTGGGAAAGAATTAAGATGGGTTTCAAGAAAGGAGACTTCTGTCCTCAATGGCATAAGAAATTATACTTAAAGGTCTGTTTAAGGCAGGATATAAACAGCATACTCCTTACTAAGCAGCCTGAGTGAAAATATATAAAATGAGATGCTACAGTTAGGCCACGTGCGTGCCTAATCTGAATGGCACACTCCACCAGACTCTGCTTTTCAAGTTTATATAGTACTATTTGCTGCATATTCCGGTGAAAGGACTTTTAGGCCATTTGAATAAATAAAGTTGAGTTATGTTCTTAATTCTTTAAATGTGGCTCACTTTATGAATTATTTTCCAAAAAACTGTAAAGCCACATAGGTTACATGTTAGTAATTATTTCAAGGATGATCGCATTTCAAGAGGACCGTGGCCAGCTGTCTGGAATAACTTTCTGCTCTGAGAGGCTGGAGCTCATCTCATGAACAGTTAGGAGTTTTCACCAAGCACAGCGCTGAGTGTTATGGATTTGGATTTTTGATTTTTATCCTGCTAAGTGTATGAACCGGTCACTGTGGAGGTGAGAAAGATTCTTGCCTTCAGCTAAGGTTTTATTGAATTAAGAGGAGCCCAGGAGAACCTCCAGAGATCCAAATGTTCCAAAAGGGAAGCATTAGTATGGGCTTTCCTGTGGCTTTTGAGGAAGAGAAAAAAAAAATCTGATTTTGTAAGTTTCTCCGTCATATGCAGGCGTTTTCCTGTTTCCAGTACGCAGGTGGAAAATGTCCACATGCAAACAAAGAATTGATGCCACTTGGCGTGGTTGAGCCACAACCTTGGAGTGACTTAGGGTAAGCTGGTTTGGTGCAAATAGAAAAACCATCCTTGATAGTTGAGGTTTCTACTGTGATCTTTTCTCCTAAGGTGAGCTTGCCTCTTTGGGGCTGAGTCAGAATTCCTCTCAAACCTCCTCTTGAAATACAATTGTAGTTATAGCTGTCATTTCTCAAGAACCCACTCAGGAGCCACGGATTGTCTTAAACGCTTCACGTGTTTTCTCTCATCCTCCTGGTGAGCCTGCCGGGAAGGTATTGCTAGTCTTATATTACAGATGAAGAGGAATTGGGTCTCAGAGAAGCTGAATAACTTCTCCAAGTTATTGGAGCAGGTGCTAGAGCTGGACTTCAAACCTAGATCTGTTCTTCCACTGCCCCTACTGTAACCTCTCCTGGACATCTTGAGTGACAGTGCTCAGGGGACCCTGAGGACACATGTGGATGGAGGTAGATGTTAGTGCCCACTGTGGGGGAAGCCTCCTGCACACCCCGTCATTCTGCGGAGATAGACTCTCTCTGGTTGTTTTGTGTGTGCTGGTGTCGAGGGAACCAGCCAGTATCCTTATGGCTTCTTGCATTGTTTGTAGCTCGGGCTATTGGCAGCACCGCTTCTGGACTTTCAGCATCATTTCAGTCAGGGCTTCATTTCCACCCACCAGGTCAGAGGGCCTACTCCTGTCACGTACTGCTGGCAGCTTACAGGGCTCTGCTGTGTTCCTGACATTTGGGGGCGGGGGGTGGGGGTTATCGCTCAAAGAGAAAGAAAACCTACAGTTTAGTAGATTCAGGCTCACTGTATGTGGAGATGGGATGGGGACTCTCTTCAATGAGATGCCACTTGCTTTCAAGGCAGCGATTTTCACCTGGTGTGCCACAGGAATTTTTAAACACGCAATACCTGACTAGTCAGGGCACTGAGCTCTTTTCCCCTAGATTGTCAAGTAAAAGAATAACAACAGCCAATGCAACAGTAGCCATCAGGTGTGAATGAATAAAATTTATGACTATTCTTTTTTTGTCGAATCGACAAAAAACATTTTTTCTGGTGGGCTGCATAATTTTGGTCATTAGTTTGTGTGCCATGAGATGAAAAAGTTTGAAAATCGCCGACGTAGGTAAGGTATACTTCTGTGTACTTCCCACTATTTCGGACTTTTTCTTCAGTTGCATCGTAGTCTAATGATTAGGAGTGCCTTGCCTTCCATGAGGTGCTAGGTGCTCTCAGACATCTGTCACCCTCGTCAGTTGAGTCAAAAGTCCTTAGTCGTTAACCTCCCTCAGCCTGTTTCCCCATCTCAACGTTACAGAGATGATTATAAGTGCTGTCCTGCATATATTACACAATAGTTTTGGTGATTCAGGTGAAATACATGATATAAATATGCTTCACAAATTGTGAATTCATGGAGGTTATTTTGTTAGATGTAAAGTTAACCTAGGACTTTTCTAAGCATTCAGAGGTGGTCACTCTTTCTTTCAAGGCTTGTTTGGTGGGTGTGGTCAGGATTGTAGCTCATATGAGATGGATGGATGTCTAGAATTATTTGTAGTGTCACAGTTCCTCCCACCTTTTCACATCTGCCAGTCTGTATTAGATTTTTTAAAAAAAAGATTTTAAAATCACTTTTAACTATGCACAAAGTTCGGAACTGTGTTAAGAAAAATAGGTTCTTGAGAAAAATGATAAAAGAGAGTAATAGAAAAATTTTTCTTAGATTTCATTGGAGATTTTATATATGTATTTTTAATTTTCAGTTGTAGTAAAATACACATAACATAAAATTAGCATCATAACCATTTTAAGTGTATGACTCAGTTGTGTTAAGTCTGTTCATACTGTTGTGCAGCCAATATCCAGAAGTTTCTCATCATGCAAAACTGAAGCTCTACACCCATGAAACACTGCTCCCCGTTTTCCCTCCCTCAGTCGCTTGTAACCACCATTCTAATTGGACATCAGTTTGAATGTTAGGAGCTGCAGAACAAAAAAGTGATTCTCCCCCTCTCCCCTTGGGAGGAATAGTGAAATAAAGTCAAGTGTGAAAACTACAAAGCTCACTGTGTCTTTTGAGGTGTTATTGCTACATTCATAAGGAAGTTTTCTCTAGAAGACAGATATTTTTGTGAAGATTTAATTTTCTGTGTAAAACAGTGATTGAGCATCACCATTGGAGAAAATGACAACGAAGACATTTTCAAATATTTCACGGCCTGGAATAAAAATACTAGGCTAGTTAAATAACATAGTGATCATAGAATTATGACTTCTTTTAAGCTTTCAGCCCCTCACATATGGCTCTTAGGCTTGTGACATAGGTGATCTGAATATTCTGTCTAAACATATGTTTTATATGTGATGTCTTGGTTTTTTCTCCACCCACAGCATGAATAGACTAAACACTTTGCCTCGAGGATTTGGCTCTCTCCCAGCTCTTGAGGTCCTTGATTTGACTTACAACAACTTGAATGAAAATTCCCTTCCTGGAAACTTCTTCTACCTGAGTAAGAAACTTTTACTTCTGTAATTCTTAAAATGGTACTGTGTGTTCTAAAAAATATATTTATTTACCAAGGCCCAAACTCCAAGAGAAATTGGGTATATAGATTTTTTTTCTTTACAGATTCCTTTTGAATTTTCTTTCGTAGCTCAGCAGTATGTGTACTTGATATATAGTTATCTGACACCATTGCACTGAAGTGGACTTTAATAATGTCATATTAACTTTCTGATAGAGATTAGGTATCTAAATGAGATATTTAGCTAAGGAGTTTGAGTTTCTTTTTTTAAAGAACATGAAATATGTAATAATATATGTGTTGCAGGTAACTTTTTGTTGGATATTTGCCCAAAGATATTCCAGTCACTTATAAAAATATCTATCAATAAACCGCTGACAGAATTTTTAAAATTTCCAGCCATGATTATTGTCTTAATCCTTTTAAAAAGTGCTCTTATTGCCCTAGCCAGTTTGGCTCAGTGGATAGAGCATCGGCCTGCAGACTGAAAGGGTCCTAGGTTCGATTCCTGTCAAGGACACATGCCTGGGTTGCGGGCTTGGTCCAAGGTGCCGGAGGCAGCCAATCAATGATTCCCTCTCATCGTTGATGTTTCTGTCTTTCTCTTCCTCTCCCTTCCTCTCTGAAATCAATAAAAATGTATTTTAAGCCCTGACTGGTTTGGCTCAGTGGATAGAGCGTTGGCCTGCGTACTGAGGGGTCCCGGGTTTGATTTCAGTCAAGGGCATGTACCTTGGTTGCAGGCGCAGCCCCCGTAGGGGGTGTGCAGGAGGCAGCTGATCAATGTTTCTCTCTCATCGATGTTTCCAACTCTCTATCCCTCTCCTTTCCTCTCTGTAAGAAATCAATAAAATATATTTAATATATATATATATTTTTTTAAAAAGTGCTCTTATTGATGTATTCTATTTTGTTGATAGTATATAATTAAACACTTTTAGCTTTTCATATTGCAAACAGATTCTTGTTGCAAATGCTCATAAATATTAGGAAAAACTTATTTTCTCAAGAACTTGGGAAATATTTAGGAAAGAGTTACTTTCCTTCAATGAGTGTTCTGCTTGTCCAAATAGTGACATGTATGGCATCCAGAAATATTGAATTTTCTGAGCTAGTTTCTAAAGTTACATTTTTTACCTTATCTATACCCTCTCTCTGACTTCCTCAAGCATGTGAAAGCAACTCTAAAATATTTTCTTGGGCTGTGGAATATATTGTTTTTTATTATGTAAATTAATATACAATTCTGTCGAACTTTAAAACATTAGAATGTAAATGAATGCAACAACAAGAAAACATACATCTGCTTATACTCCTTTTTGGTTGAGGATAAAAGGATTCTTTGGGATTTTAGTAGTTTGGATCATGTTACCATTATGTAGTACTGTGAACAAATTTCTGATTATTGGTATTCTGCCTAAGTTAGTGTTTTCTCTATTTTTAGACTCCAGGTCATTATTTTAGCCCTTTGTCTTCATTTATTTTTGTTGGTAAGGCCATAGAAACAAGTAATAATATAGTTGACCCTTGAATACACAGACTTGAACTTCAAAGGCAGGTTCACTTATATGTAGATTTTTAAAAATAAATACAGTAAATATATTTTCTCTTATGATTTTCATAATAACATTTTTTTTCTCTAGCTTACATTATTGTAAGAATACTGGTATGATATATACTACACATGACATATAAAATATGTGTTAATTGGCTATGTTTTCAGTAAAGCTTCCAGTCAACAGGAGGCTATTAGTATTTAAGTTTTGGGGGAGTTAAAAGTTATGTGTGGGTCTTTGACTGTGCAGAGAGTCCTTTCCTCTAACCTCCTCATGGGTCAGGGTCAACTGTAATGAGTCTGATCATGGAAACAGTGAACAGTGATTATGGCTTCCACCACCGGAAAGCCTTTTGGTAATTGATTTATTTTTAACACTAAAGGCCCAGTGCATGAATTTGTGCATGGGTGGGGTCCCTTGGCCTGGCCAGCGATTGGGGCCAATCCGTGCCGCCTCACCCAGTCCTGATTGGGGCCAGCTGGCCAGGGGGAGGGACTGCAGGAGGTTGGCTGTGGGAGCACACTGACCCACCAGGGGGCAACTCCTGCATTGAGTGCCTACCCCCTGGTGGTCAGTGCGTCCTCATAGTGACTGGTCCTTTGGTCAACTGGTTGTAACAGTCGCTTAGGCTTTTATATATATAATAGTTCTCTTTACATGAAAGAGCCCTTTTGCCTTAAGTATTGATATAAGTGACACAGTGGTTTTCTTTGTTTTAGTTTGGATGCAAATGGGATAAGAAATGTGAATCGGAAGTAATAGGAGAAAAATAGCTATCTTTTCTGAGGGTATATTGACATTTTGTGCCAAAAACTACTGGTGCCCACAGTTGTTAATTGTATCAGTCCTCTTGGATATAGATGTTTTCCTGAACACACCAGCCCCACAATAAGCCAGTAAATCTAAGTTTGACCTGCTTGTTATTATTGTGAGCCCTAGGTATGTCACAGGCTTCTCACCAAGCCAGGGTTATTAATCAAAGCTGACTCCCTTGTATTGATCAGACCTCAAATGGTTGGGTTCCATGTCACCCTGTTTATATATTGCTGTTTAATTTGCAGCCACCCTGCGTGCACTCTATCTAAGTGACAACGATTTTGAAATCCTGCCGCCAGATATTGGGAAGCTCACAAAGTTGCAGATAGTAAGTAATTTATCTAAATTCTGAGAAAATCAATTCACTTCTGCAGTCCCTGTAGGAGTAGAATCAAGTCAATTTGAACAGGAGTAGGGTTTGTTCTGCAGGAATAAACCACTACTCTTGGTACTGTTTCTTGTTCATCTGTAGTCACTTGTAAATAAATTGAAAGGATTGAGGCTTAAAGAAAAGAGGGCATGGAAGAGGACAGAGTTTATGTTGAACGCCTCTTTAAGGGAATTTATGTGAAATTGTTTTGACAACTCCTTGTTTTCTTGTATTTAGCTCAGCCTTAGGGATAACGACCTGATCTCGCTGCCTAAGGAAATCGGGGAGCTTACTCAGCTTAAGGAGCTCCACATTCAGGGGAACCGCCTGACCGTTCTACCCCCAGAACTAGGTAAGGTTGCTGATGAATGAGCTTACTTCTGGATTTAATTAATACCAGTTACCCAAATGCAACAATTCTGAAAAACCCTCCCTCCCTCTTGTTGGCCATACCCTTCACCGAGGCACCCAGTTCTGATCATTTACTGGCATTTGTCATCGACCAGCATTCAGCTGTGCCAGGTTTGGCTTGCCCTGGCTCTGCTTTCAGTGGCTGCCACTGCAGTGTCTCGAGGTGGCTGATGAGAGATGACCCAGCCCAGCTGCCTGCACCCTGCAGTGAAAAGAGCCCAGATGCGTGGCGATCCTCTTACCTATGGCTCCTCCTTTACTAGCTGGAGATGGGTTTTGGTTTTTTAATCAAACAAGCACTCTTGCTTTTTTTAATCCTGTATTTTAAAATTTTAATCTCTTGAAAACTTACTAAATAGTTGTGTTTCTTACAGCTGCTTGAATACCTTTCCCAGTCATGAATTTGGTTTCCTCCTGATTCCACCTCCAGTGGGAATTTGAAATGTGTTCTAGCTGGGAATTCCTCTGTCCTATCCCATTTCCCGTTGGCAGCTGAATCTTACTCCTCTGCCTGGTCACTCAAGTGGCCCCTTTGGCCTCTGACCTTCCTCGGAAATAACATCCAAAGCTGTTCTTCTGTTACTAGGCTACGCTACTCTTCCAGAAAAAGGCTCATGAGTTCACTTTGCTTATGCATACCCTCGGTATCCTCTCATTTCTTCTATACATCCAACTGCATTGTTTCTCAAACTAAGACTTTGCTTTCCTGCCCCCAAATACTATCATTTTAAAAAACACACTTAACCCAATGTAAGCCCACTCAGAGCAGGGGCTTCTATATTTGTTCTCCCTTGCTTACTATGTACATGGGTATGTGCTCAAGGAATATGTCCTGAATGATTGATGAAGTGAGACCCTCAGATAGGCTAGCAAGGTTTTGGAAAGGCTGTGAGCAGGCAGTCTGACTTCGGTTCAGAGCTGTGCTGTTCAGCCACGAGCCACATATCCAGTGTTCAGTAGCCACGTGTGGAAAATGCAGATAGAGAACACTTCCATCAGCACAGGAAATTCTGTTGGGCAGCGCTGGTCTAAAGGGAAAGCATTCACATGCTTATACGGAACAAATGGAAAGTTTTACCCCCACTTTTCCTATATCCTTGAGCTCCTCTGTTAGTGTAAAAGGTCTAGAGAGAGTTGTGCTGCTTTTCAGCACCTCCCCTTCTCTGAGTTAGAAGGAGCCCAGTCTCACTTTAGGAGCAGGCTACAGGATCAAGAAACTTTTTAAAAAATGTATATTTTTATTGATTTCAGAGAGAGGAAGGGAGTGGGAGAGAGAAAGAAACATCAATGATGAGAGAGAGAATCATTGATTGGCTGCCTCCTGCACTCCCCACACTGGGGATCGAGCCTACAACCTAGGCATGTGCCCTTGACTGGAATTGAACTTTGACCTCCTGGTTCACGGGTAAAAGTTCAACCACGGAGCCACACCGGCCTGGCACAAATGTTTTAAGGCAGAAAACTTCTTTCAAAAGAAAGATTCTATACAGTGGTTGGTAACCACAGGTGTTAGTTTGGTAATACCAGGCAAGCTTTTGCACAATAGGAGTACCTGCTCCCTCCCAACCTGTGAAATGAGAATTTCCCTGCAGGAGAATAGTTCTTGTCTAATTTGGTAAAGCTTACTTGGTGTATCCTTGGTTAGTGTGATTAGGAGAAATGAAAAATAAAGTGTATTTTGTTTTATCTTACTTCATTTGTCAAGCAGTGAGGCAGTGTAGGGCATTAGATTATTCAATTATTTCTATCAGATAATAATTTGTTAGAAAAAAATCTAGTTGAACCTACACATACCTATGTATTCATATCTTAAAATCTTACATTGCTTATCCTATTTAAATACTGCTTGTTATCATATTTGTCTAACATTTCTGTTAAGCTCTCTGATAACAACTTACATGTTTTTTACTCAGCAGTGGAATTAAGGAGAAAGGCTCCAAATAACTTTATTTTTTTGTGTGAGCCATATCTAGAAAAACGTTATCTTAACATCTGCCTGGTGGCAGTTTTCCCTAATTATAGGTAAACACTTAGCTGGAAATAAATGATAAACCCCTGGGAGTTTCTGTTACAAATATAACCTCAAGATGAAGACAGATGTATTATTTATTTTTACACTGATTTTTTTTTAAAGTCAAGTATAATAAATAGCGATATAATAATATCACTAGCCAGCATGTGTTCTCTCCTGCCATTGCCATAAGCACAGTAAGCTGACTTTTTAGAGGTGAAGACACTGGGGCTTGGAGAAGGTAGGTGACGCGCTCGGAGGGACACAGTGAGTCACAGAGGGGAGATCTGAACCCCGACTGACTGTCCGCCAGGTCCACATTCCTAACCAATGTGCGGTCCTCCTCCCCATTTGTGCCAGTAGAAGGGTTCCTAGAAAGCGGTTTCCGAGTGTGCACACGATGTGGCACTGCTCGCTTCCCCAAGCTGTGGCAGGGGGACAGATGACACGAGATGGCCAGTCACGTGGCCGACTAGGCTGGTGTGCAAGCAGCAGGGCTAGGGTAAAACTGCAAAATGCTGATGAGATGGCCCCTGGGAAACAAATTGCTGTTCCCCTTTCCACTCCAAGCCAACTGCATCGTCGCTGTCGTTCTTTCCCCAGTAAACACCCAGCCACAGCAGGCGTGCCTGTCTGTGTGTTGGATGCCCAACGTGCTCATATGGCTAAGGGCCAGTGCGGGGCCTGATGTACTTGAACCTTCCTATATCTGTCCCACCAGCATCCACTGGCTGCAGGTTTGCTCTGGGTGCATTTTAAAGTGTGGATAATGGTCTCTCCCCTATATGTTTATTTTTTATGTATCTGAAAAAGCAAGATTAGTGCTTTGGAGATTTCTGTGAAATTTCCTTTAAAAATAAGTTCAGAGTTTATTAACTGGAAACATGGTTGGTAAGAGTATTTGGGCCAAGCAAGGGGATCCAATTGGGCTCTGACCTGTCAGATATAAGAACAAGCAGGGACACAGCAAAATAAAGTCAGGGGCTTGAATGGAGTTTAACATGTAATTTTATTACTTTCTTTTTGTTATGTAACCCCGAATAAGTTACTTTAACCATTGTGTCAGATTCCTACACAGTAACTCACTTGATTTGATGTTAGTCCAGTTTATCCATTGAAAATTAGATATAAATTGGGTCTATCATTTACCCATCCATTTATTCATTCATTTAGACATTTACTGAGTTCCTACTTTAGACCAGGTCTTGTCTCTAAGGAACTTACTTTTTGGATAAAGTAAAATTCACATATTCAGCAGCTGTTTATTGAGTCCCGGCTTCATGTTTTATTTTCTGGGGTTACAACAAGAGATGAAGCATGCCTTGTGGCATTCTAGTTGGGGAGGATGAATGGATGATGGGTGGGTAGCATATCAGATACAAGTGCTCTAGGAAGAAAAATCAGCATGGGAGGGAATGTCCATATTGGGGTAGGTGGTGTTGCTCTATTACAGAGTCAGCAGGGAAAGCCTCAATACTATGATGATGTCTTTTAATCAGAGACCTTAGGGAGGGAGCTTCTCTGGCTGAGGGAATAGCAAGTGCCAGGGAATGAGGTGGGCTTGTATGTTGAGGGGTAACAGCAAGATTAGTGTAGCTGGGACAGAGTGAGCAGAGGGGAGAGTTGGAAGATAAGAGCTTAGGTAGAAAGTGGGGACTGCATCCTGTGGGAACTTCTGTGCATTGTAAGGACTTTGGCCTTTACTCAGGGTGAGACAGTGCAGGAGCATGAATAATGGCCCAAAGATGCCCTTCTCCTATCACCAAAACCTGGGGTTACCTTGCCTGGTAAAAGGACTGTACAGATGTGATTTAGAATCTTGAGATGGGGATATGATTTTGCATTACCCAGGTAAGCCCAGTATAGCTATAGGGTCCTTAGAAGAGGGAAGCAGGATGGTAAGAGACAGTACGAAGTAGATGTGATGACAGAATCACGAGGGTATAGTCATGCATGGAAGGGGCCATGAGCCAAGAAATGCAGGCAGCCTTCAGAAGCTGAAGAAGCCAAGAGAATGGATTCCCCCCTGAAGCTCCAGAGGAATGCCACCCTCTGCATTCATCCAGCTGGCAGTAACCGTCAGATTCTGGGCCTGTCTCTGGCAGAACTGACAGGAATTGGTAACGATTTCGGTGAGGGGTGTAAGAATGAGGATTGCCTGTGAGGAGTTGGACCTGGGGAATGGAAAGGATGGAGAACATCATGGGAAGGGTAGATTAGGAGATGGGGAGAGGAGAGGAGTTAGTCATGGGCAGAGTTTGGGTGTCTTAAGTCTGAGATCCTTTGGGGATTTTTAATCGAAAAGACAATTGGACATTAGAATCTGGAATTCATAGGAGAGGTCTGGATACATAGGTAACTTGGGGCATTATCAGCAGCCTGCAACGCCACAGATTGGATGTGATTGCTTGGATGTGACTGTAGAGATTGGAAGATTGGTCCGTGCAGCACTGTGCTTCCTCAGCACTGAATCCAGAAGAGTCGGGTACCTGACGGCCGGGCTGGCTCCCAGGCAGGCATCTGTGCCAGGTCAGGGACTGTGGCTTCCCCTGGAGGCCCCACGACAGCTCAAGTGCTAGTGCAGTGGGACGCTTGTGTTTCATAGGAAAACTGCTTTTCCCAATGTGTGTAGTTAACTGTGCCAGCGAAGGAGTGAAGTAGACACAACTGACATTTCCTGAGTCTGCCTAAATCCAATGTCTCTTTTGGGACCAGTATTTTCAGCTCACAGCCAGTTTCTTCCTCTGAAAAAGCAGCAACACGCCTAACTGGAGTTTCACCCACTTTTAATTAGCTGAATGGAGAAAAGGCATTGGTAGGGCAGGAAGGAAAGGCAGGCATCCCCACCTCATCTCAGAGTAGATGAGGCCCAGAATAGACAGCCTAACGGTGATGTCAGAGCTGGTAACTCTATGGGCAGTCCTCTGTTCCACTTCTGTATTTTCTTACACACAAGACAGTTGTCCTATGAGATGAAGATGTGAAATGTGTTTCGCCTGGTCTCTTCCTTAAGTTCTCCAGGGTTCATTTGCTTGTTCTGGATGGAATCATTACAGGTTTTGGTTTTGTGGCTTCTGCACAGTCATGGGACCTCTTCTTCTGTAGGTGTTTGCCGTTGGAGAAGGAAATGGCATAGGTCGGCGAGGCATGCAATGAAGCACGTGTTTTAGGTATCAGAGCCTTATCTACCCGAGTTGGAGCAGTGCATGGGAGGGCTGTATGCAATGCTACAGGCACCTGGGGCCAGCGGGCCTAGTGTCCTACTCATGGTGCCAGTAGTCAATGGCAGCTTTTATTACAGAAATATGAGGAGCATATGCATTCTTTCTAGCTCTCAAGGGTGGAAACAAATATTAATCACATTCAGAGAGTAAGTGATGTCATGAATTGAGAATTTCCCTCCAATTGTATTCTGTAGAATGAACAGAATTAAGAAAGAGTAGATATACCAGTGTAAATTTCTTCCTATTATACTTCTTAATCCTTTTCTTTATGGTTGTTAAGAAGCTAAAGTACTTTCTCTTGGAAGCTAGCAAGAAGGAAATGAGTATTTTCTTTTTGGTCTTCAAATTTCTGATTTAAAATGTCTTATTGTCTCTTGTGTTATTGTCATTTTGTCAGTAGATTCCCAGTTATCTTATTCAGGTGTTTAAACACAGGTGTTTTTTTTGTGTTTTTTAAAATTAAATTGATTGGGGTGACATTGGTCAACATGAAAATATAGGTTTCATGTGTGAGTTTCTATGTTACAAGATCTGTATATCCAGATGTTTTAACACATTTTAATGTATGCAGTAGATTGTAGAGGTTTGACTCATCATGGAGGCTTGGGCTCAAATCTTACTCTTAACCCCAAGTTCATGCTCTGTGACTGTGGATAAGTTATATTACCTTCTCATAGTTGTCTCCTATAGAATGAGAGTAGTAATAGCCCCTTCTCATAGTTTTTTTTGTAGGATTAAAAGAATAATCTATGTAATCTTGCCTCGTGCCAAGATTAAATAAAAATGCTCAGTAAATATTAAGTAAATGAATATGTACACTGGTGCATGTGTGTGTAGGTACATACACACAGGATTTTTATACTATTAGGCTGTATTTAGAGCAGCTGTGGGCAAACTACGGCCCGCGGGCTGGATTCAGCCCATTTGAAATGAATAAAACTAAAAAAAAAAAGACTGTACCCTTTTATGTAATGATGTTTACTTTGAATTTATATTAGTTCACACAAACACTCCATCCATGCTTTTGTTCTGGCCCTCCGGTCCAGTTTAAGAACCCATTGTGGCCCTCGAGTCAAAAAGTTTGCCCACCCCTGATTTAGAGGCTGGTTTCTGAAACTCCTGGGCTCTTCTAAAACAGTCTAAGCCTAGAGGTTGCTCAGAATCCCACACTTTTGACAGGAGAGAAATGCAGTTAGTGGCTGAGCACCTGGTGAGAAAGATTGACCTGGAAGGTCCAAGAGCCAGTCTCTGTCACACACTTTGATTGGTCGGTTTATCACACAGATAAAAGGGAAGCTGTGAATTAGCTTCTTGTGTGAAAGCTGAGAAGACTCATTGGAGGTGACAGAAGAGCTAGGGATGGGAAGAGGAGGGGCAAGAAGAGAGTGAAGATCTAATGGGGAGCGGCTCCACATGGGGAATGCTCAGAGTGGACGCGAAGTCCCAAAAGATGGGTTTCACTGCCATCCTTTCAATTCCATCATCATCACAAATTTAATGTTATTCTTTTAATTTCATAAAAGATTGTCCTAGTCTAGTGATGGCGAACCTTTTGAGCTCGGCATGTCAGCATTTTGAAAAATTCTAACTTAACTCTGGTGCCGTGTCACATATAGAAATTTTTTGATATTTGCAACCATAGT
This sequence comes from Myotis nattereri, assembly GCF_964212035.1. NCBI lineage: Eukaryota > Metazoa > Chordata > Mammalia > Chiroptera > Vespertilionidae > Myotis > Myotis nattereri. The sequence continues at coordinate 132,365,629 of NC_138075.1, read as the reverse complement.
AAAACAAAGATGTATATTTTTGATATTTATTTTATACTAGAGGCCCGGTGCACAAAAATTTGTGCACTCGGGGGGAGGGGGGAGTCCCTCAGCTCGGCCTGTGCCCTCTAGCAGCCTGGGACCCCTCGGGAGATAATGACCTGCTGGCTTGGGCCTGTTCCTGGGTGGCAGAGGGCAGGCCCAATCCCTAGGTGCAGCCCCTGGTCGGGCTCAGAGCAGTGCCGATTGGGGCGTTAGGGCGCCTTCCCCTGTCATGCACAGAGCAGGGCGGATTGGGAGGTTGCGATGCCACCCTCAGTCACGCTCAGGGTAGGGCTGATTGGGGGGTTGGGGCACCTCCCCCTGTCACACTCAAGGCAGGGTTGATGGGGAGGTTGCAGCACCACCCCCTGTCACGCACAGAGCAGGGCCAATCGGGGTTGGGGCGCTGCCCCCTGTCATGCACAGAGCAGGGCCGATCAGGGGGTTGGGGAGCTCCACCCTGCCACGCACAGAGCAGGGTCAATCAGGGGGTTGGGGAGCTCCCCCCTGTCACTCACAGAGTAGGGCCAATAGGGGAGTTGGGGCACTGCCCCCTGTCACACACAGAGCAGGACAGATCAGGGGGTTAGGGCGCCGCCCTCTATTACCCACAGAGCAGGGCCGATCAGGGGGTTGGGGTGCCGCCACTCTCACACTCAGGGCAGGGCCGATGGGGAGGTTATGGCTCTACCCTGTCACACACAGAGCAGGGCCCGTGGGGTGGGGGGGTTGGGGTGCCGCACCCTGTCACACACAGAGCCACAGGGCGATCAGGAGGTTGGAGCACCTTCCCCTGTCACGAACAGAGCAGGGCAGATAGGGAGGTTGTGGCCCCGCCCCCTGTCACACACAGAGCCGCAGGGCAATCAGGGGGTTTGGGCACTGCCCCCTATCATGCTGATCCCGGTGCCGGGAGGCCTCGCTGCTCCGCTGATCCCGGTGCTGGGAGGCATATTACCCTTTTACTATATAGAATAGAGGCCTGGTGCATGGGTGGGGGCCAGCTGGTTTGCCCTGAAGGGTGTCCTGGATCAGGGTGGGGGTTCCCACTGGGGTGCCTGGCCAGCCTAGGTGAGGGGATGATGGCTGTTTGCAGCTGGTCACACACCCTTCGGGGCGGGGGGGGGCGGGTCCCCACTGGGGTGCCTGGCCAGTCTGGGTGTGGGGCTGAGGGCTGTTTTCAGGCTGGGACTGAAGCTCCCAACTGCTCCTTTTTTTCTTTTTCTTTTTTTATTCTGGGCCAGCTTTAGCTCTGGCTCCAGCTCTGAGGCTTCAGCTGCTGAAAGCAGGTATCTGGATTGTTTGGGTTCTATAATCGAAACAATGTATAACTCCAGCTCTGAGATCCCGGCCTGCTGAAAGCTGGTTTCTAGGGTTTTGTTTAGCTTCTATATATGTTACATTGTTTCTTAAACTGCAAGCTCAGAGGCCGGCAAGGCAGGCGGGGAACGTTGGAGTCCTCTGTCACTGAAGCAAGCAAGCCTCATGTTCAGTTTAAGCTGCCTGGCTGCCGTCCGCCATCTTGGCTGGCAGTTAATTTGCATATTGCCCTGATTAGCCAATGGGAAGGGTAGTGGTCATACGCTAATTACCATGTTTCTCTTTTATTGGATAGGATATTTAAATGCCACTTAACAAAGAAAAATCAACCAAAAAAATGAGTTCGCGTGTCACCTCTGACACGCGTGTCATATGTTCGCCATCACTGTCCTAGTCTATGCTTTTTTGTGAGTTTTATATTGAGGCTGGGACCAGGTCAGCTGGTTCTTCTACCTTGAAAGTTCTGTAGTTACCTTCTGATTGGATCATTGGTTGCTTGCTTTATTTAGTGATTCCCTTCTTTACTTTTTGACATCCTTTGTGTGACCATGAACTTGTCCCTAAGTGTGGAATATGTCGTGCTTGCACTGATTAGACTCACTTGTTAAACCATGTTTAGATTTCCACAAGTGGCAGCTTTGCTTCCCAGTTGTTTAATTTGTCACTGTCTTATGTTACCTTTTGTGACAGTGCTCATTTCATCAACAATTCTGTTCTCCCAGAATTTCTCAGGATAATCACTGTTCTGAACTAATTGTTTTCATTTTTTAATATAACTGATGTGTGTATACACAGTCCTTTTGTCATTTGTCTACATACTAGTAATTTGCTTCATGTTTAAAGCATACTATATAAATCCATTTTTTAAAAAATCTGTCTTATTTTGTTATAAATTAAAACCACTAAACATTCAGTGTGAAGTCTGATTGTTCTGGAGTTGGGCAAGTTTAGCTACCACCTGAAATCTCTTAAGTCTTAAGAAAAAAAATGTAATGGCAGTTATTAAGCACCTCCAGAATAAGCGGGCACAAAGGCCATAATAAGAAATTAAAAATGAGGTTTTATTAGCATGGATTCTCCATTTTAGACAATTACCTGCCATTACCCAAGGTAGTTATTTACCAGGTGTACTGGTTAGTAATGAGGATATTTGTAATAAAAGAAAACACGATAATTTCAAGAGAAACATCAAAAGTGCTTTATTCAAAGGAATGTCCATCGCTAGCTACACATTTCCCCCATCTTTCAGGTAATTTGTGGATACCGTCCCAATAGAACTTTTCTTGTTTTGAGGCAAACCATTCAGAGACCCAATTTTCCACTTCTTTGTACGTTTTGAAGTGCTGCTCAGAAAGTGCGTGTGCCATCGATCAGAACAAGTGTTAATCTGAAGGAGCAAGGTCTGGCGAATACGGCGGGTGGGTTAATACTTCCCAGGTAACGTGTCTTTAACTAGTTTTGAAGTGTGTGATGGTTCGTTATCATGAAGCAAAATTACTTTGCTGTGTCTTCTGGCCCATTCTTGTCGTCTCACGATCAAAGTGTGGTTCAAATTGATTATTTGTTGTTGGCAGTAATCAGTATTAACGGTTTCACCTGATTTTAGAAGTCATAATACACCACACCTTCCTGATCCCACCAAATGCAGAGCATTATTTTCTTTCTGAAGCAATTTGGCCTTCCAGTTGATGTTGATGGTTGACCTGGATCAACCCATTATTTTGTGCATTTGGGATTCTCAAAATAAACCCATTTTTCATCGCCAGTCACAATTCGATGCAAAAAAGACTTCATTTTGTGCAGTTGAAGCAACATTTTACTGATGACTTTTCGGTTTTCCATTTGTCTTTCGTTCAGTGGATGTGGCACCTATTTTTCCTTCCTTTAAAATCTTTCCCATTGCTTGTAAACGATCGGAAATTTTTTGCTGAACAACGTTTAATCTTTCTGCAAGTTGTTTTTGAGTTTGACACGCATCTTCATCCAGTAATGCTTGTAATTGTTGGTCTGCAAACATTTTCGGTTGACCTTGACGTTCTTTGTCTTTCACATCGAAATCATCACTTTTAAAGCGTTTAAACCGGCGTCACAGGTATCTTGAGATGGAGCATGTTCACCGTAAGCTTCCTGAAGTATACGATAACTTTTTCTTCAAAATAAAGTAATGAATTAAAAGTTCCCACAAATGCCCTTTCTTTGGCACAAAATTCGACATTTTTAAGCGTAAAAATATCCTTGATGTTAACACCTTCAGAAAATTTGACATATGAAGTTTTGAAGCTTGTTGTCAATACAGCAAAATAGCATACTTATCAAATTGCATATATATCAACATATGTGTTACTTTATCTATTGAAAAAATCCACATTATTAACCGGTATTCCTGGTATTTATTATTTTATTTTTCAATTACAGTTTACATTCAACATTATTTTATATTAGTCTCAGGTATTCAGCACCAAGCCATCTTTATATTTACCAGAATTGGTTTTCTCTGCGTAAATCCATCTACTTGTGAAAGGTAGAGCTGGATCATGTTTATCTAATTAGGTTGAGAAGTAGCACTACTGAATTGGCCATCTTTTCTACTCCTTTTTTTGTTTTTGTTTTTTGTTAATCCTCACTGGAGGATATTTTTTCCATTGATTTTTTTTTTTTTTAGAGTGGAAGGAAGGGTGAGCGAGAGATAGAGATAGAGAGAGAGAGAGAGAGAGAGAGAGAGAGAGAGAGAGACACCGATGTGAGAGAGACACACATGGACTGGTTGCATCCCACATGTGCCATGACCTAGGCTGGGAATCGAACCTGCAACCCCAGTACTTGCCCTAGATTGGGAGTTGAACCCAGGACTGCCAGGGCCTCCTTAGTGTTGTTGACGTGTCCATCTCAGTCCTGTGAATGAAGTCAGGATGTGGGCAGCAGAGCTGAATGAAGTGTGTGGCCTTTTCCAACTGGGGTACAATTGCTAGGCCACCAGAACTTCAGCTGAGTCACTTTGATTGTTTACAATTCCTGGTAAAATGAAAAAGAAGAAATTACATAACAGGTTATACAGTGTTTTATATATATTTTTTAAATTTAATAGTCAAAGTTTTAATATATAAAAATATGGCATGACATCCTCTTATTCACTGGACAATTACAGGTTTTATAAAATTCAGTTGGGAGTGCTACTGGCCATGTCAAAATAGTGGTGCACAAGTGTAAGATTATACAATAAACAGTCTCATTTCAAGCTCTCTTCTAGCAAATGTCAACGATGTCCCCTAGAGCCTGGCCTGAGTGGCTCAGTGTTGAGTGTCAACCTGTGAACCAGGAGGTCATGGTTAGATTCTGGTCAGGGCATATGTCTGGGTTGTGGGCTTGATTCACAGCAAGGCGTGTGCAGGAGGCAGCTGGTCAATGATTTTCTCTCATCATTGATATTTCTATCTCTCTCTCCCTCTCCCTTCTTCTCTGAAATCAATAAAAATATATTTAAAAAAAATAGAGAATGTAGCCTTGAGACTCCTCTGAAAATGCTGTTAGTCTAGCTCCCTTCCTCACATTATTGTTTCTTTTGCTCCTCTTACTGCATTAATTTCACTGGCCACTGTGTACAGTTGAGTTTTACTTTATTTCTGGACCCTAATTTTATTTCTGGACCCCGTCTTCTAATGTGGGAATCGCTGGCCACAGGAGCCCAGCGGCCAGCTGGCAGGAAGCATTGGGTACGTGTTTGCTCCATAACAATCGCTCTCGCAGTTACTTGCCTCCTAGGTATTTCAGCATATTCTTCGCCTCTGTCTCTGCCTTTGAGAAGTAGGGACTGACTCTGGCTGAGATGCACCTGCGGGAGCCTTCAGAGAAAACTGCTGTCAGGCCTGGGTGTGGCGGAGGCGTCTGGCATAAGGTCTGCAGGGAGAAGTGGGTGCAGGTCCTCCGAGAGGAGCCTGGGCAGGGAGGAGGAGGAGAGGAGACAGGAGGTCCTGCAGTGGGAGCTAGGAAATGACAGTGCACCTACAGTATTTGTAAGTTTACATTGTGTATGGGTTAGAAGTTCTATGGTTTTGTTTTTATTATTTTAGTTTTTCTGCATTGATATGAAGAAGCCAAAAGGATATATGGGGGAAAGGCTAATATTTGTGGAGCCCATAAATTGTCCCATTAGGCATTGTTATATGTGTCTTCTCACTTAAATCTCAATAGCTGTGGGAGGGTGGGGCTTCTCATTTTATATGGAGGGAGCATGTGGCTCTGAGAGGTTGAGTAGCCTGCTGAGGTCCCACGGCTGGTTAGACTGGGACCTGAGACGCAGAACTCATGTCACGATCTGTGATAACGGTACCAGGTTAACTGAGGGAAGCACCATTTGCTGCTTTTGTTTTATGCTAGGTCAAAGTATAAATTAGTCTATATAAAGAAACAGCACTTTATGGAAAAAAGGCTCTCTGGATTAGAAATTAATGAAGATACATATTCCAAAGACATAACTGTTATTCTGTGAAATGTCGCAAAGTGCCGTGATATGTTAGGTTAAGAGAGCAGAAGGTAGTAATGGGATTATAAATTCTGCCACTTGTACAAAATTGAATTTGTCAATTGATAATGAATATTTTTGAAGCTACTTTTAAGCTAAATAGGATTATAAGTATCTCAATTTATATTCAAAAGATTATCATTTACAAAATGGTTTCATAGACTTTATCTCAGTTCTATCAATGTGGGGAAGGAGAGTTCTTGGCCACTTTTTAAAGGTGGTGAAACCAGTGTTTAGGGAGATTGTGACTTGCCCAGAGCTATAGTATTGACATGGCTTGTTATTGACAGAATCAAATTTTAATTCAAATCTTTTGATTTCAAAAATAATTATTCCTTTTAGTAGGATATCCATAAATGTACAATACTGAGCCGGTAACGGTATCATTTATCTTTAGGTAACAGATTGCAGTGGTTCCAAATATCTGTCTTGTTTTTTTTTTCTTTAAAAAATAAAAAAAATGAGGGATAGGAAGTCTTTCCCCAACTTTAAATTTTGACTTGAATTATATGACATGCTCTTACATTTTATTTCTGTTTTAAGATTCCTTTTGTCATACTTTACACAAAATTATATATCACTAGAGGCCCAGTGCATGAATTCATGCACCAGTGGAGTCCCTCAGCCTGGCCTGTACCCTCTCGCAATCTGGGACCCCTTAGGGGATGTCGGGCTGTTGCTGCCAGCCGTGAACCCAGAGTCTGGCGCCCATCGGTCAGCTGAGTGGCACTTCCACTGTGGGAGCGCACTGACCACCAAGGGGCAGTTCCTGCATTGAGCATCTGCCCCCTGGTGGTCAGTGCGTGTCATAGCGACCGGTTGTTCAGCCATTCAGTCCCTTAGGCTTTTATATATATAGATTCTTTGTCCCCGTTCTTTTAATTGATAATCAAAAATGACTCCCGTCAGGTCTCCTCCATGATCTTTTTTAACAAGTTCCACTTTCTATATATTCATTTCAGTGAATTTTTAGCCCTGGAAAATGCTTTAAGTGTGGATTTAAAAAATGCTAAGTGAATTATATTTCTACCTGGTGAGTTATTGCCTTAAAGAGGGTAGGAAGATGCAGCACATAAAACGTTTCCATTCGGCGTGATGGATTTCAGGAAGTCCAGTGTCGGGTTAAGTGTGATTGAACATGCGCATCAATCTGTGTTAACACCTGCTGGTAAAGCATGCCTCCGTTGACAGTGGACCATCCTTTGATTTAATAGGACACTAAATGTATTCTTGCCCTCGGAGATATGCCGGTGATATGAGATTCCAGATTTAATTTTTTTTATTCCAGAGGTATATCTGTAAATACAGTTTCTATCACTTGCATACATATATAATATCTTACATTTATGTAGCATCTCCCTCAAAGCATCTCCAATATATTATGCCTCAATAAAAGATAAGCAATATTATTCTGAGCCAGACTCAAGTGGAATTGCTTGTGTGAATGTGGGTTTCTTTTGGGGGCTGGGGCTGAGGAAAGGGTGACTGGGGGGATGATTTGTCAACACCAGAACTTAGGAAGAGACTCATGATAGTTATGCCTTATCATAACTCATCATGGATCAGCCATCCTGTTCATCTTTATTTAGACCTTTCCAGAATCGTTCACATTTTCAGTTGGGTATTAGTTCCATAGGCTGATCACTTACTGCACAAAAGCATCTAATGGTGCCATTTGTGCTTCTGTAAAGTTTTAGACAGTAGCCACATTCTAATATTAGTAAACAGGCCTTTGCTCATTTTCAACATATGTTTAATGATTTTAATGGGCCTCACTACTCTCACTGTTACTTTATATTTGCTGTTTTATAAAGAAAGGCTCTTTTCCTTGGACAAGACTTACCATGTCTGATTCTCACCTGTGGCCCCATATACAGTGTTCCTATAATCTGTTGGGTTTGGGGAACAGGGATAAATAAAATAGACATAATCTCTGCCCTCATAAAGAGAATCTTTGAAAGAAACAAATCTCTAGAATGTCTGTCCTGTGTAAACCTTGAGTGTCCATCCTAAGAAGAAAAGAGTATGCCACCCTCTTCTCTCAACTGGGTGTCTTTAAGAGCCTCCTAACTGGTTTCCCTGCTTCCTACCTGGCTCCTTCCAATCCATTCTTCAAATAGCCAGCAAGGTGATTTTATAAAATCACAAATTGGATGAAGTCACTTCTGTGACTAGAACTCTTTTTTTTTTTAAAATCCTTACTGGAGGACATGCTAATTATGCTCATTGATTTTTGAGAAAGGGGAAGAGGGAAGAGGAGAGAGAGAGAGAGAGAGAGAGAGAGAGAGGAGGGGAGGGGAGGGGAGGGGAGGGGAGGGGAGGGGAGGGGAGGGGAGGGGAGGAGAGGGGAGGAGAGGAGAGGAGAGAGACATTGATGTGAAAGAGAAACATCAGTTGGTTGCCTTCCCATACACTCCTCCCTGAGAGTCAAACCCACAACATTTAAGTGTATGGGATGACACTCCAACCAACCTGAGCCACCTGGCCAGGGCTGTGGTTAGAATTCTTTAATGTGCTTTTGTGAGCTGTAAGAACCCTTATGACCAGGTCTCCATGTGTGTGTATGTGTTTTTGTTTGTTTGTTTGTTTGTTTGTTTTTATGCTTATCTTCCTCCTCATTCACTCATGGGCAACTCCCAGTGGCCTCCTCTCAGTTCCTTGTGATCTTTGCTCTCTGCTTAGAATTCTTATCTACTGAATATTTGCAGAGCTGGCCAGGTGCCAACTCACATGATTTTTTCCCTCCATGAGCCCTTTCTTTGCCATTCTCAAGAGTCCCTTTCTGTTATTTTCTACTATGGCATTTTTAAAGAAGGCACAGCTCTTTTTTTTTTTTTTTTTTTTTTAACAAATATTTGTTCATTACCAGCTGTGTGTGTCATGTACTCTTCTAAGTCCCTTGGGAGATATCAGTGTGTGTGGTGGGAAGGCAAGAAAGAAAGATCCCAGCCCTGATGCAGGTTTAGGTCTATAATCATCAGATAAAATTTTGTGTAAGATATGAGATCAGTTTTTTCCATATAAATAATTGCTTCAGCACCATTTATAGAAAAGAATTTCCTTTTCCTATTGAATTGCTTTAGTGCGTAGTCAAAAACTAATTTACTATATAAGTGTGGGTATAAAAACCCATTTACATATGTGTGGGCATGAAACCAATTTACTATACGTGTGGGTATATTTCTGGACTCTGTTCCATTTTTAAACCTTTATAGCAGGACCACACTGTCTTGGTGACTGCAGCTCCATAAGAAGTCTTGAAATCACATAGTGTATGTCCTCTAACTTTTTCAGAATTACTTCAGCTATTCTGTATCCGTGGACATGCTTATGTGTTTTAGAATCAGCCTGCGGGATGATGATTGGGATTTGACAGCACTGACAGCTTCGAGGAACCTTGCCCTGGACATTCGCAGTTACTCAGCCAGACTCACGAGGTCCCCTGTGCCGTTTTCTGGTTCTCCTGCTTTCTCACTTTTCTTTTCCTACTACGCTCCCCACACACCCCGCTCCCTCAGTAGCCTCCAGCTCTGACCTCTCTCCTTTCAGCTCCGTAATGCCACCGTACTGCTACATCTCCCACTTCCTCATGACTATCTGGAAAGGCTTCCAGGAGAAAGTAGGGTGATCATGGGGTTCCACTCAGCTCCCTTCTCTCAGGGATCATCATCCCGTGCTGCCTATTGCCCCATAGCTACAAGCAGTTATATCATTTACTTTGTCCCGTTGCTTCATTTTTGCTAGAAGCAGATTAGAATTGTGAATTAATTTTTGAAAACTTTCAGTGTGGGCAGGTGTAATATAATTATTTTTCTGCCTCTTCCTTGCCCATTTATTTTTCATTTTTTATTTTTTTGTTAATCCTCACCTGAGGATATTTTTTCCCATTGATTTCTTGGGAGAGTGGAGGAGAGAGGGAAGGACAGAGAAAAACATTGATGTGAGGGAAACACATTGATTGGTTGCCTCCTGCTCGCGCCCCAACTAGGGCCCCGGCCGGGGAGGAGTCTGCAGCCAAGGTACATGCCCTCAACCAGAATCAAACCCTGGGGCCCTTTGGTCCGAAGGCCGACGCTCTATCCACTGAGCCAAACCGGCTAGGGCAGCCGTGGGCAAACTACGGCCTGCTTGAAATGAATAAAACTAAAAAAAAAAAAAAGACCGTACCCTTTTATGTAATGATGTTTACTTTGAATTTATATTAGTTCACACAAACACTCCATCCATGCTTTTGTTCCGGCCCTCCGGTCCAGTTTATGAACCCATTGTGGCCCTCGAGTCAAAAAGTTTGCCCACCCCTGGGCTAGGGCCTTGCCCATTTATTTACACAGCTTCAAGAAATTATTTTTACTGTTTTTCCCTTCAGCCTTATTTAGTGGTTGGCGCCATAGCAGACAGGGACATGTTATCATACATATCATCCTCCATGTTACTTACAATGGTCATTAAGACCACTTCCAGTCTCATTCTTGGTATTACCACATTTTTAACCCTCAGAATTATTTCTTCATGTTTGTTGCTTTTTAAATTATCTCTTAATCCACTATTGCAGCTAAGATCACCTGTATAAGTATCTCAGACTGGGTGGTTTAAACAACAAAAATATATTTCCTTACAGTTGTGGAGGTGAAGTTCCAGATCTTAGATAGTATCAATAGAACTGGTCCCTTCTAAGGGCTCTGAGGAAAGGATCCATGCTCCTTGGCTTGTAGACAGCCGTCTTCTCCTTTTCACATCATCTTCCCTCTGTGGGTGTCTGTGTCTTCATTTTCTCTTCTTATAAGGACACTGATCATAGTGGAATAGTTCCCACCCTAATAACCTCATTTTTACTAGCTCACCTTTGTAAAAAGCTGCCTCCAAATATAGTCACATTGTGGCATGGGGGGTTAGAACTTCAACATGAATATTTTAGGAAAGGACACAATTCACCCATAATACTAACCATTTCTCTTATCTTACTTTTTATTTATAAACCTTGATGTAGAGCTTGATGTTTCTTGATATTGTTTCATTGTTTAGATCCTAATTTATGCCTTTAATTCTTTTTATTTTGCAACAGAAGGTCATGTTCCCTTATGCCATTATTTTTAATCTTTCCATGAATTACTGATCCCTTTGAGAAACCAAAGAAATCCCTAGAGCTACATTCCCTGAAATGCATATTTTTGCATATAAAGTTTTGTTTATAAATTGGGGAATTTTAAGATGTCCCCAAGTTCATTCATAGACCCTTCAATATAGAATTCCCACCCAAATACACTTAGTTTTAAACCCTGTGTTCTAGATTCTACTAGCTGAGTATCACGGTCATCATTTATGTGTACCTCCTAAATTATTTTCTGAATTACATGCAGATAAAGAGCAGTGTGAGCCTAGGACACAGGAAGGGATTGTTCATTAAGTTCTAGCCATCTAAAGAGAAATCCATCACTCGCTTGATTGGTTCTCTTTTGAATCTAGTTCATAGGATAGAGTGGTAGATGGTTGTATATAAACTTTAAAGAGGTGTTAGCTTTTCTCCCCTTGCATTTAAAAGGTTATATGCTACAGTGTGAGACAAATAAATCATGATTCAGTACAACAGCAGCATTGCATTCAGCTATATAAATTGCCAGTGAAACACTAAATCTGTCACTTGTGTGTGTTCTGACCATTTAACAATTGGGATAGTGTTAGAAAGGAGGGCTGACTGAGAACAAAAGAAGCAAATATAGTGGCAGATGCAATTAGCAAGATCAATGGTTGGTGTTAAAGGTTCATTGTTTGGTCATTTCGGGTGACCCAAGTGAAAGCAATTGCTATACAAAAGCCTTCCCTAGCTATAATTTTCTGTAAAACAATGCAGAAAAGTGAATTGCTCAACTTTACAACATCTTGGAGAATGTTATTTCTCAGCTTACTGTGTTCCTAGGACAATGATCAAAAGATCAGCCTTGTTCTTTTGGTTCATTCTTTTAATTGATAGTGCAGAACTGCGTACTCAGTATCCTTTCCTTTTAATTGATTTTTTTAACTTCAGCTGTTCACATGGTTCTTTCACAAAATCTTGTCTGTGTTTGCATCCTTCATAACAGTTCTTTGAACCTCAACTTACCACTTTTTTTTTCTTCAGACTAGCAGATTTTGCACTGTCAAGTGATAACCTTAGGATGACTACATGGACTGCAGCAAACACCACTGAATAACATTGAGTTTTCTGTGTTAATAAGATTTTTTTATAACTTTGCCTTTCATTGAATTACTGCTTCCCATCCCAAATACACTTGATCAGTTTTTATAAATGAATAAATTTGAAAACTTCAGTAATAATAATAAATAACAAATACCATTTATCAGTGTTTATCTCTTCTAAATAAAATATTTATTTGAAGTAACACCACTTTATAGGTATACAAATATTGAAGTGGTGTTACAGTTTTACTCGTCTTACAGGTGAGGAAAGCGAGGCTTAGCAAAGGTAGTGACTTGCTGAAGTTACACAGGCAGAATCTTTATCTGTCAGACTCCGTGCTTTTAACCATTACTCATGTTCTGGAACAGGTTAGGAATCTATTAAATGTTTATAAAATGAATATTATCTAATATCTTTGCAGGTTTTGTGAAAGACACAAAGTTCTCTTGTAACAGAGCTATGGACCAAAATGAAATCTGAAGAACAATTAAGGAACTGTTTAGTTGGGACACCAAATGTCATTGCAGTATGATTGCAGGCTGCGCAAAAATTATCATGGCTTCAGATAGTCAGAAAAGACTTCAGTTAGGCTGCTTTAATAGAAATGCCACATACTAGGTGGCTTACATAACACATTTATTTCTTTTTTAAAAAATACATTTTATTGATTTTTTTACAGAGAGGAAGGGGGAGGGATAGAGAGTTAGAAACATCAATGAGAGAGAAACATCGATCAGCTGCCTCCTGCACACCCCCTACTGGGGATGTGCCCACAACCAAGGTACATGCCCTTGACCGGAATCGAACCTAGGACCCTTCAGTCCGCAGGCCAATGCTCCATCCATTGAGCCAAACCGGTTAGGGCAACACATTTATTGCTTAAAGTTCTGGAGGCTGGGAAGTCCAAGATCAAGATATCAGTTAATTCAGTTCCTGGTGAGGACCCTCTTCCTAGTTTGTAGGCAGATGCCTTCTTCCTGTGTCCTCATGTGGCAGAGAGGTCATCTCTCTCTCCAGTCTATTCTTCTAAGGGCACTAATCCCACTCATGAGGGCTCTACCCCATGAGTTACTCAACTCTCAAAGCCCCATCTCCTAATACCATGACATTGGTGGGTAGGGCTTCAATTACAAACAGTCCGTTTACTAGTATAGCAAGCAGAGCTGAGACTTTGGTTGACCTTCAGCAAGTCAACAACAAGAAAAAGAAAAGGGAAGGCAATGGTATATATTAAATTTCATGACTTACATACAATTTAATTTATTTATTATGCCATCGTCCCCATTTCCTTGTAAACCTTCCTTTGGCACTCATCAAAACATCTACCTTCATTCAGATAGGTATTCTGTGACTGGTTGGAACCTTTGAGTATCTCCATGGTGAACCCTGCTCCTACTGTTCTTCCTCGTTTAGCCCAGTTGCTTTTTCAGTGTCTGTGAGATCATAGACCACTTAAAGAAGCTGATGAAAGCTATGGATCCTCTCTTGAAAAGAATGTGTATGCATGATCTTTGGACCTGGTGTTAAAAATCCCTGCCTTGGCTCCATAATATCAATTTATCTTAACTGACCTTATAGGTGCTGGCAGAGTTACTTTATATACCTCAGTGTGAAAAAATTAGCAAGAAAAGATGTTCTACAAGAGAAGATTGATGGCCAACCATATGAAAAATGGGTCAACTTGATTAGCAATTAAGCAAATGCAAATTAAAACAAGATGTCATTTTTAGTGTACCAATTAACAAAGATTTTAGAAAATTATTCAAATGATGTGAAGGTTTGGTGAAATGGACATTTTTATACAATGCTGTTGGGTTGTAAATTAGTGGTTGATTAGACTGTATTTGAACCATATATATCCAGTTCTGTGAAAACTTTCCACCTTTTGTGGCATGTTTCTTTCTGGGAATCTGTCATCAAGAAGTCATCAAGAACTCTGACAAAAGTTTGTACGACTATGTTTTGTTTTGTTTTGTTAGCAGTATTTATAATAGTGAAATTTTAAAACCACCTTTAAGTCCAATGATACAAGAATGGATAAATAAACTGGTAAGTTATGGAATATAAAATGACATGAGAATACTTAGCATGTTATTAGGTTGAATTTACAGTGTGAGTCTAATTATAGAGAATATTTACATAGCTACAGAAAATGAATTAATCAGAACATTATTGACTTATGTTTTTGTATGTTGGGATTCCAGGTGATCTTTTATCTACTTGTTTGTTTTTTCCCCTCCAAATTTCTATGAAGTATTTTTGTTAGTTTTATAGAGTCTATCAAGTTATCTCTTCTTGCATAACAAACTACCCCAACACCTAGTGGCCTAAAATAAGGCCATCTTATTTGCTCACAATTCTGTTGGTCAGAACTGTGTCAGCTGAAATTTATTGACTTTGCAGTGGGTTTGGAGTCAGCTGGGGGCTGGCTGGTGGCTGATGATCCAGGTTGGTTTCACTCACATCACTCCCATGTCTGGTGTCTGGTGTCTGGCAGCTCTCAGCCAGGGCTCAGCTGTGCCCTTCCATGTGACTTCCGTCTTCTGGAAGGGTAGTTTGGGTTCATTCACGTGGTATGAGCCCAGGTGCACAAGCACTTTGTAAGTCTCCACTTGTTCACATTTGCTAAGGTCCACAATTCACATGACTAAGCCCAGAATCCATGTGCAAGGATCTAATGGCTGGTAGCGGGGAGATGGTTGCCATCTTCGCAAGCGATCTTTGACATAAACAATGAAATAAATGCCATAAAAATTTTTAAAAGAAACCCCTGACTAACCTGAAGTCCTGACTTTACAACCTCTGAGTCTTTATCATTTAGAGACATTGACTGTATTTTTTTCTTTCCTGTGGTTATGATGAGTAAGAAAGTAACGGGCATATAGTTAATTTTCCTCTAGCTTTCTTGCCTTCATCGCCCTACCACTCCATTCCTCAGCCTGGGTAGCCAAGAGCTCTGGCTTATCCATTATTTTTTCTTTCTCTCTTTTAAAAAAATATGTTTTTATTTTTTATTTTTTTTAATAGAGAAAGGAAAGGAAAGGGAGAGAGAAACATTGATGAGAGAGAATCATTGATTGCTGCCTCTGCACACCCCCTATTGGGGATCAAACCCACAATCTGGGCATGTGCCCTGACTGGGAATTGAACTGGCTACCTCTTGATGCATGGGAGGATGTTCAACCAACTGAGTCACACTAGCTGGGCAATTTTTCTTTCTCTTTAACTAAAACTTTCTACCATGCACAGAAGAAGAATCAATAGCAAGAATGACATGGAGGTTAATGGAAATTTAACAGAAGAATGCCCATTTGATGGGTTTGATAAGGAAGCATGTTTTTATAATGTGGCTAATAATGTTTTATAGCCTTCTGTGAAAAAGTTTTTTTGAAAATTTTCTGTGCTGAGATAAAAATGTATATATAATGTTACCCTTACTTTATGTAACAGAAGGTAACAATTTTCATAGACATTTATGAATAGTGCGTTGAGAACATGAAACGTTTCCTACGTTGAAGAAGGTGACCTTGGGACTAGCTGAAAGAGAGAATGTAGTTAAGCACCCGGAATGCTCTTGTTTAGTAGTTTCCCATTGCTGCTGTAACAGGTTAGTATAGCTTAGTAGCTTAAAACAGCACCAATTTGTTCTCTGACTGTTCTGGGGTCAGAAGTCACTAGATTAAAATCACAGTATTGGCAGAGCTGGTTCCTTCAGGAGGCTCCAGGGAAGAATCTGTTTCCTTGCCTTTTTCAGCTCTAGTGATTCTGCATACCTGGGCCTTGCTTCTCCTTCCTCTGTTCTGTCATCACATTGCCTTCTCTCAACACTAGTTCCTCCCACACTCCTCATAGAAGATCCGCTTTGATGAGATCAAGCCCACCCAGGTAGTCTCCCTTCTGAGGATCCTTCATCACATTTGCAAAATTCCTTTTGCCATGTAAGCTGATATTCACAGGTTCCAGAGATTGGGATATGAACATATTGGGGAATTGGGGGAGCGCTAGTTAGCCTATCACTCATAGTAGTGCACACATGAGCTGGATAATGTGGTCACATTTGTGAAAATAATTTATTTTAAAGCCACCTTAAAATTTTGGTGGTCCCACATCTCATACTCTAGGACAGCCGTGGGCAAACTACGGACCGCGGGCCGGATCTGGCCCGTTTGAAATGAATAAAACTAAAAAAAAAAAAAACACCGTACCCTTTTATGTAATGATGTTTACTTTGAATTTATATTATTTCACACAAACACTCCATCCATGCTTTTGTTCCGGCCCTCCGGTCCAGTTTAAGAACCCATTGTGGCCCTCGAGTCAAAAAGTTTGCCCACCCCTGCTCTAGGATCATGTAGCTGGCTGGTTTTGTGGTTCCTCTTGACTTCAGATTCTAATTCCACTCAAATTTAGGTCTGGGTTTGATGAAGAGCGTAGGTGTATGTATGACTGATTTTCATGATTCATATAGGGGAGAAATGAAGTCTATATTGCCTACTTCCTTCATTCTATATATTGATATTATGATTAATGGTTTTTGACCTAGAACTGTTTTAAATAGGAATCTTTTATGATGTATTTTGACAGCAGTAATGTCATGCTTTTAACTGTTCTAACAAGAGTGAATTATGGGGACTCCTAGCTTAATATTTCCTACCTGAGTAATCAACCAAAGATGGCATGGCTGGAAATATCACTAAAATGTCAAGCACAAATCCTCTAAAATAATCTCATTCAGAGGACTTGAATCTTCTTTACTTGCAGTTTTGAAATATCAAATGTGTTAAAGACAGGGAGCCCTAAGTTATTTCTTTCTTTTTCAGTGATGGCAGATGGATGTTGAATTAGGTCCAGTTTTTAGTTTTTCTTCAGATAATTTTTTAAGTGTGTGGTGGTGTTTTGGATCGTTATCAGTATATCGAGTGTGCTCCTCCTCCAGTCCCCCACAGCTCCCACAGCCTGGCACCAGCGTGGTTGCCTTGGTACCTGTTCCTGAAGGCTGTCTGCAGTGAAATTGGGTTGTTTAAATAGCACAACTTGTCAGCTAAAAGTAGAAGTCATTAGCACGACATCGTTTGGCTAGTGGTGTTTTGAATACTGTTTTGCATTTTTTCTTATTTTATCATTTCACTTTAATGTTTACTCATACCACTGCTGGTAATTTCAGGGCCCAGCTCACAGTATGGATTTGGAGTGAAGAATGCAAAAGTTTTCCTTAAGAGTCTCATGAAATTTGTGCCAGAACAGTGCTTGTGTTAGATTTTTTGTATATTTTGAGATTCAGACTTTGAAATTCCACCTCCATTTTTACCTTGTGTAATCGGTAATACTTAGATGTTTGTAGCTGTAATCCACAATTGAACAGCCTTCTGCTGTTGAAAAATGATTTCTAAAGTTCTTGCTAACTTCTGTTTGAATTTAATTGGCCTTCATTGTGATTGTGAATTTGCCAGAAACACATATTTATCTCAGTAAAGATAATGCTTATTTTTGTTTAATATAAAAATTGAATTGGGTGCTATGGGAGGACTTTTCTCCATTCCAGTTATCTACTCCACATAATTATTACAAAAGATGCAGCCAGGCGGAACATCCTTACTCTTCCCACCCAGGTGATTGACTTTGCATGGACGGCTGCTGTCACTGCAGGTGAGAGGGTAGCAACCTGCTCCTTAATTGGTGGACACCTCGGTGGAAACCACCCAACAGCAACCTGTGTTGGGAGGGATGTGCATTAATTAATTGCTTGAAAGTCTTCCCTCGTTAACTCTAGGTAAATTGTTAGAGAATATATTCTGGAGTTTGGATTGTTGGTTTTGATAACATGAAAAAAGTTGTCATCAGAGTATGCCATTTTGCTTGTAAAATAGTCAGATCATATACAGTTTCTTTCCTTAGGGAGATCCCATTTTGTCATTAGGGTTCTGATCTTCCTTGGACCTTGGGGTTCACATCATGGTGTGGGTACAGATTGTAGAGAACGAGGTCTGTGTTTTAGGCACATTAAAATTTGTGGAGAATGGAGGGTGGTGGGTGAAGGAGAAGGGATACCATGTTTTGGTTTGGAAAAATGTATTGTTATATAGTAATTTATATTCATTATTTTAAAGAACTAAAACCTTCATAAAGCTCAAAAACTTCCCTCAATGTCCACCAACTTGAAATGACAATTACTATGTTTTGGTGGCCGTTATTCAGATATGTGGCACAAACAGAAGGGTGAGTCAAAAGGCAGAAAAGCAAATATTGATAAATAAAAAAACATAATATTTTTTAAAATATTAAGTTTTATTTGAATTTAAGAAATGAAATTACTAAAGTTTTACTACTTGAGATCAAGAATATTAAGGTATTAATTTCTTAATGCTTACTAATATTGTATTTTATATTTAATATATAAATAAATATATGAATATTTAATATTCTCTAAATGATCACTCTAAAAATAAAAATTATGGACAACATTGAGGTATTTTATACATAGATATACACTTATATGTATGCTACATATGCCTTATACATAAATATATATAACCAAATTTTGAAACTACATTTTTCAAAATAGTTTGATGGCTTTTTGATTTGTTGTTTAATTAGCTGGATTTAATTGTCAAATTGTTTTTCAAAGAGGTTATTTTATGTCCTGAGTTCTTGCATATTTGAGAATATGTGCCCTTTCTTATTTGATAGATAATTTGTCTGGGTATAAAAGTCTTAAATAAACTTTTCTTTTTCTAGAACTTTATAAACATTGTCTTTTGACATTGAATCTTGCTAGGGAGACATCAGAGGTCAGCTTAATTTTCTACATACTGGGTGACTTGTTTTTTCTACTAGGGTGCCTATAGGATTACTTAATTTATTTCCTCTCTCCCTCTCCTTTTTTCTTTCCCTCTCTCTTCCCCTCTATACTAGTAGTTATTAAAGTGTAATACATATACATAAAAATTCATACAACATTAGCTTATAGCTCAATGCATTGTCAACATGAAAAAACTCAAGCTGCAGCTGCACAGGTCAAAAATAGAATCCCACCAGTCTCAGGGCTCCTCCCCACTAATCAGTGGGCCTCTCTTTCTGCCCCAAGGTAACCATTCTCTTAACTTCAAATATGATTACTTAGTTTTTATTTTTTTGAATTTTATGTAAATGAAACCATTTGCTATGTATTGTCTTCTTTCTCTTGACATTATGTTTTGAGGTTTATCTATATAGTTGCCTTTAGCTGTATTTCACTCATTGTCATTGCTTCCATGATATGACTTAGCTATGCATCAGCCCCATTTCTCATTTGAGCTATGTATTTGCTTGAACAACATCCCTCTCACTTCAGTCCTTCCCCATTGTGGCCCTCAGTGGAATGTAAGCTCTCAGGGTGCTGATGCAGCACCATCACTTTCCCTCAGACAGTGACTTACCCTGTAGCTTACCCTACAGCTCCTCTTCTGTTGTTTGCTGTGGAACAGGGTTTCTCTGGGGATAATCACTGCTTCTGTTTTCTTCTGGTAAGCCTCCACCCTTACACATCAGTGCTTCAACCAAAGACTCATTTGATTGGGTTGTTTAAAAATTGAGGTATAATTGACATAGAACATTAGCTTCAGCATAATGATTTGATATTTGTATAGACTGTGAAATGATCACCACAATAAGTCTAGTTAACAGCCTTCACTACACTTAAAAACTTTTTTTTCTTGTGATGAGGACATTTAACATTTACACTCTTAGCAACATTCAAATATACTATATAGTATCATTAACTATATTCTCCATGCTGTAATTACTGTCTTTATTGTCTTTGTCTTTGGAATAGAGGCATTCTAACAGGTATGAGGTGATACCTCATTGTGGTTTTGATTTGCATTTGCCTGATGACGGTTCTCTAGGACTGTTCTAAAAATTGACATTGTGCCCTAACCGGTTTGGCTCGGTGGATAGAGCGTCGGCCTGTGGACTGAAAGGTCCCAGGTTCGATTCCGGTCAAGGGCATGTACCTTGGTTGCGGACACATTCCCAGTAGGAGGTGTGCAGGAGGCAGCTGATGGATGTTTCTCTCTCATCGATGTTACTCTCTATCCCTCTCCTTTCCTCTCTGTAAAAAAATCAATAAAATACATATTTTAAAAAATAAAAATTGACATTGTGTCTGAATTCTGGGGAGCTGTATGTCATCTACAAATGTTCTCCCTCTTTTTGGTCTAAATTTCTCTGAAGTCAGCTACTATTCATTATTATTTATGATATGAGACCGTGACTTTTTACTTGTTTCATTTAAGAAATCATTCTCTCCCTTCTCCTAGTGGGTTTTAAGGCAGGGGGAATATAGAAAAAAAAAATGCTTTTATTCCATCCTATTTAACTATGACTCATAACTTACCTTACGAATAAGTACTTTTAAAATCTAACATCAATAGTACAGACTTACCAATATGGAAGACTAGTGGACCAACATTCAGGTTCCTTTCGGTGCCATCTCGGTCTGCATTCTTTCCGCTTACTCACCCCAGCATGGTACCTGCTCCCTTCTGTGTCCATCTCTTTACAGGCCCGTCTCTCTTCTGTCCTGTGTCAGCCCTGACACCTGACATCCTATCTGAAGCTTCCCATTCTTCTTTGAGGCTGGTGATCTCAGAAGCGTGCTTTAACCAGAGTGGGTAAATTATAGTTAGAATCAAGCTCTATGTTCCTTGATAGGTTTTTAATATCAGGGAATGGAGAATTATTGTATGCTGCCTTTGAGTAGGAGCTAAATATTATTCATCATCGGAAAGCATCTGAAAACTGCCATTGGAGCTCCCGCTCCTGTGCGTCCTTGGATTGTATTGAGATGCTTTTTGTTGTGTTGTGTATAATTTGGTGCCAATGTGGCAGCCCCCTGAAGATGGAGCCGTAACTTTTACAAAGGAGAAGTCCTTTTTGCAAGAATATACACAACTTAAAGATTTAAAGTGACAGCAACATTTTTGAGGAAATACTTTATTTAAAGGATGAAAAAATAGTGTATATTGTGTAAGTGAAATTTAACCTTTATATCTGATTGCATCCTTCTTTTCCCAATCCACCAAAGCAGTACCCCTAGTTGAAAATGCCAATACAAATAATGAAGTCAGATTGCCATGCCCTTTACTCCCCTGCTTAAATTGTCAATTAATAAAACAAATTGTTTATTTTATATAAAGATATAGTAGTTTGAAATATATACAAATAGTGGGCTTTTTGATAGCTTGACTTTCTCTAACCTCTCTTGTCTGGGATATTTGTGTGTTTGGCCCATCTGTAAATGTTATATGGACCCATTTCTTAAAGATGTTTAACTTTAATTGTGAATCGTTTTACTCATGAGTTCTAACTCCATATCCTCAACCTAGCTACCCCTCGTGACTGCTGTTCAGGCTGTATGCCTCGCTGCCTGGTGGCTCTCTCCACTTTGGCATTCCACAGGAACATCACATCGAACGTGCCTGTCATTGTGCTCTTTGCTGTTCTTCCTGAATTCTGGGTTGAAGTTGGTGACACCACCGTTCATCCATTTGCTAGGTAAAAGCCCCAGTGTCAGTTCTTACATTTTTTCAAATCAGTTTTCTAGATCAGAAGTTCTCATCTTTACCTTTTTCGTTATAATAGTGTAGAAGTGGTAGCAGTAATAAAGTGTTTGTCTCGTGTACTTGCTGTGTGCTAGGCACTGTTCTAAAAGTCTTATACATTTATTAAACATTTTAATCCCTCAGTAGCACTGTGAGGTAAACACAATCATCATCTTGCAGACGAGGCAGCTGGCACACATGCAGGATTCGTGACTTGTACAAAGTCTGTGTTAGTAAATGTTGCATCTGGGATGTGAATGGAAATGTATAGAAATGGATAAGGAACCTCAGAGCATTGTTTTCCCATTGCAATTACAGGCACACTAGCTGTTTCCCACCCATTTCTCACCCAAGTGTATGAGCATGTTGTCATTAAAGAGTTAGTCCTGGACCTAGCCTGATTTATAAAAGACATTTTATAAATCATTCAGCTATCATTGGGAACAAATTGCTTGGGAAGCAGCTCGAGGCCACGAATGAGTGTGCCTGTGTAGCAAAGACTGCCCCTCTGTACAGGATGACTGAAGTGCTCTATCAGGAACAGCGTCCGACCCGCTGATGGTCAGGCTTTACCCCTTTCCTGGTTTCATAGCATGTGTAAGGCCCATGCTCCTTAGTGTGGCTGACGAGGCTGCTGATGATCTAGCCCCGGCCTGCCAACCTGGGCTCATCTCCCATGCTTCCCAGTTCTCACTATCATTTGCTTTTTGCCTGTAGAACTGTCTCCCTCTTTCTGGAGATGCCACTAAGGCTGGGATTAAGTATCACCTCCCCTAGACAGCCATTCCTAACTTCTGCAGCCATCTCCATTCTGGATCCAGTGCTTATTATGTTCTGATTATTTGTGCCATTTATCCACTTGAACCACTAAGCATGAGCACCCTAGGGACAGTTTCTTCTTGGTCTTTGTGACACAGGCTGTACTAAACAAATGTTTATGAATGAATGAATACCTTGATTAATTAGAACCAGATATGTAGGGCAGACTTTCTGCTTCTCCAGTCACTCAGCTATTAAGAAAATAAAAGAGCCCTGGCTGGTGTGGCTCAGTTGGAGCATTGTCCTGTATACCAAAGGGTTGTGGGTTCCGTTTCTGGTCAGGGCACATACCCAGGGTGCAGGTTCGATCCCCTGTCGGGGCACTTACAGAAGGCAATCAGTCGATGTTATCTTTCACATCGATTTTCTCTCTTTCCCCCTCCATCTCCCTTCCCTTCTTTCTAAAATCAATAAGCATGTCCTCGGGTGAGGATTAAAAAAAAAGAAAATAAAAATAGTAGCTGTTTTTAAAGAGGTGATTAAGCTAAAATCAGGTCCTTAAAGTGGGTCCTGATTTAGTTTGCCTGGTGTCCTTATAAAAAGAGCAAATGTGGACATACCGAGAGACACCAGGGCTGCACTCCCACAGGGAAAAGCATGAGAAGACACAGTGAGAAGGCGGCCATCCACCAGACCATGAAGAGAGACTGAGGAGAAACCAGATCTGCTGGTACCTTGATCTTAGACTTCTAGCCTCTAGAACTGTGAGATAATACTGGTAAATTTCTGCTGTTTAAGCCAGTGGTCGCCAACTGGTGGTCTGTGAGGTCTGCGAGGTTGGTGACCACTGGTTTAAGCCACCTAGTCTGTGACTTTAAAAAAAAAATAATTATTTTTATTGTTGAGAGTATTATAGATGTCTCCCATATTTTCTCTCTTTGCCCCCCTCTACCTGGCTCCTGCCCCATTGCAGGCCTATGGTAGTCCTAGCAAACTAATACATTGGCATAGAAACAACTTCTAAAAACCAGTGTGATATTTGGATATGTATGTACGTGTGTGTGTGCACACGTGCAGGCATGAAAGAGAGTTGCAGTCCTTGAAATAATTTATTTTCTCTCTAGTAGAATTACTACTAGTATGAGAAACTCCTCCAGTATGTGAGAAAATGTTTAGCAAGAATAGAAGATAATTTTCTGCTTACCCTGTATTATCTATAAAATTAATAGGACTTTTTAATTATACAAATTGTTTTCTATTATAAAATAGTCCAAGATGACCTATGTAATTTGATCACTATCTGTAGTGATTTAATGATTTTCTGCATTTCTATTTGAAACTTTATTTAGTATTTCTATTTGTAGATATCTTCCTAAAATATATATTTATTTGCTATTCAGGACATTTTATATGCTGCATTATATACTTTATATTATAATAGGATTGTGCACTATTGAGCCAGGTGTCCTGACCCCAGCACACATCAAAGTCTATTTGCCATTATCAGTCTTATTTATTTATGTATTTATTTATTTATAAGGGAAGAAAAGGGAGTCAAAATGGGTTAGAGTTGGGCGGAGGGAAGAGAATGAGCAGTCAAATGGGTCCTTTCTGACAGTTGACCATGTCCTGTAGAAAGGAACATGCCTTAGTGTGAATCTCAGCTCTATTATTTTGTGGCTCTGTGGCCTTTGGAATTCTCTCTGAACCTCATTTTCCTTAACTGTGAGGCACCCCCCTCAGTTTGCAGATTCCTTTGCAGCCTGAAATTATATGCATACAGTAAAGCATCTAGTCTGGTCTCTGGTACATAAGTGTAATAAAAGAATTTTTGCCATTTTTGAATTATTAGATTATCACTTAAGCCAAAAAAAAGTGTATCTTTTTTATCCTTGGATGAAGTGGAGTTGCACTTATAAACAAACGCTAATAGTCATCCAGTTTGACTCACCTTAGAGTGCTGTGACAGTGCTTTCAGCCTCGTTTCTGTGTCTTCCACCCCCAGTTCTCATCTCTGTTGTGTCATAACTGTCGGTTGAGACGGAAAGGGGGCATTTCAGAATCTGTGGTAGGGGTAGGTAAGGGTAGATAAACTAGTGTACAGTTGTTTTTAAAACCCTTTCCCTTGGGATCATGTGAAAGACACCTTTAGAGGGATCGAATTTCATCCCAGTCAAGAAGTACATCCCTATTGTGTGCAAGACACCAGGGAAAAAGGATGAGTAAGAAAATGCCCATCCTGCTAACTAAGCTGAAGCTCGGTTGTTGTGGAGGACAGACACAGCAGTCAGTGCTGCCCCGGGGAGCATGGAAAGCACCAGAGAAGGGCATTTGAAGTAGTGCCAAGCACAGAACACGACCGTCGTGGCCTCTGTGTCCGTGGAGCTTATGGTGAAGTTATAGAAACAAACCAAAGAAAAAAATAAATTCAACAAAATAATTATAAAATGTAGCAAGTACTACAAAATAAACCCGTGCTGTGATATTCTAAGATGCGAGGGATCAGGTTTCAGTGGGGAAGTCAAGGCAAGCTTCTCTGAAGAGGTGACATAGAATGAAGTTATCTTGTGTGAGGAACTGCAGGGGAGTGGGCATTTGAGTAAGTTCAGAAGCAAGAAAGGCCCTGGTGAGTTTGGGTCATCACAAGTAATTCACACATTGTCTGGGAAAGTGAGTTTGGTTGTCCTGTGCTTAATAGTTTATGAAGTATAATTGTTTCAGTATTGAAGCCATGGCTCTGACCACTGTGAAGAGCCTAGTTTGTTTATTGTAGACTTCATTTATTATTTTACATTTACATCATTGACTAGGAGACCTGGCTCTTGATGAAGCCATGTAGGACACCATTCTATATAATAAAAGGCTAATATGCAAATTGTCCCCTTGGGAGTTTGACCGACCAGGAGTTTGACTGCTCGCTATGACATGCGCTGACCACCAGGGGGCAGCGTGGAATGAAGGAAGGCCCCGGCTGGCAGCCAGAAGGCCCCGATTGGCCCTGATGGCCAGCCAGGCCTAGGGACCCTACCCGTGCATGAATTTCATGCACCAGGCCTCTAGTTTGTTTATATTTGTTGATGTCCAATTACTACCCCCAAATTTTCTCTTGTGAACATCTCTCTAGTTCTCCAGATTATGAAGATTAAATAAAGTGACGTATATAAATAATTTATTTATGAAAGATTGTTATTTTGTAAATTACAATTGAAAATTCATTGAACACTTATAAATTCTGGTAACAGTGTTTATGATAATAAGGAATATCAGGATAGTCTGAAATTTGGGGACTGGCAACACTTAAACCAGTAGCAATGAGAAGAGTTGTTTAGAGGTGCCAGTGCCTGGAGCCACACCAAAGCTTGGCTAATTTGAGCTCTATTTTTTTTAAGTAAATAAATTGAGCTTCTGAAACAACTTTACACATTGAAGATGATTTTGTATTTGTTGATTGTTTTTCCCTTGAGTAGAATAGCATAGTACTTTCCTTTTTTGTTGTGTGTTAACTGTGACAGTATTTCATATTTTTAACCCAAGCTAGTTGGCTTTCCAAAAATACAAGGAACAAATTCATGATGTAATCCTCCTCACCCGAATCCCAGAGCGTGGTAAAGCTCCATTTTCTCTCTGTTATTTATAGGTAACGCTGTTTCATATGTGAGGGAGGACTGATGAATTGTCTAAGTAGATCCTAGGGAAGCGGGGTAGACTTGTTTCTCTGAGCAACATAGTTATTTTGCTTTGATTTTTCTTAAGCCTTATTAATGTTTTTAAACATATTAATTTATGTCTTTGGCCTGTTTCTTAACTCTGGATTAGCACTAGAGAATAAGATACTATTGTCTATATTAGTTTGAGGTAGTTACTGGCCTTTTATCACTTATACCAAAAAAAGTACATAGTCTTCTATAAAAGTAGGAACATCAAATTTTTTTCTACATTTTCCCCACTACATTCTTTCTGCTATAATATGTAGTGTTTGCTTTTATTGTATTTCTGCGGTAGGGTGTGTGGATGTGGGTGTGTATGTGTGTATTTATACACATGAAAATACTACTTTCAGATAAAAAAATTTTTCTTTCCATGTCTCTTCTCAGGTCTTACTATTAAACTTGAAAATAAGTGAAAATAAGTTTACCAAAATATATTAAAATAGCTTGCTAATACATAACCTAAAAAACATTTGGCACTTTATTAATGTGAATAATTTTGAATTTACTGGAAATTAAGTTAACAATTTTTGCAGTTTTTTCATGGAGACTTAGCATTTGTAGTCACTCAGAATTCTTAATTATCTTACTACATATTTTATGTGACATGATATCTGCACTCTTACCATCTACAGCCTCTTCAGAGAGCATAGCACATGGCACCAAAGTAATAAAAATATAAGCTCTAGAGTGGGAAGCAAAGCCGAAACAAGCCGTTTTTACATATAACTTAAGTTTAGGTTCTGTGTAGTAGGTTGATCCCTTACTTAACCTTTAATAAAATTGGATTCAAGGGTATTTATATATAAATAAAAAAATAAAGTTAATTTTGTTTCATACTTCCATGCGAGCAAGTGCCTAGTAATGCATTACAATGACATTTAAACTTCAGTATTACTCCTATTGGTTGAAAAAATGGCATACTTTTGTAGAAGGATTGGCATTAAAAAGGTAAGTTGTCATTTGGGAAGGTTAT
The DNA here is from genome assembly GCF_964212035.1 of Myotis nattereri. Taxonomy (NCBI): domain Eukaryota; kingdom Metazoa; phylum Chordata; class Mammalia; order Chiroptera; family Vespertilionidae; genus Myotis; species Myotis nattereri. The sequence continues at coordinate 132,338,571 of NC_138075.1, read as the reverse complement.
TAAGATGATTATTAAGTTTATGTGCTCATATTCACACTGATTGAATCAGTCTGCATTTATCTGACATTTTATCTCCTATGAAGTTAGCTAAGAAGTTGTTTCCTTTTTTTACATAATTTGGAAGTTAAAATTAGATAAAAATCTGGATATGTTGAACACTTTATCCCCTCTACCCCTACAATGGAGCACGTTTTTGAAGATAAAGAACCCAAATAAGAGGTTAAAACAGAGTAAGCGTCTTCCGTATCAATTAAACATGGAACAGGCTTACCTGATACTTTCAGGATGACCACGGCTCCTCCCTTTGATGTTGATGTTTCTTCTGGGAGCCTCTGAGGACCCTGGGCCTCTTCAGCCCTCCGGCACCATTTGTGGAGAGGGGCCCTCTCCCTCTTCCCTCCTCCTTGGGGATGGAACAGTTCCTCTTTCAGTGCCTTTTCCTTGCACAGGGGACAAGGTGTCTTATGCACGTTGGGTGGCCCTTTTCAGGACACTCTTGGCTCCAGTGGTCTGGGCTCCCACAGGAGCAACATGCGCCCTTTCCTAACAACTTCTGGGGAGAGAGACCTGTGGGTAGTCCCTGAGGTGACCCTTCCGCTCCGCTTGTAAAGCAGCTGCCAAAAGATTGGCTCGCTTCTTTGTCTTCTTCAACCTTATCTTTACTGTGGAAGACCGAGAAAGCCACAGCTATGAATTCCTTTATTGAGGTCTGGGGGCCTAGTGCCAGGCTCTGGAGTTTCCTCCAGATCTTGGAGGTAGATTGATTAACAATGTGCACCATTTCCACTCCAGGTGAATCCAGATCTGTGCCGCTATATTTGTGGATGGTCTCTGTTAGACGAGAGAGAAAGAGAGGGGTTTTCATCTGGGAGCTGAGTAATTGCTCTTACTTTGCCATAATTGACAGCCTCGATACTTCTTTTCATGCCTCCTAAAAGGCAGAAAATCATATGGTCTCTACAAGCCAGTTCTCGTTGCCCCGGTTGATTAGGGTCAATCTAGGATATGGCAGTCATTTCTACAAGAAACCTGTTCGGCTGAGCTCAGTGTAAAGAAACTGCATATTCCTGGGTGGCCTCCCAAAATGGAGTCTTTCCTCAGGTTGGCAGCATTGGGAGTTGAAGGACCATGAAGTCCTTTCAGGTTATATCATAAGTCAGAGTTATCACCTGAAACTCCCCTATAAATCTCACACATTCTTCTGAGAACCTACCTAGCATGCCCTGCAGTCTCTTAAATCTGACAGAGAGAAGGGAATATGAATTCAGGTGATCCCATCCGGCCCTCCTGACTTCCTGTGGGGCGCAGAGAAGGTTTGATTCCAGACCTCCAGTAGAGGCATCTGGACAGTGCGAGGGCCTGGGGGTGAATGAGTGAGTGGGGGTGGCATGTAGGCCATTGTGGAGACAAATTTACCCATTATCTTCGAGGAGAGAGAATTTCCTTCCCTTCAAAAAGAGGGAGGTGTTTGGGGACACGGGTGTCCCCAGTTTTCCCTAGGTCCCTGGTGGTATCGCCAGGGCCTAGGATGATGCACAACCCCCCACTGCCAGTCTCAGTGCCTGGAGACCTGAGTCTCGCCCTTCCCACACAAAGGGCGGAGACCTTCTCCAAGAGCGTGGCAAGCTTTACGCCCCACAATAATGCCAGAAGTACCTGGGTGCAGACCTTGGGAACAGGCATCCTTGAGATTCCCAGATCTCCAAAGATCCCATTTTCCCTGTTCTAAGATTGCCCTCAGTAGGGAGAGACTGGCCAGGGCCACGAGGGCTTCTGGCGCGTCGTGAGGCCCCCTCCGGAATCTGGATAAACATCTCAGTGTCCCATATCTTATAAGATGTCCCTTGTTCTGTCCCCTCCCCGAGGTGCTCAGAAACGGAGACCCCATGGCATGATAGGAGGTATTGTATTAAACGTGCAATAAGAGCAAAGTCTGGCTGGGAGGCTTTGCTAGCTAGCATGAAGAGATGTCTTAGCTTAAAGCAATTGTGCCAGGTTGCCAGATTGGTGCTGGGAGAGGATGGAAATAAGCAAGGCACATGGATCAGTAAGGGCCCTACCAAAACTGCTTGACCTAAACCCTTGGAAGGGTGCAAGTGCAGCAGGTGCCTGGGCCCTGGGGAAGTGATGGTTGGCCCAAGCTCCTGGCAGGAGGTGGTGGCGGCTGGCCCAAGTCCCAGGGAGGGGGCTCCATGCTGTGCCCCATGGCCTGTGCAGAGATGAGGCCTTGGGAAGGGGGGTAGTTCTGGGTCCTAGCTGGAGCAGGGAGACTGGGAAAAGGAGTGCATCTCTGCATCTCCAGCCACTGGAGGGAACTGCTGGGAGGGGCATATACAACAAAAAGGATATAAACTCCAACTCTGTCATGACCGCCTGCAAAAATCAGGAATGCGGGACCCCCACATAAGGTGTAAAATGGAACTAAAATACCAGTCAGCCAGGCAGCAGAGGCAAAGCAAGGAGAGTGAGATGACATTAGGAAGAAATTGGTTAGAACACCCCAGTGTCTTCAAGTAATTCTATCAGGGGATTGCCTCAGGGTTTGGGCTCTGAGTTTTGCTTGTGAACTCTGTGTTCCTTGGTGAACAGTGAATGAGTTTGTCTTGATTCTGGCAGGCAGTCTTATGCATCTGGCTTATCTTCTTACCAGGTTATCCTCTCACAAAGAGACTTCTTTATTTGGTGGCAGGCGCCTTAAGGGCATTTAAATGCCTGACCATGCCCACCATCAGTTTGTGGCTTGAAATTACCTAAGGCTAAATGGAAAAAGGAGACAGAGAGGCAGGGGGAAATGGAGGTGGGGACGGGGGATACAGGGGATGAGCCTCCAGCTCCATGATCTTACCACACGCAGCTGCTTCTACCTCCTGGCTGTCTTGCCAATCCGTTGCTGGTGAATGTGATAGGTTCTTTTGTGGTGACTTGAGAAAAGAATTCCAAAGTACTTGGATAACTTTAGATGTAATGGTAGGATTTTATTGTGAATTAAGGGGAATTAATACACCCTCTGGGACCTAGAGGGTGGGCAGGCTCTAAAAGCACTGCCCCGAGGATCCTGTTAATCCTCCATTTATCTTCTTGTAAAGGTTAAGGATAAAGAACCATTCAAATTATCCAACCCGAATTCCTAACCTTTCCCTGCCTGGATTGGGCCCTCTTCCCATTGATTTCTGTTGGCCTTTCATGTCCTCTATCCAATCCAAGTACCTTACAGTTGTTCCTGGCTAGGCCCTGCCCCTCTGTTTCCTTGCATCTGTCCAAAAGTTCCATTTTTCATTGAGTCTCTATTGCCCAGGAGCCCCGCAAAGGAATTTCCTCCACTCCCTGGGCACCTGGGAGACCAGCAGTCCCCTGGAGTGTGTGAACACATCTGTTTACCAGGAAACTAGATGGAATTCTGCTCTGTTACCAGTTTATTAAAATTACTTAGTTCCCTTTTGCTTTGTTCCTTATATTAATAACTAGAGGCCCGTTGCACGAAGATTCACGCAATAGGCCTTCCTTCCCCTGGCTGCTGGCACCGGTTATCCTCCGGCACCCGGGACCCAGGCCTTTCGTCCAGCCGCAGCGGAGAAGCCAAGCCTCTTCAGTCTTCAGTCTTCAGTCGTCTCCAGTCTTCGCTCAGGCTGGAGTCTTCAGTCTTCACTCCGTGCCTGTGTATGCAAATTAACCCACCATCTTTGTTGGGTTAATTTGCATACTCACTCTGATTGGCTGGTGGATGTAGCGGAGTGATGACCAATTTACATATTTCTCTTCTTTTAGTGTAGACTAGCTATCTTCCTTATATCAATAACTAGCTACCTTTGCTGACAATACCTGTGTCCGCGCATGTGGAATCTCAAAGTGTATATTTGGGTGAAAAGGGAGGAGTCTAAGGTCTGCTTGGTTAGACACCTCTTCATGTGGTGCTGATATCATGGTGTGATGGGAGGTGACAAAAGATAGGGGTGAGGTGGGGCATAATTCCCTTACCTCCCATTTCTAGAGTTCCCCAAAAGCAGCATTTGAAAACTGTCAGAAACGTGTGAGACCTTTCAGAAGTGCTTATAATTAGCCATGCACGGAGAGTTTGAAACAGGAATCATGGCTGTTTCTTTGCAATAGTGTAGAGGTTCCCATTTTTAAAAATAAACCACTCCTGCCCCCAACATTCACATCCTGGCCCTGGCACCGCCCTTAACCTGCCCCTGACAGCTTGTCTGTAGTGCCCTACCCAGCCAGACCTATCCTGCTTTTTCCTGTGATCAAAATTCCCCCTGGGTAATTTCAGTTCTCATAATCATGTAGTGATTTTCCTAAACATTCTGACTAAATGAAGTTTTATTCTTTTAAAAATAATGATTTGTTGAATGTATAATTACATGAGATTCTATTCTTTTTAAAAACTGTATAAAAAGTAATTTATATATTTTTAATTTAATTAGTTTTAATTTAAACAAAATAATTCCTAGACTGGGTGGTGTTTTGACTTGAATAGGAAAGTGCATGCCTATATTACTGCAGCCTGTTAAAAATATTCACAGTCATGATAATGAAAGTGTTATCACCCTAACTTGCTTTTCTGCCAGGGTATTTTAATTTAAAAAGAAATTCCTGGAGGCAACTGAGGCTTTGGGCTCTAAGAAAATGGTTCTGATGGTAGAATTCTGGGCTCTGTTGAGTGATGGGGTAGGGGAGAAATGCTTCAATAGTACTCTTTAAACCATGACATATTATTGACTATTTCAACACTATCTCAATACCTTTTCACACTCGAGGAAATGTGTGTCATGCACCCGAAAGACCCAGGTCTTTGGATGAGCCACATAAATTGTCCTTTGAATCCCACTACTTATGTGACCTTGTGTGTGGGTTTTAGCCTCCCTGAATGTTAGTTGTTGTTTTTTCTTTTTTTAAATGAGGTATTAATAATCCTTCCCGTGAAAGATGGTTGTGGCTTCTTGGAATAATGTAAAGCCCCTGACAGCTCCTAAATGACATCTGTACTTAATACATGTTCTACAAATAATAGTAATTATGACGATGATGATGATGGTAATGGTAAGTATTCATTGGTTTGTGGGTTTATTCTTCATACCTTTAATAGAATTGCTAGGAATATTGAAAAATTCAGATATTTTTGGCCTTGAGTTTGTAAAAATATGCAACATCTGTAAAGCAGAATAGAACATGGTATTCCTGTATATGTTGAACTTAAACAGCTATGGTGAAGGCTGGTTGGATCCTATAAGAAGTGATATTCTTTGAACATAGGTTTATGTTGCATTCATCAGTGACTTCTCCTTCGGGTCTTCAGTTTAATGGATGACTGATATTTTCTTGGTGCTGATATTTCCAGCATCGCAGATGGTCAGAAAGATGTCCTGAACTCAGTCCCTGTGAACTGAGAACTTGAGTGGAGTGGGGGTTAGAGTGAGGAAGTGTACTCTGGGGACCAACCGTAAGGGATGCTCTAGACTGCTGCTGTTCATAAATCTTTCAGTCTTCTAGGAAATGAAATTAGTTCCTAGTTCTGCTTTTGATCATGGACCTTGGAGACTCTTATGAAGGTGCAGGGGGGTAGAGGGGACTTTCCACAGAAAAGTGCCACCTTGCAAAATATTGTTCATTCAGTTTCAGGAGATTATTAATTTCTTGAGCAATCCCTGTTTTGGGCAACTTATTGTCAAATATATATTATCTCTCCTTTGCATATCTCATTTCAACGGATAATGAATAATGTAAAGAATAGTATATATTTATAGTGATTTCCAGATTACAGAACTAGTATATACGCTTTTGTCCACCATCCTGTCATTTAGTACTATTATCCCTGTTAGGTCCACACCCAAAGGAGCCAGCCCAAGAGACACTGAGTGTTTAAGAAAATTTATTGCATTCTTTCACAGTGGGCTGAGACCAGTGTGGTGGTGTCAGCCCAAGGGGGGTGGTTAGGTTCTCTTATATATGGTAAAAGTTTGCAATATAGGGTCAGTGTGTGGGTGCATGAGTTAGTCAGGGGGAGAGGAGTTCTTATCTTGGCCATCTCCCCCAAGCTATGGGAAAAGCTTATCTATAATAATAAAAGACTAATATGCAAATAGATGAACGGTGAATCAACCGAACAACCGGTCACTATGACGTGCACTGACCACCAGGCGGCGTGCGCGGAACATGGCAGGCATCAGCCATGGCGGGATGGTGGAGCAAGTGAGCGGTGGCACCAGACCAAGGTGGGGTGCTGGTGGCTGTCATCGGGGCAAGCCTCTGGTGGTTACTGAAAATTCTTTGCTCCCGTGTGCCGTGGTCCCGCTGGGCGCTTACACCTGCTGCTGGTGCTGGAGCCAGGCAGGAGCACGGAGGATGGGCCGAGACCTGCCCCTGTGCCCACCACACCCTTGCTTTCCTTTCAAGGTGCATGAATTCGTGCACTGGGCCCCTAATAATAATATATAGTTCAGAAAACATGTCCAAGCAGGGGAGGTTAGGGGTAGGTAGTTCGCCCTAACAATCCCTACTTTGGCCAATGAAGAAACTGAAGCTCAGGTATTTACCCAAAGTCTCTTGATCAAAGTCCATGAATGTACTTGGGATGAGGAACCAGGTCTCTGGCCAGATCCACTGGGATTTCTCCTTATTTGATATCATTACATAAATAAAGGAAATCTGGCAAGCAAGAATATGATGACCTCCCACATTTAGAAGAATGGTTGGGAAATCCTACATGAATATCAGATTTAAAACAGGAATTATTTAATATCCATAGAAGGAGACTTGCAAGAGAAAGTAACTGCGGTGGTGTGTGTTGGGGGTGCCCAGTGCTCTGTTGCTGGGTCATCATGGAATACAGATACCAATGGCCAAGGAGAACATCCCAGGGAAACTATGTAAAACACTATTTTTCCTCATTGGTAAATAGGTTTTTGGTCCCTTTCATATCAACATGCACATTAAGTCGGATGCTGTTTTTGTTGGAGCCATTTGGCAGGGTAGTTTTGTGGTTGTTTTTTAATCTTTTTTATTGAACTCGTACTCTCCCTGCCTAAATCAGAAGAGTAACAGTTCATTTAAGTATGTTTCATAAAGCAGCAATGCATTGTAATTGTTAAATGAACAAAATGCCCATTTTAAAAAATGTGATGCCAGAAAGCTATAAACAGACACTTGCCAGAATGACAGTGTAGCCTCGAATTCCCCACAGAATAAATTTGAGAGCTGTCATGAGACTCCCAGCTCACTGTGGTTGCATTGATGATGCATAGACAGAAGCATCCTCAGACGTAGGCTTTCAGTACTGTTAGGGCTTCATAGACTGTCTTCCATAAAGCATGGCTTTCACTGCAGTAGGATGCCGTTTCTAATAACATGCACTGCTTTGTACTAATTAGTGCATGCCATGTATCTCGGATTTTTTTTCTTAATCCTCACCGGGAGATATGTTTTACTGATTTTAGAGAGAAGGGAAAGGAGAGAGAGAGACAGACAGAGAGAGAAACATCGATCTGTTGTCTCTTGTAAGCACCCAGACTGGGGATCAAACCCACAACCTTTTGGTGCATGGGACAACACTCCAACCAACGGAGCCACACCGGCCAGGTCTTGAATTTGTTTGTTTGTTTGTTTGTTTGTTTGTTTCCTCTCAGTGTACTTTATTCTTTTTTTAATTATAAAAAATAACCCATACGTGTAATCACATGAAATTTTCAAAAGAGAAAATTATGTTTACCTCTCATTCTGCTGGTCCAAATTCCTTTTCCACCCAAATTTCCCCTCTTTGAGGAAACCACCATTTACAATTAGATATGTATCCTTACTGTCTTTCTCTTTTTCACATGGGTATTTCTTCATACACATATATGGGATTTCTTTCTTCTGTATTTTTTTCCAAAAATTAAATCAGCAAACTTAGTCTTTAAAAAAACAACAAATTTTTGTTTGTTTTTTAATTAAAGTGTTGCTCTCTTTTTAAGTCTGTATAGGCAAATAAATTTATTTCATTCATTTTAATTACTGAATAACATTTTGTTGTAAGGCTATAGCAGATATAATTCAGCTTCTCACCTGTTGTTGAACATTCTGGTTGTTTCTACTGTTTTACTATTGCAAACATTTACTATTACAATATTAGCATCATTTTGTAAGCCTTATGGTCATTTTCCACTCGGTAAAGTATGTTGTTAAAGAAATGAAAAAGTAGGAACCTCCCATCTTCAGCTATTTTCTGTAATCATGCACTTCCATAATTAGTAACCTGTTACCTAGTAATAAGAATTATAGAGATCTCTTTATATCTGGGGCAGCTGCAAACGTAGCTTTTATTTTGTGCGGGAGTCATTAGTGGTTAGCTTCTGTGTGGACTCACTGCAGAGCAGAAGTGATCTTTCAGCTGTCAGAACGTCCCATCTAGACCCCTTCAAGGGTGAATGATTCCTGGGTTGGGGCAAATCTAGTAATCTAATGATGGACTGCCCACTCAGCCAGGGTTTGCTGGTTTTACCTTCTTAGGCCGTGGCCTTACATTTTTATGAGTGAGAGAGCCTGGCTTGTAGAGAGAATTAATTTTAAAAGAGCTCTGTGATATTTTAGAATTAGGAAGGAAGGAACTCCTGCTTTGATGATGTGAAAAATTTGCCCTGACACCATTAATTACTTAATATGTGATCGTAATGTTACTGGCCATACGTTTCAGGATTTTTGAATACTCAGGGAGAATTCTTAATCATGTGGTTATGAAAACAACCAGTTTCTATAAGTGAAAATGAGCATGCTTATTAATGCAATTGCCTAGTGCGTTCAGTCACATTTATAACTCCCAAGGAGAATGATTGTTTTGCATGATTTAGTGTTTACAAAATTACAGTCGCACGGCAAAGCTTACTGTATTTGAAGCATATGTGGTCCTTTTGCAGGTAATAAAATGGAAAATCCAATTTGCAATTGCAGAATAAGCCTCTGAGTGATATATGATCTTCATAGTAGCATCGGTCAGAGGGTCATCGCTAATCACGGCGCTGGCTGGCTTCCCCTGTGGCCGGGCCATCCTGCTGAAGAGTGCGCAGGGGGAATCTCTGTTTGGGAGGCAGCCAGCGTGGCTGTAGATGCACCACTTTCTAGCTTATTAGATCCTCTTTGTCACAGTGCTTAATCCTGCTGCCTGATCCTTGTTAGAACAGCGCCGGAGTGCCGCTCAGGCTTCTAATAAAGGAGATGGGTGAGGGCTCCTAACTAGACGCGCTGAAGCGTGCAGCCGTTCGGGCGATTGCAGCCCGACTGACAGTGGGGTGAGATGCTTCCTGCATGTTATTACTTGAAAGGGAACTTACCTCCGACAGCTGACAGATGAGCTTTGCTGAGGCAAGGGTAACTTGTTGCTAGGCCAATATGAGACGGGTGTCATCTTTTCACACAGTATAATGGTCTAGCTTTACTCTAATTATATTAACCCTCTTCTGAAATGGCTGCATTCCAGGCTGGTGCTGAGTGAGGCAGGAAAGCCAGAGACAAATAGCTGGCTGGGAGGATTACGGCTGCACAGAAGCAGGTATTGTGTTCTCCACCAGTGACATTAAGTGGAAAAACAAAATAAGCATGCCCTATTACGGCAAGCCGGTGATAACTCTGAAGAGGCAGCGCTTGGTTAGGCTCACACGGTTTCCATCTCTGTCATCTGGAATAGTCTGCTTCAAGGTTTGCTATGGACATTAAACATGGTTTTCATGGCTCTTTGTTAAAAAGAAAACACTGTCAACGACAAAGCTATTGTTTTGGGGTTTTTTCTTCCCCCAGTGAACCCGAATCATTCTTTTCCATTAGGCTCCCTGTTTCTGGTCACTGTGAGAAACCCCTGTGAATGTGATTCTGTAGCATTGTTTGAGACTAAACTAAACAGCTGGAGTTACAGATGCGTTGGAACTGATGCCATTGAAAATGCTCATGAAGAGCCTGTGGGTCTCTCTGTGTACCCTGACTTTTCAGACATCCATATAAGACTCCTTTTGCCTTGAAGGGAGTGTGTCCAGCTCGCATCCCGTGTTTCCCGCCTGCTCCAGGAGTTAGCAGGAGTCATTAGCAACCCCTACGCGCCTCCTCTGTCTCCATTGACAGCACTTTAATAGAGACATTGCTAGGGATTGACAGATCTCCGGGGGTTAGAGGCATCAGACAAAAGGGCCCCAAGATCGTGGCTGACCTTTCTTGGCATTATTCCCCTAGCTCTGTCTTCCATGTGTTGCAATCAGGGAGCATAGAATTGAGTACATCATTTTTAGAGGATTATTACTCAAAAGGCTGCAGGCTTAGTCGGAAGCTGTTAATAAGTTAACAAGAGGCCGTGTACATTCCAAAGTGGGTATGTAGGTAGTTGGTAGAATGCAGGCTCTCCTTTTCCATAGGAATATGCACCTGTACCTTAAATTCAAGGATAATTAAAACCTGCATCGCTCATAACAGCTGTACTTTTGGATTATTGGGCCTGAGTGGGAAAGAAGAGTCCTCTTTCTCTCTCTCACTGTCTGTCCCCTGGAAGTCATCCCTGGACAGATGTGGACTAGCTGAGGCTTGTCTGTAGGGTCCTTCCCAGAGAGTTTCCCTGGTCCTGTTGCTCTCAGCAGAGCCAGGACCCTGAATGTGCAGCATGGTGAGGAATGCTCTGTGTTCCAAATGTAGCTGTCTTCCCTCTTTCCTCTCTTCTTCCCCAGAGTAAAACAATCCGATTCCCGTGTCCCCATCTGAAATAGATGTTAAGAGGAAAGCCATCCATTTGGGTTAATTCATGGTAATGTGTGAATGATGCGAGTTCCAGATGCATGTGCAGCTGATCCGATTCTACCTATTAGAAATTTAGACTGTGCTTCTCTTTAGGATGACTTACTTTGTGGGGTAAGGAGCAAAGGTGTTTAGGTCACAGGTAGTCACCAACAAGGAGATCCTCTTTGCTTATGAATTAGTTAATTTCTTTATGCAATTTATGCTTTTCATGGCCTCTTTTCTTTTTTTCACTTTGAATTGCATATATTTTCCCAAAGGTCTTAGTAATTTTTCATAGTTGATTCCATTCTGATGTCAGTGAGCAGGGTTTAGAAGCAGAAAGATGATCATATGTAAGCATAAGTTGTTAATTGGATGAATGTTTTAAGAGAGATGTGCTCATCTCTAGAGCCTCCATGCCCAACTTATTAGTGAATTGCTGCAGTGCACTTACTGTCACCTGGTACACAGCCCTCCTCAGTGGCCATGCTTCCTGAGAAGAGTGGGCAGCATAGACACTGTGCATGTAAAACAGGACACTTTAGAAAGAGACTTATTTTTTGAATGGAAGACTTTTCCAGAAATTTCTATTATATTCATTTTTAGGAAAAGTGGAAATGGAAAAAAAAAGAATAGGAAAATGAATGATATGGAAGAGAGGACATAGACTATAGCAATTAAGATCCAAGAGGAAATAAGAATTATACAGAAATTTAAGCAGATCGGTTTTATTCTAAAAACCCCCTCCCCAAGTAAAGATAAAAACTAAAAAGATAAAAGGCAAGGTCACACCCAGGTAAGATACCCAACTAAACAGATTCTGTGCAACTCTTGGATTTTCATTTGCCCTAGGCAGTTTTCTGATTCATGGTTTAGAGAATAAAGCCCATTAATCTCCCAAATGATTAAATATCTGACTAATGATGTTTAACCATTAAGATGAGGACATTGACATTATTGACAATCTTGGAGAGAACTGTATCTGCTTATTTTTGTACTTAACACCAACAGATTCTAAGTAGCTTTGGAAACATCATGATGAATTGCTCCCTCTTGATATTTAGTAGTATCTATTTTCTTTAAAAGCATTTTATGAAATTATAATCACTTTTATATTGGTCTTTTCTTTCTCCATTTTCTTGAGTAGTTACAAGTTCATATAACAAAAAGAATATGGATTCAAAGAATCAGTTCTTTTGTTTTAAGGAGAAATATATCATCATCCTCATAAAAATATTAATTTGTTTTCATTTCTAAAGATCAGATCCCCTAGGAAATTTTGTGCTTCATGGTATACTTGCATCCTAGAATGTGTTTTCGTTATCCTGAATTGTCAAAATTATAACAAAGTTATGACAAAATTTGCAGTAGTACCCCAAAATAGGACAAATAATGTTACTTTGTTTGTGTCCTATGAAGAATAATTGCTGGATGTCTGTGTTTAAAAAGCTTTAGACTGTGGATCAGGAGTCTGAAAAAGACTTCCTCAGTAGGACTTTTAGGGAAAGGCCTTTGGTGAGGCTGGTGTCAAGTAAAACCACATATATCTCTGCTGCTTAGCTTCTCTGTCCTTGTCCCTTTCATAAGCAGGCAAGTTATCGGAAGCTCATTCACACACTGCCTTTTCCATGTTTCAGTATACCAGTAAATAAGTAAAATAGTCAATTGATCATCAACAGATGGTGGCACTTACTGGCTTTTTGATATTACTTCATTAACTCATCTTTGGTTGATCTAGACTGATGTAACCTGATAGTTTCACCAGACTTTATAGAAAGAATATGAGATTTGCAGTTAGGAGTCAGGTTCACATCCCCACTGTCATTTTCTGATCTTGTTACACAATTTCCCCACGTTTCTATTTATTCACCTGTAAAGTGCTGTTAGTAAGTGGACTCAGGGATTGCTGGAGAATCAAATGAGGAGATGCTTTGAATGTATACACTGATGAGGACTATACAGATGTGAGTTTCTGTCATAACCATGTTAACGAAATCCATTTGGTGCTGACTGTGAGATGTTCTTATGGTATCTGAGAAATGTAATAATAATTTTACGTGGGCAATAGTTTTATCTCTCTTCATTCATATTGTTCTTTGGCTGATGAAAAATGGTGATGTTGATCGGGTGGGTCTAGATCAGATTGAACAAGCAGTGATTCACATTGCCAAGACAGAATTTCAGGAAGTTCTCATAGCACTTCTCTTCATTTTGGATGGGGTCATTTTAGTCTCTAGCAAATACCTAGGAAAAATAAAGCATATACTACCTATGTAAGAATTCCTTCCAGGTTTACCTTCTTCCTACTTCCTTCCCTCCACTCCCTCTCTCCCTCCTTCTTTCCTTTGTTCTTCATTTCTTGGTCTATGGTACTAATTACTTGTGTATCAGTGATGAGTTGGGGTAAGAAATTTTTAAAAATAAATCAAGTGAACCAAAAGGTACTTAGGATTGTGCTGTGGTAAACTGCGCAGGACTTCTTAGTCCTGATCCGTGTAGGATGAAAGGACCTTCATTTTTTTCTTCTCCATCTTTTTCAGGAAACTTGGATCTGACTGGTCAGAAGCAGGTATTCAAAGCAGAGAACAATCCTTGGGTTACCCCAATTGCTGACCAGTTCCAGCTTGGCGTGTCCCACGTTTTTGAATATATCCGTTCAGAGACGTATAAGTAGTAAGTAGATTAGTTGTTTTCCAAAATAGTACACTGTGGTTTTATAGTATTTGTAATTATGTGATTTTAAGACTATGATGTGACATTGTCGTCTTGGTGGCAGTTAGTTCATAGCATTTTTACATGTTTTATTAATAACTACATGTAGTAATTATCTTGTAGTGATAGACTATTTTAATTGGTTTTATCAAAGGGAATTTATACCAAGTTTGTTTAGAAAATTTAAGTTATTAGTTGAATATTCATGACACTAAGGAAATTGGTCAGACACATTAAGATCAGAACATACTTTTTTTCTCCTTTGAATGCAAAGAATAACAGCTATTATGAACAAAGTTGTTAAGCAGTTTGTTTATAACTGAGTAGAGAATACTAGAACACACTATTCTATTCTAGAGAAGCTTCCACTCTGGTGAGATGGTATTATCTCTAAGAGAAAAAGGAAGGAAGAGCAGAAAAAGAGGAGGAGGAGTCAGCTAGCTCAAGTCACAGCATTAGAATCCCTCAACTCTTCACCTCAGGTCAAAGGAGATTGTGAGGAGCCCGCCCTAAAACCCAGCTGGTTTTACCCTTCTTCCCCAGTGTGTCCTGGTTGGAAGGAACTCTCTTGGCCCCATCCGCTCTGTTACATCTTCTGTCATTATTTCCCCTCATCCCACCTCCACCCCTGTTGAGATAATATTTATCCTATGCTTCAGTGGCCCCCTAATGCTGAAATCTAGTCACCTCTAGTTTTAAGCAAATGCAAAAGACATAAAAATCCACAGTCATATTTAATCTGTTTTGACTTTGTTACCAACATTTGAGAATTTAACATCCCAAATATTAGAGAAAAGTTACAGGATCATTGAAGGTCACATTCAGGTGGGAGTCTGTCTTTTTTTTTTATTTTGTATAAGAAAAATGCCCCACACTCAATGTGGACCATGGGGCAGTGCTGACTGACAGGGCAGGCTTCCTGTTTATAAATGACCAGCTGTGGTCCTGTAGCCTCTTCCCCGGACACCATGCTCCTGGTCACACAAGCTAGGGCTTAGTTCACTCATATTTCCTATTTTACAGAATCACAGAGAAGATGAGCTCTGAAGAACAATGACATTAAAACTAAATAGACTAAAATTGCCAAAATGATAGCATATCTTCATAAATGGAAGAAGCTTAAATCATGGTTTAGATTTTTTATGACATTGACAATATATTTTAAGACTTACCATTAGAGTGAAATGAGAGAAGTATAGGATGTGTGTTATGTTTCACAAGCCACAAGTTATGTGCAATATATAGATATATAGTTTCTTTAAATATGAATATAGCTCATCCTTGGAAATTGGTTTAATTAGTTATGAAAATGTGTGAAAATGTAATTGCAAATTAGAAGATTATTGTTCATTTTATTCCTCTTAAATTGTTAATCATTGCCATCATTGGTTTGAGGTAGAGGTTTAATTTTTGTTAGTAAATGGGAGCCTACTTCTAATTGGTTTGTAGGGAATTGTTTTAGAAAATCATTGTATATATTTTAACTTATAACAAAGTACACAAATGAGCTCCTGTTAAACCAGAATTGGGGGAAATACTGTTTATTATTATGGTTAACCATTTTTTTTTTATTTTACCATACTTTATAATTTACAGAGAATTAAAATATATTGCACATAAAATGCTTCTAATTTCATTTTAAAAGATTAAGTTGTGAATTTGTTAATTTTATATTACCTCAGTCATTATTGGACAATTAGTCACTATTAGATGACTAATTCTATTTATTGATGATGATTAGGATTCTGGATGAATGAGAGGCATGTTTCTTTGATTGAGTTAATTGGTATGTTATTTGACAGGGACTATATGACACAGCATTTTAATCAATAACTAGTTTGATGTATGTATATTCTTATCTCTATTACTGGTATCCTACATTTGGGAATTGGAGTAATCTAAGCAATTTGCCTATTAGCATGCCTTTCTGTATTTGATTTCCTCATGAAGAATTATATTATCTTTTATACAGTTAAATCTGTATTAAAAAGCTTAAATAAGCTTAGGAGAGTCATTGTCCCATTTTTAGGAGGACCAGTTTGTACTCCGCTCACTGCTTTTAGAGGAGTCTGTGAGCCTCTGCTGGGAGAAAACACTTGTGGTGAACTCAAGGGCTGGTCTTTGGAGCCCGGAGAGATCATCTCTTCTCTCCTTGGGAAGGAGAATGTTTACCACTTCCTGCATTTCAGCCCTTTGGTTCTTCACCCATTCTTCCGTAGTTATTTTCACTCCTTTATCAAATGTACCAGCCAAACACGTGGACTAGTAACTAAGACACTAATCAGAATCTTAGTCTTTTAAAAATACTTGTATAAAAATACCACTATTATGTTTCCCCGATTTTTAAATTTAAGCTCGTCTTTTATATGAATATAGTATGTATACAGCTATTAATGTATATTAATTACCTTGATTTTTAAAATTCAAGTTTTTTTAAATAAATAAAAAATGTGTATTGTCATGTAACTAGAACCCAACTGAAGTTTTTAATGTTCTTAAGCAGCCACTTCATAATTAGAGGACTTTTAGTATCCTTTTCAACTATCTGAAAAAAATATTATGTAATTATCAGGTACTTGGCTACTTTTTAAAAGTTGTACTTGTAGTGACCTTCAAAAAGGCAATGTATTCATTATACTCATAATTTTCTTAAAAAAGCAAATTTTACATTCAGTACCTTAGTCATAACTCTAGTCTAAACCTTGTGGTTTCCAATCTTCACTTCTTTGTCTTTATAAAACCATAAACACCTCCATCCAATAAAATTTCCTTTTTTATTATGTAGATCTTCAGATTATATGATAGCATATTTTAAATTTTGTCTGGGCACTGAAAATACTAGTGAATCTCCTTCCTTTAAATTTATTTTTTTTCTGACGAATTGACACATCCTATCTAATAAAAGGGTAATACGCAAATTGACCCTAATGGTGGAATGATCAGAACAACCTCTTGACCAGTCTCTATGAGGTGCACTGACCACCTTTGGTCCCTTTTCCTGGCTGGCAGGCTCCGATCGCCCAATGGTGAATGGGGAGCCAGGGGTGGGTGGCGGTGGGGGGCGGGGCCTCTAATTAGTTAAATAAAACTAGTAAAGAACTTACTAGCATGTTTCATTTTTGTTCCTGTCTGTAGTTGACTTTCACAGTGACCTTTGTGTTCTAAGCATATCCTCAGAGGCTTTCTGAGTCTAGAGTAGCAACAGTCAGAGAAGATGGATTATGTGATTTCCAGGTTCTAATGGACTCCAAGAGGAGACGTGGACATCTGAAACAAAACAGTGAAGTTAGTGTTGAGGAAAAGTTTAAACACTGTGAGGTGATTGAACTTGATGTAGAGGTGAACTTGTGTAGTTAGGCTAGAGGACATGAGGGTAGGAGTGGCTGGGAGCATGTTGTGGTATAGTTCCTTAGGAGTTGGTTCTTTGGAGTACATTTTGGGCATTCATCATAATATCCTCATCATTTCTCAAGTGGAGATTACTCTGCTCATTTATCGTACTATCAGCCAAGGGAACATACTGGCTGGAGTCACAGCATTGCCCATTCATTATGAGTTACTCCCTCTGTTAAAGCAAAATAACTTGCTTGGTTGGGTGGTTGAGGGTCAAGCTCTACAAGCACATTACTGTTTTCAGGCTGTTGTAGAGTAATACAGACACCTCTTAACTCATTATTTGATAGTCCTCATCTCTCTATGACCTCTTTTATTTCTGTGCAGCACAATTATGATAGAATAGTCACCACGTGTTAAGTTTTCAGAAGATAGATTTTTTCCCCCTAGGAGGAGAAGTCAGATTGGAGTCAGGATCCCAAGGGAACATACTGGCTGGAGTCACAGCATTGCCCATTCATTATGAGTTACTCCCTCTGTTAAAGCAAAATAACTTGCTTGGTTGGGTGGTTGAGGGTCAAGCTCTACAAGCACATTACTGTTTTCAGGCTGTTGTAGAGTAATACAGACACCTCTTAACTTATTATTTGATAGTCCTCATCTCTCTATGACCTCTTTTATTTCTGTGCAGCACAATTATGATAGAATAGTCACCACGTGTTAAGTTTTCAGAAGATAGATTTTTTCCCCCTAGGAGGAGAAGTCAGATTGGAGTCAGGATCCTTGACGAGATTCTTTGTGAAGGGGAGTAACTCACACTTCTCTCATTTCTGTCAAGGAAGGTGGATACAAGCCACAAGCCATTGTGCAAGCTGACAAGTTAACTCTTAACAAAAGGAGAGGTTTGACAAATGTTAGGCTGAAAACGTGTTGGTGGATGAGGCATTTGGAAAACAGGAATCCTCATGAAGGCTGCAATTTGTGAAGCATGGCAGTCCTGTTTCCAGGGCAGCCTAACTCAGCAAGCCTCTCTGTCATTCTTCCTGTCTGTGACTTCCTTTCTCCCGAGAGAGGGCCACGCTCACTTGTTGTTTTGTTTTGATTTTTAGTCTTAAATGAAGACTGGCTATACTGTTATTCATGTTAGTTAATAGAAACATTTTAACAAAGCAATGTTTGGTGAATGGTGAGCAACGATGAGAAAAATGCTGGCAATTTCTCTTCACTAGCAATCTAGCAAAATAAATCATCCTGTTTGATTTGTAAGGAAGGATACTTTTTGGTTGTTGTTTCTCAAATTGTTTTACTTGTAGTATTAAGACTAAGTAATGTTTTCTTTTTTCTGTATTGTGTGCAAACCTGTTAGAGGTTATTATGGACATAAATGGGTTTTATTAAACAGCTGCTGTATCCTCTAATGGCTTCTGAGACAGTGGCCTAGAAGATCCTTAAAATAACAGATTTATCTGGTCTACCAAAAGGCTGGAGCATTTCAACCTAATTGGTGATCCCATTCATTTTACGACAGCCCTTTGCAGAAGAGATTTTGTCTTACAAAACGGTGTAAACCTTATTATTTTCTGGTGAAGTATGAATGGCTGCACAGAGCGAGCAGATGGTTTTTATAAATATCACAGAAAAATGGAGGAGAGGGTTAAACTGCCAGGGCCTTTCTAGCAGAGAGGGAATTTTATATAGTGACAGTTAGTAAGCAGAACAATGTAGACTTTTCTTTATCTGCACTACATCTGAAAATAGTTCAAATTAAGCCAGAGAAAAACAATATTTCTTTATGGTAACATGAAAATGAAGAACCAATTTTGTTCCTACAGCTTTTGACATAGAAATTGTTTTTATAGTTATAAGTTGACTATGTATTGTGTTCCTGGTAATTTATATTTCCTTTATATTTCCTACACATATATTTTGGTTCCTTTTTATGCTAACAAATGTTTATCATATTTTTTCTATAATACAAATTGTGATTAAAACTTGATATCTCTGGACCTATTTTTATGCAAATATGTTGCATATAACTAACATTGCTAAGAAGTGTCTAAGAGAAAAGGTAAACCCATAAAATGCTATACTAGTATTTTGGGTAGTATTGTGTCATATTCCTTATTTCATGTTTACTTAAATGGTAAAATTATATAGCATTCCTTTTCTCCAGATAGTTTATTACCAGTGCACAGAGTTTAAGAATGCTTATTTCGCTATTGAATAGATGTAAGTCAGGATGTAATAGCAACTGTTGACCTATGATGTAGTCACTCAACTATTTCTCAGTGACGCCATGAGCTATTAATTGCCCTGGTAAATTAATATCTCTCCTCTTCAGGTAACAGGAAGAAAACAGACTATTTGAGGAAGAGTACATAACAGTTTTCTACCTCTTTCAAGATTTTTTAGATTTAAAAGGATTTCTGCTTTTTAACTTGTTTAGCACTATTATTCAGAGATAATTTGTATTTTTCTTTTTTCTGTATGCATTTTCACAATTTTATTTTGATACATAAAGATTTTTGCAAGCTTTCACAGCTTTAATTTCTATAATTTTATAGCTCATACAGAATGCTTCAGTTTTTAAAGGGAAGGTGCTTCCCATTTGGCATTTCCATTGGATTCTGGGGGAGTTACAGTAGGGAACCTCCACCCACCCCTACACCTTCCCCCACACCAGTCCTACTGTTAATGGTGGGGACGGTCCTCATCTCTCCTGGTTGCTTAGATTTCTTGCAATATCACAAGAAAAAATAATTTTCTGAGACTCACATGGGAGAACGAGTGAATTAAATCCCCGAGTTCCCAAGGTTTCCTTTCCTTCAGCCCGGCGGTAGAAGAAGTGCAGCAGGGGCTTCAGCAGAGCTGAAATGAGCGTCAGTGTCCAGCATTTCTTTTCAGTGTTGGAGCCGGGTCCAGTCCAGCGTCAGGCTAGCTTAGCTTGTGTTTCCTGTTGCAGTTCATTTGCCCATTGCATGTGGTGTCCTCAGGGCCTCATGGCTGTGAAGAACCCAGGGGCAGATGTAGGGAAGCCAAAAGTGAGCCACAAGCCCAAGAGTCACCAGAATCATGAGCCAAGGGTGCCAAGAGAGTTCATTCCTTTGTTTAGGGGCTTACATATTCCCAAATTTTCATGCACTTGCAGTGGCCATGCCCACTCTGGCTAATGCTTTCTGTTCCCAGTGTGATTGACAGGCATGCATCTGTCTCCCCTCTGTCCAGTCCTTTTCCCAGTGTTTTGCAGGGAATACGCCAGTGGTTCCCTGGGGAATGTAAAGTTGAAGCTCTCTGGTGCAGCTGCCGAAATGGCATACCTATAAAGCCCCCCTTTGTTCCTTTCCCATTATTAATAACTAGCTAATTACAGTGGTATCACTAGGAAGGTCAAAGGTGAACCCTGTTAGGGTTTAAAAATCAGTTTCAGGAGGCTAGCTTGTATTCCTGAGAAATCTCAGGAACCTCATCTAAGAAACCTCATCTTATGTATATTGTGGAATGTTTTTCGCTCTGATGTACATTAGATATAAATCCAGACTTGGAAAAGGTTCACCTCACATATCTGTGTGCATTCTCTGGCCCTCTAATGTGGTCACGCCTCCGGCTCTGTGCTGGCCTGTGAGCTCTGCAGGGACCTGGAGGATCAGGCTGGACCAATGAGCAAGAGCCATGTCAGCCTTTCTTCATCCTACTTCACTGACTAGTGCGCGTGTCATTAGGGTTCTGAATAAATTCGGAGGGGCAAAAGGGAGACAGACCAGCGGCTGCAGCAGGGGGAAAAGAGTTTACTCTGAACCTTGCACCACAAAAGGCTTTCACTTAGGACTTTGAAGAGGGTGGTCTCTCTGTCCACCTCTGTCCTTATCTCCACCTCACCTGTCTGTTGATTGTCAGGCCTGTACTCAGCATGTTTTGTGCAGCCCTGTGGTACAGTGTGACATATTGCAGTATCACTTTAGGGTCAATAGAATATCGTTTGTCCCACTTAACAAAAGGAAAAGTGTTGGGTTACTTCCTCTTCCAGAGAAGCTATTTTGAGTTCCATTTTTAGATGCTACTTATTTGATGTAATTATATTGAACTATTGAATATTGACCTATTCAATGAGATGAAATTGTTTAGCCTACATATTGATAACCTTTATTAACTCCCAGTAATCTTCAAAAATTCAATGCTTGATGCTTTCTCTCCAGCTAAGATGAGTTATTGCCAGCATTTGATTTTTTTATTTGATAAATAAATTAACAACTGGCACTTTTATAATCAAACAAAACTCTGTGATTTCTATTCTCTACAAAGTAATATCTTGTTTTATTATGTGCTGACTTTTTATTGAGCTCTGGTCTCTTATTCCAGTCGGGCATTGTTGTTGGGTAGGCAAATTCTGTTTATTAGTGAATGTGCTTAAATACTCTCTAAGGCTTGGTCCCCCAGCATATGCTTGGCATTCTGAGTTGTATGTTTTTCCAAAACATGCAATTCAACGATGTTTCATTTTAGGAACACACTGTATGGGCTGTTGTTCTTGGGAGAGGGGTAGGTAATGTTACTTCAATCTTCTTACAAGAATTGACCATGTTAAAGCAAGCTGGTTAGAATTTGAAGGCCCCTTGGGAATGGAAAGCACCTAACACAATCCCCTGCTTCATCCTAGTTAGCTAGAAAATTCAAGAAGGGAGGGTCACCCACCATGGACCCGACGTTGTTTTGTTCACAAAATCCTTATGGAGGGAATCAGCAGTGTGGAGGGTCTTGTGATGGGATCCCCACTGGGAGGCGTGGACTGTCCCTCTGACTTTGTGTCCTTAGTGGTAGCTGCTGGTGCCTTGCCCTGTAAAATGTGGAGTCAGGATTTCCTGTCTCATCTTGGAGTTCTAATAACCACATCTGGAGCCCTTTATAACTTTGGCTTAATTTTCCTACCTTGTCTCAGGAGAACTCAAGACTACTAATAACAGGGCACAGAGTTCTGTTCTCATGTAATTAAAGCTGTTTGCTTCCCCAGAGGAGATGGGGACATCAGAAAGGGGGTGCGTATTTCCATGTGGTATACATGGCATAAAAACGCAGGACTGCGCTCTGCTTGAAACTGTGCAGGAGAAGAGTGGCAGTGAGGCTGTTCTTAAAGGGCTGGCGTAAAGAGAGCTTCCAGTCCCAGTTCTGTCAGTGCCAAGTGACCTCATCTCACCCACGCTCAGCTTCTCCATCTTGAGGGCAGGAGGTTCAAGCTAGATCATCTTAGAGTTGCCCCAGCAATGGTTTCTAATTCTGAGTTCTTTATTTTTCTGGGAAACATGATGTATGGTGCATATCAATTCATTATTTTTTAAATTTAGTTTAATTCTTGAATTTTCTCCCATCTGGATTTACTTTATTGATTTTTTCTTTTAAAGGGAATGGAAGATGATGATGACCCTGAATATAAATTGTTACAGGAAAATGGTATAAGATAAAATTATCAGATCAACCCTTTTATTCTATATTTTATGGAATACCTAATATATGTTTGGCAGTAACTTAATAGTACACATGAATTCCTGACACTTTCGATTCTTCAGACTTATTAATCAGTGTAGTCAGCACCGGAGCAATTTTATGAGACTTTCCCGTCATCAAAAATTTATTATCAGATAAATCAAAGAAACAACGAGCATCTTAATAGGGTAGAGAAAGTGGCATGTAAAGGATCGTTTAAGACTATGCCTTTTGTCAGTTGTGTGTTATATTTACAACCAATGTCAGAGAACTTACTCATAATTTCGTGCAAAGAGTCAGTGGTGTGATAGTTATCTTCTTACGTAAAATCTTCTGTTTTCTTCAGTAGAATAGTGTAGACTGTGAATGCTAAATATACAGACGGTAGGAAACATCATGTTCTAATGTTAAACTTACAGTATTTATTTTAAAACAGTGTCTACATGTTCTTCAGAATTTTATTATAGTAGTCCTCCAAAGTTAAGAATTATCAAACTCAGTCCTTTCCTTTCAGACAAGATTGCTAAACTTGAACTCTTTGCTACGGTTTGGGAAATAGCAATATATATGCACATCCCCTTTCTTGTGGATGCTTGCCCTGTGGACCTTCTAACAAATGTGAGGCCCGGGCTTATGTCTACCATATTCCTGGCCCAGTTTTGACAACTTTCTGACGGTATAATAAAGACTTTTATCTTCATTGTGTGAGATTAGTTACTTGAGGAAAGTTTTTCATCACCCTAACCCTGTCCTGATAGTACCAGGATCTCACTATCTGCCAGGACACAAGGATCATGGCAGTGAGCCAAGTGAGAGCTGAACTAGCTCCGTAGTGCCTGACCCAGATACACTGGGAGTGGACCCAGCAAGACAAGGCTGGGTTACTTCCCATCAAAGTTGCAGCCTATTTCCCACCTAAGATCTCCATAAGTGCTATGTTTTCTATCTGGTATGTTCCTTCTGCCCACATTTACCTATTGAATGTCCGGGTATTCACCAAGTGTCAAGTTAAATATTGCATTCTCAGAGACCTTGTTTCTCAGGTCTCCATGTACTCTAGGTCCCTTTTACCATCTTTCTGCAGAGCCTTTACTTTTTCTTCATGGCAATTTTAACAATAATAATGGTTGTCAGTTATTGAGTATTTACCGTGTGACTGACATTGTGCTAAACTCATATGTGCTGTTCATCAGTGTGTAACTCAGTATTTATTTCTGTGAATACTATTTCTACTTGGGGGGTGGTATTTAAATACATGTTTTCTTTCCCTTAGGAGACTGGAATCTTTTTGAAAGCAAGGCCCTCCTGGGCTTAGCATGGGGCATGCCCTCGTGTCATATGTAAATGACCCGTTTCATACAGAGGAGCCTCTGGCAGGTTGCCCTGATTTCTGAAAGAAAACTGTTCTGACATCCAGAATGGACCACAATATAGTTCTCTGTTTTTGCTGGTTCATAATAAACAATACTCGAAACATTAAAATGTGCTCTCAATAGATCGTATGAAGTGAAGATTTTGTCTTCACAACAGTCTTTCATTGCTTGTATAGATCTCTATTTCCCACACTACTCTCATATTAGAAATGAAACAGTTCCTTAGCTTCACAAAGAAATGAATTATGTATGAAAATGAGACTTTATATGACTATACAGGCTCTGTGGTCATTTTGTGTGCCTCTCTTTGTCCATGCAGGGAGTGTTTCTTGGGTGTGTGGACTGTGTGGTTGTATTTGTAATGTTTAGTGTATTTCTGAGGAAGACACAGTAAGCTAGTACTGGTGGTTATGTTTTTGAAGGAAATTGGATGGCTAGAGGCACGAAGGGGAGGGCACATTCTCTTTTATCCTTTGTATCTATTTAACATTCTATTTTGTACATGTATTCTCTGAGACAGCAGTTGCTAACCTTTCGGTCCCCACGGACCACCGGTTGGCCACCGCAACTCCAAAGGATTCCTTAAACCAGCGGTCGCCAACCTTTCGGACCTCACGGACCACCAGTGGTCTGTGGACCACAGGTTGGTGACCACTGCTCTAAGAGATTATTTAAAAAGAAAAATTTAGTAACCAGTAAGGCCTATGGAGTTTAGAAGGAAGAACCACAAAAAATGCAGCTATATAACTAGTTTTGGCTCCTGTTATGTCCCCTTTCCATTTGTTTGCCTAATGTAGGGGTGGGGAATGTCCCGCCGAGGGCTAAGGCCCATGAAAGCATTTGGTGTGGCCCTGCCAAGGCATCAGGGGTGAATTAGTTAAACGTTTGACCAAATATAGCAGCTAATTTTTAAGTTGATAATTTTGTATGGCCTGAGAATTACGGTATAAATATCCAAATGGGCCTTGGCAGAAAAAAACGGTTCCCTACCCCTGGCCTAGTGGAATCCATTCTTAAGGGTCTTTCTTTAACCAGGTACACCAGATACCTTCTACCAGTAAGTGATGTTGCCTCTTAAATGTGTCCCAAATTTTGGACAGGGACTGTCTGAAGGAGAGTTTGAGAGGTTTCTCACAGGATGCATGGATCTTTCCTATTCTTGGCTTAAGCATTGTGAAATCTTCCATCATTTGTAAGACTTCTCAGGCTTTCCTATATCCTTGGACAAATATATAGTAATTGCTTTTTCTTCCGAATCCTACGTGAACTAGGAAAAGGTGGTCATTCACAAAGACCTAAGAAAGAGAATAGGAAAAATAAACAAGAAAACATACTTCTTCGTTGAGTTTCTTTATTGTAAGTGATTGAAAGGTAAGGTTTTCTGCACTTGAGAGGTCATGATGGTTGAAATAAGGAAAAACGAATCTTGGAAGAACTGATTGTGTATTAGAGGGTGAGACTGGGCTTCAACTTCCCATTTACAAGACATGGATATTTTGTTTTAATTATTTTTAAAATTTATTTCTTTCATTTATTTCTTTATTTTTTGGCTGTATGCTAAGATAGCGTGTGCAGTTTAGACTGTTTATGAGCATTTTAAATCTGTTTTTGTGCATACTCAATAGAAACTGCATGAGTGGTGATTTTTTTTTTATAGTTTAATAACATGAGTGGTGATCTTTTAATAGTATGTGTCTTGTAACTAGCCAGTTTATTTTGGTACTAAATTCTAGATAATTCCTAAGGAATGTAAATTTTATCAATAAAAGTTTTTGTTTTGAAGTACTTAATTTTGGAACTGTAATTTTTTAAGTTTGTTTTTTTGAAGATGGCTTCTGCTTTATTTTTATAAGTTTAATTAACAAGATAGGTCAATAAGAAAAATACTGATCATCAAGCTGATGGAGTAAAAATAGCCTTTATTAATTTAAACTGAAATGTAGTTAGGTAAAGAAATAATGGCAGATGGGAAAGTGCTGCTTCAAGGCCACCATGTGCCTGCTCCTTACATTACTGATGATCCAGAGCAGCTGTTATTAGAAAACTTCAGAGCATACATGATAAAGTCAGCTACTCCCCATCCTTCCCTCCCTCAGTTTCCTCCGTTCATGTGCTAACGTCCAGGTGGGTTTATGTGTGTCACAGTTCCCTGTGTCACACCAAGGAGAGACTTGACAGTCACTGACTTCTTGCTGTGTCCCAGGACCCAGTGGGTTCCTTACAGGCTTTGGCTCCCACAGGCTCATGACTCCATGAAATGTAGGTGTTCACCCAGCTTTCAAATGAGAAAACCAGTCGCAAAACAAGTAAAATGACCAGTGGTGTAGCCTAGTGATGGAGCCAGAGATCAGAGTCCATCTGTCCTGCCTCTAACTTTCCTTGTTGCTTTTAAATAGTATCTAGGAGGAAAATGAGGAAATGCTGGGTTAATGATGATGTCCTCCACAGGAAGTTGGTGTATGGAACTTAGGGGTGCTTACATGTGATCATTTCACTTGTTTGTTCTTGAACTAAACTCAACCTCCAGCGAGGCCATATCCATATCCTAGAATTGAAGGCACAGGCAGCATTCAGGGGTCCTGAAACAATATTCTTGTAACCAGCTTTTCATTCCCACACGTCTATCTTCCTGCATCCACCCTGATTCTGATTTAACAGCCTCTTATCGGGTGGCCTGGTCCAGCCAATACAAATTCATTTTCTTGCCAGCTACATACAGACTATGGTTCAACATTTGTGTATTCATCCATGGAGGGCTACATGTTTATATTGTTTTGTAGTTGGAATTCAAGCAATAAATGCATATTCCAGGGTGTGACCTTTTCCTACCATACTTTATATTATTTATCGCTTTTGACATCATATGGACGCCTGGTCTCTCTCAGCTCATCTTGTCCCAATGACCAGTATCAGTCTTTCTCTGTGGTCTCTTCTTTGTGTTTTTGTTTTCTTTTCAGCTTCAGACTGAGGGTATAACTAATTTGCTCCAACAAAGAACTGACTCTTTTCCAAGGAGCCTTACTTATGTTGAGCAGCAGTAGCATTAAAATTCAAAATCTGAGGCCTAGAAGTGCATGTTTTCCAAAAGAGTACCAAGGGTAGAGTGACTCGGGTATGCCAACCACTTGAGTGAGAGCAAAAAAATTAGCTATGTCCAAAGGAGCATGCATGCATTTTGATGCCTCCCATTTCTTTATATCTTTGGTAAGTTTGTTTTGCCCTTACTCTCTTACTGGAATTTATTAATCCAGTTCCCCCTTTGCCAGTCTACACATACTAAATCATTCATGTGTTTACATGACAAGCAGCCCCACATTTGCATGTCTTCATTTTCTTCCTTACCTGACCCTGGACTCACGTGTTTTAAAATTGGCTAAGTGGGTAAGTTCAGAAATCTTGTCACTGTCTCCAGAATACTTGAAAATAAAAAGAAATAGTAACACCCTTCCAGGTTTTATTTTAAAGAAACCAAGTTTGGGCCACTCAGTAATATAGAGGTGTAGGTCACCTAATCCTATCTAATAAAAGAGAAACATGGTAATTAGTGTATGACCGCTACCCTTCCCATTGGCTAATCAGGGCAATATGCAAATTAACTGCCAGCCAAGATGGCGGCCGGCAGCCAGGCAGCTTAAAGCGAACATGAGGCTTGCTTGCTTCAGTGATGGAGGACTCCAACGTTCCCCGCCTGCTGCTGCCGGCCTCTGAGCTGCAACTCTAAGCAACTACGTTACAAATATAGAAGCTAAACAAAACCCCAGAAACCTGCTTTAGTCGCCGGGCTTCAGCCAGCAGGATTGCAACATTGTTTCAAATACAGAATGTAAACAAAGGCCAGAAACCTGCTTTTCAGCAGAAGAGGCCTAAGAGCAGGAGCCTCAGAGCTAAAGCTGGCCCAGAATAAAAAAAAAAAAGTAAAAAAGGAGCAGTTGGGAGCTTCAGTCACCCCAGCCTGAAAACAGCCCTCAGCCCCTCACCCAGACTGGCCAGGCACCCCATTGGGGACCCCAACCCTGAAGGGTGTGTGACCAGCTGCAAACAGCCATCATCCCCTCACCCAGGCTGGCCAGGCACACCAGTGGGGACCCCCACCCTGATCCAGGACACCCTTCAGGGCAAACCAGCCAGCCCCCACCCGTGCATCAGGCCTCTATCCTATATAGTAAAAGGGTAATATGCCTCCCAGCACTGGGATCAGTGGAGCCTCGAGGCCTCCCAGCACCAGGATCAGTGTGACAGGGGGCAGCGCCCAAAACCCCTGATCGCCCTGCGGCTCTGTGTGTGACAGGGGGTGGGGCCACAACCTCCCTATCTTCCCTGCTCTGTTCGTGACAGGGGAAGGCGCACCAACCCCCTGATCAGCCCTGCTCTGTGCCTGATAGGGGGGAGCTCCCCAACCCCCTGATTGCCCTGCGGCTCTGTGTGTGATAGGCTGCGGTGCCCCAAACCCCTGATCGGCCCTGCTCTGTGTGTGACAGGGTGCGGTGCCCCAACCCCCCCTCCCCCCACGGGCCCTGCTCTGTGTGTGACGGGGTAGAGCCATAACCTCCCCATCAGCCCTGCCCTGAGTGTGACAGTGGCGGCACCCCAACCCCCTGATCGGCCCTGCTCTGTGGTTGATAGAGGGCGACACCCCAACTGCCCCCACGGGCCCTGCTCTGTGTGTGATGGGGTAGAGCCATATCCTCCCCATTGGCCCTGCCCTGAGTGTGACAGGGTGTGGTGCCCCAAGCCCCTGATCTGCCCTGCTCTGTGTGTGACAGGGTGCGGTGCCCCAACCCCCCTCCCCCCACGGGCCCTGCTCTGTGTGTGACGGGGTAGAGCCATAACCTCCCCATCAGCCCTGTCCTGAGTGTGACAGTGGCGGCACCCCAACCCCCTGATCGGCCCTGCTCTGTGGGTGATAGAGGGCGACACCCCAACTGCCCCCACGGGCCCTGCTCTGTGTGTGATGGGGTAGAGCCATATCCTCCCCATTGGCCCTGCCCTGAGTGTGACAGGGCGTGGTGCCCCAAGCCCCTGATCTGCCCTGCTCTGTGTCTGACAGGGGGCGGTGCCCCAACTCCCCTATCGGCCCTACTCTGTGAGTGACAGTGGGGAGCTCCCCAACCCCCTGATCGGCCCTGCTCTCTGCGTGACAGGGGAGAGCTCCCCAACCCCTTGATCGATCCTGCTCTGTGCATGACAGGGTACGGAGCCCCAACCCCCTTGGTGGGCCCTGCTCTGTGCGTGACAGGGGGCAGTGCCCCAACCCCCTGATTGGCTCTGCTCTGTGCGTGACACGGGGTGGCGCCGCAACCTCCCCATCGACCCTGCCTTGAGTGTGACGGGGCGGTGCCCCAACCCCCCAATCGGCCCTACCCTGAACATGACTGAGGGTGGCATCGCAACCTCCTGATCCGCCCTGCTCTGTGCATGACAGGGGTGGCGCCCCAACTCCCCAATCAGCCCTGCTCTAAGCCCAACCAGGGGCTGCACCTAGGGATTGGGCCTGCCCTCTGCCACCCGGGAGCAGGCCTAAGCCAGCAGGTCGTTATCTCCCGAGTGGTCCCAGACTGCGAGAGGGCACAGGCCGGGCTGAGGGAGCCCCCCTCCCCCCCGAGTGCACAAATTTTTGTGCACCAAGCCTCTAGTATCTAGATAAAATCCTATGAGGTTAAGAGACAATGATAGCAAAGCAGGAAAACATACCCATACAGCCTTTGGAAGTTTTGTGCATTTCCTGGTCATTTTCTTGGGCACTAATGTGAGTCTTTTAACACCAATAGCTTTACTCTTGCATTCAAGTTATTGATTGGTTGATTGGTTTTTGTTTTTTTTCCTCCATCTCATTCAAGTATTTGCTCAGATGTTTCTTCACAAAATACTACCATATCACTCTGTCTGAAACAGCCCACCACCCACCCACCCCTAACCTCACTTTTCTTCTCACACTTCTCTGCCCCTTCTAGAATGGAGGTTCCTCCAGGAGCAGGGACTTTGCTGCATGCACTGCTGTGTCCCCAAGAGCCACAAAATACGTTGGTTCCCAAAATACTTGATGAATGAGAGTGATTCTTTCAACCACACTGTTGCCTGCAATTTAGACATTTCTGCAAGAGGAAATTTTTTAAAACCTTCCATCACACATTCATTACACATTTTTAGTGTTTCCCTTTTTCTGCTCGTGCCTTGAGTTGCTGAGACTTCACAATATTATTAGCTGCTCCCATCACCATGAATGTTTCTGTGATGTTTCCAAGGCTTCAGCCTTCGCCAGCCAGCTATTTCCCACCCAGCCTAGTAGCTCCGTTTAGCTAGACTTTGAGAGAAGCTGCATCCATGGGATTTTTGAGGGTAATATGGAAAAATAGCACTGTGGGAGGGTATCTGACCTGGACTCAGCCTAGCTGCCTGTTTGGTTTTGATTTTGAATCATCCAGGCCTCCAGCCTCTAGCACAGTGGTTCTCAACCTTGGCTGCACATTAGAATCACCTGGGAATCTTTTTAAACTCCTGATCCTCTGGAATGAGGCCCAGAAATCAGGATTTTAAAAAGATTCCCAGGTGATTCTAATGTGCAGCCAAAGTTGAGAACCACTGCTCTAGCAGATCTCTCTCTCTGTGTGTGGAGCCCGGCACTGACTGCTGAGCACCTCAGGATGCAGGTGGCCCTTGTCCTCCCTTATGGTGGTGGGAATGAGTCTATAAAAGGTGAATCGGCAGGCTATGGCTGTAGCAATTGCTTAGCAGTAAACAGCAAAGGAGAAGAATCAGGAGGGGAGGCAGCTCTTTCTCCCAGTCCTCAAAATGTGTTTTGTTAGCAAGTAGAAAAACTGATCTCTCAACCCAAGAAGCTGATGTGCAAGGACACTTAAGGTATCCTTTGTCCCCACTCAGTCCTGGGGAACCAGAGGACTCCTGGTCAGCTGCATTGAGGAGCCTTCACCTGCAGCAGGTGGAGTGTCATTACTTACCCCCTCACCTGTGGCATGTGAAGTGCAGTCTGTCCTTTTGATTCGGGAGACGCCCAACAAAGGTGAGGCATGATGGTGTGCTTAAAGAAGTGTTTGGCTTATCCACACAGAAAGGTCCTGTCAATAATACCACTGCCAATTTTTTACTAAATTCTTCAGAGTGTCAATTCAAAAACATTGAAACCTGTGAAGAATTTTTGTGAGCCAAACTGTCGACATATGCCGGGAAGCAGAACCTCAAAGAGTTGAGATAATGCTCCGGAGAATGGCAGGGTTACATTTGTATTTATGCATTACAATCAGAGGAGGGACATAGGTGGGTTACATGAAATTCATTGGTGATAGATTAAGGAGGAGGGATAAAGCAAAGCAGGGGAAACCCCTGGGATTGGATAAAAAGTAAAATGATGGACAAATACTTAGGTGGGTGAAGGACAATTAACATGATAATGAAGGAATCTTTGGTATCTGTCCTGGCGACCAGCACATTTGGATGTGCTCCAGGGCCTCCAGAAAAAGGGAAGTTACAAGTTACCCAGATATTTCAAGGGTATGTTATCACAGATGCAAAAAGACAGATGGACTCAGTTAAGGTAAAGGTTGACCTTGTCAGTGAAGACACCAGCCTAGGACATAACTGCCCGCCATAACTGCTTTTAAAGTTGAATTTCAGACCATCCTTTGTGGTTACTTTAGGTCTCCGAGTCTGCAAAACTGCCATGCAGGCCTTCCCTGAGCTTGTCAGGTCAGCATGTGGCCCCTTTCGTCCACAAGAGGTTGCATTAATTTTCTGTATTTCAAACAAAAGTCCTCCTAGTCAAATTTTCATTGTTAACTGTGTTGAGGACAAAAAGATGGCATTTTATATATTTTTTCCTAAGAGTATAAATACTGTGAATTGGTTTTAATTATGTTTATGAGAGAGAGAGAGAGAGAGATAGCTGCTTTATTTACATTATGCCAACATTCCTGCTTTTGAAAATCAGTGCAGCTGCCTCCTTTACAAGAGACCAGAGACTACTGCAGCCAGTGTTACCCAACTCTGATCTCAGAGCCTTGCCAACACCTGGAGGCCAAAACTGCCAAAGGAACTTGGGGACCCTAGAGAAGCATTTCCCTGGGGCCAAGGGACTGCTGAACACCCCTGGGCAATGAAACAAATTGTAAATGTCTCCCAGGAAGAGAAGGCCTTCCCCTTGGAGAAAAAGCTGGCTCCAGGAAGCAGGCAGGGTTCCCCTCCACAGTGTAAGCCGTTGGGTGTTCATTGATCTGCCTGATTTGAATCCCATTTTGTAGAGGGTTTTATATAGAGAGAGATGCATAATTATTTTGAGAGTCATTGTTACATATAATTAATAGTCTGTTGAGTGGGTATACCACAATTTGTTTATCCAGTTGCCTGTCGACAGACATTGGGGCTAGTTCCATTTGGGGCTATTATAAATTAAACATCTATGAACTTTTATTTTAATTCTTTGAACATGCACTGTCACTGTAAATACCTAGGAATGGAATGGTGAATCATATAGGAGGTATAGTTGTTCCACATTCTTAATTTTGTTAAATTTTATTTGTTATAATATGTTCTCAAATAGTTTTAATTTACCTTTAGCTAATAAATAATGATGTTGAGCTTTTACCACTCCTATATCTTCTTTAGTGACATTTTTGTTTAAATCTATTTTATTGAATAATTTATTTTTTATTGTCTTGAGATTTTTAAATGTTCTGTATACAATCCTTTATCAGATGTATGCTTTGCAAGGCTTATCTCTCTGTGCGATTTGTCTTTTCATTCTCCTACCAGTGTCTTTTGAAGAATAAGTTTTTAATTTTGTTGAAGTTCATTTTATCAGTTTGTTCTTTTATGGATTATGCTTTTGATATCATTTCTAAGTATTGTTTGCCTAATCCAAGTTTCTCAGAATTTCTCCTGTGTTTTTATCCAGAAGCTGTATAGTTTTGGGTTTTGAATTTAAATCTATGATGCATTTTGAGTTAATTTTTGTATATGGTATAAGGTATACATCAAAGTTTATATTTTTTGCTTATAGATATACAATTATTTTTGTACCACTTAACTGCAGGTTGGTTGATACTGTTGCTTAAATTTTCTATATCCATACTGATTTTCTGTCTACTTGTTTTATTAGTTATTGAGAGAGGGATATTGCAGTCTCAGACTATAATTATGGATTTATCTATTTGTCTTTTTGATTCTATCAGTTTTTGCTTCATATTTTGAAGCTATGTAGTTATATCCAGAAATATTGAAGCTTGTTTATGCCTTATTTATTAATTGACCTTTTCTTCATTATGAAGTGAAATTCCCTAACCCTAGTTTTTGGGCAGAAATATACTTTATCAAATATTAGTATAGCCACCTCATTTTTATTTGGATTAATGTTAACATCATACATATTATTTTCCATTTTTTTGCTTTTAATGTATTTGTACCTTCATATTTAAAGTGGGTTTCTTATAGGTTGCATAGTTTGGTCTTGCTTTTTCGTCTTATCTGACAACCTTTGTCTTTTAATTCGAGTATTTTGACCATTTACATTTACCGTGGTTAGTGATATGGGTAGATTTTAATCCACTTACTTTATTTTTGCATTTGTTGCATCTGTGTTTTTTTCTTCTTTTGTGCCTTTTAGATTATGTATTCATTTAACATATCATTTTTGTCTCCTTTGTTGGTTTGGTAGCTATAGTTTTTTTATTCTCTAATTTTAATGTATTCATTGGGGTTTATAGTTTACATCTTTGATATTTCACAGTGATGCTATACCAACTCACATATAATGTAGCAACCTTAAAATGATGTATTGTCATTTCCATGGTTTCACACTTCTATTGTCATACATTTATTTCTACTAATGTTATAAACTCCACATGACATATTTACCATTTCTGTTTTAACAGTGAAATATCTTTACTAGAAATATAAATACAAATAAAGCATCTTATATATCTTGTTATGTATCTACTTCTTTTAGTGCTCGTCATTTCTTTGGGTAGATCCATATTTCTATCTAGCATAACTTTTCTTATAGCAGAAGGGCTTCCTTGTCATGTAGCTCTGCCATGTATGAATTCTTTCTGATTTTATATATGTGCAAAACTCTTTATCCCACCTCTGTTTTTGAAAGATATTTTCACTGGATATAGACTCTTGGAGAGAGTTTTTATCTTTCCATACTTTAAACATTTTTTACCAGTGTTTTCTCACTTGCATTGTTTCTGACAAGAAATTTGTCTTTGTTCCTCTGTCTTTGTTCCTCTGTCTGCAACCCTTTTCCCACCATGGCTGCTTCAAAGATTTTCTCTTTACCTCAGGTTTTGAGCATTTGATGTAATGTGCCTTGGTGTAGTTTTCTGTGTGTATGTGTGTGCAGTTTGTTGTCCTTCTTCATCTGTGAGTTTTAAGTTTTCATTAAATCTGAAAATCTTCAGACATTCTTCTAGATATTTTTTCTAGTCTCCCCCAACTCCATATCCCACCTCTCTTTTCTCTTTGTGCCTGTTTCATCCTCTTGTAGTTGTTCCACAGCTTACTTGTGTTCTATTTATTTGTTTAATCCTTTTTTCTCTCTGAGTTTTATTTTAGATGATTTCTGTTACTTTGTTTGGAAATTCACTAATCTTTTTATCTCATACATTTTTGTCTCATTATTATTTTGGGTCTCTTTTATATCATCTAACAGGTTACTGATTAACTCCAGAGGAAAGGGAGCTTTCAGGAGAGGGGCTCCAGCTCATTCTAGGTGTCCTAGGTGATGGTTACATGGTCATTCATTTTTAAAATTTTGTCAGTTAAATGAGCATGTATTTTTAATGCACTTTTTGGTAATGGTTGTATTTTCATAGTTTAAAAAATGTTTAAAAATACAGAGATTTGGTAGTATATTCTATTGAATTAAATTCCAGTGACTAAAGAACTGCAAAAATTAACTTTTTAGATAACATTATTAATAATATTATTTCTATTATTTTTTAAATAATTGCATATAATAATATAGAGCAAATAGGTAATTATGTTAATGCCACTAGGGACTAAGATTTTCAGCAAAAGAGAGAGGAAATAAAAATTAGAGAAATTAATTAAATCTAAAGTCTTGAATTTGAAAAGCAGTAAGAATTCATGATGTTTTTCCTTTTAAAAAAATGGTTTTTTGTTTTGCACCAAAGAGGCCTTGAAAAAGAATAACCAACACAGTAGCAATGAACACCCAGGTATACTGGAACATTTTTGTAAATACTATTTCCCACTAAGAAAACTGAAATCTTTAGGAAAATGACTAATTCCAGATCTCTATCAGGAGCTTGAAATATCTTGTCAATTCAGAAAGCAAGAAAGCTATCAAAGACTGTGTCAGAGAACTCAGGGTGCCAACTTTAAAGAAGTATCATTGGCAAAAAGTGGGACAGTTTGGTGGTTATTAGTAAAAATAATAACTAAAATGTTAAAACACTTCCAACCTGCTTTTAGAAAGTTTCATTCAAAGAAACAAGGTGTAAAACTTCTTTTCAAATAATGAAATTTGAATACTGGGTATTTGAAGACAATAAGGAATCATTAATTCTTTATGTGTGATCAAGTTTGTGGCTATATACTTAAATGTTTATGGAGGAATTAATACAATTTCTGGGATTTGCTTCAGAACAAACTAGTGGGGTTCGGGGAGGCAGGTAGAAGTGAAAATAAATGAAACAAGATATGCCCTGAATAGATAATTTGGGGAGCTGATGATGGGACATGAGGAGTTATATTGCTCTTTTGACTTGTGTATGAGTGAAATTTTCCAAAATAAAGTTTTAGAATATTTTAAATATAACGAGAAAATTAATAACATGTCTACCATGGAATTGTGAGGAAAAATGTCTGTAAAGTCATCACATTACTGGACCTTAAAAAAGAAAATAAAAATAGCTCAGATCCCATGCATTGCACCCCAGCGCCCCTACCCTGCCCCAAGCTACAAAAGATTCTTTCATTTCAGTCCTGCTTGGAGCTGAAATTCCCCGCGGAGCTATCCATGGTGCTGACCTGTATTGACCAAGGACACACTAGAACAGTGGTTCTCAACCTTCCTAATGCTGCGACCCTTTAATATAGTTCCTCATGTTGTGGTGACCCCCAACCATAAAACTATTTTCGTTGCTACTTCATAACTGTAATTTTGCTACTGTTATGAATCGTAATGTAAATATCTGATATGCAGGATGTATTTTCATTGTTACAAATTGAACATAATTAAAGCATAGTGATTAATCACAAAAACAATATGTAATTATATATGTGTTTTCTGATGGTCTTAGGCGACCCCTGTGAAAGGGTTGTTCGACCCCCAAAGGGGTCGCGACCCACAGGTTGAGAACCTCTGCACTAGAAGAAAGGGCAGGGTAGCATGAACAATAAGTTTGGTCTTATATACGCTGAATTTGAAGTTTCTGAATATCCCTAGAAGGATAGATATCTAGTAGAAAAGAGGTTTTATAGGCCTAAGATTCATGAGGTCCATCAGTTCTCCCAGGGCTTTGACTAGTCACCTGCCAGCCCGTAATTGATGTGTAGCCCAAGATAGGTAGCAAAACACTTTTCTACTGCTTGGTTTTTTTGCTTTGAAGAAGTAAGATATCATCTGATCAATTCATATCTATATGTATGCAACACTAGCTGAGTTGAGGAAGTTGTTTGTCAGAGGTTAAGTGCCTATATTTTGGATCTTACCAGTGAATGAAAAGGAGTCCAGTTATATTGCTCTTTTGACTTGTGTATGAGTGAAATCTTCCAAGCATGGGGAAGATTGGGTAGACTCTGTGTCTTCTCCTTTTAGGTACCAAGCCAAATCTAGCCCTTGTGCTCTCCTCTTTAAAATATATCAAAAAGCCCTAGCCAGTTTTTCTCAGTGGATAGAGCATCGGCGTGCAAACTGCAGGGTCCTGGGTTTGATTCTGGTTAAGGGCATGTGCCCAAGTTGTGGGTTCAATCCCCAGTGTGGGGTGTGCAGGAGGCAGCTGATCAATGATTCTCTCTCATCATTGATGTTTCTACCCTCTCTCCCTCTCTGTAATATATATATATATATATATATATATATATATATATATATATATATATATAGGCCCAGTGCACGAATTTGTGCACTGGTGGAGTCCTTTGGGATCGGGCCCAAACTGGCAGTCTGACATCCCACAAGGGGTCCCAGATTGCGAGAAGGAAACACTACAAGGGAACTTGCAGTGCTGTTTCAGAGTGAGGAGACCTGGGTTTACATCACAGCTCCACAGTCTGGGTGGCCACAATATTTAAGTGCTCTGAATCTGCCCATCTGTAACATTTGAAGGTCTGCAGGATTATGGGCCACACTCTGAATAATCCTGGTCTAAAGTTTGGTTAATAAAAATAGGCTCTGACAGCACCAGCACCTCTGAATTCTGAATTTTGTGTCACTGTTCATCTTAAACAGTAGAAATTTCAAAAAATTTTCAGTTGACTAGAGGTTGAAGTAGTGAGGCTTGAACTCCTACAGAAAGCAATACACAGCTGTGTGGAAGGAAAAGTATATGCCTCTCAATGAGTTGAGAATATCTTACAGCCATAAATATATGAAATGTTAAACAGTTGTTTAATTTAAACTTGTGTTTGTCCATCTTTGTATACAGTAGGCCATTTGATAGGATACAGCTGCCTGGAATCATGCCAATGGACGATACTCCTGAAACAGAAAATTGGCATTACAGTTGGAGAAGTGTAAACCACCTTCAAAGGCAGAAAATGAGGCCACTGTAGTGTGATTTCTTTTATTTACAGATGTAAGAAAGTTAATAATGAGGGAGATCAGAGCAAGAGGAGTAGAAAAGAGATAAAATGGGAATGTTCTTAAAATTTACCTCTAAGGACCTTTTGGCTGCATTTAGAACCATGGATAGGAGTAAAATGCTCAAATTTTATAGAATTCCAAATATCATAAAACCATAGAAATAAATCTAATTTTTCTCCTGATTTTTCTGATGATGAAATTGAGTCCCAAAATGGTTAAGTGATCTAAGATAATCTAACTAGTTAACTTCATATTGTGCTCACAGAACCTATTCAGATAGTGGTAAAAATGCATGTCCACTGTCTGACACACTTATCCTACCC
This sequence comes from Myotis nattereri, assembly GCF_964212035.1. Lineage (NCBI taxonomy): Eukaryota > Metazoa > Chordata > Mammalia > Chiroptera > Vespertilionidae > Myotis > Myotis nattereri. The sequence continues at coordinate 132,300,844 of NC_138075.1, read as the reverse complement.
AACATCTGTCCTCCCCTATAGCTTGGCTAATTCCCACTGCCTTGCAGATTTTAGGTCATTTCTCACTTTCTCTAAGTGGTCTACCCTCCCTGACCACTGTCCCCACACCTCATCAAGGTCAAATAATAGCAGAAATCAGCCACAATTGTTTATTTAACACTTATTTAATCATCATAGCAACTCTGAGGTAGTGGGTACTATCGTATCACCATTTTATAGGAGGAGAAACTGAGATACGAGAGGGTTAAATAACTTGCTCAGGGTTACAGTTAATATGTGGTAGAGCCAGGATTCAAGCTGCAAAATCTAAGTCAATTCACCACACTATTCTACCAGTTATCTACTATCTGCATACCTTGTATCTCTCTTAGCACTTACTGCTCTTAATGTTGTATTTATTTGTGAGGTCACGTAATACATTTCTTCCTACTAGATTGTAACCTTCAGGAGGCCTCAGATCATGTATCGTTTGATTTAGCATTTTTGCTTAGCTCCCAAGTACTTAATGCCTAGCAGGCTCATTACATATCTTTTTTATATGTAAAACTGAGTTAATCATAGTATGTTTATGGTGCTATTTGTTATAGTTGCATTGTCCTGTAGTGCCACTGCATAGAGTACTCTCATACAGTTGCACTGTTGTGAGAACTAAGTGAGAAAATGCACACAAAGTGCTCACTAGTTCAAGTCACTTGGTAAGTGCCCAGTAACTGCAGGGCTATGGTTGTAACAGTAGTGGCAACTTAAGACACAAAACAGAATCTCTGCTCAAGTGCTTAGTGCTCTTAACTTTTTTACCTCACTCCTTTTTATCCCTATAATGAAAATAGTTAGAAAAGGGAATCTTAGAAAATATATCGCTTTCCGGAGCTGATTGCTTAATTAGATAGACAGATAAAGTACAAGTTTAATTCTTGGCGAGTGCTGATTTCATCCTTAAGTCTAAACCAGATCCCAAGTCTTTATGATCTAGTGTTGGTTACAGGTAACTTTCTGCACCAGTCTCTTGAGCCTGCACCATTAGCAAAGGCTAAAGTCAGTTGTCAAATCAACACATTATTTGGGAGTAGTTGTCATGTCCTCATAACATTGGCAGCAGATGAGTGCTTGTTTCTTCAGCCTTTGGTTCGTCTTTTAGGTGCATTTATTTATCCATGTATTGCATATCTTCCTGTATATATTTTGGGTGGTGCGGATAGGATTTAATATTTCAGATCATATCCTTGCAGTTAGTTCAGCAGTATTATCTTTAGAGGCGAGATATGCATTTGGCAAGTGGTCAGCAATGTATTCTAGTGTGTAGAACCTAGCTGTAGAATAAAAATTGAGCTATAAATTAATCTATACAGTAGTCACAGATAAATGGTGAAGAGATCAAAATTAATCTTAAAGCACAAGACAAGATGCAGATATCTTAGAATCCAAAATAGTAGTATTCATGATGATTAATTATTTAATTCCAAGGACAGACACATTATACCTAAAAAATATATTTCAGGTTCACACTGACTAGCTATTTTATATGGCAGATTACCAGCTTTGCATATTTATTAAAATTATTCATAACTGCATAGCTGCCTAGATGAACTGTTGAGTTCTTATTCCTTGATCCAGTATATTATCTTTCCCATTTTATCATGGCCCTGTAATAGAAATTTGTCTAAATTTTAGAGTGATCCATGGAATATTTTCAGTATCAGCATCTCCTAAATACATATTTTATCATTTCCACTTTGCCTAATGCGATCTTTTACATAGCTTTATAAGATATCATCTATCTCTATAGCAAAACTACAGGTTTTTTCCTTTAAGGAATAAATTTTAGACAAAAATCTTTATTTAACATTTGTTATTATAAGTCATTAATATTTAGGAATCAAAATATTCCTATTACCTAAAAATTTGGACAAGACATGAATTCTTTGGAATAGTAAAAAAAGAGTGGAAGTTCATGGTCTTTATGTGGATTTTATGAAGAACTGATTGCTTTTGTATTATTCATTGAGTATTTGGCATGTCACTGTGATCAGTATAACAGTGTAGTTGGCATGGTGAGTTCAAGAGCCAGACTGCCTTCAGTTGATACCTTAAATTCACCACTTGCTATTGATTTTATTTAACTTTTGAGCATCAATGATCTCATCTGTAAAATTGAATGACAATGCCTGCCTTAGAGGGCTATTAGAGAAGACTTTATGATATAAAGCAATAGAGTACTTAGAACTGGGTAAGGCACACAGTAAGCACTCAATGAATATCAATTAGGTGCTATAAATGTTAATCTCTATATATAAAAGGCTAATATGCTAACTGTCCTTCCACCCGTCCCACTAGTCACTATGACGCACACTGACCACCAGGGGGCAGACAATGCAGGAGCTACCGTGATGCACACTGGCCATTTACAAAGAAACGGCACCATGGGCCTGGTGCCCACAAAGCAACACTCAGCTTCCCCCAAGTGGGACACAGGCCCCGCCACAACCCCAGAGCCACAGCCCACCAAATCACAGCCAATGCTGTCAAGATCCCCATGGCACAAAATGCGGCCCACAACCCAGCCCAGCCGGGAAACGGTCGCTGTAGGTGCCAGGTAATGACATCACATAGCAACGCCTGGCTTCCTCTCCCTAGCGACTAGCCTCCTTGCAGTTTCTTCAGCCTAGGAACACGACTTGCTTTATAGCCAGGTGGAAACATTTACACTTTAACCAAATGTCTGAAGCGTTTTCCCATGCCTCATCTGATTTGATCCTCACAGAAGTCCTGGAGTAGGTAGATAGTTGACTCAGTGGAATCTTTTTTTTTTTTCATTAGCCAGAAAACGGAGATTTAGAAAGCTTAGAAACTTGACCCAACTGAAAAGAAGTAAGAAATGGTGGATGTTGAAAATGACTTCAGGTTTTCTCACTGCGCAGAATATAGTCAAACACTGCTGCAGTTAAATATTTTACCCTTTGTTCTCCCTGCATGATCTACAATAACAATCTGCTTCGTGTTAATATTTACTGCTGTGTTGCTGACAATTACCTGAAAGAGAAGTTGGGGTGCTTTACTGGGCTGGAAAAAGTTTAGGTACATCAGAAAGCAGGTCTAATTAAGCAAGTTTATTCTATATCTATATAAGGCTAAGTTGACTTGTGCATGTGTGATACATATAAAGCTCTCATGGGCGCCAATCATGCATGTGTTTCAATCTGTCACTGTTGATCATGAATTTGGTTGACACTTCTATTATAGAGAAAGGGCAAATAGCAATATTAAAATATTTCTTCTAATTAATTTCCTTTCAATGTGCATGAATCCATGCACCGGGCCACTAGTATATCAAAAAATGCCATAGAAGGTGTGGGTTGGGGTTTCAGCAAGAATACACGGAAGAGATGTTTATCTCCAGTAACATGTCTCTCTAAACTGGTAAAAACTTAGGTCATTTTAAGAAAGAAGAATAGATGCAACTTTTAAAAATAGAATATTAATTATAAATAGAAGAATTCAGCCCTGGCTGGTTACTCAGTGGTTAGAGCATCGGCCCTCTGACTGAAGGGTCCTGGGTTTGATTCAGATCAAGGGCATGTACCCCAATTGCAGGCTTGTTCCCCGGCCCCAGTTGGGGCGTGTGTGGGAGGCAAACAATCAATGTGTCTCTTTTCACATTGCTGTTTCTCTCTATCTTTCCCCCTCCTTTCCACTCTCTCTAAAAAAATCAATGGAAAAAAAAAATATCCTCAGATGATGACTAATCTTCCCCAAAATAGTAGTAATAATAATAATAGAGAGTTCAAAAAATCTTAGATAATCTAGATTAATGCCCTCTTTGCACGGGTGGGAAGTGCAGCTCCAGAAAATTTACCGTAAGTGACCTCCCAGGATTACTCAGCCAGTAGCCAGGACCACAGACTCACCACTCCTCACTCAAATTCTATTTCTCTGTCTATTTTAAAATACCGACTTAACACAAGAAAGATTCACTGAACCCCTACCGGATGTGGTCATTGTTTGAAGACCAAAGTGTATGACACCTTCACTATATAGCACTTACCTGCTCTTCTTGGTTTGGTGTCCTAGTGACTATTAATCCTCTAGGAGTATTTCATGCAGAAAATGGTTCAATCAGTGAGTATGAGCAGCTCCATCCGGATGCCTCAGTGGGACTGCAGCTGTGGGTCTGGGGAGGGTACAGAAAGGGGAATGTTTGTGAAGTCTAGGATTTCCCTTGAGATTGCATAAACTCCTGAAATTAAAATGAGTCATTTCTTCCTTATAAAATAGAGTCATGTGTTCAAAGAGATGCATTAGATGTTTCTGAGCTATAGTTTAATGGGTTCTATAAAATACTCAATAAAGGTCAGAGTTTGTACCATAAACAGTGTTCATGGAGGTATATTTAACCCCCGTCTCTGTGGTTCGCAGAGTGTATAGTAATTGAACTCTTCTTTGAAAATAGCCCTGACCCATCACCTCCTTAAACGACCCACTGCCACCTGGACGCTCTCTTTCTTAGCAGTACTAACCCACTGTCTCTGGGGCCAGCCTTTTACCAAAGGGGAAAATGAAAACAAGGTGATTTCATCTTGTTAACAGCATGGGCTTAGGAGCCTCCCTTTGGGCTGGACTACATTTTGTATGTGTTGTTGAAGTGAAAAGATTGTCGTCACACCAATTTGTGGGTGGACTCCTGTATTTTGATAGAGACCATGTGTGAAAATAAGAAAGACTAAGGGGTGACCTTTGTAAAGGGACAACACAGGTAGTTGTTCTGCTCAGCGAGTGGCGATTTTTATGACCTTTCTGGTTGTCAGCACAGCCTCCCAGCTGGCCAGCCTCCTGCACTGTACAATGGCAGAGCTAATAATGGGCCTGCCCTGCTCTGCAGAGCCGCGCGGAGGCTTAATTGGAGAATATTTTTAACCCATTATCAAGAGCATTAGGAGGAAATGTTCAAAGAGTCTGGTTACAGCTCTTTCCATTTAAAAAAGCAGATATATCCAAACAAGCAAATTACAACCTTAAATAGTAACCCATCTTTATTTTCAATTCATTCATCTTTGCAAAATAAATAGTCTTCTGTCTGATGCATGAAAAGGAGCAGAACAAACGGGAATGTTAGATTCTTCCTCCTTGCGTACATGCACACATAGCCTGAGCCCCACCCACGTTTAAAACAGGATGACTTTGGACCATCCTGAACACATTTTCAGAACAGCAGTGAGCATGTCTGACAGGCTGGCCATGACACAGATCTGGCTGAAAGATATTTAAAGGTGTACAGGCCACGTGAAGTGGAAGCAACAGTCTGAGGAACATGAATGGACTTTTCTTTACATCATTATTTCTGTCTCTTTTCTATTTTTATACTGAACAAATATGTTTTTATCCTTTCAAACTTAAGGTTTTTCTTGAGGGGTTGCTGAGAGATGTCCCCAAAATCATTGACATCACCATAGCCAACATGTCAATCATGGATTATAGTTAAATTTAATATTATCTTGAGCTTCTAAGCATAATTATTTTTTGCTTGACTTCTTTGATTATTTTGTCTTGTAGTCTTAAAATATAGTTTCCAATTTTTTCTTTAAATAAAATAAATCCTTATGAGTTGGTTTATGAACTATCAGAGAATGTCTAACTAATTGAAATTTGGAAGCTCCTTTGATCTAAATGCATAGCATTTTAACAGCACTTTCATTGATTGATTCCTATATTCTGGGATTTAAAAAAATGTATATCAAGTCACCAAAAATACACTTCTCAAGCTGTGCCTGAAATTAGCCACAATTAAAACACCCACCAGTCTACTAAGAGTTAAAATGGGTTAGATTATATACATGAAGGACAGTCAAAAAGTGGCAGTATAATTTTGTTAGGAAAGTGAACATACAAACATCTTTGTGGGATCAATAAGAAGCTACCTTGTATATTTAACAAAAATATAAGGTAACATCTTTTTCAAATATATAATAGGAGTTTTGATGTCTCAAATAAGTATTGGTTCATAAGAATTTCTAGTCTTTCATTATATCAGAAATTCATTCAAAAAATTCCCTGATGTTTCTCAGGAGAAGTGCTATAGATAACAAGGGCACATTGGGTAAAATGGTCAGTGAAAATGCTTTGTCCTAAACTTGTAAAAATAGGAATGTCAATGTGATAAATGTGTTAGATTATAACAGATTTATGGGTGTTGCAGAATGCTTTTAGTCTAAACTTTGTAATTTACAGAAAAGCTATCATTTCAAAGTTTTTCCTGCCTGTTTGCATGGTTAACTAATTTTAACCATCTCTAAAAGTCACTTTAAAAAAGAAAAAAAGCAACCATGGCGGTGGGGTGTATGGACAAAACAACAACAAAGAAATTATAGTTTATGGTTTTCTCAACATGAATGATAGGTGTAGACTAAATCAAAGGAACATGCCTATTATAAATATTGTTGAACATGTAGGAGAGGAAGGCAAATCCCGAAGGGACAAAACGTCTGCAGTGATGTGAAACCAAAGGGTGTGGTAGAGACCAGGATTGCCACATGCACTCCGGTGTGAGGAGTCAGCCCTTCACAGCCATGACTAGCCCTGGGCTCTGGGGAAGGTTAGAGGACCAGGCATGAAACATTCTCACAAAGCTGGAGTGTTCACAGAGGCTGCACTCTCAGTGAAAGTCAGAACTGGAAAAAAGTTAGCTCACCAAGCAAAGGAGCAGATGAGGAGGAGGTCTGTCTTTGCTATTGCTCTAGGGGAGGAAAAATAATAATCATATTTCCTGAGATTTTGCTATTGTTTAAGTTTATTTTTGGATGAATGTGTGGCATAAATTTATAATTCTTGCAGAGCCATGTAAACCCTAGCCTAAACACATTTAAATAACTGGTTCCAGATCAGTGGGGCCCCGTCACTTAGTGGAGAGATAAGCATGAATCCTCTTTTAAGGAACACATTAGCATCCAGTTCTCTTAGATTCCTACAGATTCAGCTTATATGAAGCTACCATAAAAATTATCAAACACTCAACAGAAACAGTTATCAAATAGGGAATAACATAAACCAAATTTTACAAGCGTCAATAGAGACAAACATTTAGATCTCCTATGCCTTATGGCACTTGGATGCTGAATACTGAATATAAAACAAATGCATGTGAAATATATAAAGAAAAAAATTGAGCAAGGAATAAAACACCATGAAAAGTGATCAGAAAGATATGAAAAAGAACCAGATAGAATGATAAGAAATGAAAAATATAATCATTACAATTAAACATTCAATAGATAAGTTAAATGGAGGCTTACGCACAACTGAAGACAGAATTAATGGACTTGAAGATCAAGAAAAACTTACCCAAAATGAAACACAGAGACAGAGGAGATGAAAAATAGTGAAGAGAGAGTAAGACATAGGGATAATTAAATGAAAAGGTCTAATTTTTATAAATAAAAATAATTTTTAAAATTTTTATTTTAATGAATTAGCTTGTTAGAGTTTTATGACTGCTGTTTGAAGATGAGATTCCTGGGTCAGATGCAATGGACTCTTAGTACTCAGCACAGTGAGCAGCATGAGCTTTATGGTGAAGCCAGTTCGTTCTGATCTCCAAGCCCCATGGGCGTTGCAGAGTGCCCGGTGGGCCCTGGTGTGCACAGCTACAGTCACATCTAAAGGCACCTGAGCTTGGGCAAACAGTCTTTGAGAAGAGACTGTAATCAGATATGCTCTTTTCTTGGAGGGAGGCATCATCTTTATTCTCTAGGACAGTAAACAAATCTGCCCTCTGTCCATGGAACCTCCACCTCTATCTTCTAAGGCTCTTCCCTGTACAGCTGTCCTTGAGTAGTTATCCCAGAACTAAAGCTGTCAGTACCCCTGCTCACAAAATATGCAGAAGTATGAGAGTCCTGTGGGAAATTACTTATCAGTAATGCCGAGGCAATTTGTTTAAAGTATAAAGACAGAATTTTCCAAAAATGTTGAAAGATTGGAATTCTCTTTAGTAGGAGCACACTCTACACTATGCAACATAAACATTTAGACACTAGAGGCCCAGTGCACGAATTCGTGCATGGGTGGGGTCCCTCGGGGTGACCTGCGGGGATCGGTCCCCAGCTCATGTCCCCAAGCTCACAGCCCCAGCTTGCACCCCCAGCGTTGCAGCCCCACAGTCCCGCCTCGTACCCTGCCGGGGCCTGGCACTGCCCCCTCACCTGTTCCACCATCCCGCGCTGTGGGGCAATTGATCAGGCCTGCCCCCTCCCGCTCCCACACCTGGCTCCCTCAATGCCACTGGTCGCCATCGGCGGGGCGATTGGGCCCTGCTTGTGCCTGCATTGGCCTGTTGCCACCCGCTCACCTGCTCCACCTCTGCGCAGTCCCACTCTCATTGGGGCCCATTGGGGCCGGCAGTGCCTACACTGCCGCCCACTCCCAGCGCCGCATCGCGGATGCCTTCCATGTTCTGTGCCGCCCCGTGGTGGTCAGTGCACGTCATAGCGAGCAGTCGAACTCCCGGTGGGATATGTATCCAAAGGCAAAAGAGGAGACATTAAAAGCAACCACAGAGAAAAGACATTTCAAATTGAGAAGCTAGTTCTATAATTATTTGGAGAAGTGAAGGGCCAAAATTAACCAAGACATTCCTAGGAAGAACCAGAGTAGGAGAGAAGGGGGTGCCTTATTTTCTAGAGACCAAGGTCTATTATAAATCTATAGTAATTAACACAATGTGTTATTAGGTTAGTAGTGTAGTTATAGACAGAGAGCCCAATGGAACAGAATTGAATGCCCAAACATAATCGCGTGCATATATGCAAACTTGACTTATGACAGATCAATGGAAAGATAAACTATTCAATAAATAAGGCAGTTATAAGATTATAACTGTGGAGGAAACAAATGCGACCTGATGGTGACATATATACAAATAATCATTTCCAGGTAGATTAAATATTTGAACCTTTAAATTACCAACAGAAGTTTTAAAGAGAAAGGAAAACTATAAAGCTTTTAATGAACAAGCACAACATCAAAAAGGAAAAAGTAAGAGGATATCTTTATGACCTCAAGCTCTTCGGGAGCTGAAGGAAGAACTGGCTGTAAAGGTGATGTTGCTGAATTGTCTCCAGCTGTATGTGTGGATCCAGGTTTGTCAAACTGTACCACACACATCCTAAGAGTAACTATTAATGGAGATGAGGCTGAAAATGTAAGACCTAAGCCAAAGCCAGAGCATAGCAAATTTGTCATAGTTATTTACCAAAGAATGACCTACTGAAGAGATCTGATGCTCTGGTAGTTGAAGAACACCTTCCAGTGAACATGAGTCTATCCCTGTGCTCTGGCATGGAAACATGCAAACACAAAGCCATTTGAAGGGTCCTTCCCGAAATTTGAAGGCCAAAGGCAGTGGTCATAAAGTTTTGTAAGTGAGAAACCACCAGGCCTCTTTTGATAAGACTTTGCATTCAGCTTAGTTTAATGTAGATTTGAAATAAGTGTGTTTTTTAATATAGTTTTATTTATTTCAGAGAGGAAGGGAGAGGGAGAGAATATAAAAACATCAATGATGAGAGAGAATCATTGATTGGCAGGCTCCTGCACACCCCCTACTGGGGATTGAGTCCACAACCTAGGCATGTGCCCTTGACCAGATCGAACCTGGGACCCTTCAGTCTGCTGGCTGACGCTCCATCCACTGAACCAAACCAGCTAGGGCTTGAAATAAGTTTTTTATAAAATAAAAGCTACTCGGGATGTAAAACAATAAAATAAATTAGGAAGGATTTTTTTACTCGAAACACAAGACACAAACAATGAAGGAAAAAATATGATAAATTCTACTACATTAAAATAATTTTTGATTTATCAAAGAATCACATTAACAAATTGAAAAGACAAGCCATGAATGGGAGGAATTATCTGCAACACTTATATCTGACAACGGATTTAACACAGATAAAGAAATTATATGAATCAAATAAAAGGTAAAAGCTACGAACAAGCAATTCAAAGAAAGAACATAAATGGCTATTATTCATGAAAAATGATCAACCTCATTATTAATTAGAGACTACAAGTTAAAACCACAATGATGCCATTTTACAGCAGGTTGGTAAAATTGAAATTTGGAATACTACTATTTGTGGGCAAGGATGTGGGCCCACAGGAATTTTCATGTTCTCGCAGTCGAGTTCATTCAAAAACCCAAGTAGATCATCTGCCTTATCTTTTGTTGTGTCATACATAATGAGAAAAATAATTTAAAAAATTGTTATTCTGTATTTTTTAACCACCACCAAGTTATCTTTTAAACTAGAATACTCTCTGATCAAAATTTAAACCTTTAGACAAACTTGATTTATAATTTCAAGGGGGAAGGAAATATCTTTAGAGGAAGATCCACAGCAGACCTGATGACACCAGTTTGTTTGTTTTTTAAATCTCAAACCCCAAGGTTAGATAATTCAAAAGAGAAGATCTATATATATAAAAGCCCAGCAACCAGAATGATGGGTGGCTATGACGTGCACTATGGCAGCCAGCCAGCCTGATCTGGGCCCCAATCGGCCTCTCTCCCGCCCCCCAGCTGGCCCAGCCCCCAGTCAGCCCCCAACACCCTCATCAGGATGGGGCTGGCTGGCCAACTTCCCATGGTCCCTCCCCCCACCGGCCTGGCCCGATGGGCCCCCATCTGGGCAGGCCGGCTAGACCCCATTCGTGCACCGGGCCTCTAGTTAAAGACTGATCTTCTAAAATATATTGTGGTTTTATTTCTAGTGTAATTAAATCTGAGAACTTGGCTTACCAAATGAAAACTCAAGCTATACAGTGATTCATATAAAGGAATAGGCACTAAAATTCCTTGTGTTTGAGGTGAAGAGAAATTATGCCACAAAACCAACCAGAAGAATAGGATCAAGTTGGGTCTCGTCCTGAGCAATGGGGAAAGGTTATAGGACCTGATGACCATGGGTACAAGAGCTGTCTGTAGGATGACCTGGCAGCTGAAGACAGTTGTGGGAGAGGGGAAACAGAATTTCCTGAACTCTTAGTTTATGCAAACACAATTTTTTAAAAATTATTTTTTATTGATTTTTAAAGAGAGAGGAAAGGAGAGGAATAGAGAGGTAGAAACATCAATGAGAGAAAAACACCATCAATTGGCTGTTTCCTGCATGCCCCCTACCCACAACCCAGGCATGTGCCCTGAACAGGAATCGAACTGGTAACTTCTTGATTTATGGGTTGATACTCAACTACTGAGCCACACCAGCTGGATGCAAACACACAATTTTAATATATAATTATAAAATCTAGCCTGGAATTGTTCATTTTTTTGAGGCATGATAAAGATTTTATGGTAATCTTTTAAAATGACTCCAAATTCCCCAGAAAGCTAAAATCTAACTTAGAATAATGACATTGACTATTGCCTAATTCTTCAAATTTTTAGTTTTCAAATAACTTTTGTTATCTAATGAGGTATACGTATACATACTCTTTGTATTTAATAGTCTGTTTATTAACAGTTCTTAATGTTTGAATTAAACTAGATACTCAAGTTAGTTACCAGATTAGGCAGATAAGCTACAAGAAGTACTAGAAGTTACATTTTGGGGCAGGGGGTGGGGGGAGGAGGGGACTTCCCAGCGTGGATTTGAGTACTTATCAAAGTGCGTGACAGTAGACTAGTCCTGAATCGTTCAATATTTCTGCCTGGAAGTCACATAACCTCCATGAGAGATTAATGTGGTTGCTGTCGGACTCTGTGTCCTCCATCAGCTAAGTATGTGCACTTGTCATTCATAACTTTGTTTTTGGCTTTTACACTAACAGAAAAATCTCTTCAGAATAAAGAAGAGATTTTTCTGAGCATGTAAAGCTATACTATATTTGCATATTTCTAGGATTTAAAGGGAAATGTGTTTTTCCTTGGAACATTATTTATCTAATTCTCCTGCTTATACCAGTATGATACTGAAAAACATTATTGACAGCTACATATATTTCTGCCTTTCCTTTTTTTTTTCTGCTGATAGTCAATTTTGTTGATTAAAAAGTACCAGAAATAAAGGGAATTTGTTTTATTATATGACGTATTTCCAAATAATTTTCAGTAAAATGTTTGACTTTTGATAAAGCTATTTTTCTCTTTGAATTACATAATGGATGCATAGAACTACATTGTAAGCCAATTCTGTTAGGTCAGGTAAGTCATTCCAGTTTTACCTCCATAAGTGCAATACTTGATTGGGCATCTCCTGGTGTACTAGTACACTTGGTTGGTCAAGGATGCATGAAACTACCTAAAATCACTTGTTTAAATACATTGATTTTTATAAAACAACCCCCTACAGCCACAAGCTAAAAGTTGAACAGAAGTAGAATTCTTTAGCTGGTGTTCACTTTATTTTGCATATGAAGTAATAATTTTCTTAACAAACAAAAACTTAACCTCATTTATAATAACAACAGTTGGGAATAGCAAGGTGCTCCACAATATATAATTGAGTAAATAATTGTTCAACAATATGATCAAAAGCAATCAGCCATTTAAAGTTGTGTTGTAAAAAAAAAAAGAAAGTTGTTTTGTGTAAGACTGTCTAATGAATTGGAGAATTTTTATAACATTATAAATTTTAAAAGCAGACTATATTCTAGTACCTCTTAGCAAATTTGTATTTTAAAAATAGGTTTAAGTGATACACCTTAAGTATTAATAGAAATGTTCTCAAGTGGCAGGATTGTGTGTCATTTTTGTTCTTTTCTTTATGCTTTCTATTTCTAATTTTTCTCTAATTATATGCAACTTTATAATTATTTTCACTAACAACATGTACATGTTTGTAAAAATTTCATGATTAAAAATGTGCTGAGGAAAAAAGGAACCTCATACTCTATTTTTATTATCACAGCAATATTCAAAATAATTATAGAGTTCTCAGTTTATATGCATTATATATATGCAAAATTACACATAATGTAATTATGTAACCATTGAATACATATACCACATATTCTGCTAAGCCTTTATATAACTTTTTTAATTGATTCCTCAGAATAATCTGAGGTTGACAGAAAATATAATCATCCCCACTTTATAGATCAGCAAAATGAGGCTTTGGCTAAGTTCTTTGCCTTCAGTAATGTAGCTCCTTTGAACAAGTCCAGTCACAAGTCTGTGCTTTTTATTATTGTGTTTTTGTTTTTTTTAGAGAGAGAGGAAAGGAAAAGGAAAGGAAGAGGGAGAGGGGGAGGGAAGGAAGGGGGGTGGAAAGGGTCAGGGGAGGGAGAGAGAGACATTGATGTGAGAGAGAAGCATCGATTGGCTGCCTTCAGCATGCACCCCAAATTGGGATCAAACCATGATGCAGGCATGTGCCACAACTGGGAATTGAACCTGAGACCTTTTGGTGCACAGCACGACATTCCAACCAACTGAGCCACATGGGCCAGGGCACAAGTCCATGCTTTTAATCACCACGCTTTTCTTATACCTTTTGTGTTATTATGTATTAGCAGTGGTTTTGCCTTGATCATCCCATTTCTTGTTTTTCATTCCTCATTGTGGAAAAAGATACAAATTTCATTTGAGAGGAAATTTTCAGTATTGTCACCACTGAGTTGAAACAGGTGGTTCACATCTATATTATATCCTCAAGAATTTCCTAAGCTTTAGGTTGAATTTTGCACATTTTACCAAATAATATAAAATATATTTTTGATATCCTAGCTTTTTAAAATATATACTTATATATAGTTGGTCAAAATGCATTTTTCTGTTGAGGAAGGAAAGGCCAATGTGGGTTGTATCAATGATTGTGATTATGAAATCCACACTAATGGGTTTCCTTCATTATGTGTGTGTATGTGTTTTAATTGAGGAGTAAGCACAGTGAGCCAAATATGCAAACTCTGTGTGTTTCGAGGTCACCCTGACCGTCCTAGGCTGCACAGTTGGAGTTCCTGGAAGCTGTATGGAAAGAACATATTAATGCAGAATCCTGCTTCTGTGTTTAGGAACCCGAGTGGTCTAAGTGAGAACATGGCTTCGGGCACCAGCCAAGGTACCCATTAGCTCTGGTGTCACATTTGGGCCTCGGTCAACTTCTGGGAAATCCGTTTGGGCGTACCATTTCCCCCACTTTTTATAACTTTCAGAAAGTACATCTCAGTTAAGTAATTCACAGATAATGCCGTCTTGTGGTATTATCTTCTTTCTGCTCTTCTGAAATCAACTACAATTAACTTCAATCAAATCATAATAGAAATTGTACTAAAAATAATAAAATTATACTTAATATTTTTAGTCAAAGAGCCCTTTGGGCTATAAGTATTTAGCTGATACACATTTGCATGCCCAAGTACACCGTGTGGCAGCTTTTTAAACCAGTGCATGGATGAATGTTTCAGAAAAAGAAGTCCTTGATTGTTTCAGTTCATGCACTCAGTTTCCAGAACTTTAACACCCACCAGTCCTGTGTGGTGGTGAGGTGGGGAAGTTTTATCACCACTGTGCGAAGCTCATAGTGGTCCGTATTTTATATGTCTCTCTCTCTCACTCACACACACACACACACACACACACACACACACAGTTATGCACACAGTATTGTTTTGTGAGAATAATTACGAGTCGATCTGTTTGCATCGTGGCCTTTTCCTAATTGTGTATCCTTAGGCATATCTCTGAACTATTCTGTATATTTCACAACCTTTACATGGGGATACTGTGAGTAGCCTACTATAAGGCAGAAGCTTGTTTATGAAAAATAGCTAATATATGTCAGAGGTGTTCAAATATGAGCCATTACTCCTTTTCTTTTCTCACTTGCCCCCATGAGCACTAAATATTTAAGCCTTTGTAAATATTTTTTTCCAATGGTGACTCAAAGTTTAATGATTTTTCTCTGCTCTGCTCCTGTTTTTTCCCTAGATGTTCTCTCTTCTCCCTTTTACATTTTCCTATTTTAAAGAATGCTATATAAAAAAAATTAACCGAGATTCTTAATTTTGCATCTAATGCTTTACAATTAGCACATATTTTTGTGTTTTAAAAAATTTAAAATGTAATTGCATATATAATGTACAGACCAGAGGGGTATAGTTCCCTGTTTTGACAAATGAATATATTTGTACTAGAAGCCTGGTGCACGAATTCATGCATGGGTGGGGTCCCTTGGTGGCTTGCAGGGATCCGGCCCCAGCTCATGCCCTCAGCCTCGCAGCCCTGCCTGGCATGTCGTGGTGGCCTGGTGTCGCCCCCTCACCTGCTCCATCATCCGTCTGTGGGGCGATCAATTGTGGCTAGATGCCTCCTCCCCCCCACCCCCCCACCCCCCACCCTGCTCCCTCAGTGCCTGGGAACCGTGTGGCAGCCCTGCCCCCTGCCGCTGCCATTGGTCGCCGTTTTGGGGATGATCGGCAGGGCAACTGGGCCCCCGCTCACACCTGCCTTGGCCTGGCGCCGCCCGCTCACCTGCTCCACCATCCTGCCACAGTCCTGCTCTCGTTAGGGCCCATCGGGGCTGGTAGTGCCTCCACTGCCACCCACTGCCAGCACTGCATCACCAACACCCGCTATGTTCTGCGCCACCCCCTGGTGGTCAGCACACATCATAGCGAGTGGTCGAACTCCTGGTCGAACAATTTGCATATTAGGCTTTTAAAATACAGGATAACCAACACGCTGGTCAAAGTACAGTAGTGCCGTCATCTTTAGTTCCACTTTCTGTGGTTTTGCTTCCATGGTTTCAGTTACTCATGGCCAACTGTGATCTGAAAATATGTGTCTCAATTGGTTGGGCATGGTTTGTGTACTGAAAGGTTGCCAGTTTGATTCCAGGTCAAGGCACATGCCCAGGTTGCGGGCTTGATACCCCAGTGGGAGGTCTGCAGGAGGTGGATGATTAATGTTTCACTCTCACCTCGATGTTTCTCTCTCTCTAAAAATCAATTAAAAATCTTTAAAGAAATAGAAATAAGCAGCTTATTATAAGTTTTAAATTGCATGCAGTTCTGAGTAATATGATAAAATCTGGCTCCTTTTCACTTCATCCCACTCATGAATATATGAATCATCTCTGTCCAGCATCCACAATGTATACGTCCCCTCATTAGACACTTAGTAGCAGTTGGTTATCATGTCAGTGGTCGCAGTATCACAGTGCTTGTGTTCAGGTAATCCTTATTTACTGAACAATGCCTCAAAGCCCAACAGTAGTGATGCTGGCAATTTGGATATATCAAAAAGAAGCTGTAAACTTTTCCATTGAAGTGAAAGGTATGTATGTATGTATGTATGTATGTATGTGGAACAACACAGTAGGGTTCGGTACTACCTGAGATTTCAGGCAGCCACTGATGGGTCTTGGAACACAACTTCTGTGGATAAGGGGGGATAATGCTGTGGAAAATTGACATCATCCCCGAAAGTTTATCTGTGTTTGGATATGGCTTATTTCGCCAGATTCTTACTTGGTTTCATTGCCTTGGGCCAGGTGAATCACCCACCGCTTCACAATGTCAGTGCCCCTCCATAGCTTCGGAACAGACATGTCTGAAGTAGCCCCTTGTGCTGCTGACATGCTTTTTGAATGGGAGGAAGTTTGCTTGCTTTCTCTACATGAATTTTCCTGTCATTTTGCCTGTCTCTCTTCCCACTCGTACTGGCAAATATATTTTGTGGTTTAGCACCACTGAGAGCCAGCTTCCAAAGAGGCCATTGAGGGTCAAGAAGGGTTCCATATAAGAAATGTTTTAGTATCGTCTCTGAAATTGATCTTACATCATCTGACCCCTGCAATTACTCAGAATTTATTTATTTTGGGGATACATAAATGCTTTATCCCCTTAAAAAATGTGGTAGCATAGTAAAAGTGTGGGTTACTGTTAATGTTAGGAAACTCAACTCAATAGCAAACCATTCCTGTGCAGTGGAAATAAACATTTTTATTATTGGCTTCATTTTTTTTTCCCTCTTGTGATTCTTGATTAGTTCAAAATTCTTCATTTGTATTTTCAATCAATTATTTATGATTTGGAAAAACACCTTCCTTATATAAAAATGATATCCATAAATAAAATTTTTTAAGTACTATTAAAAGTTGCCAGTCATCATTCTATTTTTATTCTTTGAATTACTAGCTAACCTAATACCTTTAGAGTAATATTTCAAATGAGCATTGCTTATTGAAACTGTTTTGTATAGTACAGTGTGTTTTTCCACCTTCCCTGTATATTTACACCTCTCCAATTCTACTTTATGAGCAGCAAACACATACTTGTCACTATTTGCTGTAAATTGAAGCTTTTAATAACTATGTCTGTTCTACAACATTTGTCAGCTTTTAATATTTTGTCAGTAGCATATAAAAATAGCAGGGAAACTCAGTGGCAGTGACACTGAGAATTTATTTGCTTATGCTACAGGAAGGTAAAAAATATATAATCTTGAAGGGTGAGCATTTGGCATTTTCCCTTCAAATAATGCAAATTAGAACTGGCTCTTCCTCTAATAAATTTTAAATGAAAAGTTAGCAAAATAAATGAATAAGTTTCGTCACTAAACACCGAACACTTTTTTTAACCTGGAAAAAAACACACCAGAACATCTTTTAACCAGAAAGAAGAGAATAAAGAGGTTATTTCAGATCATTGATTCAATCATATATGCCTTGTTTGACACAAGCTTGAAAAACTGGTTTTATAAATGCATAAAAAGAAACATGATAGCTCAGTAGTAAAAGCTTTGATGCATATAGCATTTAAATTTTTAAACTATTTTGTAGTAAAAATTCATGTGCAGAGGATTATCTTGTATATGTTATAATAAAAAATTAATTTACCTAATAAAGATGATTTGAGTAAATCAAATCTAAATAAATTTCATAGCCCACATTTTTGTTCGTAAATTGCATGTGTCAGTTATAAATATTAAAAACATGAATGAAATATATATTGTGAAAAATCCACAGCTTTCTCTTTTTAGATAAAAAGAAAAAGTTTTTCATGATTCCTTATTGATGCTAATTTCTAGCTTGTTAATTTGAAGTCAGTTCTTGTTATTATGCCTTTCTTTTCTGTGCCTATCTACTTGTGAAACAGTCTCTTCCCAAAAGATACCTTTATCATTATCTTTATCAATCATAACATTTATGCAGTACCTACTATGTGCCATATTTGATAGACATTGACAATAGGTCAATAGTATTTTGAGTAGGAGGAAAAGTGTTGTTAAAATCATGCCTAGCTGTACTACTGTACATCTTCATTTAAACCTCTATTGTACAGAAAGGTGATTAATGAGACTCTATGGGCCTGCTTATTCCTGTCAGCCTTATGACAGGCCTGCAAATATGAGGAATTTAAAAAATAACCTCAGTGAGTTAAGGAGCTCTCTGCTTTTACAGAATGGACATGTCTGTATATTTTACTTTAGTTTCATATTAGTATTATTCATTACTACAGATTGAGCGTGATGGAAAAGGTAAATTAATTATTGTCAAAATTAATCAGATAATTGCATACTTGTAATTTTGCAGAGGACTCTACAAGTGCCTGGTGAGAAATGTCTTGTCCTAAGTTATCGTTTGGGAGGAATGGAAGTTTGAAATGGCAGGATGTATAATTGGTTTGTGTGTGTGTGTGTTTTAAACCTAAGTCCTAGAATAGAGTTAAATGCTATAAAAGTTTTTGACAATGGCAAGTTGGGAATTTGTCTTTGTGTTTGTGCTTGTTCATAATTCCCAATAAACGTCCTTATGTCTCTTATAAACCTTCAACCAAGATTAAGGAGTGATTTCCAGTGAGACGGGGATGTGAGTCAAACAATGATTTGTGAAGATAGTGGTATTCTTTTCTGCAAAAGATTTCCATACTGAATTCAGTGAAGAATTCAGTTGTTGTTGTCTACTTCCCTATAAAGAACTTAATAGGGAAGACAGGAGTCTATAATCTCACTTTGTTATTTTCAAGATACTGGTAACAAAGCCTTTGATTTAGTTTTTCCTTTTGTGCTTCTCCTGAGTAAGAAAGTTAAATTTTTTTGTTTGTTTTGTCTCCTTTATTAGCTCTGATTTTAAATACCTCTTGGGATTTAAAAAGCTGTGTCTTGGATTCTTTCTGGTGCATTTCTTTTTAATTCTGATAAGATTCTTCTCCCCTTTGAATGTGCTTTTTCTTTTTAATTTTGTTAATTGATTTGGATAAATAAGTTATTCCACTTGTTTGGGTATTGAAGAAATAAGATGCATATCTTGCAGAGGTAGAGTAATTTAATGCTCAGTTTTCACACATGCTGAATATTGTGTCTTGGTGATTCACAAGGGCCACCTTTAATCTGCATTTTGTTTAGGTGTTTGGCTTGCTTATGAGTAAATGTGAGTTAAAACCTTTTGAAGTAAAAGCTTGCAGATGGTTCAAAAAATAAATTAAAAATGAAGATGAGATTGTTTAAATCTTTGAGCAAGTCTATATGGTTCTCATGGCATATTTTAAAGAAATATTTAAATGGGTTTTTCTTAACTGTTTAAAAGTCTCAGAACAGAATCTCATTTTACAGGACACTTAGTAGAAAGAAAAAGAGGAATATACTACAGAAAAGTCTTTCTCTGTAAATAAATGAAATCCAAAAGTCACCTGCCTTAACTAACGCTTTTAAACTTTGTGACTTGGGCAAATTTAACATTTGTTGCCCCACTATTTCCTATTTTTGATAGGTTAGTAATTAAACAGTATTTTGCTTTTTGAAGTAATTATGGAAACTCTTGTTCTAAATCTTCTGTACATATTTCAGGTACATTTAATTCTCTATAAACCATTGCTTTTAAGTATAAGATGAATGATTGGATTTTTCTATTCAATTTAATAAAAAATGAATATTTGTTTTAGCCATCTCATCCCCCCTCTCTCACTATTGTCTTCTTTATGCTTCCTCCAGGCAAGTTCTAAACTTGACTAATTGGATTGCAGCTTCTCCTGAAAGTAGCTACATTCAGAAGCTCCTAACAAGCTTTGACATATCCTCACAGGCATATGAGGGAGAAAACCAATAAGCAGTATATCCAGAGAGTCAGCACATTAGTGAGCATCAGAGAAATCACATTAGCTGACCTTGATAGTTTTAACTATCTTTGAACTGCTTTAGTTTCCCCAAAGTGATCAGTCTTTGAGAAACTGAAGAAAAAAAGTGATTCAGAGAGACCTAATTCTGAGGTCTAAGCTTAGTGACCACCCCAGTTCCTTCTTATGTGCCAAAGAATGGCCAGATGCCATAGAGCTCACGTGTTGTTGGTTTTTTAATGGTTTTCTTGAAATATAACTGACAAACCATACGCTCTATCAGAGGGTACAGTTCAGTGACCTGTAGTATGTTCTTCCTGTGGCATCCATCAGCACAGTCAATTATAGAACACTAGAGACCCGGTACATGAAATTCATGTACGGGGGCGGGTGGGGGGGGTGGTGTCCCCTCAGCCCAGCCTGCACTCTCTACAATCCAGGACCCCTCAGGGGATGTCCAACTGCCGGTTTAGGCCCGATCCCAGGGACATCTCTCTCACAATCTGGGACCGCTGACTCCTAATCACTCACCTGCCTGCCTGACCGCCCCTAACTGCCCCCCCCACTGACCTGGTCACCCCTAACTGCCCCCCTTGCTGGCCTGGTTGCCCCTTACTGTCCCCTCTGCCGGCCTGGTCGCCCCCAACTGCCCCCCCTGCCGGTCTGGTCACCATTCACTGCCCCCACTGCCTGCTTGGTTGTTCCCAACTGCCCCTCCCCACCAGCCTGGTCACTCCCAACTGTCCCCCCTGCCGGCCTGGTCACCCCACGCAGCCTGCTGTTTAGTTGTTTGGTCATCCCTCACTAATCCCCCTGCCAGCCTGGTAGCAACACACAGCCTATTGTTCAGTCGTCAGTCGGTTGTTTCGGTTGTGATGGCCCCTGGCTTCTTGTATATTAGGATTGTTACTGCCCACAAAACCTACACCCTTAGCATCATCCTCAACCCTCTCCCCAGCCCCTGGAAGCCACTATCTACTTTTTGTCTCCAGACAGTTACCTACTCTGGGCATTTACATAAATTGAATCATAAATTATGTGCTCCTTTGTGACCGCTTCCTTCACTTCAGCGTGATGTTGTCGGGGTTCATCCGTGAATTAGTCTTTTATTTCTTTTTATAGCCGAGTATGGTTATGCCACATTTCATTTATCCATTCATAGGTTGATAGGTATTTAGGTTGTTTTCCACCTTTTATTTTGTTTTGTTTTGGCTTTTGTGAATAACATTGCTGTGAGCATTTGTGCACAAGTTATTGAGTGGACATATGTCTTTATTTCTCTTAGGTATATACCTAGGAGTGGAATTGCTGGGTCTTATGGTAACTCTGTTTTTTAACCAATTGAGGAACTGCCAGAATGTTTTTCAAAGCATGGGCACTGTTTACATTCCCACCAGCTATTTATGATGGTTCCAATGTCTCCAACCCCTGCCATTACATTGGTGATTTGTCTTTCTGATGACAGCCATCCTATTGGACGTGAAGTGATATCTCCTTGTGGTTCTAATTTGCATTTCTCTATGGCTATGATATTGAGCATCTTTTCGTGTGCATGTCATGTTTTAATATTGTCAGTTAATGTATCTTACAAACTGATGCTTACTGCCATAGTCCCTGATGACCCCAGTGCTCAGAAGTATCTAAGAGCATGTACTGTGTATGGACTGACCCCTGAAGCTGGAAAGAGCTCTGGGCCCTGTCTCAGTGACGTACAGGGTGGAAGGACCGAAAAACCATGTTAACTGATATCTGAAATAGTCTTTGGGGAGCTATTGTGAAAGGAAGTGTGGGCAGAGAACAATGGGAAAGCAAGGGTGGAAAGATTTAATTCTGCTAGAGGAAAAGAGAAGGATTGGTCAAGAGAAAAAAGTCACAGAGATGATACTGGTTTTCCTGTGAACAATTATGTCTCAGCTATGGAACCGAGGAGGGGGTGTGAGAATGGAAGGACACGGCCCCTGCCTGTGTTAAGAGCTATCAGTGGTCGTTGTAGTCTTGACTTTTCACCATCGAGATGTTTTAGAGCACAGTTTAACATGTAACAGCTCTTCTGAGCTGGCCTGTTTCTCCTTACCCTCCCTGACTGGGGAGAGACTGGATCAGGTAAGAGCGGGGCCAGATGTCACAAAGCTGAACAAGAGCTGTGTCCATTTGGTCCAGAAACTGTTTTTGTTGTTGTTTTTTAATACATATGTGGATTCCTTTTAGTGCCCAGTTGATATCTGGGGGGAAAAAATCCTTTTAGAAAAAAAAAAAGTGATTTGTAACCTTCAGTTTATGAAATGACCTCCCTACGGCTTTTGCATTCATGAAATTTTTTCTTGTGCTTTTACTATTATTCTTTCTCTTTCTGATAGCTTTTATGATGGTTTCGGAGAAAAGATCAGCTTTTGTGAAGCATGCAGATAGAACCACTTAATGTACTGAAACTCACGTGGAGCACTTCTTAAAACTCTCCTAATGGTCTTTAGGAGTTACACAGAGCTGACTTGCAGTGTTCTTGACCAGCCCAAGTCCTCTGATGTGATATTTTAGAAAGCCATATAAAATGACGGTACCTGTTGGTTAGGATGTTTGGTGGCTTGAGGAAAAACAAGATTTGTATCTCGAGACTTCTGGGCCCTTTCCAACATTGCTGCTCCCCACCCCCTAAAAAGGGGGTCTGAGAAGTCAGAGCTATTAAATATGCACAATTTACTTTATTTGATTATTCTGTAGATAAAATTAGATGAAGTACAATGGGTTTTCTGGAATGCTTTTATGAAAAAATAGGCTATCGCAGAAATGCCATAATAATTAAAGTTCTATCACTGGTGGGTGTTTTTTTTTTTTTTTTTAAATATATATAGTAATTTAACATATATATGTATTTGCTTAAAAATCACTTTTATTAATAGCAGGTGACATTTTATTTCTAGTCCCTCTGCAGTGAGGGACTAGAATTACTCTGGCTCACCACCCATATGCCTTTTCTTCTTCCTGCAGACCATTTAATGCACACACTCAGAACTCCGCCCCTGCCTGGCGGTTCATTCCTTAGGCCTCAGAGATCCACGGGGTCTGGTCAGAGCCTGGTGTGCTTCATGTTGTCCAGAAAAATCTGTCAGATCCACATGGCCAGGCGTTGTTGGACTGACTATTCTTACTGTATTCTGATTCCTGTACAAAGCAGTTCTGTACAGGTTCTTAACTGTCCTTCATGGTAGTACCTTTGATAGCCATTTTGTTATAAATCCCTTTGTTATGAAAATTTTGATCACTTTTTTTTTGTCTCCGAAGTAAATGAAACAGTAAACCCATGAACAGATTGAATAGAATTACTATTTTAATTTTAAAGTACCCCTAAATCCTTATTCTGGCCTTATTCTGTTATGTAAAAAAGAAGCATGAGATTTTACTGTACATAAATTATATCCCAGGAAACCTGGCTTTTAAAAAGTAAAGCATAAATATTTGAAATCTTGAGGCTAGCAACAAAGAAACATATATAAATTCAAAATAGGAAATTCACAAGGATTTTGTTCTCTGTGGTGGTTAGTCTTTTGGAAATAGTTTTAAGTCTAGTGCCTTGATAAAATAAATTGTTATTTCTGGGCCATTTGGAGAATATCTATCTAGATGAGTAGAAAAGAATGTTATAGATAGAGTTTCAAGAATAATGGTCTAATTTTACATAACACTGTTATTCCTCCAAAGCCAAGAATGATGTTTCTTTGTTTATGTACCATATGAAAACATGTCATCTGGGTTATAATTAATGGCCAGAAAATTTTAGACAAAAGGAAGCGGCTCTTCCCCAGCACGCAGCAGCAGACAGCCTGTGAACAATCACTCATGGGGGAAGTTAGAGAGCCAATTCTATGGCTGGTAGTAGATTTTATTGCTGAGCAGAGCGCAAAGTCAAAGGCTGGTGTTGGTGCCGTTTCTACCTTTCACGGGCACTGTGTGGATCTCTAACGGAGCAGGGCTTCATTTTTCTGTAGCGGATCTTCTGTGTTATTCAGGGTGTGGTTTTCCAGACCATTGATTACCAGGCTCTTCGCTGCTTTTGCTCCTCCCCTACCTGCCCGCCTTTGCACATTTGATTGCTTTTTTAATCCCTTTATTAAAGAGAAAGTGAGTATCAGAGAGTGGCTATGTATGTTAGGTGGCAGAGGAAATAAAAAGTAGACTAAAATCAGACTGATATCCAGATCTCTTCCACCCGTTTCCATGCCCATGAAAAGTCAAGAGCAGGAGTTTTTGTGAGCATAGAATGGCAAGTTTACAATAATGAGCTGTATCTTAGGCTCTTAGCACAGAAAGGAATCACCTAGGACACTTCTTAAACTGAAAGCAGCCAGCTTACAGGAGTCCCTGGGCGGGGCCTGGACACACCCCTTTGCCATGTGGGCAGGTTTCTGACCCCGCCCCCCCCCCCCCCCCCCAAGGGCTGGGTCCATGAACAGGAAGACCCAAGTCCTTGCTCTGTGGTTGTTCTAAAAGAGATGTGCTTACGCCAACTCCTACCATATATTGGAGTGCGTGAGAGTGTGTGTGTGTGTGTGTGTGTGTGTGTGTGTGTGTTGCAAGTAACCTTTTTTAATTCTTTGAGGGAAAAAATATTTGAGTGGAAGGTCGTCCTGTCTGATGTATGGGGTTCTGCAGAGCCTTGAATTTACTGGTGGTGATAAGTGGGAAGGATGTTCATCATTTACTATTAATGTGGTGAGGGGACCCATTGATCAGCTCCATTCCTTCAGTCATCTGTGTTCATTGGGCACCTATTTTACATTCACGACAGGCCTTCTGCTAAGCGATTCATAGGTGAAGATACATATGTCCCCTGCACATAAGAGCTGGGTACACCTAATCAAATATCTCATAGATTGATGTGTGTTATAAAAGGTGGTCAGTACGGAAATGGAAAAGTACACTGTGCTCTGAGAGCTTGTCCCAGGGGATTTGCCAGCTGAACGAAGCTCTGAAGGGTGGCAGCAGCTAACCAGGTGAAAGAATAAGGATGGGTGGATACCACCATGAAGCCTGTAGGTGTTCCTGGCAGGGACCGCTGCACATGCAACGTCCCTCTGGCAACAGAGGGCAGGCTTATCCGAGGAATTGACAGTGCTGACATCCCGGGTGAAGTCCGAATTCTCTCTGGGCAGGAACTAGCGCGTACTGGCTGTGCCCATGTTAAGGGTTTTTATCCCCGAGCAAAGGGAAGTGGGAAGTGTGAAAGTGTGGAGACTGCTCTTTGATAGGATCACTTTAGACTACATGGAGAGAATGGAGTGAAGGGGCCAGTAGAATTGAATACCCATTGCTGGGCCGTCTCGGAGGCCTATGTGAGAGACATGGCAGCTTGGACTAGAGTTTGATGAAGAGGGTGAGAGCATTACTGAGGGCCGAGAAGCTGGTAGCACTTATGTGATGATTGGGTAGAGGAGGGTCAAGGATTGTTCTGTTCCCACTGCAGGCAAAATAAGTACAGGGTCAAGAATTCAAAATAGCCAGAATCCAACAGCCATGTGTTTTGTTTTCTCTCTCTCTCTCTCTCTCTCTCTCTCTCCTCTCTCCTCTCTCCTCTCTCCTCTCTCCTCTCTCCTCTCTCCTCTCTCCTCTCTCCTCTCTCCTCTCTCCTCTCTCCTCTCTCCTCTCTCTCTCTCCTCTCTCTTTCTCTCTCCTCTCTCTCTCTTTCTCTCTCCTCTCTCTCTCTCTCTCTCTCTTTTCCTCTCCCTTACTTTTCCATCCCCTCCCTTACCCCTTCTTCTTTCACTCCCTCTCCCTCTCTTTCTCTCTCTCCCTCTTTCCTTCTTTTATAATATTTTTAACTTTTTGGTTGAACTCAGGAAGAAAGAATGGGTACTTGTAAAGAATTTTTGGTCAGTAACTTGGAAATGACCAAATCTTGATCAGTTTCTATTACTATGAAATGGGGGTTTGATACGAAATCATTCTAAAATATATTGTCTCATTCTTGTTAAAAGCATACAACTTTTGAGCACTTTAAAATCGCTGGCGAGATAAAACATGCGCTGGCTGGGTGGTTTCTAGCTGGTACACTTAAAGTCCGCATGAATTGCAGTGTTGCTGTAAATATTTCCGGGCACAGACAGGTAGATGCAATAGGAAAAACCCGAACAAATTCTGAAGATGCCAATATTGTCACAGAGTCTCCATGCAGAATGAAGTTATTTGACAAAGTGTTTCCCTGGTGATTTGGCTGCAGATGAAAATGTCTTCAGCAATAAAATTCCATGCTTGCATTGCTGCTCTGTGCACTCATCAGTCAGCAAATGACATATCAAGGATCTTTTTTGCAGGATTAGTTAATATGCTGGCAGAAATGTGTGAAATGTTGCTATTCCCCTAAATTTCTGTGCATGGATTTTTGTCTATCTTTGAACATACATTGATTTACCAAAATATTTGCCAGCTATAAATCTGTGACTAATCAATAGGATTGCATTAAAACGGAGATGGGAAGATTTTTATTAGAAGGGTTTTCTTAGATACCAGGATGAGAAGACTTATAATAATAGCAAGAGCTGCTGTTTCGCCATCATTTGCAAATAGTTTCAGGGGAGATTTAAGGATTGGTAAAGCAATTAAGGGTGAAGCATATTTTAATTATAGTTATTGGAATAGCTGTATACAGCTTTATGAATTAATACATTATTGTTTAATAGGTCACAGTCACATGTGTCTTTAATCACACTTCTTATTGTAGCCGGTTTCATTAGCAGTGGTGTTTTATAACTTATAATAATTTATACATAATGAGGTCAGAAGTTGTATTTGCGTGATATCAAAGAAATCATTTACCCCATACGTTACCGCTCAGTAAAGGAGCAGAGTCCAGCAGGATGCAATACTTTCCGTAATGAGGTCATTTTACACTTAATTCTGTGGATGCCAAGTCTGGTTTCACAAAGTCATTTAAGAAACTGGAGGGAAGACGAATCACAATCATTTCACACGTATTTAATGAGCATGAATTATCCAGTGAGGTAAACATCCATTTTTCCCGTTGTGAAAACTGCGGGTTTTGAATTCATGCTGTACTGGAGAATTTCCTTGTCCAACACCGCCCCGCCCCCAGCCCCGGCAGGCCTTGGTGCGTGTCAGAAGCTGTTCTGTGCGCTCGATTGAGCTGTCTGTGTTTTAATGGCATGTGTATCAGACTTTAGCTTAGGTTTTGCAAAGCCTCCATGTACCCTCGCTTCTGGGTGTCCACTGCCACCCTCAGGGACAGCCCACCCTCATCTTATCCTAAACGAACCTCTTTTAGGGCCCCTGTGGGAACACCTCAGGGCCCTGTCTTTGAGCGGAAGCCAACACACTCACTCCGTGGCTGACAGCTTTACAGCAGGCACGGGGCTAGTTTACACCTGTCATTTCATAAAGGTTTTATTTAAAATCATGGGCCCAATGGGGCTTTAGTTCTGGAAAGCCTGTTGAGGCCACCAAGTGATATTGGACAATCTCCAGGCTAGAGCAATCTGCGTAAGATGCACAGATATGAATAGGTTCTGAGCTGAAGAGGATGTTACGTTCCAATAAGCTGGCAGAATCTTGGGGAAACTTTTCTCATATGTGAGTGCCCAGGTTCGGTATCCAGCCGGGGCATACAGAGTGCAGTATTGTCCAAATGTTATTGACGTAGAACCCTTTTGGGGAGAGTGCCTTACCCTGGGTTTTTTTCTCTATAAAATATATAAATATGTAAATGTATAAAAAGTACACAGTGACACTGTTTAGTCCACAACAGATTTTGTCAGGGTAGAGGAAATATTGTATGTTCAATATGAGCTGTAAAGTGCCATAAAAATGTAACAGATTATGGTTATTTTTCTCCCTTGCTCTTGTTGGAAATGGTGTCAAAAAAGCATGTACCACATTCTTTACTTGTTCAGAGTCCATTGATGTGGAGACTGCCGTTTGTGTCTTCTGCCCTCCGCACTGGCAAATCACTTCTTAGTTTGAGGGTTCATGTTATTAATTACAGAAAATGATCATTAGTCTGCGGTTGATCTGAGCATTCATTTTAAGTGGATTTTCTAGCTGAGTTTCCGCTGCCTTCGCGACATGTTCCCTGTCAGTTCCAAAAACCTAAAGTAGCTTTTCTTTATATTAAGGCAGCCCTGCAATTATCTGCATGTTGCCTCAGTTTTCTGCAGTCATCTTTTCCAGGTTGGTTTCAGCTTTAAAAAGGGGAGTGTGGGGAAGTGAGGCTCACAGCAACTTCCTGCTACACAGATCTGTAGACTGCCAGCCCTACAAGGAACCTCCTTCTGGCTTCAGCTGCCTGATTTTTCCTCTTTAGTGATCACCATAGCATATTCATAAATGCTTATTAATAAGTAACTTTGCGTGCCATAAATGCTCTTTTGGTTTCATGTGGAGGCAAGATTGAATTTCTTCATGGTTCGATTCAATGCTGTTGATTCTCTTATGTAATTTGGAGAACGTACAGCTTTTTAACAGTGGTCTCAGTGAACTAATTTGTTGATAATATAAGTTATTTATAGTGCTGTGGTTGCAGGAAGTAGAAGGGACAAGTTCCACCCATCCAATGCATAGTATTCTTTTGCTGTTTATTTATTCACTTAACCAGTATTTATAGATCCTACTACTGGCATGGATAAAACAGGGAATAAAATACAACCCCTTCCCTCCTGAAGTTTGCATGCTAGCGGGGAGAGACAGTGAGTAAACTCCAGGGTGTGTGGTAGACGGTGGTAAGAGGGAGGAGGGGGGAAGTGTCCAGGAGGCTCAGAGACCTGAAGGATGTGCAGAAATTTAGGGGAAGAGGGCTCCAGAGGTAAGGTTGGAGGTGCACAGGAGTGAGGCCATGGTGGGGTCAAGGAAGTGACAGGAATCAGAGTTTGGTTTTGCTCTCATGAGCTAGGAAGCTACTGGTGTATTTTGAGCAGAAGAGTGACAATATAGGTTATCCATTTAGAAGGACCACTGTTACCTGAAGGTTAAAAAGGGGAATAGAGAAAACAATTTGGAGGCAATTGCAGTGACCTAGGCAGGAGATGATGGTGGCCGTGCCCAGATGGCAGTGGTGAAATGATAAGAAGTGGTTCAACACTATAGTTATTTACTTCAGGGGGAGAGGCTGACAGAATTTGCTGATGAATTAGATGTGGGATGGAAAAGAAAGGAGTCAGGTTTGACTTTATCTTAATAGCTGAGCACCTAGAAGTATGAAGTCTGCATTACTCAAATGGGGGATCCTCAGATGGGGTGGATTTGAGAGAGGGGGCAGTTTGGGAATAGTTAAAGAAAGGTGCATTCAGACAGCCAAGGGGAGATATTCAGTTGGCAGGTGGCTCTCTGAGTCCGGTGGGAGGACTGGGATCTTGGCTGGAGATGCAAACATGAGTGTCAGTGGTGTATAGACTGACTGGTGGTCACGAATCTGGAGGAGATCATCTGGGGAGTGAGTATAAAGAGAATTCTAGAGGCAGAGCTCAAGAACCCCCCCCCCAATGTTTAAGAGTCAGTGGGGAGACAGTGAGGGGAGGCAACACAGGAAACCGAGTCTTGCAATGAAGGAAGAGAGTATGGTGTTCCAGGAACCATGTGAATGAAAGGATCTCAAGAAGATGGAAATTATCAGCATTGCCAATGTCATTGGTAACCGGAGTAAGGTAAGATTGAGATGGGCCTTTGGGAATTAACAGTGTGGAGGTCTTACCAAGGCTCGGCACTTGCTTTTGTGACAAAGGGGAGTTGAAATAGACAGCTTACATAGCTTGGAATGGGTTCAATACAGATCAGCCTTGAGAATTTGCTCCAAGTAAAGGCAGGAAGGTGGGCCATAGCTGGAGGGAGATGTTGGGCTGGGGGATGATGTTTTTAAGATGGGCAATAATACAATGTTTTATGGTACTGTGAATGGCTAGTAGAATTAGATGCTGTAGGATAAAGGGATAGTTGTTGGAACAATGTCACTGTGTAGGTAAAGGGCATTGGTGTCTGGAATGGAAGTAGAGGGTTGGCCTTGTTTAGGGGTGCAGGCAGTTCATGCAGAGTGAGGGGGAGAAGGCAGAGTGTATGGCACAGACACAGGTGGGTTGAGAATCGGTGCTGAAACTGATGGACTTCTCTTTGGAGTATTTGTTTTTTCAGTGAAATGGTGAGCAAGGATAAGAAGGAGGATGGAGGAGAAAGTATTTTATATAGTATCACAGATCTGAGAGAGAGACAAGAGTATACAATAGTTGGCTAGGAAAGAGAGAAAGACTGGCCTGAAGAAGTGAGGTTGAATGACCAGGGGTACAAAGGGCTCCTGGTAAAACCCAAGAGAATTGAAATTTTTCCTTTCTTCATACTGTATTAGGAGAACTTGCCCGGGATATCTACAGAAGTAACCACTGTTCCATTGTAGAAATACAACACAATTTGTTTATCCATTTGCCTACTTCTGGATATTAATGTTGTCTCCAGTTTGGGGCTATTAAGAATACAGCTGCTATGAGTATCTTTACAGAAGTCATTTTATGGACATATGTTTTTATTTCCCCTGGGTAATGTTCTAGAAGCAGAACCACTGGGTTGTAGAATAGATATATATGTAACTTCGTAGGAGTCTCAAGTGGTTCTGCAAAAGTAACCAGGCAAATGCTTCACCCTTGGGTGGAAAATCAGCTCTAGTAAATGGAAAGTGCAAGGTAGTAGGAATTCAGTCGCAGCTTAGTCATTCGTTAATCTTAGGAAAGTCACTGAATTTCTATGGACCCAATTTCCCCAAAAGCTACATGGAGGACATCAGCTAGGTAATCTACTAGGTCTGTTCAGATCCCAAAATCTGCACTTTGGTGAAATTCAACTACATGGTAAATAAATAAACAGAAAGCCATATCTCTGCACATTTTTATTCTGTAGGAGTTCAGCAGCATTTAATGTACTAGACACAGGAAGAAAATCTTAGAACATAAGGTACAGAGGCAAAATGATTAGGCTTATATGAAGCACACAGTTGCCTGTGAAAATCACATATTCCTTTAAAGAAAACATTGTAAGGTGATAGAGGATTCAACTCAAAATTTGATATAAAGAGTTGTAATACCTATGAATAGCTCCCACTCTGTTTTCATTAGAATATATACTAGGAGATGCAATTGGATGGTTCAAGAAAAAAACCTGCTTACACATCCAATGCTTGGATTGTGTGGCTTCCTTTGAAACTAGAGAAACAAAACATTGGCTTCTCTCACTTTTGCAGAACTACTGGGTAGTTCTAGTTATCTGTGCTCCCTCCAGCCAAGAGCAAAGTAAATGCCTGTCCTTCCAGCTCCAGGAGTGATGGCCCATGGCCACCTTTCCCTACATCCTGTGTATCAACAGATCTATATGCACGCCGGCAGGTCTTTGTCTGCCACTTCTTGGCTGCCTGTCCCTGCCCCTCAGCAGTAACGGTAAAGACTGAGGAGTCACGGTTCACTTGGTTGAAGCCGCCTGATAAATAGAGGAAGCTAGAAAAGACAGATTGAGCATCAGTGTGAGATCACGTACTTCTGTGATTTGTCTTTCGAGTTAATGAGAATTCGGGGTGGGAGCGGGGGAACCAGTTGGAGATAACTCTGAGCCAGGTGGGGAGTCTTGACTCAGCTGTGATTGGTGGGGAAGATAAATGCCCAGTTGCTGTCCATCACCCTCCCAGGTCCTGGGGTTATGAAATCCTGCCCCGACAGGGCAGGACGAATGCCCTTTCTCAGAAGGGTCTCTGAAGAGTCCGAGCATTGCAAGGCAGACGTAGGCCCATGGAGAGTTGGATTTGAATGTGAGAGGTCAGTTATGCCAACCTCTTGTCACATGTGGATTCCCTTCCACAGCATCTCTGGCCTCACTGCCTTCTGGCCTCCACTTGAATACCTACAGTGACCTGGAATTCCCTGCCTCAGCACCGTCACTGTAGGACACACACGTGTGCTTTTCAGACATTCTCTCAGGTGCAGCCTCACCAAGCCAGTACCATGCAACCTTTTTTCTATGGCGCCATCAAAGAATCTAAACACAAAATCAACCCACAGCTCCATGGGTGGCAGTTCTGGGTGATTTTTTTTCCTCAGGTGGAGATGGATTGTGGGCACTGTAAGCATTTTATTTCTGATCTTTCTTGGTGGTCTGAAGAAGCACAAATAAGGTCATCCCCCCCAGTTCCCCAGTCAGGGACCATTGTATCCTAAGTGGCCCTGATATATCCTTCCATTGATCTAGATTCTAGAAAGATGACTCCTTTCTCACATTGGGCTTGTATTTTTTCTTATCTGTTCAAAAGCCTATCTATTGTAATTCTAAAGCAGTGATTCTCCACCAGATCAACCTTGTTTATTGGGGGACATTTGGCAGTCTCTAGATGTCTCAGTTGTCACATCTGGTATAAGGGTTGCTGTGGTATCTGATGGTTTGAGACCAAGGATGCTGCTAAAGCCCTACAGTGCACAGGACAGCTCTCCACACCCAGCCCCATCACAGACAAAGTATTATTTGTCCCAAAATGTCTTTGCACTGGGATTGAGAGGCGCAGGTCTAAAGGAATCAGTCATTCCAGCCAACAACCAGTAGTATAGTAGTACCATCCAGTAGTGGCCAGCGTAGTTGACTTTTATCCCCCTCGGGCACAAAACTTTATGAGGACCTAGGAAGATTCAAGAGTTTTAATTCATAAGCAGAAGAGCTTCTGCATTTGTGTTTGTTTTCATGCTTCTTACAGAAGAGTTAGAGTAGACTCAAAAAGTTTGCCACAGAAAAGATTCATTAAGAATCAGTTGTTGAGAGAACCAAGATGGCAGCATAGGTAAATACCTGAGAATGCTGCCTCTCACAACCACTTCAAAAATACAACTAAAAGACTGAACGGACATCACCCAGAGCCACAGGAAAACTGGCTGAGGGGAAATTCTTCAACTAGAAGGAAAGAGAACAGCATACCGAGACTCAGAGGAGGCGCAGTGCGGAAAATACAAAGGTGCAAAGGTGCGCGCAGAGTGGGCTGGTGGCTGAGGGCACGGTTGTCGTTTTCAATTGGGAGGGAGGCTCAGGCCCTGAGCTCCAGTTCTGGGCGAGTCTCTAGGGACCCGGACTCAAACGGGAGAAACGTGACTGTCTGGCATCAGTCGGAACGCGAGGGCAGCTTTCTCTCCGAGGTTTGCAGTGGTTGCTGGGACTCTGAGAGGCAGAGCCTCTGGGGACGAGACTGAGAGCAGCCATAACTGCTCCCTCCACCCACCCTGTTGATCCCTTGCGACCCGCCCCGCCCAAGCCCTGCACAGAGCCATTTGCCGGATAGCCTCAGGCAAAGGCTAGATTAGCACCTCCCCAGAGGACAGAAGTTTTCCCACTGCAGACACAGCTGACTCTCACAGCCAGTTGGCCTGGAGGTCAAATCCCCCCAGTATTAACTACAACAATCAAGGCTTAACTACAACAAGACTGCGCACAAAGACCACTAGGGGGTGCACCAAGAAAGCATAAAAAAAAAAATGCGGAGACAAATAAACACGAAAAAATTGTCAATGGAAGATATAGAGTTCAGAACCACACTTTTAAGGTCTCTCAAGAACTGTCTAGAAGCTGCCGATAAACTTAATGAGATCTACAAGAAATCTAATGAGACCCTCGATGTTATGATAAAGAACCAACTACAAATTAAGCATACACTGACTGAAATAAAGAATACTATACAGACTCCCAACAGCAGACCAGAGGAGCACAAGAATCAAGTCAAAGATTTGAAATGCGAAGAAGCAAAAAACACCCAACCGGAAAAGCAAAATGAAAAAAGAACCCGAAAATACGAAGATAGTGTAAGGAGCCTCTGGGACAGCTTCAAGTGTACCAACATCAGAATTATAGGGGTGCCAGAAGATGAGAGAGACCAAGATATTGAAAACCTATTTGAAGAAATAATGACAGAAAACTTCCCCTACCTGGTCAAAGAAATAGACTTACAAGTCCAGGAAGCGCAGAGAACCCCAAACAAAAGGAATCCAAAGAGGACCACACCAAGACACATCATAATTAAAATGCCAAGAGCAAAAGACAAAGAGAGAATCTTAAAAACAGCAAGAGAAAGAAACTCAGTTACCTACAAGGGAATACCCATACGACTGTCAGCTGATTTCTCAACAGAAACTTTGCAGGCCAGAAGGGAGTGGCAAGAAATATTCAAAGTGATGAATGCCAAGAACCTACAACCAAGATTACTTTATCCAGCAAAGCTATCATTCAGAATTGAAGGACAGATAAAGAGCTTCACAGATAAGGAAAAGCTAAAGGAGTTCATCACCACCAAACCAGTATTATATGAAATGCTGAAAGGTATCCTTTAAGTAGAGGAAGAAGAAGAAAAAGGTAAAGATACAAATTATGAACAACAAATATGCATCTATCAACAAGTGAATCTAAGAATCAAGTGAATAAATAATCTGATGAACAGAATGAACTGTTGATTGTAATAGAATCAGGGACATAGAAAGGGAATGGACTGACTATTCTTGGGGGGAAAAAGGGTGTGGGAGATGTGGGAAGAGACTGGACAAAAATCATGCTCCTATGGATGAGGACAGTGGGTGGGGAGTGAGGGCGGAGGGTGGAGTGGGAACTGGAAGGAGGGGAGTTATGGGGGAAAAAAAGAGGAACAAATGTAATAATCTGAACAATAAAGATTTAATAAAAAATAATAAATTAAAATTAAAAAAAGAATCAGTTGTTGGGGACGCGGTTGTAATATATGATGCTAGTGGCAATGCGCTTTGCTCACTTTTAATCCATAACTGTCCTCATGGAGGTGTGGGTATCTTTGAATCTTAAATGGGGATTTTTTAAAGGCCGCTGGGTTTTTTAAGATCTTTCCTATTTACTGCTAATAAACCTAGTTGGTACAGGTTGTTTGTTGTTACCTGGTCAGCTCCAACTCCTGGTGACCTGTGCCTGCGTGCTGTGCACTGCACCCTGGACTCAGCGGCCCTGCTTGGCTCCCGTAAGCCCCTGCCTGTGGCTCTCTTATGGAATCAGTTCATCTCATATAGGCAAGGCCCAGCCAAGAGCAGAGTGGGCAGTCAAGAGCAGAGTTGTAAAAGGCTTTGCTTTTTCAATAGGTTAGGTACAAGCTTTCAGAGAGCATTTTTTTTTAATAAATTACATAGAATTCTAAATCTGTTGCACCATTGATTGTTGGTAGGGGTTTTGTTTCAGTGGTTTTATTTGTGTAGGAGAGAAGACAAAAGAATTTTTTGAATAAAATCTTGTGAGGTTTTTATTTCCTTCACATTGTCTTAAGAAGGAAAAATTACTTTTGATGCCAGTTTTGATATATAACAGCATAACAGACATAAACATTGGATCATTTCCCCACCACCACCCTTTTTGGGGTAGAACCCCTGCTGAGAGAGGCCTCAGAAGAGCTTGTCAGCCTAGGCAGCTGCTAATTAGATTAGCTCCAGTGCTTCCCTGGACAGCTTTCAGACACAGGCCCTGTCACATGTGCCGGGAGTGTCAATGCAGGTCCCTTCTTCCCCAACTCCTTTGACTCAAACCAATCCTAACTTGAAAATGAATGGGGTAAACATTCACAGGGTGCCCACTCTGTGCTGGACTCTGTGTTAGGTGTGGGTATTAGAATGGGAAACAGGAAACACATTCTTTGGGGCCATAAAAGTAGGCGCAAGAAGGGGACGCCTGATTCACAATGAATGTAACTCCATGAAATAACACAGGGATAGTATATCTGCAGTATAAACAAAGAAATTAATTGCTCCATCAAGTGAGTTCCTTTTTTTATTTTCCTGGCTTGTAAGCATAATTATTGAATGACTCTTTTTACTTTTAAATGAAAATTGGCAAAACTAAAGTTAGTGAACTGTTGTTAAGTAGTGGTGGACCCATTGGAATTTGAAGGTGTTCTAGAAATCCTCCTTTGGTGGTGGAGACACACACACACATATATGTGTGTGTATATATATATATATCCCCTTCTCCATTTTCTTTTATTGTGAGGCTCACAGAAACACACACAGCCAGCTGGGTCCTGATGGTGGAAGGCACTGGGCCAGTGTGCTCTCTGAAGAGTGACTGCTCCCTGCTGTGCTAGCAGCACCAGCCCCCATGCGCCCGGCTTGTTCCTGGCTTAAATCATCTCAGTGCTCTGAATTCCTCCCTCTGGAGATGTGCTCTGAGCCAGCCCCACCCAGGATGGCATTGCAGCTCTCATGCAAAAGCTTGTCTTCTGATCCTCCCATGGAACATGACAGTTTCTCTGTGATGGCCGAATTAATTATCAGAAATGGTTTGCTGCAGACAGTTGGGTGCTAATTATGATTGGGACCTTTGGGGCCCTTAAGCCCAGATCTGTTGTTTGTTGTTGTTAAAAATGAAAAACCATAACATATTAAAAGAATTATGCTGGTGTTTTGTTTTAACAACTGAAAGTGATGCAGATTGGGCCAGGAAACTTTGTGCTAAACTGTGACCTCCATTAAAGCTCTTTAATCTTTGATTGTGGGGAAAGGGATTGAAGAAGTGGTTAATTAATTGCTACTTTCTGGTAAAGAAGGGATTGAGTTTGGATATTTCAATGCAAAGCAAAAAAACAAAACAAAAAACTGATTAAACTGGAGGTGACATTTGGGGAGGTGTTCTCAGAATTTCTAAGTTTGATTACCTGATTTGATTGCATGATGTGTCCCAGGTTTGTGAAGTCTTTCTAGCCAGTTCTACCTGGGAAGAACTATTTTCAATTAAATGGATCATGACCATTGGAGAGAGAATCATGAAACGCACCTGTGGTGTGGGGTCATGGTGTGAACAAAACTGCCCAGCTCACAAAGCCACGGTTTAGGAGTGGGCCTGTGCTGATACTGGCCTTAGGTATCATTTCATCCTTCCCATCAACAGCTTCGTTAATGAGGTAGAGAGAGGAAGGTGGGGGGTCCCGCCTGGAGCTCTGTGACAGCAGATGGTGGATGCTTTCACTGGATCTCATTGGAGGAAACGAGGAGACCCACAGACACTTGATCATTGGAAGGGATGATATCTATTGGGATACTGTTCAAAAAGTAGGAAGAGGACCAAGTATTAACGGGAAAGCAGAAAAATAGAGAAAATAAGGACAGGGAACTTCCTAGTCAATTCACATAGGTATGTGACTGAGCTGGTTTTCTTTCTTTTTTTTTAGGGGGTGGGGAGTGGGGGTGTAAATCCTCACCAGAGGATATTTTTAGAGAGAGTGGAAGGAAGAGAGAGAGAGAAACATTGATGTGAGAGACACTCTCACATCAGTTGGTTGCCTCCAGCACATGGTCAGCCAAGAGCCTGTAACCGAGGTATATGCCCTTGACTGGAATTGAACCCAGAACCCTTCAGTCTACAGGCCAATGCTCTATCCACTGAGCCAAACCTGCCAGGGCTGGGCTGGTGTTCTTTTGCAAGGCTTAAGATGTGATATAGGCAATGTTCCGAGCATAAATCTAGAAAAATCTTGAATAAATATATAAACAAAAGTCACCCAGAAAATGAATACTTTTGGGAGATTCCATAGTGTTTTTAAACAAGTAGGGTTTGTTTGTTTGTTTGTTTTGTTAAATCAGGTGGCTGATATAAAATAAAAATATGAAAAGTACATGTATCTAATGTTGCATCTGAGACATTACTCGTCAGAATAGACTGTCTGGCAGAAACATGCACTGCCCTTTAGGTCTTACTTATGGACATGGCAGTGCGTGGAGTCCTCACTCATGAACCACTGTCAGTGCAGAATCACTTTTGGGGAAATTAACAGAGGCAAAGACAGGAGTATAAAGTAAGCGGCAGTGTTCCATGCAGAACAGGCTGGAGTGGAGGACACATTTCTGTATACGGCGCTATTTAAAGGCTCTGAAGTTTTCCTCCAATTACACTTTGGTTGAATTTCCTGATACTTTTTCTTCCAAGGTATGAGTGCAAGATAAAACAAATGGAAGTTTAGAGAATTATACTTATTAAATCTCATTTCTCTTTTTCTCTTCCAACTTCTTCTTGATAATTTTAATTCTTACCATGCAGCAATTCAGGACCCCAGTTTTCTCTCTCACGAGCCAGAGGGCAAAGCCCTCTGTGTTTAAAGAGACTCAGTGCCTCCAGTCTGCCCTAGTTCTGCTCCAAGGAAGCTGTGCTGCAGCAGAGCGTCACCTGGCACAGGTAGAGATGGGGAGCTTGGCTCTGTTGGAAAGGGTGAGGCACGTAAGGGCTAAGCCGGCAGCATGGACACCGGGATTTGTTCACAAGTTTCCTCGTTCATTTAGTCACACACTTGTTCACTCACTAACTGGCTCACAGTAACTGGCTGCGTGTGAATAGAGTGCCAGAAACTGTGCATCCATCGTTGTGAAGAAGACATGGGCCCTACCCACAGGGTGCAACTCCCCACCAAGCATTGCAGCAACCATGTGGCCTTATTACCTCACACCAGCAACTTCCATAGACATGAAGCATGTGGGAACCAGGTTAATACAGCCCGAGAGCTGGGCACACCCTTTTATGAGTGGGCACAGGAATTACAACTTTACACTCCCCAGTTTCTGAATATTGGAAAACTACGACGCGCATCAGTGGTTTAATCAGTGTACCTCTGGACACTGTCAGCTTTTGGGTGAGACCTTCCGGGTGACTTTGGGCAGAGTGATGCAGTCAGTCTGAAATAGCCTGCACCAGGCTTCCAGCAGTTTTTTGCTTTGTTTTATTTTGTTTTGAATCCCCACATGAGGATTTTTCTTTTAAATTGATTGGGGAGGACGGGGGGCGGGGGGGCAGAGAGAAACATCAGTCAGTTGCCTCCCGTATAGGCCCTAACTGGGAATCGAACCCGCAATCTGTTGGTGCACAGGATGACACTCCAACCAGCTGAGCCCCCAGCTACAGCACTTCCAGTAGTTTTGAACATGTTTCTGCCACTGACTATCCCTGTCACCTTAGCTGACTGGTGCCCCTGCCGAGTCCCAGGTTCTCATTTGTAAAATAAGACGTTTAAACAAAGTAAATTTAAGGCCCTAATTTTTAAAATCTATGCTTTTTACTTTAATGGGTAATATCATCCCAGTGATTTTAAAGTTTAACCCAACAATTGTGTTACCGTAATGGGGAAGAAAACCCAACCAAACTTTTTTTCCCCGTTTTAGGACAAAATATATTTCAAAAATGTCATCTGAGCTGCCTGAGGTCAGAAGCAGTATTTCAGTCATAACACCTATCATCTGTTGAACAATTAAAATGTGTTGACCTAACAGACATGATCTCAGTTAATACAACAACTTAGGAGGGAGGTTCTGTGATTACCTTTGTACCATTAGAGTGTTCATACTGTCCCCAATGTACAGGTGAGGAAATCAAGACTCAGATTAAGCAACTTCTCAGAGATCAGTGAATATTAAGATGGGGTTTGAGTCCAGTCCTTCTGTGTGCCTCAGCACCTGTACACTCATCGTCTAATCAGCTTTCTAGACACAGCACCCGTCACAGTGGAGAGCTCCAGTGCCTGCCTGGTGGTGGGTGGAATAAGGTTGAAAGGATTGAATGTGATCACTGCAGACGTACTCATGTGGCCTTTCTGTGTATTTCCCGTTATTGACTATTTTGTGTCACAGGGCACAGAGGAATCAGTGTTTCCAGATCATTTTCTTGCCAGTGGTTCCAGTGATAAACCTTCATTAATTAAAATAATGATGTAGCCGAACCGGTTTGGCTCAGTGGATAGAGCGTCAGCCTGCGGACTGAGGGGTCCCGGGTTCGATTCCGGTCAAGGGCATGTACCTTGGTTGCGGGCACATCCCCAGTAGGGGGCATGCCGGAGGCAGCTGATCGATCTCTCTCATCGATGTTTCTAACTCTCTATCCCTCTCCCTTCTTCTCTGTAAAAAATCAATAAAATATATTTTAAAAAAAATAAAAAAATAATGATGTAGTCCTCTGGCAGCACGATACTCAAGTGCGATCTCTTGAACCAGCGGCATTGGCATCGCCCGGTAACTCCTCAGAGCCACTGAATTAGACTTCGCACGCGCACAGGTTCCCTCCACGTGCATGGGGTGGGGAGCTCTTCGTGTCTAGTGGGTCCCGAGAGAACCCTGTGCTGCAGGCAGAGAAACTCACCACCGCTCATGATCGTAGTGTAAGCGCTGTGACCAAGGGGGAAGGTGCAGTGAGCGGGGCAGCCAGGAAGAGTGAGGCTGATCCAAGCACAAGAAAAGCTGTAAAATAAAAATCGATTTCCATGGGCCTTGTTACACAGTTGAGGAAGAAATATTCTTTATTCTTTTGGAAAGAATCATTCTAGAGTGTTTGGAAGTTCAAACAACAAAGTCCAATTAGTGAAAAGTGAGAATTAATAAAAAGAGAGAAGATGAAAACTTAGTTATAAAACACTTCTTAAGGCTCTCATTTTAAGCTCACTGCAGGACTCCTAGCCCCTTTGTGTGTGTTTTTCTCTCCTAAAAATTCACATTTCCTATGAAACAACTCCAAAGTGAAAAATCATATGTGTCGTATGAAATAATTACCGTATTTGTTGTTAAGAGGAAATACACAGCATGCAGCCCCAAATGCCTTTCCTCCCTGTCTCATGCGGCTGTTTCTTAAATGCACAACATTTTATATTCTAACATAGAGTAAACTATATAAGATTTCTTGCAGTCAGTTTAGTCTAACCTACCAGTGAACATTGAAGCTTAGCTTATTTAGAGGAGGTCAATTACGTGTTCAGTGAAGTTTTTAGGTTTACTCTGAAAAAACTAAGAATTGTGTACAAAACA
The DNA here is from genome assembly GCF_964212035.1 of Myotis nattereri. NCBI lineage: Eukaryota > Metazoa > Chordata > Mammalia > Chiroptera > Vespertilionidae > Myotis > Myotis nattereri. Next base: position 132,260,018 of record NC_138075.1, on the reverse strand, counting down.
TAAATGGATGATAGTGTAAATCAAATCTGTTGTGAACTGGGGGAATGTAAGTGAGTTAATACGCGTGTGTACATAATGTGCTCGGATGCGGAGGAAGAGTTTTACAGACTCCTTGACCTTGTGGTGTGCTGATATGTTATAGCAGGTGGCCCCTTTGCCAGGATTCCCAGAGCGCTCCATGCCAACATCTAGGCTCATGTTCTCCAAACTGCTAATTAATGTAAAGTCAGCTTCATATATTGAGATGTTTAATCGATTGGCAGACTCCTGTCAATAAATATGTCTCTTAAGTGGTTTGTAATAGACAGGCTAATGAAGTCCTCTCATGCGTGTCAGAGCTATTGGGAAAAATCTCTCCTCCTGAGCGTCCTGCCACACGTTGTTACTCTCCCTCCGACGCAGGGAAGAATGTCCTTCAGCATCGCTGTCTGACCTATGGAGAGGGTATCTGGAGAACTAGAACTTGAACTTCATTTTATTTTTTTTTAATGTATTTTTATTGATTTCCGAGAGGAAGGGAAAGGGAGAAAGAGAGAAACATCAATGATGAGAGAGAATCACTGATCGGCTGCCTCCTGCACACGCCACCCTGGGGATTGAGCTCCCAACCAGGCATATGCCCTGACTGGGAATCGAACTGTGACCTCCTGGTTCATAGGTTGACGCCCAGCCACTGAGCCATGCCAGCTGGGCATGAACTTCATTTAATGCCAGTGGTCAGTCAAGCAACTCAAGGTGGAAAAGATGGTCACTGGTGATATGAATGATTTTAATAGCAACGTTCCCTGAGCAGTCACTGCATGCAAGGCTCTGTGCTCAGTACTCTAACTTCAGTTACCTCACTCATTCCGTCTTAGCAGCAACTCTGTGAGGAGGGGCACATTTCTCAAACCTCTCAGACCCTTCTTTGTAACCAATGTTTTTGTCAGGCCACTGCGGTCCTGAAACAGATTGCATTCCACATGTCATTGTTTTGAAAAAGTCACTGTAATTCCATTTTTCGGAGCTTTGAAGAAGGAAACATCACCAGTTTATCAGTGCTGCTCACATGAAGAGCTAGGGAGGTGCTACCACCTCCGTCAGAGCACCCCGGGCCTCTGCCCTTACAGGCGCTGACCACGTTGGAAGGACAGTAATTTTTCTGTCTTGAGATCTTTTCCAGTTTAAAATTTCCAACTCCACCCATCCCAAGAGCTCATAGGCCCAGACAGGCAGACCTCATAAACCAGATGCAATATTAGGTTTATTAATATTGAGCAATGGTGTGTTTCTCTGCCTGCAGCACAGGGCATTGTGAGAGTAGACAGGCGGCAGGCCTGGTGGGGACTCCCTGGACCCAGGGGACAGAGCTCTTCATAGGTGGACACTGGGAGAGGAAGCCTGCCTCCTGCTCGAACCTGGTCCCCATCCTCTGGGAAGCAGGCAAGAGAAGGCTCCCTTCAGCATGTATGGAAGGCTTAGCGTGAAGGAGCACAGTGACTGATTCTGCCTGAATTTCCCCACGCTCCTCCACTTGCCTTTGTTTATTAATAAATACGGTGCACCTAGTGTTCCCATCTGGCAGCGCACAGAGAGGGGCATCAAAATGAAGTAGTGGTTATAGCCCCTAAATACTAATGAAGGTGAGATCCACTTGGCATGGTAGAAAGGTAGGTCTTTACTTTAGAGTTCTTAATTAAGAATTGCCAAGTGACTAATATTAATTAGGAAGCCAGCTGTATCCTTCAGTTCTGTGGTATATTTCTTCTTAGGAACCTTTGAAGGGAGTAATTCTGAGCCTCTTTTAATCAATCAGCCATGAGCAATTATCTATTAAGTATACTCTGTCTGTGGGGTCAGGCCATGTGGACAGAGATTTATAAGGTACAGTCTCTGCCTTCAGAGGAGCGCGCACCAGCAGAGCAGTGTTTCAGGACAGTGAAGCGTACGCAGCTTTTTATCATCAGGGCCGGGTGAGGAGTGTGGCGGTGCAGTGAGGGGGAGCTCTTTCACACTCCACAGGTGCCCTCTCTCCGCCAGGGTCGCAGGGGCCGCCAGTGTAAGTGATGGGAAGGCCTGTAGCCCTAGGCGTGGTGGGTGGACGAAGGCTGAGGGCCACCCAGCAGACTGGAAAGTTGGAGTTCCAAAGAAGGAATAAGGATCATGGGATGAAATAGTGGGGATGACTAGAATGGGCTGCGAAGAGAGAGGGACAAGATTTTCAATGGATAATGAGCCCTGGGCAGCCCTCAGAGGTGGAAGGAAAGGGAGCAAGCCAGTGGGCCAGAAAGGGAAGGAATGGGCTGTGCTGGTACTCACCCCAGCTCTTCAGAGCCCAGCCTCTTCCCAGCTGTTGGGTGATGGTTCTGTTGGTGCTGTTCATGCCTCCACACATGTACTTTCTAATATGGCAGTATTTCCGCAATGTTTTCATGCTGGACACAGTGCAGTGGCCATGTACTAATATACTTTTAAATTCCATCTGCATTATTAACACATTTTCAATCACTTTCTTTAGTCTAGATCGGGGTGGGCAAACTTTTTGACTCAAGGGCCACAATGGGTTCTTAAACTGGACCGGAGGGCCGGAACAAAAGCATGGATGGAGTGTTTGTGTGAACTAATATAAATTCAAAGTAAACATCATTACATAAAAGGGTACGGTCTTTTTTTTCAATAGTTTTATTCATTTCAAACGGGCCGGATCCGGCCCACGGGCCGTAGTTTGCCCACGGCTGGTCTAGATGATCAACAGTACCGTATATGAAACCCATGATTGTAGTGTTTTCCAGTTTCCTACCATGGCCAATCTCAAGCTGCCAATATGATGGCACTGGGCATGGAGTTGGAAATAGCGGTACATACATCCGTTTATTCTATTTCCGGTGCACTGATCCAGTAGCTGCAAATAACCTCAAGAGCATAGAAAAGAATAAGATGTTGTCCTAACCGGTTTGGCTCAGTGGATAGAGCCACGACCTGCGGACTGAAGAGTCCCAGGTTCCATTCCGGTTTCGGGCACATCCCCAGTTGGGGGCGTGCAGGAGGCAGCTGATCGATGTTCCTCTCTCATCGATGTTTCTAACTCTCTATCCCTCTCCCTTCCTCTCTGTAACAAATCAATAAAATATATTTTTTTAAAAAAGAATAAGATGTATAAGCATAAGAAAGTGAGAAGTTTTGTTTTTTGAGACAGGTTAATGTATATATAATTGATTCAAAATAATCTGCACATACTTAAAGTGTGATTTTTAAAAAAATCCCCAGTGTGGCCTCCTGCAGGGATTGAGTGCCCTGAGCTGGAGGGTGGGGGGAGTGGCAGGGCAGTGGCAGGATCATGGACTCATACTCTCGGGTCTTAGAATGAGGGGCTTTATAAGAAGCATTTCAGTACCTCTGTCCATATCCCTGTGTTCTTAAGTCTCTTGACATTGATACATTAATATCCATTGAATTCTAGTTTCTTGAACCCCTAGCAATTGAAGATGGATTATATGAAGATGAAGTTGTAATATACTTTTGACTTTGCCTGGCGAGTATTAATTTTAGCAGGGGTTGTGTGTGCGTGTGTGTGCGTGTGTGTGTTTCAATCTCAAATTGCAGGTCAGTTTGTAATTCTCTCTTACTTTTTAATTTAATATGCCCACATTTATTTATTTTATTTATTATTTTTTAATTTATCTTTATTGTTGAAAGTATTACAGATGTCCCCTTTATTTTTGTTTTTCCGCATTGACCCCCTCCACTCCGCACCCGCCCCTCCCAAGCCTTCGCCACACTATTGTCTGTGTCCATGGGCTATGCATATATGCATATAAATCTCCCAGTTTATATCTCCCCACCCACCCTGCCCTCCCTCTGAAATCCGTAAATCTCTCTTCATTTCATCCGTAGAAGCGCAGATGGCTGAGTTGGATCTGGGAGTGAGTGCTTAGGTCTTCTCCTGCAGGGGTCCTGAGCCCAGAAATCTGCAGCCCTCCATGTTCCCTCACACTCTCTGGGTAGCTCTTCCTTCAGATGGCCTCGGAGAGCTGCAGGCTGGGAGCCCCTGAGTGCGAGCCCAGCCGGGCTTCTTCACAAGTTTGCTCTCTGTAGACTTGGACTCCGCTTAGGGAGCAGTTGGATGTGCGCGTCTCTGTGAGCTCTGCTGCTGACCCTTTCTTCTCCCGTCTGTTCTACTGGTGCTCATTTCCTTCAGGCTGCACGCGCGCGTGTGCGTGTGCGTGTGTGTGTGTGTGTGTGTGTGTGTGTGTGCGGCCTCCAGCCTTGGTTTATAAACAGCCGTTTTCACGAAATCGCCACATCCAGAACAAGCTTTTTTCCCAAATAAAACACTTTTCACCGAGGGCTTTCTGGACCCCTACCTGCTGGTGCTTTGGTGAAGTCCCGATCAGCTGCCCTGCTTGGAATGCTGCCCTAATTCCGTGGCTCTGAAATCTTGTTATTATTACAGACAGTTTCCTTCAGAGGAGAAGCAGCCTTGGAACTAGGGGACCCCTGCTTTTCTCTTTGTTTTGTAACTTGGAGAATTTTACTAACTTGGTGTCACCTTCTTCCTCAGGTTGAATCTGTTAAATAGCTACATATGAGCGGGATCTATACGGAAAACAAAAGAAGTACAGAAACACTGTTTGTGGAGAGAGATTTTGCCATATCCACAAACCCCTGTGTTGTTATAAGGTTTAACGTTTTTCCTGAAATCAGTTCACATCCTTAAATTAATTTTTAAAAGAAACTATATTGCACTTGAGAAAAATACGTACGTAGAATTAAAATGTAAAGTTTGCATCACTCATCTCACTGAACACCTCTGAGACACATGCTTGGGGGAGATGGTATATCAAAGGGCTGGGAGGGGTGAGGGAAGCAGCCGTTTATCCCTTGCTTTAATGTTCAAGTTTAATTTCACTTGCTAGTTTCGTTTATACTGGGATTTTTCAGCCTCAGCACTGTTGACCTTTCGGAGCAGACAGTTCTTTGTTGGAGACTATCCTATGCATCATAGGATGGTTAGCAGCATCCTTGGCCTGTAACCACTACATGCCAGTGGCACACCCCCAGTGTGACAACCACAGGTGTGTCTAGACATTGCCAATCGGGCCCCTGGTGGAGGGCAGGTCTGCCTGGTTGACAGCCATTGTGTAAATATACAAGTCATTATGTTGCTTTTACTACTGTGGTGGTTGTCTTGAATTGTTACTTTAGTAAGTGTGCATATTTAAAATACACTGCAGCGTTTGAGACCCTGATTGGTAGCATTCTTGTGACCATGCGTGTAACTCCCCGGTTATAGGGAAATGGAAGTGGCCTTGGCCGCTCTCTCCTGAGACTGCCTTGGGCACACTTTGTCCCTTCCCTGTTGAGATGAGTTGCCTCTGCCCACTATTTGTCAGTTCCCACAGGACTCCTTGGTGAATGAAAGACTGATCTTCCTGGCATGTTTCTAGCTTATATGCAGATATGCTTCATTTTAAGAAAATTCAATGTCAAGTGACTTTATACACTGTTTACATCAATGGAGGCCTGCATTCTTGTGCGATACTACTTTAAATGTATTATCTTTTTTACTTTTCCAGAAGTTCTTTTTTATTTCCTGTGAGAAAACCTAAGCTTAGATAGGTTAAGTGGCTTGCCCAGAGCCACAGTGCTGAAGTTACTTTCCCATTAAAGGGGATACTGGAAGCTATGTGTCCCCAACAAAGAAACGCTTACATTAATGATGAAATACAGCATGGATTCACAGGTACCCTGTCAGTAATTTGTTTATGATTATGTGGGAGATACCGATGCTGTACTTTTGTTTAAAATCATAAAATTATAAACTATAATCATTACTGCTTAAAAAATACTTTGGATGTAAACTTGAAAGAAATTTACTGAGATACTAGTAAAAGTTATGTTTAAGTAGAAGACATCTGACTTTCTAAATGGGTTGAAGTATGTTTCTGTTTCTTTAAAAAGCAAAAATTTTAAGTTAAAAACAAAGGAACATATAGTTCAAATTACAAGTTTCCTTTTCTTATGATTCTAGCTAAGAAATGTGTATTTTCTGCACATGTACAAACGTTCATGTGTCCATATGTTTGGGGTCAACATTCTTTCAGAGTTGATTTAATTTTTGCTTTATCTCTGGCCAGCTACCTCTGTTGACAGAAAGAAACTCAGAATATTTCTATGGGGTACCCAGCCAAAACAATAAGCACTGATGGAAGAGGCAGTGGGTCTGCTCCCTCTGTTTTTGGTGGTTGGTTTGTTTGTTTGTTTTCTTAATCCTCACCCAAGGATATTTTTCCCATTGATTTCTAAAGAGAGTAGAAGGGAGCAGGGGGAGGGAGGTGGAGCGGGGGGGGGGGGGTGGGGAGAGAGAGAGAGAGAGAGAGAGGAGAGAGAGAGAGAGAGAGAGAGAGATCAACATGCGACACATCAATTGATTGCCTACCACATGCGCCATGACAGGGTCAGGGATTGAACCTGCACCCTCAGCACATGCCGTTGACCAGGAATCAACCCAAGACCCAATGCTCTGACCACTGATCCACACAGGCCAGGGCTGTTTGTTTCCTCTGGGATGAGACTAAGCCTTACCTACTGAAAGGCAAGGCAAGGTTGGTTCCCTCCTAGTGACACCCATTGCTCATGTTGCTGTCACAGAGGGGTAGTGATAGTAGGCCATGTTGTCATCAAATTGATGAGACTGAACTGCACACATGGTGTGCCCTGTTATGTCAGCCAAATAGACACTTGTTGTCCTGCAGGATTCACAGTACATTTTTTTAAAAACTGCATGGCTGTTATCGCACATGATATTTTTATTTAAACTTTTTCCCTCAATGTCTTTCCATTCATTTTTAATTTCTTAGTACTTCATTATTGACAGATGTGCTTTGAGTGGAGTATTTGGGTAACAATCGTGAACTTTGTTTTCAAGATTTGCTAAGTATCTTACCTTTAGTCCTCATAACCATTGTGTTGGTGATAGGGAGAATGCCCATTTCATATGTGAGTAAGGTGAGGCTCAGACAGGGTAACAGTCCCCACCTCTGTGGCTCTATATCAGGGGTCCTCAAACTTTTTAAACAGGGGGCCAGTTCACTGTCCCTCAGACCATTGGAGGGCTGGACTATAGTTTAAAAAAAAACAACTATGAACAAATTCCTATGCACACTGCACATATCTTATTTTGAAGTAAAAAATCAAAATGGGAACAAATACAATATTTGTATTTGCATGTGGGCCGTAGTTTGAGGACACCTGCTCTATATGGTGGAATATTCCACAGTGATTCCTTCTGAACATGGGATAAGTCAGTTCCATTTTAGGGAGCTTTCTTTTAGGTGTGTATAGTTCTTGTTAAATGCTATCTATTTCTTCACTTAATATCTGCTAAAAGTTTGTAATGCTTTTTGCTTATTGACTGTTTCCATGTACACCTAAATTGAAATTGAGATTTTGGTTAAATAATTGCCCTAGCCGATTTGACTCAGTGGATAGAGCATTGGCCTGCAGACTGAAGGGTCCCAGGTTCGATTCCGGCCAAGGGCATATGCCTGGGTTGTGGGCTCTATCCCTAGTAGGGGGCGTGCAGGAGGCAGCCAATCAATGATTCTCTCATCATTGATGTTTCTCTCTCTCTCTCTCCCTCTCCCTTCCTCTCTGAAATCAATAAACAAATATATTTTAAAAAAATAATTGCTCAGTAGGATTATTTCCCTTAAGTACAGGAGGACGTGATTTATTAATGTTGCCCCTGTTCGTAATGGGAGGGTGCATACAGCTCATCTCAACTTTAAAGGAACTCTTACCCATAGTTGGAACTCTTTTTTTTTTTTTTCTGGGCTTGATTCTATGCCTACCCTCCCCATAACCACTCAGTTTCCAAGAAATATCACCTGGTGTGAGGTTGTTTTATATATGTTTGCATACATGCAATCCTCACACCCATAGATAGATAGTCTTCTGCACTCACCAAAGCATTGTGTCCTGACTGGAAAAAGTTTTAAAATGTTGTTTTTAAAGAGCTGTAGGCGTTTTAATATCAGTTTCTTCTCAGCTTTTCTCTGATGTGCCTCAGAAGAAATGTACAGTAACAGAATATGGCATTACTGCAGCATGCCTGTCTGAATAGACTTCAGGCCATCGAGCTAGATTTCCCTGAAAAGGGAGCATTCCTAGCCACATACCCATTAAAGAGACACCCAGGGAGGCAAGCCCAGACCTTTGGTGCCTGCAGGTGTCATTTTCTCATTCTCACTATTTGAAAGTATTCCCCAGCACCATGGCAAACAGGACCAGAGCTCACGGCCTTAATGAAAAGGAGCACTGCCCAGTATCCAGTGGGTGTGGACTGAAACCTCAGGCCCAGACAGAGTGTAAAGTTGGCATGTCAGTGGCCAAGCGTCCAGCCCGTGTGGTCTCCGAGCCTTTGTGCTGGTGGCCTGAGGCGTCGCCGTGACGTGGTCTCGCCAGGGACTCACAACCTGCTTATAAGCAATTCCAAGTGCTTGAAGCACAGAGGCATATGGACATTTCACTCTCAGGCTGAATATGCAACATCCAAATGAATGTTCACATTGGGTTTTTTAAAATGGGGAAAATTCCAGCTTTTTCTCACTGGTGTGCCTTTTGGAGTTAGCGCCCTTCAGAGCAGCTGGAGAGGGACTGACTGTAATGTAAGCAGAGTGGCGTTTGCAAGTGAGAGCTGTATGAGAGGATGATTTTGGAAACACTACTCTGGGTGTCGAATTGAACAAAGAGTCATTACTGAGGGAAAAAATAACCAGAAACACATTGTTAATACTCTCTCGGATTTGGGCCTGGAGAGCCATACTGTGAAATGAGGGGAAGATAAATAGAGAGAAAAACAGCAAATTAAGAGGACAAATAACCTGGGGGAAGGTGGGGTGCCCACTGGCGTTGGCAGAGAACATATAACCAGCATCTGACGCATTTCCTTAAGATTCAGTGTGTTTGCAAATTGCTCCGTTGCATCTTACAGAATCTAATCTGAGCAACGAAGAGCTGACTAGTGAACATAGTTGGTTGAATTCCCTCAGTACTCCTGAAATATAACAGAGCAAGGAACAGTGTAATGAAAAATAACAGAGAGAGTAGCTAGGGGCTTAACTTATGATCAGTGTTCATTACAACAAATGACACTCACTGCGGAGTTACCATAAAGATTATTGACTCTTATGTAATGTGGTTCCCATCTGAATAGATTCGGGAACAGCTTAGCATGTGAATGGGAGAGCTGAAGCAAGAGGAGGATGGAAGATGCACTCAGTGTCCTTACTCGTTCGTTCAATTAATACTAGTGAGCCGCCCATTCAGAACCCTGGACAGAGCAGAGGCTGGCCCTTCTTCCACAGGTCTGCATGGTCGTCTTGAGCACTGACCAGCATGTGATATGAAGACCAGGCTCGGAAAGTGACTAAACTTTTTTAAAATTTGTTTTGCAATTATAGTTGACATTCAATACTATCTTAATTTCAGGCATACAACACAGTGATCAGACATTTTTATGTACTTTACGAAGTGATCAATTAGATACAGAAAGTGACTAAACTTGTTGATAGCTTTATATCCAAGCTTTATATCCATCTTATGTTCTCTGCCAGTTTTTGTTTCTCTCAAGCATACATGTTACAACATTTAAAAAATATGTCTTTGGAAAGAAGCTATCATTTATGTGATTTCATCCTCCTAATGACTCTATGAAGTATGTACTATTATTAACAGTCCCATTATCCAGATGAAAAAGTATGCTCAGAGAGGTTTAGTTCACCAGGTTTATTTAGCTGCAAATTATTATAGATGAACTCCAAACTAGGTCTCTCCAGCAGTCTGCCAGACATTCCACGTAGGTGCTGAGCATAGGGAGTTATGTGTTCTCTCTCTCTCTCTCTCTCTCTCTCTCTCTCTCTCTCTCTCTCTCTCTCTCTCTCTCTCTCTCTCCTCAGCTGGATTTTGAAATCAGGCAAATTGGAGCTTAGACCTTTACTTTTCCATTTGAGATGAGATTCTGCATAGTGGCTGAGTGACTTAACCTCTCTTGCCAGTGGTTGTAATGAAAAAGAAAGTTTATGTTTAATGTATGGCTAGAATGATTTCCTCATTCAGTCCTCCCAACTGTAAGCAGTGTAGGCCTGATTATTATACCCATTTTACAGGTTGAAAAACTGAGGCTTACAGGAGCCCAGGTTGCACAGCCAGTGTTCAGGAGTCATATGAGCCTTGCTCACTGTGGGCAGTTTGTAAGTCAGCTCTGCAAAATGGCCTTCAGAAGAGAGGTTCCCCAGTAATGTTAGCCACAGGTGAGGGTGGCGGCCCTCAGTGACGTGAGAGATGCAAGCACAGGGGACCCCAGTGAGGCTAATGGGTGAGGGGCTGTGTTGTTGCAGGGAAAGGAGCAGTGGCATTTGGGAACAAATCAGCATTTGTCAAAAGAATAATGAAGGCATCTGTGGGAGTTCAACAGTGGATGGGTCTTTGGGTCTTCCCTTCCTTTAGTTTTCAGTTTCATATTTCTGAGTTTTATGGGGGGAAAAATATCTTGAGAAGGACTGGGGAATTTAAAAATAATGTTACCTCAACATAGCCAACAGGCTTAATATATGTCCCCTATCTCTCCTGAGCACCTTGTTCTCTCCTTTGTAAAAGCCTCATGGCTGCCCTAGCCGGTTTGGCTCAGTGGGTAGAGTGTCAACCTGCAGACTGAAGGGTCCCAGGTTCGATTCCAGTCACGGCACATGCCCAGGTTGCGGGTTTGGTCCCCAGTAGGGGGCGTGCAGGAGGCAGCCAATCAATGATTCTCTTTCATCATTGATGTTTCTATCTCTCTCTCCCTCTTCCTCTCTGAAATTAATAAAACTTATATTTTTAAAAAAGCCTTGTGGCCACCTGCAGTGAGATTCTATAGACCTCCCTACAGCCCACCGCCCACACTCTCTGGACCATCAGTTGGAGATGGACAGGGGACGGAACAGGAGAGGGTTGAGTACCAGAGTCCAGATTTAGTATTTGCCACTTTAGAAGGAGCAGAGCTGAGTGACAGGGTCTGGCTTGCCTGGAAAATGGCAAATCTTATTAATGCGCTCAGCCTATAGCTGCTGCTTCTTGGACCCCTCCTAGCATAAGCCTCTGGAATGTGTACTCTGGCCAATGTCAAGCTGAGCATTTTTGGCTTTTGTAGGTGTGTTTGTTTTCTTGCTTTTGGGAAAGAGAGGGACTGACTATACTTTCCTCCAACCAAGCAGTGTACATGGGCTTTAGGACTCATTTGTACTGGCCTAAAGAACTTCCCAGGTTCATACTCAGAACTATTATAAACAATTAAAGATATTGGAATGACCTCTAGATAAGTGAGATTACTTTTTCAAAAAATTATGTGGTATATATATTCATTCTTCCTTTCCCTAAAGCACTAAAAGTAACCATGTGCCAAGAAAGGGTCCCTCAGCTTTCAAAAAGAAGGTGGCTCCATCCCACCAGACTCCCGTGCCCTCTGTCTGTATTGTGCAGAACGGTGACTGTGACGACCTGTGGCTCCTGGATTCTACTTTGTCTGATTGGGATGTGCCTTAAGAGTAACATACTCACCAGATTTCAAAGATACTTAGTACCAAAAAATCGTTACATGTATATGACATACTTAACAAATCATTCATCTTTAAATTGAGGATACAGTTGACCATTAATTGTTTATATTGATTACATGTTGAAATGATCATATTTTGGATATACTGGGTTAAATGAAATATATTATTAATATTCATTTTATCTGTGTCATTTTACTTTTTAAATGTGGCTACTAGAAAATGTAAAGTTATATTTATAAATCTCATATTTTGGTCAGAGATATTCTGTAGCTAAGATTTTTTAAAATTGGTTTTTTGAAATATTTATGAGGGGGAAATTAACTCGCTGTAAATATTCAACATAGCAAGAACTACTCCCTAATAAGAGAGGCTTGTTTTACTATTCTCTGGAAAATATGTTGGGCAGAAATCTTCTTGGTTATAATAGCTATTTAGGGAGAATATTTTTCCATGAGAACATAGGTGAGCTTGAGTCCATTATTGCAGAACATGGTTTGTTAACATTTGAAAGAACTACTTTGCATGTGCTTCCTCTGTGATCTTTCACCCAGGCGTTGTTGTATCAGCCACCTCATGACCACACCCACTGGATGTACTAGAAACCATTACCAAGGGCAGGCCCAGGCAGTATTCCATGGGTACTCTGGTCGTCTGGCACCTCCACCTCATGCTTTGACTTTCACCTTGCTCTCACCATCTGTGTTTAGATGCTCTAACACCTTCCAGGAGTGTTTTGTGGGTGAGATTCCTAGATGAAACACTTGAGATTCTTGGACGAAAAGGTCTGTTGTGACAAGCTTTAGCTCTTCTCTCCCCACCCACAGCCACAGTTGTGCTCTGAGTTGACAAGGTCTCTGGGGAGCATCAAATGACTAAGGCTTGAGTCCTGAGAAAGCGTCAGACCCTCCACTTGATGCATTCCCAGAGTCCCCACCCAGATTTACTGCTGATGCATAGAATCTTCTAGGACGTCGTTTTTACATCAGGCATAAACCACGAGCATCTTAGTTTTTAACCTGTTTTCACTCGAAGACCATACGTTTCTGGGACTCTTAAAAGGGATGGGATCCAAAGACTTGAGCTCTCACAGATGTCTTCTCCATGATTCTTTTGACAACTGTTGGTTTGTTCCCAAATACCACTTTGTTCCTTTGCCCATGAAAACCTCATTCCTCCCATTCTGCCAGTCTCTCCTTACCATTGGCCAGTATTTCAATGATTGGGATCAGGATTGGAGGCATAGCACAAATCAACTTCATATGCCATGTCCCAGGTATGGGGTTTGGGCACTTCAGAGAGAGCCCAGCTGACGCGAGGGAGTTTGCTCTGCCAGAAAATGATAAGAGGTCATGCATGGGTTTTACCTGTAGCTGCTTCTTCCTGACATTCACCTGGTGAGAGTCTTCTGGTCAGAGCACCAGATAAGTCCATCTGTAAGGTAGATGGATGCATTCTCGGTTTTGTTTACTAAGTTTATTTTATTTTTTAAATCTCTTTCCTCTGTCTATGAGTGAAATGTGACTCTCCACATAGAAAACCAGTGGAGAAGGGGAGGGGCAAATGATACAGTGCTGTCTAAAATCTCAGGCATCATGCCATAATCTGACCAGAACATACAAAGAACCTTAGAGATGTGAGCCCTGAAGGTTTCAGTTAACATGATTTTGCTTAAGGTTAAAAGAGCTGATAAACATAGTGTGGTATAATTTTTGTATGTGAAGTGTTCAAGTTCCACTCAGATGCCCAGCTCTGACCAGGTTAGTGCTGTAAGTGGGTGCAGTCTGATCCAGCTCCCAGTCTGTGTGTGAGGGCAAGAGGCGGCCTGCGTGCTAGACAGTCACCACCTATGTAAGTCCACATGCCCCATTTTCTGACTAGGGAAACGCAAATTGTGGATTAATTGCAAAGAACCTCATTCGGTGTTATTTGCCCTGCACTCTGGAACCTGCAGGCTTGTAGGTAAAGAGTTGTTTAACTTTCTACTAACTTAACCATGAGTCCCCTGCCATGGTCAAATCATCAGGTCCCCTGGACTGAGAGAAACTGTGAGGGAACTATTGTCAGTCCCAGGAGCAGAGTCTAAATTGTTAGCCACAAACAAGAGGAAGATGAGGACAATGAGTAATACCTCTATATTTTACCACTTGTCCTCATCTGCAAAAGAAAAGGAAAGAAAAGGAAAAGCGTTCTCTGTTTACACAGTGTCATTTCTAGTTCAGTGACACTAACTCTATATCTGTGACATCATTGATATCTAGAGCCACAGGACAAATATGCACCCCACAGGGTTTCTTTAATTCATGTGACATTGTATAAGGTTTAAATGAGTTAATATATAGAAAACTCCACAGAGGCTGCATGTGGCAATGCTACAGTATAGTCATTGCTGCAAGAGTTTTGCTACCGTGATCACTAGCTTAAAAATGTTAGAGGTTGTGAACAACCTGGAGCCATTCATGAAGGAACCATGTGTTACCAGAAAGACTCATATATCCATAGTAAAAATTTATTCTGATTTTTAACTTGTCCAAAGGAAAAGAAAAAAAAGCCACTGGTTTTATGATGTTCATTTTAACGTAATTCTCTGTTATAAGCAATTACTATCTTCAGCTAGTTCTTACTAATCGCACATATGATGAACACTCAACAAAAACCCATTGTACCTTAAAGGAATTTAATGGAAACCCTGGTCACAGTACTGTGAAAGAGCCTCCATGAGAGGATGACTGACTGGGCTCCCAGTGGCCTCACTAAATGGTGCCAAGACCCATTTACTCCATCCCCAGCCCTACCTTTAGCCTCCCAGACTCAGAACCCTTGCAGTAACTGAGGAAAACACGTAAGAAACTGATGTAGGAACCAGACTAGAGCAGCCCGTTGGCCTGCACAGCACACATTCTTTCAGTAGACAGCTCTAAATGTGAAAGGGATATATAATCAATTGATGAGCACGGAATTGGGATATTGGGAAATGTTCCTTGGCTAAGATATTCTCTCAATTTACCAGTAAATATTTATTAGGTGGGCTAGTGTGTGGCAGGTACTGGAGAAACAAAATGACTAAGATAGTCCTGTTTCAGAGGCACTAATGACACTCACATAGTTGGATATTTCCATTACATCATACAGTCACTCATTCAGTCAACAATCATTTATTGTGTGCCTATGGCATAGCAGTCACAGAGGATACTAAATAAGGCAAAGTTCCTACTCTCCTGGGAGACAGGAAACAAGTAATCATATAAACAAAATAATTATATTGTGACTACTTGTGTGAAGAAAATACATATGGTTAAAGATAGATAATGTGGGCAAAAAAGACCTCTCTTAGGTATTCATACTGGAAGCAGAACTATATTTTAAAAACTCTTGGGAGACTTTAAGGGAAAAAATTGATAGCCTTACAGTCATAGTGGGGGACTTGAGCAGCCCACTGACATCACTCAATATATCTTGAGGGGAAAAAATCAGCAAGGAAACAGTGACCCTAAATGACACACTAGATCAGCTGGATTTAATTGATATTTACAGAACATTTTCATCCCAGAGCAGCAGAATATACATTCTTCTCAAGTGCACATAGAACACTCTCAAAGATAGACTATAGGTTAGGGCAAGGAGATTGAAATCATATCAAGCATCTTCTTGTATCACAATGGCACGAAACTAGAAAGCAACTACAACAAAAAACATTCAAGCACATGGAGGCTAAATAGCATGTTATTAAACAATAAATGGATTTCCAATGAGATCAAGGAAAAATCAAAAACTTCCAGGAAACAATTGAAAATGAACACACAACAAACCAAAATCCATGAAACACAGCAAAAGTAATCCTGAAAGGGAAGTTCATAGCATTACAGGCCTACCTAGAGAAACAAGAAAAATCTCAAATAAACAATCTAACTCTACATCTAAAAGAATTAGAAAGAGCCCAGTCGGCAGGGCTCAGTGGTTGAGCATCGACCTATGAACCAGGAGGTCTCAGTTTGATTCTCAGTCAGGGCAGATGCCCAGGTTGCAGGCTCGATCCCCAGTGGAGAGTGTACAGGAGGCAGCTGATCAATTATTCTCTCTCATCATTGATTTTTCTCTCTCTCTCCCCCTCTCCCTTCCTCTCTGAAAGCAATAAAAATTAAAAAAGAAAGAGAATGACAAGAAAAACCCAGAGTAAGTAGAAGGAAGGAAATAATAAAGATCGGAGTGGAAATAAATGGCATAGAGACTAAAAGAAACAATACAAAAGATCAATGAAACCAAGAACTGGTTCTTTGAAAAGATAAACAAGATTGATGAACATTTAGCCAGACTTATCAAGAAACAGAGAGAGGACCCAAATAATAAAATCAGAAATGAAAGCAGTGAAGTAAAAACTGACATCACATAAGAATTATGAAAAAAATATTATGAACAATTAGATTTCAACAAGCTGTACAAGATGTATGGAATGGACAAATTCCTAGAAACATAGAATATTTCAAAACTCAATCAGGAAGAATCAGAAAATATAAACAGGCTGTTAACAAATAATGAAATTGATGTAATAATAATAATAATAATAATAATAATAATAATAAAACTCCCAGTAAACAAAATTCCCAGTACAGATGGCTTCACAGTGAAGTTTAACCAAACATTTAAAGAAAAACTAATACCTGTCCTCAAATTATTGCAAAAAATTCAAGAAGAGGGAAGACTTCCAAGTTCTTTTTATGAGGCCCGCATTGTCCTAATTCCAAAACCAGATAAAGACACTACAAAGAGAATTACAGGCCAGTATCCCTGATGAACATTATATTAGCAAATTGGATCCAGTAAAACATTAAAATGATCATACACTACGACCAAATGGGATTTATTTCTGGGATGCCATGTTGGTTCGATATTTGCAAATCAATAATCATGATACATCACATAAACAAAATAAAGAATAAAAATCACATGATCATAACAATAGACAAAAAAGGCATTCAATAAAATCCAGCATCCAGTTATGATAAAAACTCAGCAAAGTGAGAATAGGGATCATACCTCATATTAATAAAGGCCATATATGACAAACCTATAGCCAACATCATAATCAATGGACAAAAACTACATGTGTTTCCCTTAAGATCAGGAACAAGACAGGGATGATCACTTTCACCACTCTCATTCAACTTGATACTGGAAGTCCTAGCCACAGCGATCAGACAAGAAGAAAAAATAAAAGGCATATGAATTGGAAAGGAGGAATAAACTTGTCATTATTTACAGATGACATAATATTGTGCAGAGAAAAACCTTAAAGACTCCACTAAGAACCTATTTAATAAATGAATTTAGCAATGTAGCAGGATACAAAATTAACACCTGGAAATCGATGGCATTTTTATACAACATTAATGAATCCTCAGAGAAACTAAAAAAAAAAAAAAAAAAAAGTTCCATTTCCCATTGCAACAAAAACAATAAGATACCTGTTAATAAACTTAACCAAGGAGGTAAAAGACATACACTTAGAAACCTATAGGACATTGAAAAAGGAAACAGGAGGATACAAACAAGTGGAAGCATATACCATGTTCATGGGTTAGAAGAATTAACATCATTAAAATGTCCATACTACCCAAAGCAATGTATATATTTAATACATTTCCTATTAAAATACCAATGGTATACGTCACAGATCTAGGACAAATACTCCAAAAGTTTATATGGAGCCAAAAATGTCCGAATAGCCACAGCAATCTTGAGAAAGAACAAAGTTGGAGGAATCTTAATACCAAATGTTAAACTATACTACAATGCCATTGTAATCAAAGCAGCCTGGTACTAGCATAAGAACAAGCATATAGATCAACGGAACAGAACAGAGAGCCCAGAAATTGGCCCACACCATTATGGTCAATTAATATTTTACAAAGGAGGCAAGAGCATACATTGGAGTAAAAACAATTTCTTCAACAAATAATGATGGTAAAATTGGACAGATACATACAAAAAGTTGAAACTAGACCACCAACTTATACCATACACAAGAATAAACTCAAAATGGATAAAAGACTTAAATATAAGTCATGAAATCATAAAAATTCTAGAAGCAAACATAGGCAGTACAATCTCAGACATCTCATGTAGCAGGATTTTCACTGATATATCTGCTAGGGCAAGAGAAACAAGGGAAAAAATAAACAAATGGGACTACATCAAACTAAAATGATTCCTACAGCAAAGGAAACTATCATCAAAATAAAAAGGAAACCCAATACATGGGAGAACATATTGGCCAGTGATACATCTGATAAGGGGCTAATTTCCATAACATACAAAGAATTCATACAACTCAACACTAGGAAAACAAACACTTCAATTACAATATGGGCAAAGGATCTGAATAGACACTTCTCCAGAGTGGACATACACATGGCCAATAGGCATATGAAAAATTGCTCAACATCACTATTCATCTTAGAGATACAAATTAAAACTATAATGAGGTATCACCTTATACCTGTCAGAATGGCTACTATTAATAAATCTACAAACAATAAGTGATGGCAAGGGTGTGGAGAAAAGGGTACCCTAGTACAGTGCTGATGGGAATGTAGATTGGTGCAACCACTGTGGAAAGTAGTATGGAGTTTCCTCAAAAAATTAAAAATGGAACTGCCTTTTGCCCCAATGATCCCTCATCTGAGAATATAACCTAAGAATCCTGAAACGCCAATCAGAAAGAATTTATGCACCCCCTATATTCATAGCAGTGTTATTTTACAATAGCTAAGGTCTGCAAGCAGCCTAAGTGCCCATCAGCAGATGAGTGGTTAAAAAAGCCGTGGTACATTTACACAGTGGAAAGTATATGACTGTGAAAAAGAAGGAGGTCTTACCCTTTCAACAGCATGGATGGATCACGAGATCATTATGTGAAGCAAAATAAGCCAGTGAGAGAAAGACAGATATCACACAATCTCACTTATATGTGGAATCCAATAAACAAAATAAGCTGATGAACAAAATAAGTCCAGAGGCATAGATGCGTGGAAAAAAACTGGCAGATGTCAGAGGGAAGGGGTGTGGGAGGGTGGGAGGGGGGATGGGAGGAGATTAACCAATGAACTTATGTGCATATATTCATAGCCCATGGACACAGACAATAGGTGAAGGCCTGTGGTAGGTTGGGGGCTGGGACATCTGTAATACTATCAACAATAAATAAATAAAAATAAAAAGAATAAATAAATATATTGAAATTTTGAGTAGTGCCTCACACTTACCCTGACTGTTGTAATCTCTCCAGCCAAATATGTATTGGCAGAATGTGAAAATTAAAGTGGGTTATGTGATACGGACAAAAGCAGTAATTTGTAATTATATAGTATTAACATCCAGCTCCATATTAAAAGGACGTATTAGGTATTTATTATTTAGCTTTTAGAGGCAGATTCAAGTTAGTGAATTTTAAGGCAGTAGTTTTTTGTTTTGTTTTAGGAATCATTTTGAAGGATGTATGCAAATATAAAATTGTTTTTCTTTCTCACATTTATGAATAGGTTTGTATATCTGTGTATTATAAACACATAGAAACATGCAGTTGGATCTTTTTATTAAAATCTCTACAGTTGCAAGTACTAGATTACTAGTAATTCTTTTTATAAATAATATTATTTAATCTCCAGATATGAAATCTATTAAGGAAGTAACTTATTTGGGAACTTAAACAATCCATTAGACTTGTTTTCTTTTTCCTTTTGGCTTATTCTGGAATTGCAACATCTAGCATTTTGCAGTTTAATTTAAAAGGATTACCTATTTTCTTAAATGCTTAAGTGGGAAGCAAGGTGCAGTTATCGATTTTTCTCTGCATGTATTCCGTGGAAGCTGTATTTGCTCCTTCCCCAGGGACCATACCTCTGAACTGCATGCTTGCTGGTGACAGCTCAGACCTCTGATACATAACCAAAGACCTTGCCTAATATCCTTGCAACTGCTCAGGGAATTTTTATTAAGTAAAAGCGTCATTAAAGTAGACAGGATGATGAAGTTTAATGAGCATCTTTTGTGCATGAGATTGTTAGTTTTGGTCTGCCAGAATCCTTGTTTCTGTCCTTCAGTGGGGCAGATAGCGAGTCTAGAATATACGGCATATTTTAAAATCTGCTTTATATTTTATATTTTTGTGTAGCTTAACATCTGTTCTAAGCCAGCTGTTACATGTTTTTTGGCTATTTATGTAGATGCCATTGGCACTGTATGTTTATGCTTCTTTTTTATACTGTGTGTTGGTTATAATGTGAATGTGAAAGACACATATTACCGTTGGTGAATTACATGGAACCATCACTTGAAGGTTTGATCTCCAAAAACCATTGCTTTTTGAATTAATGAGACTTCTCGTGCTAACTGTTAATATTTTTTTCTTTAAGACTCAGCAGTTTATGTGCTAAGGTTCTGTCACCAGCCCCTCATAGCTTCTAGATGGGATAAAGTTATTTCAAATGCTTATTAATAACCTCGGCTTCCCACTCTGTCCGCAGATTTATTTGTGGAGATTTTAAATTTAGCACCCTACCATAAGATTACAGAGTATAAACAAAATTATTTCTCTTCATCATTGTCACTGGCCATATACTTAGACTTTAAAATTGGTTCTTTTCCTGGTCTGTGTAAGGACTTTCCATGGAAACCACTAAAACAACATGAGGGAGGCAGATGACGTGAGCACATGACTTAAGAACAGCATATTGTTCCCCTCACATACCTGGCATTCTGAAACACAATATTTACCTAGCCCACATGTGCTCCTAGCAGTGCCTGAGTATACAGAATACATTAGAAGTGAAATCAGCTTTCAAGAAAGTGGACAGCTTATTAGGAAGACAAAACTGAGAAATCCACAAAGTTGGGAAACAAGGTAACTTAGTGAATCAAGAGTTTGATCTTCGGGAGTGATTGCCTGGGTTTGATCAGGGCCTAAACTTGCTACACCTCGGTTTCCTCATTTGAAAAATGAAGACAATAAAGCCTCCACTTCGTTGGATTGCTGTGACAGCGAATGTTGAACGAATGGTAGCCATATTTTAATGTGTCCCTGTAAAGGCACTCTACTGATACTTCAAAATAGCAAGCCAGGAGCAGGAATCACTTTATGGATCACCAAGGACTTAATGGTGAAATCCTGATAAATCCCACAGAAATCGGGGTACAAGGGAAGTGGAGGAGGCTGTGGAATGCCTAAAAATATGAATGAGATCTGAATTACAGAAAAGACTCAGACAGGCATTCCAAGAAATAGTGACACAGATCAGCAAAAAAAGGACCAAAAGGCATGCAGGCGGGCAGGAAAGCCAATCCCAGGACTCGGGTTGATTTAGCACTTCTGTATTTTTCACAGCATTTCAGTGAACTGAAGCAAGTCTGCTGGCCAGATACACCTGAAAGGCAGACGTGCAGATACTCCCATATGCCAGCTAAAATAATAGATGCAACTCTAGGTTACTCAACTAATACGTGGCAGAACTCGCACTCGGTCCCTCTCTCCTACACTCCACGCTGCCTGCCTCTGGACCAGCCTTACTATATGCAGGTGTGTTAGTGAACAGAGATGAGGTTGGGTAAATTAAGTGTGACATGGCATGTTCTGTGGCAGCTGTATGCCATACACCAGGCTGGGTACTTGATCCCATGGGCAGGGGCTGCTGTTTTTCATGAGTAAACCAAGGAGAGATTATTCTGTCACTTGTGTGTAGGACACTGTAGAGGAGGGAATGGATTAGCATCAGGGAGACAAAAAAGGGACCCATTATAATAATCCAGTGGCCATGTGATAGGGGCCTGGATTAGGATAGGAGGAAAAGAATGGATAAGATCATTGGGTGATGAAAGTAAGAATACTCACCATAAAGCGACTAATTAATCCACTGAGTTATGAATCTTTTGAGAAGCTAATGAAAACTGTTCCCCTTCTGCTGAAAAATGCAGCTTTGCTTGGAGTTTCAGATACTTTCCTGGTCCCAGGCTAAGAATGTCTTTTGTAGAGGAAGTGTCAGTCAAACTTGACTCATGTGGTGACAGGAAAAAGAAGCAGACGTCAAAATGACTTCAGTGGTGACTTCAGTTTTGACCCTGAAGGTCTGGAGACATAGAGGGACAGACTGGAAGTTGGGGTAGAGACCTGTTATGTGCTTTGTTTGTGTTTTAGAGCAACTTGTCCAGGTGGGAACAAGGCACAGCAGGGGTTGAAGGTGGCGGTGACTTGGAGGGCTGCTGCTCAGAAGTAATAGTTGAAGCTATAAAATTAGATGGTTGTTCCAGGGAAGAGAACACAAAGAGATAAATGCAGAAACCCAAAAATCAAAGAAGTGTCCAGAGAGAATAGCAGCCAGGATAGTGCTTTGCAACCAAGGAGGCAATTTTGAAGAAGGAATGAGGTGGTCCACTCTGGTCTTCATTGCTGCAGCCAAGACGGGATTGAGGATCTGCTAGAGACCCTTGGATCCAACAGAAATGATAAGACATACAGATTTTTTTCTAATGAAGTTACACGTAGTAAATAAAATTTACCTATCAATAATAGAAAAGCATGCTTACCATCCTGCTTAATATAATAATTGTTTGCAAAATGTGTTCTGATTTGGGCATGCTGGACTTTTCTCCTGTGCAGTCTTAGATGTACACAGGCAGAGTGTTCAGTTGCATGGAGCTTCAAGTGGCCAGTGTGCAGGCTGCTTGCACAGGATGCCTCAGAAGGGATCAGGCTGGTGACCCCAGCAGTCCCTGAATCACTTCGGGATGATTCCTCTAATGCTGGTCTTTGGCAAGGAGTCTTCAGGTGACTGCTCAGGGCAGGGCCCATCCCAAAGGGACGAATGGAGAGCCCTCAGGGCCTGGTGGTACTGGCTCGCTCATGACCCACCACAAGGGCATACACACACATATTGCCTTCCATACTCTCTTCAGCCTCAGGAGCCTGTTCATCAGACCCTTGAGCTTAATGAACCCTTTCTTGTCGTTTTAGATTGGGGTTTTTTTGGCTTTTTTCTCCTCCTTAATCATCTCCCAGTGATCATCTAGAACAGCGGTTCTCAACCTGTGGGTCGCGACCTCTTTGGGGGTCGAACAACCCTATCACAGAGGTCGCCTAAATACATCCTGCATATCAGATATTTACATTACGTTTCATAACAGTAGCAAAATTACAGTTATGAAGTAGCAACGAAAATAATTTTATGGTTGGGGGTCACCACAACATGAGGAACTGTATTAAAGGGTCGCGGCATTAAGAAGGTTGAGAACCACTGATCTAGAAACCTCAGATTTCAGGGGAGAGATTTTCTAAGACTCTGTGCCATAGGTTCTCTTCATTTTCTGGGTTAAAGAGTTTGCCCACTGGCAGCAGCTGCCACATTGGTGACCTTGAGCCAGGCTCCCTTTGCCAACATTCTCAAGCTGGCATGGCCGATTTCATTGCCCACCAGAATCTCCACTGAGAAGGGATTGATGGCAGAGCAAGTGCATTCCTGGCTGTGCTCTGGCAGCGGCTGAGAAGTGGAAGGAACCGGCCATCTTGGCCTGAGTCATGGACCTTCATGAGAGGTTAAAGTGGCGTAGCAGCCTGGAACACCTGTTGCGTGCCTGAATAGACAAGACCTTGTCCGTGTCTGAGTTAATCTTCTCCAAAGCTTTGTGAGATAGCTGCAAATTTTTATCCTCATTTTGCAGATGAGAACTGTGGCAAGTTAGTCACTTGCCCGAAGTCACACATCGTTCAGAGCCAGGCAGGGTGTGGGGAGGAGAGGTCAGTGAAGACTGGACTGTTCCCCGGGGATCCTCAGGGCAGGCGGGTCAGTCCCTCTGAGCAGAGTGCGGAGGCGATGTGCTAGTCTGGGAAGTGCCTTGTGCCAGGGTCTGAAGGATGGTTGGAATTTCCCAGGTGGAGGAGGCAACTGTAGTCACCAAGGCCCTAAGGGGAAAAGTACTTCACAAGAGGAGGATATGGGTAATCAGGACAAAAATCCACCCCAAAGGCTGTGGGCTATTTTTTTTTTAATATATTTTATTGATTTTTTACAGAGAGGAAGGGAGAGGGATAGAGAGTTAGAAACATCGATGAGAGAGAAACATCGATCAGCTGCCTCCTGCACACTCCCCACTGGGGATGTGCCCGCAACCAAGGTACATGCCCTTGACTGGAATCGAACCCGGGACCCTTGAGTCCGCAGGCCGATGCTCTATCCGCTGAGCCAAACCGGTTAGGGCGGCTGTGGGCTATTTTAACTAATCATGTCTTTTCTATATTTTGTGAAGCTTTGACATATGGAGGTCTTGCTGACTGGGGAGAGGCTGCCCTTCCCAGGGCTAGTTAACTCCTAGAGACAGCAGCCAGCATGCCTGAAGGTATGCCTTTCACATACAAACCAACCACTCCAAAGCCCTTACCCACAGCCACCCTCTTTATCTAAAGTACACGCACCAAGACAACACTTCCCCTCTTCCCCATTTCGGACAACTAGACCATCCCTGTGGCCCAGAGGCCACTGAAATTATTCAAACTCTCCAATTCTAAACTCTCTCAAACCTGCCTACTCTACCTCACCCGTTCCTTTCCAGGCCCTGCTCTCTCCTACGACTCCTTCTGTCTCCTGACCGACCCTCGTACTTCCCCACGTGGCCCTGCATGGTGTGGTATATCCCCCTCCTCTCAGGAACTGCATATAATAAAACTTCTTTCAGTGGCATTGACCTCTCCGTGTCATCACTCAGTGACCCTCCATGACCCTCTATAAATTAAACTCAGATACATTCAAAACATGAGCTGTGAGTGTTAGCTTCAGAGAATGGAGGCAGCCGGACCATCGAGTCTAACTACAGTAAAGAGGGGACAGTTTGCCTGCCTGTTCCCCTTCTTCTGGTAGAAACAGTGCCCATTACTCCTTTGGGTACACTTTGAGTCTTTTCTGAAATGTAATTTTTCACTTTCCCTTCTTTTCAGTGCTACCTCAGACAGTTTCTATTTTTTTCTGCTTAAATTAAGCAGCATCTCCCTGGTGGGCTGCCCTGTGTATGACCCAGAGGGTTTCACTTACTGTATGAGTTCCCTATTGCTGCTGTAACAAGTGGCCATGAACTTGGCATCTGAAAACAAAACAAATGTATTATCTTATAGTTCTGGAGGTCAGAAGTCTGAAATCAAGGGATCCACAGTGTTGCTTCCTCTGGAGGCTCTAGGGGAGAAGACATTTCCTTGCCTTTCTAGCTTCTGGAAGCACCTACATTCATTGGGTAGGAGCCCCTTCCTCCATCCTCAAAACCAGGAGGGTCACAGGCTCAAATATCTCTCTGACCGTGACCTTCCTGCCTCCCTCTAGGACTCTTGCCATTCCCTTGGGCCCGCCTAGAAAATCCAGGTTAATTTTTCCAGCTCCAGATCCTTCATCACCTGTGCAAAGTCTCTTTTGCAATGTAATACATTCCCAGGTTTCAGGGATTGGAATGTGGACGTTTGGGGGCCATTATTCTGACTACCACACTTCCCAGAGGGAGGCCCCAGGACTAATCACTGGTGGGGCCAGGAATGGAGTCTGAGGCTCTGGACCCTGAGATGCTTGTCCTTATTGCTCTGCCACAGTGACGTCTCCACGTGGGACTGGCCGCTTAGTAAAGCGGCGACTTGCATCTGCCCACAAAGCTGGAGGAGTGAAAGGATCACGCAGAGAAGGGAGGGCAGTGTCATCCCGGCTCTGCGGTGACTCACCCAGGAAGTGGGGCACTGCATTTAGCTCTGCCATGGTTGCTTTCTTCAAAGGGGATTAAGACCTTTCTTCCAGAGATGCTTGGGGATTTGCGTTGATAGAAAACACCTTGTTATTTTTTTCAGAGGAAAAATCCCTTAAGAAGTAAAGTAATCATATAATTATCTATAGTTAATCTCTCTGACTGTAACCCCACGTCGGTCCTATTTTTCAACAGGCATTTGCTGGCCACTTGCAATAGGCTTGTCATGGCGCTGGCTCTTCTAACCACAGCCACCCTGTGAGGAAAACCATGTCATTTGTTTTTTACATATGGAGAAACCTAGGCACGGTGAGAGTGAGAGACGCTAATCATTTGACCAGAGTCAATAACTAGGGGGTGACAAAACTCGGATTTAAACATCAGGTTCAGCACTGCTGTGCACCTGGCCCTTCATAGGGACTTGCTGTGCAGCCCCAGGAAGTTCAGGCACAAAGGGGGGTCTGGAAAAAGGAATGGAAACTTTGAAACATCCCAGTTCCTTCCTAATAAGAGGAGCCTTGCTGAGTCCCAACAGCTTTTGCACCCTCTTCTGAAATGACTTTGCTAGATGACCGCTGTCAGGGTCCAGGTAACCCCCACCCCTCTGGGAAGCCTTCCAGGCCTACGAGGCAGGACATGGTATAGCAGGCCCTTAGCAAATCTTGCTTCTCCTTCCTCCCACCTCATTTTTGTCATTAACACTTTCTAGCACCAAAGTGCCCTGCATTTCCCAGTGAGAAACCATGGCATTGAATTTATGCAGATTTTTGTAACTTTTAAAGTTTGATGTTGTCTGTGAGTAAGAACATGTAGCTTTTTTTCCCTTATGGGGATAAGGACTCAGAAAGTAGAGGAGAGCTACATGAAGCTGTAAGAAAGCTGGATAACTGACGATCCTGGGGCCATGTGAATGCACAGAGTAGACGCAGATCTTTGCTTTGTGCCCAATGAGAGGAGCCTAGAGACCAGAGACCTCCCTCCCAGCACATCACACTGAGCTCCAAGCCCCTGAGCTTGAGGAGGTCAGGCTGGTAGTCCATAAGCATGCTTCAGATACTGTGTGATCAAGGACTATAATCAACAAGTCTACTTTGGCTCAGGGTTTCCTCTCCATGTCAGATGTACCTGAGAGGGATGCTGGAGGGATGAGAGAAGGGGGTGTGCAGGCCTCCCCCCCCCCAAATAATGCAGGATAATATTCCTATCTCAAGATCTTTATTTAATCGCCTCTGCAGAATCCCTTTTGCCATATAAGGTGGCAGTCATAGGTTCCGGGGATTGGGACAGGGACAGCCCTGGGTTGAGGTGGCCATGTCAGTGAAGCTGGACTGGCTGGACTTGCCTCTCTGCCTAAACCAGTGGTTCTACATCTGGGATCCAGGGCCCCTGGTGTCCATGATGTAGACTTCAGGGAAACCTGGCATTTGTGAAGTGTGAGGGAAAGCAGCAAACATGGGCTTAAGGATCTGTTTTTCTTGGTAGCAGAGTCTCTTGAGGAAGGAGGAGTTTTTCCTGTAGAAGCTCAGGGTGGCCCCCTGTTGGCCTGGGTAGGCCTGGGCCTCTCCGTTAGATTTAGCAAAAAGTCTAAGCACTTACAGAAGTTGAAAGCTAATTTGCAGGCTCCAATGTTACCTGTCCAGGAAATGTCGTACCTCTTTGACCCAACAGATGGCCCTCTGCTGCACCTGGCGAGCATCCCGCACCTGGCTGGGTGTATGCGCTCCATTCGCTCCACATGCTCCAGCTTCTGGTCTGTCCCCCGCCAGCTCCAGGCTCTGCATTCTGAGCTCCTGGGAGCAGAGACCTGTCTTCAGATCACTATTGGTCTTTAGACCACTTTTAAGGAGATGCTTGGAAACTTCTGGAAAAGACAGAATACAGGATCACCTGTCAAAACCCTAGTGGCCAGCTTGCCCTAAGCACTGGACCAGTTGCCCAACTTTGTGTGCCAGGTCCTCCCCTCAGCTGGCCCACCGGTGTCATCGAGAGATATGCACGTGCCAAGTAGTGCCGCACTGTGCGCTGGTGAAATGTGAGTGTCAGGGAGGGCACCGCTTCCTTGAATGGGCCTTAGGACAAGGAAAAACTTGAATATGGAGGTCAGTCTTTTTGTCATCCCTCCTCGGTTGGCACAAGTCAGCTGCAACAAGCAGAGTCAGGCAATGCCTCCCCTACTGAGGCCGGACACCTGCCGGGCTCCTGGGGACACAGTTATATCAGTCAGGGGAGTTGAGGTTGAGCTGTATTATTTTAGGGTGGTTTTTAATTCAGTTTAATCAGAATTACTCATAAATTATCAATTAATGACTATCTGCTGTTCATTTCAATCCTCTCAGCCACAGAGCTAGCTTGCTCTGCGACGAATGCCATCGCCGTAATTGCAGGGTGCTCTGTCAACATTTAATCAGCAGTACTTATTAAGGCGACACTGATGTGTGGTCGCCACCCCAGCACTATCCATCAGGCCTGAGCAGCCAGCGCGGGCTCGGACACCATTGCTCTCTGTCACATTATCCAGCCCCCGAGCTTTCGGCCAGGCAGGATGCTCACTTTTCACTAAATGGATACTCTATCTCTCCAGTTCTACCCAATTTTTGTCATTGTCTACTTAAACACTCACAGCCTTCGGAGAGTCTGTCTGGAATGTCTGGGCTAAGCATTGTCAGTTCTCACAGGCCTGTGTCTCTCTTCCTTCAGTGTTTTTGCACCATGCCCAATGACTGTGAAATTCCAGAACTGGACCTCCTGGAATGTTGTGTGTGTGTGTGTGTGTGTGTGTGAGAGAGAGAGAGAGAGAGAGAGAGAGAGAGAGAGAGAGAGAGAGAGAGAGAGAGAGAATTTTTAGTTCTTAAATACAGTGAATGACCCAGAGAAAGCAGGTGATCTTTTGGTTTTTTGTTTTATTGGCTTAGTGAGTATTCCTGGAGATGAATCTGTTGTTTAAAGCTCTACCAGTACAAGCATGTCTTGTATTAGGAAGGGAGATCTCACTGTTTCTCTCTTTCTTTTCAGTCTCTATGGCAGACACATGCAGGCAAATCCAGAACCACCGAAGAAAAATAATGACAAATCGAAAAAGATCAGCCGGAAACCCCTGACAGCCAAGAATAAGTAAGGGCTTCGTATGACCTGGACTTCTGGTCTCTTTTTTCATTATTGCTTCTGTTCTCTCTTGCTCTGTCCCACAAACAAATACAGTTAACCCCTGAACAACACTGGTTTGAACTGAATGGGTCCACTTATTCATGGAATTTCTTCCATAAATACTGTAAATGTATTTTTTCTTCCTTATGGTTTTTCTTAATGAGACTTTTCCTCTAACTTTATTATAACAATACAGTATGTAATAAATATAACATATAGAATATGTGTTAAACTGTTTATGTGATTGGTAAGGCTTCTGGTCAAAAGTAGGCTATTAGTATTAAATTTGGGGGGAGTCAAAAGTTATATGTGGCCCTAGCCCCGTGGCCGGCAAACTGCGGCTCACGAGCCACATGCGGCTCTTTGGCCCCTTAAGTGTGGCTCTTCCTAAGCCTTAGGAGTACCCTAATTAAGTTAATAACAATGTACCTACCTATATAGTTTAAGTTTAAAAAATTTGGCTCTCAAAAGAAATTTCAATCGTTGTACTGTTGATATTTGGCTCTATTGACTAATGGTTTGCCGACCACTGCCCTAGCCGATTTGGCTCAGTGGATAGAGCATCAGCCTGCTGACTGAAGGGCCCTGGGTTCGATTCCAGCCAAGGGGACATACCTCTGTTGCAGGCTCGATCCCCAGCCCTGGTCGGGGTGTGTGCGAGAGTCAGTGTGTCTCTCTCACATCGATGTTTCTCTCTCTCTGTCTCTCCCCTTCCCTTCCACTCTCTCTAAAAATCAATGGAAAAATAGCTTCAGGTGAGGATTAACAACAACAGAAGTTATATGTGAATTTTCAGCTGCATGGGGGTTGCGAGGGGTTGGCACTTTTCTTCCTAGTGTTTACCACCTTACCTTTTAATTTCTTTTGGTAGGTGGTAGATTTTTATAAGTTCTTAAAACCATTTCCATTTGTTTCCTTAAAATTACCAAAGGCAGGAAACAAAGCTCCAATTCAACTGCAAATTTCATAGTAGGCACAGGTTTCAGTTTCTTGAAAAGATGTTCACAAAGCTGCTTGTTATCCAAAGAATAATTAAATCATGTAATCATTTAATGTCACAGTTAACACTGTTCACTCTTCTGTTTATTCACATAACTCATTCTTTTGCGTTATTAAAAATGTCCCCGCACCACTGAGATATTATGTTAACTTAACTTACAAATGATTTTAATAAAATCTTGAATTTGTATCATGTGTTGTTTCTTGAATAAAGAACAATCTTCTCTTATGTGTATACACATTTTTTACTTTTTCCTGCAAATTTTCTTGTCCACTTTTATTGGTTATAGATAATAAACTCTGAAACTTTCCATGAAAAAATGCAAAATTAGAGCCAGTTTCTTCTCATATTGACTTGTCAGTTGTTTTGTTTTTTTCTTTGAAGACTGTTGCTAATTTGGGAAGGAGCAGAAAAACAGATCTCGGGGAGATTCTGCCAAAGGATTTTGGAAAGGAGCATTTCTTAGCTGAAGAAATGGTGACAAATGATGACTTCTGCCCATGGCTGGCAGTCAAGAGCTGTGAAATGGAGAGAGAAAAAAGCTCAAGTATGTTTCTTGTCACTGCAAAAAATCCACTCGTATCAAAGCATTCTTCTAAGGGGATTTAGTGATGCCAAAGAAGTGTAAATGTGCACACTGTACCCCCCACCCGTGTAGAAGCGGCACTTGCAGAGTCATCCAGCACTGATTGTTTAACAGCTGTGACAGGCAGCTTTGTTCTTATCAACAGTAACACGTGTGTGAGTGAAAATACATCCAAGCAGAATTTTTGTGCTAAGAGGGCTGCCAACACCGGAATGCCGGGAAACAAAAGGTGTGTGAAGATGTAACGTACTCGAGAATGGTAGTGGATCTACACCAGCATCATCTCCTTTCACAGTTGAATCCCCAAGGCCAGGACCACTGGAACATGTAAAAAGCCAAACTCAAAATACAACAAAAAATCCTGTTACTTAGGAAATGTATGAATGAGAGAGGCCGCCAATCAAGATCTTATTTCTGGATCAGTCCCTGGTCGAACATTGGCTGTGGGAAGAGGAGTCCCCACTTGCCACCACCTGTTTGGGAGTAGAGTTGATGTGATTTTTCTAGGTGCAGTCTTTGCCTCAGCCTAATTTTTTTAATTGATTTTTTTGCTCATGAAATTGTAAGAGGAAGAGCAGTGCTTCACTTGTTGATTGGAAAGACATCTAAAATTAAACTAACAACAAAGCAAAGTAAAATATATGAGAGTTAGTTTAACATAATGTTTAATTAAAATATCAGTATACTCTTATGAATAATTTTTTAAAAGATGAACACTCTAGGTAGAAATATGGGTAATATACATAAGTCTACATGGAGGAAATATCTCCAAAATATGTGCAAAAAAAGTCCAAACTTACTAGTAATTAAAAAAAAAATACAAATCAAGCAATCTGTAACAATGGAATATGTGCAATCATTTTTAAGATAGAATTAAGTGCTAGAGGAATAACATGAGATAGACATTCTTACACATTGCTTTTGGGAATATAAATTTCTCTCCAGGTAAGTGGTAGCAATTTGACAATAAGTAGCAAAACTTTTTTCTGGAAAAAGATGGGACATTTCTATTTGAAAATATTAGTTTTGATAACTGGAAAGAATAATTTAAAGGAATGGAACATAGGGATGTAACTTTTTTTTTAAGAGTTTACAATATTTTTTCTATCTAATTCAATTTTCTAGTGTAGATTCCTTTTTTAAAATTCCCATTCCCTATCCTTGCCCCCTTGGCATCCATCAATCAGCCTGTTCTATATATCTGTGGGTCTGTTTAGTTTTGTTTATTCATTTATTTGTTAATTTATTTTTAGATTTGACTTACAAGTGGAATAATACAATTTTTTTTTCTCTCTCTGACTTATTTCACTTAGCATAATACCCTCTAGGTCCATTCATGATGTTGCAAATGGCAAAATTTCATTCTTTTTATCTATACTAATAAAAGGGTAATATGCTAATTAGACCGGGTCAAGCGGACATATTCTGGTCATCTGGTCCTCCTTCTGGACTAAGCCATGGTGGCGGGGGCCGAGGCAGAGGAGATTAGGGGCAATCAGGCCCGCAGGGGAGGGTGGTTAGGGGCAATCAGGCTGGCAGACAGAGGGGTTAGGGGCGATCAGGCAGGCAGAGGCGGTTAGGGGCGATCAGGCAGGCAGGCCGGCATGCAGAGTGGTTAGGGGCGATCAGACAGGCAGGCAGGTGAGTGGTTAGGAGCCAGTGGTCCTGGATTGTGAGAGGGATGTCCCAGATTGGAGAGGGTGCAAGCCAGTCTGAGGGACTCCCCCAACCCCCATCCCCGTGCACAAATCTCATACACTGGGCCTCTAGTTGCTGTATAATATTCCATTGTATATTTATACCACATTTTTATTTATCTGTTGATCTAGTTTGCTTTCATCTCTTGGCTATTTTGTAAATGGTGTTGCAATGAACATAGAGATGCAAATATCTTTTTGAATTAGTGTTTTTGTTTTCTTTGGATAAATGCCCAGAAGTGGAATTGGCAGATCATATAGCAGCTGTATTTTTAAATTTTTCAGGATCCTTCATACTGCTTTCCATAGTGGCTGTACCAATTTACAATTCCACCAACAGTGTATAAAGATTCCCTTCACAGCCTTGTCAGTACTTTTTTTAAATATATTTTTTATTGTTATAGTAGTATAGCTATCTCCCATTTCCCCCTCCTCCTCCCAGGCCATACTCATCTCCTCAGGTCTTCACTAACCTACTGCCTGTATCCATGGGCTGTACATCTAAGTGTATAAGTTCTTTGGTTTATCTCTTCTTGTCCCTTGTCAGCACTTTTTATTTGATTTATTGATGATAACCATTCTGATAGGTGTAATTTGATAGCTCATTGTGGTTCCAGTTTGCATTTCCATGATGTTGAGCATCTTTTATATAAGTCTTTTAGCCATCTATATGTCCTCTTCAGAGAAATGTCTATTCAGGTCCTCTGTCCATTTATAATCAGATTATTTTGGTGTTAAGCTGTATGAGTTTCTTATGTATTTTGTATGTTAACCTTTTATCAGATGTATCATTTGCAAATATCTTCTCCCATTCAGTAGGTTGTCTTTTCATTTTGTTGATGGATTCCTTTTCTGTGCAACTTTTTTTAGTTTGATGTAGTCCCATTTGTTTATTTTTTTCTTATGTTTTTCTTGCCCAAGGAGATATATCCAAAAAGACATTACTAAAATCAATGTCAAAGAATTTACAGCCTATGTTTTTGGATAGTAGTTTTATGGTTTTGGGTCTTAATTTAAGTCTCTAATCCATTTTTGGGGGGTATATTTTTGTGTAAGAAAGTGGTCCAATTTCATTTTCTTGCGTACTTGTCTAGTTTTGCCAACACAAATTGAAGAGACCGTCTTTACCCCATGGTGTATCCTTACCTCCCTTGTCATAGACTAATTGACATAAAGTGAGGATTTATTTCTGGGTTCTTCATTCTATTTCGTGTGTGTGTGTGTATGCCAGTACCATACTCTAGCTTTGTAGTGTAGTTTGATATCAGAGGCATGCTACCTTCAACTTTATTCTTTCTCAATATTTCTTTGGCTATCCAGGGTCTTTGGGGTTCTATATGAATTTTAGGATTTGTTCTAAATCTAAGAAGAATGCTATTGGTATCTTAGAGATTGCATTGAATCTGTATGTTATTTTAGGTATAGACATCGTACCTTTATTAATTCTAATCTATGAACATTTATTTGTATCTTGTTTAGTTTCTTTCTTTGGTGTCTTTTATTTTTCAATCTATCAATTTTTTAGTTAAATTTATTCTAGGTATTCTTTTTGATGCAGTTGTGAATGGAATTGTTTTCTTCTTCTGATTGTTCACTATTGGTATATAGAAAAGCAACAGCATTCTGTACATTGAGTCTGTATATTGCAACTTTACTGAAGTCATATATTAGTTCTAATAGTTTTTTGGTGGAGTATTTGGGGTTTTCTATATATAGTATTATGTCACCTGCAAATAATGAAAGTTTTACTTCTTTTTTTCCAGTTTAGATGCCTTTTATTTCTTTGTCTCATATGATTGCTGTGTCTAGGACTTCCAATACTATGCTGAATAGAAATGGTGATAGTGGGCATCCTTGTCTTGTAATAAGTAGCAAAACTTTAGAGTTTTTATTTCTAGGAACTTACCCTGAGGAAATTATCAGAGATACACATACAGAACTATGTTTGGAAAATGCCCTATAACACTGCATATACAAATGGAAACAGAGAAAAGCCAAATGCTCAATGGAAAAAGGGTTAATTGTGGTGTATCTACATGGTAAACTTTTATGAAGACATTGAAAATCATTGAACAATATCTAAGGGCAAAGGACAATAGTTATATCATCCAGTTAAATAAAGCAGGATGTATAAAACTATATCCCCGGTTGTGTAAAAAAGAAATTGTAATATTTTTGTGCAGAAAAATTAAATAGAAAGAGACTGGAATTTTATGGCTGATAAATTATCTCTGTGTGGCACTTTTAAGATTTTTTAGATGTTATTTTTATACTTATTGTGTTCTTTAAATTTTCTGTAATGAGCATGTATATCTTTAAAGTATTAAATGCATATTTTTAAAAATAAAATTGGTATATTACACAATCCAGAAAACATGATTCAAAGCATAATATAAAATCTCAGGATGGTTTTCTTTTTTCTTTTGTCACTAAAGTTGGTTCCCACATCTTTTCATACTTGTTCTAATTACTTAATACCTGGATTAACAAAAGACCCACAGTTTAAAAGGTAGCTTTTCCAAAACCCCCTTGATTTTATTGAGATATAATTGACATATACTGTGTAAGTTTAAGGTGTATATCATAATTACTTGACACAGATATTGATTCCACAGTAAGTGTACTTAACATCCATGATCTCATACAGATATAAAAAAAAGAAAAAAATGTTTTTCCTTTATGATAACTGTTACTCTTTTCACTTTCAAGTATACTGAACAGCACTGTTAACTGTAGTCATTGTTGTACATTACATCCCTAGTACTTATTTGTAACTGGAAGTTTGACTTTTTATCACTGTCATCTCTCACTTCCCACCCCCTATCTCTTGTAACCACAAATCTTATCTGTTTTTCTATGAGTTAGTTTTTGAGGTATTTTTTTTTTTTTTAGATTCCACAAATAAGTGAGATCATGCTGTGTTTGTCTTTCTGCATCTGACTGGTTTCACTTAGCATAATGCCTTCAAGGTACATCCATGTTGTCAAAAATGGTAGGATTTCTTCATTTTTGGTGGCTGAATAATATTTCATTGTATATGAAATGTACCACAACTTCTTGACCCATTTGTCTGTTGATTGACACTTAGGTTGTTTCCATGTCTTGGCTACTGTAAACAATGATGCTATAAACATGGAAATGCAAATATATCTTCAACATAGAGTTTTCTGCTTCAGATGTATTTCTAGAAATGGAATTGCTGGATCATGTGGTACTTCTATCTTTAATTTTTTTGTGAAACCTCAACTGTTTGCCGTATTGCCTACACCAATTTACATTTCATCAACAGTGCACAAGGGTTCCTTTATCTCCACATCCTCACCAGCACTTATATCTCTTGGGGTTTTTTTTATGGTAGCCATTCTAGCAGGCTTGAGGTAATAATCTCATTTGCAGTTTTGATGTGCATTTTTCTGATGATTAGTGATGTTGAGCGCTTTTTCCTGTGTCTGTTGGCCATTCATATATCCTCTTTGGAAATATATCCATTCAGGGTTTGGCCAGTTTTTAAATTTGGATTATTTGTTTTGTTGATGTAGGGTTATATGATTTCTTTGTATATTTTGGCTCTTAACTCCTTATCAGATATATGGTCTGCAAATATTTTTCCCATTCCGTAGACTGTTTTTCATTTTGTTGATTGTTTCTTAAGCTGTGCAAAAGCTTTTTAGTTTGGTATAGTTCCATTTATGTATTTTCTTTTAATAAGAGAGTCATCTTTTTCTTTTTTTAATATATTTTTTATTGATTTTTAGAGAGAGAGGAAGAGAGAGAGATAGAGAGGTAGAAATATCGATGAGAGAAGAACATTATCGATCGGCTGCCTCTTGCACACCCCCTACTGGGGATCAAGCCCGCAACCCCGGGCATGTGCCATGACTGGGGATGGAACCAGCTACCTTTTGGTTCCTGTGTCTACACTTAACCACTGAGCCACACCAGCCAGGCCCACTTGTGTATTTTTTGTATTTTGTTGCTTGTGTTTTAGGTGTCATCAAAAAAAAAAAAAAATCATTGCCAAGAACCATGTCAAGGAGCTTTTTTCCTATCTCTTCTGGGAGTTTTGTGGTTTCTGATCTTACATTTAAGTCTTTAATCCACTTCAAGTTAATTTTTGTGAGTGTAAGATAGGAGTTTAGTTTTATTCTTTTACATGTGAATATCCAATTTTCCATGCACCATTTGTTGAAGACACTGTGTTGTTTCATTGAGTATTCTTGGCTTCCTTGTCAAATATTAGTTGAACATATATGCATGGATTTATTTCTGGGCTCTTGATTCTGCTCCATTGGTCTATATGTCTTTTTTTTTTGTCAGTAGTATACCATTTGATTACTATAGTTTTATTATATAGCTTGAAATCAGGAAGTCCAATGCCTCCCTCTTGAAATAGCTTTGGATATTCAGGGTCTTTTGTGGTTAAATATAAATTTTATAATTGCTTTTTCTACTTCTGTAAAAAATGTCACTGGAATTTTGATATGGATTGCATTGATATGTCTTCATGTAGTATGGACATTTAAAAAATCTTCTTCCAATCCTAGGAAAACTTTCTATTTATTTTTTTCTATTTCAATTTCTTTCATTGGTGTCTTATAATTTTTAGTATAGAGATCATCCATTTTTTTGTTATATTTATGCCTTAAGTATATTATTGTTTTTTAATGCTATTGTAAATTAGATTTTTTTCACTTTATTTGTTCAGATAATTAATTGTTACTGTATAAAAAGGCTACTGATTTTACATGTTAATTTGTATCCTGCAACTTTACTGAATGCATTTATTAGATCTAATAGTTTTTGTTGAGTCTTTATGGTTTGTATATATATTATATGTAGTATGACCTTATGACCATATTCTAGATGTAGAGAGAGATACATGAATGACTGATGCCTAATTTGAGGTCACAATGTATCTGGGTAGAACAGAAGCCAGTAGTACTTTGGCTGCTGGCCCTGCCATCTTTAAACATCATTTCTCAGAGTGTATTTTGGTGAAGGTTCTCTTACAATTAACTCACACTGACAGAGCACTTTGGGTTTTTCATTTGGGCCCTTTCTCTAGACCAGCCGTGGGCAAACTACGGCCCGCAGGCCGGATCCGGCCCGTTTGAAATGAATAAAACTAAAAAAAAAAAGACCGTACCCTTTTATGTAATGATGTTTACTTTGAATTTATATTAGTTCACACAAACACTCCATCCATGCTTTTGTTCCGGGCCTCCGGTCCAGTTTAAGAACCCATTGTGGCCCTCGAGTCAAAAAGTTTGCCCACCCCTGGGCTAGACTCATAAAAAGTAAACTGGGAACAGGGCGCTTCCAGTTCAAGCTGCTACACAAGAACTCTCTAGTTATTTAAGGGCGGCTTTTAAATAATTAAGTATGCAACAATTAAGTCATTACAAGAGAACCAAGAAGGTGAAAGTTTGACATTTTTAGAGGTTTGAATAAAGTGTCACCTATAATATTCAGAGCATATTAGACATCTAGATATCATTGGATGTATGGATGCCATTTCCACTGGATAAGTCAAATGTCTTGTTGCTATTTTATCTAAGCATCGATGCATATTTTATAAATCGGTAGGCCATGTCTAATTAGGGATATGAGGAGACCTGAAGAATGGGGCCGTACGTCTAATAAGTTTGCAGGCTAAGGAATCAGGAGTGAGCTAAGTAAACAGGATTGGGTAAGAACGTAGTGTTATCAGGAAAGGTCTCTAATTAGGAAAATTGCTCATCACCTGCTACTTACGGAATGCGTCAGCTCCTCCTGTAAGAACTGAACAAGCTGTTGGTTCCACAGCTGACAGCACACACTGCTGCCTGGGGTCGAGGCCTGCTCTCCCACCCCAGAGAGCATCCCCACCTCCACATTCACAGACCCAGCCTGGCCCGTCTCTGGAGGCACCGGTTCTTGATGCTTCTGCCCTGCATGCTCTGAGGTTGGCATTTTCTGTGAAAACGTGTGGTCAGCACCACTGGCTGGTTCCTGCCCAGGAGGAAAGCAGCTTCCACTGGCTACAGCTGAGAGTAGGGGAAGCAGTCCGTCCATTCAAACTCCCCCGGAGCACCAACCAAAATATCCCCGCCACGCCCGGCGGCCGGTCTTGCTGCCTGTGTGGGCTGCTGTATTTGTCACTGTGCAACCACTTCCATCACACCGCAGCCATGAGACAGAGGCTCCCATTACAGAAGGCCCTGCCCAGAGGCGCTGTCTGGGCTCCAGATTGCCTAGCCAATTTAAACTCGTGTGGGCTGCAGCTTTGTGGTGGTTGTGTGGTTAGCATCAGCAGTGGAGAGGTTTCGGTGAAAGGCAATAGAAACCACTTTTGATCTCAAAGTAAACTGTTTGAGAGAGGTGGTTTGAATTGCAGTGAAGACACACGAAGATGCCTGGGGTCCCAAGGCCTGGGAGGGAGCTGCAGTCAGGGGAGCCATCCGTGTTAGTGGAGGCGTTCAGAGGGGCCCTGGCCTTGGCTTGCCTTGGTCACAAGTCGCCTGCCTTTGGTACTAGGCTGGGTTGAATAGTTCCCCCCCCCAAAAAAGATTCATGTCCCCCTGGACTTCAGAATGGGACCTTATTTGGAAATAGAGTCTTTGCAGATATATTAGTTAAGATGAGGTCATACTGGATAAGGTGGACCTAAATCAAATAACTTTTGTCCCTAAAGAAGGCCATGTGATGATGCGGGGTGGGTGGGGGGGCTTCTTGGGAAATGTGGCCAAGTGACCAGAGGCAGGAGCTGGAATGATACAGGTGCAAGGATTGCCGGCAACATCAAAGCTGGAAAAGGCAAGGAAGGACGCTTCCCAAAGCCTTCAGGGGGGCACGGTCCTGCTGACACCTTGATTCTGGACTTCTCACCTATGGAACTGAGATAATCTATTTTTAGTTTAAGCACCAAGTTGGTGGGACTTTGTTACAGGGGCTCTAGGAAAGGAACTCAGGCACTAGAACAAGCACAGAACTCACATGGCTGCCCCCTGGGAGAGGCCAACCTTGATTGCCCCTCTCATCAGACAGAAGCCAGAGCAAGCAGGGCATCTGCGGTTTTCATTGTGCTGGAGGCTGACCCAGAGGAGGTGTGGTCCACTTTCTAGGCTCCCGCCTGTGAGCCTGGACTGTCCTAGGGAGATGCCGCACCCCATTCCCGGCTGTACGTCCAGTTCCCCAATTAAGAACCCGAGTGATTCCTGTTTTATCAGGTAGCTTCTTTGCCTGCAGAAATGTCTAAAAATGGAATTCTCTCTTTTGAGGAAAGAGACCTTTTTGGTTACCTCATTAAAGAAATCTCATTTCTTTATAGGTGTTGGTTGACAGTCTGTATTCATGCTTATTTTCTGGCCCAGAACTGTAAACAAAGACGAAAAGAATCGATATGAAAAGGGTTTTTTCTGTGCTGCCAAATTATATATTTTTTTTCTTTTTGGCCTAGGTAAGATTTAATTTATACAGTTTTGTGTACAGAATTGAAAACTCTCATCTAGCTGCCCCCTGGAAAACTTTCACAATGGTTTTGTGCTAATAGAGGTGATTCATTAACTCGTTCATCAGAGAACACTTGGGTACGTGTGGAATATGTGCTAATTCTCACAGAGCATCTCTGGCAGGACACAGGTAATGAAGCAGAGGTTGCCTCTGGGGATAGGAATTGGGGACACATTTTTCACTGTCTGCCCTTTTTAGAAAGTATCTACATGTATAAATATTTAGAATAAATAAATATATTTAATTTTAGAATGCCAATGGTTTCTCTAAAATATTTGTTGAGCATGCAGTATAGATGGACACTACTAATTACAGAGTATGCAGTTTTAAACAAAGCAGATACAATCCCTGCCCCAGGGAATTTTATAGTTTATTCCAGCGATTTTCAACCTTTTTCATCTCATGGCACACACAAACTAATCACTAAAATTCCGCGGTCACCAAAAAATGTATATTTTGCTGATCTGGCAAAAAAAAATAGGTATAATTTTGATTCATTCACAGCAGACTCCTATTGTTGTGTTGCCTATTGTCATTTTTGTTTTGGCAATCTAAGGGAAAAGAGGTCAGTGCCCCTGACTAAACAGTCAGATATTGCATGTTTTAAAAATTCTTGCAGGACACCAGTTGAAAATCACGAGTCTAGTCTAATGGAAAAAACCATCTACACATTACTAGTCACACAAATAATTATATAATCACAGATGTCATAAACCTCTGTAAGAGGAGAAGTGGGTGCTATAGGAAAGGATAATATAAGGGACAAAATAAGATAAGGGCATCCCAGCAAGCCTGAGAGAATGGTGTTTTGTCTGAAGGAAGGAGGGAAATCGAGTTCAGGCTGAAGCCTTGAGCAGACCAGGAACTGGGGACATTTCTCAAACTAGAACAGGTCAGAGTGGCTGGAGATGAGTCAAGAGAGGTAGGAGAGGTGAGCAGGGACCAGATCCCACAAGATTGTCATCCATCCAACAAATGATCATGCCTTCTATGGTCCCAGGACCGGAACCACAGCAGTAAACAAGCACTTGGCTCTATAAGCCATCGGTGGAGTCTGGATTTCATTAAAAGCTCAGATGGAAACATTGAAGGATTTGAACTAGAGACTGTATGTGATCTGATTTAGACATTTAGAAGACCGCTTTGGGGAAGGGGAGAACAGATGTACAGACTGCTTTGGCAGCGCCTGGGCGGTGAGCTTGGTCAGGCCACTTTGCTGTGTGGGTTCCAAAGTTAAGAAAACCAGTATTTATTTCACCAGCTTTCGCAAAATGGTGGTCATCTGATCCCACAGTCATGGTGTGTCCATTCTGAGAAAGTTTCTCTAGGAAAGGAAAAACTTAGAAGGTGGCATTTAATCTGGTTGTTTTGACCACTGACTTTCAAAGGAGCTAATAAACTTTATTTCTCCACGAAGATCAATTAGCACAAGTTCCCTGTTGCACCATCATTTAACAACCTGTCATCAGCGCAGGGCTGTGTAACGAAACCAGAACAAGACAAGACACCAAATCATCACACTGGATCAATTAATGATATTTCTGTTACAACTTTTATTTTGCTACTTTACTCTTCAAGGACATTAACACAGCCCTCCTAGCAAGCAGCTCATTGATTTTTTTTTTCTTTATGATTTATCACTGCAGGAGAACAGAGATCACCAACTTTATAGAGATCATATGTGTGCAGTATAAAAGTTCTTAGCATATTTATACTTTTCACGTTTCCCCCTAAAAAATGCTTTCTTGCATATAGTTAGCAACTTAAGCTTATAAGTTATATCTGGAGACCAAAGTAGAGAGATACCAGTTTCCTATTCAGCCAATTTAGTTTAATCAAAGGTTTGGGAAATAAAATATTGCCATCTTATCTATACCCTCCCCCCTTAAAAAAAAAAAAAAAAGATCATAGCATGAAAACAGGAAAAAGTAAGAGAACCTTGGAGATTCATTCAGGCAGTTTTGGAGATCATCTTATCCAACCCCTGCATTGGACATAGGAGAACACTGATGCCCAGAGAAGTCAGGTGATCCCAGAAATTCAAGAAGATCATGGTCAACGAGCAGCAAAATCAGGACAAGAATCAGGATGTCCAGTATAATCTGGGGATCATTAAAAAATGGTAAAGGGGAAGAATAGGAGAAAAGCAACAGAAGGTATGCTAACACTGTCTGTAATCACCACACTGAAGTGCACCCCACTTCCCTCCTCTGAAAAGTGAGAATGACACCTGCCTCTTCTCTCTTCTCTGAGGAGTTGAGTTACTTAAGAGATCTGATGTTCCAGGAGTGCTTGGAGTTACCAAAGGTCAACAGCGTCAGTGGCCTGAGAACACGGGTACCATTATTTGCCCTGGAGCAGACCCTCAGCCCCACCAGCGCACATGAGTCAAACCTCCTGGATCCATTCGGATCCAATTTCAGCTTCCTGACGGCCACATGGCGAAGCCCCTTGCCTGGAACAGAATAGAACAGGATATTTATATGTGTAATCCCAGAGATTTGTTTGGGGGGAGGGACCCAACCCCCAAAAGCAAAAACAAACCCTCTGCATCAGTTATCTGAGCAAAATAGAGCAACACGCTTTCAAAGATGATCATTTTGTTGGGGGGAAAAAAACTAAAGAAAGATCTAAATACAGTCAAGTGGAATGAGACTGGTGGTTTCATACATTTTGAAAACTGCCTAAAGCAGAAAACTATTTGAGTAAAAATCCATCTAACCTAACTTACAGAGACATATACCGTCCGCAGGTCTCTGTGGGCCAATCTATTCAGGTTGGGACTAGATTTCCTCTAAAGTAACAAAGAGGTAGAAGACCATCTCTTCTTTTTAAGGAAAATGCTCATTTTACCTGGCCCCTAATGTGCGCCTGGGTATGTGTAAGTTGTTTCACCTAAATTTCAATAATCCAGCATCATGCCTTAGTGCTAAATATTAGCTTTGCATATCTCCGGTCATTGCTCTTTTTCATTGTTCTAAGGTGGCTTACACATTAAACCTGATTGACATTCGCAGAAGCGTCTTATTGTAGCCTTGCCCCTGTGCTCGCTCTCTCTTCCAGCCCTTTGCACCCTGTCTCCTCCAAGAGAAGATTACAACAAGCCCTAAGCAGCTCTTCCTAAGTTGGGGGAGCTTGAGTAAAGGGAAAATCAGGGGTGACCAGAATAAATGAGCATCTAGAAGGATGTTCTAGTGAAAACCCTTAGCAGTCTGGTTCATGGGCATCAAAACCTAGAACCTAGTACAATAACAGTAAGGAGAAACAGAAGCATGGCAAAAAGATGGTCATGAAAAATCCACCATAAAATAATTCACCATTGACAACTGGAATGATGAGATTCACATTTTTATTCAGTATTATTTGAAGTAACAATAAATAATAACTAAGTGTCCTTCATCATACCTCTATTTCCAACATACTAACTAGCCTGTTTTATTTCCATCCATATCAACTGAAACCCTCCGGTTAAGGGACACAAAGCTCTTTACAAGTGTGGTGTTGTCTTTCGGGAATACATAGCAAAGCAGTGTACTTCCAACCTCTTTTCCACAGAAAAGTTTAAAATGTAGACGTTTATAGAATGATGTTGTCAACCATAATTTTAGGCTTAGATCTGTGTGTGGGGCAAGCAGTTGTTAAACATCAGCAGAGGCTGTGGCGAAATTCCACTATTTATAAAGGTGCCCAGGGGCTGGGATCTGAAGCATCCCAGTCACAAAGGGTTCTGCGCTGGTGGAGGGGCTCACATTACGGAAGAGTCTATAATAGATGTGAGCCTATTGCTGTATTTCAAAGGCTGTGTTTCTTGAAACATTTTAATGTCCTCCCTCAGTTGGAAGTATCTGTGTCCAAAATAATAAATGGTCCCATATTTTTCCCTTCTGTACCTCAGGAGGCTTGCTTTTTTGAAGTAGATGGAAATTGGTGTGGAAATCATGAGGCCCAGGGAAGACTAAAATCAGCCATTCACAGCTGCCAGCCACCGCTGGACCCCCCTCTAAATTGCTATTTCCATGTCACAGAGTTTTTTCATTTTAAAACATTCTGAGATATTTTCCATGGTGTTGTGGCTAACCATTTTTAGTCAGTTAAAAAAATGCCTTTATCACCTCCCACCAGGAAACTCATGGAACACACTGTCGGAGATGCTAAAACTTTGTTCATTTCTCCTGAAAAAATATTAATGGTAAGCATTAAAAAAAAAAAGAAAGGTAAAGTACTTAATTTGGTTTTCTGAAAGCTAAGTTTGAAGTTATAAATTGTACATCTAACTGTGAATAAAGCGTGTGTGAGTAATCGCAATTAGCAAACCTGATCATTTTCATCGGCAAGACAAGTGCCAGGTTCTCCATCCGGCGGGGGTGCAGAGCATGTGCCCAGGTGCACGAGTGGAAGCAGCTTGTCTTGGGTGGTTCAAACGTACAGCATTTAAAAGCTCTGGTTCCCAAAAACTAGTAGGTCTGGTAGAAAAGAATGAAGGAAGGGGGAGGTGGACAGGGGCTGGGGGAGGGCGGGTGCTGAGACCAGACTGCTGCTCAGGTCGGCATAACGAATGAGAGTGCCGTCCTGCCGAGGAGCAGC
The DNA here is from genome assembly GCF_964212035.1 of Myotis nattereri. Lineage (NCBI taxonomy): Eukaryota > Metazoa > Chordata > Mammalia > Chiroptera > Vespertilionidae > Myotis > Myotis nattereri. The sequence goes on along the minus strand of NC_138075.1, from coordinate 132,216,185 downwards.
ATGGAGAGGCCCCATGAGTCCCCTCTTATCTTCCCTCTCTTTCCAGAAGTGAAACCTACGGCCCTAGGTGAGAGCTGGACAGACCGGGCAGACGGTCTTGGTGTTCCCCTCAAGCAGCTGAGAGCACTCGCTGAACGTTTAATAGCTCACAAACTCTGCCTGCGCCTGGGAGAACATGTAAGCTGGTAACAAGTATTATGCTTTGTTTACTCTGTGGTCAACATGAACCATGGCCGAATTCCAGGGACAGCCTCAGCAGGAAACAAGGAGGCAACAAACAGCACTTTCACAGACTCTTGGTCATTGGTTTTCTCCCCCATGTTGGGAAGAAATGCAAATTATTGTAATGAGATTTCTTTTCTTAAAAAGGACAAGGAAATAAGTGAGATGCAGTTGAAGGGGAACAGAGTAAAGGAATAAAACCAGGGAAAACAATATAATCCTATATAATAAGAGCCCAGCAGCCAAAATGGTGGAACAACTAGAACGACCAGAGACCAGAATGACCACAGACCCTCACCCCGGCCAGCTGCCTCCCAGCAAGTGGTTAGGGGCGATCAGGCAGGCAAGCAAGCAGTTAGGGGCAGTCAGGCAGAGTGCTTAGGGGCAATCAGGCAGGCAGAGACAGTTAGGGGTAATCAGGCAGGCAGGTGAGTGGTTAGAGGTGTTCAGGCAGGCAGGTGAGTGGTTGGGGCGTTCATGCAGGCAGAGTGGTTAGGGGTGATCTGACAGGCAGGCAGAGTGGTTAGGGGCAATCAGGCAGGCAGAGGCAGTTAGGGGCGATCAGGAAGTTAGGGGCAATCAGGCAGGCATGCGAGTGTTTAGGGTCGATCAGGCAGGCAGGTGAGCAGTTAGGGGCCAGCAGTCCCAGATTGCGAGAGGGATGTCTGGCTGCTAGTTTAGGCCTGATCCCACAGAATCAGGCAATCAGGCAGACAGAGGCAGTTAGGGGTAATCAGGCAGGCAGGATCAGGCCTAAACTGGTAGCCAGACATCCCCTGAGGGGTCCCAGATTTCAAGAGGGTGCAGACTGGGTTGAGGACCCCCTCATCCCCTGTGCATAAATTTTGTGCACTGGGCCTCTAGTCTATAATAATATATGTGTAATATGCAAATTGACCAAACAGCAGAACGACCACCTGGACAACCTTCCAGACAACCACGTTGTGACGCTTATTGGCGTCAGGCCAGCCAATGCAACTGGTCAGGGCCCCGACCATCACTCCATGATCTCCCTACAGAGGGAGGCCCAGACCACCAACTGGTGGGTGATCAATCAATTGGGAGGCTCCATGATTACCCCAAAGAAGGAGGTCCAGGCCACTGATCAGCGGGCTGCAGCAGGTGTGTGTGGCCTCCCTCTTAGGGGCGATCCATCACAGAGCCCCGACCAGGTGGGCAGGACCTACTTCTTTGGGGCAATTGTCATGGAGGTCCTGTACTATGAGAGGGCACAGGCCAGGCTGAGGTACTGGACTTCCCCGCCCGAGTGCATGAATTTTGTACACCAGGCCTCTACTTCTATATATATGAAAGCACCAGGTCTACACACAATTTCTCACAATGGCTTTCACCTCCAGGTGGATCATAATAAATCCACCCATAGTGGCGGAAACTAAGATGGCGGCATAGATAAACACCGGGAAATTGCTGCCTCCCACAACAATTGAAAAATCTTCTAGGAACACAAAACGGACATCATCCAGAACTACAGGAAGGCTGGCTGAGTGGAAATTCTACAGCTAGAAGGAAAGAAAAGCACACTGAGAGCCAGAGGAGCTGCGAAAGTAAAGTGCAGAGGTACGGGGGCTCACGTGCGTGGAAAGGGGCTGGCACCTGAGGACGCGGCTGTCTTTTTGAACCCGGAGGGAGTCACAAGCTCCCGATGGCTCTGAACTCCGGTTCCGGGAAGTCTCTGGGGACCCAGGACTCATACGGGGAGAAACTGGACTGTCTGGCAGTGGGCGAACTTGAGGGCGGCTTTCCCTCAGAGGTGCTTGCAGCCGTTACCGGGACACTGAGACGCGCGACTCCTTAGGGCAGGGCTAAGGATCTGCCATAGCTGCTTGCTCCGCCCTTTGATTCCTTGAGACCCCGCCCCACCCAGGCTGCGGCAGAGGCTTTTGCATATGAATGCCCCGCCCCTTTGCAACCTGATAATTACCTAACTGCAGCCGGGCCAGACAGACCCAGAACTTCCAAGAGAAGGCCCAAGGCCCCACAGCGGCTTGCATTGCTTCACAGCTGAGCCTCATCAGGGCACCTCCAAACTCCAAAAAAGGAAGGGGAATCTGCAGTTCTCTTCGTAGCTCCTGCTGTGTAACCGCAGGCAGAGGCTAAATTAGCACCTCCTTAGATCCAAGAGCCAGTGTATCCAGTGGTCAGAGGGGGACCATTCAGATTACAACTCCTCAGATCCATAAGGGACACACTCAGGGGCCAGACTCAGTGAGCACCAAAGCCCCACTGAAGCAAGTCTTGCCCCAGAAGGGTGTCTCCAGCACAGAAGTTCTTCCACTGCAGACACAGCTGATTCTCACTGCCAATTGGCCTGGAGGTCAATTCCTCCCAGTGATCCTACAACAATCAAGGCATAACTACAACAAGACTGTGCACAAAGCCCACAAGGGGGTGCACCAAGAGTGTCCACCCCAGGTAACTGGGGAGGCTGAGACACTGGGCCCTACAGGACACCTAGCACACAAAGCCACTCTATCAACACAGGGAAGCAGCCAAAATGCGGAGACAAAGAAACAGGTCACAAATGGCAGAAATGGAGGAAAGCAAACGACTGGATATAGAGTTCAAGGCCACGTTTATAAGGTTTTTCAAGAATTTTATGGAAACCGCCGATAAATTTAGTGAGTCCCTCAATAAGTATAGTGAGACCCTGGAGGACATGAAAAAGGACCAACTAGAAATTAAGCATACACTGACTGAAATAAAGAATAATTTACAGAGATCCAACAGCAGACAAGAGGATCCCAAGAATCAAGTCAAAGATTTGAAATACAAAGAAACAAAAAATACCCAACCGAAAAAGAAAAAAAAAAAAAGAGATTCCAAAAATATGAAGATAGTGTAAGGAGCCTCTGGGACAACTTCAAGCGTACCAACATCAGAATTATAGGGGTACCAGAAGAAGAGAGAGGGCAAGATATTGAAAACCTATTTGAAGAAATAATGACAAAAAACTTCCCCTACCTGGTGAAAGAAATAGACTTACAAGTCCAGGAAGCGCAGATAACCCCAAACAAAAGGAATCAAAAGAGGACCACACCAAGACACATCATAATTAAAATGCCAAGAGCAAAAGACAAAGAGAGAATCTTAAAAGCAGCAAGAGAAAGACAGTCAGTTACCTACAAGGGAGTACCCATACGACTGTCAGCTGATTTCTCAACAGAAACCATGCAGGCCAGAAGAGAGTGGCAAGAAATATTCAAAGTGATGAATAGCAAGAACCTGCAACCAAGATTACTTTATCCAGCAAAGCTATCATTCAGAATAGAAGGTCAGATAAAGAGCTTCACGGATAAGAAAAAACTAAAGGAGTTCATCACCACCAAACCAGCATTATATGAAATGCTGAAAGGTATTCTTTAAGAAGAGGAAGAAGAAAAAGGAACTCTTACCATTTGCCACAGCATGGATGGAACTGGAGAGCGGATAAATACCACAGGATCTCACTCATTTGTGGAATATAATGAACAACATAAACTGATAAACAAGGACTGATCCAGAGACGGAGAGGCATTGATTGGACTGTCGGGCCTTGGAGGGAAGGTAGGGGAGGGTGGGGCTAAGGGGGAAAGATCAACCAAAGGACTTACATGCAAGCATATAGGCCTAACCAATGGACACGGACAACGGGGGGGTGAGGGCATGGGGGGAGGGGTAGAGGGTAACGTGGAGACAAGGACACATATGTAATATCTTAATCAATAAAAAATATATTAAAAAAAATAAATCCACCCATAGTAAGAGAAAGAGAGTTTGCTACTTAGAAGGGAGATCTAGTCCTCTGAACAGTTGGCCCATTTCTTATTTTCTCTTTCTTAAAAGGAAAGGTCTTTTTAAAAGTATTAGTAAAGACACCTGGACTAAAGCAAATTGATGAGCAGTATTATGGGTTGAATTTCCTTGCCCCCAAATTCATATGTTGAAGTTCTAACTTCCCCTAGTACCTCCAAATGTAAACTTACTTGGAAATAGAGTCACTGCAGGTGTAGTTCGTTAAGATGAGGTCATACTGCAATAGGATGTGCCCCTAATCCCATATGAATGGTGTCTATGCAAAGAATGATGCCATTGAAGAGAAAGGCACAAGAACAGAGAGGACAATGTGAAGAGATGCAAGGAAGGGATAGACGTCTACAAACCAAGGAGCCGGGTTAGAACAGAGCCTGCCTTCACAAGGAACCAATCCTGCTAACACTGGATTTCAAATTTTATCCTCCAGAACTGTGATACAGCAAGTTCTGTTTATTTAAGCCACCGCGTCTGTGATACTTTGTTATGGTAACAGACTAATATAAGCAGTTTTCTGTGCAGCAAAGTAGTATCACATAATACCAAAAATAGTAAAAGCTAACATCCATTAAGAAATTGCTATGTGCCAGGACCTATGCTTTATATATGCATGACTTAGTCCTCAAAATCTCTATCTCAGCTGCCTTGGGATGTGATGCCCAGAGCTGTGGCAGCCGTTTGTGTACGTGAATATGGACAAGCCAGGAGACTGAAGCCACTGTTCTGAGGATGTCAGAGGGGAATGACAGAATGCACCTGGGTCCTTTGTGAGGAAACTGGGCCATGGAATTAACCAATCCTAAAATCTATCTTGAGACTTTTTTATTTGAGATAATATATTTATTACGTAAGGCACAGCTTTTTAGATCTTTTGTTACATGTAGTCAAGAGCATCCTAACTATACAGTTTTCTCCTAGTAGATGTCATTTTACCAACTTCCTCTGACGGTAAGGGTTATGTTGCTTTTATTCGTTTATTTGAAGATCCACCCACAGGGATCAACATGTGGAGGTAAAATTCAATCAGTGTTTGTTGAATAAGCAAATAGAACAATGTGTCCTTAAACATATCATATCATGGCATTTAACAGATGGAGAGATGAGAACTCCATGAATTGAACTGCTTTTCTGAAGATCATGGGCGTGATCCCATGATTCACTGGCGGGCGGGGTCTCCTGACCACCTCCTTTCACATTGCCCTGCTTTTGGTGTGATTACAGAATTCTCTACCCAATACTGCTTTCCTTCTCAGTGCTCTCAACTTGTGTACAATGTGCAAACTTCCTATTTCTGCATTGTTTAGAAGTTTTGATTCTGTCTATAAATACTTTACCTATTTGTAAAGTAAGAGTCTAGAAGCCAGGGACCACATCTGTGCTATTATTTTTGTGCAATACCTGATACAGCTCAAGCTTAATTTGGCAATGACTAAATACTTTTGGATAATGATGATATCTGAAAATATAAAATGAACTCCTCAGAGGCATAATCCTTTCTTCTCAGCCTATATCCTATATGCGCTTTAGGAGGGAATGTCTAAATGAGAAATTAATAGGATTGGAAACTCTTCATACCTGGTGTTTTTTGTTTTGTTTTTAAGTTTGTGAGTTCAGTTTCTTTGTACAAGTTGCAATTATATGGAAGAGATTCATGGCTACCCACAAAACTTGTCTCACCATTTTGAGGCCATACCTCGCAAACAGTAGGCACTTGGTTCATTTTAGGGAAGTGATGGATGTGGCTCAAGTAGCATGCAGCTTGGTACTGAATATGATCCAGCGGAGATGCCTGACCAGTAACCCTGTTTCCCACATCAGGTAGGGTGCACGAGGTGGTTACCTCTAGGAGACTCTCAAGTCATCTCTATCCTTCAGTTTCCTTAACAGCTACAAATAAAAACAAAGGGGAAAGTGAAAAGCCTGCTTCCCTGGCACTGCAACCTGCCGGATCCTGGGGCCAATGGGGATCTTTTCACCACGTTGGCTGATAGGGTGAGTCAGTACCTTTAGGATGAACCACGCAAGGAACGTTCTATAAGGAAATGTGGTCTTCCTTGGGTGACTACAGTCTGTCATTTTGCTGTAACCAACACTCTGCACATAGCAAAATTCTTGCTCCCCCAGAGCACCCAGAGCTCAAACTTGTCATGAAAAAGTAATGGCAAGAAGTTCCGCAAAAGAATTGATGACAATAATTGGAAATAATTTGAGTAGAAGGGATATGAAAAAGGTGCTTTTTATTATTAATTATCTTTTTATAATATAAATGATCATTTGTAATACATTTATTTTGACAGTACTCCAAGACTTTAAAAATATTCTCAGGAATCAGTTATAAACTGTGATAATCAATTTCTTGGCGATTATACTGATTAAGGAAACCATTCATCTACTATATTTTTTATCTCAGATATTTTTCAAATGTCACTTAAGTCTCTTAAACTTAAAAAGCCTCACTGTTAGCCAGTGTGCACGATAAATGTAAAACTGATGGCACAAATATTATGAATAGTATCTCTGAGGACAAAATTTGATTTGTTTGAAGGCAGATGACATTATAAAGTATAGTCAAGATGTCAGGTGAAGGAGTTGATATGCTACTTGATTTACTTAGCATCTTTGTCACTTTATAGATTGAGATATGATTGATGGTAACATTAATATAGAAAGTATGTTAATATTAGAACAGGCTTTAAGATTCCCCTAACTAAAAAATTCTCCCTGCCCTCAAGCTGATGTAATTTGGAATAAAGTGCCCTAAGGATACAATTCTTCTTAGACTGCAAGGTTTTGATGTAAGAATTCTTTCATTTTTTAAGTTAAATCAATTTTATTAAGGTATATGTTATATACAATAAAATGTACCTATTTAAAGCATGCATTTCAATACATTTTGATAAATTTATACACAAATGTAACCACCACCACAATCAAGGTATATAGGACCTTTTCATCTCCCCAAAAGTCCTCCTTTCTTTTTTGTCTTTTCCTAGTCAGCTTCCCCTCCTCCTCCGACAGAGGCACCCGCTAAACTATTTCCTGCCACTATTGTTATTTTGTCGTTTCTAGAGTTTTATATAAATTGAATCTTATGCATATGGTGTATTGTGTCTAACTTCTTTCACTCAGCATAATGCTTTTGAAATTCATCTACCTTATTGCATGTATCAGTAGTTTATTCCCCCCCCCCCATTTTTTTTTTTTTGGCTTGTTAGGTCTCTGGTATCTGAAGATAGTGCATGTGTTTATCCATGCACTTGATGATGGTCATTTAGTTTGTTTCCCCTTTTTGGCTCCCATAAATGAAGCTGCTTTATACATTCATGTCCCTCAACCCAGCCTGCACCCTCTTGAAATCTGGGACCCCTCGGGGGATGTCTGACTGCCAGCTTAGGCCTGATCCTGCCTTTCTAATTACCCCTAACTGCCTCTGCCTGCCTGATTGCCTGATCCTGTGGGATCAGGCCTAAACCAGCAGTCTTTCTGTGAATATATGTTTTTATTTCTCTTGGGTAAATATGCATTAGTAGTATGGTAAGGCGCATAGTAAGTGTATATTTATAAGAAACTGTCCAACTGTTTTTGAAAGGGGTGAACAATTTTATATCCCCATCACCAGTTATTCCCTATATTGGCCAACACTTGTTATTGTCACATCTTTTTAATTTTGGTCATTCTAATGGGGTGGAGTGATATCTAAATGGGTGATGACTATTGATGTTGAGCATCATTTCATATGCTTATTAGCCATGAACATATCTTCTCTGGTAAAGTGTCCCTTCATATCTTTATCTAGTTTTATACAATTGGGTTGTTCATCTTCTTGTGTAGTTGTAAAAGTTCTTTATATTTTCTACATATATTCCTTTATTAGATGGATGGATAGATAGATAGATAGAGTATTGCACCCCATAACAATGTTTCAGTCAATGACAGACTATATACAACAGTGATCCCATAAGATTATAATGGATCTAGAGTGTTACTGCCTAGTGCAGCCGTGGGCAAACTACAGCTCGTGGGCTGGATCCGGCCCGTTTGAAATGAATAAAACTATTGAAAAAAAAGACCGTACCCTTTTATGTAATGATGTTTACTTTGAATTTATATTAGTTCACACAAACACTCCATCCATGCTTTTGTTCCGGCCCTCCAGTCCAGTTTAAGAACCCATTGTGGCCCTCAAGTCAAAAAGTTTGCCCACCCCTGGCCTAGTGACATCATAGCTGTATATAACATTGTTAGGTAGGAAGTTAGACAGGAGCAGCTGGGGTGGGGCCTGCCCTGGGGTCCTGAACAGGGGTCAGACGAACATTGCCTTTAGCCTGCCTCTGTGTGGGTGGCCCAGCAGCCAGCAGACTGCCAATGAGCAGTTTTGGAACCAGCCAGTAACCTATCCTCTTCTAGCATATCAGTGGTCATGTGGTTTGGACTACTAATCTTTCATATCATAGGTCAGGCGATTTAGACACCCTAGACCTTTTCTTCCCTAAAGATAACATCCAGGCCTCAGTTGTATTTCATATCCAGGCCCAGAAAAGCACCAAAACCAGACAGATGTCACCATGGCTGCCTCAGGACCAGCTACATTGACTAATGACGCCCTGCCCTGGCACTGGCCAATCGGTGGAGACCACAACCTGAAAGGGCACACCTGGAAAGTTGTTGAATATTCTATTGACACCTTCCCCTGAGACCTCCCCTAAGATCTCCACCTGCAAAAGAGAGATAAATAGCCAGGCTGGCGTGTCTCAGTGGTTGAGTGTTGACCTATGAACTAGGAGGTCAAGGTTTGATTTCTGGTCAGTGCATGTGCCTGGGTTGCAAGCTTGAATACCCAGTGTGGGACGTGCAGGAGGCCGCTGATCAATGATTCTCATCATTGATGTTTCTGTGTCTCTCTCCCTCTTCCTTCTGCTCTGAAACCAATAAAAATATATTTTTTAAAAAGAGAGAGAGAGAGAGAGAGAGAGATAAATACACTCAGGACAAAGGACCCAGGGTGCGTTCTCCCTCTAAGGAGCATGCCTGTGCAGTTCCCCCACAGACACATATCCCCCAACCTCTAAGGGACCCCAAGAGACTGCAATCAGGGGAGCAATGGGCAGTGGCAACTCTTCCTGCGCTCATCCCCTGAACCTATCTCCAAGGCCCCCTTTTTTTCTGACTTCCCAGTGAGCTAAAGCAGCCCAGCCATTCATTCTCATTCTCTCTCTCTCTCTCTCTCTCTCTCTCTCTCTCTCTCTCTCTCCTACTCCTCATTTGGAGTGTATCTTCAATAAACCCTATTTTGCTTTACTTTTCATTTTCGTTGACCTTAAAATCTTTTTGCGTCCATGAGAAGAACCGAGGTCCTAGCCCAGCCGTGGCCAAACTACGGCCCGCGGGCCGGATCCAGCCCGTTTGAAATGAATAAAACTAAAAAAAAAAAAGACCGTACCCTTTTATGTAATGATGTTTACTTTGAATTTATATTAGTTCACACAAACACTCCATCCATGCTTTTGTTCCGGCCCTCCGGTCCAGTTTAAGAACCGATTGTGGCCCTGGAGTCAAAAAGTTTGCCCACCCCTGTCCTAGCCAGTAACCCCAATTGCTAGCAACACCGTAGCTGATTACTCAGGTGTGTGTGGAGATGCTGGTGTAAGCAAATCCTTGCTACCAGGTGTATAAAAGTGTAGCACATGTAAATATGTACAGTACATAATACTTGGTAATGATGATATGTAATACTTGATTATGATAATGACAACATATGTTAATGGCTTTTGTATTTACTATACATTTTATTATTATTTTAGAGTGTACCCTTTCTACTTTTAAAAATAAGTTTGCTGTAACATAGTATGCTGAAACAGCAGCAACATTATACATCTCCTGTTTACTTATCTCTTGGTTACATCATTTTTTCTTGTGCTTGATTTAATCTTGTGTTGTTTTGTATAGTTACATGCAGCACAGGCCTGTACCCCAGGAGCAATAGGCTATGCGATATAGCCTAGGTGTGTAGTGGGCTATACCATCTAGGGGTCTGTAAGTGACTCTATGATGTTCACACAATGACAAAATCACATAATGGTGCATTTCTTAGAATGTATGTATCCCCATTGTTAAGTGGCACATGACTGTATCCTATATAATAAAAGCCTAATATGCTAAGTGTCTGGTCGTCCCATCATCCGTTCAACCAATCAAAGCATAATATGCTAATGATATGCTAAGGCCACTCAACTGCTTGCTATGATGTGCACTGACCACCAGGGGGCAGATGATTGACCAGTCGCTATGACATGCACTGACCACCAGGGGGCAAATGCTCCGACCAGTTGGTTAGCTTGCTGCTGCGGTCCAGCCGATCAGGACTGAGCAAAACAGGCCAGACACACCCTGGAGCCCTCCCGTGGTCCCTCCCCAGCTGGCCAACCTCCCGTGTCCCTCTCAGACCCTGACCGTGCACCGGTGGGGTCCCTCGGCCTGGCCTGCACCCTCTCATAATCCGGGACCCCTCAGGGCATGTTGGAAAGCCAGTTTCGGCCCAATCCCGCTCAACGCAGGAGCTGCCCCCTGGTGGTCAGTACGCTCCCACAGGGGGAGTGCTGCTCAGCCAGAAGCTGGGCTCATGGCTGGCAAGCACAATGGTGGTGGCAGGAGCCTCTCCCATCTCCATGGCAGCACTATGGATGTCCGGGGGAGTGGGCCTAAGCCAGGGGTGGGCAAACTTTTTGACTTGAGGGCCACAATGGGTTCTTAAACTGGACCGGAGGGCTGGAACAAAAGCATGGATGGAGTGTTTGTGTGAACTAATATAAATTCAAAGTAAACATCATAACATAAAAGGTTACGGTCTTTTTTTTTTTTTTTTTAGTTTTATTCATTTCAAACGGGCCAGATCCGGCCTGTGGGCTGTAGTTTGCCCATGGCTGGCCTAAGCCGTCAGTCGGACATCCCCCGAGGGCTTCCAGACTATGAGAGGGCGCAGGCCAGGCTGAGGGACCTCCTCCCCTGAGTGCACAAATTTCGTGCACTGGGCCTCTAGTTTATATACTTTCAGTCCTCACTTAATATCATTGTTAGGTTCTGTGACTTGAAGTAAAACAACACATAATGAAACCAATTTTACTATAAGCTAATTGATATAAATAAGAGTTAAATTCCTACTACATCTCTTCACTGTTAAAACAAAATAATACTGAATGAAATGATATTATTTAAGGACCCGCTATATAATATTTTCTCCAATTAGTTTATTGCCTTTTCTTTTTTCTTTCCTTTTTTTTAAATATTTATTGTTGAAAGTATTACATATGTCCCCTTTATTGGGTGGGAAGAGGTCAACCAAAGAACTTGTATGCATATATATGCATAACCCATGGACACAGACAACAGTGTGGTGAAGGCCTGGCGAGGGGGAAGGAGGTGGCCTAGAAGGGGTCAATGGGGCCTTTTTATTTTTTTAACATGGTCATTTGAATTTTGATGAAAAGGGACTCTTTTTAATACCTGCTTCGTGTCTCCTCCACAACTTTGAACTTTGAATAGAACTCTTTGAACACAAAAGTAGACCCTTAGACAATCTTTGTTTATTTACAAACTAGGAAAAGCAAAATCATTAGCTCTGAATTGAGAATTCTGTTTTAAATGTTAACATTCTAGCTTCCTTCAAGTAAATTATACAGATTTTTTAAAATCAGCCTTGTGAGATAGAGAAAAGATCTATGCTCCCATTTTATAGGAAAATAATCTCAGGGTGACAAACCGATAACTAAAGTACCTGACCGGAGGTGATGGGAAGTGGCTGAGCGAGCAGGGAATGCAGTGCAACTAATTGGTCACAGTGACGGTTCTAATCCAAGCCCTTTAGGGTGACTCACTTGGTGCCCAAGCACATTGAGCTAAATAATTATAGCAAGGCCAGGGCCTGAAGGGATCAACCACTTCTGCTGGTATTGGTTCTTTTCATTTATTTTGTTTCTTATCTTTTCTTGCCCTCCATCCCTTCCTCCTTTCCTTTTTTTCTCTTTCTTTCATTTCTGTCCTCAGTGCCATTATGTGCTTCATTGAACTATGCTTAGTTTTGCCGTTCCTTCTGTCTCCCTTTCTTCCTCTCTTCTTCTCCCTCCCTCCCTTCCCCTCTCTGCCAGTCTTAAATGAAAAACTCACTTTTTTAAATATATATTTTTATAGTTGACAGTATTACAGATGTCCCCCATTTCCCCCCCTCCGCCCAGCACCTCCCCCTCCTTAAGCCTTCACCACACTATTGTCTATGTCCATGGGCTATGCATATAAGTGTATGTTTCTTTTCTCATCTCCCCTCCCCCTCCCCCACCGCCGCCCCCCACCAGAAATGCCAGTCTGTTCATGCCCCGGAGACTTAACGAAGGACCTCTTAGCCTTTGAGACATGGATAGACCTGGCGGAACTCACTTCTCATAACTAAGCACACCCTGATTTCACAGTTGCCAGGAGAACACCCAGTTGTCTATATACTCTCCTGATGGTGGTAGAACCGAATGCGAAGACCAGACTCCCCTCCAGTGCCACATGCTAGCCGCGGCGGAAGTGCCGGCTGCATGGGTGAGTCGAGTAACACTGAACAAATTCACCTCATTTCAGGAGCAAGCCCTGATATTTTTAAATTAACTCCACTAGAAATGACTTTTCCCCCGCTATATTAAGCCTCTGTACAACAGCAGCCATCTAGGTACATTTTTAAAGGAGTGATCTTTGTATCATACAAATCTTAACATATTTCCCTGTTTCAAGCTTGGATGAAGTCCTCAATCCTTACAGCAGCCTGCAGGTTCCCACATAACTGGGATCTCTCTCTGTCCTCACCTCATCTCTGGCTACTCCCTCATATTCCAGGGAGAGTGAGAGAGAGAGAGAGAGCACGCTTATTTATTTGTTTGTTTGGTTGTGTGTGTGTTTGTTTTCACTCCAAGCCCCTCCTACTGCAGGCTGCTCCCTGTAGGCCTCTCCTGGCATCAAACTCTCTTCCTGCCGGTCCAGGTGACCCTCCTCCTATCTCTCTCCTTGCCCTCCTTTTTCTTCATAATAACATAATAACTAGATTTACTTATGAAAACAATGCCTGCTTGAAATAAACCCAGCCGATACAGAGAAGTTCAAACTATAGTTTTTTAAAAATTCATTTCATATATATATATATATATATATATATACACACATATATAATGTATTTTGTTTACATTTTTATAAGAATGATAGATAAATGCTTAAAATTTTATTAAAATATGATTGTATTATATAAAGATTTTAAGTTAAAAGTTTTACATTTATTTGAACTTATAAATTAAAAGAAACTCAGGGGAAACTGAAAGATAAAGGTTTCTTCATCATAAGTAACATCACTTCCTAGAAAATCCCTCTAAAGTTAATAAAAACTCAAATTATTAATAGAACCATTCTGTTTTATAAACATTTATTAAGATATAATTGGCATGCAGTGAGCTACACATAAAATGTGCCATTGCATATAAACTGTACAAATCATACAATTACGATGTCTGATTTGGTAAGTTTTACATGTGTACACACCCATGAAATTATGACACTCAAGATAGAGAACACACCTTCATCCATAGCAGTTTCTTCATGTCCCTTTGCAAATCTTCTCTTTCACCCCTCCCTGCCAACCTTGCCCCATCAAAGAGATGTGTTTTCTATCATGTAGATTAGTTTGAATTTTCTAGAGTTTTATATAAATGGAATCATGTAGTATGTACACTTTTTTGCCTGGCATTTTTCTTTTTTCCTTTTTCTTGATTTTAGAGAGAAAGGGAGAGGGAGAGATAGAAACATTGATAAGAGAGAATCATTAATCAGTTGCCTCCAGCCCCCACCCCACCCCGCGCTCCACACACACACACCAGGGATGGAACCCACAACCTGGGCATATGCCCTTACCAGGAATCAAACCCAGGACCTCTTAGTTCATGAATTGATGCTCAACCACTGAGCCACACCAGCTGGGCTTGCTGGGCATTTTTCACTTAGTATAATTATTTTGTGATTCCTCTGTATTGGTGTGTACATCAGTGATTCATTCCTTTTTATTGTTACACTAGAGGCCTGGTGCACAAAATTCGTTCATGGATGGGGACCCTAGGTCTGAGGTTGGCCGCTGGCCCCAGGAGGGAGCTGGCTCTCAGCTCCTCTGGGAAAGGGGCCACATCCGCCACCACCCACCCCCTGTTCCCCATTCCAGCCTGGGGCCTGCCGGCCAGGGAAAGGGACCACGGGAGGTTGGCCAGCTGGGGGAGGTTGGCTGTGGGAGCACACTGACCACCAAGGGGCAGCTCCTGTGTTGAGCGTCTGCCCCCTGGTGGTAAGTGTGTGTCATAGCGACTGGTCGTTTCGATTGTTCGGTCACTCCCGTCGCTTAGGCGTTTATATATATAGAAGATAGTATTTTATTGTATGTATATGCAACGATTTATTTGTCACACCCTGTTGATGGGTATTTGGGTTATTTACAACTTGAGGCTACAACAGTGATGAATTGGACTTCATCAAAATGTAAAACTTCTGTCCTTCAAAAGAAATTGTTGAAAGCATAAAAAGACAAGCCACAGACTTGGACTAGATATTTGCAAAGCATGTATCTGATAAAGGATTTGTGTCCAGAATATAGACAGACCTCTCAAACCTCAAGAAAATAAACAACCCATTATAAAATTTTAACTGCGTATTTTTATTTTAACAGAATCTGCTAACTCCTTGCTACAAAAATGATGAAATTAGAACTTACACTTCCTCCTACAATTTCCCCCTTCTCTTCCTATTTTTATGGTTATATTACTGTTTTTATATTGTCAAGATTTATAACATGTTCAATGTGGTCTGTAACCATAATTGCCACTATATTTATCCTTAGTTCTTTATCTAAATAGATTCAACAGCTAGCTCTTCACTATCTCTGCTTTATTCCTAAAGGTTTTATTTTATTCATTTATGACTGGCTAGATCTTGTCAGCAAGAGACTCTGTTCCAGAAGGGCTCCCGTGCTCCCTGCATGCCTGGCTATAGCGCCGTTGCTATTGTTCTTGATCATTTTTGTGTCCACTTACCTCTCATCCTAAAAATCAGTGTCTTCCATGACTTTAAAGTTAATATCCCTGTACTTTTTCTTCCAATTGAACAGAATTATAATTAATTCATTAGTTGTCTAATTTTTGTTTAATGTCTTTCCCAGATGATATCAATTTTAAAGATAAAAATCATGTCTGCTTTATGATGATTACACATTCCTAGCACAATATATGGCTCAAAATAGGTACTTGAAGCATTTGCTCATTTTTTTGACAAGTATTTATTGTTTGAGGAGCTAGAGATATAACTGTAAGTAAAATACACTCTCCTCCCTGCCCCCCCAAAAATCCCTACCGTCATGTAGCTTGCATTGGGGTTGGGGGTCGGGTGATGGCAGAGGAGGCAGCAAATGAACATATAAACGTATATAGTATTTGGAGTATTTTAGAGAAAAAAATATATAAATTTTATAGAAATAATTTATATATAAAATATATAATATGTAGAGAGTTTTAGAGAACATTTTAAAAAGGGTAGAGATCATGGTGATTTGAGATACGGACTGTTGGTGGCCAAGGAAGGCCTGTATTACAGCAAAGTGATATTTAAGGAAAGGCCTGACGGAGGCAGCATTCACTTAGGACCGGAATGAGGATGGCAAAAGGGAGAGAAAAACTGTAACTGATACAAATATGAGGAGGAAGAAGGCAAGTTTAGAAGGGATTAGTAATCCCTTTCTGGTCACCCACGTTCAGCCAGGAATTGATGCTGAACTAAGGAGCAGACATGTAATTTGGATTTTTTTATTCACTTTTTTTCTTCAACCATCCCTGTTCTTGACCGAGAAAGGGGAAGGTGTTGGAAGGCAGCCTTAGGCCTCTGTTGGGGTTGCCTGATCTCAGTAACAAACTGGGAACAAAAAGTAACAATAAACTCTAAAACAAAGAATTTTAATAAAAGAAACTACTGAAAGGTTAGGAACTTCTGTTTCCAATTTATTTCAGAATAGAGAAGATAGAGAGGACTTCATCCTTTAAATAAGTGTATTTTGAGCATCTACCATGCGTGTGCCATGAGCTGTACCAACTCCTGATGTGCAGCATTAAGTCAGCAGATAAGGCTCTGCCTTGCCCTCATTGAGCTTCTACCTTAGTGATTAACATCTGAGGATTACATTAAGATTTACACCAGAGAAATTGGCAAGCACCACACATCTGAGGTTGTTTTATTGATTATTTGGACTTAAGATTAAGTGAAGAATATTAAAGAGACAAGTTTGAGAAAGCTTTGTGGGAATTGGACTGTTGGTGGGTGAACCAGGAAATTCCTTTGTCACTCAATTTCTTTCTTTTTTAATATATTTTTATTGATTTCAGAGAGGAAAGGAGAGGAAGAGAGAGAATCATTGATTGGCTGTCTCCTGCATGCCCCCTATTGGAGATTGAGCCCCCAACCCAGGCATGCACCCTGACTAGGAATTGAACTCTGACCTCCTGGTTCATAAGTCAATGCTCAACCACTGAGTCATACAGAGCAGGCTGTCATTTAATCTCTTCATCTCTAAAATTGGAATAATAATAATAGCACCAAGTTCATAATGTTATTAAGAAGATTCAATGTTTTAATACCTATGCAGTTCTTGGAATACTTTCTGGCTTATAATAACTATTAAATTAATGTTAATTAGTATGTTAAAAGATTAAGTGATGGATAAAATGTTCACCACACAGATGAAATTTAAAATTGTGTCATATTTGTAGCTAATATATTGAGTAGCACAAAAATGAGGTAGAATTCTAGTATTCAAAATTATTACCTGATTCAGCAGAGAAGTTACTCATGTCATTGATAAATGAGTGAAATTCCAACATATGTCTTCTTTGTTGTTTCATTTCCCTCTTATTCATTAATGTAAATGAAAATATCAGCCACTTTCATGTCAGAACTAAATTCATTTATCATTTGCAACCATGGCTTGCCTACAGATACAAGAATTCATCAAAAGTCAACAAAAACATGCTGTAGAATCAATCTGCTCATGTTTGAATCCATTGTCATTTGTTTCTGTCCTTAGCATCATGGTGAGTTCAAAATCAAAGGTCAGAGGGCAAGTGCTCTGTATTGCCTGTTGTTTATAACCAAACATCTTCTCCTGTGGGCTGCTCTCTCATGGCCCACAGGGGATATGGCAGAGGCTGATTGATGCTTCTTTTCCCTGGCAAATTTTCATATGAGGAGTTGACTGTACTGCTCTTCCACTAGGGTGAGATCACATTGAATAGTTCTTTCCTCTGTCTGCCTAATGCTTTCATCAGGCTACTGATGGGTGGGACATCTTGGGATGGGTAAGTCTAGTAATTGGGTCAGCATTCACAAACCAGCCTTACCTCTGTGAGACACTGAGAGCTGTATGGACACCCATCCCCAGCCCAGGCCGTGGACTGGCTTGTAATGCATAACACATGTTAAGTAAAGGAGTAGTGCAGCACTGACACTTCTGTTGGTTTGCCGAGACTTTGCATCGGAGTGTCTCTTCCTCTGAACATTTTCTTTTTGTAAATTTAAGTCATATGTAGCATGCCATAAAGGGGGAAGGAAATTTGAAATTTTGTAACAGTCTGGAATTCACCCCTTTGAGGAAGTGTTTCTACTTCTTAGGGGAATTTGCCAGCATGATCAAATCAGTAGGATTCTGAAATGTCTCATTTTACTATAGATAAAATATGTTGTTAAATAACTAGAATACCTTGTATATCTCTGCTTCTGATACTTGCTAATTCTGGACTTTGTAGATTTAGGCCAGTGATACAAGTCAATATTGAAGACATGAGAAGATGATAGAGAAGAAGGAGGGGGTAGAATTTTCTTCTGACTCCCTTTCTAGACTCAGTTTCTAGTAGAGAAGGCTAAGAACACCCAAAGATTGGTGATGCCACAGATTAGATGGGATTTCTAATTAGTTCAAAGATCCATCTGTGAAAGCCTGCAACACATTGTTTTACTAAATGCAAACAGCAGTATTCTTTTAGAAGTTTATTACTAACCTGAAAGCATTCTGGGAGTGGTGATAGTCCGTCCACTGAATCTGCTTGGTTCATTCTTTTACTTAAAATTTTCATTCATAGATAGATAGATAGATGATAGATAGATAGATGGATAGATGGATAGATAGATAGATGATAGTCATATGGACACACATGACTCGTGGGATGTTTTATCAGTCAGGGTCTAATCAGGAATCAGAAATCATTAGAATTTTTTTAAAAGGGGCTTTAATGGGAGTGGGTTTCCCAAGTATAGAACAAGTGAGAAGCTAAAGGTGGGGCAGTAAGATGAGCCTAAAATTGGCAACTTCAGGGAGCAAGGCCAGTGAGAAGAGGTGGAATCACCGGAGCCTGCAGGCAGGGTGAAGTGCGATGCGCTTCTTCTCTATCCCCCTCCCTTACTTGTCTACTTCCCTTCCCCATCGTGCCTATAGCAGTTTTCGATGCCTCTAACCCCTAGAAGGGGGACAAGAGGAGGGGCAGTGGAAGACAGTTCTTACCTCATGGCAGCTGGAACCACCATGGGAACACAGAGATTATCCCAGAAGCCCTCTGCCGCAGAGAGGCAGAGAAAATATCCTGTTTTCTCCCAACACCTCTGTTTCCTGCAGTACCTCTTACTGACTGAACCCAGCTAGAGCCCCGCTTACACGGGAGCCTGGAAAATAGACTCCAGAATTAACTCTCCTGTATTAGTTTTCTGTACCTGTATAACTGGGTATCACAAACTTAGATGCTTAAAACAACACATATCTCCCAGCTCGTGTGGCTCAGTGGTTGGGCATTGACCTATGAACCAGGAGGTCACGGTTCGTTTCCAGTTAGGGCACATGCCCAGGTTGTGGGCTTGATCCCCAGTATGGGGCATGCAGGAGGCAACCAATCAATAATTTTCTCTCATCATTAATATTTCTATCTCTCCCTTCCTCTCTGAAATCAACAAAAAAATATATATTTTAAAAGAGTAAAATCCTATTTAAAAACAACAACACATATTTATTATTTCATACTTTCCCTGGGTTGGAGTCCAGGCATGGGTTGCAGCAGTTCTCAACCTGTGGGTCGTGACCCCTGAAAATACATCCTGCATATCACCACAACATGAGGAACTGGATTAAATGGTTGAGGCATTAGGAAGGTTGAGAACCACTGGGTTAGGAGGGTCTTTTACTTAGAGTCACACATATTGAAATCAAGGTGTTGGCCAGGGTTGTGGTCTTTTATGAGACTCTGGTCCTCCTCCACACTCATACAGGCTGTTGGCAGGATTAAACTCCTTTTGGTTGTAGGACTGTGTTTTCTGGGTGGCTATGCAGTCTCAAGAAGCTCCTGGAGGTGGCGCTCATGTCCTAGCAATCAGGCTCTCTAACAACATGGCAGCTTCCTTCTGTTAAGCCAGCAGGAGATTCCCCCTCTCCAGTCTGCTAAGGCAGAGTCAACACAACCTAGTCAAAGGGTACCTATCTCATCATTTTCACAAGTCCTTCCCCATGAGTGTATATACCAGCAGTTGGAGATTTGGAGGCTGTTCCAAAGTCTGCTACCACAGCTCTGTGATACTGAAGACAGTGGATGAGGCAAAACATGGGTTTGGAGCAGCCGCGGGCCGGCCGTTTGAAATGAATAAAACTAAAAAAAAAAAAAAGACCGTACCCTTTTATGTAATGATGTTTACTTTGAATTTATATTAGTTCACACAAACACTCCATCCATGCTTTTGTTCCGGCCCTCCAGTCCAGTTTAAGAACCCATTGTGGCCCTCGAGTCAAAAGTTTGCCCACCCCTGGTTTGGAGGCAACTAGATTCAGGACCAGTACAAATGCAATAGCAAAGCAACTTTATTTCCCTTTTGCTGAAATACCATTAGTGAGGCTCCTTAATTGCTTACCTTTGATGAAGATGGTAGCAGACCCATGACTTCTCTGATCATTCTTAGGTCATAACACACTGAGTCAGTTAGTGGTGGGAATGTCCAGTTGTGTGGAAGAGTCAGTACTTTAAAGATGATCAAAGTTGATGCTTTTCCTCTTTCCATCTGGAGTCCAGATGCTGTCGTCTGGGAAGGTGGTGTGATTAATTTCTGCTCTGTTTCCTTACTTTGCTCTTCTCCCCCTCCACCCTGCTACTAAGTGGAGGTTCTAACAC
Source organism: Myotis nattereri (assembly GCF_964212035.1). Classification (NCBI taxonomy): domain Eukaryota; kingdom Metazoa; phylum Chordata; class Mammalia; order Chiroptera; family Vespertilionidae; genus Myotis; species Myotis nattereri. The sequence goes on along the minus strand of NC_138075.1, from coordinate 132,195,909 downwards.
CCCCCCCCCCCATTGAAGCAGAGAGGAGGGTGGGGTTTCACAGTGAGGGTGGAAGGTGGGCTGGGAGGTTCTTATTTGGCTGGGACTGTTGAGTGTTTCCTTTCCACGTCCCGTGTGGGTCAGGGTTCAGGAACTGGAAGCAGAGCCGCACACAAATGAAAGAGAAAAGACTCGAGATAATTTGGAAATATTGGGGGACCAGGCGGGCAAGTCCAACTCAAGGGGAAGGACTTCCACCCGTGCTCAGGCCTCACCAAGCTTTTATTGATCTGGGATGCACCCATAGCATAGCCCTTAGGCAGGTGACCCCTGGCAACAGGCAGACTAGCCCATCAGCAAGGATTTACATAATAATAAATGGGGGAGTAGTTTCAGCTACCACTGTCTGGACAAAGAGAGGTGGCGCCTAGCTCCTACCTCTGCTAGGGCTTCAAAGGCACCCAGCCTTGGTGGGGGGGGGGGGTGTCTCTGTCTACGCTTATCAGTTAGTGAAGACAATAAACAGTTTCCCACAGGGACTGTTGAAGGTTGGTTTCATGCTCTCTAGCCTGGCAGATGTTGAGTGCTTTCTCTTGTGAATGCTTCTGTTCTTTGGTGATATCTTCATGGCTGTCCCACCTATAGTTCCCTGAACGCAGGAGAATGAATCTCTCTTCCCTGTGGTTTCCTCAACCTTTGTGAATCTGGATTTACCCTCAGCCTCTTTCAGCCACTGTCCCTTCATCTGCTGTGTGGCCATCTTAGACTTCATTCAGACTGTTGCTGCTCAGCTCTCTCCCACATGACCCAGCTCCAGTCTACAAGAGACACTGCTAAACCCTTTTACTCTGATAAACTCTCATAGTCAGGGTAATGCCCAGCTAAACTGTACTTCTTTGAGCTAGCTGGCCTGTTCTTCATCTTTTAGGACAGGAGTTAGGAACCAGCCCACTGAGCCCACCATGTCATTCTAACTGTGGGGTTCCTGATGGACCCCAGTAAGTTGTAAGTGCAGGGTACAGTCTCTCCACCCAACTCCCTTGGGTGGGTGCAGAGAAGTAGGGCTCAATGTAACCTAATAGCTCATTTTTATACCTGCTTATTCCTTAGATGTGGGTAAGGGCTTAAGAATCTATAATACCTTTTGATCTTCTCTTTTGAGAAAACTTGCACCTTTGTCTGGCACCTGATTTAGGAATATCATCTAATTAACTTGATGTCTCAGTTATAAAAAACACAAACAAACAACTTTATTTTTTCCAGATGGAGAATCTTAAAATCAAGAAAGGACATACCCTTGTTTTGAGGGAAGCTGATTTATTTTTCAGCCCCATTCTTTTCTCCCATAGAGAGGCTCAAACTGTTCTGAGAAGCTGTCCCACATATACTCCCAGGAAGATCACTGGATTTTAGAAACTGGAATCCAACACAATATTCAACAGCTTTCAGACCGATGCAGTCATTCTAATAAAGTTAATAGCTTGGACATGTGTCTGTGAACATTATAAATCATGTTCCATCAGCAAGCTGTCATAAGCAACTTGAGTTGACTTACAGCCCAAGAAAAAGAATGGAATCAATGTTGTTTCCCTGCAGCATTCTTGTAATGCCACTGGTGTTTCAGAGATTTCTCATGTCTCGGCATTGAAACATCCATCTTGACTAATGGCGAAATTACACCCACGGGGTTTCACAAAAGACAAAAATTTGTCCTCATCTTTACCTGAGTATCTCTTAGAATGCTGCAGCCTGGCATCTCTGAAATACCATGTTTCTTTGACCATGTTTACCCATGTGTAGATGGTAGACCCTTCATGATTTTTCTTCTTCCTGTTTTGCTGATAAAGTGGCTCATGGAGATATTTTCCATGCTAGAAATTAAGTGGAAAAAATCAAAGTTGTCTCAGGGGAAGACAAACAAGTTGTCCATGCAGGAAAACAAAAAGCCCACCAAAAATATATATACTAAACCACACGTTGAAAGCAGACATTTCACAGTAAACTGTTCGTTAACAAATCCTCAATTCCAAACCCATTTTCTGCCTTTGTCTTATGCATCTCTTGTCACTCACAATTTCACATGTTTCCAAATATCCATTTTTTTAGATGTCCCCAGTTCTCAAATATGTTTCTGTCTGCCCAGAATGCCTTTCTCCTTTTTTGATGCCTGATAGCAAAGGCTTAATTCAAACATCTACCTCTTAGCTGATGCTCAATTCTTTGTTATCCCCTAACACAGAGCATAGAGATAAGCAAACTATAGTCCTGTTGGTCAAACCCAGCCCATCACCTGTTTTAATCATTAAAGTTCTATTGCAGTGGTTTTCAATCTTCCTAATGCAGCGACCCTTTAATACAGTTCCTCATGTTGTGGTGACCCCCAACCATAAAATTATTTTCGTTGCTACTTCATAACTGTAATTTTGCTACTGTTATGAATCGTAATGTAAATATCTGATATGCAGGATGTATTTTCATTGTTACAAATTGAACATAATTAAAGCATAGAGATTAATCACAAAAACAATATGTAATTATAAATGTGTTTTCTGATGGTCTTAGGCGACCCCTGTGAAAGGGTCGTTCAACCCCCAAAGGGGTCGTGACCCACAGGGTGAGAACCGCTGTTCTATTGTAATACAGACACCTCATCTGTTTACCTATTGTCTATGGCTATTTCTTGCTTCTAAGATGGAGTTGGGTAGTTGACACAGGAGCCCTATAACCCACAAAGCCTAAATGTTCATTATCTGGCCCTTGATGGGAAAACTTTTCTTACCCCTCCCCCAAATTTATATAGTAAGGTCTTTGAAATCTTAGGCTGACACTGTTTGCTTAGTCACCGTTTTGCCCACATACATCATCATAGTCTTAGCTCTTGAAGATACAAACCCTGAAGAACAGGGGCTCTGGAGGCAGACCGCCTCATTTCTGGTTGTAGCTCTGCCACTTGTGAGCTGTGTGACCTTGAGAAAATTGCTTCATCTGTCTGGGTCTCAGGTTTCTTGTTGGGAAAACAAGGGTGGTAATAATAACCTCAGAGGGTTGCTTTGAAGATTAAATAAGATATTACAAAAGTGCTTCAAATAATGGAACAAATATGTCAGCTGTAAAGAATCTTGGTATCCCAGGTGCCGTTAACATGCTCTTCGCTGTGAGAGTGCCTGGAATCTAGTGCGTTCTCCATGAAGCTTCCTGGCACGTGTTGAAAGGGTGAATGAAGAGAAAAAGACATAAATATTCCTGAGAGATGAAAATAGTGGGAAACAACCAATGTTGTAGACTAATTCCATGCCCAAAGCAGATGTTTGACTCAACATACTTAAAGGAGGGACAGTAAATACAGGACATGGAAGTCTTCATAGAAGAAAGACAAAAGGAAAAATTGGAAAGCTTTTGAGAAATAGTAGAAATTATCCTCCAGTTACATGGTTAATTAAACAAAAAAACACAGAAGAAAAAGCAACGTTATAGGAAGGCACCCTCTCATGTTTCTTTGAGTTGAAAGGAATGAATCCCTGACACCAACATAACCTTCGTAACCCTCGCCTGCAGTGTATGCTAAGAGAGGAGCCCTCATTACCATGGTTATTTAATGAACCGAATTTGTACCTACAAGAAATACCTTCACTCCGCCCCACCAGCTCAGTGGTTGAGATCAAGGTGTCAGGAGGGTTGTTTTCTTCTGGGAGCCCTGAGGGGAGTTTGTTCCGGGCCTCTCTCCTTGGCTTGCAGATGGCCATCTTCTCTCTGTCCTCAAGGGTCTTCATTCTGTGTGTCTGTGTTCCCATCTCCTCCTATGAGGTCACCAGTCACATTGAATTAGGACCAACCCTCATGACCTCATTTGAGCTTATATCTCCAAAGACCCAACCATCAAATAGGAGAAAATTCAACTCATAAATTCGACTCATAACATCACCATTGACCTATGAACCAAGAAGTCACAGTTCAATTCCAGTCAGGGTACATACCCTGGTTGTGGGCCCAATTCCCAGTAGAGGGCATGTGAGGCAGCGGATCCATGATTCTCTCTCATTGATATTTCTACTCCTTCTCGCTTCCTCTCTGAAATCAATACACACACACACACACACACACACACAGGCAGTCCTCGGGTTATGTCGGACACGATGTACGTCGTTTGGTGGTTACATTGCTATCTCCCATTTACAGTATTTATAAAAAAAAAAGTTCTAGCATTTTGACATATGCACATATGTGCTTTATGTTTTTTATTATTTATTTACCACAAGTAAAGGTCAGGAATTGGTATCTTTCTTTTAAATTTTTTTACTGTTTCACTTCATTACTGCTGTGTATGTGCTCCATGTGAGTGACGTAGGTGCTTATGTAGGTAGGTTCCGACTTACGGCGAAAATCTTGTTAGGTTGCGCCTTAGGATCGGATCTCCGACGTAACCCGAGGACCTACTGTGTGTGTGTGTGTGTGTGTGTGTGTGTGTGTGTGTGTGTGGCCCCTTGGCCCCAGATGTGACAAGGTCCTCCTCTAGCTTGTGAATACCCAGGGCTTCCCGGCCACCTCTTCCCAAGCAGTGCTTCCCAGGCTCTATGATCCCGCAGCCTCCTAGCAGAAGCCAGAGCCACGGCATCGCAACTCTGTCACTGCTAAGGGTCCCGTGCTAATTTGCCATGATTAGAAGATCTTTGAAGGTCTTTGCCAGTTTCTATCAAAGCATGAAAAGCGATTATTACAATTAATGCAACTACCATGTGTTGTTCTTCCAGAGAAGCTATTTCAGGGTAGGTCTGCCATCTGTCCCTTTCAGAGTTATAAACCTTATCAATTAACTCTGTCCAGAATCCCAGGTTGTGCACGTAAAACCTCAGAGAGCATCCTCAGCGGGATCCACTCCAGCATGTGCCTGTCGGACTGTCCGAGGTCTCAGGTTCATTGACCCTCTTCATCGCCATTGTGAACAAGGCTTTCTTGGCTGGGCAGGAGAAAGGAGAATCCCGCCTCTAAATGAATATTCAGGCATTTGTTTCTGCAGAGGGAGCCCACAGCCGGCAGAGGGAGCTTAATTTTTGCAGTCAACAACCCTTTTCCTTAGCACAACTCTGATGCGGGAAGATGCAGTCTACCAACAATGCTCTTGAGAACCTGGAAGTGTGGAAAAAGCACCCTAGCTGATACATGTTGTCGCCCAAGCCAAGGGGAATTGAAAAATGCTTGCAGAGGGTTCCAGGCTGAACAGGAAAGAAAGGAGGCGGCAGAAACATGACTCTTAGTTTATATGAGGTGTTTTTTGAAAAAATAAAACGACATCAAAGATCAAAATTTAGCTATCGGAGATCAAGATAAAATGTGAAACAACTGCTTGTTGTCGTCATCCATTTTTAAAAATAAAACACTTGATTTCTGTCTTTCTCTTTTTCTTGGGGACTTTGAAATGATATAACTGATTTTGGAAAGCAGGGTGTCAACCAAAAGTCTGGAAAACTCCCACTTTGCCTCTCACCATCTCCCTCAGTCCTCGGAAAGAAGGCCAGCTGCGGAGCCGCCAAGTGTACAGTGGAAAGGAAACAGGACGCCTTATCCCTGCAAAAGCCGGAATTCTACAGACAGTGGGAAACAAATCAACTTTTCTCCCTGTTCACACATTTGATGGAAGCAGCCATTTCTCAGATTTGGCACCTCTTTTCTTTCCCATCATCAAGCAAATTTTATATACGATACACATAATCTATAAAGCACCAGCTCAATGTGTTTCTAATGACTAAACGTTCCTACGGTTTTTCTAAACCCAATGCTTTGGCTTGTACAATGACTGTCCTTTTAAACTGGGATCCATATAGCCCTTGGGTTTTGAGCGGTCGCTGGAAAATGAATTGGGTTCTTTGAGAGGACCTTTGGGACCTTCAGAACCTGTTTTTCAGGAGACAGACTCTTTCCTCTTTGCCTGCCTTCAGATGAGGCCCAGGGACCGGTGCAGGTGCAGGAAAGGGCGTTTGTCTGAGCTGTAATGACAGTGAGTCCTTCTTCAGTCCAGGGGCTGTGGAGGGCAGTTACACTGGCTGTTGTTGGGAACTTTCCATTTTCTTCAAGTCCCTCAAACCAACACCATGATCTTGCTTCTGTGGCAAGGGAAATACAGACCTCACTCTTCCTCATCAGTTACTTAAACATTATTTGCCTGAGACTGTTTTCACCATGTATTTACTGTAATATTTAATATTTGCTATCAGGCTTTTGTTTACCAGTGATGATACATATTTAAAAATTACTATCAAGATGTTGCATTCAACTTAAGATATATTTGAAGTGTTTACAGAAGACTGGGTTTTGCATATACTAGCTTATGTGCAAATGAAGTATAATTTTCAAAGTAAGTTAAATCAAGTTAATACACAGGAAAATAACCAATAGAGATCTTCATTGTTATCTAAAGCTTATTTCCAACCCTTATGTACCATTCCAGACTGTGAGCCTTCAAGTAGAACTTAAGTGCAACTGAGATTCAAATGAATGGGATGCAAAAGCAAGGTGTCCCAGACATGCCTGTCATATCCCAGACACTCCAACTATTCCTTCTGAGAGAGTGGGCTCAGCCTGGACCAGCATGTGCACGTGGCCCACAGTAGCCCTGGAGTCACCGTGCACAGCCTGCGAAGCCTTGTGACATGGCCCTGGGCAGCCAGGCCTTTAGTCCGTGCAATGACCTGACATGGCCTCATACAAAGGACTCCTCCCAGAGTTACTATATCAATAAACTAAGCAAAGAAGACAAGGTTCCTCCAGAATCTGAGATTACATAAAGGAATGACCAATAGGACTGAGAGTAGAGCTGTGCCCACACACACACAGAAAGTCAGGAAAATAAGAATACTTCACAGGGAATACAGACATGAGAAAGTCAAGCCCGTCCTTGAAGACACCTTACTCCCTGATGTTGCTTCAGCCCTGATAAATGTTCATGATACATACCCTTTGCTTTAGTTGTGAAGTGAGCCTCTGTTTCTTCTTTAAGAATAACCCTGGAGCCTTTAGATATGACTATGATGGGCTACTGTAAAAGCCTCATTTAACCCATGGAAATTATTGTTATACGTAACTATCCATTCTTGTCATTCTTAAATAGCTCCCAAAGGTCCTCTTACACCTACGAAAGACAAAGATGGCCACTTTTCTTTCTCACTCAGTGCTTTGTACATCCGGGCTCTAGGACTAGAGTATTTCTGCCACATTAGCACTCTGAGGCGATGGAAGAGTTCTCCAGGAAAGGCCGGACCTGGTGCACACCACCTAGAGAACCAGTGCCCTGGAGACTTCCCTGGGCAGAGTGATGAGAAAAAGCTGACATCTATTTTCTTATGGCTGTTCCATAAGATATATATATATATATATCACTACAGAAGCTATAAATGGAAAGGCTATTAAATAAAGGTTAGATGAAAAGGAAACACCGGGAAGCATGTGGCATTTTTCAATCTCATGGAGATGAAAGTAGGACAGATTTTGGACGGTGTTGATGCCCATTCCCTGTGACTTGTTTATAGAAGATAAGGGAAAGCTATGAGGTCATGTTTACCTTTAACCGAGGTCAAATGGCACTGAATTTTGTAAAGGGAACATGGAATAAGAACCTGGGATAGATTTATGTGCATGGAATGGCGTAAAGCCACATGCCTATTTCATTTATTTAGCAAATACTGAATTCCAAGCACAACTTCAGGGGCTGAGGTTATAGCAGCGCCAAGAACAAAGTCCCCTCCCTCCAAAGCTTCCATTCTAACTCAGGGTGCCCCACAGTGGGACCTACAGTGCTATCTTGTGCAGGGTCAGTAACAGCCAAAAAGGGAGCCCTCTAATTTTAAATCTTGAGTGAAATTAAACAGGTTTTTTTAATAGCAGGTCTTCATAGCCATATTAGTTTGCTATGTCTGCCATAACAAAGCACCGTAGACTAGGAGGCTTAAGCAATAGACATTTATTGTCTGGAGGCTTGAAGTCCAAGATCAAGGTGTTGGCAGGGTTGGTTCTTCTGAGGCCTCTCTCCTTGGCTTACAGATGACTAGCCTTCCTGTGTCCTTCCATGGTCTCCCCTCTATGTGTGTCTGTGTCCGTCCTAATGACTTCTGAGAAGGATACTAGTTGTACTGGATTGGAGCCCATGCCAAAGACTTCATTTTACCTTCATTACCTCTGTACAACTCCTATATCCAAACTCAGTCACATTCTGAGGTACGTGGGGTTAGGACTTTGACATATCAATTTTGTGGGGAGAAACAATTCAATAACAGTAGCTTGTGAACCTGAGTCTTCCAAAATTGGACATCAGACCAAGCCCATTCCATTCCCCTGCCTATGCTAAGGCTCCTTTAATGAAAGAGTGAACCCTAATATAAACTATGGACTTCAGTAGTCATAGATCAGTATTGATCCATCTTTTGTAACAAATACCCCACACTAAAGCAAAGACATTGATGATAGGGAAAACTGTGTGGAGGGCGAAGAGGCTATATAGGAACTCGGTACTTTCCACTCTGTTTTCTGGACACCTAAACCTGATCTAAAAAAATAAAGTCTATTGGTTTTCTTTCAAAAAAGGACAAATCCTATGTAAGCAGGGAAAAAAAGACCCCTTGAATCACTAGAGATGTTTCATTACCAGGGACCTTGAGAAGTGGTCCCCTTCCCGCCTCCCCGACCTCTTCTCCCCTCGCTTCACTCTGTTCCAGCCTCACGTCTGGCTCACCAGCATGTAAGGCTTGTTCATATCGTGGGGTCCTTCGCTAGATGTTTCCTCAGCCTGGATTCCTTTTTCCTCCCCAGAGTTTCCAGGTCTCAGCTTACATTTTACTTCCTCAGAGCGGTCCTGTCCTCCCTGCTCCCTTAACCTTCAGAAGCACCCAGGGCACTGTCCCATCACCCGGCTTTTATTTCCTTCCTAGAACTCCTCATTGCTGGGTATGTTCTGTTTCTGTGCCTATGATCAACTTCCTTCCCTGCCCCCTGGTTCTTTGCTCACTGAGCCCTCACTGACCACTTATCACCATTTCCTCTGAGACCTGGTCTAGGCTGCCATCTGCTCTGATCTATTGCAACAACCTCCTAATTGGTTATCAATAAGATACAAATGAAGATGGGTGGGACTCCTTGAAGATGATTCTCACAATTGGTTCTTTCAGTCCACCATGGATTTAATTTTATACACAAGGATTCCCGCCCCACCCCTGCCATTTTCTCTTGAACAGTATAGCTGCAAACACAAGGGAGGGAAAATGAATGCCTTTCTCCCATAAAGATCTTTGTTTAGCATTTCAGATTTAACATCTTGGAACTGTCAGGGCAACCACCTGAGTTGATCTCAGCTGGTATCATTGAGAAAGGTGAGTCTGAGAATGGTGAGAATTATGAGGTAATTTAGGAAAAGATAGATTTAAAAACATTGAGTGCTCCTGGTAGATCTGGGAGCGCAGGTGTACTTCCTTCTATTTGGAAAGAATTGCAAAGAGATGCCGTCCAACCCTGACATTGGCCGATGCTTGCCAATGCTCCTCGGTTACCTGAAAGGATGCGGCTTTAATGTGTGGTGTGAGAGGTAGGGGAGTGGGGAAGGGATTTTTATGCCACATTTTCAGAAAGGAGTGACCCATATTTAAAAAACAAACCAAAACAATAAAACGATCACAGAGTGAGTGAGTTAATGGTTTTGTTTTATTTTTTGTCCTTTTTTTTATTTATCTTTGTGTGTGTATTTTGTTTTGTTTTTATAAACAACAGAAACAAACTCAAACCAACTGAAGCAAAGATGTGGGGATTGATGACAGGAACAGAGGGCTGTCTGGTGGAAATGATGGGCAGAAATAGAAGTGGCTCCAGGAAATGCCTGGAAAGCTCTCAGGGCTCCTGTCACTGCTGCTCTCTGCCTGACTACATACTCCTCTTTCTCTGTGAATTGCCTTCCCTTCTCAGTGCCATACAGTGGGCATCCATAGCCCTCCTTCCATTGTCTGAGAATATAAAAATTAAGTCATGCAGCCAGAACGGCCATCATGAACCTCTTGGTCTCAATCCAAGTTCCTGGGGAAAGTCATCTTACTGGCACAGAGTCCATCTCTGGTCCAGTGTCTGTGGCCAAGGGGAAGGGGACAGAGAGAGACTCAAAGTAAAAACTCACCTATTTCACCTCTTTGCTGTGTACACTGTGGAGAGGAGATGAGGGGTAAGGAAGTGAGAACACTCTCTGAGAAGGGGACTCTTTGGGAGCCGAGCTAATATTTCCCCCAGGGCTCCCGTGAATGCATATACTGGTCTTTCAATAATTAAGTATTTAATTAGCTACTATTACAAGAGGGCAGAAAGGCTGGCACTGAGGACAATCTCTGCCCTCTAGAAGCTGGGAATCAAAATACACATGTGTGGAAATTGTCAGGAAATATGCAAACAGGGTAGTTTTGGATAAATTACTCATTGGGTAACTGCTATTTATTTGCAAGATAGCAAAATGTTAGGGAGCGAGGGCACTGATAGCTGGCATTCCTCCTGGCCCAAGTTCTAAACCAACTGAGAAACAATATAAAGCAAACAGAAACCGAAGTACGACATTTGTTACCAATAAAGGCTTGGTTGGGGATGTAGTTTTTATCTGCAGGCAAATGGACATCCTTTGCTAAACCCCCAAATTAGGCAGCGGTGGCTGGGGCCAGGCATGTGGAATGGCATTCCAAACTCCATTTATTGAACAGCAACTATATGCCAAGCACTACTCAAATATGGAGATAGAGGGGGAGCAAAATTAAGTTTCTGGCCTTATTTACTTGACTTTTTAGTCAGGGGAAGAGACCAAAAAACCCTAGCAGTAATGAATGCGCTGGTGTTAGTTTGCTAGGGCTGCCATTACAGCACCATGGGCTGGGTGGCTTCAATGACAGAAAGAAGTTTTCTCACAGTTCTGGAGGCTGCAAGTCTGAGATCAAGATGTGAGGAGGGTTGTTTTCTTCTGAGAGCCCCTAGGGGAGAGTTTGTTCCCGGCCTCTCTCCTTGCCTTGTAGAAGACCATCTTCTCTCTGTCCTCACTGGGTCTTCCCTCTATGTGCCTGTGTCCTTATCTCTTCCTATGAGGTCACCAGTCACGGTGGATTAGGATCCAACCTCATGACCTCATTTGAGCTTATATCTCCAAAGACCCACTCTTCACATAGGAGAAAAGTCAACCCATAACAGCATCACAAAGCACCATAACACAACAAAAAGCAGGGTTATAGGGTTTCAATGGCAAATGGAACAGTATTTTAGAAGGAACGTTCAGGGAAGACATTTCTGAGGAAGTAAAATTTGAATAAAAGTTTTCTTTTGATGAATAGTTTGTCCCTTAAGAGCTGGAGCCTTTGAAGATATCTCAAATGGGGTAACATAAGCAAGGACCTGGTCCTGGGAAAGGTGTGAGATATATGAGCGGAAGGTGAGGAAATAATCCAGGTGGTCAGAGGACCTTTGTTCGGTAGTAATAGAAATTAAAGTCATAAGCAGGGTGTAGGGAGGTGATAAAGTACACTTAGTGTGAAGTTGGGATTTGGGGATTTATCTTGAGACAACTGGGCTGAGAATCCTTTGAAGATTCCAGGAAATGGGGGGAAGGGTGGAACATGGTCTCTTGCGAAGAAAAACGAATGACCATGAATATAGAATGAATGAGGACTGGGACAGGTTGAAGGCCAGGAGATCATGCACGAAGCTATTATGAGGATCCTGGTATGTGGTCATAAGGACCTGTTGTAGATAGCAATTTCAGGAAGAAAAATTCAAAATTAGAGATAATTTTAAAGGAAGAACCCACTCACATGAAATAAGGCAGACTCATTAAACTCCCCGAAAATGGTAACCCATAGTAGAGCTATGCCCGTATCTGCAGTTCATCTGTTGCTTCATTGAAAATGCAGAAAATGCAGCCAAACTTGAGCTGCAAATGCTGAGCAGGTCTCCAGTCTCAGGAGATGGCAAGTTCCTGGCTAAGCTAACAATTGGAATTTTCTTTGTTCTTCTGCCTCTCAGGCATGTCCACATCAAGATCACTAGATATGGGCTGAATGATGTCCCCCTCCCCAAATCCATATGTTGAAGCCCTAACGCCAAGTACCTCCAAATGTGACTGTACTTGGAGACAGGACCTTTAAAGAAGTCATTTAAAGAGGTGAGATAAAATGAGGCCATATGGGTGGGCCCTGATCCTTATGAGAAGAGGGGGATTAGGACACAGACACACACAGAGGGAAGACCCAGTGAAGACATAGGGAGACGACAGCCATGCATAAGCCGAGGAGAGAGACTTCAGACCAACCAACATTGCCAACACCTTGATTTCGGACTTCCAGCCTCGGAACTGTGAGGAGATAAATTTCTGTCATTTAAGCCGCCAGGCTGTGGGAGTTCGCTATGGCGCCTGGGAAACTACTACACCATTCTATTCTGATGGCCAGGTCTGAGCATGCCAGAGAGTTCCAGGAACCTTCCTTGATCATCTTGTTCTCAGGTTTTGCTCACCATTAATGCCTGACCTCATCACATCTATTTGAGTCCATTTCCTTTGTTCTGCCCTTAATAGAGAAAAAAGCGTTCTGGACGTCCTCATCATCCACCCAATGCAATACATAGCCACCGGTCACTTGTAGTTATTGAAATCTAACTTAATAAAATTAAATAATATTAAAAATTCAATTTCTCTTTTGCACTTGCCACATTTCAAGTCTCAGTACCACATGTGACTGTGGCTGCCTTATTGGGCAGCACAAGGACAGGACATTTCCATCATCATAGAAAGTTCCCCTGGACAGGGCTGGTGGAGGAGAGAGTATAACCATTCCTTGAAGCTCCAACCAGGCTGTACTGATTAAGGTTTTCTCAGTGGTAAGCAACATAAACCCACTCTAGGTAGAATAAGTTTTAAAAACATGGGGAGGGGGGTGTAGCAAGGTTGGGCTGGGCCTTATTGGGGATATAAAATATCTCAACATGATCAGAAGGACAGTTGAAAGAATCATGGGCAATTCCAAGGATGTTGGCTTTTTGGGACTTTCCTCTGTGGAACCGTGAATTTCCACATCTTTTTATTCTACATGTCCACATAAAGCATAGAAAAGAATCTGAATGGCCCGTTTTGAAACAAGGGTCTCAAATGTGCCTGGTACAGAGATGGCATTAGGGTCCAAGAGGATAAAATGGCCACAGGATGCCTCCCCGGTGTCTTCCCAATGATCCAGAGAAAAAGGAGTCATTGTGGATGGGGTTGCCACCTCGGTCAGAGTCCACTGCTCTGGATAACAGTGCATCTGTTATCCAGAACCTTTCATTGCACATTAAGCATTGCATATACTTTGATCTTTATGTTCAGTAGCGTGAAAGCAGCAAATTTGATTGTTCCCTTTACATATTTTGACAAACATTGAGGACTTGTTTGGTGCCCAGGTGCTGGTATAGATGCTATGGGAGATGTTAAAAAAGGATAAGGTATGTTTTGTTAAAAATACATCTAGCCCCTTAATAGAAACTTGTTTCTGCAAAACAGCATCATTTCAGAATGGACAGGAGGCTGGTTTCATTGGATTCTTTGCCCCTTAACCTCACAACATTAATAAATATTTTGATTCTTTTGCTGCATGATCACTATGAAAAAACTACACAAAACAAAGGAATAAATAGCCCTTTAACCTAAGGTCCAATCTCATTTGCTTTAAGCAGTTCTTATTGTCAAGGTCAGCTATAATGACATCTTGCCAAAGCCCACAATTTATGTCAAATCCTATAAATTTCCACTTTCATGAATAGTTCCCCCAAAAGAGTTTTCCAAATTCAATCTTGTACATCTTAGTTAAGTCAGTGAACAGAGAGCCCAGCCATCCCGCAGCACCGAGCTCTCGGATCGCAGCTAACTTTCACACAGGCTTCGGAGCCATTAATATGTGCTCTCCGCCATAAAGAGGCCACTTCACTGCAGAGAACTCAGTGCAGAAGGAACTCTCTCCTACTATAAATTTAAAAAAATGATACACAAATGGATCATTGAAATAATTCCATTTGTGGTTAAAAATTAAATCACTAATGATTCCACAATTAATAATCAGGAAACAATACAAGGGGGAGTACACTGAGTGCATGGCAACAAACATGAATCTTCAGGTCAGCAAACAGTGGAGATTTTAATTTGGAATTGCCCCGCTCCCAGCTCTCCCATTCACACACACACACATCCCTCAAGCTCTGATGACTGTGAAGGACCACGGTTTATCATGCCACCAGAGCACGGCCTAGCGTACCAATAGAGCAGAGGTTCTCAACCTGTGGGTCGTGACCCCTTTGGGGGTTGAACGACCCTTTCACAGGGGTTGCCTAAGACCACTGGAAAACACATATATAATTACGTATTGTTTTTGTGATTAATCACTATGCTTTAATTGCCGGGGTCCAACCCCAGCGGGTCCAGGGGTCCCCAAAGGTGTGGACGGAGTCGGCGAAGAAGGAATGACACGGAGACAGCGTTCAGTTGATCAGCAGCCTAGCCAGGATCTCCAGCCAAGTTCTGGTCTCAATCTCCAGAGAGGTTCTGCTTAGGATCTCCTGCCAGGTTCTGTCCAGGTTCTCCAGCCAGGTTCAGTAGCCATGTTCCCTCGCTAGGTTCTCCAGCCAGGTTCTGTTCAGGTTCTCCAGCCAGGTTCAGTCACCAGGTTCTAGTCAGGTTCTCTTGCCAATTTCTGTAGTCAGGTTCAGTCCAGGATCTTTTGCCGTGTTCTCTCGATAGGTTCTGTCTCTGGGTTCTGAGGCCAGTTTCTGTCCAGGATCTTTTGCCATGTTCTCTCCAGCAAAGTTCTTCTGTCTCTAGACAACGTTCTGTGTAGGTTCTGTGCCTAAGTTCTGTCTTCTCTCTCTGTCTCTTAAGTTCTGACTTGTTACATCTGTATTTATACCAGTTGATTCCAATCCTATCAATCTCTATTCCAAAGGTTAGGGCGTTTCTTATCTCCATTCCAGGGAGTAAAGATTATGTAGCTTAAGCATGATTGTTCATAGTTAAAGTGATTAATTACCCACCTGGCACTTAGTTAAGAGGTTTTATTCCCTCCCTAACTTCAGGGGAAAATCCCTATCTGGGGAAACAACCTTTCTCAGAGACCTTGGTTAAAACACATAGTGCCAAGAAGGTGAGCAAACATATTCAGAACAGTATGCCATATATGCCAGGTCCCTTGAAACAGCAAGCATGGACCGGCTCCCAGCATTTAATTATGTTCAATTTGTAACAATGAAAATACATCCTGCATATCAGATATTTACATTATGATTCATAACAGTAGCAAAATTACAGTTATGAAGTAGCCACAAAAATAATTTTATGGTTGGGGGTCACCACAACATGAGGAACTGTATTAAAGGGTCACGGCATTAGGAAGGTTGAGAACCACTGCAATAGAGTCTGAGTTGGTCAAAGGAAAGGCCAACACCTGTATGGTGAATTTTCTCTCATCTTCACATTCCTCCCTATTGCTTATTTTCAACAACACCCGGTAAATACTGTAATTGTTATTTCAAAGGGATTCCAATTCTTTCAATAAGCTCACATTGCTTCAAAGTCTTTCCGTGACCATGATGAAATTTAAACTACAAGCTTCACTGTGCTGCCCTACTCGAAACTCGAGTTACTCTAAGAAAGCTGGTATGGAGAAGCCCTCAGAGAAAGAACATCAGCAAGTCATCTTTCTCTCATTCAGACTCTCCTTTCCTCATTTAAACCCCCTATATCTATTCTTGCATTTTTATCTCCCTGGCTCCATTCCCTTTTGTGTCCTGAAGGAGTATTCATTTTTTCCACTTTTGTGTTATGTCCTGTTGGTCACTTTGTAAAAACAGTTTGCCTTTTATTTTTTGCTGGTGGGAGAGTGTTAGCTTTTGAATGGTTTCTGATCCCCAGGGTTAATGGACCCATCACAGGGATGTATTACCATCCCCTGAACCCACTTCAAGTTCATTTGCATTGCACAATACTTCTTGCTGTACTGGTGTGCAGATCTAAAATGAGTTTAAAATCATTAAAATTTATTCTCTACTGGATGCTTAAGATCTTCAGAAAACTTATTGATTGTTTAGGAGTGCTGGATTCTTTCACCATGCATATACTTGTCTATATTTTAGAGATTGTGAGTAAATATCCAATGACCTGCTATAGGCTAAATGAAGGAGTTACTGGAGTGTGGGAAACTGTTTGTTGCCTTCACTATCTGATAAGCATAGACAGAGCACTTCCCGAAACCCCCTGAAGGCTGGGTGCCTTTGAAGCCCTCCCAAAGCTCGGAGCTAGGCGCCAACTCTGTTTGTCCAGACAGTGGTAGCTGAAACTGCTCCCCCATTTATTATTATGTAAATCCTTGCTGATGGGCTAGTCTGCTTGTTACTAGGGGGTCACCTGCCTAGGGCTATGCTATGGGTGCATCCCAGATCAATAAAAGCTTGGTGAGGCCTGAGCACAGGGAGAAGAGAAGAAGTCCTTCGGGACTTGCCGCCTGGTCCCCCAATATTGCAAAATTATCTCGTGTCTTTTTCTCTCATTTGCTGTGCGGCTCCTCTTTCAGATACCGAACCCTACTCCACGCGAGTCGTGGAAGGAAACACACTCAATATCTGGCGCCCATCGGGGAATCTGGAAGTGCAGGTCTCGCTGGAGCGAGAAAAGGAAGTTAACACCGAAAAGGTGTGGATAACTCACCGAAAAAAGGTGAGGGGGATTCTACCGCACGCAATGCCCAGATCAACTACAGAAGCCCGGGTCTGTAAGTAACTGGGAACGTTTTCCTAACCAGGCTAACAAACGGGGCAGGATTTGGCTTTAAGAAAGTAGATTCGGCTTTAAAAGGTATATTTGGCTTTTAAAAAAAGTAAGAAATTTTATTATAGACTTTTGATTTGCATGTTTAAAGTATTAAAATTTTAGAAGGTAATCTCTTACAGTTTTTGCATGTTATTATAGAATACAACCCTTGGTTTCTTGAAAAAGGTACATTAGATCTTAAAAGTTTGCCAAAAAGTTAATCAGAACTTGCCAAAAATTGTTCCCCCTTGTGGAACACGGCATTTCATTTCCTAGAGGCTTAAGAGAGGTCAAGGAGGATAAATCTCCTCCCCCTTGCACCCTCCGCTCCTTAAGAGGAGCAGAAAGAAAAGAAAAAATGGGAGGAATGGCCTTCATGGCTCCCTCCACCTCCATGTCCTAATCCTTAAATGTTTAATTCTCCATTAATAGAATCACCTGTGCAAAAAGGCCAACTTATAAAGAAATTGGAATATTAAAAGGTACTCCTTTAAATCAAGCTGAAAAAAGAGTGCCATGGTCACATCAATGTGGTTTCTTGTTCAAATTAAAATCTTAATTTGTATTTGCAATCAATCTGTAATAAGAAATGAAACCCCGCTACCGAATCTCTCTCTGGTGTGGAGAGATTCGAAGGTGGCAGGAAAAGGCAGAGTTATAAGCTCTTCCACAATGAGATTACTTAATGTTTTATTTAAAAATTACTGGAGAACATCTTATGACAACCAAACTTTGGCTAAGATAACCTTGGGTGCTAGCCATTGCTTTAGAAAGCGAAATAGGGAAAAATTTTAAATGTTTTCTATTAAGCATGACTTTGGGAAAAATACGCCATCTGAGTCATTTGCTGAAACTTCCCCCAAAAGCAGAAGGTGGGGAAAGGGAAGAAGGAGCACGTGGCGATCCACTGTGGACGCCCCCTCCCCAGTATTCTAATTTAAAGTCTCCTTCTCTTAATTGAAAAGTTTTACAAAATTTAAAAATGCGTCTGGGATTTCTGTGCACGTGTAAAGAGAAACTGGCTTGGAACTAAGGCGCGCATCGTCCGATTTTGGACATTTAGATAGAGTTTAGAGCTGAAATCTCTTTCCAAATGTACAGAATAAAACCCAAGACTGATTATTTCCTAAGAAAAATGGCAAATTTTACCCAAAGGAAAAAAGATGCTGGCTAGATTCTAGCAACAAGATTGGTATATTTCCATAATAAAGAACAGTTTTTTAATGCTAATGAAGGGTGTTAAAAAGTTAACTTCAAGGCTGAAAAGAAAATTCAGTAAAATTGTCTCTGTTACAAAAATTTGCTAAAGAGTATGCCTTAAAATAATAATTTGGATTTGAATCTCAAGAATTATTGAACTATATTAATTATAAAAATCTAAGTAGCCCAGGTAAAAGATGGCTATGCCCTTTAATTAAGGCTGGCTTCCCAAGGCGATTTAAAGTAACTTTTGAAATTTCCTGCCCTGAGGCAAGCACCACCAGGAAGTTGATAGTCAAGTTTAACATGTGAATAGCTATGGTTTTGTTTCTTGACTTCCCCAACAGGAAAATTGTGACCATTTTAGCAGCTATGCCAGGCTTACTGGCTGGAAACTTAAAGCTTTTAAGTTCAAATCATCCAAAAGCATTGAAATTTATAATACTGAAATGTTGATCTGAGTATGCCTAGTATGAAGTCTAGAAGATAGAAGTTAATCTATTAATTGAAAATGCCTTATATTTTATTTGAAATATCTAAGATTTAAAGCTCTGAAAGTTTAAAGTGCAAATTGAATCGGGAGAAATTAATTAAATATCTAAGATAATTATAAAGGGTATAAACAGCTAATGAGATTTCTGTTTGTCTACAATATAATGTTGGCCATCTATCTTTTAGGAATTTTGGTTTGCTCTTCCCTTGTTTATTGTGAGAATAAGGAAATCATCTTTTCTGTCAGAGAACAGTTTAGACAGCCGCCACTTTGAGCTGCCTGACTTGGCAGCCGCCATGTTGGCCGCATGGCATGCCGTGCCCCTGGGGGCCGCTATCTTGGAACAGCCCCGCCCTCTGACTTAGCCAATCACAATAGGAGTGTCTTCTCACTGAGGCAGGATGGAATTTCAGGGGTGGAGTTTTAAGGCGGAGTTTTACTGCGGAAATGCAGATGGGGCAGAAAGTGTGCTTGCCTCTCAGATTTATTTAATACTATTTTTAAGAAGATATTTTTAATGCTTAATAAATTAGCAATCACGGTCTTAATATAATTTCAGTGGTATGATAGACCAATGTTTTAAGCAGTTGGCTTTATAAGGGCCGACAATAGAGCTCGTATTTCTTTAAAAGGCTTGTAGATAGAGACATTTTTAAAAGGTATCTTAAATTCTCAGTAGAACCACAGTTATGCATATATCATAAACAAATTAAGAGTAATTGATTCAATGGTCAAGACTAGATCCTATTATGTTGAAAACTGTTTTTAAGTGTTGAAAATGTTTTAATTAGATATGTATTTGACAGTTTTTCCAGAGTACAGTATTTCAAAATATAATATACTTGGTTGCATAAGGAATTTCTGCCAAATAAAAGAAAGAATTGATTTATTAGTAGCAAAGTCTTTACTTAAACTAGCAATGTCTTTTATTTAAAAGCTCCTCACCGCTGCATTTTAAATTAGGCTGGAAGTGAAGCAGCGTTTGCACCTCGTGTATCAGACATAAAACTTTACTGAATTTACTAATCTTTGTAAGCAATTGAATTCTAGTAAAGTAAAATTCTTCTAAAAAGGTTACTGAAGGCTTCCCATGATTCCTCTGTATATGCAAATATGCCAAAAGGGAATGCTGTTTAAAAACATTATTGTAAATTTAATAAAAAGGAGAAAGTTTAATATTTTGAAATATCTTCCACTAATATTTACAGGATAATCTAATGATTTGCTGTTAAAATACCAAATCTGAAAATAAGTACAGTCACCATAAATGTTTAATGACTTGGAACACACGGCCTTGCGGCACTATCAGTCAACATCCAAGAAGTAACCCTATAAGTTACTTGGTGTAAAAAAGAAAGGTTTTTCTTTTTTAAGTTAAAATTCTCCAAGTGTAATCCAGCAGGAGGAAGACAAACCAGACAACCAACAGCCCAGAGACCACCTGGGGCATGGTAAAGTGAAATATGGTAACAATTAATTCAGGTAAAAACTGTAGTTCAGATAACATGCCTAAGTTTTACCTAGATTACCCAAGGACTCTAGATAATGTGTTTACCCATCACTGTAATTTAGATAGCATACTGTCTCTGCTTCTGTAAATTGCTTTTTTTTGTTAACTAGGTCCCTCATTCCAAACCTTGAGTTTAAAATTAAGTTGTCATGACCTAGAGCAAAGAATATTCTTACATGGTATTATTCTACAAGTTTCATTAATAATTTTTGATGCTTTATAACAGTATATTGCACATTTATTCCAAACAAATTTACAAATGAATTTGAATGTTTTACATGAAGGCATTTATTCCTTTCCACTGTGTGGAGGGCCTCCTGGGGAAGGCACTTAAGCATTCTGCATTGACCTATCTTGACTTTTTTTGTCAAGAGGAATCCAATTGCCTACAGCTGTTACCAGAGCTCTCTGTTCAAACTGGGATCATGAAAAGCTGGTACCATGGATCTGTCTCTTGCCCAATGGCGTAAGCTGGGCCCTCTCTGGAGAAGAAACCTGGGTTCCCTATGATCAATGCCGGGGCCCCGCCAGCAGGCGAGGGGACCCAAAGGCAGTTGCTGGGCATGGAGGCCAGAGGGACATAGGCTATCAAGGAGACAGAACTGAACCTCACATCACCCTACTTGGCCCAGAGATAGCTGGTAGTCAACGACGGGTAAGATCCCAAAGGTTGGGACGACCTAAGACAGGCACAGCTGGGGGCCAGTAGGAGAAAACTTGGGGTGCAACAAAGGTGGGGCACAGATCCTCACCCCCCCCCCAATGGTGCACAGGCTTGAACGGTGCACGGGCTTGAACACTCGGCCCTTCTGAGGAAGGTCTCCTGTCCCCATGGCTGCTTCTTGCTTCCCATGCCCAGCCCAGATCAGGAACCAAATAGAAGAGATTTGGTCCAGCTGAAATCAGAATCCAGATAAACGGAGGCTTGGCTAACAGACCCTATGTCTAAATCTAGCCTAACAACAGGAATGCTCAGAGCCTTCACAAGGATGTAAAGTGATCCTTTCAATTAATATTTACAGTGTAAATTAAGATTATTGTTAAAATATTAAATTTGACAGCAAAAATAGTTTTCAAATTAATCAAAGTCAAGTTTTCAAATTAATTAAATTTGGCTAATTTGAAATAAGTAATTATTCAAAAAGTATTAACAAAAACTTTCATTTCATGGTAAACATGCTATGAACCTAAAGCATGTTCAGGTTCATTTTTTTGCATGCAAAAAATTAATATGTAAAGCTATCTAGACTGCATTATAAAATTTCCAAGAAGTCTCCTAATTAAATAAAAAAAAAAGGGGGATAGTGGAAAAATATAGTGGAAGAATACCATGTAAGGAAATAGATCCTGTAACTAAATTACATTTAGAGGAAAAAAATTTTTTGTTTATAATGCTAATAGTGAGACACCCAGAAAAACCACACATTAGGCCAGGGTAAGCCAGGGAAAGATCATGTTAAAGAAAAGAACCCAAGTAAGGTTTTTTTTCCTTTAACCTTTGGTCGAGAATATGTTTGTATATTTTCAGAGAACAGCTCCAAGACCATGTGGATTCCTGCAACAAGGGATCCCGGAGAGAAACTGAACAGATTGCTCCAGCCACAAAGACAGAAGAGACAGTTCAGAGATGGAGATGGTGAAGACGCCTTGCCATGCTAGCAGTCTGCAGCTGTGCGTCGCTGCAGGGTGTCCAGGACCAGACCAGAAAGGACCGGACCTGCATTTTCCACCATCCAGAACCAACATTTCATTGCTGGCATGTACACATGAACTTTTGGACATTGAAACATGGACTCAGAACTTTTGGACATTGAAATTGGGACTTGATTATTTTTTAAAGAAAAAATAAGGGGGAGATGTGGGAAACTGTTTGTTGCCTTCACTATCTGATAAGCATAGACAGAGCACTTCCCGAAACCCCCTGAAGGCTGGGTGCCTTTGAAGCCCTCCCAAAGCTCGGAGCTAGGCGCCAACTCTGTTTGTCCAGACAGTGGTAGCTGAAACTGCTCCCCCATTTATTATTATGTAAATCCTTGCTGATGGGCTAGTCTGCTTGTTACTAGGGGGTCACCTGCCTAGGGCTATGCTATGGGTGCATCCCAGATCAATAAAAGCTTGGTGAGGCCTGAGCACAGGGAGAAGAGAAGAAGTCCTTCGGGACTTGCCGCCTGGTCCCCCAATATTGCAAAATTATCTCGTGTCTTTTTCTCTCATTTGCTGTGCGGCTCCTCTTTCAGATACCGAACCCTACTCCACGCGAGTCGTGGAAGGAAACACACTCAATAACTGGAGTTGAAATAAGTACTCTGACTTACAAGTAACCAATTAAATGTGAAGGGAGAAAAGTGATTTTTATGTTTACAGTAAGTAAATCAGTGCTTGCAATTCACAGGGGCACAGATAGTTGTTAATTTTTTTATATGAGTAGTTTCTGGTGTTTGTGAATATTGTTATCAAATGGTATATAGCCAGTGGTTCTCAACCTTCCTAATGCCGCGACCCTTGAATACAGTTCCTCATGTTGTGGTGACCCCAATCATAAAATTATTTTTGTTGCTACTTCATAACTGTAATTTTGCTACTGTTATGAATCATAATGTAAATATCTGATATGCAGGATGTATTTAGGCGACCCCTGTGAAAGGTTGTTCAACCCCCAAAGGGTCGCGACCCACAGGTTGAGAACCGCTGGTATATACAATCATTTTCTATTTTCAAAATTGGAGATTTAGGTGTGACTTAGTTAACTGCCTAGTTGTTCAAGATTATGTTTTTATAAATGAGTGGTAATACTTTTATATCTATAGTAATTCACTGGTCAAAATATAGTAGGCATGACTTGGGATCAAATCTACCAAATGGTTTTACTTTTTTTGTCTGTAGCTAGTCACATTTGACTGAAAATTACATACTAAAAAGCAACAGAAATGTGGAATTTATTTGCATTTGTTTTCGCTGAGCTTGGTCCCTCCAGTGATACCATTTACTGCATTTCTGATTTTGATTTGAAAGTCAGTTGTCACCTCTTCTGGTTTAAACTCCACTCTCTCTTTATCTTATTCATTTTGTTCTTGCTCATTGTGTATTTCCTAGGACTAGTGCTTGCGTCTTATTCAACACATCTGCTTTCTTTTAATGAATTTCAAGGTGTACTCGTGTTGGTAAGCTGAATTAGATTTGGGCTACTTATAGCTCCTCATTGGGGAAACTTCCTTCATTTTCTTAAAGTTGCCTTTGACTGTTAGCCATGACATTGTTTAATACCCCTTACATGGTAAGTTCTTCTTAGAAGTCTGTGATAGGAGAAATTCTTTCTACTGAAAGACTGACATGTTTCTTTCTTCCTTTTTTAAAAGTATGTTTTCGTATTTTTTATATATTTTCATTGATTTTAGATGGAGAGAGGAATGGAGAGGGAGAGAGAGACATTGATGTGAGAGAGCAACATAGATCTATTGGCTGCCTCCTTGCATGCCCTCTACTGGGGATCAAGCCTCCAACTCAAGCATGTGCCCTGACCAGGAATCCAACCTGCCACCTCTCAGTGCATGGGACTTTGCTCAACCAACTGAGCCAAATTAGCCAGGTGACATGTCTCTCCCTTTCTTTCCTTCTTTCTTTCCTTCCTTCCTTCCTTCTTTCCTTCCTTCCTTCCTTCCTTCCTTCCTTCCTTTTTTTTCTTTCTTTCTTCCTTCCTCTTCCTTCCTGTCTCTATTGCTCCCACCACTTAGGAAATTCCAAGGGTTTGGGAGCTTTGTGCCAGAAACCTAGCTGCTGACATGAGATAAAGGCATCCTTGGCTGTTGGGGAACAAAAAAGCACTTTGTTTTCTATATGGCAGCTCCCATCCTTGGTGGAACATTTCGGCTGCAGTTCTTTCCCCCTTGTCTCTAGCTTTTCTTTCAGTCACATATCTAGTTCTCTTATTTTTATGTTAAAGGGAACTATTTTGTATGTCTTTTTTTCCTTGTAAAAAACTTTAACCACTTCTTTGGGAATAGGGGAAGTTTAAAAGAATTAATATAATCATTCTGTATTTTAGAAAAAAAATATATTGTCTCCATTTCTTGAGAGTAAATAGGGTATAGACAGAATACTTTTCCTCAAACCTTAAAGAAATGGAGGAACAATGCCCTCAGAGATCCACTGTGGCATATCCAGTGGTTCTCAACCTTCCTAATGCCACGAGACCCTTTAATACACCGGGTACTGGTATGTGGGTGTATCTGCATGTGGGCGGACCTGCCTGGAGACGGATAGAGGAGCCGTGTCTCCGTTCCTAAGACCATCGGAAAACACATATTTTCGATGGTCTTAGGCGACCCCTGTGAAAGGGTCGTTCGACCCCCAAAGGGGTCGTGACCCACAGATTGAGAACCGCTGGTGTAGGCAATTCACATGGCTATCTTCTTGGGCACAAGTCTCTGAAGAACTCACATTCCCTTTCAGTAATCACAGGCGAATTTCTGCTCCCCACCATACACATGGTGTAAGGCGTTTGGAAAAAGCAGTGGTTAGACAAATCTAATAGTTTTTTCAAACTATTG
Organism: Myotis nattereri; assembly: GCF_964212035.1. Lineage (NCBI taxonomy): Eukaryota > Metazoa > Chordata > Mammalia > Chiroptera > Vespertilionidae > Myotis > Myotis nattereri. Next base: position 132,171,361 of record NC_138075.1, on the reverse strand, counting down.
GAACTGGTCCTAAATATCGAGTCTCCAGGCATCCCTTCCTGCATAGTAAACACGTACTAGGCATGACATCTAAGTCCCTAATACATTTCAAACTCCGTCTCTTATACAGGCTCTTTCTCTGTTCTCATCTTTACTTCTTTTATGAGGAATCTATGCTAATCTGGTCTTAACCTAACATGTGAGGCAGCGTAAAGAGTGTTCAGTCCTTGGAAATGTCTATCTTCCAACCCAGACTTGTTCACTACATCTAAATGTCTTGTATCTTTAAGAGTGTTTTTTTTTTTTAAATGATGCTGTTTATTCCCAGTTCAACAATTCAATCAAGAAACTTGTATTCAGCTCCTATTAAACATGTCTTCAGTGCCTCTGAGTGGGACTGAGGGGGGGAGCGGGGAGACCACAGATGAAAAGACCAGGTATTCCTCTCAATAAAGGAGGAAGGACAAGGGCCTCTGACAAAGCAGAGGAAGGTGGGGGCTGTAAGGGAAGTGGAACACACCGTGTTTGGGAAGAGATGCAGCAGGAGGGGGCAGGGGACGCAGGTGGCAGGGAGCTCTGGGGAGGAGGGATGAAGAGAGTGGCTTCGGAGTAGGTCCTTGAAAGAGGGATACGTATGGAGATTAGGGGAGAAGAGAGGAAGGGGGTAGGTTGAAAGGGTAGAGGGAAGGCAAGAGGAAACTGGGACATGACTCTGCAGTTTCAGGCATGACTCATTGATAGCAGGACAATGGAGTAAGTAGGTGATCATCTGTGAAAAGTAAGGCTGGGACGTCCAAGAGGCCTTCGGCAAGCTGTGCAGCGCCTGGCATCCCGTGCTTAAGTGATGGTACTTTCGTTCATGGGGACAATGAGAAAGGTATTGTTTCTGGACAGAGTGGTGACACACTTAGATCAGGGGCTGAAGAAAGATGATGTAAATGTCATGAATGAGATTCTTCAGAGATGGGAGGGACTAGAGGAAGAGGAAATGGACAGCAAATCCACTTCCCTTCTTGCCTGTTTTAAATTAAACTAAATTGAATTAAAAATTGAACACATTAATGAAAAGATAATAGAAGCGACTTATCCAGAGAATTCATTCTAACGAAGTCAGTCAAAAGTAGATAAAACACCAGATTAGAGCTTTCTCTGCTTGTTCTGATTTTCTGAAAAAAAGTTAATTATGTAGTTTAGGCCTAATGCATGATTATTCTCTAGAACCACCACACTTCTCCTAAAATTCCTTTTAATTAGTTCCTATTTTTTTTCTCTTTTCTGTTCAAGGCCATAAAAAAAGACCATAAGGATGCCACACTCAGTCCTGGGTGAAACGGGCAGAGGGGGCCAATCAGTGGTCTGTGTAATTCTAGAACAAATGTTCATATGCCCTGGAATGCCAACGTCATGTTCTGCGGCTTTCAACAAAGAAAAGCCATCATGGATTGTCCTTATCTGGCTCTCATTATCTGGCTATTAAGACTTTCTGCCCACCCACAAAAACAAATCCTTAAGAGGAAATGTAAAAGAAATCTCAGAAAAAGAAAGATAGATAGATAGATAGATAGATAGATAGATAGATAATAAATATAAGTACATGATGGCAGCTATTGGATAATAGAAAGGTAACCCTCTAACTTAGCCATTTCTTCATGAAAACTTACCAAAAATTCACAGCCATTGCTAATAAAATAAACAATTTGGCTGCTTTCCCAGCCCCTGTGAAGTTGCTGGCTTTCTAGAATGGTCCAAACAAGGTAGCAGCAGGTGATAAAAGGCTACCCCCTCCCACCCCCCCTGAAAGATTGCCCTCTGTGGAGTGGCTCGCACTCAGAGCCTTTCTGTCTGCTGCGCGTCAGAAGGGCCTGAATGAAAACATAGAACCTTGGTGGCATTGACGAGTGAAAGGAGGACCACTTGTATCTGGAGCTATATTGGGAAAAGGAAATGAAAAAGAAAAAGAAAAAACAAACCCTGATCTAAGTGGGACCAATTTTACTTCTTCCACTTTCCCAGCCAAAAATAGAGTAATTAATTAACTTATAAAGTGTTACAACTACGTTCAATGGGAAACATTAACATATACAATTACTTATAGTGAACATTACAACTACCTATACCTGGTTAATTCTTTCCCCCACCACCGTCACCCTATTACACATCTAAACTATCTCTACAATTTCTTTTTAGGATTATGGCTTTAAATTCTATCTAATTTTACATAGCTTAAGACTATTCCTGAGAGATTGCATGTATTATGGAGAAGCTGATATGCCTGTTCACATACAAGCCCCCAAGCGACACAGTATTTATTCACAGGACATATTCCTCATATTTGAAGTGATTTTCTCTGGGGTTACACCCACAAAGGAGTGGGGCTGAGTGCACTTTCACTTGGTGTTTGTTCATGCCTACTCCAGCTAATTATTCCTAGAGCCAGATTCTGAAATATCGGCTGCTTTTGCCAGGATCTGGCTTTGTTGTTGGCTTTCTGTAACATCTTCTCTCAGATCCATGATGATTTAGATATTTAAGACTAAACAAATCAGACAAAACATTAAGACTACCACAGTCCTTATCACTGCCTACCCAGTAGATCTGTCTGTTGCACAGATTCTCAGCTGTGTTCCCTTCATATTTCTGCTTGAAAGTTCCCTATAGTCCAGTGGTTCTCAACCTTCTGGCCCTTTAAATACAGTTCCTCATGTTGTGACCCAACCATACAATTATTTTCGTTGCTACTTCATAACTGTAATGTTGCTATTATTATGATTCGTAATGTAAATATATGATATGCAGGATGGTCTTAGGTGACCCCTGTGAAGGTCGCAACCCAAAGTTTGAGAACCGCTGCTATAGTCTAATGGCAGCTGCTTTTAGTTTTTAGGATTCCCCGAACTACCTTGTATTACTGAGTTATCATGACCACACCATAGTCCACCCAGTTGTTTGCAGGGAATACATTTCCAGACCCCCAGTGGATGTCTGAAACCAAAGATAGTAGTGAACCCTATATATACTATGTTTTTTCCCTATACATACACACCTATGATAATGTTTATATATTAAGCACAGTAAGAGATTAGCCACAATAACTCATAACAAAACAATAATTATAACAACATCAACACTAATAATAGACAAATATGTAAATTGACTGTACCTCCATGACACCCCACAGCCAATCAAGAGGGAGTATGCAAATTAGCAGGACAAAGATGGCAGCAGCCACAGAGCCAGCCAAAGTGGGCGGGAGGCTTGGGTTGCCCCCAGCGATGGAGGAAGCCAAGCTTCCCACCAGCCTGGGCCGGCTGCCGAAGGAAGGGCCTGTGGGCGGTGGCCACAAGCAGGCTGGAGCAAGCGGGAGGCTTGGGTCACCCGGGCTGGCCACCAAGGGATGGGCCTGCAAATGGCCCTCAGTCCTTCACCCAGGCTTTCCATGCCCCCCATCAGATGAGGGTCCCCACTGGGGGGCGTGGCCATTCTAAAAATGGCCCTCAGCCCCTTACCCAGGCTGGCCATGTCCCCATGGGGTGAGGGTCCCTGCTGGGGGAATGGCCAGCCTGCAAACAGCCATCAGCTCCTCACCCAGCCTGGCCATGCCCCTCCAGCGGGAACCCTCACCCCATGGGGGTGTGGCTGGCCTGCAAACCACCACAGGCCCCTTGCCCAGGCTGCTCTGCCCACCAAGGGAACCCCCACCCTGATCCTGGACACCCTTCCGGGCAAACCACCCAGCCCCTACCCATGCACTAGGCCTCTATCTATACTAATAAAAGGGTAATATGCTAATTAGACTGGGAGACGTTCCAGGAGACCTTCTGGACATTCTTCTGGACAAAGCCATGGTGGCAAGGCCGAGGTAGAGGTGGTTAGGGGCCAAGAGGGGAGAGCAGTTGTGGGTGATCAGGCCAGGATGGGATGGCAGTTGTGGGTTATCAGGCTGATGGGGGGGGTCTTTGGGGGTGATTAGGTCAGTGGGCGTGGGTAGTTGGGAGTGAGCATGCCGGCAGGGGGGGCCATTTTGGGGTGAGCAGGCTGTCACTGGGGGTCAGTTGGGGGCAATCAGGCTGGTGGGGGCAGTTGGGGGTGAGCAGGCTGGTGGGGGGCAGTTGGGGGCGAGCAGGCCAATGGGGAGGGCTGGTGAGGTAGAGCAGGCCAGCAGGGGGGCAGTTGGGGGTGATAAGGTTTGCGGGGGGAAAGTTGAGGGCGAGCAGGCCAGCAGGCAGAGTGGTTAGGGGTAATCAGGCAGGCAGGCAGGCTGGAGGCGGGAGGGGGTAGCCTTTTATCACCTGCTGCTACCTTGTTTGGACCATTCTAGAAAGCCAGCAACTTCACAGGGGCTGGGAAAGCAGCCAAATTGTTTATTTTATTAGCAATGGCTGTGAATTTTTGGTAAGTTTTCATGAAGAAATGGCTAAGTTAGAGGGTTACCTTTCTATTATCCAATAGCTGCCATCATGTACTTATATTTATTATCTATCTATCTATCTATCTATCTATCTATCTATCTATCTATCTTTCTTTCTTTCTTTTTCTGAGATTTCTTTTACATTTCCTCTTAAGGATTTGTTTTTGTGGGTGGGCAGAAAGTCTTAATAGCCAGATAATGAGAGCCTGCCTGCCCTCTGTGGAGTGGCTCGCACTCAGTCTTTCTGTCTGCTGCGCGTCAGAAGGGCCTGAATGAAAACATAGAACCTTGGTGGCATTGACGAGTGAAAGGAGGCAGCATTGACGAGTGGTTAGGAGCCAGCAGTCCTGGATTGCCACAGGGATTGGGCCTAAACTGGGACTCAGACATCCCCCAAGGGGTTCCAGATTGGAGAGGGTGAAGGCTGGGCTGAGGGGCACCCTCCATGCATGAATTTCATGCACTGGGCCACTAGTTTATATAATAAAAGCCTAAGCAACCATTACGGCAGAACAATCAGAACAACTGGTCGCTATGATGTGCACTGACCACCAGGGGAGCAGACGCTTAATGCAGGAGCTGCCCCTTGGTGGTCAGTGTGCTCCCACAGAGGGAGTGTGGCTCAGCCAGAAGCCGGGCTCATAGCTGGCGAGCGCAGCGCCAGTGGCAGGAGCCTCTCCTGCCTCCGTGGCTGTGCTAAGGAGCAGCGAGCAGGCAAGTTGTAAAGAGCGAGGGGTCCTGGACTGCAAGAGGAATGTCTGACTGCTAGAGGGCTCATGCCGGTCTGAGAGACCCCCCCCCCCCACCCTCCAGTGCATGAATTTTGTGCACTGGGCCTCTAGTACTGTAATAAAAGTTATGGGAATGTGGTCTCTCTCTCTCTCTCTCTCTCTCTCTCTCTCTCTCTCTCTCAAAATATCTTATTGTACTGTTCTCATCATTCTTCTCCTTGTGATGATGTGAGACAATGCAATGCTGACAGAATGAGATGAAGTGAAGTGAATGATGCAGGCATTGTGTAGTAGGGTTAGGCTATTTTCAGGGTTACTTGAACACCAGCACTGGGATACCATGACAGTCAATCTGATAACTGAGACAGATGCTGCTGAGGGATTAATGGGTGGGGAGTGTGTACAGCGTGGATATTCTGGACAAAGGGATGATTCATGTTCTGGAGGGTCAGAGCAGGTTGGTGTGAGATGGCATGGTGCTACCTAGAATGGTGTGCGATTTAAAACTTAATGTGTTAATTCTGGAATTTCCTATTTAATACTTTCAAACTGCAGTTGACCACTCAGGTAAGCGCAATTGCAGAAAGGGAAACCTTGGATGAAGGGGGACTACTGTAGCTTGGAGGACTTGCAGGGTCAAAGGACCACACATTCCAGCAAGTATCTAATATCATATCAATACTAGTAAGAATTTGAGACCAACTTAAGTCCACATATTGTAACCGAGTCTTATGTAATGTACTCATTACCACCTCCATCTGGCTAATTCGATAATTTTCTGACAACAGACCAGCCATGTTAGCCTTCTAACTCACTGTCTTCTATGGCGAGGGCTGTGTTGAAAATTCCCTGCGGAGTGTGGTTGTGACTTAGGTCTCCTTCAGAGCCCTTGCTCTTCTGGCTGACTATGCAAAGAGTCCTCTCTGGTGTGTTTGCTTTGATGAAAGTCATCATCCATAGGAGTGTTTCTGAATGACCACTTCAGTGATTTTTAAATACACTTGCAACTTGTTGACTTGGGGAACTTTCCAGAAGACAGAAAGCAAGTTCTAATGCTTCCTACTAGGTTGTAAATCTGAGAACGGTGTCTGTCAAACTGCAGCAAATTGAAACATCCTTGCTTTGAAACTGTTTATTACTACTTTAGAGGATGGCAAAGTGGTCCTTGTTTTGAGTTTTGTCTGCCTTTGTTTTATATTATTGGCAACTCTCCTGAAGAACTTTGGTTTTCTTTCCAGTTTTGTCTAAGTCCATAATACTTATTATCCATTTGATGACCTTTGTGTTAAGTCTGACCCTTTAGCTTTAGCTTCCATTAATAAGCCTTATTTCTACCATCCAAATTATGAACATACACTCTACTCAGTGCTCCTACAATATGCTAAGATGAATGTTGACATTTCTTGGGCTCTTATTATACATTGAATATCATTGTAATGATATGCCCTAACTCAGTCGCCACAGCAACCCTATGATTTAGGTTTTCGTCTTCTTCCCATTTTTTGGAAAAGGAAATCAGGTCTCAGGGAAATTAAGTAACTTTCATAGCTACTAAAGGAGAAAGGTAGGATTCAAATTAAGACCCATCAGGTTCCAAAGCTTCATGTGATGATTCCATAATGCCAAACAGACTGACCCTTTGGCTGGAAAGCTACAATTCTTCAGTCAAAGGGAGTGTTTTCTCTGAAATACAATTTGGAGACCCAGGAATTAAAGAGAAATTGCTATTCCAGTCCCATTTTTTATATTTTTTGTCTGTTTCTCTAGATAGCCCTTGAGCTTGTTAATTTTTTTCCTGTTATAAGAAATGCTAGTTCTGTTTAAGTGCTCCTGGATTTGGAAATAATTCTCATGACTAAATATTTGTTTGCCTGGGAAGAGCTGGTGTAGAGCTGTGCTGCCAGTGGGTGCTCAGTGAAGATTAATGGATGGCCGTGCATGTCTGTGTGGGAGTCGGCTGCTTAGAAGCTGCTCAGTTCTCCGAAAGAGACAGGAACGGTGTAGGAAAGGTGAAATCACAGGATCATCACCCACCCCAGATCCTGGGTTTTTGTACTGGACTTTGTCACTTAAGGGCCCCAAAGGCCCAGGGAATGTGGGGCCTGGTGTTTTCTTGATAAATGATCGGGAAGTGCGATGAAGAAAAATTAGATTCTGAGGCCTACTTCCAAAATTAATACTATCCAATATGAGAGAGAGCTTGGTTCTCTGGTGAGGACGGGAGAAAATCAAATATTTTTTTAATTGACACATTTTCTATTATTATATACATGCAAAGATGATGAGTAATATGCCATATCAGATGGTTTATTCAAACTGTCAGAATCAGGGCTAAAGCGTGAGTAACTTTCCAGAGAACCTTCTGAGAAATTCAAGCCGTGGAAAGTGGTGGTACCCAGCCATACTACTCAGTCATCCCTGAAAATCTTGGGGTAGGGGGAAAAGTTACTTCCAAAGTACATGGTGGGGCATTTCTAGAGAAAAGGAAGGAGAACGATAATTTAAACTTCACTAAAAAAACCACACAAATGTTCATGCATTGCCTGGGTTTGTGCATTCAACTGAAAGATGGGGGTCGGCCTTGTGACCTGGGAGATGAAGTCTTCATGGGGTGATGACTACTGAACACCTTTCCAAACCTCGGGAGAACTTTGAGATGGTAGAGCTCTCGGTTGCAAAATCAAGCTTTGCTTTGGCATCAGAGAAAATGGAAAGAGGAAAGCCTCAATTACTGGGACTAGTACCATAGGTCTTGGGCTGGGTTGGGGTGTGCTGATGCTAAGGTGTACGGGAAGTGCACAGGCTGCCTTGGAAATACTGTGGGTTTGGTTCCAAGACCACAGTAAAGTGAATATCATAATAAAGTGAGTCACGTGAATTTCTTGATTTCCCAGTGCATACAAAAGTTATGTTCACACCATGCTGTAGTCTATTAAGTGTGCATTAATCTAAAAAAAACCAATATGCATACCTTAATTAAATATACTGTATTGCTAAAACATGCTAACCATTTTCTGAGCCTTCACTGAGTCATAATCTTTTCCCTGGTGGTTGCTGCAAACCTTCCATGTGTACAAAATGCAGCATCTGTGAAGCTCAGGAAAACGAGGTGTGCTCTACTGGCATTGGATGGCCTGGCTCTGCTCTAGGCTCTGTGTCTCAGTCTCACCATTCACAGAGTGAGCAGCTGGAGACTCGCTTGCTAGGGTCCCTTCCAACTCTACTATTTTATGTTATCCTCAGGGTGGGGGAGGAAGTGACTTCCAAGGTACATGGTTTCTCTACGAGATGAGCATTCTTCAAAGAGGAAACTCCATGTGTCTTGAGACTTTTGTTGAGAATTTATTTATACAATCCTACCTTTAGAAAACTCTCGATTTTTCCCCCCCACTGGACCCTCTTTAGCAATAAAGAGGTCTCATGAAGTTTATTAATTTGGTGGTATCAGAGAACAGTTTATGTCAGTAACTCACGGCTCTCCATTGCTGACACCATACTTTTTACCACCGTGTCTTCCAAAAGGAAGGCGACTTTTGAGAAGCAACCCAGAAGATGTGTTAGGAAAATAGGTATTGTGTCCAGGACAGAACTTAACTGTGTCTGCTGCTTGAACATCTGAAAATAAGGTAGCTCACATGAATTGAAATATTCTGAAATACACATATAATTATACCCAAGATATAGACACACATTCATAAATAATAAAAGTGAAAGGTTTGAGAAGTGGGAAGGAGTATTTCCCAGCAGCAGGAGTGCCTCATCAGCCAGGCTGAGGTGCTGTGGAGACCTGGGCCAGGCTGAGCCCCACTGCCGGACACTCACAGTTGATTCTCCCAGGAAAGACCTGCAGGAACGGCTGACATTTCTTTTAAAAGAATCAATGAATCTTTGTTTCCTTCTGCCTGCTCATTTGACCTTATTTAGTTTGAAAGCAGGAAAGAAAGAATGAAACCAACAGGGTGGGGTCAGGGTAGGCAGAAGAACCAGAGAAGGCGGGTCCACGCTGTGGAGCCCACAGACAACACCGTCACCCAGGGTGTTAGTGTTTTGTTTGGTTGCTGTAGTCTTATTTGTTCCTGCTTCTCATTTCACATTCTCGCCCTGTGTAGTAAGTCTCTGTCTTCCCAGCCATCATCCCCATATTGACAAGCAAATGTCATCCATGTTTGATTGACATCCATTGCTCCTGAATGCAAAAGTATGATTTACGAATCAATTCTACTTGTTTATTTCAAGCTATTCTTGTGTGTCTTATGTGTGTGCTGGTGGGATAACTTGCCTAATATCTACTCCTGGGCTTTCCATTAGTATTATAAATCCAGGCTGTTCGTTCTCCTGCTCTCTCACGGCGTAGGCTCTTCCTTCTCATATTTTTTTCTATTTTCCCCATCCCCCATGTACAGGCAGGAAATGTGCTATGGAGCTTAGAGGACTTGTTCCATACCTTTGGAAAAAATCTTGCCCAGTACTTTGGTAAATGCTACTTGCTTTAGCCTGAGACTTTTGAAGTCATTTGACCAGTGATCATTTCTCATGCATGTAACACCTTCGGGCCCAATGGCTGTACCTCCTGAAAGGCTGCTGGAATTGTAAGCAGAGCATATATGTATACACGCACCATTTGTAACACTTGTAAAAAGAACCGATCCCTCCCCCCTTTGTGTGGTGGGCACGTTCATTTAAAATAATTGCGAAATGTCCTTTGGCTTTTCAACACACCTTACTGTTCTCCGAGTAACAGCTTATATTCTGTTTTAGAAGGCTGGTGAGGAAAACCATAAGGTTAAAAAAAAACCCCACACATCTACCATCTGGACAATTCTAAAGGGCCCTCCTTATGTTAAAAGTGGCATTTTAAAAACACCTGAGACACTGGCCGTGGGTGAGCCTGTAGAGAAATATTGTCAACCAAGCCACCCTCCTTTCAACCTTCCCCTCCATCTTCCAATTGGTGCTGCTGGCAGTGGTGACACAGGGGGCTGAGGTGTGACCCTTGAGCTCTGAAGGCCATTGCACGTCTGTCTCCCTCCCCCACGGACGTCCAGTGAGAGCGCTGCCATCCTCTGGGTTCAGCAAGGGAGTATTATTCAGGATCTCACTGTTCAACCTTGTGCGGGGCGGGAGGGGGGGGGGGTTGAGAGAAAGAGAGGCCGAAAAAAAAAATTTCCCACATTGTCAGAGTAATGCCAAACTCTGCCTGAGTGGGATGAGCAGAGCAGATGCTGCAATGAGATGCCAAAGCGGCTCCCCTTCCTCTGCGCCTTGGGTGCCTATAAATTGCTCCGGCGCGCGTTTTCAGCCTCCTCTTCTGCTGGCAGGTGGCACCCAGGCAGAAGTCTACGTTCGGTCTCTCTCTCCCTCGGCTCCCGGCCGCGAGGCACTCGCCGCTGCTGCTCCTTAGCTCCTCTTCAGCTCCTGCGCTCCAGCCCCAGCCTCGCTGAGCGACCGCGCCGCCCCTCCGAGCACCGGGAGCGGCTGGCCCCGCTCGCGCTCCCCGCGCGGGCCTCTGAGGGTGCGCATCTATTAGAGTAGTGGTGGCTGCAAAGGAGGAAGAAAAAAAAAGCAGGGGAAGAGCAAGCGAAAGAAGATAAGAGGCAGAAAAAGGCAACTTCAGAGGGAAAGTTGGTGCGAACTGGCGCAGTCTGCAAAAACGGAAAAGTCGATCGCAGGCAGTGGCATAAAAGTGTGAGCGGGCCCGCGGGCGCAAGAGGCGGCGGCTGGCTCTGCCCTCCTAGTGGCGGGCGGCCGCCCCGAGCGTCGGCAGCCACAGGTGCGAAGGGGCTGGAAGGAAAGAGACAGGAGGGCGCACTGCGCACCCCTCCCCCAGCCTCCACCCCCCAGCTCGGGACTTCAGCTCAAGTCACTAGGCGTCCGAGCTCCCTCCCCAGCCGCAGCCTCGCGGGGGGAGCGGGAGCAGCCTGGGAGCGGCCGGCGCCCGCCCGCCCAGGGGAGTCGGGGTTCGCAGGGGGTTGTTTTCGGCTCTGAAGAGGTCCCCGCCCAACCTTCAAAATTTTGTCCAAAAGCAGACAAGAGGATCGCCCCGCGCTGAGCCGGCTGGTGGGCAGCAGGAGGCGCCTGATCGCCGCCGGGGCGCTGGGGGTGGTGATGGTGCTGCTGCTGGTCATCCTCATCCCGGTGCTGGTGAGCTCGGCCGGCACGTCGGCGCACTACGAGATGCTGGGCACCTGCCGCATGGTCTGCGACCCCTACGGGGGCACCAAGGCGCCCAGCACGGCGGCCACGCCCGACCGCGGCCTCATGCAGTCGCTGCCCACCTTCATCCAGGGCCCCAAAGGCGAGGCCGGCAGACCCGGGAAGGCGGGCCCGCGTGGGCCCCCCGGTGAGCCCGGGCCACCGGGCCCCGTGGGCCCGCCGGGCGAGAAGGGCGAGCCGGGCCGCCAAGGCCTGCCGGGCCCGCCCGGGGCGCCCGGCCTGAACGCGGCCGGGGCCATCAGCGCGGCCACCTACAGCACGGTGCCCAAGATCGCCTTCTACGCCGGCCTCAAGCGGCAGCACGAAGGCTACGAGGTGCTCAAGTTCGACGACGTGGTCACCAACCTCGGGAACCACTACGACCCCACCACGGGCAAGTTCACCTGCTCTATCCCGGGCATCTACTTCTTCACCTACCACGTCCTGATGCGCGGCGGGGACGGCACCAGCATGTGGGCTGATCTCTGCAAAAACAACCAGGTGAGTGCGGGCCGGCGGCGGCGGGGAGGGCGGGCAGGAGCGCTGGAAGGTGCGGGCGAGAGGGAGGAGACCCCGGAAATGGGTGGGAACCCGCGGAGAAAGGGCGCAGCGGCTCGCGGCTCCTGGGACAAAAGTGAGGGCGCGCGCTGTGCCACTCTGGGGGTTCGCGTCGGAAGCCAACGGGGGCTCCCACCGGCCCCAAGAGGGCGGTTTAGTCTGGGACCCGCGCTCTGTGCGTACACCCAGCGCCACCCTCGAGGGGCGGTTAGCGGGGAGCGGGGAGTCCGGAGCAGCAGGAAGCGACCCCCGGCTGTGGGGTCTTTGCTCACACGCTTTGGCGGGATTGGGAGGGGGAGCGGAGGGGGGCGCCTAGGGGAGTCTGGAATGGGCGTGTCAGGGCGATAAACCCGCACCCGAGGAGAAAGACAAGGGCCGGAGGGAGAAAGAAGGGTCTCGCAGGAGCGAGTTGAAGCGAGACCCTCAGACCTGCAGCGTCCCAGACCGGGAAACACATGTAGTGAAATTCAAGACAAATCTGCTTTAGTGTTCAGCTGAGGAGAAGAAGGGGGCGAGGTAATGAGCGCTGATAACAGAAGAAAAAGTTGAGACTCGTGGCTTTACACCGTAAAATAGGATCCCAAACACACAACCCAAACTCCGCTTTCTGCAGTGGGTCCTAGGACGCACAGGCAGGTGGAAAAGGGCAGGAGCGGAGCCCAGCCAGAGACTGTGGGCTTTGGCCAGCAAGCCCCAGGGCCCCTGCGTGAAGGTCCTTTCAACCCCAGCCCTCCAGCTCACAGGGGCAGTGGCCTTGACCTCCACTGTGAAATAGCCCCCAGTTAGCCCTGGGCCAGGAGGACTTGCTCGCCTGGGCTGGTTGGCGCTGCCATAAGGGCCACACGGTTGCAGTTGTATAATGGGGCAACTTTTCCGTTTGCTTGAGAAATTCGCAGTCACTGCAAAACCGGAATGTGTCTTATCTCTTAGTCAGAAGAGGACAATAATACTTGTAACTGCCTGGAATTGGAATCGGACCCCCTGCACATGGTGAATCAGTGGCCACGGGGTGAGGCCTTGCAGCCTGCAGTCTGGACCGAGTTCTTGGGCTGTGACTGTTTATTGGGTGGCACAGTGAATGACCCCTGACCCTGCCATGGCCAACTTTGATTTAACAAGGTCTATGGGGCTTGGCCACTTGCCCCTTGAATTCAGACATTTTAAACTATAACCCAGTCTTCTATCAAGCAGTATTGAAGCTGAAGTATTCCCAAAAACCCAAGTCATTGTCAGAATTGTTTCAAAAACAAAGACAAATATCCAAACTGTGTAAGAGATAGAAAGGACAAAAAACCCCATCCCTCCCCCTTCCCACCACCCCTCACTTCTAAAGGAATTTAGAAGAAAATAGCTTGAAAGACCCTCAGGATTCAGGACTCTGTAGAACAAAAAAAGAAGTAATGGCCACCAGGAGGCACTGACAGGGTTGTTTATTATAGTTATTATGCATGAAAATAATATTAAGATAAATAACAATTATTTGCAGAGCCATGGGATAGTTGTAGGTAAATGGCTAGAAAGGGCATGACTCACTGTACCCAGAGAGAGCTATTGTGTCACCCTTACAAAAGGGTCCACAAACAGCCCTCAGCAGGCAGGGATGATGCACCCATTTATTTACAAATTGGCTGTCTTAGGACTCAGAGGTTAAGTCTGAGAAATACTAGCATGCTAAAGAGATTGTTTTTAGGCATTCATTAAAATGGAATAAGATTCAAGTTTAATCAGCCAATGTATAAAAGTGTTCACATCTTTAAATATCTGGAAATTGCATGAAAAACTAGGGAACAATATATTTAAATTACTTTACATGTAGATATCTAGACTGCTGAGCCCAGAAATGTCACACTGATTCCAAGAAAACCATCCCACATACGAATGCTGTGTGCATTTCGTTTTTAAATTATTTCATTGTTCAGAATGTAGAATGCCCCTTTGTATCACCCTAGCGGGCACATTCTTTGAGGGTCAGGAGAAAAGAACAAGGCAAGGACGCTGACCTTAAAGGTATAATGCTTTCAATTGACATTATTAAGTTGCTACTCTGCAAAGGTGTGCAACAAGTAATTCAGAAAATAAATATCATGACAAACAATACATTTTTTAATTCAGCATGGGCTATTTGGAATATGGTTATTATAGTTTTAGTGTTAAGGAATTTTATCTCCGGAATAGAACTCTTTTGCAAAGTCTAGTCTGCACACAGTTGTAGATGAAAAATCTTGTAACGTCTTTATCAATATTGAATAAATAGTTTGTCCTTGTTTTCAATTCTGCTCTTGTCTAATCACTTCTCAGAATGGCCGTTTCCCATTCTAAGCTGAGCTGACATAATTTGTTTTCATAAAACAGAAACTCAGAGACCCATGTCAGTGTAATGTTTTGTGGATTAAGTGGATTAGAGAAACACAAAAATTGAACTAAAAATGCAGTTCACGCTAGGCCAGAGGAATGCTGCTGGGCCGTCACCATACGAGAAACATGTTATTTATGCTTTGTGTTAATGCACGATCACAGATGGAAACATCAAAGGCCAGTAAATTAACCTGATGCGCCACTTAACCTTTTGTTTATGATTCCACAGAAGTACAATGAAAATGAAATTATGAGAACATCAGTAGCAATTAATTAAATCAGCAAATGTTACCATAAATATTGTCTCTAAGGATAATCCCTCACTAATATGATAATGCTAACGCTATACAACCTATTACATTCTTATAAACATGCCACTAAAAGCACCATGGTTCTCATATTTGCAATGAAACCATCAGCCTAAATTTAATCTTACCATTTGTTGAGAGCCCATGACAGTGCAAATTAAATGTAAAAATTGGACTCAAATAGCTTTACATGGAGACAGGAAATATTTTAATGTTTCCATGCTTTTAGCAGAAAACCTGAATAAAAACATTGCTATTTGAATACAATCACTATAGTACTACTATAATAAGCCACTATAATGAAAACTTAGGCTCAAAATTAGAATTATAAAATAATTAAAGACCAATTTCTACTCTAAGAATTTATTTGTTATGGGACCAGTGAATAAGAGGTATATTGGGAACAGTGAATAGTGTGTGGGTTGATATTCATTTATTAGTGAGATTAAGAAATGTCAAATTAATTACCTTTTTAGGGCCACAAAACATGAACTAAAGATCAAGCAGAATCTAAATATTTAGCTTATAATATGAAAAGATATTAGAGTACATTTAGATAGAAACGAGTCTATTAAGCTAAGGGAGAGGATGCATCATATTCCTGGAGAAAATGCTAAAATCAGTGCAGATTTAGGAACCTGAAAATAGGTGCCAAGGTAGATGCATTACCTTCCTCAATAGTTTGATGGCTGAAATGAAGAACTGTTGGAAGTCACTGGGCTAGAGACTAGAGCTTGAGATTTCAAGTGCCATTATACCTTGAGAGTACGAGCAGGTGAGCAGGAATACGAAGGCTTCGCAAGTGCACGGGAGAGTGGCAGTTATTTACCTGGGAAGGCCTTACAGTGCCCTATAGGTGGAAACCTTAGAGAATCACTTTCATTAAAAAGCAAGCACACTGGCTTTTTTTTTTTTTTCCACAAAGGAAGCGAAAACTAGAAGCGTAACTTCCAGTCTGTGGGGTCACACTAATATATTGACAGGTTTTTGTGGTTACCCCTCATGAATAAAAATGGTGATAATGACATGGGTTTGTGGTTATACCCTGCAGAATAATAATGTATAATACAAGTGGCATTATACGTATTTTTAAGATTATTGTCTCTGAATAAGTGATTTTTAATGAGTCCCGGTTCCCAAATGCCTTCATATAGAAAACAGTGTTAAAGCACAATACCCATGGAGCATGTAGTAAATGCCTAAAGCAGTAAATAAATTGTGTTTGGTTATTAATAATAGCTGAGAAGTATATTAGGGATTGATAATTAATATATTCCCAATCTGGTTAATTACTATTTTCTATTTTAATTTTTCTCATCCATTTAAAATCCACAAATAAAGAAGATCAGGTCATAATCATGTTATCCTCCTTGTAGATTTTTTCCCCCTGGGAATTAATGACTAGATGAAATTAATAAGTCAAAGCACTCAACTCCTACTTATTAATTCCTAGGAAATATTATTACATTAAGTTGTATTATTTAACGGTCAAAACAGGCCACCTCACTAAATTGGTGTATACATTCCAGTCAGTACTTGTGAGCATAATTGAGGGGTATATTGCTATTATATTAGTGTCAGCACAGTGTTAAGGAATTCTAAGTCCTGTAAGCCCTGTTCTCCTTTTGCTATATGATAGCCAGGAAGAAAATTTAAAATACTACTCAAATTACTTTATAAGTTCAGCAGTGTCAAAGAGCCTTCTTCTTTTTTTAACATTTCAGCATTAATGTGAGAACATACCCCATGAAAATTTAATTTGAAAATCTATCATTTACATTTTGAAAGAAATGCATGGAAATTCTTGACTTATGTCTCACTTTCTTCATTTTGTCAAGTGATAAATTCTGGCATATTGTACCCCAAGTCATGCATTATTACATAGTGCAGTTTTACAAACTGCTAAATCACTTGCTGTGTTATTCAGGAAAATATCATTATACTGGAATAGAAACAAGCCACAGAGTAGATGTTTTACTGAAATAAATCAAATACAATTCTGCCTATTGAAAAAAATTTTCCAAGGCAGAATCAAAATCTAGCTAAAGGGACATGAAGCCTAATGTGAGTTGAGGATGTGACAGAACGTCCATGTGACTTGACATGATAGGCAATTTGTTTGCAGATGTCTATCAACTCACTGAGATCACAGGCTCAACATGAGTGGATTTGTTTATAAGCAAGCAAAGCATCCATTTGGATTCACCGAAATGAGACCATTCAAAAATTCTAGCAATTTGAGAGACTTCAAATCATGGACTTTTAGTTCCTTCTATAATTTTAGATATGTTGAAATTAAATAATTTGTTTAATTTCACACATCACAATTAAGCGATAAAAAGGCACAAAAAGAAAAGAAATAAAGCCTGAAAAGTTGGGTGAGATAGCCAAAGATGTTCACAAGAGTTAAGCTTCTGGTAAAAGGGCCTTTACTTGCATTACAATTTGAAAGGCCCGAATCAAATGGTTTCTCCCTGTTTTCTTCCTATACAGAGTAGTTAGAGTAGTGGTACTTATCTGGCGCCTTACCTACTGTGGATCTCATGTTCTAGTAATTGTGAAGACTAGAGCTGAAGTTTGGATTGAACTCATGTGCTCATCAACAGCAGGTTAGAACATTGCTATTTGGGTAAATTAAAATGCTAGAAATTACTGTTATTTCCACTTCAAGAAGTGACTGGGCCTAGAGATAGAAGAATTAGAAAAAGTAGTGATTTAGGAAGAGAATAAATTGGTATGCACTTTGACAGCCCGAAGTAAGGAAAGACTGCCGGAATCACCCTCACAAAAGCACCCTTTCCTCCTTTCCATTCCTCCTTTCCAATAACACAGCTGAAATGATTGCAAAGATACCCACATAAAGCTCCAAGGCCAAGGTGGGCATTTCTGTGTCCGTTCTCTGCGATGGCAGCACGTCAGCTTCTGTTGCTCTGTGAATGGCCTACAAGAAAACTTGAAGATTCTCTCTGACGAACTCTAATGCTTGTCTGTTTCCGTAGGTGCGTGCCAGTGCAATCGCCCAGGATGCTGATCAGAATTACGACTATGCCAGTAACAGCGTGGTTCTTCACTTGGAGCCAGGAGACGAAGTCTACATCAAATTAGATGGTGGGAAAGCCCATGGAGGGAACAACAACAAATACAGCACATTTTCTGGATTTATCATTTACGCTGACTGATAATGCAGGCGTTAAGTTTATTAATCTGAGTTTGGACGCTGGATTCGTGTGGCTAACATCAGTGAATCAAGGATCCCAGGGGAATGCCAGTTGTGGGGCACCTCAGTTGTGTATATGTGGGGAATTCAAATGCTACCTGACTCACATCTGCATTCTCAGAAACATTATGTAAAAAAATATTAAAAGCAAGATAAGCAGATGTGTGATCCACTTCCGCCAAAGCAAATACTCCTTGTTATTAGTGTCCATGTGAATGAAGTCCTATATAGATCACAAATTTTTATAGAAAAATCTAAGACACTGAATTATTTCTTCAATATATATGATACTTTGGTGTACCGTGATCCTGCTGCTCTTACCCATGTCAGCTTTGGTTCTTGTGAGTGTACCTGCTTATTACGATACTTGGATTCCATTCATAGTGTAGGAAGGAATGATTTTACCCTGCAGGAGGAGGTCTAATCAAAATAATGCTGCTTGTCCCCAAAGAAATTGTTTGCCTTGTACTCTTGTGAACTATAGAGCTAGACCTGGGAATGATTCAACTTCAAGCCTTAACCTGGAATTTCCTGGATTTGACGGAATTCCCAAGCCTGTGGTTATTTTCCCATTTTCTTTTTCTTATGCATTTTCTTTTTTCTCTTTAATGGTGATAGTCTTTTGAAGTAGAGATTGAAATTGTATCATAGGATTACCCTATAAGTGTGAAAATGTGTAATATGTATGGTATTTAGAAAATCCCCTACGTACCCATTTTGTCACACGAATGTGTTTAGATTTACTTGGAAAGTCAGAGAAATTTATTCTTTGGTGTTAAATCAGACTGAGGGTTTTTTGTCTACTTTGGAGCAAAAGATTATTCATAACCCAATGCACAAAGGTTTAATTTGAGCTACTGCATACATCACCAACGGGATGCTAAGTAAGGCTTTCAAATAGTAACTGACTGAAGTTGTGGCCTGAGGTTATTTCAAAATGAACAGTTTCCCATATAACCAGAATGACAACAAAGTGTATATATTTTATAGGGATACCTGTTACATTTATGTGTGTGTGTGTGTATATATATATATATATATATATATATATATATATATATGGCTTTAGACCATAGGCACAGTGGCTGCTATAGCCTCAAAATTTTAATTGAAACAATTATATGTGTATATGCACACACACAAACACATACATTATTGAATTATTTTGGGTTGAAATATATTTTGGATGACAAAAATATATGGAATAGCAAAATAATTGAAATGGCTTCTCTTTTAAGGTTATCCAGAAAATTAAATTGTATTAGGTCAAAACGCCCTACGCGCCACATGTCTGTAAATTAAGCCTATGACTTCTCTGTTACCCTCTGCCAATCAATACTTTTTACTGCATTCTGTGGCAGACTGTTAACATTAGGACTGCTGAAACGAAGTGGCTCTCCTTTGTAATGTTTGTGAATTATACGCATTTAAAATTACCAATTTTTCTTTTCTCAGGTGGATTGAAGCTGACAGTAAAGTAGATTTTGCGAGTGGTATAAATCCTTTCTCTCTGTTTAAAATACACTACCAAAAGCCATCTCTTTAAAACTAAAAAAAAATCAAAAATGCATGCTGATAGATCTGAACTATCAGACAACTTCCACTATTACAATGAAAAATCTGTTCCCCTCTCAGCTGCCTTTTGAAGACTTTTTGACAAGTAGATTCAAAAACAGATATTTAAAAATCTGCTTGTTTTACTGGTGAAGGATATTTGCATGTTTTTTTCACTTAAAGGAATTTGTTCTCCTGGCTCTTTCCTCTTGGGTACTTTATGGTCTAACACACAGAAAGCTTGATCATCTTTGATCTGCAGAAATATTTTTTATTTAGCAAACCTCACCTTTCCAAAAGAGCTATGCATGGTGTTTCCATCTGAGGGTACTGTTTGCTTGGTTTAAATGCCTTAGCCTGAGTAACTGTCATGATTATATGATTAAAAACACTTAGCCCATTCACTAAGAATAATGATTAGTTCCATTTGACCATCCTGATATATAAGATAACTCAGAAAGGAGTTGCAATGAATTTTATTTCTATTTAACAACATGTAATTATCAAAGAATTGGCAACAGGGTTTGTAGAATTTTTGTTTTATTTTTAGGTAACAGCAAACAGAGAATTCAACCAAAAGATTAACTTATAAAAAGCAGTGCACATCAACTGAGAGTTTTAACTGAGTTTTTTAAAGGCTTTATTTACACAAACCATCCGGGCTGGATACCTTTTATTTTTATTTTATTTATGTATATATGTATGTATGTATTTATTTATTTATTTATCTTGAGAGTACATATTAAAGCTGAAATAAAGGAAACAAAGGAAGGGCTTAGGGTAGAGAAAGCAACAGGAGAACCTGGGCCGGGCTGCTTTAGAAAAGGGAGGCTTGGAGACAGGTTCAGGGGGTGAGCGGGGGATGAGCTGCCGCTGTCCACTGCTCACCTGGCTGCAAGTCTCATGGGGACCTTTCAAGTTTTAAAAAATAGTACGTGCCTGAGAGAAGGTCATGGGCATGCTCCAAGGAGGGTGCCAAGGCTGGTACCTTTTAGAGAGGTGGCTGTAGCATCAGAGTGTCATTTCTAATAGACCTGACCTTTTCTTCAGAAAAATAAGCATTATTTTCTCTGGTTAGGCCCAAGGAAAAACAAATAAAAGGTATAGAAAATAAAGGGACTCTCTCTCTCTCTATATATATATACATATATAGCAAACATTTCTCTTTTTTTTGCATTACACATGATTAATTGATTAAATTGTGGCCTTTGTTATTATAAATGTAATGATTCATTAAAGTATATTATGTAATATATTCTGACTTTTATGATTGAATTTTTGTAACTCAGTATTATGTTATGTGTTCATGCCCCTTATACAAATTTTTCAAAGCACAACAAAAACTTATAGCAAAAATGGATGCCAGAAAGGCATAGGCAGCACAATTGATTTATGATAAGTATATACAGATAGGTAGACAGCATATAATTATCCTTCCAGAATATTTTTACCATTGTAAATTGGTAATTGCCTTACAGTATCTATTGAAAAAAATCTCAAAATTTCACTTCTCTTGCTGAAGAAGCTATTTTAAAGTGCCATCTTACTCATTAGGCATTAATTAAAGAACAGCAGGATAATTAGTAGGATCATCAATATTACAAGAAACATTGGATTGCTCCAGAAGGGGGTAATTTAACTCAAAACACTTTAAATTCTCAAGAAGGGCAGCTGATAGATTAAGAAAACAAAACAAGACTTCACTAAAGGGATTTAGACTGTAACTCATTGTTTGGAAGCAGGTGCTTCTGTGATTATTTGTTAAGGCAAAGTACTAGGGCTCAATGAGGCTCAGGGACTCCCTAAAGGTGCAGATGTAATAGCCAGTTTCTGAGAAGGCAAAACGCTTCTAATTCTCACAAAAAGGAAATGACCCATCATTAGTTCTATATAGCTCTGATTAATTAATATCTGAGTCGGTTTGAGATCACTGAATGTTCTCTGTAAGCTTTATATTCAAGGTGTGAATTTATGACCATCTTATTGGAAAGTTAGCCATTGCTGAGGGTTCTCTATTAGTATCTTATCAAGTGCATTCTTGTTGATACCTCTAAGTAACATTTTAGGAACAATGTTGGTGAGTATATGAGAATAGCCGTGGCCTCCATATTTCATCAGCCGATGCTTTGTGTGTATGTCATGTGCCATCAGAATTCGGTCTTCATAGCCTTCATCCACCAGAAGGCGCACCCTGTGAAAAATGTTAACGCATTACATCATTTGTCTCACATTTACAAATGTTCAGGGTGCGTTAAACTTTTACTTAGAAACCTACTGTGCTTATAGAGATCCCACCTTCCACTGTGGCATCTGTCCTGGGAGACCTGCGTGGCGATGATAAAGATACTGCTGCATTTTGGTAGGAACATGATCCTTATTCCATGAATACAGACATTTCCAGCCTTTGATATTTAGGACAATGTCTAGCAATACTGCATTAAAGATAGCTTCTAACAGGAGGTGCGAGTTTGAGTGAATGGCCACTTTAGCATTTCACTAAATAACTTTGTTCTGCATCTGTGGCTGGTTCTCCACTCTAAAAATGCCTCTCTCGGTGGGCCTGTTTTTCAGATCTCAGTCTCTCTCCTTTTTTTCTAGCAAACAACATCAATGACCATTTGTGATTAAATAAAGAAACAAAAGGAATCTTCATACAAGTAAAACATTTTGAGAGTAAAATCAGCTGGTTTGGAAGTGAACGGCATATGATGGCTAGACAGTCCTTTTTAAAAAATATTTTTATTGATTTAAGAGAGGAAGGGAGAGGGAGAGAGAGAAACATCAATGATGAGAGAGACTCACTGATTGGCTGCCTCCTGCACACACCCTACTGGAGATGGAGCCTGAAACCCAGGCATGTGCTCTGACCTGGAATCAGACCATGAGCTCCTGGTTCATATATCCACGCTCAAGTACTGAGCCATGACGGCTGTGCTATTCAGTCCTTTTTTAAAGGTCAGCAATGGTACGCCTATATTTGGAGCATTTGTCCCTTTGAAATCTATGAGAATTTTGACTTAGTCTTGGAGCACTGGGTTAAATTGACCAATAAAAATTTACTCTTCCTTCCTTCCATTTCAACAAAATTGCTATAAATAATGAGCCATTCCTTTAAATTTACAGTTAGTTGACTAAAGAAGGGCTTCCTGGCTATTGTCTAAACATCTCATGCTGTAATTCATAGCATGAGTCACCTCCTGACAGCCACCATCTGTACGTGTCTGGACTCTGGGCAGTGTCTGTCGTGACTTGCATGGGTCCCTGATGACAGATGTAACTTGGAGACAGTGTCTCTCCTCTGGCATTTGCTATATAGTACCGTCAGTCTCTAGATTCCCAAGTGGATCTAGGTATTCTTTTTATTTCAAAAGCACTTCTTGGCATTCCAGTGCACGGGTCATATTTAACAACCACTACAGGAAGCAAAACGTGGGGCACTACACAAAAACTCAAGCACAAAACCCTGCCCTCTGAAAACATACATTTAAAAATAAATTACAATGGAAAACTAGGCCTTGTGTTTGCAGGTCAAAGGGATACAAGTGGCAGAAAAGAGGAGTCAACTTGGATATTTTGTCTAGAACTCTGTATTCACGTCACGTGTACCCCATGTCATCACGTGTACCCCATGTGTGTCCTATAAGTACATGGAATGCTAATTGTGCCATCACAGTTCTTTGCCACTTTAAGATTTGTGTAATGTCCAAAAGTTCTGAAGTTACTTCTGGAGCAAACTCCCTTTGAGGGAAGTATCTAAGAGAGTTATCGATCATTTATGAAAAAGAGAAAGATTTGACAGAAACAATATGTAATGCTGAAACTTAGTGTGACAATCCTTGATCCACAACTGAAAAGGAGTATCACACTACCGGAAATTTTAGAGTTTGCTTTCCCCAACTTTTCATCTGTCTTTGAGGGAAAAAATTGTATCTCATTACTATAGAGGCATATATATATATATGAATAAGCAAAATGCGGTAAGAGGCCTTGTGTAACATCCTTGTGTCATATCCTTGCGTCAACAACACAAACTTAATGAATTGTGTAGTAGTAAGGAAAGAACACAGTGGATAAGATACTCATTTGAAAATGGGAACCCTTAGAACTCATTAAGTCAAGGATCTGGAGACTAATTATCTCATGAGGGAGATAATGTTATGGCTCTAGAAACATAATTATATCCCATCAAGAAAACTGCCTGGTCACTCCTAAAATGAGATCATCTCTCACGCAGTACCACTGTATGGAAGAACAGTAGTTCTAGCGATGCCGCTAGGAGGAATGAACCACTACAGATGAGAAGACAAAAAAAATCACAGTAATTATAGAAATACAAATGAGTTAGTGTTTTGAAAACAAATATTAGAGAGAGACTACAAAGTGTGAAAAGGCAGAGATATAATAAGATTTGAGAAATGGAGCAGAAGATTGAAAACAGGTGTTAGACACAGAATTTCTGGTGCTGAAAACCAGAGGTAGCAAAAGCATACTTCTCTGTTCTTGCATTTCAGAACTTTACAACTACTAGGGCTCAGAAAATAATGCCAATGAATGATGAAAAACAAGTGCCAAAAAGGTGGGGGACAAGGGTACTTGGGCACACAATCCAACAGTTCACTTAGTCATTACTGCGGGCTCTACTTGAGTCAGTGACCAAATGCATGGTTTTAATTTGAGGGAGATTAAGTCTACATACACACACATATACATAGAGATACATAAACACAATACACACACACACACACTATATATATATATATATACACATATATATATACACACTAATAAAAGACAAACATGCAAATTGACCGTACCTTCGCTATGCCTTAAGCCATGCCAACCAGCCAATCAGAGCGACTATATGCAAATTAACCCAACCAAGATGGTGGCCGGCAGCCAAGGAGCTGGAGCAAGCAGGAGGCTTGGTTGCCCTAATGATGGAGGAGGCCAAGCTTCCTGCCTGCCACTGCGGCTCTGAGCTCCACTCAAGGCAACAAAGTTTCAATTATAGAAGATAAATAAACCCCAGATACCTGCTTTCAGCTGGCCGTGGCCATGGAGCTGGAGCGAGCAGGAGGCTTGGGTTTCCCTTGGTGATGGAGGAAGCCAAGCTTCCTTCCCGCCTGCCCTGGCTGGCTCTGAGCTCCTCTCAAGTCTACGAAGTTTCAATTATAGAAGGTAAATAAATCCCAGAATAAAAAAGAAAAAGAAAAAAAGGAGAGGCTGAGAGCTTCCGTTGCCAGGGGGGCTTGGCCAGCCTGAAAATGGCCCTCAGCCCCTCACCCAGACTGGTCAGGCACCCCAGCAGGACCCCCACCCTGATCTGGGACACCCTTCAGGGAAAATCAGCCGGCCCCCACCTGTGCACCAGGCCTCTATCCTATATAATAAAAGGGTAATATGCAAATTGACCCTAACAGCAGAACGACTGGGAATGACTGGGCACTATGACACACACTGACCACCAGGGGGCAGATGCTTAATGCAGGATCTGCCCCCTGGTGGTCAGTGCGCTCCCACAGGGGGAGCTCTGCTCAGCCACAAGGCAGGCTGATGGCTGCCAGTACAGTGGTGGTGGTGGGAGCCTCTCCTGCCTCCTCAGCAGCGCTAAGAATGTCCGACTGCAGCTTAGGCCTACTCCCAGCTGGCAAGTGGACATCCCCCAAGGGCTCCCGGGCTGCCAGAGGGATGTCTGATTGCCAGCTTAGGGCCAATCCCCTGGGGAGCAGGCCTAAGCCAGCAGGTGGTCATCCCCTGAGGGGTCCCAGACTGCGAGAGGGCACAGGCTGGGCTGAGGGACCCCCCCCCCCAAGTGCACAAATTTTTGTGCACCGGGCCTCTAGTGTGTGTGTGTATGTATATATATATATATATATATATATATATATATATATATCCGTCCCACGTTCAAAGGCTGTTAAATCACATTGTTTTCCCATATCTTCAGAAAAAAATCACTTCTACTGTTGTAGTAAACAACCTGCTTCCCTATTTATAATGGTCTGGTCCTCTAGCAACTTCAGCGCGAAATTATAGCTAATTTGCCTACAAATGTCAGGTGGTCATAATAATCTGGCCACTCCGTGTATATAATTTTTGATGTATTTTATACATCTAGAATGTTTACATTTGGCACAATGAAAGTTGACAAAATTAAGTCCTTGTTTTCTATTTAATAGCTGAAAGGATATTAAATATGCTAAGAAGGCATAGTGAGTGGGAGAGCTGTTGGTCATCCTTCCCCACATCTCCTTCATAGATCCCCCTCTGCAGATCTCCTGTCATATTCCAGAAGGCCTAGGAGCCTCAAGGAAGACATAAGGGTGCAAAAGATATACCTCACTGCCAAAAAGGAGGCAGGTACTCAGAGCTAACTTCCTATTTCCAAGATGATTTGTAAAATGTGTGCTGAGGATATTCATCAGGAAATCATGGTTTTGAAAACATGAAAGATGATAAAGACCTACCATGCCACCCTATTTTAAATGTCAGAGAATATTCACCTGAGTATGGCATGATCTAGTAGGGCATAGGGAAACCTGTTTGCCAGTATTGAATAATGTTCCTGGGCTAGTAAATTAAAAACATTAAAACAATATAAACAAAAATTAAACAAAAAATCTGTTTATCAAAGAATTAGTTTGAGTAGTAAAAAAAGACGTTTCTTCACTGGTCAGGACCCCAAGCCGCTCACTTATGTAGAGCTGAGCCCCTACGTAACTACATAACCCTGACCAACCAGCTCTCTCTGGTGATGCTAAACTTGAAGCATATTTTACTCTGAATGAGGTCATCAAGGAAGAGTGCTGATACATGGGGGCAGCAGAAAGGTGTACAGATAGAAAGGTCGACTGCCCAGGGGGAAGAAGCTAAGCCTGTCCCAACTGTGGCCACTGGCTCAAGATCTTCCCCTCAACCCCAGTGTGCATGTTTACTATTGTTCTTTGAACCTCACAGTTTCTGGACATCACATCTCTACTCCAGTTTTGCTTACTTCCATTCTAACCAGTTTTCTACACTTGGAACCATAGTCTGGTCCTTGTCATCATGGAGAACGACTTCCTCTCTGAAATCTAAATCTTCAGTTTCTCGCTCTGGCCATCAGTTACATCTTTCTAGTTTTCACTCACCCTCTCCTACTAAATGTATTCACCCACTTCATTAAAGCTTCCGGTTATCTGCCCTTGCTATGTATCTACCCACTTCTCTCTTTCCTTCAAGTTGGACCTCACGACCCACATCTCAACCCCTCCCTTATTCCCATTTTTTAGATAGAATCCCAACCCTCAATCTTTCTAATTGCTCATGTTTTTTGGTTTGTTTTGCTTCAACTCAGAAAGCTTCTCTGGTTCCACTATCAAACTACAAAACATATTTTTAAAAAATAATCACTAAATCATGTGTGCATTGGTGCCAATATCCGGTCATGCAGTCCTGATCTCTAGCCTCACCTGGGTCTCGCACACATGTTGTCCCTAGCCATATCCCTCTCATTCACTTGACATCTATCCCCAGCCTACATCCTCTTCTTCAGGGTTCTGCCCAGAATCCACTCCTTCTTTCTCGGAAGATGACTGTCATGGGCACACTAGAGACCATAGGAGGCCATATGTTCTCAGTTTCCTGTTCCTCTCACCAAGATTTATTTGTATTCACCCCATTACTTGCATCCCCTCATTTCAGTGGATAAGGTAAACCTCATTTTAACCAACTTTTTATTTGCCTCTCAGATCCCATCTATTTGTCTCCTTAGGAGCCTTTCTTTGTATCTCTTCTCTCTCCAGATTTTTAAATGAACATTAATTGACCAGTTCCATATTCTGCTCCAGACATGCACCTAAAAATGTTGTATACTTTATTTCATATATATTCTATAACAACCCTGTAGAACAGGCACTACTTACCTCCCTGGATTCATTCTCTCTGTCTCTCTGCTCTCACTCTCAGCTACATCAACACTGTTCAACTCCTAACTAAACCTTTCTTTGATCCGTCTTTTCTTCAAGTTTTACCCCTACACATCTGCTTCCCTTTAGTACCAAGCTTCTTGAAAGAGTAACCCCTACATCCTCTCCCTTCCTCACCTCCTGCTTATTCCTCAAGCCTTTTCTAACAAGACTGCACTTACTATTTGTGAAATGAGAACTTCCTGACTGAAATCCAGTGGATACTTTTCAGTCTTTATCTCACTTGATATCTGCCACCTATTACACGTATTCAAGCCCTTCTGCTTTCAGCATTCTTCTCCACCAACTTCCATAATAACGCATTTTCCTGATATTCTTATCACTTTGAAAACTTCTCAGCCTGTCCTTGAGTGTCTGTTCCTGAGTCCATCCCTTAAACGTGTGTGTCCCCCAGGGCTCTGTCCTCATTCTCTTCTCTGAGTGATCTTATTCATCCCCACACTTCCAACTATTGCATACAATCCAATGATGTCTATATTTATGCCTCAGTTCAAATTTCTAGCCTGAGATTTACACTCTTATGCAAGGGCCCCTCTGGATAGCAGCACGTAGATATTCCCAAACAAAAGTCATCCTTTTCAATCTCAAATCTATCTCTTCTTTCAGGTTCCCCAACTTGCTGCATTCAGTGTTCACATCACCATGTAACTAAGATAAACCAGGTTAGCCATTCATTCTTGACTCTCAAAATTTTCCACGTGTACAGGTCTTTGCTTTCACTGCATGTTAGACCATTTTGAAAGGTTAGATTTTATATGCTGTTTAGTCTTTAGACATCATAGCATTTAAGTTGCAGCCAGCTCTTTAGTGACTACTTTTAAGAAAGCATTTAAAAAGATATTGTATGAGGTTATGACTTGAGTGTGTTCAACCTGGGAAAGAAACATCCTACTTCAGGAGAGATAAAAACAGGAAAACATGGTTTATTCTCTTATTGTCATGGCAGGTGTTGAGTGTTATCTGTTTCTTGTCAGCTGCCCATCTGCACTGACTGTGGAAGGCTCTGTTAAGCTTTTGCCTACTTAGGATGACTCATTTTCTCCTTGCAGTAATATATAGAGATTTTTCTCCCTGAAACAGCCTTGGGATATTTTTCTCTGCAAGTCTCTGGTTCTTCTTGTTTCCTGATTTCCGAATCTTTGCTAATACCCACCCAGATATGAAAATAAAAAAGGAACGTTATGAGAGATTTAACCATATTTACCTTCTAATTCTTTTATTATCATCGGGCATGTCAATATCCGGGTTCAATTGGTAATGAAGGAGTTCATTACCAAAGAGATCATATTCCAAGTAACAGCCAAGTTGAGCAAACTCCAGTAGTTCCTTCTTATCAAGTATAGTCCTAGAGACAATAAGACAGACATATTGTTATTAACAAGAGCCTATTTTCCACATATACAGATTAAAAGTTTCAAGCACATTATGTACTGAAACATAGTTTAAGTAACTGAACTTTTGAATTGGCTTCTATGAAGTGACTATAAAATAGTAAGTTCAGTTTATTAGCAGAAATAAAAGATTTACCCATCCAAAAGGGACTTTTACCTTTTAAAGTACTGGGGAACGGTGGACATTTTAATTATGTTGCCAATACTTAAAAACACAATTTTGTTTTTTTTATTATTTACTTTATTTTATTATTTTTTAATCCTCACCTGAGGATGTGTTTTTTATTGATTCTAGAGAGAGATGACAGGGGCAGGGGGTGAAAAAAAATAAAACATTGAAATGAGAGAGAAACATCAATTGGTTGTCTCCTGTATGTTTGCCGACCTGGGATCAAATCTGCAATTTTTTTGGTGTATGGAGCAATGCTCCAACAGACTGAGCCACCTGGCCAGGGCGACTCAAAACCAATTTTGTAATTCTCCTATAGAATTGTCTTCAGGATATGATCCATATACGTTTGAAAATCCTTCCTGACTGCTGTGAATTGTGGAAACTATTGCAAGAAATTTGGCACAAGGTGCCATGCATTATGTGAGTGATACTAATCTGGGGAAAACCTGAAGCTAAGGTACAATAAGAGGATTAGCTTCTTGTTAAGATCATTACCTGGTTCTAAAATTAATTTCAAAGCTTATGTGAATATGATTAAAACTTCCTTAAAAGGTGCAATACTCTATATATATTTAAGCTTTTGTGTGCTTACTTTTAAAATACAACTTATTACTTTAGGGTGATTTTCATGGGTATCTTCTAATTCAATAGAGAACTTAGTAATAATATCACTAGTTTCTGTTGCAAAACTATGAAATTAATGGAAAAGGAGAAAAATGCAAGGTAAGTACAGTAAACCATCAGAGGAGTAGTCTGGAGCAAGAGTAAATGATCTTAAGAAATTTATATTATAACAAGTAAAAAGGGATGCATTAAGTTAGGCCCCCCAAAACATGATAGAAATTCAAACACAGAGAAATAAGAAGGAAGGAAAAAAATTCTATCAAAATACAATGAATATGGAACTAATGAGGTGGGGGGGGGGGATATACCCCATTAGACATTGTGTAAAGGTAATTGAGGGTCTAGAAAAAGAATGACTGGGATCCAGGATTGGCCTGGAGAAGAGTTGGGATGTCAGATAATCAATGTCTGATTAGGATTGGATATACACCAATATACTTTTACTTTGGCAATACCAGGATGCAAGGATTAAAGCTCTATTATATGTCTATAAATCTCTTCTAAGAGGTCAGAAGTATTTTCAAAGCCTTTCTTCCAAACCATCGGAGGACCAATTAAGCCTCCGTGTGTCACGGGTGCAGGAGTTTCTGCTGTGCTGAGATGCTTTCTGGGAGTTCACTATTGACTTTCATTCTGAGCAATCACATTGGAGCTGGCTTCTATTTATCCTATTCACCAACTTAGCATAACTTAGAGTTCACAGTGTTGTTTTAGGCATATTCTAAAACGTGCATTAGTTCTGTGCTTTCTTCTATTAAAACTACTCCTTTTCCATCTTCTTAATATGGAAACCATCTTTTGCTTCCAAAGTTACCAGACTAAAAGGATATGTGTTTTTTTATAGTAAGCATTTTGTTTCCCCCTCAAAGAACTATGCTTATACACAAAAATATACACAATTAAAATAACATAAGGGGGAAGAGATAAGTTTAGTATTTTTCCTTTTGAGTCAATTCATTCGGTTTGTGCATTAGCAATATGGGCA
Organism: Myotis nattereri; assembly: GCF_964212035.1. Lineage (NCBI taxonomy): Eukaryota > Metazoa > Chordata > Mammalia > Chiroptera > Vespertilionidae > Myotis > Myotis nattereri. Next base: position 132,140,920 of record NC_138075.1, on the reverse strand, counting down.
AGGTACTGGGGTGAGGGCAGGGAGGGCAGGTTGGAGTCGAGAAGAGAATGGAAGTGCCAATAACAGGTTGGATCAGACTCTGACTTCTACTCCTAATACCTTTTTCCTTTTACTGGCATAATGTCTTGAGAGTAACTTTTCTAAATTTTAAGTGGTATATTGAGAAACATATTCAATGAAAAGTCCATAGTAAATAAAAAACCATAGAAAAATCTTTAGTCTTAGATTCAATTGTAAATAAAAAGTAAAGTCGCTGATCATCATCACCATCATAGCTGGGAATTATAAGAAAGTACTGGTCTAGCATTGTGCTAAGTGCTTTGTATTTATCTAATTCAATATTCTTCACAATTCTTTCAGGTCTCAATTTTACAGATGAGGAAACTGGGACTTAACATATTAGATATTCAAGGTGATATGCTGAAGTATAAATTAATTTCAAAGTTAGAATCTACTCTCTTAACTGTCATACTTATAATATTATTTCTCCTATGGCTAAATATTCTGTACTCAAAGGACATTTTCCAAAATTGCATTGATTGTCTGTGTACATCATATGCTGTAATTTTTATTTTTAAACTAGAGGCCCAGTGCACAAAACTTGTGCATGGGGGGGGGGCGGTTGTAGGAGGGGGTCCCTCAGCCCAGCCTGTACCCTCTCCAATCCGGGATCCCTCTCGCAATCCATAACCACTGGCTCCTAACTGCTCACCTGCCTGCCTGCATGATGCCCTAAATGCTCCCCTGCCGGCCTAATAGTCTTAACTGCTCTCCCCTGCTGGCCTTATCCCCCTAACTGCCTATCTGCTCTCCCCTCCTAGCCTGATCCCCCTAACTGCCTATCTGCTCTCCCCTCCTAGCCTGATCCCCCTAACTGCCTATCTGTTCTCCCTTCCTCTCCGCACCCTTCAGACCCCTGGTGCAGGTGTGCTGAGAGCTCTCTGCCATGGCCTTGCCCCTCTCCTGATTGATCATTACATGATGGCATCCTGGGCAATTTGCATATTCCTCTATTATTAGTATGGATTCAATTCCTTCCCCACAGTAACCTCATTTGCACTTGAAAAATGGGGAATTTACCATTAAAGAGGGTGAGAAACCCCAAAAGTAAGAAGATTGCTTTATGGCAATACTTAATTGCAAGTTCAGAGAGTAACTATTTATAACAGGATTTGACCATTGCAGTTACTTCAGGCAATTCAAATGCCATGGTCAAAAAAGGAGAAGGAACTATATTAATCATGACCACTGTTTACTTTCTTACTAGTAACCTGATATTGCTCTGGGCCTTTTACAAATATTAAGGGGCATATATTAAGGGTCCATCTTTCTCCTAAAGTTCAGACTTGCATGTCTAATTGCCTGCTTGTCATGTCCATGTGGATGTCCAATAGACAGCTCAAGTTTAACATGTCTTCAACTAAATGCCTCATCTACCACCCTAAACTAGCTGCTCTAACATCTTTTCCTATCTCAGTGGATGGTAACTCCATCCATCCAGTTGCTCAGGCCAAAAAATCTTATGATTATCCTGACTGCTTGGTTTCTTTTATATTCTACATCTAATCCATTAGGGTAGACTTTTGACTCAACTACTTTCAAAATATGACCAGAATCCAGACAGGTTGCCATGTCCCTGCTCCTTCCTGGTCCGAATCACCATCATCTCTTGTAGGATCTCTGTAGTAGAGTCTCACTGCTCCCCTTATTTCTACCTCTGCTATTTCTACTGCAGTCAATTCAAATACAGCAACCAAAGTCTGTCTCCACATCCAAGTCAGATCAGGTCTCTCCTCTGCTCAGAACCCACCAATGGCTTGCCATTTCCATCAGAGAAAAAATTGGGGTGGCCCATGAGGCCTCACCTGATCTCTTCAGATGTTGTCTTACAACAGCCTCATTTAAGAGAGGAGTGGGGAATATAGGTATCAACATCTTCAGATGCAAATTATATATATGCTAGAGGCCCGGTGCACAAAATTCATGCATGGGAGAGGGTGTGTCCTCAGCCTGGCCTGCACCCTCTTGCAATCTGGGACCCCTTGGGTAGGGTCCCTATGCCTGACCGGCGATCAGGGCCTATTGGGGCTTTCCTTCCCCTGGCTGCTGGCAGCTGTCCCTACCCCCACTGCTGCCACTGCTTGCCATCTATGTGGCGATGCTCCCCCCACCATTAGTTGCCTTCCTCTGCAGGTGACAGGCATGGGGTGCAATCGCTTGGCTGGCCTGGGCCTCCCTCTGCAGGGCGATCGCTGGCCGGCCCGACATACCTGCCACAACATCACTGGCCAGTGGACTGGGCCTCCCTTTGTGGGGCGATTGATCACAGGGATCCACGATTGATCGCCCAGCAGAGGGAGGCCCTGCTCACCCGCCCCAGTGCTGCCAGCCAGGTAACCTGGGCCTCCCTCTTTGGGGCAATTGATCACGGAGGCCCCCCCCCCACATCGATCGCCCTAAAGAGGGTGGCCTGGGCCTCCCTCTGCAGGGTGATCATGGGGCAATGGTGGGGCCCCCCTGACCAATCGCATTGCACCTGCCTTGGCTGGCCTGGTGCCAGTGCGTGTCACAGCATGGTTGTCTGGAAGGTCGTCTGGATGGTTTTTATGCTGTTTGGTCATTCGGTTGATTTGCATATTATGCTTTTATTATTATAGATAATTGCTATTTATATTATAGATATTATCTGAAGAATATCACCACAGGTAGAGATACTTTTCTAGAAGAAGACCAACATGTTCAATAAAATTCATCTACACATGTAAGTTTTAAGAGTAACCCCTGGGCATTTTTATCCTGTATAACAGCATATAGAAAGGAGTTATGATTTTTGAGGGAAATGGTCCCTTGGTAAAAAATTTAAATTTTTTTCTTAATATATCTTATTGATTTTTAATAGAGAGGAGGGAGAGGGATAGAGAATTAAAAACATCGATGAGAGAGATACATCAATCAGCTGCCTCCTTGCATACTCCCCACGGGGGTTGTGCCCGCAACCAAGGTACATGTCCTTGACCAGAATCGAACCAGTCCATAGCCTGATGCTCTATCCACTGAGCCAAACCGGTCAGGGCACATTTAAAATTTTTATAGCCATGTATAGGGGAGAAGATTTCCTTAGAAGAGAAGCATTTAAGCTGGTATTTTGGACATTAGGAAAATGTAGTTAAAAAGGAGGCAAGAACCAAGATGGTGTCATAAGGTATAAACCTGTACGTGCTGCCCCCCACAACAATATTAAAACTACAACTATAAAACAAAGCAGCTATCATCCAGAACCACGGGAAAGCTGGCCGAGTGGAAGTTCTACAACTAGAAGGAAAGAAAAAAGCGCATTGAGGCCGGGTAGGCAGTGCAGAGGTGCCAAGAACAGAGGTACAGAGACGTGCACGAGGCAGCTGGGTGCACTGTTTTTTTCAATTAGAAGGGGATACAAGCTCTCGAATGCACTGAACTCATTTACAGTGAGACTCTGGAGTCCCAGAATCCTACAAGGAGAAGCTGGACTGTCTTGCAGCGGGTAGGAAAGCGAGGATGGCTTTCTCGTAGAGCTGCTCGCAGGGATCATTGTTGCTGTGGGGGCGTGGGACTCGGGGACTCAGAGATGCGGAGTTGTGGAGACGCGAGGAGTCCTGGAGACTGCTGACGACAGTTATGGCTGTTTGCTCCGCCCTGGTGATTCTCTGAGATCCCGCTCCACTCAGTTTACATACCCATCCAAGCTTTGCCCAGCAGCACAAAGGAATCACCTGCACTTTTACAGCATAACCTAACAAACTGCAGCTGGGTCAGAGAGATCCAAAACTTCCAAACCCCAAACAAAGAGGAGAAATCTGCTGATATCGCTGTAGCTCCTGCTGGGTGGACTCACACAGTGGTTGACTTGGAGATCCAGGAGCCAGGGTACCCCTGGCCAGATACCAGATTTCAACTCCTCACATCCAGAAGGTACACACTCAAGAAGCAGACTCAGTGAGCACCAAAGCCCCACTGAAGCAAGTCCTACCCCATAAGGGTGTCTCCAGCACAGCAGTTCTTCCACTGTAGACACAGCAGGTCCTCGCAGTCAGCCCAAAATGTGGAGACAAAGAAACATGTCACAAATGAAAGAAATGGAGGAAAGCAAACTAATGGAGGACATAGAATTCAAAACCATAGTTATAAGGCTACTCAAGAACATTCTATGAACCTCCGAGGAACTTAGTGAGACCTTCAAGGATCTTAATGAGAATACCAAATAAATGGAAAAGGACCAGTCAGAAATTAAACATACACTGACTGAAATTAAAAATAATATACAGAGATCCAACAGCAGACTAGAGGATCCCAAGAATCAAGTCAAAGATTTGAAATACGAAGAAGCAAAAAACACCCATCTGGAAAAGCAAAATGAAAAAAGAATCCAAAAATATGAAGATAGTGTAAGGAGCCCCTGGGACAACTTCAAACGTACCAACATCTGAATTATCAGGGTGCCAGAAGAAAAGAGACAGCAAGGTACTGAAAGCCTATAGGAAGAAATCATGACAGAAAACTTCCCCTATCTGATGAAAGAAATAGACTTATAAGTCCAGGAAGTGAAGAGAACCCCAAATGAGAGGAATCCAAAGAGGACCACACCAAGACACATCATAATTAAAATGCCAAGGGCAAAAGACAAAAAGAGAATCTTAAAAACATCAAGAGAAAAACAGTTAGTTACATACAAGGGAGTACCCATAAGACCGTCAGCTGCTTTCTCAACAGAAACCATGCAGGCCAGAAGGGAGTGGCAAGAAATATTCAAAGTGATGAACAGCAAGAACCTACAACCAAGATTACTCTACCCAGCAAAGCTATCATGTAGAATTGAAGGTCAGATAAAGAGCTTCACAGACAAGAAAAAGCTAAAGGAGTTCATCACCACCAAACCAGGATTATATGAAATGCTGAAGGATATTCTTTAAGAAGAAGAAGAAAAAGGTAAAGATAAAAATTATGAACAACAAAATGTCAACAAATAAGTATCTATCAATAAGTGAACCTAAAAATTAAGTCAGAATAAACTGGTGAATATAATAGAAACAGGGGCATAGAAAGGGAGTGGACTGACAATTCTTGGGGGGAAGGAGGTGTGGGGGGTGCGGGAAGAGACTGGACAAAAATCTTACACCTATGGATGAGGACAGTGGGGGTGGGGAGGTAAAGGCAGAGGGTGGGGTGGGAACCGGGTGGAGGGGAGCTATGGGAGAAAAAAAGAGGAACATCTGTAATAATCTGAACAATAACGATTTATTAATTAAAAAAAACATTTTCAGAAAACAGAAACAAAACAAAACAGAACAAAACAAAAGGAGGCAGAAAATTTGCTGTCATTAAAAATCCAGGATAGCCTTGGCTAGTGTGGCTCATTTGATTGGGTGTAATCCCATGCACCAAAAGATTGCCAGTTCTGGTCCCAGTCAAGGCACATGCCTGGGTTGTTGGCTTGATCCCCAGTAGAGGGCATATATAAGGCAGCTGATCCATATTCTGCTTTCACATTGATGTTTCTCTCTCTCTCTCTTCCGCTTTCTCTAAAAATCAGTAAAAACATTTTTTAAAAATCTAGGATATATAAGTACATATACATAAATATATAAATTATTTTTTATTGATATGTAATGATAAAACACCCTCTGGATAACTGAACATTAGTATGTAGAAATTAAGAAATGAATTCATTGAAATTCTCCTTACTGAAGTGTAAAACCCATGGGGGAAAATAGTGTTAGTGCTCATGCATATTTTTCATAGGAAAGTCCTGAAAAAAAAAAGAATTTAGTATTAGATGTTAATGATGAGTAGGATGGGAGAATTTGGTGAAGCAGGGATAATAAACACTTAGTCATTATCAGGTATTTAGCAGCCCTATCTCATTCAATCTTTACAAACACTATATGACGAAGGTATGATTATCCTCATCTTACAGATAAAGAAACTAAGTCTCAGAAAAGTTGAGGAGTTGTGAAGAAATCCAGATTGCGTTTGTCTTCATAAGCCATGCTGTTAGATCTTGCTGCCCTTTCTGTGACGAGAGCACCCATCAACAGCAGCTCCCTTCCTTCTCACCAGCACTTACCTATTGAGAAATCCACCCCATCACAGAGACATCTGGGAGCATCCCACATCATGAATGTCTAACAAGGTGACTTAACCACATTAAATTGACACTCAGTTGGATGACTTCCCAGGACTGTCAAGGTGCTACTGAAGTTGCATTTATGCAAGTGACTTTTTATTTTTTTCATTTGGAGAAAGGATTGACCCCAGATGTCAGTATGGTATCATGGGAAAATGTACTCTACTTGACGTCTTTCATATAAGGATTAAACAGAGGTCTTGCCCCTCCCAGACATAAATGATCTCAAAGCTCTTCTTACATAAGTGTAGGTGTCAACCTCAGCCAGTTTCTGCTCATTCCATATTAGCCTACCCATGAATAATTATATTCTTTCTTATTTCAATTTTCCCCCGTCTTTAGGTATTTTTCACCTCTTGCCCTAAACAGTCAGTGAGGTGATTGTAAGATGCAGAAGAGCTCTTTAATATACTAGACAAAGTCCCTTCTCCAAGGTGCATGGTGTGATTGCAATGTCATTTGCACAATATCCTGGGACTTTCCAGGAGGAAGATGAGATTTTTGTATCAAATATTTGTTGTTGTCATTCATATTATATTATTTCTTCTGTTGCATGTTTTATACTTTTGCTCTTCAACTAATAAACAAATTCTGTCTATATAAGGAACAGGCATAAATTTATGACAAACATATTGCCATTAACTAAGAAAATGGTATCTAAAGTGATTTGCCTATCTTTGTTTTCAGAATATGGTTATCATTTATCAGAGTTTTAAAGTTGCCTGGCCAGTTGTGGCTCAGTGGTTGAGTGTTGCGACCTATGAACCAGGAGGTCATGGTTCGATTCTTGGTCAGGGCACATGCCTGGGTTGCAGGCTTGATCCCCAGTGTGTGTGTGTGTGTGTGTGTGTGTGTGTGTGTGTGTGTGTGAGGGACTGGGGGAGGGGTGCAGGAGGCAGCTAATCAATGATTCCCTCTCATCGTCGATGTTTCTATCTCTCTCTCCCTCTCTCTTCTCTGAAATTGATAAAAATATACTTCAAAAAATAAAGTTGACTAAAAGGCAGGACAGTTGATTCTCTTTTTATTACCTCTTTATAGTCTTCTAGATCTTATCCAAGTGCTGAGGGGTTTAGTGTAATGTCAAATGCACTCTGAATGGGAGCCAGGAAGTGTGTGTGAAGTGATAATATAGACAAGGGTCTGCCGACTACCTAGACAGAAAGAACTAAGCAGCAGAGGAAAGGATGTGATTCATGGGTGTGATCAAGATGATAATAATGCCTACCATTTGTCTTGGGCTTTACAGTTTGAAAGAACTTTCAAATATATTATTTTATTTCATACATTCAGGCACACCTTCAGGAATTAATTCACCAAATATCTAGTTGTACTATCACCCACCTGTGCCAGCCTCTGAGCTACAGATACACATAAGGAATGTGTGGCACTGTCTTAAGGAACTTGAAGTCTAAGGAAACCGATAGATATTTAAACTAATAATTACAATTAAATGTGTTGAAAACTTTTTATTGTGCAAATAAATACAAAGTATTACAAAAGAATAATTAAAGGAGTAACTCATTTGAGTTGAGTTTTGAAGAAGACTATTCAGATAAAAGTTGGTGGGGTTCCGGTGTTGGGTGAGGGATGGACAATAGCAGAAGAAAACTGGAGAGGCAAAACAAACAGAAAACACAAACTTTTTATTCTTGAAGATAAGGATGTAATTATCAGAGCTAAAGTACATAAGAAAAGAAGCATTCACCCATTCATCCTTCTAGTAAGAAATTGTTGATCATCTTTTTACTATGAGATATGAGATAGGAAAACAAAGACAAATAACACACAGTCCCATCCTTTAAGAAGTTCAGTGTCTATTAGGGAAAAGAGACATGGACACAAATAATAACTTTACAGACCATACTGAGTGTAAGAGCAAAAGTACTGCTAGGAACTGGGCTGGCACAAAGAAGGAGATAGTGAACACTGCTTGGTTTGTCAGGAAAAGCTTTGTAGAGAAGAAAACCTCTCTTGGGTTGCATTTTGAAGAAGGATTCTGCCAAGTTGATAGGAAGAATGGGGTATACCCAGCTCAGGGACTAGCTTGTGTGAGAAGCATTAAGGACAATCAGTAGAGCACACTCAAGGTCATGGTCAGTGTAGCTTTAGCCCAAATTCCATATCTGTTCTAGAGATGGTGGGAAATGAGGTGGAGGGATGGGTGGAGGCCAGATGACCAAGGCTTTGTCTATTGCGCTGCAGGTGAAGGGAAACCATTGAAGAGTTGTAAGTCAGGGCCGAGGAAAGCATCAGATTTGCATTTGGACACATCAAAATGGTGGCAGTGTGGAGGCTAGATCAGGGAGCAAGGCTAAGGAAGTGATTCCTGTTTGGAGACTATTACAATAGTTTAGGTGACAAACAAGGACATGAATTAACAACAGAGGATGGATAGGAGGTAGATAGGTCTGATCACATGTGGATCCAGGGGAGGGAGGGAGGAATCTAAGCTGACATCTGAGTGAATAATGTCATTAATCAGAATAGGACAAGGAAGAGAAAGAGTAAGCGATGAGGCACTGTTGCCATTGTGACAGTGCTGGAGAAGAATCAGAGCCTGTCTTGGGGAGTTGATTAGATATTGACGTCCTTAAATGCCACCAAGAATATGAGAGGAGCATGTTCTGAAATTCATAATGAACTGGTGAAGTAATTATGCTGCATATTAACATTATCGCATAAATGAATGAACTAAAGCTAGAATCTTTTAAGCGATCGAGAACCCAGGTGTTCCTACCCCTCTCTAGTGTGCTTCACTGTACTGCCCTGTGACCTTGTAATTCATCGGCCAGGCCAATCTGTGAGTTCCTGGGCCTAGAAGGCGAGCAGGAGGGCAACTCTATTTGAGACCAGACTAGCTCAGGGCCTGACGCAGGTAGAAGCACAGAATACATTCAGTGCTAAAATTTATGAACTTGACTAAATAATTTTTAAACTGGCATACAAATGTAATAATAAATGGATGCTTATATATAACTGATTTCTTAAAAACAATGTTGAATCGCTTATTATTATAAAAATTATTTCCACCTCTCCCCACTGAATTCCTCAATTTAAAACCAATGGATGTTGCCCTAGCTGGTTTGGCTCGATGGATAGAGTGTTGGCCTGAGGGCTGAAGGGTCCCAGGTTCGATTCCGGCCAAGGGCACATGCCTGGGTTGTGGGCTTGATCCCCAGTGGGGGACATGCAGGAGGCAGCCGATCAATGATTCTCTCTCATCATTGATGTTTCTATATCTCTCTCCCTCTCCCTTTCTCTCTAAAATCAATAAAATATATTTTTTAAAAAATAAGAGTTCACCCTGGTTGGTGGGCTGACTAATCTCCATGTAGAGCTAGGCAGCATGAGAGGTTCAAAAAAACCCAAAAACAAAAAACAAAAACAAAAAACAATGGATGTTTGTACAGATAGTGTTATGTGGGATTCTTTGTTATTTCATGAGTTTTTCAACAACCACTCAAAAGCACCTAGAACTATTCATGTAATAAACTAAAATGAATTTTAAAATATTTATATCATGTCTAAAATAAATTAATATATAAATTCCTATAATCTAATAAATGAAATGTTAATATAATTCTAAAACCCTACTTATGTATATTCTTATACTGCTAATGGCAATTCCATCTTGATTATAAAATACGGAAAATTTCTTAATTGATAAATTTTAAATAATTTATTTTAATGTCAAAATAGAAACTACTAAATAAAGTGATATACGTTTTTAATGGTGGCCTAAATATCATTTATGGTTAGACAGTAAAATGTGTTACTTCAATGAAAAATTAACAGAAACTTTGGCTTCACACAAACTTCATACCCTCATTTAGACTGTGCATTCACATTATACTCTAGTTTCTCCCCATTTATGTAGGAACTTTAAAGATTCATTCTTCTTTTTCATAGGATTCTTTTTGTGTCAAGGCATTACTTTCATGGAACAGTCTTTTCAATATTAGAGAATAATTGGGAATGAAAAACAATGGAAAATAATTCAGATTGCCATGTATTTATTTCCCTTTACCCCTATTTGAACAAGCATGTTTCCACCACACTATTCATTTCTCTGACTGTGTGGGCCCATACCAAACAGCCATGTTTAATGACATCATAGGGAGGAATGATGTCACACCTTCAATATGATGACTTAAGTGCAGGCTTAAGCAAAAGGGACAGATGGGAGAGAAATCCATGTCTGGATTAGACTAAAATTACAAGTTGGCTCTGAATTGTGAAATGTAATTAAAACTTAATTTTAAAATACATTTTGTGGGTTACACACCCTAGAAAGAGCTTTTAACCATATGAACTTTCCAGCTGCCACATAGCACAAAAGAGGCTGTGTTTTTCATATAAGGCGATACACAGTTCAAGGAATGATGCTATTGAGGAGAATGAAGATAAATCTCATAGACATGGCAATCCTATTTGTTAAAATGTCACATTTCATGGGAATGGTGTCAGAGTTGTAAAAAACTGCTTTAGAAGAAAAAAAATTACTAGGGAAGGGTTTGGTGGGTATAACGTACTGGAGAGAATGCATGACCAGTGCATGTGTTGGCCCTGACAGTGGGCTGCTCTGCCCAAATGTCTCTGTTAAAGAGAGCAATTTGGGATATTGAACAAATAGCAATTACAAGCATAACTTAATTGCATTTTATTCGGCACTTTTATATACATTGTAAAGTGTTGCTACATATACGTTTCTCACACATTTCTCTGGATTTTCTTTTTAAATAGGTCCTGTCTTGAAAGGAAGTCCAAGATAAACAATAATGGGGGCAATTTGCATACTTAAAAGGTTAAAAATAATTTTTCTTAACTCCTTTTGACACATGAGCAAAAGATTGGGAGGATTAAGTGACCTCAGTGTTACACAGCAAATAAGTTCTGGTGTCAGAGCTAGACATATGCATCGTGACCCCAGCACCCCTATTTCTCATTGCCCCGTGAAGACATAGATCAGACATTGTATTAACGAAAGCATAGCTGCTGCCGATGTCATCTTGTGATTTCAACCTGAAATGTATTCAAGGTGTGTGTTTCTATGTCAGTGAGTACTCTACAAACCAGTGTAGGTTTTTATGTGAAATTTAGTTATATCATACCCAAGTACATATACAAGTAGCCATGCCATGTAAGACATCTATTTTTTATATGTTCCTATCATCTGCCATAGTAATAGCAGATGAAACGCCAGGGGACATTGGTAAATGGGAAAAGAGAAGTGGTATTAGCAAATATTTTCTTTGAAAAAAATTCACTTGCTTTTCAGGTCCCTCTCTGCATTATTGCCTGAGTTAAGTTCTCATTCTGTGGTTAGATCTGAGTCAATATGAGTAGGTAAGTTGTCTTTACTGTACTTAATATGTACAATGTACATACTATATAATGCACACTCACTTCCTTCACTGAATACTATACATTGTGCACATAACGTGTGCATATACACAATCCTAATAATAAACTGTTAAGAAATACAGCACTGTACAGACAGGATTCTAAATCTTTACACCATTTCAGGTGCATAACATTCTTATTGTGTGTTTTTTAAGTAAGTGCTACCATACTATTTAGATAATAAAAATGTTTTGCTCAATTAAGTTTGTCAAATATTTGTTTTAGAATAATTTAATATTATTTCACTAGCATTCATAGAAATTAAAAGTGTACAGTTCCAAGGATACCAGATAGTCATTTTTTATGGCTTTTCAAAGATAACCTTAAGGTTAAGAGTCACCATCATTATAATTAAATAAAAAATTTTGAAGGCAGAGAATGGGTCTTGCTCCCTGCTACCTCCCAGTGTCTAGTTTACAATAATTAGGAATTCAATGAATATTTGTGAGAAGAAGGAAGGGAAGAAGGAAGAAGAAAAGGAGGGAAGGAGGGGAGGAAGGAGTGAAGGAGGGAACGAAGGAAGGAAGAAAGAAAGGAAGGAATATTCTACTCCATCTAATTAAGAGCATGAAAAAATGTTTCAAAATTTTATTCTTTAAAGTGCTGGGTAGATTTGCATAGATAATTAGGGTTAAAGAGAATAAAATGTGTTGTTAGCCCATGGTCTGTGTCTTCCCTTTGCCTCTGTCAGAAACCTTTGGGTCAAATTCTTCAACCTTCCACAGGGAGCAATTTTCAAAGACAGAAGATGTGGTATTTTCCTGAACTTAATTATCATTGTGTTCCTCCTCAAACTCTAGGCCCTGGATTTCCATCAAGGCCCTTTGATGTGTTAAATAGGGAACCAAGTAGAAAAAAGAGTGAGGCACACCACCTATCAGGTGCCTTCACCAGAGCTCAAAATGATATATTCACCCCTATGTTCATAGCAGCACAATTTACAATAGCTAAGATTTGGAAACAGCCTAAGTGCCCATCAGTAGATGAGTGGATTAAAAAACTGTGGTACATCTACACCATGGAATACTACACTGCTATAAAAAAGAAGGAAATACTTACCATTTGCAACAGCATGGATGGACCTGGAGAGCATTATGCTAAGTGAAATAAGCCAGTCGGAGAAAGATAAGTCTCACATGATCTCACTCATTTGTGGAATATAATGAACAACATAAACTGATGAACAAAAAACAGATACAAAGACAGAGAAGCATTGGTCAGACTGTCAAACCCCAGAGGGAAGGTAGGGAGGGTGGGGGTAAAGGTGAGAGATCAACCAAAGGACTTGTATGCATGCATATAAACCTAACCAATGGACACAGACACCAGGGAGCTAAGGGTATGAGTCGGGGGGGGGGGGTGAGGGAGCAATGGGGGGATAAGGACACATCCTATCTAATAATAGAGAAACGTGGTAATTAACCGTAACTTCGCTACCCTTCCCACTGGCTAATCAGCAAGATATGCAAATTAACTGCCAACCAAGATGGCAGCTGAAGCGAACAGGAGGCTTGCTTGCTCCAGTGAAGGAGGAAGCCAAGGTTCCCCGCCTGCCGCTGCTGGGCTCTGAGCTTGCACTCTAAGAAATAATGTTGCAAATATAGAAGCTAAACAAATTCCATGCTTTCAGCCAGCCAGCGGAGCTGGAGTGGCAACAGTGTTTCAATTATAGAAGCCAAACAAACCAGATACCTGCTTTCAGCAGCTGAGGTCTCAGAGCTGGAGCTGAGCCTCAGAGCTAAAGCCGGCTCTCAGCTCCAGTGACAGCCATAGAAGGTAAATAAATCCCAGAATAAGAAAAAAAGGAGAGGTTGGGAGCTTCAGTCACCTGAAAACGGCCCTCAGCCCCTCACCCAGACTGGCCAGGCACCGCAGTGTGGACCCCCACCATGAAGGGGGTGTGACCAGCTGGAAACAGCCATCATCCCCTCATCCAGGCTGGCCAGGCACCCCAGTGGGGACCCCCACTCTGAAGAGGGTGTGACCCGCTGCAAACAGCCATCATCCCCTCATCCAGGCTGGCCAGGCACCCCAGTGGGGACCCCCACCTTGAAGGGGGTGTGACCAGCTGAAAACAGCCATCATCCCCTCACCCAGGCTGGCCAGGCACCCAAGCGGGACCCCCAACCTGATCCGGGACACCATTCAGGGCAAACCAGCCGGCCCACACCCATGCACCAGGCCTCTATCCTATATAGTAAATGGGTAATATGCAAACTGACCCTAACAGCAGAAGGACTGGGAATGACTGGGCACTATGACACACACTGACCATGAGGGGGCAGATGCTCAATGCAGGAGCTGCCCTCTGATGGTCAGGGCGCTCTCACATGGGAGGAGCTCTGCTCAGCCACAAGCCAGGCTGATGGCTGCCAGTACAGCGGTGGTGTTGGGAGCCTCTCCCGTCTCCTCAGCAGCGCTAAGGATGTCCGACTGCAGTTTAGGCCTGCTCCCCGCTGGAAAGTGGACATCCCCCGAGGGCTGCCAGGCTGCCAAAGGGATATCTGATTGCCATCTTAGGCCCAATCCCCAGGGGAGCGGGCCTAAGCCAGCAGGTGGTCATCCCCTGAGGGGTCCCAGACTGCGAGAGGGCACAGGCTGGGCTGAGGGAACCCTCCCTCCCCACCGAGTGCACAAATTTTTGTGCACCGGGCCTCTAGTCCTATATAATAAAAGGCTAATATACAAATAGACTAAATGGCGGCAGAACAACCGAAACAACTGAAACAACCGAACAACTGAACAACCGTTCACTATGACATGTGCTGACCACCAAGGGCTGTGTGTGGAACATGGCAGGAGTCGGCAACAGCGGGATGGTGGAGCAGGTGAGCAGGGGTGCCAGACCAAGGCGGGGTGCCGGTCACTGTCATCAGGGTGAGCCTCTGATGGTTACAGAAAATCTTTGCTCCCGTGTGCTGCGGTCTCACCCAGTGCTTGCATCTGCTGCTGGTGCCGGCCTCAATCACTCTGGGAGCGGCGGCAGTGGCATGAGCGGGGCTGCTGGCAGACAGGGGACCATGGGGACCGGGGCCATGGCAGTAGGGGCTGGGCAGTGGTGCGAAGGGGAGGCTGAGACCTGCCCCTGTGCCTACCACATTTCCTTTCAAGGTGCATGAATTTGTATGTAATACTTTAATCAATAAAGAAAAAAAAGAAAGAAAAAATGTAATTGGTAAATAGTTAGTACCCAAATACCTTCTAGTCATGTTGCTTTACCCAGCTTTCCTGGGTAATGAAAGAACTATGCTGAGATAAAAATACCTACAGCTACTCTCGCACATTAAGGACAGAACTTCCTTCGCACATTAAGGATGAATCCCAAAAAGACTCTCTGGGGGGTCTCCCTTGCTCACATATAGCCTGTTAGACCAGGGACAGAAGCAGTGCTGTGATTCCGTGCCACCTGGAAATGTGGCTCAGGTTTTAACAGGTAGTAGAATTATAATAAATGACTAAAAGGCATAAAGTCTTTGTGGATGAAAAGCCCAAACAGGAATAGAAATGCTGGTGTTATTTTCCAATAAATGTTGACTTTGGGTGGCTGTGACTGTCAAGGGCAGCCCCCTCTGAGTTTCCCTGGGTTACATTCACAGCCATCCACGGGCACTTCCAGAGGCCCATATTTCTTAAGGAGAACAGATGGCTAGGGGAGGGCCTGGACACAGAAGCAGATTTATCTTGTCAGGCTGTTATCTCCAGGTAAATGACCTTAAGCAGGTCACAAATGGTCACATGACAACCATGTGGTTCAGAGGTGTCCTAAGGTGATGGCCATTCATTAACTCTTCCCTCTCAAGGTCCCAAATGCTCCTTTTGGCCAGGCATACAGCAGTCTGTTGTTGCTGCTGTTGGTGTGTGTGTGTGTGTGTGTGTGTGTGTGTGTAAGTGTGTGTGCATGTATTTTAAGGTGAAATGCCTTATGCATGAATGCTAGTGAAGATCTATATATTTTCAAAAACATTTAATTGCTTCAATGCAATGTGGCCATCCTGGAATATTTTATTGCATATTTTTAAATGACAAAAATCCTACCTGAAGGGGATAAATGAACGGTCTTATAAACAGTCAAAGCTGAGCGTCCCACTGGAAAGCCCAGTGTGCTAAAGGGGCCGCGGGGCTAGCCAGCGCCTGGACTTGTTACGTCACAATCACAGCAGCCTGTGGGTTCAGAACCTTCTCCTTTATGCCTGAGAAACACGGTGGGAGAAACAGAGTGATTTTCTGGGTGTGTTGTGTTTTTGTTTCTTTTTCTCCCTGGAGGCCTTGTTTTCAGGATGCGTTTCTTTTTGTGTGCTGTCTGTGCATTTTGTTGCATGCAATACATGCCCTTTTGTGATTTGTCCCCATTATACACGCCCTTGCCCTTTCAGTGAAGATCAGATTGTGTGTGCCGCCCAGCAGACCCCAGAGAGTCTGTGAAAGGCTGACCTAGTCAGGCCTCAGCCTGGCCACGGTCTTGCTGGGAACAGTCACATCAAAGAGCTAAAGGTGCCTGCATCTGCCTCCCTGATTATTTTTTTCTGTTACTTTATTCAATTTGTTTTTCCAAATGCGCTACTTTTTCTAAAGCTATTTCCCCTGGTTGCCTCTCCTCTGAAATGTTCGTCCTTCTATATATATATGTATTTGCCAGGCACTGGAACTTGAAAATTCCCTAATATAGACCCAGAAGGGGTGGCTGTTCTAGAAATGGCCTCAGGATTTTCTAGGATGCTCAGAGTTTGTCTGATTTCAGATCAATTTCTCCATCCCATCCTGAGCCATTCTAGAGGGAGGCACTGAAATGGCAGCCAGTGAGAATCAGATAATGTAACTTTGTTGTTTAAAAGAAAATACATATAAATGTGCATATACATATATGTATATGTATATGTATATATGTTCTTTGATTTAATGAACAAGGAGTATACAGATATAATGTTTTTATATTGATTTTATGAGCCAACGGGAAGTAAGAACTACGGGCTGTAAAAACCAGTGTGGACTGGGGCTCAGTGACACAGAGCAGCTGTAGGTATATGGTTTGATTCTATGAGCAAGGAAGTTCTACTATGCTAGGAGTTAAGATTGTTTCATAATTTCCAATGAAACCTTATTTTCTATTAGTGTCAAGCATAATTTTCTAACTTACCTATAAGTCTATCTATAAACAGCGCTAGCAAGCTTCTTCCATAATAATCACTGGGAAGCAGTTTCAGGCAGTCTGGCAGACTAAACATTCACAGAAAACCTTCCAGGATAGTACAAGTAAAATACTGCATACAATGAAAGGGAGGAAAAACATATTTTTAAATGCTTGGTTCAGATGGTGGGAAAATAAAGGACGTGCTTGGGGTGCAGAAACAAGGGAGCAGGAAAAATGAGCAGTAAGGGGAAACCCAAAACTATCACCATCCTGGGGGATCCTAATGGGCCCATGATACAGAGCCAGGGCCAGTGGGGGCAGGAGAGCCTCAGCCAGCACATACAGGCAGCATTCCTCTCATCCAAAAGCAACACCCATGTGGATGGACTAGTTAAAAACTGGCCCCCAGAGGGAGTCTTTGGAGAGTATGTCATTTTAACCTTGTCTTCTGGTGAAAGGGAGGCAGGTTGAAAAAAAGTCTCCTCTGAGAATCCATAACCACAAGCCTGCACTCACTGAATTTAGGGGCCAGAATCCATAACACCTATGTTCTAAACCCTTCAAATCAAAAGTTTAGTTTCAAAAGTCACAAAAAGACAAGTACTGTATTATTCTACTGTATAAGGTACCTAGAGCAGTCAAATTCATAAAGAGAGACAGGTGGTTGCCATGGGTCTGGGGTAGAGGGAATGGGGAATTGTTGTTTAATGAGTATAGAGTTTCAGTTTGCAAGATAAAAAATAATTCTGGAGATTGGTTGCATAAAAATGTGAATGTACTTAACACAACTGAACTTCATGCTTCAAAATGTTTAAGATGGTGCCTGGCTGGTGTGGCTCAGTGGTTGAGCGTTGCCCCATGCATGGAGAGGTCATGGGTTCCATTTCTGGTCAGGGCACATGCCTGGGGTGAGGGCTCTATTCCCAGCCAAGGGCATGCCAGAGGCAGTGGATCCATGTTGATGTTCCTCTCTCATCGAGGTTTCTATCTCTCCCTTTCCCTATCTCTCTCTCTAAAATCAATAAAAACATATTTTAAAATGTTTAAGATGCTAAACTTTATGTTATACACATTTTACCACAAGTTATACAATTTTTTAAAAATTTAGTTTAAAGTTTGACCCAGTAATCTCATTTCTAGGAATATCTCCCAAGAAACCAGAAACACCAATCAGAAAGGACATATGCACCCCTATGTTCATAGCAGCACAATTTACCATAGCTAAGATTTGGAAACAGCCTAAGTGCCCATCAGCAGATGAGTGGATTAAAAAACAGTGGTACATCTACACAATGGAATAGTACACTGCTGTAAAAAAGAAAGAACTCTAACCATTTGCAACAGCATGGGTGGACCTGGAGAGCACTATGCTAAGTGAAATAAGTCAATCAAAGAAAGATAATTATCACATGATCTCACTCATTTGTGGAATATAGTGAACAACATAAACTGATGAACAAAAATAGATCCAGAGACAGAGAAGCATTGAGCAGACCATCAAACTTCAGAGGGAAGGTGGGGAGGGGGAGGTAATAGATCAACCAAAGGACTTGTATGCCTGCATATAAGCATAACCAATGGACACAGATACTAGGGAGGTGAGGGCATATGCTGGGGGGTAGGGGTGGCTGGGGAGAGGTCAATGGAGGAAAAAGAAGGCATATGTAATACTATATGTAATACTTTAAACAATAAAGCATTAAAAAATAAATAAAGTATACTAGGTTAGAAGTACCCCCTAACTACCTATAAGAAACAAACAAAACAAAACAAAATATAGGGGGCACTACTCAACCCAAGACTCATAATAATTTTCAAGGAATCTAAAGACCACAAAACATTTTTTAAATTCAAGGAAATAACCTCATATGAACAAGAGCCAGAAGAATTAACAAACTAAAAAGTTAGAGTAAAAAAGAAAATAGAAATTAGATTTATTAATTATAAGGTAAACATTGTATGCACAATATTTTTTAACACTTGAGTTGAAAACATGTTGAAGGGGAAAACATGTGTCAAAATTAACCACACAGATTTGAAAAGAAATAAAGAGAAACTATAGTTCTTAGTATTATACTAGTAAAGCAAATTGATAGTCTAAGCAACAGATCACTTTCAATGGAGAGAGAAGTAGAAATAGGAAGATAGAATTGAAGAAATTACAGTGCAAAGATGAAAATAAATGGAAATATGGAGAAGATATTGAGACATGGAGGACAGGTAATTAGATCCTACATATATCAACTTGGAATTTATGATGTAAATATAAAGAAAATATGGATGAAGCAATATGTGAAAATACAAGGGCTTAGGTTTTCCAGAAATAATGAAAAACACATCCTCATACCCAAGATGTACCCAATTTAGAAGTAACTGTAATGTATTAATACACTTATACAGTGTTAATTCCTTAATCAATTCAATCTAAAGGCTAATGTGTAGCCTTTGCAACACTGTTAGGCTTATTCACAAGATTAACTCCAGACAACATCTGCTCATATAGTCAGCTACTTTGCTGTCCCCTACACATCTAATCATCCATAATCATCTGGAGGTTTGAACTAATCCTATATAATAAAGAGCTAATATGCTAATTATACTGTCTGGACGACCTTCCAGACAAAGCTGGGACTGTGGGGGCTGGCCAGGGCTGGGAGGGGCTTTGAGGGCTAGCACAGGCTTCGAGGGCTGGCCGAGGCAGCCAGGGCTGTGAGGGCCGAACCCCTTGCACGAATTTCGTGCATTGGTCCTCTAGTTTGTACATAATTTGCTTACCTATCAAGATGCGACATAACTGTTTTGGAGATGTCCATACCTACTTCTTGTAATATTCGGATAATCTGAAAGGGTGCACTTGGGTTCTTTCCAGGATGAATGATAACAGGACAGCCAAGCTGAGCCTGGGCATGAGCAGTTGCGTGAAGTACCTTCCTCTCGCTCTCAGTCAGAGGCCAGGAGCAACCAATTTCTCCAATAACACCACACTTGATGCTGGTGCCATCCGCTCCGTGGAGAATTTCATTAATGAGGACATCAGTAAGCTAAGGAAGGGTGGGAAAGAAAATACCTTATAGACTGTGAAACTTCTCAACAGAGTATTGCCACAGTGTGTTAATGAACTTATTCATTTAGTTATTCATTCTACAAAAATGTATTCATCATTCATTCCATTAGTATTGGTTAAGGAGAGAGGCATTTTGCTGGCCATATCTCAAATTCAGCAAGTAATTCTAAATCAAAGATTCAGTAATATCTTATTGTGATTATTTAGCAAGAAACATATAGCTTTAGGAACTATTGGGGGAAAAATATGACTTAATGAAAGTATATTCAGATGGAAAAAAAAATCTATAATTTAACCAGAGAAGCATCTATATATATAAAGAGCCAGGGTCCGTAATGACTGCAGGCTCAACCAAACACTGGAAGTCAGTGCTGGCTCAGCGACCCAGCACTGACTGCCAAGGGGGCTGTGGATCAGGCCCAGACAGAGGCCTGCAGAGAGAGAGGCTGGGTCTAATCCGCAGCCTCCATCGCAGCTGTTGATTAGCCGTTGCCTCTCTCTTTTTCTCCCGGCTTCTCCAGTAGCCCCGCCTCTGTTTCTCTTGGGCCTCCTCGGGGGCTGCTGATCAGCCCCGCCTGTTTGATAAGGTCTAGAGATAGGCCCAGAGACTCTGACTGGCATAGAAACCGACCACTCAGAACCAAATCTGGGTGAAGTGCCAGGAGCCAATGGCTGCCTAGAAGGCGGAGCTTTTGATGCTAACTGGCATAGAAACCTACCAATCAGAACCTAATCTGGGACTGCTTTGGCAGTATAGTGCATATGGCTGGCTATCAGTCCAGATATAGGGATTATGTGTTTTTGTCTGCTAAGAGCATCTCCTCCTGCTGAAAAAGGCTCCCCCCCCCCATTTAAGCAATCCTATCCTAAATAATCTATCTATACTAATAAAAGGGTAATATGCTAATTAGACTGGGTTGACCAGTCATCTTCCGGACATCCGACTTGAACAAAACCATCTTGGTGGGGGCTGAGGCAGAGGCCATTAGGGGCAATCAGGTCGGCAGGGGAGGGCCTTGGGGGCAAGATTAGGCCAACAGGGAGGGCCGTTGGGGGCAGGATCAGGCCAGCAGGGGAGGGCACTTGGGGGCGAGATTAGGCAGGCAGGGGAGGGCAGTTGGGGGCATTTGGGCCAGCAGGGAAGCAGTTAGGCATCGATAAGGCTGGCAGGGGAATGGTTAGGGGGTGATCAGGCTGGCGGGCAGAAGCAGTTAGGGGCAATCAGGCAGGCGAGCATTTGGGAACCAGCAGTGCCAGATTGTGAGAGGGATGTCCCACAGGGATAGGGCCTAAACCGGCAGTCAGACATCCCCTGAGGGGTCCCAGATTGGAGAGGGTGCAGGCTGGGCTGAGGAACACCCTCCTCCCCCGCACGAATTTCATGCACCGGGCCTCTAGTTTAGACATAAAAAGACTACTCTTGGATCTACATCAACTGTATCAAGTAATTTTTTAATTCCCCCTTATTTATGCATTCTTTTACCATAAAAAATTCACAGCACACAATACTGATATTGCATTTTTTTTGTCAGATCTACAGTTACTGCTGAGAGTAGTTGGAAGACTGTTTATTGTTGACATCATGATAGACTTCAAATAATGTAAATATATATAAAGGGAAAGGCTTGATTGGAAAGTAATGCAGATAAAGATTTGAAAAACAAAGTATTTTAAAGATTAACTGAGGCTTTGTAAAAACTGCAACTGACATGCTAAGCCTGTCAAGCAGGCAATGAAAGATAGATAAATATATACATATATGTATAAACACCTACATGGATGTCTAGAAAGAGAGCACATACACATGCCCCAGGTTTTGCTGATTATTTGTTCTTTTAGACCCTGAAAGATTTAGTTTCTTACACTCATTCTTGCTTAAGAGCTTATGACAACAAGGGAATGGATTTTCTTCTACCCCTCCTGTTTTATAAAAGGAGAAGGAAACATATTCCCAAATGTGCCAAGTCTCTGCCTGCCAAGTTTCACCCTACAGCGAATTTTTATGGCTGGTTATTATAAAACCCAGCAACAAAATTGAGGTTGCATAACCGAAGCTTATCATGAAAAACTGAGGTTTACAAACAGACCGGGATGCCACTACTGAGGTACACGGATCTAAGTATTAACACGTTGGGTTTTGCAGTGACCAGTGCATTAAGATCTCCTTCCTCAATGCTTTTTTGCCGGAGACCAATTCCAGCATGTCATAATTTCAAGAGTTTCATCAAAAGGTTGATGAGACTTGGGGACTCAACAGGGTTGAGTCACACATGTAGTCACCTGTTGGGAATGGCTGAAGACATTTCCCCAAACCTGAATAGGATACATTAAACTGATTGTTGGCTGCCAGACAGCTAAAAGGCATCTTAATCTACATGTTATTGCCTCCTACTGGCCAAATACCTGAACAGCCATAGACTAATTCCCCCATTCTGACAATGGACTCTGTACTAAACCCTGACCCTTTGAAGTGTATATCTCTGCCTTGCCTCAGGACAAATTGTGTTAATAAAAAGCATGGAGTCCTGGGGACAGGGCGAACCTAAGACCTTAGGCTTAAGATCTTAGATCTTAGCTCTTTTAGCTAAGCTCCTCTGACCCCCAATGCCTTTCAAAATTATATCTCATCTCCGGACTCTTTATTAGTCTCTGGATTCCTATTAAATCTACGCACAGCCTTCTCCAGATTCCTGAACCCTTCTTGATGCTGGGACAAGAACCCCAGCACTTTTTCTTTATGGAATGAAATGTTTCTCATTTGGGTCTCAATTGGAAGATGTCCTTGCTATCTAGCAAATTTCTGTAGAATGCTCAGCTACCTGTGAGCCAATGACATTTCCAAATGTAGATGACATGTGGAGATAATGCAACATCTGAATTCTGGCTATTCGGAATGTCTATGCAAATATCGTCAAAGAACTTAGGGCTTCCTACCTGCTCCACAGACATGGCTCTGGTCTCTGAAGAGTGAGTTGCATCCACATAAAACCCAGCGCCTGCTACGATGTGGACACCAGTCTCCTCTGCGAGCCACTTCAAAGTCTGCACGTCCCGGCAAATCCCTGTGGTCGTGTTCTCCACCATGGCCCCTCCACCACTGGCTTTAAAATACAACAATTCTTCTTTGATGGCTTCTGTCTCCTGATTCAACTGAAGATTCTCTTTATGGGAATAAGGGTTTTTCCGAATCCAAAACAAATTTTTCATCATAATAGGTTCCTTAGAGATAGCTTCGTGAGGTGGAGGAGGTGGGTAGTAACAGCAGTCAAAGGTCATTGTCAAATGCTCATGGGTCAGGGTGCGGCCCAGTTTGCTTGGCTCCAGTAGTCCCAAAACAGTTTGGACTTTGCCACTTAAAGAAGACATTTCTGAGGATACCTGGAGATGCTCTAAAAGGAGTATTTTCTGGAAAAAAGTAAACTATAGTTAGAAAATTTAACACATACATAAATTCTTTCCATAGGGGACGGAGGCTGTGAATGTATAACCCGTGTTAAGAAAGAAATCAGTGAAACTAGAAATACGATCTCACTTATCATCCTGCCGCAGTCCGGGTCTGTCCCGGTAAATTGCGGGAGCTCACTGCAGCGCTCAGTGACACGCATGGTGGTAAATGTCCCGACCACCTCCACTGGGACTCCTCTGCCTGATTAAATCCCAGCCTCATCTACTGTAAATATTTCTTGATATTCAATTCATATTTTTCTTTTGCTTAATTTTATCTCATTAGTCATAGCTATGCTTCCCTGGATAATGCAACAATAATCTCCATTTTAAAAACCTTTATAATCAATAACATATCAAAACCAGCCATCATGCATCAGAACTGTTTCATTTGTCATTTTCCAGCTAAATTAAATATACTGGGGCTACTGGTGATTCCATTATTCATTTACTGTCCAAAGGAACAAACTTTTGTGGAAGGTCCACCATGTGCCAGAAATTGAAGTTAGAAAGAGGAAAAAGACAAAATATCTGACCTTGATGATTTCACAGATTATTCCCCAAAAGACAACTCAGGGAGGAGGAGGGGGACACCTAGGTTTAACAATGGAAAAACAAACAAACCTCTTCACTCTTGATGTTTTATTTTATCTATGGCACATAGAAACACACTTTGAAAATAAAGCTAAAAATCCTAGTCATAATGAAAGCACCTATGATTTATTGAAACTGAAATCTGCTCTCTCTAGAAAGAGTAAGTACCTCTTCATTTATCCTGTATTTACTTTAGTTTGTAACACAAGTTAAGTTTTCACCGTTTCTATCAGTAACAGCAAGAACCCCAACTGCAGCACTTCCATTTGAAAGCACCTTTCTGAAACAAAGGGATTTTACTCGGAAAGAAGCAGGGGCTACTGAAAGTGGTGGCCAAGAGCAAACCCAGTGTTCCCTCCACACACAGCACCAACCAGACACAACAGAGGACAGTGAAAAAACTGACTAGGAACTGCGGGAAAGTGCCTTTGGAAGCTCTCAAATTGTTCTTTTAGAAGACATTCTGAAATCACTTTTCCCCACATCCTTCTGAGGACCTTCTCTGACTTTCTGAGCATCATTTTTCTCATCTGTGAATCAGAATAACAATGCACATTTCATAGGCTTTCATAAGAATTAAATTAGGTACCATAGACAGAAAGACATGCAAAAGCGCATAGCACACATTGGATAAATAGTAGCTTTGTTTTGCTAGTTCAAAGAACAATTATGTGTGTCTAGGTTATTTCTTTTCAGAGGAAGTGGTTGATGAGAGAGGCGATAATTTGGGGGAGCAATGGGTACAGGACAAATTTGTAATGGGCATAGTGCATACATAAGGCAAGGTGAAAACAAGTCAGGGTTGGAGAAAAGGGAGTACTGAGATAAAGTCCAATTACATCAAGCCACTGCAATGATCTGAAACCCAGGTGTTTGATACATATTGGCCCACAATGTGTAAATGATTGATTGAGACCATTTAACAGAGAACTTCAGAGGTTGGGGCTAGCATGGACATTTGTTTTTGGTTGATAATGGTCTTCAGCAAGACACGCTCCCAATATCTAAATAATTTACATGGTGATGAAACAGGAATTTTAGGGGAACATAGGCAGGTTTAGAGACTTTTTAGAATAGGGGTCCATGCAAAAAAAACCAAAACATAGGGCTATAGACAGGGAGAAGGTACATCTCCATAACACAAGGAAGCCAGAGGCGGTTACATTTCCATAAGACAAGGGAGCAGCAACAGGTATATTTCCATAAGACAAGGGAACTGGAAGTAGCCAAAAAGGTCTATATTTACAAAATAAAGAAGAAGGAAGAAAGCCCAGAAGGAATAAGAGGGCAATGAGGGAGGAGAGCCTCAGGAGTTACTATAGTAACCAATTCAAAAGGGAATATTGACCAATCAGAAGGGATATCAGGGCACAGGAACTTTATAAACCATGGAAACTCAGTGGGACCCATTCCCTCTCCCTACTTGGGAGTCTGTACTCTTCTTTAATAAATTTCCACCTTTGCTATGCTACCTTCTGTCTGTGGATTCATTCTTCGACTCCAGCGGACAAAGAATCTGGGTTCCAGTCCAAAAATTCCCTATCAGTGATCAGGATGAAAGAGGATGGTATCTGTTTAGAGAACTGCTAAGTAGCTGCCAGTCACTTCACAGGGCATAGTTTTCATTGATGATGTCGAGGAACTCTCTGTTCAATACTGCCTCTTCCCTGTTACTGAGAGCAAAGTCTGCATAGCTAGTTCCTTCAGTAGGTGAAACCACAGCACAATTAATAATCAACTCACTCTTCTGTGAGAGTTCATTTGCTCTTTCCTTCCTTTTGGCTGATGTTCTTGCACATGTGCTCCTAGCGGGTCACTGGGGGGCTGAAACTTGAAAAAATTGATCATACACCATCACTTTTCCTAGAAGAGTACCAACCTGCATATTCAATTGATAGAAATTTGAAAGAGCAAGGTTGGTAAGTTTTAAGCTCACAAGCTGTGAGTCTTTGTGGAAAAAACACACAAAAAAACACACCTTCAGAAAGGTCATCTCTTCTGGGAATTTCCTGCAAACGCTCTCGGCAGGATGAGCTGTTGCTGTATGATAAGACACAATGTGTACAGAACAAGCCGTAGCCACCAGGCTCTAAGCTGGACTGTGTCTTTTAGTCGGATAAGATAGAACTCACGGCCACTGCGCAGCGAGGGAGCTGTCTTCCCACCACAGCCAGCCTGGGAGTGGCGCGCTTCTCAGTGCACAGGCCAGGCTGTTAGCGGCCTGCCTCCTTAGAGATGAGAGCTCAAGGACAAGGAGGGCAGCTCTGGGCAAGGAGAGCTGCAGAACACAACTGCGCAGACAGGAGTGAATCCCACCCCCCAACCCCCACAAAGAAAGCAGGCTTCGGCCATTCTGTGGAAAATCCATGGGAAGCTGCTTTGTTCAGTATTAGCGCACACAGAGGGTAGTGGGACAAGGGACAACTGGAGCTATAAACACGTTTGTCACAGTTTTGTTGTACTTCCAATGTGAAATCTGAGCAGAGAGAGAGACGGAGGATCGGCTGTAATTATTCTCACAGCCTAGTTAAAGGGGGACAGCCTTGTAATTCTAGGGAGTGTAGACTTGTTATGGGTGGGGCGCTCTCTGTGTCCCCACCTGTTGCCAGTGGAAGGGGCTTCTTGTGATGTCACAAGTAATTTTCTAAGACTCGCATGGGAGAATGAATATTTATTTTCATGGAATTAAACCCCTGCATTTCTAAGGCCCCCCTCCCTCTGTCCTAGCATGGAAGAAGTCCAGCTATGTCTTCAGCAGAGCTAGGATTAAAGTTACTGCCCTGAGTCTCCATTCAAAATAGCACATTCCAGTCCAGCATGTGGCTAGATCAGCCTGTATTCCCAGTTGCAGTCCCTTGCGGGTGGGGTCTGCATGGGGCTTCGAGGGCCACATGGCTATGGAGGGAGCATAGCTGAGTGCAAGAAAGCAGGAGCAAAGCCAGAGGAACAACAGAGAGAGAACTCCTTTGTCTGGGGATTATGTATTCCCCAATTTTTGTGGGCTTGCATTCGCTTCACTCTTCTAGCCAATGATCTTTATTCCCAGGTTAGACTAACAGGCAATCACCTTCCCTACATCACTGGACTTCACTGCTCACACACCCACTTCCCCCTTTGTTCTAATCCTTCCCACAGTGATTTGCAGGGAATGGACTGCCGGTTCCCTGGGGAGTGTAAAGTTGCAGCTTCCTGGTGAAGCTGCCCAGATGACCATGGTTATAATGTCAGCCTCCCTTTGCTCCTTCCTACTATAAATACATAGCTAATTACAACAGTAAAAGAATAAAAAAAACATAGACCATTAAAAAAAAAAAGAGCAAAAAAGAAGAGAATCAGAAAACAGCACTGAACTGAAAACCAGAGGCAATATGTAGGCTTTGTCTTTTTAAAAATACGTGCATGAATGAACTTTTATAAACTATGGAAATTTGCCAAGTTGTTGGAGATTTGTTGGTGGGTGGATAGTCTGGAGGCGACTTAGTTTCACTGAGATTTCATCCTGGTAATTATGCTTACAATTTTTATTTCTACTTGGGTCAAATATCCATGTCAATTACATTTCACATTTCAGAGGGTAGGACTTCCTCAATATCTTTCATATGAATGAGTGGAATTCATGGACATCTGCTCTTATCCCGCCCCTGCCTCTGCTGCATCCAGTCCCAGACCTGGTTAAAGGACCCTGCTTTACAGTTTTAAATGCGATGGTCAAATTGACAAGTTGATGTTTGGTGAATTGGTTTTGCTGCCAGACTAACGGGGTCCAGTTACCTGAGTGAATCAAAGCCCAGTAAGACATGAACAGGAGGCTGCAGCAGAGAAAGCCAGGGTTTGTTTTAGGAAGTGGCCCACAGGTGGAGGAGACTCAGCTGAGCTCATACTCAGGACCTGGCTCCCCAATGGCTTCCAGGGAACAGGTTACACAGAGGAAAATCATTAGTCATGGTGGCCAGGGAGTCAGGGTCACAATCAGCGTGGTGGTCTCTACTGATTGGGTGGCCCTAGGATCAGTGCATCTGGCGCTGTGGTCAGCCATGGCATTATTTGTCTGGTTTCACAGCTTTTCTGGGCCTGAAGCTGAAACCAACTGAGGACTAGAAGTTATCCCTACTTTGACCAAAACTCTGTCTCTGAGGCCAACAGACTTGAGATTTTGAATGCTGATCAGAACCTCATTGTCCTGAGGGCTTAATGCTTTAGGCAGTGGTCCTGCAAGAGAGAAGGCAGGTGAGCCAGGGTGCTGGATGGGACCAGTTTGAACAAAAGGAAAGGAAGGAGCAAACATCATTTCTATACTAATAAAGAGCTAATATGCTAATCGTCAATACACCTTAATGGGTAACAACCAGATCATTAGCATATTAGCTGGGGTGGAAGTGGGGAGGTGCTCGGAGGAGTGAGACCATCCCCTGCCGGGAAGGGCAGGGGTGAGAGCGCATAGCGCCCCCTCACCAGTCCTTCGCCACCCATCGCTGGCACTCTGAGTGCCCAGCAGCCCACTTGCCAGGGGAAGGAGCATAGCGCAGCAGGCGGGAGGCTTCCACTCTCTCCTCCGGTGCCATGACTGGGCGGAGCTGCTGTGTTGCTCTGGAGATGGGGTGGAAGTGGGGAGGCGCCCAGAGAAGGTGGGACCAGCCCTAAGCAACTCAAGGGACTGAGGGCGGGCTTGAAGTAGCCAGAGACTGCCAGAGGGTTCTGGGGGCTGGGCCCGGAGCACTAGAACTCTACGTGGAGAGGTTCAGGTGTCAAGGCAGGGTGCGCTGGGCTCCTAGTTAAAGAAATAAAGGTTCTATGTGGTTACAATTTTCACTGCCCTAACAACTGTGCAATCCTGAATCCCCATAATAAATCCCTCAATCCATTTCACTTATCCTTGCTTTCCTTCCCTGGTCAAACCCTAACTGATTTTTAAAAATGGAAGGCATTCCAGAGTTTTATGCAGGAGAAGGCATGAAATGAATAATCTGGCAGCCGTGTAGAGAACGGGCGGAAGGGGGCTCAGTGGGTGTTGCTAGGCTGTGGAATGAATTAGGTGGTGGCTTGGTCTGAGATGACATCAGTGCAGATGGTGAGAAAGCAGAAGCAGGAAGAGCTACAGCCGATGGAAGTTTCTAACTAGACTTGCTGGTGCTACAAAAGTTCTCCCAGATAAATGGACTCTTATGAAAAAGTGCAGGCTGGTGCAAATCTGTGGGCACTTCTGGTTTTTGTTTGTTTGTTTGTTTGTTTTTTATGGGTTACATCACACAGAGTGGCTACTCTATGAACATCGCACTTAAAGCTGACATTTGATTTATAACCAAAATATTTTTAAAACCACACAATATTTTTTAAAGCTTTTTTGAGTACATGATGTGCAGGTTCAACGTGACATATCTTCTCTCAAACAGAATTGGTCTGGTGGTTGAACAATGGTGACACAAGGATTTCTTCCTCACATACATCACCACACGGCCACTTGCCCAGGTATTTATGGCAAATGGCTCTACTGCATGGAGATCTATAACTTTTCATATTAAACATTGTCAAAAAATCAATAACCATGCCTGAATAAAGAGAAATAAATCCAACCGCTTTAGTACAGAGAACAATGATGGGACCCAGCAAGTTCCTCAAACAAAACAAAGCCACTGATGGATACAAATGAGCAGCTTGTGTCTTGTATTCAGAGGAAAGGAGTGGGTTCATTCCCAAGCTTTTCTTTTTCCCTTTTTTTTTTTTCCTATTTGACTAAGGAAGTAGAAGAGGAAACCTAGGCATATTTCCAAATTCCAGATAACAAACATGAAGATGGTGGCAGAGATATACCCAGGAAGTGACACTCCTGGACAAGGGCATTCAGAGGAGCCCTGCCCTGCACTCCTTGATGTGAACAGTCAGTGGCGATTCCTAAATCCAGAAATCCCATCGAGCTACTCAACAGAAGGCATCAGTCTTGTGGCTTAATTGACTCTTTAGTCAAAAGCATGTCAACTGGCCAGCCCTGTGAGTCACACACACTTTGACTTTGGTAAAAGTACTATAGTCACGTGACACATAACAACGTTTCGGTCAACAATGGACTACATATTCCACAAGGTTATAATGGAGGTGAACCATTCCTATTGCCTAGTGATGGCATAGCTATCCTAACATAGTAGCACACATTATTCACGTGTTTGTGGTGATATTATTGTAAACAAGCCCACCACACTGCCAGTTGTATAAAAGTACAGCACATACAATTATCTTTAGTACATAACACTTGATAATGACAATAAATGACTATGCTTCTGGTTTATGTATTTGCCATCCTCTACTTTTAACCATTAGTTTAGAGTCTACTATTTCTACTTATCCAAAAAAAGTTTGCTATGACACAACACGTTGTGATAGCTGGCAGCAGCCTCATATATCTTGTGTGTACCGTGTTTCCTGATTGCATCATTTTCTCTTGTGCTTGATTTTATTTCAAAATGTTTTGTACAGTAACATACTATACAGGCTTGTAGGCTAGGAGCAATAGCTTGACCATAGGCCTGGGTGTGTAGCAGGCTATACCATCTAGGTTTCTGTAAGTGCACTCGATAATGTCCCCATGAAAAAAATCACCTAGCGACACATTTCTCAGAATGTATCTTTGTCGTTAAGCTGTGACTGTACTGGCTTCTTGAATTTGTTATCTGTTTAGTCAACAAACTGAAAGTGTCTTCTCCTTAATAAAAGAAATGGTGTGAGGGAGGAGGAGGGGAGGAAGAAGAGTGGACAAAGGGAGCACTGCTCACTGCCTATGACAGTAACGCCCCGAGCTGGGAGGAGAGCAGCGCTGCCAGAGCCCTGCCTGCAGAGCTGACCTTTACGTCCGTCTCCGTTTAGAAAACAGCACATCGCAGCCTTCCTCATTCTCAGAGGGTTCCACACTCAGTGCTGTGAGAACGTTTCATGTAAATTTCTTGATTTGGCTACTCACATAGGATCCTGGGGGTGAAACATCACACCAAGTGATTCAATACAACAGTTACAACTTCTTCTCCGTGAAGAACGCTTCACATGAGAAGTTAGTCTTCAGCTTTTTATAGAAGAAGTTTTCTCTTCCATGGGTTCCTAGCTATGGGCTGTCTCCTATTTTGAGCAAACTGCACAGCTGGTCCTTAACTCTATTTAGCAATTAAATGCTTAAAATTTGTGTTTTAATTCCTGGCAAATCACAAATTACTGTTTTAAACACATAAATTATCTGTATTCCTCACACAATTTCATTTGAAAGGCTATTCTTAATGTGGCTTTGTGTAGTTGAAAGAACAGTAGATTCGGAGTCAGAGCTCTTGGCTCTCCCGCTAAATAGCTGTGTGACTTTGGCAAGTTACTTAACCACTCTGAGCCTGATTTCCCATTTTGTGAAATGAAGGGATTAGACCAGATGACCTCCATACTTCTGTGAAATCCTTTAGCCTGAAAGGGATAGTATTGACTTTCTATAGATCATTTACTATCAAGGAAGGCTGTGCTTTAAGTAATTTTTAAAAATGTTTATTTTACATACATGTGCCTACGTACATATCCATGTAATGAGAGAGAATGAGTGAATTTTATTCATTAACTATCAGTCGCATTCATTAATTATCAGTGAAGGCTGCACTTTAAGAATGTTTTTTAAATGTATATTTTATATGCATGTGGATGCATACATACATGTACATGGAGAGATAGACACTGAGACAGAGAGATTATATGAGTGAACTTAAGTTTTAGATCCTTGTAACTTTATAAGGAAACTCTAAGAGGGATAGGTAACCCTGAACTTGGAGTCCTGACTCCAAAGTTTCCTAGCTGTGTGACTGTAGAAAACTTAAAAGCTTAGGATGAATTAGTTTTCTTTTTTGAAAACTAGAGTAATATCTACTGCATGAGATTTGGAATGAAGAGCAAATAAGATTATATGTAAAACCATAACCTAAATTATAAATGTTCAGAATTACTACACTCCAAACTCTGAATTATTTCCCCAATATTTGCTGAGTATTCTTAGGCAAATGAACCTAAACTTGTTCTTAAAAAGCACTACCAATAAAGAGAGTGAAGTTTCTTAATCAAACGGAGGTTCTAATTTTGCTTATAAATGAAGGCCTTCACTGAAGGCCTGTGATTGTTAAAAGCAGATTGACTATTGAGATTGACATCAGAGCTCATTAGGCTTTTGTACATGACCCACCGAAGTGATTGAAGCTATGGGAGGTCCTCAGTATCCATGATAATTGATGCTGGAAATGCCTGTTTAAATGGATGCACTTAATACAGTGTGTTAGCTGGTCTCCATGGATGGCTTTCAGTGAACCCTACCTTCCAATATTCAAATCCTCATGCAGCTCCCTTCCACACTGAACCTGAGCTGGCCTGCGACTCGCTTCAGCCAAAAGAATGTGGCAGGAGTGATGCTCTATGTCAGTTTGGGACACAAATCTTTGGAAGTAGTTTTTGCTTTTGTTCTTTGGGGAACCTTGAGCTGCAATGTAGGAAGTCTAGCTACCCTCCCAGATGGAAAAGGAGAGACTCCGAAATGACACTGGGGGGGGCGGGGAGGGGGGGGAGAAAGAGAGAGAGAGAGAGGGGGGGGCGCTCCCAGTCACCCCCCAGGGTCCCCACTGAGCTCAGCCTGTGGCCGGCTCTGTGAAGGTATCAGAAAAGTGAATGAATTATCTTGAACATTCTAACCCAGCCAACATTTCACATGACTGCAGGCTCAGTTGCAGCCAACCCAGCAGAGTCTGGCTAACCCACAGAATTATGGGAGACAAGAATAAAATAGTTATTGTTTGAAACTAGTGTTTTGGGGATGGTCTGTTACATAGTAAGAGACAAACATTAAATAATTAGTCACATTTTAAGGACTTGATTAAGATTTCAAATTAGAAAAATAAGATAAATATAATAAAAAATAAGTCATAATTATAAATATGTCCTGATTGTGAGAACAAAAAATTAATTAAATGTTGGATTTCGGGGGGGGGGGGGGGCAAAATTATAAGATATGACATCCTTCACTTGGCTTTTAAATCTCAGTTTTGAAAAATGTTATTGAAAAATATTTCTGAAGACTTTATTGTGTGTGTGTGGTTTTTTTTTTTTTGGTTTTTTGTTTGTTTGTTTGTTTGTTTGTTTTTCTATCAAGGTCCTCTATTAATTAGTTGTCAAGCAACTTATTCTCTTTGGAGGCACATATCCTGATACTTTCCATGCCAGTGTCTCTCTCTTCCTGTCACATCCTCATGGGGCTTTCTATGTGTTTCTGCATTTCTCAGATATCACTTCCATCAACTTCATGACAAACTGCATCTTTTTGAAAAGTCTTCAATTTTACTTTGCAACCTGTTTGCATTATATTACTTCATATTTATGAATATCTACAGTATTTGGCCAGAGCTGAAGAAAAGAATGCTGAGATGCTAAGCAGGAACAGAAATTAGCATTTAGGAAATAGGAATGCTTGCATGGGAACCCACTTTTGAGTGGTCAGTTTATTGGCGCATAGGTTTGTTTTATCTAAGCAGCCTGTTAACTGGGGCTGGGGGACACCCACGTTGAAGATATCATATAACGAGGTTTAACAGTGTATCACAGCACATGCCATACAGGACCTAACTGATCTATCAAGGGATTTTTCTCTGACTATGTGGTGAGTGTGTGTGTGAAAGAGAGAGAGAGAGAGAGAGAGAGAGAGAGAGAGAGAGAGAGAGAGAGAGAGAGGAATCGGGGTCTCTCTTTTATCTCCTGTGCTTATATAGTACCTAGTATTTGATTTGCATCTGTAAAACTGAACTAAATGAATAGAGAGGAAGTATAGTTGATCCCTGAACAATGTGGGGGTGCAGACTCCCAGAGAGTTTAAAATCCACATATAACTTTTGATTCCCCAAAAACTTAATTACAGTTCTCCCATTGGTCCATGAACCCCAGATACCAAAATTCTCAATGCTCAAGTCCCTCATATAAAATGATAGAGAACAACATGGTATACAGTCAGCCCTCTGACCCTTGGATTCAACCGACCATGAATAAAATCAGTATTTTGGATCCACAGCAGGGAACACAAGGATGCAAACTGTGGGTACAGAGGGCCAACTGTATATTTATTGAAAACAAATCCGAGGATAAGTGTATCCACACATGTCAAACCTGTGTTGCTCAAGAGTCAACTATAATTAGGTTATGCCTTAATTAAGAATGAGTAAAAGCCAAACGTTTTGTTCTAAAATAAATAAGCAAAATTTACTATAAATCTGAAATTCCAATAAGATTAAAAATTTTCTATTTTTTTTGTTGCTGAAGTTTGCAAGTGAAATGAGCACATAACATGTAGAACCAGATTCCATTTCCCATTGGATTAAACTATCCTGCAAATAATTACTTTTATTTATTTATTTATTTATTTATTTATTTATTTATTTATTTATTTTTACATTGATGTGTTTGTTTTATAAAAATATTTTTTTATTGATTTCAGAGAGGAAGGAATAGGGAGCGAGATATAGAAACACCCATGATGAGAGAAGAATCATGGATCGGCTGCCTCCTGCACATCCCCTACTGAGGATCGAGCCCACAATCCGGGCATATGCCCTTGACAGGAATCGAACCTGGGACCCTTCAGTTCGAATGCCGACGCTCTATCCACTGAGCCAAACTGGGTAGGGCACTTTTTATTTTATATCCAAAGAGATATCACAGTCTAGTTGAAATTACATGTTCTTAGTAATATCAATGAAGGGAGCAGTGGCTTCATACATAACATTCTCATGCCTACAAACTGAAGCATGATGCATTTTTAAAAGTAATTTTCAGAAGATACAATACAATGTAATACTATCCAAATGCCCCCAAATTAAATAACTAAGATATTTATTTGGAATTACTGCTATCAAATAAAACCCAAACATGAGGGATTGTGATGCATGATTTCAGTTTTGTGCAACTGTGCTAAGTAATAACATTTAAAATGTATAACATATTTAAGGTTACACTTTCAACACAGAAACCATCAACTAACCATTTGTAATTTTTCATGAATACAGATCTAGCTTCACACTTCAGGAAAAAGCTGTCCATTTAAATGGCAACTTAGTCCTAAAAGCTAACAGACGTGATCACTGTGGGTATCCAACAGAAAGCGTCACTTGGGAGACACTTAAAACTGATACAATATTGCCAATTATAGTTTTAAAAAAACCCAGCTGGTCCATTGATTGGTTTGTGAAAGATAAGCAAGACCATAGAGTGTGGTGATATGATGGTCCTTCTACGCACAGTACTGGCAAAAAATGCAAATTTGCCCAACTTTTCTGAAAAGCAGTTTAACAATATGCATCTAAAGTCCATTAATGTTACTGTGCCACTGGGAATCTGTCTCAAGGAAACATTTAGAGACATGTAAAAATTATTTATGCACAAAGATTCATTATGGCATTACTTAGAATAGAGACCAAAATATTCTATAATATGGGACGGTTTATATAAATGATGGAACATTATGCTAACACTCAAGTTATAGTCTCAAAGACTACCTAATGACATAGGAAACTGCCCTTATTATAACATGTGAAAAATCAAATACAACACTACTTAAAGCATTATAAATTTAATGGGAGTGTATGCATCTACATATATGTAGAGCTTCAGTAGAAACACTAAACTGTTACTTGCATCTTTGGGTGGTAGAAGGACAAAATAAGTACTTTTTTTTCTGCATTACAATTTAATGTATTTTCCAGTTTTTAATGTTTATCTATTTAATCTATTAGTAAAAGGGGATAAAATGGGAAAAGATAAATGTTACCAATGTAAATCTATCTGATGCTTATACTAAGGTCACATCTACATATATAAAAAGCCAGGGTTTGTAACATCCAAAACGACCAACGGACAACCAAACACCAGGGTAGGGAGCTGAGGAAGCGGGAGCTGTGGGCCCAGATGACCAAAGGACCCGTCCAGCTCGCATGGCGTGGCGGGGTGGGGCTGCAGAGGCCGAGGAGCCTCGCGGGGCGGGGGCTGTGCGCGTGGAGGTTCACGGGACAGGGGCCACGGAGGTGGAGGACTGACTCTGGCCCTGATTGCAGCTAGGCCCAGGGAACCCGCATGGTTTAATCATGTGCCGGGCCTCTGGTGTAAAATAACAGAATACGGATTGTGACTCCTCCAACTAAAATACACAGGCAGGTGAGAGCTATTTTAAATTCTTCTTTATTATCACAGAATTGCTAATTTGCCAGTCATGCCCAAGATTTTACATTGTTTGTATACAAATATTTCTGATTAAATTGCATGCCTTTCCAGTGGCTGTGGTTCACTTGGATTAAATCCAAACTGTTTGACGGAGTCCTTCATGGACTGCTTTAGACTCCAGTGGAGATCCTGGAGCCCAGGGAGGATTCTGGCAAAGGTTGAGTAGCCAGAGTAGTTTTTATCACAGTCAAGCCACACAAGGATCAAGATCCCCCTGTTGAACACAGTCCGGTGTGGGGTAGGCAGGCAGATGGGGATTGACAAGAAGATGTTTCATAGGAAAGTGTCAGAAATTATAAAGTACTAGAGGCTCGATGCACAAACTTTCTGCAAGAATAGGCCTTGCTTCCCCTGGCTGCCGGCACCAGCTTCCCTCTGGCACCCAGGACCCAGGCTTCATCCGGACGGACTTCTGGTCTAATTAGCATATTATGCTTTTATTATTATAGATGAGTCATCATTTATTCATAAGTGAAAAAAGAGGGACCCCCCAAAAAAATTTCATGTAAAGATAAACCATATCAGGACAAAACATAAAAAGAATCTTTTTTAAAGAAGGGTTAACAATCTTTGACAGGTTAGCAGAAAACAATAAAATAAATAAAATAAAAAGTTATCATAGATTCAATAAATATTCATTGAGCCCAGTACCAGGCAGATAGAGCCTAAGGAAGATGCAAAGATAAATAAGAGAGAACTCCCATGCTCATTTCAAGGGTAGGAATCAACAACAATGCCTTTTATTCATTTACTAAGTACCATTTACTGAGTTCATACTCTGTATCAAATGCTACAAAAGCACTTTATCTTTCTTATCTGCTGGGTTGATATTATATGAGGAAATGGAGGCCAAGAAAAGGGAAGAAACTTGTCTAGAGTCACAGAGGTGGAGAGCTGCAATTTGAACCTGGGTCTGCTCAGGGAATGCCAAATATTGATTATGATTAGCACTTCATAGAGAGTTCTGTTGGGGTCAGACAGTTTAGCCTATGATTATGACAATCGAATCACACTGATTGGATAATTACTTCATGCCAAACACAGCACTTGGCAATGTCCATGTCCTCAGGTAGAATTTAGATGTCTGCATTCTCTACTTCCGTTCTATCACTACCTCACCCAATTGCCCATGTGACAAAAGAACCCAAATTTCATCAAAGACTCCTGCCTCACTCACAAGTACTTGATTTCTAAGTGGCCTAAATCCCACCATTTTCGCAGCTCTTTAATTCATCGTTTCCTCTTCCCCCTCATGACCCAGCGGTTCTCAACCTGTGGGTCGAGATCCCTTTGGGGGTCAAACGACCCTTTCACAGGGGTCGCCTAAGGCCATCGGAAAATCGCATATATAATTACATATTGTTTTTGTGATTAATCACTACGATTTAATTATGTTCAATTTGTAACAATGAAATTGGGGGTCACCACAACATGAGGAACTATATTAAAGGGTCGCGGCATTAGGAAGGTTGAGAACCACTGTTAGCCACTGCGTTGGTTGGAACAACCACCTCTCACAGGGATCACAGTAAGAGCTTCTAGACTTGCCCTGAGCCTTTCTGATGTGCTTTGACCACGCCTACTGAGGACTCTAAAACCCAGAGCTGGATGTGTCTCTTCTGTGGCCCTGCCAACACTGAGAAGTAAATCTGAGCCTGGAACTGGGTGTGCCCTCGGGGCCCACTCTGGGCTCTGGCGTATTGAACTGCTTGCCTGTCCTTCTCTGGACTCAACATGTCTGCACTGGTCTCATGTCTTTGAATGTGTTTTTGCCTCTTTTATTCTGAGTTTTACCAACCCAACCCACTCCGCTCTGCCTCTCCACCCCTTTCCTCTGCTGGCTGACTTCTCCTGGACCTGTGGGTGGGGCTTTGACACCATTTCTAATTAGAATCTTTTCCTGGTGCTCGTCCTTATTGTTCCAGCAATCTGGGTAAGATGCTGACTCTAGGTTCTTGCCCAGCACTCCAACTTTAGCCTTGAAACTCACCTCTTATGCTAATGTCTCTGCACCAGATCTGAAGGTCCTTGAGGGCAGATCCTGTCTCCTCCCTCAGTCCTCAGCCCCTACAGTGCCCGACACTTAATCAGTGCTTAACTAATATGCATATGCTTGCTTGTTTTAATCCAGCCTATTCTACAAAGGAGTTGAGGGAACTGGCACTACAGATACACACAGTGAAGAAAACAAATATTAAAGCAGGAGCAAGGAAATGATAAATGGAAGTAGAATCAGGACCAGAAAAGAAGAGGTTAGCAGTTGTTAGCAAAGGGCTAACAATTGTCCTGGAATATTTATTCAATGTATTTCTACCGATACATAATTCTGAAATCATGGTACACCTCTTTTATGGCATATCACATTATGTCCCAAAGTCAACACAGCTGAAAACTATTAAAAACCATGGACCAGGTTTTCCCAAAAGTTTGGGGCTATGGATTTGAAGCCATGTTTGTTTTTACAACTGTCCTGTATCTTTGCATTCCCAGCACTCAGATGATAATGAAAATGCCATCTTAGGTCATTCTTCTGTACCCAATACAACGCCACATAGGAATACACATGATTTTTAATTTTTTTTACTTTCCCTTAAGTAAGAGTAAGACACCTGAGCGTATAAAAACAGCAGCAACAGGGCGTGACTGTTTTCAAGAACATGTCCTGTCTGAATTGGCAGAAGCCAATTATAAATCAGAAAACTAAAAATACAATACGTAAGAAAATTACTGCAGGTGATTCTTTTATAGAGTAATTATGAATGATGGCTCTTAGGTTAACTTTTTGAATGTGGAGACCATCCACATAAGTTTCTTTTTAAGGCAGTTTCGTTTTTAAACCATCTCCTTGAATTGCAGAAAGCATTTCAGTCTCATGGATAACTATACTAGTATAGCTAACAAATACTTCCCACAAAAACATCTCAGGTTCCTTATTTGGAAGACCACACTGTAGAGCAAGCATGTCAAACTCAAAGGCTAACACAGGCCCAATAAACAAGGTTTAAGCTTATGTGGGCCTCAAAACAACAACAACAACAACAAACAAAACAAAAACAACTTCAATTTTCATAGAAACGTAGGTTTATTTCGATAGAGACATGCTGAATACAAAGGGCTGAAATAAATGAGTAATCGTTAATTAGTATTTGTTGTTGGCCGCATGCAGCCCTTGGGCCGCAAGTCTGACATGCTTGCTGTAGACGGAAAAGTCTTGACTTTCACTACCTTCTTAACTAATTCAGGTGAAAAGAATCAGTGCTCCGTACATGCTTTGAATGGTCAGGCCTAGACCTGCCCTGTTCAGTGTAAGGAAGGGTGATCACAGACAAAAGGCTGAGACCTCTTCCAGCCTGGTTCTAGCCCTTCTTGTCTTGTTCTAGTGACTTCCGAGTATGACTGCTGCCTACCTGGCTGAGAAATGCCACCCAGGCTTGATGAAAAGGAGAGCCGCATGTGCATGTAACTACCTCTTGCTCTGATGACCACTTTAATTCTGTTCCACACACGGGGAAATAGGTGCCAACTCTGAGCTATGTTAGCAATCGGCAAGGAAGCACATGGCCAAGAGGTGTCTGTGAAACGAAGGAACCGTTTCCCTTCTGCCACCCTCAGTTCCACACTCATGAACCATGCTTCCAGCCAAAAGCAAGCTGATGTTTTCACGAGCATCATGGCCTATGATTCTCCTTGAAAGCTGTTTTGATTATAGATTTGGGAGGATAGCCCTCAGATTTCACATGAATATGTTTCAATTCAACATGGCAAATGTTTGCTGAGGATCTATTAGGTCCACAGAAAGATACTATGGGAAACAAAGATGCAAAAGAACATCTTGCCATAGCAAAGAGAACAGCCCCCATCACAGTGCTTGGCACAGGGCGAGCATTCAGTGCAGGACTGATATTTGTTATATGTTAGCGGGACGCCCGTGATATAAAGCAGAGTGCAGTAAATGTTAGAAAAGAGGCATAAAGCATGTGCTCTGGGGAACTGCATCTGGCCAGCATGCACCGATACTGGGGCGACTGGGAAGGCTCCCTAGAGGAGATGGGCTTTAGGCGCGGCCACAGCAAGTTAAGAGGATTTTTACAAGGAGGCATTCTGGTGGCGTGAACAGTGAAGGGCATGTTTCAGATTTTGTAAGCAATCTGTAGAAGCACAGGTTGCTCTGTACATCTCTAGTGGAAAATCCTGACGCATGGGCTGGCCCCAGAGGATAAGATCTCCATTAGGATGACAGTAGTTACAAGGGCAATATGAGTGCAAGCTGAATGCTGGAGACAGCAGGCCAGGAGATGAGTTAGGAAACCAAAGCGCTTTTCATCGTTCTTAAGGCATTCCACACACTTTAATTAAATCTCCTAATGTCCCTGTGAAGTAAGCAAGGGATCAACAGAAGGTGAGTCACCAAAAAGTATCCAAGGGGAAGACTGGACCATGGGATGAAATCCACTTTTATTATTATCGCTCCCATTTCACCAGTGAGGAAATGATGTTATTAGTCAGACAAGGATGATGGGCTACCTTCCATTTTCACTGAAGGCAGAATACACTGCTGTGAGCTATATAAGCATTCTCTGGGAGACCTTAAAAACAGTATAAAATTCATAATCTCTGAGGTTTCTCCGTTGAGAGTCTACCAACACTTAGTAATGAACACCTAAAACGTGCAACAAAGAAAATATACATCGCCCTTTTCTTTCAAAAGCACACGACGGAACAAGCACCCCATTTTCTCATAATGCATAATCTTTTTGATTGACTGGGTCCCCAGGGCACGGCTGACCTCTCTCCACAGCTTCCTTCCCTACGTCCCCATGCTTCCCTCAACTCAAGAGCATGAGTGGGCACCAGTCTGAAGGAGGTCGTATTGGGAGTAGAGTTGGTTATGTTGAAGACACAGTGCAGATTGCAGGGCTAGACAAAATGAAAAAGAGTACAGAATTGAACCAGTGCTGACTCTTGGTGCTACCCTTAAGATAGTGGTATAGGCTGTAAAGTCAGCCTCTGAAAAACAAACATACGTGCAGCTATCATATATGATCTAGCTGATATACCACCTCCACTTCTTATAAAGGAAATGAAAGGGCCCAAACCATTTTACCCAACTCTCTCAACCTAATCACTTCCTGACACTCATGGCTCTCAGGGAAACAGAGATCCTAATTTTAAAAAAAAATTATAGAAAAGATAAATGCTGTGTACTGGCTGGGTGGCTTAGCAGTTTGGAGGTCATCCTGTGCAGCAAAAGGCTGTGGGTTCAATTCCCAGTCAGGGCACATACCTGGGTTGTGGGTTTGATCCCTGGTCAGCATGAGTACAGGAGGCAACTGATTGATGTTTCTCTTTCACATCCATGTTTCTCTCTCTCTTCCTCTCGCTCTCAAATTGATAAACATATCCTCAGGTGAGCATAAAAGAAAAAGATAAATTCTGTTATTAATTTCATATCACTAAAGTCGGAAAACCAAATTAAGATACAAATAAGGAAATCCTATGGCAACATTTGGTTGTCAGGTGGTTATACTAATCCAAAATATGCTTAAAATTGTTTAGATGATCATAAAAATGAAAACACAAAATCAAAAATTTTATTGAGACTTTGTGGATCCTCAGGTTTGAGAAAAGTTGTGGTTTTTTTTAAGTATATATATTTTTATTTCAGAGAGGAAGGGAGAGGGAGAGAGAGAGAAATATCAATGATGAGAGAGAATCATTGATTGCTGCCTCCTGCACGCCCCTGGGGATCAAGCCTGCAACCCAGGCATGTGCCCTGACCGGGAATCGAACCATGACCTCTTGTTTCATAGGTCCATGCTCAACCACTGAGCCACACTGGCCAGGTGAGAAAAGTTGTTTTAAGATCACCTTTATTACTGTGTCTGTCTTTTCTACATCCTTTGCCGCGCCTCCCCCCGCCCCCGCCTCAGGCTCACTGAACCCTTGGCTGTGCTGGCATGCCACAACTAGGTCTAGAAAAGAAGGCAAGATAAATTTTGTCGAGTCCTAAGAAAGTGTGGCACCTGACACAGAAACTTCTTTTTGAGAAAAAAAAAAAAAAGTAAGCTTTGTGATAAAAATAAAGTACAGCTTATTTTCACTCCTGAAAACTGGTTTACTGCAGTGGGATCAAGGGCAAATTTGTAATAACTACATGTGGCATAGAGCAATCATCACCCTTTCCCTATCTGAGATGCCCCCAAATGCTCTAGTGGAATTTTAAATTCTCTAGATTAAAAAGCCTTACGGAATTGGGAAAATTTCCTATGGCCAAATATATTTTAACTAATACCTTGTCACATATATTTAAATATAAAGGGGATGTGATTGCTTATATATCTCCCCATGAAAAATAAAGTGCTCTAAACGATTAGAAAGATCTGTCTGGTACTGTAATTTGGTATTTAGTCATTGCTATCACCCATTTCCTAAGAATTCACAGAAAGCATATGTTTTAAATATTATTCAACATAATTATTGATCTGTATACTTGTACAATTATGCAAAAGTTTCCTTTCATTATAGTTCTAACTGTATTTTAACAATATTGCAGGTATACCAAGGACTATAATATTTGTTGTTGTTGTTAATCCTCATCCTAGGATATTTTTTCCATTGATTTCTTCAGTGTGCTCGCAGATGCTCTAACCACTGAGCATACTAGCCAGGGCAAGACTATAA
The DNA here is from genome assembly GCF_964212035.1 of Myotis nattereri. Classification (NCBI taxonomy): domain Eukaryota; kingdom Metazoa; phylum Chordata; class Mammalia; order Chiroptera; family Vespertilionidae; genus Myotis; species Myotis nattereri. The sequence goes on along the minus strand of NC_138075.1, from coordinate 132,098,185 downwards.
TTGTAATCTCTTCTTTGGATTAGCTTTATATTTGCAACTTTAATAATTTTAATAAATTGCCTAACTAATACAAGAGCATTTTAAAATCAAATGACAAATCAGCTAAAACCCATCAGATTATTAAATGCATCTAAATAAGGTATGATTTTGGCCTTGGCTGGGTAACTCAGTTGGTTAGACCATCATCCCCATACACCAAGGCTGTGGGTTCAATCCCTAGTCAGGGCATGTACAAGAATCAACCAATGAATGCACAAGTAAGGAACAACAAATTGAAGTTTTCTTTTCTCTCTCTCCCTTCCTCTCTCTCTAAAATCAATCAATAAATTTAAAAAATACATAAGGTATGGTTTTTAATTTAGATGAATTGTTTTAAATAGGTGAAGTAAGTATATTTAGTAAAAGTTAAAGTGAACAATACTGTAAGTTTGTTAAAATATGGAAGTTTCAATTAATGTTAAATGCTATTTGAGCTCCGAATTTTTGAGCTGAAAGGAAATATGCAGATAGATTATTCAATCCCATGACTTCACTTTCCGATGCAAACACTGAGCCTTCCCTGATCCTTTGAAGGCCAGAGAGCCAGACTAGAACCCAGTCTCCCAACTCAGCAGGCAAGTGTTTCTTTTATTTCACCGTGGAGACGCTTACCATAAACATCACATAAGTTATCCTGCTGCCCATTAAGGTGGGGGGACTGTTCAGAGGTGGCATCCCTCATCGGCCTACGGAAGCAGCTGCCATTTTCTAGGACCAGAAAAGCTAGTGCCAACTCCACTGTTGACTGGGCAACATTTAAGTGCACTGTGCTTTGCTTTCTTAATCACAGAAATGAGGGCTTGGGTAATTTAGACTTCCCTACTTAAATTGGTTGTTACATGAAGAGGTAATAAAAATAACTCTAAAGCATACAGCATATCTAAGTGAAAACTAAATACTTAACAAAAACTGCTCTTACTATATTTATAACAAGGAGTAATAACCACTTTGAGTCATAATTAGGAGGGAGTATATATTAACTACTGTGTGTCCTTATAACGTCTGAACAAGAAACTGCAGGGGTACATCTAACAAGTTTCGTCACTTTTAAATTTTCCTAGTTTTTCACAACTTGTCTGTACATCGACCTAAGCCATATAGCAATTATCAATTGAGAACAAATTGGAACTCTATGACTTCACAAATCCACCATTCATTCCTAAACAGAGAGAAGTGCTAATGAACTACCTATGGTGTTGCCACCAGGATCTGAAAAATATGATATGGAACATCCTACAGCTGATGTATGCAGAGCATCAACCCTGCCAGACACTGTTCCCTAGCAGTAAAATATAGTGTCCTGGGTGACAGGTAAAATCTTCTAGTCTGAGCTGACCTTTAAAAAACAAACAAAAACCTATCAACTGGATTCTCCTGAATAAGAGATAGATCTTGCAACTAGGAGGGATGGGAAGAATTAATAAGTACATTTTTAAAGTACTGTATCATAAAAATTTTTGAAGAAAAAGTAATATACGCTATACCTAGAGAATAGTCTAAAGAAAATGCCCAAAAGTGCTGGCTCATAGTTTATTTTTAGGGGATAAAATTTTTTTTTTTTAGTTTTTTTTTTTTTTTTTTCTCCTTTGAGCTTATGTTTTGTCTGATTTTGGACATGGATTAATTTTGTTATATTTTTGAAAAGGTTACTTTTCATGGAAAATAATAATATGCTCTAGGGCTGTGGGAGGTAAGATACAATCATGCCCACGTGGAAAATGAAACAAGGAGACTTGAATTTAAGCGGGGGGAGTGCTAGAGATGGGAGTTGTGTCCTGCTCCTGGTTTACCGACTTAGAGGCCCAGCAAAGAGGGACAGAGCCTGGTGGGCCGAGGGACTGGGCTTTCAGACCTAGTCCTAGGGGGCAGAGCTGTACATGGTTCCTGCCCATTCCTAAGTTTATATTTGGCATGCATTCTCTCCCCGCAGTTTTCATTTCTGGATTGCATGTCTCCGTCTTAAATTTAAACAAGTATTGCTTTCAGTGTTTAATTACAATTTAATGTTAATACTACTTGCATTCCAATTAGCTTTTAGTTTTCACATCACGACAGTGCATCCAAGTTATTATGTCATTATAATCTCATGTTATAATGGTTTCATAATGCAAGTCCCTGCAGAGTTGAATTAGTAGTTTCCTATGGTAATCGCCCATCACTATAATATCATAATCGCATAGCACAGCCCCCTCATGCTTCCACTGCAATCATTTTGACATTGTAAGAGCATTTTAATAGTATTAGCATAGATTCTCCAGAGAAATCATCCCGTGTCACTGCCTTTCCATAGAAGATTAATTGTGATGGAGCCATGTTGCTATGATATGAAAGCTTTAAAAAAAAAAAAAAGTCGTACTCAGCAATAAAGCATTTCACTTCTCAAAAGGTCAGCGCATCTTGCAGGCATGTTCGCCACACGAGCCTGCACTGAATAGATGTCCTTTCACACGATGCACAGTCTTTGTTTTGGTTGGTGTTCCTTTTTGTTTGTTGGTTTAGGACTCACACTAGGAGAATAAATTAGGTCAGGCCCTCTCTGGTATTGCAACAAAAAGCAGACATGGCCCCTGTCTTCAAGAAGTTTACAGTTTAATCAGGTTTACAGCAAATGATATGCAGCATGTACGTAAAGGCTATTAAGACTCAGGATAAACCGAGTCCTGTGAAGTAATAGTACACAGGTGTAAGAGCAGCCAAACAAGCTTTGCCCGAAGACAGGATGTTTGATAAATGACTAAACGGTTAAAGATATTAAACAGAAAGACTGAGTGGCAGAAATAGTGTGTTATCAGGGTTCATATCAGGATTCATTCACCAACCTGGGAAGAAGGAGACCACCAAAGACACTGGCAGTGGGCACCGCCCAGCCCCACCCCCGGGAGGAAGCCAGAAGACAGGTTATGGCAGGAACCCCCTCTGCAGGGATCTGCACCGTTTTCAGTGTAGAGTGGAGGCCCCCGTTCTGGGGTCTGAAAAAGGGAAACCTTGGCTCTGAAAAGCACTGCCCAGCCCCCAGTACTCTCTGGTTTGGCGCTACGGCGTAAAACGGCTTTGTGTCCATGGCACATGGCACACACTGCAGACTGACAGGGAATTGTGTTCATTTGAGGAGCCTTTAATCCTCCAGCTCTCTCTGGAAACACCACAGGAGAACTGCAAAGGGCTTATCCTAACTCTCAAGGCACTAAAAGCAGGGGAGTTAACAACTGGCAGTCTCTGGAATTATTAAAGACTTGCTTGCCTTCTTGGTTACAGCAAATCAGCGCTCCGAGGGGTGATGGCTGCTAACTTTCCCTTCCTGGGCTGGTGTGTGCCTGGGGATCTCAGAAGTGCTCTGTGATTCAGTTTCCTTTAAATTGGAACACAATGAGGAGAAAGATATGCCCTTTCAGTGCTCACACCTACTGTACCAACAAGCTGTGGAGCAATATAAACTTATTACATAAACAAAACGAGCTGTCCTTCCTTTAGAAGTTATTTTTAATTTCACAGGTAAAGTCTGCAGTGCTTGCCACCCTCTTCTTCCTTGAATTCTTGTTTGAACAGCCCGTGAAATTACACTCTCTTCCTGGCCTATTCTTCACAGTAATTCATTTCATATATTTTTCATTGCGAATTCATATTGAAACTTACTTTTATTACATTAGAATATTAGTTTATATTAGTATTAGCTCTGTTATTATACACACTCACAGATTAAAAATAGAAAATATGGGATGTTTGACTCCAAGTGTACTAATCATAGGAACAGACATTTTATTTATTATGTAAAATATATTTTGACAGTGCTTAGAAAAATATCATAGTTTTCCTCTTTTATTCAAATATATTAAAGGCAACAGACATTATTCCTGATAATATTCAATAGGTTAATCTTTGATTTGCTATTAACAATAAATAGTTAGTAGCTACAAAATACCTTGAGTGCCACCAAAAATTAATGCTAACTACCTAATATTTCAAATATAGAAGAATGCATACAGGTGGGACAACACAATGCGTTCATGAACATGTCACTATTTTCCCAAGAGAAGGAAAAGCTGGAACTTTAACTATATGTGTATTAGTAGAAAGTTGATTTGCCAAAAGTGTGTCTTTGGGCAAATCACTTATTCTGTGGGCCTGTTTCCTCACTAATAAAACAAAGGATTGAATGAGGTGACCTCTAAAACTCCTTCCAGACGCAAGTTCGATGATTCCACGTGAAGAGGCATGAGATGACCTCTAAGTCACCCTTGCAGCAGCTTCTCCTTAGTTCACCTTGTTTACTAGTAACGTATATGTTAAATAGATGGGGACATATGTGTCTTAGAAAATCAGGCAGAACATGTCTCCATAAGGCTTGTGAAACCTATTGATATCTATCTCTACAGGAATTCTTTTCCTGATCTCCCATCAGGGCAAACTCTAACAAACTATATTACATATTTATTCCAAATCTCCGACTATTAATAACAGATGAATGAAATTAAAAATAACCAGAAGTTCCAGATGTTTACTTATCTATTATCACTCCTTTAAAAAATATTTTTTATTTAATTTTAGAGAGAGGAAGGGAGAGGGAGGTAGAGAGAGAAATATCAATCTGAGAGTCAAACATCAGTCGGCTGTCACCTGCACACGCACTATTGAGATTGAGCCTGAAATCCAGGCATGTGCCCTGACCAAGAATCGGATCGGCAACCTTTAGTGCAATGGGACAATGCCCAACCTACTGAGCCACACAGGCCAGGGCTATTATCACTCATATACTATGTATGAATATGAGTAAAATAGTATAAAATAAGGGTTAGATTAGCTCTCAAATAAATGACTGTGCAAGAAACTGAAAACTCTTGGCTATTTCCCAATTAACAGCTGAAACAATCCATTTTCTATCCATGTGTATGTGTATATATGTGTGCATAGACACATACTAGTACATATAAAGTTTTAATAGCTCCTAATCATCAAAGTGCAGAAACTATTCTGAAAATTGTTTTGTGCCAACTTTACAACTAAGAATTATTTTGTTCTTTTGTGAAAGGTGATATGTAAAAAAGTCAATAATCTGCTTGGTTTTTGTCAGTGTTTTCAGAAGGTGTGATCCATATCCTACTGGTGGTTCAAGCTGATTTAGGTGATACATATACATTTAAAAATGTCTTAAGTATGTATTTATTTTTATGTGTTTAGGGAAAAAAGTACTAAATATTATAAGCCTGTAATTTTATGGATATTATCACTTAGGATGAGGCTGAGATAAAACAGTGGGTAGGTTTGAAGAAAAATATTAAGTAATTAGTAGTAAAATTAGTACCTAGTCATAGTAAACACTCCTAAAGATGACATGAGATTGAATCAAATTTGACCAGTTTGACAGAAACATCAACCATGAGAAAGAATCATGGATCATATGCCCCCTATACATCCCACACAGAGGATCGAGCCCACAACCCAGGCATGTGCTCCCACTGGAAATCAAACCACAACTCGCAGATCTTAGATCCACACTCAACCACCGAGCCACTTTCCTTTAATGTTAATGTTGTGTATAATCACATTATGCATATATAATCACTGAACACATATTTTAGTCAAGGTATTACTCACACAAAAATAAAAATGAAGAAGTGAAAACGGGTTGACAAAACACTACCATCTCCCCTGTACAATGCACTATGAAAGCCTTTTACAATCCTGATTTGTTCTATCAAAAAGCAAAGGAATTTATAAATTAATCATTTTGACCTCATTGTAGCAAGAATAAGTAGCAAAGGTCCATGAAGTATCCTGAATGCTTGAAATTATATATGTTCTTTTATGTATTTTAAATCTTACAATTAAATGAAATTCAATAAACAAGAACATATAGAACTATAGTAAATCTTCATGGAGATCATTTTAAGCTTGGATCGCTTAGCTTGAAATATTTTGATGTTTGCACACTGATGGACAAACAGTGTAAAGACAGTGCCTTCGAGGAATGCAGAAGATCAAAAAGGGGCACTGCAGCTTGATTTTCAAGAAACTTCTCCCTCCCCAGACAAGTATGGCTGTAAATCAGTCTCAGTAATGTCGGTACTTAAAGGGCAGACTATTGACTACTTATGCACGGAGCTGCTCCAAACATCTAGTTACACAGGGAGAAAGAGGGCCACCTTCAAGATGTATTTTTCTGAATGATAAAGGGGCAAGTTCAAAGCAACACTAGCAAAAGGGAATGGACATCAGGCCTTAGACTTGCGCAGAAATGTGAGTGAGAGTCACAACTGAAGCCCAGGACAGTTCCTCATCCTACAGTGGCAGCTGGGAGAACTTGGATAGGTATCAACAGTGACAGAGCTTTGGAGTAATGTTCCTCTGAGGTACATGCAGAGGTCTTTCCTTGCCTAGTGTCTGCCAGTAAAGATCCTGAAATACCGGGGGATATTTGTGTAGAAAGCATTGGGCTGAAGGCATTCGCCAGGAATGGTGCTTGGAACAAGTGGCCTCTTCTTGAATTCCTGTGTTAAATCGAAAGGCTCCGAGGTTAAATGCTGAACATGGAGAAAACGCACGGGAAACTCAGGAGCTGGTAGAAAGGCGCCGACTTGTGATGTCATAGACATGCCATACACCAGGGAGCAACAAAAGCATGTGTCACGTATGTAATACCTTAATCAATAAAGAAATTTAAAAAAGACTAAATGAACTAAAAAATAAAAAAATAATAAAAATAAATAAATAAATAAACAAAACAAAAACGTGTGTTAAATAATCTAGTTCAAAACTAGCAAAGATGCTCTCATAGCCTTTCCTGGATAAGGGCTTCCACAGTACTTTCCTATGGAGCAGCTGATAGTAAAAAACAAATTCTACTTACACACGTCTTCTCTTACATACGCATGGAGGAGGCTGAATATTTCATTCATTCTTTTTTTAAATTTATGTTATTAAACTTTTTAATATGGATATTTTCAAAAGTTCACAAACAGAGAGAGAAGCGCATTGAACTCCTGTCTCCATCACCCAGCTTCAATAACAAATTCCAATTAAAAACTTTTTCAAGGGAAAAATAATGTTTTGCAGCTCATTCCAAACTATCAACCAATTATTCCAAGTATTATTCACCTACTCTTATATACCCACAATCCTGCAGTGGTTCTCAACCTTCTGGCCCTTTAAATACAGTTCCTCATGTTGTGACCGAACCATAAAATTTATTTTCGTTGCTCCTTCATAACTGTAATGTTGCTACTGTTATGAATCATAATGTAAATATCTGATATGCAGGATAGTCTTAGGCGACCCCTGTGAAAGGGTCGTTCGACTGCCAAAGGGGTCGCGACCCACAGGTTGAGAACCGCTGCTCTAAGGGCTTCTGGCTATTCATTTACTATGAGAAACACTGTTTTACAAATAGTCTGAAGGCACAGAGTGCTTTCCAGAATCAACTAGAGTACGCAGGGCGGATGTGGACAGGCAATGGTCAACTGAGCCCTTTGATGCTTTCATTCCCAATATTCCTTTAAATTTAAGAACTTTCCCAGCTTCTTAGGTTCATCATCTCTCTTCAGAGAGTCTCTGGCTGTTGTCATTTTAACATTTTCAGTGGATAATATGGAGGCAATAATGCACAACGCAATTAAGCAGTGTGAGCACCAGACGGCACCACCCAGGGGAGTCTGAGATAGGACCACAGTGTATTCTATATCTTGTTGTCCTTTCTGACGACCAGTATGTGGACTAATTATAGCAAGTTTTTGATTCAGAGAGGAAATTTTGGGTAAAAATATTTGCTACTTGTTATAGCAAGTATTTGGACAGTTGTTTAAATGGCAAGGGATACTTGATTATGGACATTTTATAACTCTACAGGGGTGGGCAAAGTAGATTTACAGTTGTAATACAAATAATAAAATAATAAATAATACAAGAATAAATTGTTTTGCATACTCACAACTGTAAATCTACTTTTGTCACCCCTGAATAGAATTAATTTAATAAAGTTTCTTCAGTTTTTATCTAATCATGTCAGTGTTTTAAGTCACAGATATAATGTTTTCCTCTTAATAATGTTAAGGAGAAGTTCCTAAACGAATTTGACTGTTCAAAGACTTTCAGTCATCAGTTGCTTGCTCAAATTTGATAATTAAAGAAAATAATTCTTTAATGGTACTTTCTGGAGACCATTATTATTAAGGGTTGACTTGTGAATTTCCTAAATTCATATGTTGAAGCCCTAAGCCCCACTACCTCAGAGAAAGACAAGTGTCACATGATCTCACTCATATGTGGAATCTAATGAACAAAATAAACTGATGAACAAAATAGATCCAGAGACAAAGAAGCATGGAACAGACTACGGAGTCTCAGAGGGAAGGCAGGGGTGGGTCGGTGAGAAGAGATCAACCAAAGAACTTGTGTGCATATATGCATAATCCATGGACACAAACAATAGGGTGGTGAAGGCCTGGGGTTGGAAGTGGGGCGGGCCAGTAGGGGTCAATGGGGGAAAAAGGGATACATATGTAATACTTTCAATAATAAAGATTTTTTTTTAAAAAAAGAGGTTATTACATTTAAAAAGAGGCTGTTAGAGTAGGTCCTAATCCAGTATGACTATTTTGTGACTTATAATAAGGGATTAGGAAACAGACAGAAATAAAGAGAAGACCATGTGAGGACACAGGGAGAAGGGGGCCATCTGCAAGCCAAAAGGAGGGGATTTATAAGAAACCAACTCTATCAACACCTTGATCTTGGACCACTAGCCTCCAGAATTATGAAAAAATTAATTTCTGTTGTTTAAGTCACCAGCCTATGACACTTTGTTATGGCAGCCTATCAAACTAATACAGTCAGTAAGGGAGGTTGTCTGATTCAAGCTATAGAGTGGCCTTTAACTATGCCTGGAGGCTCTGGGTTCATAAAGTGAGTAGCAAATTTGTTGAAAGGGCCGGCCAGGCATATGCAATGTAATGCAACCCTTTTTGACAGATTTTTATGGCAATGAGGTGGGGTGATAGCTCATTGCCTGGACTCAGAGTAAATAAATCCTTATTGCTGTTATTTGTCAGGGCCTAATAGGAAATCTTGCTGAAAAGTTAGGCACATTCCACAAAGGACATATGTAGAAGCTGTGTAATGTGAGATACTTCTGATTTGGGGGGGATTCCCACTTTATATTTCCTCCAAACTTTTAGAGACCAAGACTGATAACATTTAACTTTTCAATATATAAGGTAGTAGATAAGACATAGAAATGCGACGGTATAAACATGATGACCTTGAGAGTTTATGAAAATATATTAAATATTTCAGAAATCAATATATATATATATATATATATATATCTTTGGAAATAATAAGCTATATTAAGAAAGAATTCGCTGTTGTTACATAATAATAGCGAGGATTTTGTGGCTGCAGTGGACTTTCAATTATACAAAGTAGCATTAAATTAACAATATTTACCAATGTTCTCTTTGAAATGCCTTTCAAACACTAAGTAATTACCCAATTAAGCTATTGTAAGATAAGCTGTTATTACTCTGGATTTAGTGAAAAGGACTAACCATGACTATTTTGAACAGTTTCTGTGAAGAACGACTCAGCGTTTACTGATCACAACTGTGATAACACCCTACCTGTAGGGAACAGAAAAAAACAAAGGTTGTTTAGCTAAGTGAACTCAAGGGAAGACAGAGGATGATTAAGAACTAAAAACCATGACGAGTGAGTGAAAGCAGAGAATTTAATATGCACTGCAGAGACCACAATCGGCAGGAGGCTATTTATGAGCACTGCCAATATTCAGTGCTGCACGCTGACAATGGAGGATCTTTGGCCATGCCCTGAACAACATAATTCATCACACCAGCGCTTGGGGCAGTCACGTCCAAGCAATTTATCATCATCGTATCACTTGTGTGACTAAGAGAAGGGGAGAACTTTGATTGTTAACCTCGAGGGAGAGTGGATTTATAACCAACATCCCTAAGAAGGCAGGATGGCACTGCCCACAGCTAAATGCTCCTGCTTCACTTCTGTTTAAGTCAAACTAACAGAGTGAATGCATTTCCTCCAGGACGTTGAGAGCAAAACCTAGGTCTGACACTCTTAGATTCAAAATTAAATAGCCAGGAAATCACATTTAAAATACTCTTTGAATCTGCTTTTAAAAACATTAGTCAATGGTAACTATGAATGATTTATTTCAAATGTCCTTTGGTGACAAAATAATTTCTGAAATGTACCAATTGATAACTACATCTGGGAAGAATTGTGTCTTAATAATGAGCCTGTGAATATTCCTCTATAGTGGAAAACATAGAAGGATGCTAAAAATTAAAGAATATATATGTGTGTGTGTGTGTGTGTGTGTGTGTGTGTGTGTATGTATATATATGTATATGTATATATATGTATATATATGTTTTCAAAATAAAAATCAAAGCCTCAATTCCTATCCTATCCCTTCTGGGCATTGAACCTTTATATATTTTCACTTTCATACTAGCTGCCCTTACAGAATGTAATTATACATCTAAATGTCATTTTTGTGACCTTTAATTAAAATTATGAAGCTGACTTGGGCATCATGGAAACAAGTGAACCTGCTAGTTCACCAACAGTAAGAGGAGCATTAGCCATAAGAGCAAGCCTTGCATAGTATCTACCCTCTTAGGTTCCCAAGGTGTCTGGTAAATGGGAGACCAGTAATCTTGCAGTCATGTGGCTCAGACCTATCTATATATATAAAAGCCTAGCGACCATTATGGCAGAATGACCTGAACGACAGGTCGCTATGATGCTCACTGATGACCAGGGGGAAGATGCTTGATGCAGGAGCTGCCCCTGGTGGTCAGTGGGCTCCCACAGCGGGAGTGACACTCAGCCAGAAGTAGGGCTCATGGCTGGTGAGCACAGCTGAGGCACTTGAGCCTCTCCCGCCTCTGGCAGGCTCAATCTCCAGCGAACAGACTGCAGTCCCAATGCCCGGGCGGTGGGGGTGTAGCTGGAATGACCACGGACCAGCCGCCTCCCGCCCCTGGAACTCTCCCTTTGGACCCTGCGGCTGCACCGGCTGCACCTTACCCCTTAACTATTGCCCTCTGGGTCTTCGGATACGAGCTTGGGAAAAACCCACAGAGGCGCTTCATGCACATACTGCCTGGGCTGGCCCCCATCTTGAGAGGAACGTAGGTAAAGTCCAGCCCAATGACCGACACCCACACGTGCCCGCGGGCGAGCCCTTTGCAACTTACACCTACCACCTGGCCCCATCTCCTAGAAAGGTCGGCGTCCTGGCACTGAATACCCGTTCCTGGATCCCTGCAGAGTGCTAGTTGGCTCCGGTGGGCGGAGGGGAACCAGCAGGTACTGGCCTGACTTGTTAGGTTCAGGCAGCCCCACACTTGGGCCGTGAGTTGCGTGGAAAAATCACCCCATACCCTGCAAGTACAATCTACTGCGACCGTGGAATGTTCGCATGACGGGGGCAACCGTGATACCTATGCCGGCCTCCTGGAGCTGCCCCTTAGGCATCAGGGCCATGTTCCACCCCTTAGCTATTGCAGTGTTCCTTCGGTTGCTGAACTGAAATACTAAGAACACGCCTTACCCGGAGGTGACCAGCCTCTCCCTCCTTCCTTCCTACCACCCCCAGCTGCCACTTCCAAGCCAGGCAGTCCCCACCTCCGGAGAGAGTCCCGGAAAAGGTGAGAAAATCTCAATCTCATGAGTGGGTCTCCCATGCGTGTTCAAGGCCCAGCCCATTGCTCCCTTCCCGGGCCTGGCTGGCATGCGGGCTCCCACATTCCCTGAGGATCCCTGGTGGCTCCCCCAGGGGGGTGGGCCCATGGATAGCGGGTACCAGGAGACGGACACCCTTCAGTGCTGGTACCGGCCCTGATGACACCCACAGCTGAGCCAGAAGTTGCTGCGAGGCACATACCCCATACACCTATAGGTACAATCTCCAGGGAAGGGATGAAGTGCGGATACTCAGAGTAACTGGGACGAGCCTGATATAGCCACCGGACTCCTGGAATTCTGCTTGGGCATCGAGATCAAGTCTCATTCTTTTCCAATTGCCCCGGAACTACAGAGGAAGGCAGCAATATAAAAGTAGCCACAAGGTGGTGACTCACAATCAGGGCAAAAGTCAGAGAGATGGATCTGAAGGGTGGGGGCATGGGCGAGAGAGCACCCTCTCCCTCCAAGATCCTGAACTTTGTATTGTTCATGTTGGAGCGTCTCTTATCAGGCTCCTCTCGGTGGAAAGCATCCATCATGACCCAAGGTGTCCATTGGGGACCTCCCGGCTGGTAAGGCATGATCCTGGCCTCAGAAGGGACATTTGGAAATATTTTTTTCAGGAAGCTGTGGGGAGAAGGACAGACTCCCCATGCGACTTCCTGGCGGCTCACTGGGATGTGGAAACTCCCATTTCCTTTCAATGTGCACGAATCCATGCACTGGGCCACTAGTCTTAGTATATTATTCAGGATAAGCTAGGGTGTGCTGCATTAACAAGCAAATCTCTAAATCTGAGGGACTAAACACAATAAAAGCTTATTTCTAGCGCACATTATGTATCTTACACAGAGTGACAGGGGGATTCTGCTCACTGTCTTCATCCCATGAACCAAGTTGATAGAACAGCTATGATCTAGAAAATTGGTGGCCACTCTAGAAGAGGGAAAGAATGTGTGACAAATCTCTCACTGGCTTTTTTTTTTAAAATATATTTTATTGATTTTTTACAGAGAGGAAGGGAGAGAGATAGAGAGATAGAAACATTGATGAGAGAGGAACATCGATCAGCCGCCTCCTGCACATCTCCTACTGGGGATGTGCCCGCAACCCAGGTACAAGCCCTTGACTGGAATGGAACCTAGGACCCTTCAGTCCGCAGACCGACGCTCTATCCACTGAGCCAAACCGATTTCGGCCTCTCACTGGCTTTTTGTTGTTAATCCTCACTCGAGGATATTGTTCCATTGATTTTTAGAGAGAGTGGAAAAACAGAGAAACATCTATGTGAGAGAGATGCATCAATTGGTTACCTTCTGGCCAGGGATGAGCCTGCAACTGAGGTACATGCCCTTGACTGGAATCGAACTTGGGACCCTTCAGTACGCAAGCTGATGCTTTATCCACTGAGCCAAACCAGCCAGGGATCTCTCACTGGCTTTTACAGCTTCTACCTGCAAGGAACATATGTCACTCCTCCTATATCTTATAGATGGAAGCAAGTCACATGGCAATGTCTAATTGGGAGGGGAAAGAGAAATGGTTAACACTCATGACTCCCATTATGAGCAGGCAGAGGTATTTATACTCAGGTTGACATTGTTCTCATAAAACAGGTAATCAGAACCACAGAGCCAGTTTGTGCCAGGTGGTCAGTTAGAAACAGGTCATTTATTTTCCTTCTTCCTTTTTTATTCTAAGTGAGCAAGGGATGTCTATGAATGAGAAGGCTTTTTATTTTTAATGAAATTCTTTAGAAATCCCTGGACCACTGAAAATACATTCTAAAGAGCTAAAGAAAACAAAGGAAGGCCTTATCCGGTAAATGGAAAATATATTCAACAACCATCTCAGGTCCTCCTATTAACAGTGAAGTTCCTAGCACCCCTGAGCAGGACATAGCTTAATCAGGAACTCCCAGTATTGTTAGTATATGGTTACTGGGGTATCCTATCTAATAAAGAGGGAATATGCTAATTGACTGCCCCGCCCTCAAAGATGGTGGCACCCACAGCAAATAAGGAGGGAATATGAAAATTGACTGCCCCCGCCCTCAAAGATGGTGGCGCCCACAGCCACAAGATGGTGGCGTCCAGTCCCCTCAGCCCCACCAGGGTGGCAGGGGGGCGGCCCAGCCACTCTGCACACCTGCCTCCAGAGTCCCCAGTCCCCTCTGCCCCCCAATCGCCCAGCGCCGCCCAAGGCTCAGGTAACCAGCGCCGGCCAAGGCTTGTGCTGCTGGTAGTGGCAGCAACAGAGGTGTGATGGGGGCGTCGCCTTCCCCTGATCTCCAGGTCACCTCCCACCCCTGAGGGCTCTCGGACTGTGAGAGGGGGCAGGCTGGGCTGAGGAACCCGCCCCCCCCCCTCCCCCCCCAGTGCATGCACTGGGCCTCTAGTCTATAATAATAAAAGCCTAAGTGACCATCGCAACTGTATGGATGACCGAACAGGCTGCATGGGGCAACCAGGCTGGCAGGGGGGTTAGTGAGGGACAACCAAACGACTGAACAAGCAGGCTGCATGGGGTGACCAGGCTGGCTGAGGGTTTAGTGAGGGGTGACCAAAGGACTGAACAACAGGCTGCTTGGGCAACCAGGCCTGCAGGGGGGGCAGTTGCGGGTGACCAGGCCAGCAGGGCAGGCATTTAGGGACAATCAGGCAGGCAGGCAGGCAGGTGAGCAGTTAGGAGCCAGAGGTCCCGGATTGTGAGAGGGATGTCCAACTGCCGGTTTAGGCCCAATCCTGGGGCCCGATCCGAGGGGTCCCAGATTGGAGAGGGTACAGGCTGGGCTGATGGGACCCTCCGCCCCCCTGCACAAATTTCATGCACCAGGCCTCTAGTCTATATGTATATATAAAAGCCCAGCAACTGAATGGCAGAACAACCAGAACGACCCATCAACCAGTTGCTGTGATGCACACTGACCACCAGGGGACAGATGCTCAACACAGGAGCTGCCCCCTGGTGGTGCTCTCACAGTGGGAGTGCCACTTGGCTGACCAGGATGAGTGGCGCTCCTACAGCGGGCCAATCTCCGCAGGCCACGTCCCTGACCAGTGCACGAATCTGTGCACCGGGCCTCTAGTTTAAGATGTTTGAAGAGCAAGACTCCATATATAGTAACATAAAGCATATGGAAGCAAAGATGGACATTTTCCAAGGTCAGTAGTTTCTCCCATGCTGTACAGTTCATTATTTTGTCTTCAAGGTAAATTTCTAACAGCAACCTCTGAAAGCCTTACATAGGGATTTTCTACCTTCTACTACTACCCCAGGGAGCTATGGCCAAACATCAGACCAAGGGGGCACTAAGTACATAAGCACAGACTTTTCAAAACTTTAAATGCTCTATCTGTATATGTGTCCTCTTGTTCTTTACTCCTATCTGGGTCAACATTTAACTATTCATACTTTATTTAAGTTATGTTAAATTGCATTTTTTAAGAAAATATTTTTATTTCAGCCATATTCAAGGTATTTCCTACCCTTCAGGGGAAGAGAAACTTGTCCAGTGAAACCTGTCTTTCAGTTAAGTCACTCCCAGAATACACACTGTCCTGGTCCCCCTCCCTCCTCACTGCTTACTGGCCATCTTCCTTTGATGGCTTCTCTTCACTGGACCTCTAAATGTCGGGCTCTTCGATTGGTCCAGGGCCCTCTTCCCCTCCCTGGGTCCTCTTGTACATTTCTAACAGCTTCATATATCATGATGACTTCCAAATAATTATCTGCAGATCAGATCTCTGGGTAGATTATACCCAACAGCTTCCCTTTGGATATCTCCTATACCAGTGGTCGGCAAATTCATTAGTCAACAAAGCCAAATATCAACAGTACATGATTGAAATTTCTTTTGAGAGCCAAATTTTTTAAACTTAAACTATATAGGTAGGTACACTGTTATTAACTTAATTAGGGTACTTCTAAAGCTTAGGAAGAGCCACACTCAAGGGGCCAAAGAGCCGCAGTTTGCCGACTATACCTTCTAGTAGGCAGCCTCTACAGTGGCCCCAAATAACTCCTGCCCTTTCCAGAATTCACATCCTCCCACACCTCATCAGGGACAGTCTGGGTGACCAACAGGATACAGCAGAAGTGATGGTGTGCCATGTGGAGATTAGGTTAAAACATGGTAGCTTATACCTTGGGTTTTCTTTCTCTCTTGGATCATTCACTCTGGGGGAAGCAGACCTATGGAGAGGTCCATATAGCAAGGAAATAAAGTCTCTGGCCAACAGCCAGCTGGTCTGTCAATAACCGCGTGAAAAAGCCAAAAGCAGATCTTACAGTAGTGATGGCGAACCTATGATACGTGAACTCATTTTATTGGTTGATTTTTCTTTGTTAAATGGCATTTAAATATATAAAATAAATATCAAAAATATAAGTCTTTGTTTTACTATGGTTGCAAATATCACAAAATTGCTATATGTGACACGGCACCAGAGTTAAGTTAGGGTTTTTCAAAATGCTGACACGCCGAGCTCAAAAGGTTCGCCATCACTGTCTTACAGCTTGGCTGACAGCTTGACTGTAACCTCATGAGAGACCCTGAGCCAGAACCACTCACAGAACCTGGGAGATAATACATGTTTGTTTTAATCTGCTAAATTGTAGGGAAATTGTTTTAATGTAGTAATAGATAACTAATCTACACACCATGACTTAATAGGTACCAAATAGAACTTTCAGTTTCTCCTACCCCAACCCCCACTTTGTCTTCCCAGCCTTCCTCTTCTTAATTGATTTAATATCTATACAGTTTCTGAGCCAGCAGACTGAGAGTCATCCTTGATTTCTCCTTCTTTCACTACCACATCCAATTCATCAGCAAAATCTATGAATCCAAACCCAAACCATTTATTAAATCCATTCATACAAGATAATGTATTAAGAGTCCACATCAGGTGCTGGAGAAACAACAGTACACAAGATATGCAAACCCTGCTCTCCTGTAGCTGACATTCTCATAGGAGGGCATAAATAACAATTTATAAATAAAATATGCATTACCTCCTATGGAAATAAGTAGTATGGAGGAAAGCCTAGTGACTAGGAGGATGAGGAGGGCCAGGATGTTCCTGAGTGTTAGAATGTTATTATAAATAGAGTTGTCAGGAAGGCCCCACCGGTGAAGTGATACTTAAAAACTCCAAATTCTGGCCCTGACCTGTTTGGCTCAGTGGATAGAGCGTCGGCCTGTGGACTGAAGGGTCCCGGGTTCGATTCCAGTCAGGGGCATGCACCTTGGTTGCGGGCACATCCCCGGTGGGGGGTGTGCAGGAGGCAGCTGATCGATGTTCCTCTCTCATTGATGTTTCTAACTCTCTATCCTTCTCCCTTCCTCTCTGTAAAAAATCAATAAAATATATTAAAAACAACAACAACAAAAAAAACCCTCCATATTCTGTGTCCACTGCCCCTACTCTAGCCTGTGCCACCATCAACCCCCCTGTGGATTCATCGTAGCCACCTTCATGTCACTCCCCTGCCTACTGTGGCTTCCCATTGCTATTAGATGAAAATCTAGGGTCTTTACTAGACACAAATAGCCCTTCACAACATGGTCTTACCCTCTGTTTCCAACTTCATCTGGAACGAATCACGCGCTACCCACAAAGACCTTCTGGCAATTTCTAGGCCATGCTCTAATTTTTCATGCCTCCTTTGCCCTTGCAGGGCCCAGTGCAGGAATAAACATCGCTAGGTCCATCTCATTCTTATAAACCAGGTCTTGGTGAGGCCTCTTTTTACCACCTTAACCAATGTGCCCCCCCACCCCCACACACATACACCCCATGTTTCTCATCATACTCTCTGTTAACCATTTGCAGCTGTTTGTTAATTAACTTGTTTGTTGGTTCCTTCCTTGTTTCCTCAGGCTCCTCTGCCTCCAACCAGAATCTGAAGTCCAAGGGGAACCCTCACCTGGCCTGCTCTCCATCGGAGCCCCAGTGCGATCGTGGCACACGTTGCGTATTTATTGAATGAATCAGCTGACCCCTCCTGACCACCCTGTAATTTCTACACCAAATGTGGCCAACAATAGCATTAACTGGTAAAAGCAGAATCTTATTTTCACGCATCTATAGATTTTTTTTTTAGATCTAGGAGATACCAGAGATCAATTATGTTCCTAGGAAAGATAAGGAACTTGTACAAAGTCAGGAACTGGAACCAGAACTAGGGTTAGGCTGTACACATGGGTCCAGCGTTCTTAAAACCAGCAACCTCTCTGACTGCTTATCTACTTGTGAAAAATAAAGTACAGGTGGCTAAGGAGGAAGAGCACAGGCTTTGGAGTTAGGAATACATAAATTTTTTCTCTAAACTTTCCAGCAGCGTGGCCTCACTTCTCTGTGCCTTACCTTCCTTCAACAAGGGACTATCTGGTGGGGGCTGTGGAGAGGATTCAGTTAGAGCTCAGAGAACCCTGGTGCTTGGGTTTTACCAACTGTCAACCAATACAGGCCTGGGCATTTCTATTCTGATTCTAAGATCAGGGGATAGCAACAAAATGCACTTTGCTATTTTATTCCAAATACCTATGTTACACATATCTTGGTAAATTTTATAACATAAAGCAACCTCTAGCCTCCACAAATGAGGAAACATTTCATAAAGCAGCACCTTGTAAATTTTGTGTTTGAATGATCTTTTTTTAAAAAATAATTAAGTTGCTACCTTGCTATCAACAGCCAGCAAGTTGTCTAATCTTTGCAGGATGCACAGAGATTTCTTTTTGAAGGGGCTGCTTATTTCTGTGGGATAGCTGAGGACACCCGCCCTGTTCACGTAAAATAAAATGTAACAGGATAAGTAGGTTTCCTAAGTCTTAGGGCTCTTTTCTTACTGACACTCCCTCTGCAGACAATGAATCCATTATCCTGTAGGCTAGGAGTACATGCTTGTCAGTGTCCGCCACTGGAGCGGTGGTTTGAGGACAAATGGACTCCTGGTTCTACCCAAGGCACAAGCTTGTATCTGTAAGCGGGCTCAGCGGCGCCACCGCACCGCCGCCAGCATGTCCCAGCCTGGCAGCGGTAAATGCCACGCTCCTCCGGTCGGAAGGCGCACCTACCGTGCCTGCAATACTTCATGGCACCAGCACCATGAAGTGGTAAAACACCAGGTGTGGCAGAGCCCAAGGCTGTGATTATTAAAGGCGGCCCAGCCCGGAGAGGCGCCCCTCGCCCAGCACGGCTGCCCCGAGGGGACCTGGAGCGTTCCGGAGACGGAACAGCCGAGCGCTGGCCGTGCGGGCCCTCGGGCCTCCCTCCCGCCGGGCGCCCCGCCTCGGGTCCAGGCCAGCGCTGGGCGGGACCTTAACACTTCGGGGCACCCGACCCTCCGAGCCAGGCCGGCCTCCCAGACCTCGCTCAGCTCGCCGCCCAGGGCTGTGCAGCTCCCGCGAGCGAGCTCGGGGCCAAGGCAGCAGCACCGGGCCCAGGCGCGGCCGGCTTCCGCCTCCGCGGGGCTCCCTGCGGGACGAGGGCGCAGAGCTGAGCCGCGATCCCGCGCGGGGCTCCCGGCATGGCACCCCACCCTTCCTACCAGGCCCACGGCTCCCGCGCCCGCTCTGGCTCCCAGGACCTTCCCTCTTCTCCAGGAGCGCAGCCTTCTCCACGGGGACCCTCAGCAAGGCCCCAACTTCCCGGACCGTGACCTTCGCCCCCTTCCCTCCCACCTCACCCTCCCGGCCGCCTTCTCCCCGCCCTCAGGCCCCCGGGTGGTGTCCCCGGCCAGCCACGCCCCTACGGGCCCCAGGCCACGCTCCGCGGTCTCAGCCACGCCCCACCCTGAGAGTAGGCCCCGCCCAGGGAGCCGCGGGGGTGAGGGGGCCTCCTTCCCCCTTCTTTCCCCCGCCCCCCCACATACACACCCCACCCCCTGGAGGCCAAGTCTGGGCTCCAGCTTGCTGGCACCCCGTCCTACCCCAGGAGGGGACAGCAGGCTGTAGCTGCAAGATGTTCCAAGTGTCTGTGCTGGGAACCCACTTTCTCTGCACAAGAGTCTGTTGTCCATAGTCCCCAAACACCCTGGAGGGAGAGGTTTCCCACCTCTGTCTAGTGCCCCTGAGCTGCATGGGCCAGGGGCTAGATCCCCAAGGGCAAAGGAAGCAGCTACATTCCCCCAGGCCCCAGTTCTCTGCAGAAAAGCCAGGAACACACAGGCGTCAGTCGCTCCAAAAACCCTTCCAGTTTTCTCCAAGGGTAACACGTCAGAGGGGCTGCCCTGGCAACTGGGTGTCATGAACAGGATTTGGGCTTCTTTATCCACCGTCTCTTGTGCTTGGGCTTGAGGTTTCTCGTGTTTAAAATAGAGCAGCAGAGCATGTGCACTGGCCCAGCATGGCATGCAACTGAAGTCGGCTTAGTGGCTACGAGTGAGTCTGTCTGCAAAACACCGTGCTAGGATCAGTTGCCAAAATATGGAGTGACACCTTTAAGTGTTACAGTGGATTCAATTAACTTTATCCTGAATCTGAGGAAAAGAGGATGGACCTTCAGTTGTCATTTGAAAGGAAGGTGGGCATTTAATAATAATGTATGGTATTTCCTGAGGCCAACTCTGCTAGGCTTTATAACAGGTACTTTGTGTATGGTATCGTGTTTAACTTTTAGAATAACCTTGTGTGTGTGTGGGATCTCTCTTTCCTCCAATTACGGACACAAAAACAGTTTTAGAGAGAGCTGCCCGTGCAAGGCCAGGACTAGACCCCAGTTTGGTTGATGTCCCTCTATCATATCTTTTTAGCAGAGAGCAGGCACTTTGATAGGAGCCTAGGGAAAACATTAATATAGTTAAGTCAGGAAAAAGAGGGGGGAAAAGGATATAAATGTTTTATTTTGTGTGGGTTCTTTTTGGTGTTTTTTTTCTCTTTCTGTTTGTTTTTTAAGAAAAGTGAAAGTATAAGTAGTTATAAAGATGTTGGCTGGTAAGGGCTAGGCAGGGAGAAAATATTGAGTGAGAGCAATTGTCCTAAAGAATGTGGCTGCTTACATCCTAGACAGGGAAGGGGATAAAAACAGGCCCAGAGGTGGGGGAGACAAGAAAAAAGTAGTGGTTAAGAACTCCAGAGGGATGAGTATTGAGACAGTTGAATATTACGAGGAATGGCTGGGCTTATACTGAGATTGTATAGTGAATAGATGGATCGAGGGAGCCTTCTAGAGCAATTTCAGTGTAGGCTACCGCTTAGATTACCAGCACTGCAGCCACAAAGCCGGATACATGTCTACTTGACAATGGTTGTTAAAGAGAGGCCGAAACATCCATTATTTATAATGTTATGTATTTTACTAGCCCTTGCTGCCACACATGAAATTATACACAAGATTTGTGTTAAAAAAAAATGACTTTGGTTTTTCTTTGTGGAAGTTACTAAATTCTCCACTGCCCACTTTGCGTCCGTTGTGCAAGATTTGTGATGGATTTTCCCTTCAGGCTCTTATTTCTATGGCTTTCCTCCTTAAAAACATAGTGTTAAAGGGGAACTGGTCTAGATTTCACTTCTCTTTGACAGAAGTAACTTCAAAGAAACCTCAAATTAATATGCAGGAGTTTTATTTCAGGAGCTGCATCAAGCTATTGTGAACACGTGTTTTCAAACGAGGGGAGAGAAATTCATGCAAATCCAATGTACAACAGTGAAAATATTTGATAGCATATAGCATTTGAGTACACACTGTAACTCCATTTCATATCATAAGTGGTTTAAATATTACTATTAGGTAAGCATCACATGCTATCCTATTTAAAAATAATTAAAAAATAAACATTCTATACTACTGGTCCCCAAATCTACTAGCCCTGAGGTCGGGTAGGCAAGAACAGATAAGAGGGATCTTTTATTAGGTGCTGGTGTCAAAACTGGCAATCTGGCCTCAAGCCTTGTGCCCAACTTCATTATTCAGCCTTTCTTCCTGGGAAAGCTTAGCTTGGACATATGTTTTGAACCCTGGACTATCAATGTCTGTGATGAAATAGCCGAGTTAAAAATCACATCATTAAGGAACCAAAGGTTTCCAAATGAATCTCTCAGTTTCAGGGTTCTCTCAGGGTTCAGTTCAAATGCACTCTCTTTTCCACAGTCCCCGCCTTTCATCTTCATCGTGTGTTTGAATTTTCACAGTCCCCGGACGGACCCAGAAACATAAAATTGGTGGAGAGAATGAAATCAAAACCAAACATGCAAACCCCCTCACCGTTTGGGTTAAACTTCTGGAAAGCACTCAGGTTTTCATCACAGAGTTAGTTCTTTTAATATAACAGAAAGAGTCTCTACAAAAAAATCTGGAGAAGGCAAAACATAAAGTAATCCAGATAATTTGTCAGATGAGCAGCAGAAAAATGCACTACAATATCATCTTACTGTCAGGTGTTAATTGTTACCTGGAAGCTAAAATGACAGTGCTGCAGAGTTTCCTGCTTAAATTTTTAGCCATGGCGTGGTAAACCATTCCCATCATTTCTAGGAAATGGAATAGATACCAATGTCACAAGGGGGCTAAGGCACTTGAAAAACACACATTTTTCTATCAAATTCCTATTCATTAAACCACCCAGAGAATACAACTAACTACTCAATATATTTTATTACTGCACTTAGAGGCAAAGGAAAAATAAAATTTAGAACTATCCTAGTTTTTGAAGAACAACATTGGAAACACATAATCCCCCAATTCAAGGAACCTCTTATGGGGACTATAACGTTACAGATGAGTCACTACCTTTTGTAGAAACCGATTACAAGTTTGTCTTTAAAACTATTCTGACTTATAGCTGCTGTGGAAAACAGTAGAGCAGTTCCTACAAAAATTAGACATAGACTTACCAATTGAACCAGCAACTCTGCTTCTGGCTATATATATCCAAAAGAAGTGAACGCAGAGACTCACATATGTGTACACCCTGTTCATAGCAGCATTATTCACAACAGCCAAAAGGTGGGAACAACCCAAGTGTCCGTTAATGGATGAATGGATAAACAAATGTGGTAGGTCCATAAAGTGGAAGATTATTTAGCCTTAAAAAGGAATGAAATTCTGATAATGCTACAACTTAAATGAATCTTGAGGACATTATGCTAAGTGAAATAAGCCAGACACAAAGGAAAAATATTGCATTATTTCACTTGTAGAAGTGCCTAGAGTGGTCCAATTCATAGATACAGAAAACAGAGTAGTGGTTACAAGAGACTTGAGGGAGGGTGAATGGGGAGTTAGTGTTTAATACATACAGATTTTCAATTTGGAAATAAGAAAAAAAGTGAAGATGGATGGTAGTGACATTAACCCAACAATGTGAATGTACTTAGTGCCACTGAACTGTACTCTTAAAAATGGTTAAAATAGTAAATGTTATGTATATTTTTTCACAATAAAAAATATTTAGACTTTAGATAGCTGTTTGCAAATAACTTGTAAAAAGTTGACTTGAATTTGGCTGCTTATTTCTCACTAGATTTGCTAGTATAAATAAGTCATAAATATAAACTACATTATTAATTTTAAAAATGTTTAAATTATGCCAGCATTAGTTTTAAATACTTTTAAATTAAATTGCCTCTTTTTTTTTTCTTGACTGAACAATTTATTTTGGTATTTGTGACAGACAAAAAGGTATTTGATGGTTAGATGCTCACTAAACCCACTTCCTCCTCCTCCTCCTGGGCACATACCTACACCAACAATTCCCAACCTCCTTGCAGGTAGGGGCAGTCCTTCAAGTGCCAGCCATTGGAGTGTGGCAGAAGTGACATGTGCCTTCCAGAATTGGCCCATTAAAAAACCTCCCACCCACCCATCATTCTCCACTCTCTCTCCATTCGTGGGCAGGATGGAAAGAATTCCTAGCCCTGGAGAATAGAGCTACAGGAGAGAGGGGACATATCTGAATGGTCATCTGAGCAGGCCCTCTACCTATCCTAACTTTGAGAAAATGTGAATGAAAAATTAACTGTTATTGTCTAAGCCACTGAGATGTGGGGGTCATTTTTTTACAGTAGATAGCTTACCCTGATTAATACAGTATTTGTGCTGGTAAGGGAATTGG
This sequence comes from Myotis nattereri, assembly GCF_964212035.1. Lineage (NCBI taxonomy): Eukaryota > Metazoa > Chordata > Mammalia > Chiroptera > Vespertilionidae > Myotis > Myotis nattereri. Next base: position 132,074,365 of record NC_138075.1, on the reverse strand, counting down.
ATAGTTCCCTATGCAAATTGAAAGCCATCCTCACTTAGCCAGTCGCTGATAATATTAAATGGCTTCCATGATGCTTTCAAATCCTTAAGAGAGTTATGGAAGTGTTAGAGGCATCTATTAGCACATAACAATGTGATTATTGATCTTTAACAAAAACAGCGCTGAGAGATAAATTAAACAGAATAAAATTAAAACCAAAAAAGTTAGCAGGACAGCTATTCATTCACTGTGAAGTTCAAGCATGTGTGTCTATGAAGAATACCAAATGGTAGTTTTCTCAGTGTTGAAAAACAAAACAATGTGGACTCAGAAGCAAGCATTAAAAGGATGACTTGAATTCATAATTCAAGTAATTTGATTTTTTAAAAAGTAATAGGGATAATTTCTTTGTTTTCGTTGCAGGATTGCTGAACATTGTGTGTGTGTGAAGGGGAGAGGTTTGCCATGGAATTAGTTTAAATTCCTATTCAGAAACTTTGCATAAATACTGGTTTAAATATATGTTAGCATATATATATATATATTTAAATATGTATATATATATTTAAATATGTATATATTTATATATTTAAATACATATATTAAACCAATACACATATATATGTATTTAAATTCTCAGTTTATTAATCCTCTCATGAAAACTCTACACCGTCACCACAGATGAAGTCCCTGAAGAACCTTTACTTCTGCTGTCCCGCCTCCAGCTCCCTTTTGGCCGCACCAGCACTGGCCTTTGGGGTTCCCCTGACGCTCATTCTCTCCTTGTGCTCCTTTCTCTGTTTCCTGGAGGTCATCTTCTCATACAGGCCCTGTCTTGCAAATCTATGTTTGGGTTCATTTTTCTTTATGTAATCCAAAGAATCATAAATTGTGCCAAAGGCAGTTGTCTTGCCACCACCAAAATGGGTTCTGAATCCAAACACAAAGATGGCATCTGGTGTGGTCTTGTACATTTTGGCTAGATTTTCCCAAATTTTTGTCTTGGGTTACCTTTGCCTTCCCAGGGAAAAGGAAGTCCATGACCATTTGCTTCCACCGAAGTAGTCTGTCGGTCATGAACCTCCTGGTCTGGATAGTTACTGTGTCATTCATGATGGTGGCCAATCTAAAATATTTTGTTCTGTGTAAAAAATACGTCCTTTTGCAACCGTAGTTGATACAGAACTCTTCTGTGTGAGTCGTTGGCTACACTGTCAGTAAATATTGCTAAGAGAAGTAACACTATACCAGGGTCTATGAAAAATATTAGGGTCTATAAAAATCATGTTGTAGCTAAAATAACTGAAGAGAGGAGTTTGCTTTGATCTTCTAGGTAGACTAGGAGGAGAACCAGGGTCTTCTCTTATGACAAACCTCCTGAGAGAAGCAGCTGCAAGCTCATTGAACACGGGCACTCAGGCAGTGCCCGCCAGGACCTTCAGAAGCAGCTCCAGGGTCTGATAGACCTGACGCAATTCCTGGCTCCCCTGTGTCTTTCTGTGGGACCCCTTAACTTCCCCCAGGCACAGTGTCCTCACAGGAAATGACACTACTATCATCTCCCTCTGGCAGCTTGCTGGCTGTCCTTCAGATCACTCTCCTTTTCTTTCACTCTCATAATTTAGCAGGTTTTGTGGTCACCCGGTTACAGATGACCCTACGCGACCCCTCTTGCAGCTGGGCATGGCCATGCGACTTAGCAGATGTGATACATGTGCCATCCTCTGGGAGATGGCGAAAACAGAAAACACCTCCTGTATTGAGGATGGTAGAGACCCGGAACCTTCGTAGTGTTTGTATGGGATTGAGTGATATCCTATGTGAAAGTGTCCTACCTGGAGTCTTCAGAGCAATACTGGGAGGTTGGCTAGACAGGAGGGGTAGTTAGGGTTTAAGTATAGAGAATAGAATGGGGTAAATAGTGTGCTTTTAGATGAGAGGATAGGTGGGCCTCAGGGTGCAGCACTCTAAAAGGCCTCCCCTGTGAGGACCATCAGAAAGAAAAGCCCAAGATCCAGGGGTCAGGAGAAGGGATTTGACACCCAGGTAGGGGCAGCGAAATCAGGCATGAGAGTCTCGGGGAGGAGCACAGGAGTAAGGATATGGGGACATTGTCCAATGTAGTGCCACTGGCAATAATGCAAATAATAGTGACAAAAGTAACTATCATTTAGTGAAAATCTGTGTGCCTCTCTCTATTCTAATAGTCCCTTACAAACATTTTGAAGATTTTTATACTTACATAATCCCCATTTTACAGATGTGGAAACTGAGGCTCAGAGATGTACAGTGCTTTTGCTCAAGGTCTCATAGTCAATAAAGGGGTAAGCTGAGATTCAAATCTAGAATTAGCTGACTCCAAATACTAAGAATTGCTAACTCCGTAGCAATTCAAATATGTAGCACAGTGCATAGCAAAGGGATCAACAAATGTTAGCTCTTATTATATAGATAAGGGAATGAGTGCCTGGTACAGATCAGCAGAAGCAAGATTAGAGCTAAACTAGTGACTCAGTGAGGCCAGGCTTCCTATATGCCGTGTGTGTGTGTGTGTGTGTGTGTGTGTGTGTCTGTGTGTGTGGAGCACTGGTTAGGCGGAAGGACCGAGGGGTGTTCTGCTAATGGAGAAGTAAGGAGAGTTGACTTGCATTGAAAAGCAAAGAAGGGAGGAATCAGGGAGCAGAGTTCCAATTCCACACCTTCTTTTTCTTCAATTATTTGAGGAAGAAACTGGATGATTTGAGAATGGGGGAGCTGGGAAAAGACAAGTTAACACGTGCCTTGATTGTCACAGAGGCAGAGACTTTTAGAGCCACAAGAAGATCTGATAAACAATCTAGTATCTAACGCTCTCCTCTTGGGAGGAGGTAAAGGACATTTTTTAAATCACCCGCTGCTGAGAAATGAGCAAACTCAAAGGAGCTTTTGACTCAAAGAATCTGAAGTCCCAGAGAAAGGATTGAACTTCAGAGAAGCAGGGTGAGTCAGAAAGCACTGCACCGTCATGCAAGTGTGTGCGCTTGACTATGTGTTCATAGGAACCGGTACAACAGGAAAACTTCTATCTTAGGCTTTGGCATTCTTCTTCTTAAGGGTTCTTAAAATAGCCCGTTTCATTATTCTGATATTTAGATGGTAATAAGATGTGAGGATAGTGGGGCCATTTTAATAGAGAACTATCTTTTTTTTTTTTTTTAACAAAAGGAGCATAAATGTGTGGAAGCTTAACAGACAGTTTTTTTTTGAGCATGAGACACACGGTATTTTAATTGACATGGCTGAACATATTCAATAAATATTATGGAAGATAAAATGCCTAGCAATAAAGCAAACTTCTGTGAACCCACCACCCAACATTCCCACTATTCTGGAGGCCCCTTGCACACTCTGCTTCAGTCTCGTTACCTCTCCACTCACCCAGTCCTCCCAGCCCTGCGCAGGGAAGTCACTCTCCTGAACGTGACATTAGTTTTTCCTTGCTGCCGTTCTTAGAGACACCCCAGTTTTCAAGGCACCTCCACCACCACCATCTCCTGGATGTCAGCTTCCAAGAGGCAATGGTGTTAAACGATCCGTTTCATTATTTTGATTGGAGCAGCATTTTGGCATCAGTGGTCTGAAAAGCAATGTTGGCGTGTCTAACTTTGCAGCAAATCCCGGTACATCTCTATGTGCCTGCGGTCTGTGCTCTGGGAACAATGTTTCAGTGGCGACACAGGCAAAGCTTTCAGAACGGAGATGCTGGTGGTTAACATGTGCCTGTTTTGTGCTTTGTTTCCAAGGAGCCATTTGCCATGGAGAATGTGCCATAAAATTCCTCTTCCTGATCCAGAGATTGGAGAGAAGTCCCATTGCCTTGGTTGGAAATGATTTCTCGCCCATCAATTGCATGAAAACCTAGCCTTGTTCTTCCTTGCTCACACCTGACCTCGCAGATGCCCCTGACCTGAGTGATCCCTGTGGTTTGGCTCCGATTCACGGTATGAAGATGATTTCTATGAAGGCGGAATAAACAGAATTTGCAGTTAATCAGGGACCTATTTTTTAAAAAAGCTACTCTGACTCACATCATTGATAGAGTAATAGAAAACAACATAAGTTTTTAAACTTTTGGCAAATTCAATATCCTACATAATAAAAGCCTAGGTGGTGTCATGCCCTCATGTGACGCCCTTGCGTGACGTCATCACAAGATGGCTGTCACAAGATGGCCAGCAGGGGAGGGCAGTTGGGGGCGACCAGGCCAGCAGGGAAGGGCAGTTAGGCGTCAATCAGGCTGGCAGGGGAGCGGTTAGGGGGCAATCAGGCAGGCAGGCAGGTGAGCTGTTAGGAGCCAGCAGTCCTGGATTGTGATAGGGATCCCAGATTGGAGAGGGTGCAGGCCGGGCTGAGGGACAACCCCTCTCCCTCCCCACCCCCCATGCATGAATTTTGTGCACCAGGCCTCTAGTCTATATATATAAAAGGCTAATATGCTAAGTGTCAGACTGTCTGGGTAATGATGTCAAGTAGCAATGTCTGGCTGCCTCTCTGTAGCTACTAGCCTCCTTGCAGTTTCTTCAGCCCAGGAACATGACTTGCTTTATAGCCAGGTGCAAACATTTCACACTTTAACCAAATGTTTATGAAACATTTTCACATGCCTCATCTCATTTGATCCTCACAGAAGTCCTGGAGAAGGTAGATAGGAGACTCTGTAGAATCCTATTTTCTTTTCATTAGCCAGAAAATGGAGATTTAGAAAGCCTAGAAACTTGACCCAACTGAAAAGAAGTAAGAAATGGTGGAACTTGAAAATGAATTCAGGTTTTCTCACTGCGCAGAATATAGTCAAACACTGCTGCAATTAAATATTTTTACCCTTTGTTGTCCCTGCATGATCTACAATAATAATCTGCTTCATGTTGATATTTACTGCTGTGTTGCTGACAGTTACCTGAAAGAGAAGTTGGGGTGCTTTACTGGGCTGGAAAAGGTTTAGCTAAATCAGAAAGCAGGTCTAACTAAGCAACTTTATTCTATATCTATAAAAGGCTAAGTTGACTCACGCTTGCATGATACATATATAGCTTTCACTGGCGCCAATCACACATGTGTGTTTCGATCTGTCATTGTTGATTGTGAATTTGGTTGACACTTCTATTATAGAGAAAGGGCGAATAGTGACATTAAAATATTTCTTCTAATTAATTTCCTTTCAATGTGCACGAATTCATGCACTGGGCCTCTAGTTTTAAAATAAACCACATAGAAATAAGATATCACTTAAACCTCTCAGAGATAGGGTCCTTACTTTCCTTCTGGCATGGGTGAAGTCATAGAAATGTTTATTTAGGAAAAATGTCTTTGCTTTCCTACTTCCCTCTTTCAGGTAACAGGACAGTCTGTTTTATTGACATAAAAATAATCTTGTCAGCATCCAAAGAACATGGAGGAGGTGTTAAAAGACAGTGATTTTACCAGCCTGCACTTTTAACCTAAGCCTAGACACTAAGAGCTGCACTCAATTGAAAAAAAAAAATGTTGTAGGCTGTCATGCTAATTAACAGCCAGGGTACAAATATCTTAGTACATCATACCTGAGGCAGATTGCGCCTTTTGACAGGCCATAGAAACTTCATATGAAAATAGCTCATCAAATGTGAGTATTAAGGTGGAAAACATGATTTTAGGTGGGAAGAAGGAGAAGAAAGAAAAACTCACTACAACGAGACACATTTTTCCTTCAGTCAGAAAAGGACTCAGTTCACAGTGACAGTCCACACATGGATTGTGTCTTCCTTGAATGATGGTGCTGACATCTCCCAAAATAAAACCTCTGACACCACTTTCTTTTGCACTGTATTCAGTTCAATGAGAGGCAATGCACAAACGTTGCTTTTAAGTTCAAGTGAATCCCTAACCATTAAAAATATTTGAGAACTTTGATTTTAAAATTAGAGTGGTGTTTACATGTTAGTTCAGTTTCTTGACTAAAATTTCCCTTTGCAGTAGAAAGTAATATCGCATGTGAAACTGTTATAGGTGCTTTCCCTAAGGAGTGAATCTTGAACCCTCATCATAAGAATAAAAAGAGCCCTAACCGGTTTGGCTGAGTGGATAGAGCGTCAGCCTGCAGACTCAGGGTTCCCAGGTTCGATTCCGGTCAAGGGCATGTACCTTGGTTGTGGGCACATCCCCAGTAGGGGGTGTGCAGGAGGCAGCTGATTGATGTCTCTCTCTCATCGATGTTTCTAACTCTCTATCCCTCTGCCTTCCTCTCTGTAAAAAAATCAATAAAATATATTTTTTTAAAAAAGAATAAAAAAGGAAGAACTCCTACCATTCCCCACAGCATGGATGGACCTGGAGAGCACTATGCTAAGCAAAATAAACCAGCCAGAGAAAGATAAATATCACATGATCTCATTCATTTGTGGAATATAATGAACAACATAAACTGATGAACAAAAATAGAACCAGAGACACAGAAGCATTGAACAGCCTGTCCAACCTATGAGGGAAGGCGGGGGGTGAGGGAGTAAGAGATCAACTAAAGGACCTGTATGCATGCATATGAGCATAACCAATGGACACAGACAGTAGGGGGTGGGGGTGAGGGCATGTGCTGGGGATAGGGGCGGCCGGGGAGAGGTTAATGGAGGAAAAAGGAGACTCATATAATACTTTAAATGATAAAGAATTTAAATTTTAAAAAAAGAATAAACCCAAAGTACAGAAATAAAATTTGTGTGGTTTTGAGTACTTGACTGTTGTTTTCTTCAAAGTTGTTCTGTTATAACTTTAATTAGAAAAAGAATTTGATTCCTGGCTGAGCCACTGTTTGTGTGGAGTTGGTACACTCCTGTGCATGGGTTTTCTCGGGGACTCCGGCTTCTTCTCTCATCCCAGAGATGTGCACATGAGGTTCGGTGGCCAGCCTACATTGCCCAGTCTGAGTGTGGGCTGGGTGTGCGTAGCCCTGCAATGGAAGGGCCACCCATTCTGGGTGGGTTCTGCCTTTTGCCCTGAGCTGCTGGGACAGACTCCAGCCACCCTGACCGTGAACTGGAATAAGGGAGTTAGAAAATCATTCCTACTTGTTTTTGTTAATCTTCCTTAAATGTATGTATAGCTTACATTTGTTTCAGTGTTTAATATTAGAAGTGTTTTGGGGTCTTCACTGAGAAATTTGGTGTTGTTTTCATGACCAGAAATATGACCAAGGAACTTAACTCTTCTGTTTATCAATTAGCCTTCGGTAAAATTTGTTTTGTTATATATATATCGTTCTGTTTAAAGTCACAGTTTCCAAGAACCTGTGGACAATGTTCAGGAAGGACTTACTGTAATAGTTGAAAATACTAAAATGAACACTTTTTTTTTGTAGAAGAAGTGAGAAGTCCAAATGTGACTGATGTGAAGCTGCAGAGCTCTGGAGGTCACAGTGTATTGCATGTTAGGCATTAACTCTATTCCTGAAGGTCTCCGCTATTTTGCATGCTGTAATTTACTTGTTTATACTTGACAGCAGAAAGAATTACATTCAAAGGAATTAGAAGCAGGGAGGGTTATAATGGTTAGCTGCCTCTGGAAATATAAAATAGTGATTTTTTTTTTCCCCAGGAAGGGTAGTCTTAGGCAAAAGATTACCACGATCCAACTTCATCTGTAATGCCTCCCACCACGTTCTCTGTTCACTTCCATTTTAGTCTGTTTGGTGACTGTCACTCATACTCTCTGGACTCCCCAGTATGCCCTCTGTCTGGCTCTGGGATCTGTGATAATTCCTACCGGCTAGTGCTGCACCAGAGATGACCAGCATACTCCTCACTCCCCACCAGCATCCTCTAGGCATCACCCATTGTCTTTCAGTCACACCAAAGTGTAAATCCCTGTCCATGCAAGTTTCTCTTCTCTGAAGCTGATTATTTTAATGGAAAAGAAATCCATGCTCTAGTATTTATGAATGGCAGTGGGCTCATGAGCTGTTCATCTAGAGGACATTTGCATACTATTAAGGGTGTTCTGGGAAACATGAAATTTCTGATGTACCAGTTGGTTAAGGTATATTATAAAAAAAAGTGTTCCGTGTTCTATCATGTTTGGAAAATCCCGTTTATTTGTATCCATTATTGGAGATTCATAATATTTTGCAGTTTCCCCAAGCCTGGTAAGTTCTACAGTGAAGACAACTTTTTGTTTAAACCTGAGATTTCCCCAAACTTATGGGCATTAATAAACATGTATCTGTGTGTTTTTTTTAATATAAAACCTATTAATGCTCCATAGAGAACACACTTAGAAATACATTTCCTTAATCTAAAGTAGTGCTTGTGTCTGATAGTGAGAATTTCAGATACCATGGGGGCGCATTGGGCAAACATTTTGGATTTAGAGAGTCTTTCAATCTATGGGCAGTTGGTTTTCTTATCCTGTGTACTTTGATAGATGATCACTTCTGGTTTTACAGTAGCCAACAAGTGGAAGCAACCTAAGTGTCCACTGATGAATGAATGGATAAAAAATGTGATATATCTTTATCTGTATCTATGTATCTCTATCTATCTATATCTAATCATCTATCTACAAAATGGAATTTTATTCAGCCACAAAAATGAAGGAAATTTTGCCATTGCAACATGGATGGATCTTCAGGACATTATTCTAAGTGAAATGAGAAAGACCAATACTGTGTGATCTAATATGTGGAATCTAAAAACAAAACCCCCACAAAACCCACGTCCATATATACAGAGAACAGATTGATGGTTCCAGACGTGCAGGGGAAGAGGTGGGCAAAATGGATAAAAGGAATCAAAAGGCAAAGATTTTTAGTTATAAAATAAATAAGCCATGGGGATATAATGTATAGCTTATTTACTATAGTTAACAATACTGTATTGCATATTTGAAAGTTGCTGTTCTCATCACAAGAAAAAATATTTGGTAACTGTATGGTGATGGGTGTTAACTAGACTTATTGTGGCAATAATTTCCCAATATGTACAAATATTTAATCAGTACATTGTATAACTATTATAATGTTATATGTCAATTATAAAGGAAAATTATAGCTTTTACACTGTTGCTATTCTCTCCCCCCTCATACATTTGTTGAAATTAAGCTTTTAATTGTTGCTATTTTTCTTTGTTTGCTTCTCTTTTTTTTTTTTAAAAAAAGTCTATTCATGACATCCAAGAATATTCTTAGTATCCTGTTTTTCAATACAATGTACAAACTTATTTCCTCTATATATTTTTTTCAAGGAAGTTACTGGATGACTGTCAATCATCTGGGGACTTGTTAACAATGAAGATACCTGGACTCTTGATAGCCCTTCTACATCTGTGTTTCTGAGAGTGTGGCCTCTAATACCGGACTTACAGAATATTCTTGTGCATACTGAAGTTTGAGATAATTAAAAAACAAACAAACACAAAACTTTTCTCACTAGTTTCTTATGTTGCAAATTGGAAAAGAAAATGTTGCAACTAGCAAAGAACCTACTTCCTAGATGATAAAGAATGAATCAAGAACAGTAGTCCCACCTTCTCACGGAGGCTACATTCCAAGACCTGCAGAGGATGCCTGAAACCACAGAAAGAACCGAACCCTATGTATACTATCCTTTTTCCTATACATATTACCTATGGTAAGTTTAATTTATAAGTTAGTCACAGTAAGAAATTAACAACAATAACTAATAATAGAATAGAACAATGATGACAATATACTGTATTCAAAGTTATGTGAATATGGTCTCTCTCTCTCTCTCACACACACACACACACACGCGCGCGCGCACACACACGCACACGCACACACGCACACACATAACCAAGAAGGCTACTAAGTGACTAGAGGACAGGGAGTGTCTACAGCCTACAATGTGGAGTCTTGGGACAAAAGGATGATTCAAGTCATGGTGGGGGCAGAGCAGGATGGCTTGGGATTTCATCATACTACTCAAAATGTCGTGCAATATAGAACTTATAAATTGTTTGTTTCTGGAATTTTCCATTTAACGTTTTTGGGCTGCGGTTGACCATACATAACTGAAACCAGGAAAAGAGAAACCACAGATAAGAGGGGACTACTATACTTAAGAGTATGAATATGCATTACACAATTAAGTCCTTGCATTTTTCCTAAAAAATCAGGACATCTGATCACTTTGAAGTGAGTCTAAACACAGCCTCTCTCTTAGTATCTTGCATTATCCTAATATATAAAAAGCCAGGGGCCATCACGATCGAAACAACTAGATGGACAACCAAACAGCAGGCTGTGTGGGGTGACCAGGCCAGCAGGGGGGCTGTTGGGGGTGACCAGGCCAGTGGGTGGGGGATATGGGGGCAACCAGGCTGGCGGGGGGCGGGGGGCAGTAAGGGGTGACCATGCTGGCGGAGGGGGAGCAGTTAGGGGCTACCAGGCCAGTGGGGGTAGGGGCAGTTGGAGGTGACCAGGCCAACAGGGGAGGCAGTTAGGGGCGATCAGGCAGGCAGGCAGGTGAGCAGTTAGGAGACAGCAGTCCTGGATTGTGAGTGGGCTATCTGAGGGATCCCAGATTGGAGAGGGTGCAGGCTGGTTGAGGGTCTCCCCGCTGCCACACCCCAACGCCCGTGAACGAATTTCATGCACTGGGCCTCTAGTTCCTGAATAAAATAGAAGAAACAAGAGAATGGCAAAAGGTATGCTTTTTTTTTTTTTTTTTTTTTTAAGAAGGTACAAAAAGTAAGGCTGGATGGCTAGATGCCCCAAGACCTGATTATTTTGTAACTTTATCCCTTCATTTACCTGGATTTTAGGTACTCCATACATAAGGTAAGATAATAAAGCAAAATAAGCTCTAGATTCCCTTTGAGCACTAATAACTAATATATAATTGTTCTTCAGGGAAGCATAAAGTTGAGTCAGAGGCTAAAATGAAAATAAAGATAGAAGTTCTCTCAAACAACAAATACTGAAAATGTATGCCATTTTACAGCACGTTTCTTTCTTACATCTTTTTTTAAATAATAAAACAATATTATACAGCAGTGGAAAAAATATGGCTACAAACATCAACTTGGATGCATCTCAGAAAATAATATCGAGCAAAAAAAAAAAAATCAAGATACAGAAGAAGACAGTAATTTTGTTTATATCAACTCAAAGCATTCAAAACCAAACTGCAGATTGAAGATATCAGCATATGCACCAAACTACAAGGAAAAGCTTGGGAATTATATCCCAAAATTCAGGGTAGTGTGACCCCCAGGAAGTAGCGGGGTAGCATCAGGGAGTGGCACACCGGCACCCTCATAGGTGCCACGCCGCTCTATTTCTTATCCTGGTGGTGAGCACATGGTTGTCAATTTTATTGTAATTCATCAGACCTTATACATATTATACTTACTTTTTTGTATCCGTTCAATTTTTTAATAAAAAACCAAGCCAAGAGCATACATATCTTGATACATAGTAAAGTGTCTCCTGTACTGCGTGTGTTTCCCACTCTTCCCCTATTTCTTTGCAGATTTCCATGTTTACATCAATAGATGTTTTATGAGAAACATGAAACAGAACCTGGTACTGTGGTAGTCCTTCATCTAAAACAAAACAGCGTCAACAACACAAGGTAAGAGAACATCAACAAATATGTAGCAGGTACCTTTGCTAAAGGAAACCCGCGCTGTGTAAACACAGACTGTGAGGCGCGCGTCTCAGCAAGCAGAGGCACGGCGCCAGGCTGCCAAAGCTTCCTCCGCGAGAGCCATGATGCGCTCCTTACCCTGGAATAACACCAGTTCCTTGATTCACAACTAATAAAAATCAGGGCTTGCTCTCCCCCATCTCCTGGGTCACCGTGCAATTTTAAATATCATTATCCGGGCACCGCTGTTCTTGGCCACACTCTTGAACCCAGGATTCTCCCACTAGAAGATGAGTGACTTTTGAGGCTTTAGAAAATGTTAAGTAAGTCATTGTGCCCCTTACTGAAGTTGACCACGCTTCTCCGCTCACGGGAGATAAAATGTCTAGTGAGGTAGGGAAAGCAACAGTGAGGTCTGAGATTTTAGAACTAGTGAAATTTCCCCCAAGTCTAATAACCATCCATCAACAATGGCCACCGTGTTCCCCAACATATAAACACCTCCTCACCCCACTCCCTCCTTCACCAAATTCCAGCCATGGTTGAGATCCTGAAGGGTCATATAGCTGAGCACGTGTGTGTGTGTGTGTGTGTGTGTGTGTGTGTGTGTGTGTGTGTGTAAAGAGAGAGAGAGAGAGAGAGAGAGAGAGAGAGAGAGAGAGAGAGAGAAAGAGAGATCGACTTCCTTAGCACACACCTAACTTCTCTCTCCCCCAGATTCCAGAGTCTATAAAAATAAAATAATCTCATATCTTATGTGAATACCTAGTACAGGAATTTTACTCCCCTGAAATTGAGTATGGAATGATGGTCATAATTAAAAATATAGCTAGAAAATAGAAATAATTTACTCAGTTCATTTTGAGGCACGCACAATACATTTAGGGGCCAGTCCTGTCTGTGAATGTTTCAGGAATGCATCTAAAAGGCAAAAGTCAAAGTAGTCCACAGCCATTTATCCTAGAAAATGCAAAAGAAACCCCATATCCTTTCTTATATCTTGTTGCTATGGAAAGTTTCACAGTCTGGATATGCACCCTAAACTGTTTTCAAAAATGAAACAGACAAGGAAATAAAAGTGGAATTCATTATTGTTTTAACATTTAAAACACAGGTAGCATTTAATCATAAAAATTATAGGATCTCTTTTCTAATAAGAGGGGAAATAAGTTGTATCTATTTGCAATTTTTACAGAGGCAAGATCTCTTTGGTTGTTCGAAAATAGAGAGATAAAGCAGGATATAACAGGGATAACATACATGACACCTGAAAAATGGATACGGAGAGAGCCATACACAGCAGCAAAGAGACATGGCTGCAAAGATGTGCACAGAATACTGACTTGAGGCACCTCACAAGTTGGCAGGTTATTACCAGATGCACATTTGTTTCAACTGAAATGAAAGCAGAGAAACAATTAAGTGTGTAGAGAAACAAGATGTCTTGTAGGAGCCCAACCTTCTGTACAAGTTAAATTAAAGGCCCCCACGATCAACATGATCAAGAGCAGCTGGCATTTCTAGCAGAAATAAGATCTGAAAATTTTGGTGGAACTGCTTATACTTCTATTCAGAGTCCCAGAGAAAGACCCTATTAAGTGAAACTTAAATTGCACCAAGTGCCTTAAAGATGTACCTGTCTGTTTTAATTTTCCTGGTACCCCTCACTGAGACTTGGTCTAATAGTGATTGTATAGAGCTATTAGAACTGCATCTGATCGGAAAATGCAATTGCCTGCTACTGCTCTATTATTTTGATGCTACATGATAACTCCTCTCATGACTGTTGTAACATAAAGAATATATTGTCTTACCAGCTCAAGTCCCTAATTAAGCAATAGTAAAGTTTTATACTAATATTGGATTAAAGGGGAAGATTGTAGACACTTTTACATTTAAACCTTACCTAATTATTGTTCGTGTACTACTCTAGATATAAATCTACTTTACAAATGGATTTTAACAATGCAATATATTTTGTATTTTTCGGAAATCCTAATTCTCTAAACTTGTTGGGTTTTTAATACTTACCTTTCCTTTAAAAATATAAACTAGATGGGGTGGGGGTGGCCAGGGAGAGGTCAATGGGGGCAAAAAGGAGACATATGTAATTACTATATGTAATACTTTAAACAATAAAGAATTAAAAAAAGAAAGAAAAAACAACAACGGACACAGACAACAGTATGGTGATTGCCAGAGGGAAAGGGGGGAGGAGAGGTAAAAGAGGGTAAAGGGAGGATAAATGGTGATAGAAGCACACTTGACTTGGGGTGGTGAATGCACAATACAATATACAGATGATGTATTATAGAGTTGTACACTTGAAACCTGTATAATTTTATTAACCAATGTCACCCCAATAAATTCAATAAAAAATTTTAAATAAAAAATATATACTAGAGGCCCAGTGCACGGGATTTGTGCACTGGTGGGGGTTATGGCCTGCAGGGATCGGCCTGCTGTGGGAGCGCTACTCATCCCGGTCACCCAAGCAGCTGTGGACCCACCCTATGAGCAGCTGCTTCCACTGTGGGAGTGCTTCTCATCCTGGTCAGCCTCCCATTGTAGGAGCACATTGATCACCAGGGGGCAGCTCCTGTGTTGAGCGCCTGCCCCCTGGTGGTCAATGCGCATCATAGCAACTGGTCAACAGTTGTTCTGGTCATTCTGCCATTCAGTTGCTGGGCTTTTATTATATAGGATATGAACTAGAACCTGGCTAGTGTGGCTCAATGGTTGAGTGTCCACCTATGAACCAAGAGATTCCCCAGTTCAATTCCTGGTCAGGGCAGATGCCCAGGTTGCCAGCTAGGTCCCCAGTGTGGAGCGTGCAGGAGGCAGCCAATCAATGTGTCACTCTCATTGATGTTTATATCCTTCTATTTCTTTCCCTCCCTCTCTCTCTAAAACCAATAAAAACATATATATATGTATATATATATGAACTAGAATTACTTTATCTGTGACTAAGACATTTTCAGGCAACCTTGTTTTCATTGTTACAAAAATAGGTGCTATAGAAATGTTACATTTTATTAAGATTTTCTTTTGTTATTGAAGTGATGAGCCAATCAGTGAAACACTGAGCAGGTAAAAAGTAATGTTAGGGAATAGAGAACTCTTTTAAAAGGAGGTAACCACTTCCAAACTAGCTAGAAAATCAATGAGAAAAAATAGTTGGCTAGTGAAACACAAGGAAACAAACAAACAAACAAAAAGTATTGATTACAATTCTATCTCTTGATTCATTTGTGTCTATTTTAGTCACACATAATGTTTTCTCTCAACACCAGCTATTTTTATTTCCATTGTTGTTCACCATATTTGACATTTCCTGGCCCCGGTCATCATAAACATTATGCTGCCTGCAAAAGCCCAGGTGCTCTGTACCCACCTATGCTCCTGCCTATCTTTCCTGACCATGCCCTCATTTCTAGAACTGCTGATTTTGATTCTTGTCCTAGCTGATCAAATATTACTTCAGCTCCACTGGCCTCCTGTAATTACCCTCAAATTATTTCTTTGTATCTAAGCAATATGTTTCCAATTTTATAAGCTACTAGAGGCTCGGTGCATGAAATTCATGCACTTGAGAGAGGGAGGGCGGTCCCTCAGCCTGGCCTGCGCCCTCTCATAGTCCAGGAGCCCACAGGGATGTCCAACTGATGGCTTAGCGCTGCCACAGAGGCAGGAGAGGCTCCCACCACCACCGCTGCGCTTGCCAGCCATGAGCCCAGCTTCTGACTGAGCTGTGTTCCCCCTGTGGCAGTGCACTGACCACTATGGGGTAGCTCCTGCGTTGAGTGTCTGCCCCCTGGTGGTCAGTGCATATCATAGTGACCAGTCGTTCCACTGTTCGGTTGATTTGCATATTAGCCTTTTATTATATAGGATTGTGAAATAGTACCTCTAGATGCTGGTAGGGGTTTTACATACAATAATGTCATTTAATCAGCAATATTGATATAGAGTAGATATAATTGTTCTCTTTTTTTTCATATAAAAAGTCAACACCCAGGAAAAAAAAGACTTCCCTAAATGTCACAGAGCTTCTAAATGTCAGATGTAGGATTTGAACCCAGGGCTCAGCAACTTTGCAACAAATATTCTTTAGAGGCCTTAAAGCAGTTGGGTGGAGTTGTCAAGCCTAAGAAAGCAAAATGGACTGTGCCAGGATCATCAAAGAAGAAATAAAGGTGAATCTATAAGGATAGGAAGGGCTAGCACATTTGGAGGTGAGGCCTAAGGTATTTGAGAAGTTGGTGATGGTGTCAACTGAGTCTTACTGGGTATCTGCGTGGACAGCAGGCTACAGATCAACGAAAAGCAAGACTAGGTTTAGGGCAGTGGTTCTCAACTGGGGGTGACTTTGCATCCTTCTTCTTCCTCCCTGGTGAAATATTTGGTTGTCACAACTTGGGGTGTTGTGGGAGTGGGGGTTGTGCTACTCGCATCTACTGGTTAGAGGCCAGGATGCTGCTCAATGTCCTACAATGCACAGGACAGCCCCAATCACAAAGAATTGTCTGACCCAAAATGTCAATATTGAGAAACCCTGGGCTGGGATGATTTGAAGGTATCAGTGTGGGAGGAGATTGCTCAGTATGGTCCATTTCACTCCACTGATTTTCCTTTGTGGGGCCAACTATTTTCACTTAATTATTTCCAATGAATTGGATTTAAATTATTTTAAAATGAATGAAGCAATTTTCAGCTGTTCATTTCTGACAGGTTGATAGCTGATTCCCTGTTACCCTATAGATGCAGTCTTGAGTAATCTATCTTCCCTGAATGTTCTTTGACCCTAATGACTTTGAAGTTACTACTAACTTAAAAATAGCACTCCGCTTTGTCTGCGATGAAGGGAACATCCTCACTCTTCATTGTTTTTAAACCAGAGGTTTAAAAAGAAGTGCTTGTTCTGCAACCCCCTCTCCTGTTTGTGTCGAATCCTATAGCCATCTGGATTGCTATTATGGCTGGTGACAGAAAACAACTTCTCAGAATGCGGTATCAGATCTCCAGTCTTTAAGTGGAGACACTTCCTCTTCATTCTCCATAGGTTTCTTTTCAAAACAACATAATGAAATCAGCCTTTTCCCCTCAAAGATGGAATCTTAAGATATAGCAGCATATTAGCAGCTCATATATTCATCAGACACGTTTTTAAAGATAAGGTTTCTTCTGTGTCGATATGAAAAGGCGTTTTAATGCTATCTCTCTGACTGACTCCCTGCTTTTCCCTGTGCATGTCCACATTATTCACAGCAACGCTGCACTTCTCCCTTTCCAATAGTGTGGCTTTTGAGCTGGGCAGCCCCTGGTGGAAAGGATCAGGGAGGATTTCACAGAAACGCTGCTTCTCCAGCACAGCTTCCATCTCCCTCCTAACAGATCAAACGCACTGTGTTTGTCCTCTCTCGGCTCCGCAGCACAGAGAATGTTTACATCTTCTTTATCAAAATCCCCTCCTCTGGAGATCTTGAAAGACGAATCAGAAATAAAGTATTTTTTCCCCTTTTCAGCCATTGATATGCCACTCACTGCTAAAGGATATTGATTATCATCTCGGGTGGAGAAAAGAGCAGGAAAGGGGGAGCAGTTGGCTGCCAGGCTCATTTTCCTCTGACAAGCTGCTGCCTTCGCAAAGCAGTCACTCAGAGGCGCGTCCCTGGGGCCTCACAGTGTCCTCATTGCTGGAGGGAACGTGAGCCGCCCCTCCGGCCTTCTCCATCCCTAGGCAAGGTGCTTCATGCTCCACAGATAATGGAGGGGAATGATCAGGAAGATCCGCTGTTCAACATGTGCTTACAAAGCGCTCACTTATCACCAGAGCGATGAGGACTGGGCCCGCTGTGCCCATGCAGGTGTGATCTGACCCACAGCCATGGTTGCTGTTACTATTAAGGCCAAAAGGCCAGAAGCTGGGAACAGTATTTTAAGGATCGAAGGTCAAGTGGAAGTACACTGCACTTAAGGTCAAGCCTTTTCATTCCCAGGTAACCCCATGAGCTGAAACTATATGAGAGAATCAGGGCCTGTGGGTGAGGGATTGTCTCATTTGCTCTTCGGTAAAAGTTACCTCTGTCAGCACCTTCCTCCTACCCACCTTCCCCAAAGGATTTGCTCGAATGCAAACAGGCACTCTCTCTCCATTGAACATTTCCCCTTTGCTCAACTTTTCTTTCTCAATGTTTCACCTTCGTTCTTCTAGTATTTATTGGGCACTAATTGCATATGCGGCTTAGGCACTCTGACATTTCCAGGAAGTAGGTACTATTATTAGCTCTCATTTCAGAGGTAAGAGACTGTGATTTGTGTAGTTAGCATCTTTCCCAGGGTTGCACAGAGGGAGTAAGCGGTGGCACTAGCTTTGAACCCCTATGGTTTAACTTCATACTCAGTTATGTCTGTACCATTGGGCAGACTGGCTTATTCTACCCAACCAGAGAATGAAGCAGTGTTTGATGGGCATCTTGCTTTCTCAACCACCTGGTCATCGTTACTATGGGCACCGAGAAATAGTATGAGCCATGTCCCTACCCTCATGATTATTGAAGATTACCCTACTTACTATATGAATAGGTACTTCTTTATTTTTTAGTAGAAAGAGCCGAGCCCTGACATAGTCAGGAGTTGAGAAACTGGAATCAAAATTAAAATTGGGAGGAAATGTTTCATTTCTTCTAAAACAAAGTGTATCATAAATAAGTTAGGGGTCATTTTTATTGCTTTACCACCTCATGCTTAGCTTTAGGTACAAGAGAGACCAGAGGCTCCTGGCTGCCTGGCTTCCTTGCTATCTTATCTCTAAGAGAGAGGGGTAAGGCCTGCTTTCTCCTCCACTTCCTGAGATGCCTTCCCGGTGGTATCAACACTTTATTTCCTGGGAATTTGGGGGGTGGATGGGTCTTGGGTTACTGTCTACTGCTTTTTAGACGTGTTTGTTTTCCCATGATGCTTAAGTGAAGTGAGATTTTTTTTTCTTCTTTGTTTCTGTTAAACCTTCATTTGCTTAGAGAAAATTGAAGGCTCCTATTGCTATAAATGAGAGGTGAATCGATATTTAAATTTATTAAATGAAAAATTATACTTGGCTGAATGTGAGAATAGCAAAACATAAAATGTACCATTAAAATATATTCCACTTCTCTTAATTTGACACTAAGCTGCTTGCTTTTCTTTATACATAGTCAACATCAGCTCACCAGAAGGCTGGTAGTTAAGAAACAAGCTGTTAAATATTAAAGCTGTGTCTATGTAATTGAATGTTTTTGGAATGGCTGTGTTCTAAATATATGCTATTAAAATACTGTCCTACAAAGATATTTAATTACTGACATCTAATCATGTTACTGCTGTTTCTTTAACCAAGCAAAAAATATGAAGTGCTGGAAAGAAAACAGTTTCATTTTAAGCAGGAACATTTTGTTAATCTCAGCAATAAAAATTCAAATCTCCAAATGAAATCATCCCATTTTTAAAGATAGCTCTTCTCGGTTTGGTAATCCTTGTGTAATGCTGAGAAAGATGGCTATGCTGAACGTGTTAAGACATTCCCACAAATAATACATGCAGTAAAAGTTAGTTATGCCCGTTTATTCCATCAAAATGAAACTAAACTATCAAATCCACAAGGAGAATTTCCTAGTCAGCTATGGAGTGCTGCTATTGATGTTTGTGACTGTAACATTTTTAACACCATAGACAATTTGGGAAGACATTAAGGCAATAATTAAATAATATCTTTTACTTCTATGGTATTTCCACAAATCCACAAACAATACCTCATTTTATCCTAACAGCAGTGCTATTAGGTGAGCAAAATATTGTAATAATTTTACATATGGGGAAATTGAGGCCACAGAAATTCATGTGACTTATGTTCACACAAGTTAAGTGGCAAAACTGGAATTATAACCCAAGGCTCTTAATTTTAATTTCTGAGAATTAGGAACTAGGCTAAATGTTGGTAGTTTTATAACAGTGGTTTCTGATGCTGAAGTTTCCTTTTTTTTTTTTTAATTAAAGGGGTATTTAAGGTGATGTGGCAAAAATGACTTGACCAATAAGTATTTTCCCTCAAACCAAATATACTGAAAGTTCTAACGTCATTCATATAGCTAAAATAGTGGCTAAAAAACCCAAAAAATAACTACAAAGCCATCTTTGTTAAAAGGTAGCATTTTATAAAAAAAATTTTATTTCCTGACTTTCATTCTTATCCTCATTTTATTTCCTCTTACAAATAGGTTAATTTCTATCAAAGGCAATTGAGTGAATTCTCCCTAATGTCTGTGCACACCTTCAGAAGGAAGTAGGAATGAAGCATCTTGAATGCTGGAGTAACGTTTTAAGGGATCCACTTTTGAGCACTGATGAGATGACTCAGGCCACATTCATAAGGAAGGTGATAGGGACTTTGATGTTTGATCATTTCTTAAGAAACTGGATACAGCCCTATCTTACCTCAGATTTCATTAAGATATTTTAAAAAAATCTACTGGCCAGGTTGATAATTTCATGGCTGGGTGAGAATATCAGCCTACTAACGTAATAGGTCAGAAGACGCCCAGCTTAAAAGATAGGCGGTCAACTGTCATGATGGTTGAATATGTGAACTCAGTATTCAGAATGATTTAATCCCGCTTGCCTGGAACAGAATTCTGATTTGATCTTTCTCATTTTCTAGACCAGGAGTCAGCAAACGCTTTATGTAAAGAACCAAATATTTTGTAAATAAATAAAAGTAAATATGTTAGGCTTTCGGGGCATATTGTCTCTGTTGCAATAAGCCAACTTTGTCATTGACATCCACAAAGTAAACAAATGGACACAACTGTGTTCCAATAACAGGTGGGCCCAATGTAATCAGAAAGGCCCTGACCCGGGAGAGAGGAAGGCAGGAGAGTCTATGATGGGGAGGGGGATGTGAGGGACTTGCAGAGAGAAGTGACTTGAGGGAAGGACCGGGCGCCAGGAAGCACATGCAGCCCCTAGAACAGAGGTATGAGGCCCGGGAAACCATTTGGCCTGGCCCTGCCAAGGCGACCGAAGGCGAGACTCGAAATTCAATAAATCGAGGACCTTTTTTTCATAGCAACATAAATTTATATTAAGTGAGTTATATAAAGCGAATGATATTATAAATATCCAAATGGCCCTTGGCAGAAAAGAGGTTCCCCACCCCAGCTCTAAAAGAAGAAAGAAAAGCCAGGAATCGGATTCTCCTCTTCCATCTCCAGAAGAACACAGTCAGGCATGCTGACCGCCGGACTGTGAGAGGAGCTCCTGCTGTGACAGCCGCAGGAGGAAACTGGCTGTGGGGTGTGGAAGGATGGCGGGAAGTAGCTCCTGAGCTGCTTTTTGAAACCTGTTAGTGTTCCGGAGGCAGGAGAGGGTTGGGCAGGCAGGGCCGTTCCGCAGTGTGAGGACGGACTCGGAGATGCCAAGCAGTTTGGTGTGTTTGGGCAATTTTGAGAAATTTGCTAATTCACTTTCTAACTGAACAGTGAGGTTCCGCTCCAGCCGGGCCACGGAGAGAGAAGGAGGGAGTGTGGGAATGAAGGAGAAAGGGATACATTTGCAGATAAAGTGCTACTTTCTTCTCCATGCGCCCCAAAGCCCGCAGGGTCATGTCTGGAGGAAAGGGACCCACCCAGCACCTCTCCTCATCGTCACTGAAATTTGGTTGCTAGAGGCTGCGGCTGTGCCCCTCAGTCTTTCCATCTTTGTTGTCTGTCAAGTGCAGCTTCAGCAGCAGGGAGGGGGAATGTTGCAAAAAGTGTATACTGATGCTAGGGTGACTTTATTGAACCATCCCTTTGGGGCCTGAGGCTCTGGGAGCCTCCCTGGGTGGAAAGGAAAGGCAAGAGGCAGGAGGGCGCACACAGCTGAGCCACTGCTCCTTTGCTCAGAGCCCCTTCGGCAGGGAAGGCAAAGAGGTGCTGGTGTGCTAGGCACGCACATTAGCAGGCATTTACAGGCATACCTCTCCGCTTTGCTTTATTGCACTTCACAGATGTTGCGTGTGTTACAAATTGAAGGCCAGGCCCTCCACCAACAACAAAAAAATTAAAACTCCCTTTATTGCAAGACTTGCTTTATTGCGGAGGTCTGGGACCAAACCAGCACATCTTTGAGGTATGTCTATATCAGTGGTTCTCAACCTTCTGGCCCTTTAAATACAGTTCCTCATGTTGTGGTGACCCCCGACCATAAAATTATTTTCGTTGCTACTTCATAACTGCAATGTTGCTACTGTTATGAATCGTAATGTAAATATCTGATATGCAGGATGGACTTAGGCGACCCCTGTGAAAGGGTCGTTCGACCCCCAAAGGGGTCGCGACCCACAGGTTGAGAACCGCTGGTCTATATTAAAAATAACTGTGCTTCTTATACTGTGCTTACATTTGAGATATACCCTGCTGAGTTAAAGTTTGTTTTCAGAGAGATGTGCCTCTCTGACCATTGGTTATTTCCGTGTCTGTCGTAAAAGACGTGTTAAGGTCTAATTGACCATTTGAGAAATGATTTTGCTCTGATTATGCTACTTAAATGAAAGAGAACTGGAACAAATCAGAAACCTGGTTCCAGGAGGACATTGCAGTGGGACCAGCTCTGATTTAGGCAGATACCATCAAATAGAAGGATGAAGAAATGTATTATTTGTGTTTAACTTGGATATATCCTCACTTTTCCTATATAAGCTGGGGTTATGCTTGTCCAAGTTTAGTCCCGGGTGCTGTATTTGAGGATAAGCTACTTGAGGGTGAGAATCATATATGCTCTTCATTGTTGCATCTTCCACAATTCCTAATGCAGTATCTTACACACTCCAGGTGTTTAAGACAGTAAACAAATGAATGAAGAATAAAGGAATGAATGAATGTTTCTGCTTTATGCTGGTAGAGTGGGGATGGAGAAAATAATGGAAATAAAGATAACATTTTAGCCCTGTTGCTTATTTCCATATTTTAGCTTTTCCAAATTAGCTTGTTGAATTGGATTTATTTTTCCACCTGCGAACTCCCTTATTAGAATCCAAGCACTCTCTTTTCTAGGGACTGCAGAAAAGAATGCCCTGAGGTTCACACCGGGTTCACAGGGCTTTAAGGAGGAATTCAGTCCAACCCTAGCACACTGTTGAAATTCAAACCTCCTTCCCCATCCATGTCTGTGCTGCACGGGAGGATATCAAATTGCTCAACTTATAATAAGAGTCAGTCATTCTGATAAATATAAATTATTTATCACTTTACGTCCCATTTTATGGCCTTGATGGTATTTAGAATTATATTACCCTGCATCATAATGCTCCCTTTTCCACTTCCCACAGGATCAAGCCCCTCTGCTAAAGGGACAAGTTGGCAAATGTAGCAAAAGAGTGACAGGCTTTCGAACAGATAGATGACGTGATTGTATAATTCAATCTCAGCCACTTACTGCATAGAAGCCTTTATGAAGGAGAGAATCATATTAGCTATTTTTCCTTTTCAAGGATAGAAGCAAAGGGGCATTAATCTTCTATGATTGAGATATTGGTTTGATTGGTTGGCAAGAATGCAGCACCCTTCCCCAAGAGTGGTGTACATCGCATGAGCTATGTGGGTGGTTAGTCTGCTCTAACTGTGAGGTGAGGAGCCCTCAGATAGTTCAAATCAGGGACTGCCTGGGAAGAGGTCCCCTGGAAGATAGCTGAGCATCTAATTCCAGGGGAGAAATATGAATGCACTAGGAGACTAGAGATCAATATAGAGTGGTTTGCTTGCTGGGGTTATTAACTCAGACACCCTCATAGTTGACCTTCAGTGCCCAGTAACTTGATTTCTGGAGGTGAACAGAATTGCACAGAAATAAGAAAGAAAAGCAGAGAGAAAGTGAGGGGGGGGGGCTATCTGAGTATGTAAGACTCAGAGCTAGAGCCAGTCACTGCCCAAGGTGCCTGTGGACAATGAACAGACAGCCTACCTTAGAAGCAATAGTGGAGTTGGGATTTGGCAAGCTCTTCAAAGTTCTTCTAAAGCAGCAGTTCTCAACCTGTGGGTCGAAACCCCTTTGGGGGTCGAATGACCCTTTCACAGGGGTCACCTAAGACCATCGGAAAAACACATATATAATTAGATATTGTTTTTGCGATTAATCACTATGCTTTAATTATGTTCAATTTGTAACAATGAAAATACATCCTGCATATCAGATATTTACATTACGATTCATAACAGTAGCAAAATTACAGTTATGAAGTAGCAACGAAAATAATTTTATGGTTGGGGGTCACCACCACATGAGGAACTGTATTAAAGGGTCGCGGCATTAGGAAGGTTGAGAACCACTGTTCTAAAGCAAGGCAAACAGCCAGGGCTCAAGAAGATCACTTAGTCAGAGACAGGAAACAGCAGCTGCAAGAATCAGGCAGCTGAACATGGGATTCAGGTAGATGGTGTGGTCTCAGGAACATCAAAGATGTAAGCACTGATAGAACCAGGAATTCGGTAATTAGAGAGGAGGTTCAGTCCAAAAAGCAAGAAAAAGGAAATCATCTATATGTCAAGGGGGACTTGCTTGCAGTGATAGATGTAACATCTGGTAGCTGGTGACCTCCAGTAAAGAAGTCAAAACTGATAGTGTCATTTGGAGATGTTCCAAAGTGGGTGTGGCCAATAAATGCGCCCTCTCTAAAGGAATAGACTACAGTGCTTTGGAGAAAGTGAAATCTAAATGTGGGCCAGATTTCGTTGATATCCAACGTTGGGATTTATTTAGACTGAAGAATATTCATTCAAATAAGCCCTCCTTGGTACAGGTGTTTAAGACAGGTGTTTAAGACTTTATTCTGCATTCTCATAGCAGGAGGAAATTACCAAACTGCCTGGCATAATTGTCTTTAACAGAATAGAAGTTTTATGAGGTCAGGGGTTGGGGTTGGATTTGCTTTCTTATTGTATCTGTGGTGCCTACAATGGGATCTTGCTACATGCTCCATCGATATTTACTGAATGTCTGTATTCCTCTTCTGTTTTTTTCTTTCCCCTCCTAGTTGTTCTCTGTTCACTGTCTCTCTTCAACTTGCTGCCAAAACACAGAGCTAGCTAAGGTTTAAAAAATCACAGAAACTTTTTTGTGGAATTCAAAGTGTCACCGGACGAGGACTGAGTCCGAAGCCGTTCTGCCTCAGGCCAGCCTGTGTGTGGGATCTTGACTTTGTGCAGGGAAGTTTTTCCGATAGGAGTCCAGGTGACTTTGAGAGCATGTTTATTAAAGCTGGGAACAGTGAGACAAAGGAAGGGCTTAGGGTAGGAGAAGCCACAGGAGAGAGCCTAGGTGGTGCTCTGCTTTGGTCCCTAGAAATGTTGGAGGAAAGAAGTGAGCCAAGGAGGGGCTGCTTTCAGCTCATTGGAAAGTCAGAGAAAAAGGGGGCTTTGGAGATGGCTCAGGGGGTGAGCCCGGGAAGAGCTGCTGCTGCCCACTGCTCCTCTGGTTGCAAGTCTCAAGGGGATCCTTAGAGTTTAGGAGGAAGTAAAAAGCTAATGCCCAAGAAGGGGCATGGGTGTGCTCTAGAGAGAGCCTGCACTGGTATCCTTTGTCTTGAGGGTTTTTATCTCTCTTCTGTGAGCTAGAATCTTAGGGGAGGGTTTCAGCAGAATATTCCTCAGTTTTCCAGGTGCATTTCTCACATACTGATGCATCAAAATGAGTGTATAGGGGAGTTTGGTATTATTGGTCTGCTTTGTTGTTTTACTTTTATCTTGGGTCTGTCTGACTCTAAGTGGGGTCTTTAGGTATTTGTTCCCTGACTGCATCTATCCTTGGGTTTAGTTGGCACGGATGGCATTAATTGGGTCTCTGTCTTCTATCTCCCCAATAAGGGTGATTTAAGCTATGTATTCTCTGGTTGTGGGGCAGGGAGGGGAGTATAAACCATTTGTTCTCAAGTGTCCTTGGTTAGAGAAGATAAGGCTTGTGATTCACTAGCTGGCTGTAAGTTGTTCAAATGGTTTGGCCTTGTTTAATTATCTTGTCTCAGTTTCTCCATTTCATTTGCCCGGGAATTTTCCTAGCTTCTCACAACCCTTCCTCAAAAGCACCTCAGATTTATCCACTCCCCTCCAAATAATATCAGAGAGAAAATTTGTTTTATAACAGTTCTGGCTGGGTCACCTTAGTCTGTGCTTGATTACCTGAACAATGGGGAGCTCACGTCCATTGTGGATTTTTCCATTGCATTTTTGAAGACAACGGTCTCATTGTTTTTGTGGGTTTTTCTTTTAGAGTTAACTTAATATGCCTTCTTACAACTATCACATACTCATGGTTTTGTCTAGCACCACCAGTTTATCTACAGACAATCTATTCTTTGAAGAAAGACAAGTCTTTCTTTCCCCCACGTTATCATATGGAATATACATTAGCTTCTAGACTCCTCGCCACCTTAGCAATCCCCTTTTGGCTGCATGGTAATTTGAGGATGTCTCCTCTTAAAATGTCATGCTCAGAAATAAATCTGTTTAAAAAATGTAGTTTGAGCAGCACAGACTCGAGTAGAACTATTCTCTTCCAAGAATTGAAAAGCATGCATATGTAAGAGTAGCAGTAGCAGTATTAACAGTATTTTACTGTTGCCTCAAACAAAACTTGTCTGCATGATACCTTCCTGAAACAGTCCTGGTTTTCTTTCCACTCATGCTTCCACCAATTCCATGATCTTATTTATTTTTGGTTCTCATCCCAGCCTGTTGGGATTAATTTGTAGCTTGATCATTATTCTTTTCTGGAAACATTCCTTTCATATTTTGCCTCATCTGCATATTTGTAAGCATGCTTTCTATGTCTTTGTCTAGAGCAGCGGTTCTCAACCTGTGGGTCGCGACCCCTTTGGCAGTCGAACGACCCTTTCACACGGGTCGCCTAAGACCATCCTGCATATCAGATATTTACATTACGATTCATAACAGTAGCAACATTACAGTTATGAAGTAGCAACGAAAATAATTTTATGGTCGGGGGTCACCACAACATGAGGAACTGTATTTAAAGGGCCAGAAGGTTGAGAACCACTGGTCTAGATTATTAACAACAGGTTGAATGTGTCAGAACCAGAGAGCGAGCACTTTGACTTTGCACTAGGAACTTTGTTTCTGGTTTTCGTGGCTGGTAATCCACTTTCTTCAGGGGAATTGTAGCTCTCTGTTCAGTAGCTCCCCATTTCAGCTACCATTTAACCATCTTACCCGCAGCATATAGAGGTGCCTGAGCTTGCTGAAATTGTGATACGTGTCTGAATGGCATGCTTCTTATCTACAATTGTAATAGATCTTTCAAGAAAGAAAATGTACAAACTGGACACTCTCCTCTTAATATGGAAGAGAAGGGTTATCCTGTCAGTAGGAAATTGGTTATCTTCTGAGCCAGGCAGGAACATATACAGGGTGGGGCAGAAGTAGGTTTGTAGTTGTGAGTACATGAAACACAGAGGTTATTCTTGTATTATTATTTATTAATTATTATGTGATTTTCCAAACAAACAACTGTAAACCTACTTTTGCCTTGCCCTGTATGGAATCCTGAAAAATATCTGATCAGTTCTTTATTTTGGGTTCAATCTGTAAGCAGGGGTTCTTCAACTAACTGGGGTTCAGAATTACCTGGGTTGGGTAGATTGCCCAGAACCATGGACCACACCTCCAGAGGTACTGATTTAGTGGGCTAGGGGAGGGAAGGAGGTTGTGTTTTTGTTGAGGTTCTTTGGGAGGTTTGATGTGGACGGATGACAGGATGCATGTGGCCATGTATTGGCCCACAGTCCCTGGAGAGCGTCAGTCTTGGCTCCCATACATTAGTTCTCCCCTCCCTCCATGGTGAGGTCTCCCCCTGGGACCCTTGCAAATGACATCATTGCTCTTGACTTTACCTTTCTTCCTCAACCTGTACTTCCTGTCACTTGCAGCCTAACTTCCTAATATGTATACCCAAATATAGTTACACATTGGATATCAAGGCTGAAATCAAATGGGTTGCTGGGGGTTGGGTCAGGCATCTCAGCAGGGTTTGGTGTAGCATATTTTAGGATGGGTTAAACTTTGAATGATCTATAAGCAATGCGCTTCTCTGCATTTACGTAATGCCAGGCCCAAGATAAGGCCTGTTGGTCTGATGACAATAATACCATTTCTTCGACAATTGCCATGGGCTAGTTACCTGATGTGTATTATCTTGTTTAATTGTTATGCAGTAGTTGATCCACAGTTTGTGGGGCCTAGATTTTATTTAAGTTGGGAAGCTCTGTTTAAGAAAAGGAATAACAGTACAAATAGAGGGCTTTGAAGAGACCAGGCAGTGAGCAGTCCTGGAGATGAAGCCCCATTAGCTCCACTGCAAATCCCCCTGGGTCTTCAACAATGCTGAGATAGGTTTGCACAACCTGTGGCACAAGTGAAAAAAGCTGAGACTTGGCAAGTTTGAACACCTTGCTGGGGATCTCACAGCCAAATATGGCAGAAGTTTGAACCCAGATTTGCCTCACTCTAACTCACAATGGACCTCTTCAAATAAAATGTGCCCATGGCGCCCTGCTGTTCTCGGTTGGTTTGGCCTTGTTTAAGTATCTTGTCTCAGTTTCTTCATCTCATTTGCCCGGAGAATTGTGTTTTAGGATGACCCTGTACACTCTGAATTGAGGATAAGGAATAATGAAGAAATTTAAAGTGAGAAAGGACATTTAGTTGACTTGGGAGAGAGCGATACTGCTGATGAGGTTCATAGATGGTTGTTTTCTGCCTCCGTCGCTCTAATCAGTTTCCCAAAGATTCACAAAATGGTGGTGCAAAGGATTTAAAAACGACTATTTTTTGGCATTTTATTTTCATGAAATGGCAAATAGAACTAAAATAGAATCTTAATATTTAAGAATATTTAACACAAAGTCTTCACAAAAAGGTTGTTAGCGAACAGAAGAGATAGGTAACTCATATTTTTTGAGAAATTATGACATGCCAAGCATGTAATCCTCTCAGTGAACCCATGGATAGAGGCACAAATCTCAGCTTCTTCAATGATTGAGGAAAGTGAGACTCAGAGATTAAGTAAATAGGACCAATCTATACTAGTATCACAGCAAAGAAGAGGCTGCTATTTATTTTAAATGGCAGCAGTTTAAAATAAAGTGAATCTCTGCAAAACACCATGTCAAATCAGCATTTATTTTAACACAAATTAATATAGGGTGTCCCAAAATTCACGCAAGATTTGCAATTCAATTCAATTGCAAATCTTGCGTGAATTTTAGGACACCCTATATAAGATAGTGGTTTTATGAAAGAGCAAAAAAAAAAAAAAAAAAACCAAAACAAAACACAAGATGTGTTTTATTTTCACAGATATGAAATATGATTTTGACATTCTTTAACTACAGTCTATTTAAGGGGTTAGTTTAAAAGAGTCTGAAGGACCTCTTAACACCCAGTGCCAAAAAAAAAAAAAGTGACAGAACAGTAAAGAAACAGACAGTCCAACTTCTAATTGTGAAATCACTCTGTGTTTGTGTTCAGCGTGATTTTCAGCATGCTCATTGAAGTCCTGTGAGGCACCATCTCTACCCAGAACCCATTGCATACAGCCCCCAGAAGCAGTCAGACTGCGTCATTTGGGGCTGCGTGTCAGCCTCCCACTTTGCAAGGGTAGGAACTTCCCATGAGGCCTTGGGAAATATTCCTTTCCCTTGATTCTGTAGAGAACTCTCTCTACATTGTTCTCAACACTAAAGGGGGATAATGGCTGTGAATGCAGAAGGTCTTTGAAGGCTCAGAATAATACAGAAAAATATGTGTGTGCCTTACAGTAGGTCATACTGCGAGTGCAAACATTAACTTCTGCCTGGAACAACTTGATCCCAGCTGTGAGCAGTGCAAGCAGGCAAAATTCACTCAAGAGTAGGAAACTACATTTTTGTATTTTCTTGGCCCACTGGGCAATTTAGTTATACTATAGAGCAGTGGTTCTCAACCTTGACTGCACATTAGAATTACCTGGGAATCTTTTTGAAATCCTGATTTCTGGGCCTCATCCTCTGGAAATTCTGTTTCTTTGTTACTAATGTTGTAGCCCCACCCCATAACAAAGAAACAGAATTTCCAGAGGATGAGGTCCAGAAATCTGGATTTCAAAAAGATTCCCAGGTGATTCTAATGTGAGGCCAAAGTTGAGAACCACTGCTATAGGGGTTATATAACACAGGTGTATATTTCCTTCTTTATTTCTCCCTCATCCATATTTTAATTATTAGTCTCTTTGAGGGTGTCTCAAACAAAAGTCACAAGTCTATTTGGGGGCAGAAAAATGTTTACATAGGTATGGTTGATCCTTTACTAGTTATAGTCTATGCAGAAGATTGTAAAATATAGCAAAATATAACAATGTGTAATTATAGTAGGCTCACTCTACTTTCTCTAACAATTTCAGAAGATCACATTTCTTGGATTTTCCTCCTATCGTAATGCTAGTGAAGTGGTTTACTGATTTTAATCCAGTTGTATTTCTATAAGAATCCATCAGTACCACTTCCTGGGGCTGAGCAGGTCTTAATTCGCAGAGTGCTGACCCTGACCACCTGAGCAGAGGCAGCTGGCCCATGAGAAGTTGGCATGATTTCCCCTCTTGGTTTCCAACCATATGCCTCACTCCGTGTGCTGGCACAGGGTGTGTGTGTGTGTGTGTGTGTGTGTGTGTGTGTGTGGCCTAATGGCAATAGCAGCCTGCTCCAAGAAGCAGCCCTTTGGAGATAATCAGATAAGCTTCCTCCATGGTGCTGTGAGTTTTACCTATAGGGTGAGAGGCCCTGATTATTGCCATGGTGATCAATTTGGCCCCTGGGAACCAGCTGGAGACCATCAAACTGAGTCTGTGCAGGCCATTAGGTAACGCGGAGAATCTTGGAGAGAACTGCATTTTTGTATGAAAGGAATCCCTGCGGATGGCCAGCACTATTTAATTGGACTGTATAGTTAATGCTGACCGAGAGGGGACAAAGGGTCTTTGAAAACAGCCACAGAAGGGACCTCACTGATGGATTAGTCATATTCTGCTCCATTGTCCTTTTCTTCTCTTTTAAGAAAAAAGGTGAATCTCAGTGTTTTAGGGCCAAAAGATATAGGCTACTTGCAAGTAATGGATTTGCAGATCACAAATAGCTGGGACATTTTTCGAGTACAGCATGTATGTAGGTCTTCATTGACAGGGCATGTGAAAAGAAACCGTTGCCTCTTCGAGACCAATTACCAGACATCCGTCCGGCTGGAGACCACATTGCCTCCCTGCTGGGTTCTGACCGCGCTCCTGCCATGGAGAGCCCACCAGCCATGAGCACCATTCTGGACCTTGGGGACCTCACTGCCATCTTTGCAGACATGACCGCATCAGCACCGTTCTGATGCCAGAAGGTCCCCTGTGGGTTTGAGCGCCCCAGTCCTCTGTGCGCTCCTACCGCAGTCCTCAGACAGACTGACTTCAGGGTGAAACTTACGCTGCAATGAGATGAGGTGGGTTCATACACTTGATGAATTGATTACTTTCTCAGGCATTTGGTGTGTGCGATTCTATGCTTTATCTGTAGGCCCTGGAGGAAACGTCCTCAGTGACTTGTAGTCATTTTCCCCCATCTTTCCTGGTACCTTCCTGCACCTCAGCCAGACTTGCACTTATCTGAGACACTGCCTAGTGTCAGGCCTTCACACCCATGTAAGCTGGCAGCTCAGACCCTGCCTAGAGCCCTCTTCTCCCCCTGGACACTGAGCTGTTTCTCTCTCATCCATCACTAGAAATGCTCTTCAATTTCCTCCTCCTCTCATCCCTGAGATGATAATAGAGTTCACCATTTCCCCTCACAGTGAGAATGGTAAACACAGTGTCTACTTTCCTGGATGCCATCTTCATGTATTCATTTGAATGGCTACTCAGTGACATACTCTAGACCAGGGGTGGGCAAACTTTTTGACTGGAGGGCCACAATGGGTTCTTAAACTGGACCGGAGGGCCGGAACAAAAGCATGGATGGAGTGTTTGTGTGAACTAATATAAATTCAAAGTAAACATCATTACATAAAAGGGTACGGTCTTTTTTTTTTTCGTTTTATTCATTTCAAATGGGCCGGATCCGGCCCGCGGGCCGTAGTTTGCCCACGGCTGCTCTAGACCATGTCTGATCATTTTTTCTTATGCCATATTTTTATAGATGATAATGTTTGTCAGCCTCACAAAAAGACTAGCAAACTCTTGTGCACTTAATGTACTAAAGTGATGTGCTAGGTATAAACTATGAATATGAGTTTATTTTTTTGCAAAAAAAAAAAAAAAAAAAAGAGCAAATAGGATCTCCCCAGTCATGCACAACTGACATTTACTAGATATTTCTGGAAGATGATGGTGATGGTTTATGACATTTGGTGAGCAGATCACACCTGCTCAAATGTAATTGAAAAATTACCTAATTTTATTTGATGGCCTTAACATTTAACATTCTTTAAATTGTGGATTCTGTTGCTATTACTTATTCCGTGTTATCTAGAAATTTCTCTCATTTGGTTTAATGTCTGTAAAATTTTATTCTTTCTACCAAAGGTTCAACTTGCTTGAGTTTTTAATCTTTCATTTTGTTAATTTTTCCTTCCTAAGACTTAATTTATGTTTCATGTTTATTTTCTATAGTTTCAGTACTTCCTGCAAAATACATTTGTCAGCACCCAGCAACATCCTTCTATTACTTCTTTATATACTGGTTGCCATAGTGTTCTCTCTTGGTGCAGACACTATAAATATCAGAGAAAAGAAAACACCCAGACAATTCTTCACTCATTAATCATTTGCTCAGTTTCCAAGTCAACTGAGCCCATAGCAGAGGTTAATCATGAAGCAGATGTCCATCCACACCGGACTGTGCTCATGGACAGCAGTCACCAATGAGTCAGCCCTGAATCACGAACTTCTGTAGATGATTATTTATATGTCAAGTAAAGGCCAACCATTTGGTCAGGGTTAAACTTTTGGTTGAGTCAAGTTGCAGAAACTCATGGGCAGATAAAAAAAAAAATGGGTCAGTAATGTAGGAAAAATAGTTTACAAGTAGTCTTGAATCTTTGTGCTCCTCAGTAAAGATTTGTTGTTGCTGTTTTTAACATACCTTTCTTTTTCTTTGTCAAAGGACTGTTTGGACTAAGAGTAGTTTCAGATAGCCCTAAAGTTTTACTTCTAAAAATTCATTAAATAACACTTAAGTTTGTTTTATACCTTATTAGAATCTCCACTTTATGAAAACGTCATAAGTTTTAAAAGTTAATTCCATTAATTTTCTTAGTCATTCCTTTATCTTCTTAGGCGATATAAACTATAGTTATGAGCTCCTCTTTGTAAAGAAATATGTTTATATCTCTGTTTAAATTTCTTGACAGTTTCTAATGAAATATGCTTAAAATGTTAGGATGTAGAAAAGTTTATCATCTTTTTTAAACAATCTATTTCAGAGATAAGGCCATATTAATTTTAATAAATAGGCTTAAATATTGTACTCAGATTAAAATTTACAAAAAATTGAATAACTTGAATGGGTAGAGTTGAAATAGAAATGAAGTTAATGAGGAGAGCTGTTTGAGTAGAAAATTGAGGCACCAGGTAGTCCAGCAGACAAAAAGGGAAAGGTGAGAATGAGCTGTGAAATCTAGCAGACATGGGAGTCTTGGTTAAGTGACACTAGCTCTGTGACCTTGGCAGGTAAGCTAACACTCCGTTTTTTCCTTCTCACTTGTGCAATGGAGGTGATAATAATGCTGCATCGTTCTATAGGTGCTTCTGAGGAATAAATGAATAGAGTGTTTGGTAGCATGCTTGGCACATAACATTACAAAATATGTCATTTTCAAGGGGTTGTTATTCCCTCTTTGATTTGTTTATGTTTAGGTAAAAGTCTCTTGATTTGTTTTGAAAGCTCATTAGGAGCCAAATTACTACTCAAGAAAGAGTAATAGATACTAACTCAGGACTGAGTTATACAGGAAGCACCATTTTCATCGACTCTAAGTGATATTTAACCTAAGTTCAATCTGTATTAGCCTTGAATAAAGAAATTTTAGAGTAATTCCGTTTAGGAATTTTTTTCCCTTGTCTGGAAATAAAAGCAGGGTCAATATAAGGAGAAATTGATATTGAAGTATATGTGTATTTTGTTTTGTTTTGTTTTTAACAGGAGACCTGATGAATTAGAAAAGAAAACATTGCTCTCATAATGCAAGCTTTGGGGCCTGGTTGAATAGTGTTTTTCAGTTGGGACTGGGGACTCAGAATTGAGTAGATTCTATAAGCCGTACATCTATAGCATTTATATTTGTTATAGTAGAATAAATAATTTTGTATAATTTTGTAATAGTCTCGTAATATGGGCCTTGCAGTGGCAACACCACAATTTGGCCAGGAAATTTATATTTCTAGCTAAATTGAGATGTGATTAACAAATAAAATTGCATATATTTAGGTTGTACAATGTGACTTTTGAAAAAGGTGTAAAATGTGTTGATTAACATATGTATACCACAATCAAGTTCATCCCACATCCATCACCTCACATAGTTACATTCGTATGTGTGTGGTAAAACACTTAAGATTGATCCTAAAGTGCTGACAAATCAGTTTTCAATTTAAAAACCTTTAGGAAGGCATGACCTTTCTAGTTTGTCACAAGTCCCACTATCCTACTGTATTACCTTTCCCCCAGTTTTCATGTTTCTCCAATCTCTGATCTACTCATACAAAAAAAAAAAAAGAAAAAGTTGTGAATTTAGTGAAACACATCAGTTTAAACTTTTGTGGTGGGGTGTGGGGTCAGGTGGGTTAGAGTGGGGGTTCGTTAGTCTAAATCAGATCCTTGAACTTTAAGGTGCCCCATATAATTGCAAATACCTACCACTGATAAATGCTTGAGTTCAACCTCTATAAGACTGAATCCATAAAATCCTAAACACCTGCAATGGTGTCTAACACCTTCAGGTCCCAGGGAAATATTATGCCCATTTCCTGCTTTCTCACCTTGAAACAAAAGCCATGGCATTGAATATGCCCTGGAAGTTTGTGGTTTTGCTGATTTAGGAGGGCTGGGTTGGAGAAAAGGTTGCGGTGGGGTGGGCTGTAAATAGTTGAAGCTCTTAATTGAGGGAAAGACTAATTAGGTTACCAAATCTCTTCTCTAAGATGCCATAAATACAATAGATTCTCAAATAACAATTGTAACTTCCAGTAAAACCTACAGTCCAGTTTTTAGCTTCCCTTCCTTTTCCAATCCATGGTTTTAGAGCTACTCATAAAGTGTTGTACTATTCACAGCAGTTGCAGGTGTTGGCAGAGGAATATTTTTCAACACTAAATAGTTCCTCCCACTCTTAAATTTATATATACATATATACATATACATACATATATACACATATACATATATATATAGAGATGTGTGAGGCATGATATCAATTCTTTACAATGGTAATTAAATAAACATTGAACCCTGGATTATTAATATTTTATTTTTAAATATATTTAACTAGAGGCCCAATGCACAGAATTTGTGCAAGGGGCTTGGCCCTTATTACCCCGGCAGCTTGCCTTGGCCCTTGCAGCCCAGGCTTCGTCCGGAAGGTCATCTGGTCTAATTAGCATATTACGCTTTTATTATTATATATGATATTTAATTGAATTGTCAAAAAATGTTTAAGTAATTTTGCTTAAAAACTTTAGCTAAATTGGACAAATTAAAAATTTTGCTATACATTAAATATAATTAGTATTTTCTCTTTAGT
This sequence comes from Myotis nattereri, assembly GCF_964212035.1. Classification (NCBI taxonomy): domain Eukaryota; kingdom Metazoa; phylum Chordata; class Mammalia; order Chiroptera; family Vespertilionidae; genus Myotis; species Myotis nattereri. Next base: position 132,038,937 of record NC_138075.1, on the reverse strand, counting down.
TAACATCAAGTTGAAAATCTTTTAAAAAAGCAAATGACAAATGGTATTAGATTTATTACATTTACATTAATTTACATTTTGGATGAAAATATATTCAAATGTTGTTCTTTAAAATAAATGCAGTAAATAAATCTTAAGTGATTACTGATATTTGAGCAAAAATTATATACATATCTTCATTATAGCAACATAATTATTCACTTTGTAGAAAAGAAAATAAGAAAACTGACTTTATGGAATTACTTCATTTTGAATTATATGTCTTCATCTTATTACTCACTGATGCATCATCAAAATATCCTGACATATACAAACATAATTAAATTTTGTCATTTGCTGTTTTGCTGATGTTCAGTGTTGTAGAAGTCATAGCTTTATATACATTTTTCCACTTTGTTATTGTGGGGGTATATTTGTTAAAGTGGGAGAACATATTTCATAGTTTTAGCCTGATTGTTAATGTGTAAGTGATTAGACACTTCTAATACTTTATGTCTGAATTTGTCATCTTACACCTCAGAGGTTAAGGGCAGGTCTAGACTGACGCAGAGTCCAGCATCCCCAGGAAAACAATTAGTTTCATTCCCTTCCTGAGGTCCAGAGATGACTTGACAGAAAAGTCCATTATGGCCACATGACAGAAATTGCTTCCTCTATACTGACCTCATAGAAGCTGACCCATGCATCTCTCTCTATTAGTTAATTGTGACTCCATATTCAGACTCCTTGATCTCAGAAATATCTGGAGCTGCCTTCTTTATCTTATAGCTCTTGTCTAGAGAAACAGATCCTTTGCTAGTAGACTGTGTCACATACTGATCTAGAGAACAAAAAGGAATCAGAGGGTGGAATTAATAATACCCACTATTCTAAAAAAAAAAGCGCAAGTGATGTCATAGTGTGGGAAAAGTTCAGAACATTTAAAACATGTCATTTTACCTAAAACTGTGCTTACATTTTGTGTCATTTTGGAAATGGACATATTTATGCACTATTCCTCTACAAAAATGTGATGCATTTACTGTGGTATTTAAATGCAAAAAGGAAGCATTGTCAATGCCTTAGTAACTGTCTTCTCATATGAGGTATGCATCATAATGTTATGTGAATTCAAGATAAAAATACATTCAAATTGCATTTTTTTACAAAATTTGTATTATAATTTCAGTTCTATTTCTTCCTTTAAAGTACTTGAAAAGTAAAAGCAGGGCTTTTTGTACTACAGAAAAAAAATACATTTGTGAAAATGTCACTGGCTCTGTGCTGATGTTGAAATATGCTGAATTTCCCTCATTTTACTACTCTAGGTTGCCAGTGAAATTAATCTGGAGGGTCCTACAGGCAGGTGCTGTGACTTGCCCTTAGGAACAAGTCTTGAACTTTTCTGCCTATTGCCTGAGGACCAGTTGCCCTTTCCCCTTGCTCTCCTCATTCTATGAAAGTGCTCAGAATGAAGAAGGGAGCCAGGAACAACTCTGGGAAGTAAGTGGACCCCTCTTCGTTATTACTGGATCCTCCTTCTTCCCCTTGCAAAGGAAAGATAAAGGATGACGCTGAGCAAAACTAATCCTTTAAACCCACCAGCTGCCGCCTTTATGGGAAGATGTCCCAGCCCCTGACTATCTGATGACTTGATTTTATCTCTTTTGACAGTTGAGTAGCCTGACATTGAAGATTTCTCATGTTTCTTGTGACCTTTAGGCCTGCTCTCCAGGAAGTTTCAAGGATAAAGACCTAAGCTTCTTAACTCCCAGAGAGGAAGGAGCCTAATTCCACCTTCCAGGTGTCCCAGCTGCAATACTTTAATTTTCTAATAGTCACTGAAGTGCCTGTGTATTGGTTCCGTCAGACTCCCAGAAAGCGTGCAGTGCAAATATTCAATGCCTTTTTACATCCTTAGGTAAATGGAAGCTACAAATAAATATTAAGAAGTAAGTATAATTAGGAGTGGAATCTCACATATATCTGTGTGATCAAGGCAGAGAGGTAGTTTTGTGCAGTGATCCAAGCACTTACTGGTCATCAAATCACCTGTACTATAGCTTTTAAAAATGTAAATTCCTTGGCCTACTGTTGACCTATCAAATAAATATTGGGGGCTCAGTGGGAAGGATTTGAGAGAGTTGGGAGTTATTCTAATGTCACCACAAAGGATGGTCTGAAATTAAACTTTAACTAAAAGCAGTTATGGTGGGTAGTCACCACCTAGGCCGGTGTCTTCACTGACAAGGCCAACCTTTACCTTAACTGAACCTACCTGTCTTTTTGCGTCTATGATAACATACCCTTGACATGTCTGGGTAACTTGTAACTTCCCTTTTTCTGGACCCTTGGGGCACAGCATAATGTGCCTGGGTGCCAGGACAGATATTCCTTCACTGTTATCATGTTAATTGTTCCATCTACGTAAGTATGTGTCTCTCATTTTACTTCTTATCCAATCCCAGAGGTTTCCTGGCTTTGCCTTCTCCCGCCCCTCTAATCGATCACCAAGGGATTTCATGTAACCCACCTACATCCCCTCCTTTGATTGCAACGTATAAAAATAGATGAGAAACCACCGTTCTCTGGAGCATGATCCCAATCCGTTGAGATATTGCTTCCTGGCAATTGTCGACAGTTTGGCTCAAATAAACTCACAAAAATTCTTTACAGGTTTGAATGTTTTTTTTACATTAACAAGATGTACCCACAATGTTGTGTCTGTCAGTGACCTGTTCTTTTATTGCTAAGCAGTATTCCAATACAAAAGCATACTACAATTCGTTTATCAATTCTGTTATTAATAAACTTTTAAGTTATTTTCATTTTTGTCTGTTATGAATAAAGCTGGTATGAACATTATTGGATTGTTTTGTGGATATTTGTTTTGTTGTGTGTTTTCTTATGGGTATTTGTTTTTATTTCTTTTAAGTAAATATCTGAAAGAGAAATTGCTGGATCACAGGGCAAGTATATATTTAGCTTTGTTAACTGACATCTTTATAATATTGATCTTATAATATGATATACTTATCCATCTATTTAAATCTTGTATAATTTCTCCCTAGAATGTCTTGTAGACTTCAGGGTAGACATCTTGCATACCCTATCTTAGATTTATCTCCAACTTATTTTATGTTTACTGATGTTATTGCAAATGAATTTTTTAAATTCCATTTTTATGTTGCTCGCCTTTAGAAACACAATTGACTTTTTAAAATATTGATGTTGGAACTGGAAACCTTAATATATTTACTTTATAATTATAATAGTTTTATTTTATTTTTTATTTTCCATGTGTGAAAATCATATTATCTGCAAATAGTGAACACTTTTATTTCTTGCTTTCTAATTCTTTTTTAAAAAATATATTTTTATTGATTTCAGAGAGGGAGGGAGAGGAAGATAGAAACATCAATGATGAGAGAGAATTATTGATTGGCTGCCTCCTGCACGCCCCTACCAGGGATCGAGCCTGCAACCCAGGCATGTGCCCTTGACAGGAATTGAACCCAGGATGCTTCAGTCCACAAGCTGACGCTCAATATACTGAGCCAAACCAGCTAGGGCTTGCTTTCTAACTCTTAGGCTTGTTTTTTCTTGTCTTATTACACCATCTAGAACTATAGGCTTTTCAATAGAATTATAAGCAGTCATCCTTGTCATTATCTCAATTTGGGAAAGCTTTCAATATTTCACAATTGAATATGGCTTTTGGAGGACATTCTTTATCAGGTTACAGAAGTCCCTTCTACTCATACTTTTGGAAATGTTTCTTTGTTGTCATGAATGAGTACTGAATTTTCACAAATGCTTTTCTGGAACTTATCAGATTACCCCTCAGTCTTTTTTTATGGATTTGTTATCTGCAAAATAATTCATTAAATTTTTAAAAACCTACTTTTATTTTCTGCTTCGATCATCACTTCAATAATTTATTTAGATTTTTTCTTATATATATTTTTATATTTCCACCAAACTTCTAGTAACCTATTTTTGGTATCCTGAGTAAATTTTAAAAATAAATGTTTATTCATTCACATTTTATAATTTTATATAATTTTAAAACTGATTGAAACCACTCCTACTTTTTATGCTTTTTAAAAAATGGGTAATATCCCAAAGCATGTTTATACTCACAAATGTGTTGATATTTTCAATTTGTTACAATTGTGTTGTTTTATTTCCTGTGAGCCTAAATTCAAATAATGATTGTAACTGATTTTAGAACAAATACAGTTAATAAATAAATGTGAAATATATGTGACCAAAAATAGAGAAATAAAAATTGATAAAAATGGCCCTGACCGGTTTGGCTCAGTGGATAGAGCGTCAGCCTGCAGACTGAAGGGTCCCAGGTTCGATTCTGGTCAAGGGCATGTACCTTGGTTGCGGGCACATACCCAGTAGGGAGTGTGCAGGAAGCAGCTGATGGATGTTTCTCTCTCATCAATGTTTCTAACTCTCTATCCCTCTCCCTTCCTCTCTGTAAAAAAATCAGTAAAATATATTTTTTAAAAAATTGGTAAAAATGATCTTTGAAAAGCATATCTTCATAATTAGTTCTTATACACTTAGAATGTGAAAAATCTTTGACATTTGGGATCAATCTGATGCTTATTGTCAGAGGTCACATTCCCTAGTAAACAGGCTCCTGGAGATGAGCTTGCAGGTGGTTTATTGGGAACCATACTTGTAAGGGACTAGGGAAGCTAAATTGGACCAATGGAGAAGTCAAAATGCAGTGCAGGTTCAACAGTAATTTTCACAGGAACTTCTGAAGCTGAGATGGTCTTCAGAGTCAAGACTTTATACTACTCCCTGGGCTGCCCTCTGGAATGCATGTGCCCTTGGACCAAGGACAGTTCCTGGAGAGAGACTGAGCTAAGAACTCAGTCACCAATATTTCCTGCATCCAGGGAATAAGGGTCTCAATCCTGAAAGGAAGATCTGGACAGAACACCATAGCATCCACCACACTTATGGATTTAAAAAACCCACACTTTTATGGTCAATTAATGTTTGACAAAGGAGGCAAGAACATACATAAGAATAAACTCAAAATGGATGAAGGAATTAAATGTTAGACTCGAAACTATAATAATCCTAGAAGAAAACAGTTAATTCATGTACATTTCTTATAGCAATATTGTTTCTGATATATCTCCTTGGAGAGAGGGAAACACAAGGAAAAATAAACAAAAGGGACTACATCAAACAAAAAACTTTTTGTACAGCAAATGAAACCATCACAAAATAAAAATACAACCCATTGAATGGGAGAATAATTCTCCAATAATATATCTGATAAGGGGTTAATTACCAAAATATATAAAGAACTTATACAACTCAACACCAGGAAAATAAAGAATCCAATGAAAAAATGGGTGAAGGGCCTGAATAGACACTTCTCCAAAGAGGACAAACAGATGACCCAAAAACTTATGAAAAGATGCTCAATGTCACTAATCATCAGAGATATGCAAATTAAAACCACAATGAGATACAACCTCACACCTGTCAGAATGGCTATCATCAATAAATCAACAAACAAAAAATGTTGGTGAGGATGTGCATTGCTGGTGGGAATGTACATTGGTACAGCCACTATGGAAAGCAGTATGGAGATACCTCAAAAAATTAAAATTATGACCTAACAACTCCACTTCTGGTAATACTATATAATAAAAGGGCCCGAGGGGAGCGGGCCTAAGCCGTCAGTCAGACATCCCCCGAGGGCTCCCGGACTGCTAAAGACCCTCACCCCCTGAGTGCACAGATGTCATGCACTGGGCCTCTAGTATATTAAAAGAAACCTGAAACACTGATTTAAAAGAATATCTGCACTCCTGTGTTCATTGCAGTGTTATTTACAACAGCCAAGATTTGGGAGCAACCCAAGTGCCCATCAATAGATGAGTAGATAATAAAGCAGTGGTATATTTACACAATGGAATACTAGTAGGCTGTAAAAAGGAAGGAAATCTTACTTTTTATAGCAGCGTGGATGGACCTGGGGAAGGGAAATAAGCCAGTCAGAGAAGGACAAGTACCATATGATTTCAATTATATGTGAAATCTAATGAACAAAATGAGCAAGCAAACAAAATAGAAACAGACTCATAGGTACAGAGAACAGACTGACAGCTGTCAGAGGAAAGATAGGATCAGAGAGCTGGGTAAAAAACATGAAGGGGTTAAGTTAACACACACACACACACACACACAGACACACCCCCCTCATAATCCTGTTAGTGTGGCTCAGTGGTTGAGCGTTAGCCTGTGCACAGAAGGGTCTCTGGTTTGATTCCTGGTTAAGGACACATACCTGGATTGTAGGTTCATTCCCCATCCCCCTGGCTGGTTGGGGGTTCCTGTGGAGGCAGCCAATCAATGTGTCTCTCTCACATTGATCTTTCTCTCAGCCTCCTCACTCTCTTCCACTCTCTCTGAAAATAAATGGAAAAAATCCTTGGTTAAGGATTACAAAACAAAACAAAATAAAACAAAAACAACTCATAGACAGATAACAGAATGGTAATTACCAAAGGGAACTGGGTGGGGTAGGGTGGGGGGAGGTAGAAGAGGATAAAGGGGAAATAAATGGTGATGGAAGGAGACTTGACTTGGGGTGATGAACTCACAATACAATACACAGATGATGTATTCTAGAATTGTATACCTGAAACCTATATAATTTTATTAACAAATGTCACCCCAATAAATTTCATTTATAAAAGAAGTAAAAAGAAAAATAAAGAGAGAATGTCTGCTATAGTTTAGATGCATTAAGCATTCATTATATTGTAATATGCAAGGCAATAGTATTTCACAAACCGTAGGAGCAAGCACCCAGATCTTGGTTTTTAATACCATTTTCCAATAAAAGGAACCAGAGCTCCTTGGATAAATGACTGGTTTGAGGACTAGGGCAGATACAAGATGAGGCTGTAGAGCTAGAAAGGAACTACACTAAAAGCAACCCTATATTGGTGGGAGTGTGTCAATGGGACACAAAAGTCAGCCAAATGAACACCCAGTGGCCAAAGCTGGAACATTTTGACCAACAAAAAACATAAAGTAATATTGGATTATAATTCAACTTGTAAAATGAATATATTTGAGCCCACACTGATATAGATAAATTGTGAATGAATAAATAAATGGGAGAGCATAGACAGCCCTCTCATGCAAAAGAAATTCGAATTTCTTGAAAGTTTTAATTTATGTAGATATCTTGCCCTCAACAGGGAGATCATCACTCCTCATCCCTTAAGTGTGGGCTGTACATAGTGACTTCCTCCCACAAGCACACTATGGAAAGGGGAGGGGAAATGAGGACCTTTAGAAGCCTGACAAACACTCCCTCAGCCAAAGATCAAGGTCAATAACAGCAATAAACCATATTGATTACATACACCCTTGATAAGATGTGATAAGAATGGCATTTTACCTTTTGTGCTTTCTACCAAAAATATAGAACCCCATTCTAATCATGAGGAAAAAAAATCAGACAAATGCCAATTAATTCTGTAAAATACCTGATTAGAACTTTTTAAAAAAATGTATCTTCATTGTTGAAAGTATTACACATATCTCAATTTTTTCCTCCATTGACCCCTTTCTCCTCACCCCTGCCCCTCCCAGGTCTTCACCACACTATTGCCTGTGTCCATGGGTTATGCATATATGCATCTAAGTTCTTCGGCTAATCTCTTCTCCCCACCCCTTTCCTTTGAGAATCATCAGTCTGTCGCATGCTTCCATGTCTCTGGATCTATTTTTTTTTCATCAGTTTATTTTGTTCATTATTCCACATATGAGTGTGATCTTAAAATTTTGTCTTTCTCTACATGGCTTATTTCACTTAGCATAATACTTTCCAGATCCCCCAATGTTGCCTCAAAAGGTAAGAAATCCTTCTTTTTTATAGGTGCATAGTATTCCATTGTGTAAATGCACCACAGGTTTTTTTTATCCACTCATCTACTGATGGGCACTGGGCTGTTTCCAGTCCTTAGCTCTTGTAAATAGCACTGCTATGAACATAAGGGTGCATACATTCTTTTTGATTGGTGTTTCAGGTTTCGTAGGATATATTCCTAGAAGTGGGATCACTGGGTCAAATGACAGTGCCATTTTTAATTTTTTGAGGAAACTAAAAAATAATTATTTAATTATTTTCCATAGTGGTTGTATCAGTCTGCATTCCCACCAGCAGTGTCCTAAGGTTCCTTTTTCTCCAGCACTTGTTTGTTGATTTATTGATGGTAGCCATTCTGGCAGGAGTGAGGTGGTATCTCATTATCATTTCAATTTGCATCTCTCTGATGATTAGTGACATCGAGCATTTTTTCATATGTCTCTTGCCCATCTGTATGTCCTCTTTGGGGAAGTGTCTATTCAGATCCTCTGCCCATTTTTTAATTGCATTGTTTGTCTTCCTTTTGTTGAGCTGTATGAGTACTTTATATATGTTGGAGATTAACCCCTTATCAGATGTATCATTGCCAAATATGTTCTCTTATACAGTGGGCTCCCTTTTCATTTTATGCTCCAAGAAGCTTTAAGGTCATCCAAAGCAAGAAAGGTCTGAGGAGCTGTCATAACCAAAAGGAGTCTATGTAGACAGAACACTGCATGGACTGTGGTGTCCTGAATGGGATCCTAGAACAGAACAAGGACATTGAGAAAAAAATGAGAAAATCTGAATAAAGTGTAGACTTTAGTTAATAATGATGTATTAATATCAGTTCACTAATAATAATTTATAATAATTCTGTAAATCTAAGAATGTCCCAAAATAAAAGTGTATTAAACAAGAAAAAGAAGGTATGTTATTATACCAAATGATTTAAAGCTGAGTAAATCCATCTTTCCTGATAATCTCTGATTTTGTTTATAGTGCCTTACCACACAGTTTCAGCTGTGCTCTGGTAGCGAGAGAAGGGGCTTGGAGAGAGAAGGCTGTTTTTGAGTTTCAGTTCTGCCACTTTCAGCTCTTTGGGTACTGGCAGGTAGGGTCACTGAACAAATCTGCATCTCAGTTTCCTATTCTATTCAATGAAAAAAAAAATTGTGTATCTTAAAGATTAAAGGCATAAGGAATTAGAGGGCAAACCATTACCTTCTAAATTCCTTTTGTGTTTTGTGCCAAAGAACTTTTTCTATGGTCATTTTCACATTTACTTTAGCTATTCACAAAGCAAATCCTAAGGGTTGAATTTAAAAAAAAAAATATTTGATTGTACTGTTTTAGAAGTAGGGTGAGTGGCTTGATTCTAAGGACTTCTGAATAAATTAATTAGTATCATATAGACTTGCCTTCCTTAAAATAGATAGAAGCTATGTAACAGGCAATGGCCATTTAGGTAGAGCACCTACTCGAATCCCATGAAGAGCTCTGCTCTTATGATTAGATTTACATTTACTTTCAGCAGAAAAGTACTTCTTCACATGAAGGCCAAATAAATTCTGCAAGTTGATATTATTACTATTCAGTCATACATTTTTGCTCCCAAACCCCAATGTTAACATAAGGAGAACTATGAAATAATACAATTTACTAATTTCCAAAAAAAATCCCCTCTGCAATTTCCCAGCTGAAGATTACATAATGTCTCCTCTTCCGTCTTTTCCTGGTCACATAGATGCAGTGATGGCTCTTTTCTGATAGGACTTGCATGGCCTGCTTTCTTCTGCTGCGGCACAGATGATCCATTCATAAGCAGTGGCTGTTTGGGCTGAATCTTGATTTTCCCTGGACTAAGCTGGATATTTTTCCTGTGGCTCTTCCTTAATGAAGACATTGAACATGGAGTCTCTAACTGGGTTCAGAAGGTGAGTGTGGTGGGAAAACCTACCTGGAATTAAATAATGGCTAGTAGGCAGTCTGCGGCGACCTTTGTTATCCTACACTAGTGCGAGATGTGTTAACATCTCCTAAAAACTCCACTTGGTTGCATTTTCTCCTCTTCTCTGTCCCTGAAATGACATTTTGCGATTTCCTCTTTATACAAGTTAGTTAATAGCTACAATTCAGTAAAAATCAATTTGTGAATAAGTAAACGCCTTATAATAAATAACACTTTCAAAGTACATGTTCCTTGGATTGATCTAATGTCATCCAATAAGACCTGTCTACATCATTTTACGTTAAGGTCTGTCATGTTTAAATGCTTTTATAGGCTAATGGGGCAGTTTGTAATTTTGTTACACCTATGCTATTTCTCAGGTATATGGCACATAATGGACAAATAAGATGTTCATAAAGGTATTTGCATCGAACGTTCATGGAGGGCCTCCTCTCTTACTGCCCCCTCCCCCCCTCCAACCCCCCACCCCACACAGACGCTGCCCTGGGAGATGAATGTGCCAGGATAAGTTATCTGGGGCTCATAAAATCTTTTTCAGAAGATTGAAATAAAGTCAGTGCTTGCAGAAGACAAATCAATTGTGACATTTCTGAATAGAGTGCGATGCATTTAATTAGCACAAGACATACTGGCAAATGCTGAATTACCCAATAAATCACTGGGTGCTGGAACCCATACAGAGCGGGAGTCAGCTGTCTGGTGAGATGTACAGCAAGTGATAATAGGGAGATCTGGCTACTTGTATTGTCACTTTGCCCCATTTTCTGCTAAATGTTTTTCTATTTTGACATTTGCACATGGAGCTTCTTTAATTATTCTAAACTGTCTACAAACCCTATCCCCACCTACTCTGAGAATATTTTGCAAATATTTGCAATCGCAAAGGACATCCATTATTTTTGATGTGATATGGCAGATGTGGTATATAGGGTCCTCTGTGGAGGGGGAGTATGTGCAGATAAAAATCTTCAGCACAGACATCCCGAAAAACAACAACTAACAGGGTCATTGTATTGCTGTTCATTGAAAATATTGAAGGTGTTACTTCACTCATTTTTAAATCTCACAAAGACATCTACCAGTTTAGGTAGAAAAGTGGCTTCTTTAATGTTTGACACCTTTGGTTTAAAACAATGTTAACCTTTAACTGAGATGCTACTTCAGTTTATCTTTGCAGTGTTACTGCTCAAGGGCATTGAAGCATAAACCCAACATTTTGGCTATTGAAAATCTGGGGGGGGGGAATTGAAAATGAATTCTAAATGAGTCTTGCTGGCTCTGGAAGATGAGACAGAGCGATCCCGCCAATTGAGGGATATTTCATACATAGATTGGTAGTTCTAATTGTGGGCCTTTTATTGACGCCTCCCTCTGATATAAACATTAAGGTAGCTTACCAATAAGCACCAGGTCACGTGAAAGACCCCGGCTCCACACCCACTTCCTGTTGCTTCTCTGCCTCTGAGACCAGGTTAAATAGTAACGTTTTCACTCCTCAATGGTGCACAGAGGTAATGATGTTATGAAGGAAATATGAGGGTGTCATGTAAAGAAACAAACAGCCTTTATTTATAAAGAATCTCAGGTCTGCAAAGCTGGAGTCTGACTTTCCTGGAGAGTGGCAACCTTGGGAATATGGCACCACTCATCTGAAGTCATGGAAGTCAGGCTTGTAGCTGTGGCTTCTATCACAGTGCAGAGCAGAGAAAGGGGTCTCAGAGTCACCTGCCAGGGTCTCATCCCTTCCCTCCCCCAGACATTCTCAAATGTAGATGGGGAAGAGCCCCATCTCCCATCCCCAGGGAATCTACAGGGGAGGGGAGGCAAGCATCAACTACAAAATAAAACCCATAGGAATCCAACTAAATCTACTACACAGACATTGCCCAAATCCATCAGCACCCGGGACCTTTCTTAACTTGTCCTCATTACTGTGCTTCTGGAGGTGACTTTCCAGCCCCAGAGGCTGAATCTTGATTGGTTAAGCCTGTCATGTCAATCCCATTTCCTTTGCCAATGATGGGTTAAAGAAAGGGCATGTCCTATCATTCGAGCCAATAGGATGTTGGAGAAATCTGTTGAACAGGTTCTAGGACAGTTTATTGGCTCATTTATAGAGGTCCAGAAAGAGAAAACCCCTTCTCTGTCTGTGAGTGCTTTGGAATGAGGACTAGAGGTAATGGAATTATATTTGCCAACAAGAGCACAGCCTGGATGGAATCGGGTAATAGGGTAACCAACCATCCTGGTTTGTTTGCAGGACTTTGGACGTTAGGCACTAAAATCAGGAAAGTCCTGGGCAAACCAGGACAACTTGGTCACCCCAGAAAATAAAAGCTGGGTCTTTGGCAATATCATTAAGCTGCTGAATTAAGCAGCTCTGCAAAAGTCTGCCTTTGGACTTTAATCATCGTGATAAATATCCTTATTTTTTATGCCATTCTGAGTTGTATTGTGTTTCATGAAGCTGGAAGTGCCCTAAATGACCAATAAGCAAGGAATTTTATTCTAAACTAGTGGCCCAGTGCATGGATTTGTGCACCGGTGGGGTCCCTCTGCCTGGCCTGCAGGGATGGGCAGAAACCAGCAGTCCTACATCCCCCAAGGGATATAGTAGTGCACGAAGTGGCAGGTGGCTGGGGAGGAACCCAAGCCCAAGCCAGGCGCCACCCTGCCCCCACTCATCCCAATCCCACTGCAACTATCACAGCCACTGCTTGATAGGCTTGGTCCCACTCCACTGTGGTCTCTGCGCACCTGTCCTAGAGCAATACCAGTGTACCCATGACAGAGAAGTGGCCATGGACTTGCGCCCAGTCATTCCCGATGCCAGACCCCATCCCTGTCCCAGTCCAGATAGGGGAGGGGCACACAAGGGGAGTGTCTGTGGGAGAGGCTCACACAGCTGCAGCTGCGCTCTCCAGCCATGAGCCCAGCATCTGACACCCATTGGTCAGCTGAGTGGCACCCCCCACTATGGGAGCACACTGACCACCAGGGGGAAGCCCCTGCATTGAGCGTCTGCCTCCTGGTGGTCAGTGTGCATCATAGCTACCAGTCGAGCAGTCGAGCAGTTAAATGGTCATTTAGGCTTTTATATATATAGATAAGACCCAACAGAAATGAGTGATGCTAAAATAATAGGAAGTTAGAGCCTTCTTTTTTTCATTCTCTTTTTCCATCAAGCACACCAATACCCTGGTTTCGCCCATGCTGGCCTTTGTCCTTTTCCTATCAGCAACTCAAGTGAGATCATGGATTCCCTGCTTTCCATATCTCTGCCTCTGACAATTGCTCCCAAATCAGTATCTCCTGCTGAGACCTCAGTCCTAAACTCTACACCAATAGTTGTCTAACTGCCTTGTGACTAGTTCCTTCCGGATGGATAATAGCCACTTCAACCTCAGCTTATTTCCCAAACTGCATCATCTTGCTTCCCCAAGCTACTTTTCATATATCTCATCTTAATGAAAGACCTTCAGCTCCCCACCCCCAAGCCCCAAGTTGTTCAGGGCAGAACTTTCTTCCTCATGTAGTTAGGGCCTTTTAAATGTGCTATTCTTAATCCTAAACTTTTCATTTATAGTTATTTACTAGTTCATAGCTTATTAAAATTCATTTAATAGGAATGAATAATCAGTTCATAACCAGTCCTATCATTTTTAAATATATATGTATATATATATATATACACATAGATAGATAAATAGATAGATAGATAGATAGATAGATAGATAGATAGATAGATAGATTTCAGAGAGGAAAGGAGAGGGAGTGAGAGAGAAAAATGTCAATGATGAGAGAGAATCATTTATTGGTTGCCTCCTGCATGCCCCACATTGGGGATCGAGCTGGGCTTATGCCCTGACTGGGAATCGAACCATGAACTCCTGAGCCATGCTGGCCAGGCTCATTTTTAATTATCATTTTCTAGGGTGATCCTCTGCTCTTATAACATAGTAAGTTCTTAGAAATAGAAATAACCATAAAGCCGACCAGACATGTTCTATTGTTCAAACACTATAACAACAACAGTAAATGTCAAATGAGCAGGAAAGAATTCAGAAAGCAATATAAAGTCTTGATTAGCTACTTCAAATGACCAAAACTGTGTTATAAAAAGTACTGATACAATGGGGGCTTCAAAATAATCTTTTTTAAATTATTTTTTTAAATTTTAGATGTTGATTCACGGGCTGCTGTCTTTTCATTGCCTGGAGGTGTATTTTTCATTCTGTGCTTCCAGGGAGAAGGGTTGCAATAGGAGTCTATTTCAAAGTCTGAGCAAAGCATTAGACCAACATAGACCAGTACATTTCAATTTGCTTCTCACCTGACTTCATCCCAAATATGAGTGCTTATGGAGTGATTGTTGAGTACTGACTTTGCACAAGACCTCAGACAATCAATGCTGTCATCTCTGTAAATGCAAGGAGAATGGGAGAGCTCCACACCAGTAGAATTGCTTAACTACCTAAGTATCATGGCAATAGCAACTCTGGAGAAAGTGTCAGAGATATTCGGACATTATAACATCTGGCAATGGAAATTCTGGTCTAGTGGCCTCTGGCTCAGTGCGTGCTTTGGGGATCTGTCTCCAGCCGCCTCTCCTGTTTAATGTGCTAAGATACCACTCAAGAAATGAGGAGATGTTGTTGGCAGTGGACTCATCAGCTCACTGACTACACTCAGATCTTTATTTCTCTTTGTCAGAGTGGGATGGTAACAGATGTCAACATCTGGTCAGTTGAGGTGCTGAATCAGTGAACTGGTAGGACCTGTGATGGACAGTCAGTGATGACAGCCATCTGGGGAAAATCCTCAGCTGACTTAAGGAGGTCTCACACTCAGTTGAAGGATATACAACAGCACTTGGTAGTTTGTACAACTGTAACAGATATTCATCCCTTGAAAAAGATAAGGATTTTTAAAAAAATCCAAACTAAGTCCTCCTACTAGCTCCATACATTCCCTTTTCAGGACAAAAAGGAAAATATACTAATGAGAATATCTGATTTTCAAAATAATGTTTTCAAAAATTGCTGCTTCATAACTGGCTGAATTTTAATTAATGTTGTTTCTTACCTTCAAGTATTGTAGTTTTTTCTTGCAAAGACTTTCTTTACTCTGGTGAAAAGGTATGGTATGAATGCTTGATTTTATCAATTTGTCATCACTCACTTAACTTTCCCGAAGAAGCTTCCCTCTGCCTCTCTCATTATCCTTAAGGATGGATCCATCAAGCACTCTGGGCATATCTCATAAATAAAGGTTCCTATTTCTATAAGAGAGCTAGAAGTTCAAAAGCAAACATCAAGTCAAATATCACTTCAGGATAGATTTTGGGAAAATCATGTAAGTCATTTTAATATTCCCCAAAGAAAATTAGAAAATCCTACATTTCCAACTAAACCAATAGACCAGTGTTTTTTCTCTCCCCTTGAAATGAGATAGTGGAGCATAAAAGCTTGGACTGAGAGCACAGATTTTACAAACTACAAACTACAGACTTGGAATTTAACTCCTTGGTTTGCCCCTCATCATGTGGTATGCATGAAGTTAAATTTTAAGAGCTTCATTTTTTTTTCTTTCCAATAATAGAGTAATACCTACGGCATAAGGTTGTATCAAATTAGATGATGTAAAGCAATTATCACTCTGTTCTCAATAAATGGTATCATTGTAAGCAGTACTAATTTGGATTGGTGTTATTCTAACTACATGTACAATTTCTTTACTTGACGTCTTGTTGCCCTTTCAATCTTCACATATTCATTAACCAGCTTATGTCTTTGTCAGTGTCCTTGACCTAATATTTGGAACACTTTCTTATTGTCACTAGTCTTTCTACCAAGGCACTTTGGTATTACCTTTTACTCTCTTATTGTTTATTTATCTTTGTTTTCATAGTTAGAAATTTGATTATCCTTTATAGATACATGTGATAAATAAATATACAGACAAACAAACCAAAGATCCTTTCCCCCACACTACAAATCATTATTAGTATCAGATAGAGAAAGAAAACAAAACCAGACATTTTTCTTTCACTAGATTATTTTATTAACTACTGTATTAGTTTCCTAGGATAACCTTACGAATTGCCACAAACTGGGGGCTTAAAACAACAGAAATTTATTCTATTATAGTTCTAGAACCTAGAACGGTGATGGCGAACCTATGACACGCGTGTCAGAGGTGACACGCAAACTCATTTTTTTGGTTGATTTTTCTTTGTTAAATGGCATTTAAATATATAAAATAAGTATCAAAAATATAAGTCTTTGTTTTACTATGGTTGCAAATATAAAAAAATTTCTATATGTGACATGGCACTAGAGTTAATTTAGGGTTTTTTAAAATGCTGACACGCCGAGCTCAAAAGGTTCACCATCACTGACCTACAAGTTCAAAATCAAGTTCTTAGTAGGGTTGGTTTCTTCTGGGGGTTCTTGGAGAGAATCTTATACTGTTAAGTAGGCATATAATATTGTCAAGAATAACCATTGAACAAAATATGGGAATTAAGAACTAAAAATAAACAGTAAAATAAAAATATAAAATATTTGTTGAATCTAAAAGAAGGCAGGGAAGTTTGAACAAAGGAACAAGAAACAGAGGAACAACTAGAGAGATAAATGATAAAGTGATAGATTTAAAATAAAGCCTATTAGTAATTACATTAAGTGCATAAGTAATGAGTACTCCATTGTCAGATTTTATTTGAATAACAAAACAGGATCTAGCTATGGACTGTTTATAAGAGACACACTCTAAAATGTAAGGGTACTGATAGGTTGAAAATAAAAGGGTGAAAAAGATTATGTTATGCAAACACCCACTATAGAAAGCTTATGTGTCTATATTGATATCAGACAATATACTTCAAGATAAGAGGATATCTATATATTTAAAAACCAAGCAACCGGAACAATGGAATGACCACAACAACCAGATTGACTGGTATGAGCAGTCCCTATGATGCCCTAAGGCAGTCAACCAGCCTGATCAGGGCCCTGATGGGCTTCCCCCAACCTCCTATGGCCCCTACCCCTGGCCGGCCCAGCTCCTGATTGGGCGCGAGGCTGGTGGCCAACCTCCCATGTCCCCTCCCCCCAACCCGCACGGCCCTGATCGGCCCCCATTTGGGTGGGCGGCCAGACCCCACCCATGCACAAATTTGTGCACCAGGCCTCTAGTCAGAAATAAAGAACATTTCAAAATAAAGAGGCAATTTTATTTAAAAACCCAATAACACACTTAAATGTGTTTGTATCTAACAATAACTTCCAAATCTTATATCTACAGCCCAGATTTTTTAAAGCCACACCCAAGTATATGTTTATTGATTTTAGAGACAGGAAGGGAGAGAAAGGGATAGAGAGAGAAAAAAACATCTATTAGTCACCTCCTGAATGTGCCCTGACCAGTAATGGAACCCACAACCTTTTTGGTGTATGGGATGACACTCCAACTGACAGAGCCACTCAGCTGGGACTGCAGCCCAGATTTCTTCTCTAATTCTAGACTTGTATATCCAAATGCCTATTCAAATCTCCACTCAGTTATCTTAAAATCAACTTGGCCAAAACTAAACTCTGATTATTCATCTCCTGAGACAAGCTTTCCATATTAATTAAAGGCAACTATATTCTTTCAGTTGCTGAGTCCAAAATCCTTTGAATTATTAGTGATTCATTTCTCTTACACCTCATATCCAGACCATAAGGAATTGGCGCTGCCATAAAATATGTTTAGAATCCAACTACTTCTTACCAGGTCCATTGCCAGCACTCTGGTCCAATATGCCCTGAGCTTGGACTGGCTTTCCACAGTAGGGTTCTAACTGAAGTAAAAACTTATATCCCCTTGCCCGGCCGGCTTGGCTCAGTGGTTGAACATCAACCTATGAACTAGGAGGTCACAGCTCGATTCCCAGTCAGGGCACATGCCTGAGTTGCAGGCTCAGTTGATCCCCATTGTGGGGCATGCAGGAAGCAGTTGATCAATGATTCTCTCTCATCATTGATGTTTCTATCTCTCTCTCCCTCTCCTTTCCTCTCCGAAATAAATAAAAATATATTTAAAAAAACTATACACCCTCTACAGATAATTTTTTTCAATATAGCAGCTAGAATGATTCTCTTCCCCCCCAAATGAAAATACTTATAGATTTAATTATATTTAATATTTTTAAAAAATATAAAATTGGGATGAAATAAACAACCTAAAACTAACCATTTTCACATGTACAGTCAAGTGCCATTTAGTACATTCACAATGTTCTGCAACTAGCACTTCTATTAAGTTTCAAAACATTTTTATTATCCCCAAAAAAACCCAATACCCATTAAGCAGTCACTCTCCATTCTCTGTTCCCTCCACTCCTGGCATCCCTCAGTTGCTTTCATCTCTATGGATTTACCTATTCGGAATATTTCTTATAAGTGGAATAATACAATATGCCATCTTTTGTGACTGTTTCTTTCACTTATCATAATGTTGACAAGGTTCATCCATTTTGTAGCATGTATCAGTACTTCATTATGGCTGAATAACATCCCATTGTTTGTATATACCACATTTTATTTATCTGTTTATCCATCGAAGGGCATTGGTTTGTTTCCAGCTTTTGCCTATTGTGCTGCTATTTGGGCACAAGTTTTTGTTTGAATCCCTGTTTTTAATTCTCATGTTTAATAATTTTTAAATTTTGAAAAAAATCCTGACAGAAAAATTCAACAAAAGTACAAAGAACATTTATGTTTCTGCATCATTTGAGAATCTATACGGTTCTTATGCCACTACTTTCCCTAATACCTTACTGAGTATTTCCAACAAACAAGGACACTCTTCTAAGTAACCATAACAGAGCCACTAGAATTAATATATTACTACTAGAGGCCCAGTGCACGAATTCATCCACAAGTGGGGTCCGGCTGCCCCCACGCCTATTGGGGCCCAATCAGGGTTGGGCCGGCTGGGGGCAGGGGCTGCAGGTGGTTTACTGGCTGGCCCTGCCCCCTATTGGGGTGGGGAGGGGGCGTCGATCAGGGGCAGGGCCGGCTGGGGGGAGGGGCCACCGGAGGTTGGTTTGCCGGCTGGAGTGGGCATCATAGCAACTGGTCGTTCCAGTTGTTACAGCATTCCAGTTGCTGGCTTTTTATATATATAGATGATCCGGCCCTCAGACCATATACAGGTTTTGCCAGTTGTCCCAATAATGCATTTTATAGCTAACAGATTCAGTGTAGAATCACATGCTGCAATTACTTACCATGCCTCAAAGAGTTCCTTTGCTTTTGACTCATATAACATCAACACTTTTGAAGATTATAGGCAGCAGATTTTCTAAAATATCCCTCAATTTGGAGCATTTTATGTTTCTTCATGATTAGATTTAAATGATAAAACTTGGTCACGGATATAATGTGTTATGTCCTCTCAGATAACACATGATCTTTCTTTCTTTCTTTCTTTCTTTCTTTCTTTCTTTCTTTCTTTCTTTCTTTCTTTCTTGTACTGGGTTTCTTATTTATTTATTTATTTATTTATTTATTTATTTACTTACTTACTTACTTACTTACTTATTGTTAATTCTCACCCAATAATATTTTCCCCCCATTGATTTTTAGAGAGAGTGGAAGGGATGGGGAGAGACAGAGAGAAACACTGATGTGAGAGAGACACATCAATTGGTTGCCTCCTGCATGCACCCCAACCAGAGCCAGGGAACCTGCAACTAAGGTATGTGCCCTTGACCAGAATCGAACCTGGGACCCTTTGGTCCGTGGGCTGAAGCTCTATCCACTGAGCCAAACCGGCTAGGGCGACACATGGTTTCACTAGTTGGTAGTGTGTACTCTTTTTCCCATTGGTAATTAATAAGAGTTCTACAGGCAGGAGCTACTTTAAAACTATAAATATCCTGTTCATCATCAAATTTTTATTTATTCGTTATTATATCTGTATGGACTTACAATTTTCTATTTTATTCAATCAATTATTATTGGTTCCTATTACATACTGTGATGCTAAAATTGCCCTATATTTGGTCAGTGGGAACCCCTTCAAGCTAGTTTCTGTGTCCTTTTAACAGGTCATCCTCTTAACACTTCTGTGATTTCTAGTACAAGATGTTCCAGACTCTTCTTACACATTCCTTGCACTAGCTTTGGAATCAGCCATCTCTTCAAGGAGCCCTAATTCCTTACAATGAAATACAGTATTTAAGGCCATGATCTTGCTAGGAGTGTTCATTGCTTGGGGGGTGTCACTGTTCTCAGCTCTCTCAGTGGACAGAATATGTGTGTGTGTGTGTGTATGTGTATGTGTGTATAAACACATACGTCCACATCTAGATCACATAGTTTCATAACTATTGAAACCAAGATTATTTTATTTTTTACCAATTACCTTCCAATACCACAGGTTTTATTCTGATTTTCTTCCTTTCATATTTATAGCTCCATTCTGTAACCATGAGAAACTTGGCTCCCATTAGCTCTAATATATTTCACTATTTGTAACCACTTTTCCATCTGCACCACCACCCGCTCCCTTGCACAGTCACCCTACTCACCCAACTTGGGCTCTGGTAGCACTTTCCACTGCACCCCACGCCTCCCACACACAGATGCTCTCCTCGCCCAGCGTGGGCTCTGAATCCCCACCCAGACCACCCCTCTGTAGAGGTGACATCTACAGACCTTCAGACTGAGTCCTCAAACTGGGCCACACAGAAGTCCGTCCTCCTCATCCCACTCGGGGTCCAAGACACCATTCAGGCCAGCACCCCAGGTAAATGCCCTTCTCACTCTGCTTGGTTTCTGTGGGGCAGGCTTCCTTTGTGGGTGCCCTCTCTTGGGCTCTGATACCCACTCAAGGTCACCATGGTTCCCTTCTTCTATTCTGCTGTCATGAATGCCACCTTGCTTTTTTGTGACCTGATGGCTTTTGGACTGAATTTTTCATATAGAAAAAGAAAGGAAAAGAAGTAACAGATGATTGTTTGGAATCCTAAATTATATCAAAATGTCTGTAACAATTTGCGTAGCCATCATCAGTTGATAAGGTGTCTCATTCCTCCATATTCTCCTGAAATGACTCTCTGCCTCACCCAGAGCAAAAGCCAAGGTCCTCATAACAATATTCTAAGCCCGGCTTGAATGTTTATCCCGTTTCCTCAGCTCTTACGGATGTCCTCCCTCCCTCCCTGACACTCCGACTTTCCCTCAGAGGCCTGGCTTTCATGCTGCTCCTCAAATGTAATGCCAGCTCCTGACTTGGGGTTCCTTGTTCTCTGCTTCAAACATCCTTCCCCCAGATTCCCCTCCAAATATCTGTGCAAATCTCATCTTCCTAGTGAGGCCGAAGCTAATGCATTAGTTTTCTCAGGCTGCCATAGCAAAATAAAACAGGTTTTATTTTATGGTCTTAACAATATGCTTTTATTTTCTTACAGTTCTAGAGACTGGAAGTACAGGATTGAGGTGTCAGCAGGTTTCATTTCTTCTTACTTGCAGATGGCCACCTTCTCCTGTGTCCTTACATAGCCTGTTCTCCAAGTGTGCACATCCCTGGGGTCCTGTATCCCTGATGTCTCTCTATGCATGTTCTCTGTGTGTCTTGATCTTCTCTTCTTAAAGGACAACAGTCAAAATAGTTTCATTTTAACTTACCTCTTTGATGGTCTTATCTCCAAATATAGTCATATTCTGAGATACTGGGGGTTACGACTTCAACATATGAACTTTGAGTGGACACAATTAAGTTTATAACATCTGACTACCCAATATAATGCAAAAATTTGCATCAAAGTGGCATTTTCAATCACGGTCACCTTGCTCTATATTTCCTTTCCATAGTTCTGATCAACTACCATAGCATAAAATTTGATATGTATATTTGTGGTCTGTCTCCCTTCACTGAGATATATAGAAGGAATTTTCTACAGGGGTTAAAGGCAGTGCTTAGTACATGGTAACCACTCCATGCATTGTGTTGAATGAATGAATTAAATTAATTTAGCCATTTCCTGCTGATCAACATGACTGGGTTATTTCCAGTGTGGTGCTACCATGAAGAATGTGTTACTAGTATTATTTTCCCAGGATACATGGGCATCCGTTTCTTTTGTACAGTTTTCCCAAGAAGTGGAATTGCTGGGTCATAGGTACATGTATTATATTCACTTTCTAGGGCTTTTGTAACAAAGTACCACCAACTGGGTGACTTAAAACAACAGAAATTTGTATCTTAGAGTCTGAAGGCTTGAAGTCTGAAATAAAAATGTCAGCGGGGCCATGATCTCTCTGAAGATACTGGGAAATATCCTTCCTTGCCTATTCCTGACTTCCTGTGTTTATTGGAAATCTGTGCATTCCTTGGCTTATGGCAGCGTAACTCCAATCTCTGCTTCTGTATTTTTGTGGCTTCCTTCCCTGCCTGGTAGTACCTCTGCATCTCTGTCTCCATATCTCTCCCTCTCTGTTCTCATAGAAGGACACATGTCACTGGTTAAGGCCTACTTTAATCCTGTATGTCCTGGTTTTAACTTGATTACACCTGCAAAGACCCTATTTCCAAGTAAGATCACTTTCACAGATACCTTGGGTTAGCACTTTTCCAAGATACCATTCAACCCACAATACTTACTCTACCAACATTAGTAGAAAGTGCCAAAACATTTTCCCAATTAACACTGCCACCAGTGGTTTATGAGAGAGCCCATTCCTCCATTCCCTCGCCAACACTTATTATTGTCAGACATTTTAATTTTAGCTAATCTGGTGATTGTGGTTGTATCTCATTGATGGTTTAATTTTAGAATTAGCTTGTCAAGTTTCACAAAATAACTGCTATATTTGGATTTTCATTTTATTTTTATTTACATTTTATACACTGGTGTATAAACCAGTTTGACAACAACTAATACCTTCATGCTTTTGCTTTCTAATATCCATATATATGGACTGGTATTCCATTTATTTAGTCTCTTTAATGTCACTCAATAAAGTTTATAAGTTTCTCCATTAAAAAGATAATTGATGTCCATATGCCTTTTTTTTTTTTCTAGTTTAGGTTCCAACAGTTAAGTATGGACTGAGCAGCTCTGGGTAAACCTGGAGTGCAGCCACAGCAAATTAAACAAGGTGGCATAACATAGAGACAGAAAGAGGATCTAAGGTTTAGCTTCCATGGCATTTATGGTCTAGTGGGGTAATCATTGCAGCACAGCAAATAACCAATCAAAAGATGTGCATGACTCATTCAAGCAATGTGTTGAGTAGGCACTATGGTTACACCCAGAACAAAGGATTAGGGATACTTGAACTGAACTGTTAATCTTAAATTCAAGTATCCCAATGCCTTTTCCAAGCAAAACAAAAGATTTCTCACTAATACTTATCCCTTACAGAGACTCTTCTATTTCACATACAGAAGTTCACAATTTGGGGTTTAAAATTTCGCTTTAATACTGTGTGGTTATTTTAGATGTTTGGGCAAAACTCAGGGCCAGTGTTCACTTTGCTGTGTTTTGATTTCTGTACTTTGGCAAAGCAAGGGATTTTTGTGGGTGATTATTTTTCTGAATAAATTATTTTTGGATTCCACATGTCACCTACACTGTCCTTTCAGAATCATCACACTCGCCTATTAATTTTTATTTTGAAGTTCTTAACATATATGGATATCTTTTCTCTATTAGTTATGAACCTACTTATACCCACTATATAGAATAGCTTTATATAATAAATTCATAGATTGAAAGTACTCTTTCTTTTCAAATGTAATTTAAATTTGCTAGTATAAATATTTTGGCATACAGAAAGCATTTTTAACAAGCAGTGGCATTTAAACTATTTTATTGAGATGGCATGAGCCCAGAAAGCTTGTTGGAATTTACAAATATAATTTGAATTATATTTTACTTTGTAAGCCAGGGCTAGGAGAAGTATTAATTAGAAACATGACTCAAAGCTATAAAGAATACTTATTGATTCAGATCATGAAAAGGCTGGAATGACCAAAAGCAAACATCCATCTCCCTCTTCATCCAGGGTTCGGGAGGTTAAGTGCAATTTGTCTCAAATCCTTGGCATTAACCCCATCTTGTAATGCAGACAATCAACTCTATCCACCTTTAGGATGTAGTATATTAATTAACAAAATCACTCAGTTAACGGCACTGGGCGAAATATACCACTTGTGTCTCCCCTTTCCTCATCTATTTGAATGCATAAGCAATCATCTCCTCAAAGAAAATGTCTAAAACCTCTGAAATGAATACTTGTTTATGTTTCAACTCCACTAAAAATAGGTGTCCTGGTATTGAAAGTAAAGGCTGGCCTAGTGTGGGTGTATAGACATGATCTATTTGATATGATTCATTCACTCTTTTTTGTTTTATTTAATTGCTAGTGGTCCAGTGCACAACATTTGTGCATGAAGGAGGGGATGTTCCTCAGCCTGGCCTGCACCCTCTCCAATCTGGGACCCCTCTAAAGATGTCCTACTGCCGGCTTATAGGGATTGGGCCTAAACTGGCAGCCGGACATCCCTCTTGCAATCCAGGAGTGCTGTCTCCTAACCGCTCACCTGCCTGCCTGCCTGCCTGATTGCCCCTAACCACTCTGCCTGCCAGCCTGCTAGCCCCCAACTGCTCCCCACTGCCGGCCTGATTGCCCCCAAATGCCACCCCCAGCCTGATCACCCCCAACTGCCTTCCCCTCTTGGCCTCTAACCACCTCTACCTTGGCCCTGCCACCATGGCTTTGTCCAGAGGAACGTCCGGAAGGTCTCCTGGAAGGTTTCCCAGTCTAATTAGCATATTACCCTTTTATTAGTATAGATAGAGGCCTGGTGAATGGATGGGGGCAGGCTGGTTTGCCCTGAAGGGTGTCCCGGATCAGGGTGGGAGTTCCCCTGGGAAATGGGGTGGCCTGGGCAAGGGGTCTGTGGTGGTTTGCAGGCCTGCCACACCCCCATGGGGAGAGGGTCCCCGCTGGGGGGGGGGAGGGCATGGCCAGCCTGGGTGAAGGGCTGAGGGCTGTTTTCAAGCTGGCTACACCCTCTTCAGGGTGGGGGTCCTTGCTGGGGTGCCTGGCCAGCCTAGGTGAGGGGGGCTGATGGCTGTTTTCAGGCTGGCCACACCCCCTTCAGGATGGGGGCGTCCTGCTGGGGTGACTGGCCAGCCTGGGTGAGGGGCTGAGGGCTGTTTTCAGGCTGGCCACACCCCGGGCAACCCAGGCTTCCAGACCCTCCTTGAGCGGAGGCCACAGTGGCTGGAAGCAGGTATCTGGGATTTATTTATCCTCTATAATTGAAACTTTGTGGCCTTGAGTGGAGCCCACAGCCAGCCAGGGCAGATGCTTCCTCCATTGCCAGGGGCAACCCAAGCCTCCTGTTGGCTCCAGCTCTGTGGCCGCTGCCATCTTGGTTGGGTTTATTTTCATACTTGCTCCTGATTGGCTGGTGGGTATGGCTTGTGGGTGTAGTGGAGGTATGGTCAATTTGCATGTTTCTCTTTTATTAGATAAGATATCATCCACTGGTAAACTTATGCTCATAAATATGCACCAATAGAAATGTCTTTTCCTTTTACACATTCTGAGGCTCAGAAAGGTTAAGTAGCTGCCTAAGGACTCATAGATGTGGTTTGCAGTAAAGCTTGACTTTTAACTGAGGAAGGAATTGGGAATTTGTTTTACTACTATACTGGATGGTCTCCCAGGAATGCAAAACTATCACAGAATAATCACAGATGTGGTTAAATATTTATACATGAGGTTAACCAGCTTAGCATTATTTCAAATATGTAGTAAAAGTTAGTGAAACAGTGTAAATGTCCAACAGTTGAAAAATGGTAAATAATTTATGCTATAACAAAATACTATTCCACCATTAAAAACATGTTTTCAAAAAAAAACACCCACAGAGCCATTAGAGGATACTTATACTAGTAATGTAAAGCAGGGAAGTAAAATCATGTTATAAACCACTAGGAAAAATATGACTATTTTTGTAAAGAAAAATATATACATACAAAAGTGTATGGGAAAAACAAGACTGGAAATAGACAAAAACATTTTCAGATATTATTTCTATTTTATGATTTGGGATAATAAGTGACTTTAATTCCCTTCTGTATATTTATCTTGTTTTTTAAAATTGTCTACAATGATCACATACATTTTATGACCAGAAGATGTTAAATTTTATTTTATAACAGAAATGTAGAAATGAAACTCTTCAGTTTATTGAGGTCTTTTCTTCTAACCTTCAGTAAACATTTATGAAGTAGCCACCATCTTTCATGTGCTCAGAATTGAAATAGGACACAATGTTGTGGTACATGGGCTCTGCCTTCAAGAAGCTGCCCATCTAGCTAAGAAATGGAGAAGGGCATGCATATTGAGCATGCAAATGAGATGTACTAAATCTATATTCAATATCTCTTATGTTCTAGGTTTTATGCTAATCATATTCTCCTTTAATCAGGATCACATTTTGTAAGGTTAATGTTTTGATCCTCAATTTACTTAAGAATGGGCTACAGAGGAAACTGCCTAGGTAAATGGTGGGGCCGGTGTTCAGAATCATGGAAACAGGCTCCAGATGATTGCTATTTGCACTGCTCTTGTGGCTTCTCAGTAGAGAAACTGGAGCCCAGAGAGATTTATCTTCTGGTGGAAGAACTAGAATAGCAGTTTAAATGGAGAGATTGATCAACTTTGACAAGTTTGATAAACTGATTGCCCCCCGCCAACCCAGCCCCCACAGGATGAGCTGAGTTGACAGGTTATTTTATTGTCACCTAACAGCCAGAGATGGATAGGAAACAGGTGAGTGTGATTATCTCCTCTGTGGCATCTGTAAAATGACCATGGATCATATTTATTATTTGCTTGCCTGTTTATTCATTCAATATGTACCTTCTACCTTGTAGGTAGCAACAACTAGGCTGGGCACTTGGGAAAGGATATGTGTAGAATGGAATTAATACCCTTTAGATGCTGACAGTGGGGGTGATCTTTTGGACAATCAGTGGTAAAATGTGTGAGGGAAATGCTATAGCACAGGGTTGGAAATGGGCTGAGACCTACCAAGAAGGAGGCCACTAACACTTCCCAGGGAAACCAACTAGGCTATAAGCTTACTGAGGGCAGGAACTTAATATATTGTTTTTCCCTAATCTCAGAACTGCATTTCCACATCACGACAGAAGCTCAATTTATGTTTGTCAAACTGCTGAGGTTGAGGAAGTCAGGAGTAAGAAAGGTCATCATTTACATTTACGTGATCAATCTAAACATTTCAGTTGGTCTTCTACTCAGAACATTCCCATTTTCCTCACTACCACAGCTTCTGAAGACAAGACCACTCTTAAGAAAGGCGTCAGGGCTCTAGCTGGTTTGGCTCAGTGGATAGAACTTTGGCCCACAGACTGAAGGGTCCCGGGTTTGATTTTGGTCAAGGACATGTACCTCAGTTGCAGACTTGATTGCTGGCCCTGGTCAGGGCAAGTGCAGGAGGCAACCAATTGATGTGTTTCTCTCACATCAGTGTTTCTCTCTGTCTCTCCCCCTCCCTTCCACTCTCTCTAAAAATCAGTGTGTGGGGGGGAAATATTACCAGGTGAGAATTAACTAACTAACTAACTAACTAACTAACTAACTAACTAAATAAAAGCATCAGGAAATGAAAAAAAATAATTACTTCTTCCCTCTTAATTGCAGGTCAGTCACAGAAGCAGGGAACATGTAAGTGCTGGTCATCCACTTTATCTGAATTGGTTCCATAGATATCAGGACTGTCTCTATGTTCTATAAAGCAACGTTACCAATGTTACTCCTTTTCCAATCAAATAGCACTGTTTTCTCTCCAGCCCACCCAGTGTTGGCACTCTGCCCCATGTGTGTCAACAAGGTCCCTACTCACATCATTTTTCCCACAGATGCCCTCCTCTTTCCCTTCTCCCACTCTTTTCCATAACACCCAGTTTACTATCACACTTAAAAATATCCCTAGTATTTGACCCACTGCCAGGAATTTACCTTACTGATTTACCTCCAGAAGTTAAGATATTTACTAGTACATGGGGGTAGTAGAGAAGCCTTGTCTGTAAATTAGAAAACATGAAACAGCTGAACTACCATCACCAAGACTGTTAAAATAAATTAGGGCACATGGACAGGATGAAGTACCACGTAGCCATCAAGGACTGCCATTTGCTACCTTTGTAGTATTTTGAATTGAATATCATCTTACCCAGGTCTGGTTTGGACAGTTTAGCTCCTTCACACTGTCCCCACTTTATCTTTGAACTCTTCCACTGTACCCTCCAGCTACATTAGCCTTCTTCTTCTTTGAATATGTCAATGCCATTTCCACTATGAGATCTTTGTACTGGCATTGGTTCTCCCCACGTCTCCCTGTGGCTGATTCTTTCTTGCCATCTAGTTCAGTTTGAGCATATCCTTCACAGACAGTCCTTTCCCTGCCACCTAAGCAAGGGGTCTGCAAGCTTTTCTGATAAAGGGCCAGATAGTGAAGAATTTAGGCTTTGTAGGCCAAGAGACAATGTCTTTAACACTTTAAGCAACTTTTCTCATGGAAAGCTAATGATCTTTTTTACATTTAAAAATGTAGAAACATTTTTTAACCCACAGGCCATATAAAAACAAAACTGCAGGCAGGATTTGGCATAGACCATAGTTAACCTGATCTCTGATTTAATTTTAAAAAGGTTCTCTGGTTATTCTTGATTACAATACCCTGCTACATTTTCTTTTTATTTATTTTTAAATACTTTTATTGAATTTTTAGAGAGAGAGAGAAAGGGAGAAGGAAAGAGAGTGAGAGAAACATTGATGTGAGAGCAAAACATAGATTGGCTGCCTCCAGTACATCCACTACTGGGGTTCAAGTCCACAACGTAAGCATGTGCCCTGACCGGAAACAGAACTGACAACCTTTCCGTGCATGACACCCAGCCAACTGAGCCACAACAGCCCTGATGCATTTTTATCATAACACTTACCATTAGCAACTATTTTTACTTATCTGTTTATCGTTTGCCTGCAGTAAAGCAGGAGCATTGCCTATCTTGTTCACAGCTATGTGCCTAGTAACTATGAACCTGGTTGGCACATAGCAGTTGCTCAACAAACATTTGTTGAATGAAAGGTTAAATTTCAAGGCAGACTATATGGCCCTTGGGGAGAGAGGCCATGAGAGAATCATCTCTGCATGATTCTTAGTGTCTAGAAGATTATCTTGAATTTTTGTTCAATGAATGAAAGATTTGCTCTTCAAATTTAGCCTCATATGATCTCTTATATGGTCACTTCAAATAAATTGTTCTATTTTCAAAGGAAAGAAGAGTAGAATTTTTGTCTTCATGAATTTAACATTTGTGGATGTCTCTTTGCCAGGGACACAAAAATTCATGAGATGAAATAATTTGCAGTTTTGCTGAGAGATTAATTTGAATCCTAGGGGCTAGGGAACAGAGAACTCAGACCCTTTACAATTTTTTTTATTGATTGATTTTATAAATATAGATATCTTGATAGTAGATAGATAGATAGATAGATAGATAGATAGATAGAGACATTGATTTGTTGTTCCACTTATTTATGTATCCATTGGTTGATTCTTGTATGTGCCCTGATGGGGGATTGAACCTGCCACCTTGGCGTATCATACAATAATCTAAACAACTGAGCTACCCAGCCAAGGCAGAACTCAGACTCTTAGAGCCTAATGTGGCCAAGAGCCAGTGTGCAGCCCAGAATGTGTGCATTTAGGGGTATTGTACAGTTCAACTTATCATTTTGTGTGCCTGTGAAAAATGTGTTTCTTCTGCCAGAAAATAGATAAGTGATGCCAGAAATGAAGACAACTTCTAGAATTATGAGGTAAGTGAAGGAGACTAAGAAAGTATTAGTTCTTAGCCAGAAAATAGACCTTTTGGATAAAGTAAGAAATGTTAAATTCATTGGTGACTAGAATCTATGAAATAAACAAGCTGGCCATATGTTCCTTATGACAATTAGTAAAAGCAAAATTTGTGAAATAGATTCAATAAGTGTTTCAGCCAGGGCAGGAACTGCTCATCAAGTGAGAGTTGGAGCATTTACATGTAATTTTGCAATGATATGAAACTACATGGTAAGGGAAAATGATATATTATAATGGCCTTTCTGGAATTTTTAAGGGTTTCAGGGATTCTCCTTCATGAGTTAAAGAATCTATTGTTATTTAATGAGCTCATAAAGATTTGGTATCTTCACAAACAAGACATAAAGATCAACATATAAAAAATAATTAATTGGAGAGGATATTAACCCTGGCAGAATTTAATAGGACATCCTGTCCTATTGTTGAAGTACTTCTTTTTTCTCTCTTCTTTCTTCAGAAATCTCCTTCATATTTCATTTTCATCACTGTGTACTTTTGATCCTTTCCCCTCAAGTCTCCTGCCAGGCATTTTCTGATGGAAATGTTTTACCATTAACAAATGCCTTACTGTTTAATGTTCTCTCTGAAAGTTCAGAAAGTGACATAGACAATGTCTAATTATTAGCTTGTGTAGTATGACCAGTGTCCACATTGTTCCAGCTTGCATAATTTTATGGACAGAATGTGTTTTAATTAAATACCATCAGACTAATTTACTTTGGATCAATGGGCAAGCTAATAACAATTATAAGATGATTGTGTAGACAAAGCCTATTGTAAGGACAAATCTGTTTCATCTAAACAATTAAAATGTAGCAGCATAATATTTGATATATTAACTGGTGTGTTTCATTCTTGGCATCCCCTTGCACCTCTTGCCTTTCCCTGGTTCAATCAGTGCTCTGCCCCTGGTTAATAAATTAAAACATTGTCCTGTCACACTTGGATGAGTTGACCTAAACTCAGAGAAGAAGAGTATTGCTCTTAGCTTGGGCATTTTACAAGCATAAAGTCTTTTAAATTGGAAAAAGATCAACCTGGGCAGTTTTTCTTATTCCTGGAAATACTTAAGATGGTCTGGACGGAGGGATGGAAAAGGATAGTTAGAATGGAAGCAAGAGAGCAAAGATATGTGTCTCTGAGAGGGGGCCATTACTCTAAACCTATACCAGGCTGGACATGCTTCGACAGGCATGAAATGGATGAAAGAACATCAGAGAGTTTTAGGGAACTTGAAAGCTGAGAGAAATTTTGACCTGGGCTTCTTGGGTAGAACCCAAGAATGCAGCAAGACTCAGGTTGCCTGCCCTGTGGGGATTGTATTTATTCACCCATTTCCTCATTTGTCTGCTCAGCATGTATTTTCTGCATACCCAGTGTTAGGCACTGTGTTTTGGCACCGGGAATACCAATGTGTAGAAACATTGGCCTAGGAGCAAAAGCAATGGTTCACCAAACCTCTTTGCTCAGCTGATGGTACTTCCATCCCTCAAGTGTTCAGGACAAAAACTTGGCATCATGTTCAACTCTTACACCCTATATCCAATCCAACAAGAGAGTCAAAATATATCCAGAGTCCAAATACTTCTCTCCACATCCACTGCTACTAAAATACCTCCAATGGGGAGCTCCTTGCCCCAATCTTCCCCCTAAGAGTTTGTTCTCAACACAGCAACCAGAGCAGTTCCTTTACAATCTGTCAGGTTATATCACAACTTTGGTCAAAACTTTCCACGAATTCCCCATTTCACTCAGAGTAAAAGCACAAACCAAACCACCCCTCCCCATTGCCTTTTTGAAGGCACTTTAAAAAAAAAGATTTATTTATTTATTTTTGACAGTATTACAGATGTCCCCATTTCCTACCCTCCCTTGTTCCCACCACCTAGCTCTCACTCCACCTGAGGTTTTCCACACACTTAAAATTTAAAAAGAAATGTTTTTATTGGAGAGAGAGAGAGAGAGAAAGAGAGAGAGAGAGGGAGAGAGAGAGAGAGATCAATCGGCTGCCTCCTGCATTCACCCTACCAGGGACTGAGCCCACAACCCGGGCATTTGCCCTGACTGTGAATTGAGCTGGTAACCTTTTGGTTCCTGGGATGATGCTCAGCCAACTGAATCATACTGGCCAGCACCATTCCCCACACTATTTTTTATTTTTATTTTTTAATGGAATTTATTGGCTTGACATTGGTTAATAAAATCACATCAGTTTCAGGTGTATAATTCTATAGTACATCAACTATAGATTGTACTGTGTGTTTACCATTGCAAGTAAAGTTTCCTCCCATCACTATTTATCCCCCCTATACCCTCTTCTACCTCCCTGCACCCTACTTCCTCTCTGGTAATCACTATGCTGTTGTCTGCATCTATGAGTTGTTTTTCTTAATCCCTTCACCTTTCTTACCCAGCCCGCAACACCCCTCCCTCTGACAGCTGTCAGTCTGTTCTCTATCTGAGTCTGTTTCCATTTTGTTAGTTTATTTTGTACATTAGATTCCACATATGAGTGAAATCACATGATACCTGTCTTTCTTTGACTGACTTATTTTACTTAGCATAATGAAGGTCCATCCATGCTGTTGCAAAGGGTAAAATTTCCTTCTTTTTTATGGTTGAAAGAATATGTGCACCCCTATGTTCATTACAGTGTTATTCACAGTAGCCAAGATTTGAAGCCATCTCTTGCTTTTTTCAATCTGGCTCACTCTACTCTGCCTCAGTGGATTTCTTCTCTTTCTTAAGCAGGATCACTCCTGTCCTCAGTCCTTTGCACATGCTGTTCCCTGTGCCTGGAATGTCCTTCTCTCAGCTACTTACTTGACACACTTCCTCACCTCTCTCAAGTCTTTGCTCAAATATTATCTTCTCAATGAGCTCTGTTCTGATAAGCCTATTCAAAATTTCAAACCAACCCCTCTAGCTTGCACTCTCCATTCTCTTTACCCTACTCTATTTTAGTCCATAGCACTTATTAAATGCTAACATACTATATAATTAGACTTATTTTTATGCTTAATTTTTACCATTAGTTCCTCAATTCAGAATGCATGCTTCATGAAGTCGGGATTTTTGTCAGTTTTGTTCACTGAGGTTTCCTAAGAGTCTAGAACAAGGCTTGGAACATAATAGGTATGCAGAAGATATTTGCTGGTCGAGATTGTTGAATGAATTGCTTCATAATACAGTGTACAAAATAATTCAGTGATTTCTCAAGCACCTAAAAGTAGCACAATTGTAGTGGAAGGTCTTTGTCCCATGGGGTTCCCTGACCTCATTAGGCAAGGAGGTGGGCTCAGAAATGGCTGGGGGGAAAGTTCAACCTGAGAGATTGTGAGATCAGAACCAGAGGTACTGCAGCAGCAAACACTGTGGATGGGTGCTTGGGCCCTGACGATAAGGGTCATTGGGGTGACAATGTAGAGCAGGGAGGACAGTTGGCCACCAGCAATCAGAGAACCCACACCATGCCAGCAGCACTCTGTAAGATTCCAGTTATTTAGATACAACTTTGGATAAAAGGCAGATTAATTTTTCTTCTCCTGGCAGAATATGGGTTTAAAATAAAAGTGATCTAACGTATATCAAAACAACTTGCCCAACTTCTGTAATTCCTCAATAGACTTGATCCAGTCATTGCATCATAGCAAACATATGAAGTGTAGTCCTAAAAAAAAAATGAATGAATGAAGCGGAGATAAAAAATGTCTGCCTTATTCCATTTTCCTTTGTGAAAAAGTCAGTTTTTCATGTCATGCACTGTGTTAAGTCTTCTTATTCAGATTTTCAGGTTGTGATATAATTTCTCAGAAGCCTGAGGAGCTATATTAGATATTTATCCTAATATCCTGCCATTGTTTGTTTCAACAGACACAGCATTCTTACCTCAGACAATTAAATGTGAAGTTTGCTTCCGTTTATGCTTTTCAAAAACCTTACTAAATACCTACCATATGTGATATTTTCTCTACAAATGAAACACAGTCTGAATTGCCAGCAGCCTCATGGATTTCTTCATCTGTGTTCCACTGGGACATCAAGAATAACATGTGCAAAACAGAACTTATCCTCAACCTCTCAGTCCACTTCTCCATTCCTTAACTTGGCCAAAGTCATCATCCCTCTTGTCATCCAAGCAGGAAACTCTGGCATCCTTCCAGAACAGTGCTATTCAAAGTGTGGTCTCCACGTGAGTGCTGGACCACAGTCACCACTGTAGCAAGATGAGGACAGAAATTGAAAGTAAATATCAGAAACTTAAAGCAAGTGAACATTTTTGCAACATCCTGGCACATCATCATTTTCTTTTATTTCACAAAAGTAAGTAGTGGTCCACAATGGTTGGAAATTCTATAAATTTGACCTCATCGAGATAGTTTGAGAACTGTCCTCAACTGCTTCCTTGCCCTCACCATCTATCAATGCTGGCTCAAATTCTGAAATGTCTCCCAAATATAGGTCAAGTGTAGTCTCTCCTTTCCTTAAATTTAGGCTCTCATTTCTTACCTGACCTATGACAATGGCTAGGTAGCTGCTTTCTTCCTCCTTAAGCCTCTCCACTCCTTCTCCCACCATCTACCACATTGCCTCTAGAGCAATATTTGAAGATGCAAATAGATCATATGCCTCCCTGTTTAAAATTTGGCATTGTTCTCCACTAGCCACAGAATGAAGTACATGTTTCCTTGCATGTTTTTAAGATTCTCCACAATCTGGCCTTTTTCCATTTTTCAATTTAATCATCCACTCTCTGCTCTGTATTCTATACACAATCCAAATCAATTTTATTTGGCCTACTAAACACACCTTTGAGCACTCTGCAAAGTTGCTGTCACTCAGCAGCTCCCTTGAGCATCTGCCTCCTGGTGGTCAGTGCATGTCACAGCCACTGGCTGGTTGCTTAGGCTTTTATATATATAGATAACTGTTGGCATTTGCTCCTTGAAAAAGTCCTTCTTTTCTATAACACTCCACTCAACAGGAACAAATTGAGATTGGGATAATATAAGCAGGGCAAAGCTCATTGGCACATCTGTGTCAGAAGTGAGTATAGAGGTGAGCACATCAGAGCAAGATAAGAGCAAGTCTAAAGCTTGGGGTGAGGGATAAGCAGGCATGGCCCTGGGCAAGTCCAGATCTGGGAAATAAGAAGTAAATCCTGTCTAACAAAGAATAAATTTTGGTATTATTGAGGAGCAAACTTCTGAGTCAAAAGAGATGCTGTGATATTCACCAGAAATAAACCTAGGGAACCAAACAGGATCCAGACCAAGATGCTATCTGGAATCTCAAACAAAAGCACTCCACCTACACTGAGGTCTGCTAGATCCTTTGTTGATGCTCTTGTTGGTTTCGGCTTCCATATGTCCATGTGCTGAGCTTCTCACTCTGAGATGCTCTGTGCCAAAGACTCAAATAGGTTCTGTTCAGATATCACCTTCTCTTACCTTCTTCCCACAGTTTTCTTAGTGTGTATGCTTATACATCTATTAGCTGTTAATTCACTGTATTGCAGTTACTTATTTATTGCAATATTCCCCCACTCTGCCAGACTATGAGCATCTGGAATACAAGACTGTACCTTATTATCTTCATATCCTCAGTGCCTAGCACAATTCATTGGCATAAAATCGGCATTTGAAAAAATGTTTGTGGAATGAATCAAGTGCATATACAAATGCTTATTTAGGACATTCAGGAGTAGAGTTAGAGCATCATTTTTGGTTGTCCTTTATTTTGCTGCATAACTAATTGGAAAATCTTGGGCAATGTCACACCAAGGCAGTGATCTTTTAACCTCAAGTTTCCAATTAACACTTCACAGAAGAAATTTAATCTACAACTGTACACAATACCATATTGACCTGTTCTAGGAAAATAAATCCAGGACTAGATTCATATGAAGAATTAAATTGTCCAGCTTATAAATTAATCTAGTCCAGAGAGCAGCAATCCTTTTCTGAAGTAAGTAGATATATTAGGGTTTGCGGGCCATACAGTCTCTGGTACAGATACTCAATTCTGCATTTGTAGTGTGATAGAAACCATAGACAATTCATAAATGAATGAGTTTGGTAGTGTTCCAATAAAACTTTATTTATATGAACAGGCAGTGGGCCTGAGTTGGTCTGTGGGCTGTAATTTTTCCACTCCTTATCTAGTCAGCATTCTGAATACTTCATTTTCAGAAGGCATCAGATGAGGGCAAGAGAATAGACAGACTAGCTAACTAACTTGAGCTAGTTACTTGAGATTAGTTATCTCATATATTCCTCACAGCAGTCTGAAAAATATATATTATTATCTCATTTTATGGATGAGAAAAGTAAATTGTTCAAACTATCTAAGTGGATATATATATATATATATATATATATATATATATATATATGTATTTATTGATTTCAGAGAGGAAGGGAGATGGAGAGAGAGAGAGAGAGTAACATCAATGATGAAAGAGAATGACTGATCAGTTGCCTCCTGCATACCCCTTACTGGGGATTGAGCCCACAACCCAGGCATGTGCTCTTGACTGGAATTGAACCCAGGATCCTTCAGTCCGTAGGCCAATGCTCTATCCACTGAGCCAAGACAGCTAGGGCTCTAAGTGGCTTTTTAAGACCACATAAGTAGTAAGGGGATGAACTCTTGATTTCAATCAGATCGAGGTAACTGCAAAATACACCTTCTTCACTAAAATGCACGTTCTCCACTTCACTCTAAATTGATCCTTTGTTGTAAGAGATAGAAACTGTGACAAGTTTAAAGTTGTCTTTTTATCCATCAGAAGAGGAATGGCTCTACTGTGGTAATAACCCCAGTTATCTCAAGTGCATTAAGTGCCGATGTAAGCTTAATGAAATACAACACTTTAGTGAAGGGTGTTTAGATCTTAGGTATTGTGGGTATTTTTGATTTTTTATTCTGAGAAGGTTTAGTTGTTTTTCAGAGGGAGCAAAGAGAGTCGAGTGAATGCAGATAGGGTGGTTCTCACTCATTCCCTGTGTTCATCTCTGGTCAGCAGGGCCTTGTTTCATATTGTCCTCACTCAGACTCAGACTGAGAAAGACCCCAACCTCTGAAATCTCACTGATACCTATGGCAGGGGGATGGAAATAAAGCAGATCATGCATATCCTATATAATAAAAGCCCAGCGACTGAAACGGTGAAACGACCAGAACGACCAGAGATCAGAACAACTGCTGCCCCTTGCTCAGCCGGCTCCACTCCCCAGCAAGGACCCCTACCTCAATGAGGGGCAAGGTTGGCCTGCAAACCGCCCAGTGGCACCATCCCAATCTGGGGCCCTCATCAAGGCAGGCTGGCCGGCCCTCACCCATGCATCGGGCCTCTATCCTACATAATAAAAGGGTAGTATGCAAATTGACCCTAACAGTAGAATGACCAGAAGGACCGCTTGACAAGTCAGTATGAGGTGCACTGACCACCTCTTGGTCCCTTTCCCTGGCCAGCAGGCTCTGATCACCTGATGGTGAACGGGGAACCAGGGGTGGGTGGTAGGGAATGCGGGCAGCACCAGGCCAAGGCTCCTGCCCTACCAGTTTCCCAACACACAGAGGGCAACCTGTGGTGAGGGCGGGGCTGGTGAGTGGGCAGAACAGCCAACCTCTTGGTTCTTCCCCTGTCTGGCAGGCTCCAATCACCCGATGGCAAAAGGGGAACTGGGGGTGGGTTGGGAGAGTGGGGCCGGCTGCAGGCAGCTGGGGAAGATGGCCCTGATCACAGGCCAGGCCTAGGGACCGTACCTTGCATGAGTTTCGTGTGCCGCGCCTCTAGTTCTATATAATAAAAGCCTAATATGCTAAGTGTCTGGTCTTCCAGTCATCCATTTGGCCAATCAAAGTGTAATATGCTAATGATTTGTTAAGGCCACTCAACTGCTCACTATGACATGCACTGACCACCAGGGGGCAGACAGTCGACCAGTCACTATGATGTTCACTGACCACCTGGGGGCAGACACTCCAACCAGTAGGTTAGCTTGCTGTGGGGGTCCACTGATCGGGACTGAGCGAAATGGGGCCGGACACGCCCTGGAGCTCTCCTGCAGTCCTTCCCCAGCCCTGATAGTGCAACAGAGGTGTCCCTTGACCTGGCCTCCACCCTCTCTCAATCCAGAACACCTCAGGGGATATTGGAGAGCCAGTTTTGGCCTGATCCCTCAGGCCAGGCTGAGGGACCCCTCTGGTGTATGAACTTGTGCACCAGGCCTCTAGTACAGCCGTGGGCAAACTACGGCCCGGATCCGGCCGATTTGAAATGAATAAAACTAAAAAAAAAAAAAGACCGTACCCTTTTATGTAATGATGTTTACTTTGAATTTATATTAGTTCACACAAACACTCCATCCGTGCTTTTGTTCCGGCCCTCCGGTCCAATTTAAGAACCCATTGTTGCCCTCGAGTCAAAAAGTTTGCCCACCCCTGTTCTAGTATTTTATAGGCTTCTGCCCAGAATGGATACATAATAGTTGCACTCTCTAAAGTATATAAGACAGTTTTATCTTGTTTCAAGGATTCATGTAACCTGCCATGTACTGAGGATGAAGAGAGCTATAAATACAAGTAAATAGCACTAATGAAAACTAAGACTTTGGTAGAAAAATTAATATTTTTGCTAAGCAGATTATATGTCAAAAGTTTTTATAACTGGAATTATGCCGATATGTGTGTGGGAGACAGCGAAGGTCCATAAATGCCTTCAGAACATATTAATGTTAATATCACTTTATGTATTAATTACCAAAACATTCTTTTCTGGCTCACTTACTCCATCATATATTTGGTTAGTGAGCACCTTCTCCAAACATTTTGGCACTGGGAAGTGGAGGCATTCTACAAATTATTGAATATTATTTAATACCTTGTATAATTATCAAATCAAGATTTAAAGAAAATTTAGCATGCTTAGAAGTAACTGTATGACAATAAATATTGTTGGTTCTTCTACATGGAAAGACAGCATGTAAATTATATTGCCAATTTGTAAACTAATGGAAAGTAGGAAATTAAATATGGATAAAGTTGTCTCTTTGCATGTATTTGATACAAAGCCAAATCCTGTCCTCATTGACCCTTGTACAATTTTCACCACCAGAACTGGGTCCCTTGATACTATGTGTAAATCTATCTGATGCTATGTCCTCTTAACCCCAACGACATGAGTAATTGATGGAAGAAAACTGGAGGGTTAATTTATAAGGTCTCTAAACCTATGATCCCTTTTCATTGGCTGCAACCCACAGAGTCTGCTCACACAGTATGAGACATGGCTTCAGTCATCACCATGGTCATTGGACAATTAAAGGCTTCTAAGAGTTCAGAACATGCTTAGAACATGCCATTGAAATAGGAATTGGCTGGTTTTTACTCCATAAAAAATTTTCCTGAGGCTTAGGAATCAGTTCTTCAGCCTCCCCAATAGGAATCAAATGGCAATGTGAAAGGGTGAAAATAATAAAACAGAAATAATCCTAGAGCTTCCCAAGAAGTGAAAAGTATTTTCATAAGCTCTGAACACATGATATGTGGATTGGATGACATGATATTAAGGCTGCTGATACACAGAGCCAGGGCCCTGGTTCTAAACGCTCTGAAATTCAGAGTCATGTATTCTGAGCTGAGATAGCTGCCAGGAGTTTCGAACACCTATTTTTTTTAAAAAAAGAAAATGATATCAGGCTTATTTCCCCAACCATTTATTTTTTCCTTCTAAAATCCATAGTAATAATGTTTGCTAATTACATAAAAACTGCATCCATGCCAAACATTTGCAACACCATATGCTAATTAAGTGCTGCAGTAACTTTGCGACTTGATATTGCCTTAGAAATGAAGTCAGCTCTGAAAGAGGGTTTGAATTTGACCCACTGAGCAAATTCTAGCAAGGAAGGTCAACGTCACTGCCTGTGCCAAAGCCCAGGATTCCTTTGAAGTACCGTGTCAATCTCCAGAGAAAAAAGAGACCACAAAGATCATGGAAGATTAGAAGAGGCACACATCACATCTCTAACATGAACATATCGGCGCAGAAACATGTCATGACTGGTAACTAAGTCCCTGAGATTGGTGGTAGGTAGGTACTCAGACTTTATGGATATTGTAGGGTGTCCTTCCCTGGATTTCAGAAAGCAGAAGAGAATCTCACCTTCAAGTATCCTTTGAATTAAGCTAGTCCAACTTGGACTTAAAATTCAATCACTCAGTACGTGTACAGCTCTGTGTGTGATGTGATATGGGAGTCACAGAGAAGAGTAATGCATTGTCCCTGAGGCTTAGAAGGAGATGGAGAGATAAGATGCGAGCATGTATAGGTAACAAACAACATGGGAAATACTTAATAAGTGTCTGTTGAGACCAAAAGATCTTGTTCGTCTATCTCTTATTTTGTTCTAGTTTTTGAAATACCATCTATCCTTTAAAGCCCGTCCTCCAATCAGCCTTCTGGGATCCTGCTGAGAAGTGATCTTTCCCCCTTTTGTAGCTTCATGGCACTGTTTACTACTCTAACGGAAGTGAGATATTTCTTTGTGTATATATCTTAATTTCCTTACTCAATGGCAACACTTCTGGAGGGTAGCAAGTAATTTTAGGAATCTTGCTTCTTCTTGCTGTCTATTTTATGCTTTATCTCTAGTAGGAGTCTAATAATGATTTATCAAGTGAAAAAGTGAATACAACAATTCTTATAAAATGAATAAGAGAGAGTTGTAATAAGAACTTAAGAGTATAAAGTGATTGCTTCTTCTTGGAATGATGAGAGAAAGTTTTATGGAAGAAGTAATATTTGCTTTCCTTTTGAGATTATTATAACAGTAGACTTCTTGCTAATATGTCAAATTCATGGTATGGAAAAGTACAAGATTTATACATTTCTGAAGAGACATCTACAGGTATTATCATGTTACTTCTCTCTACCCTCTCATCACCCCCATCACACACACACAAAGAGCAAGAATTTCTGACTTATAGGATTTAGTACAGTATCTGGCACTGAAGAAAGTCAATAAAGTTGAATAAATTATTAAAATGCTTTGATGAAAAAAATAATTCAAATATTTACTTCTAGCCAACAATTCATGAATTTGACAAAACTAAGATTTATTAAGATCTCTGTCATAGAAAATTTCACATATACTTTCTAATTTAAATCCCTTGCAGCAATGCTATGAGGCTGATATTATTTATTCCCAACATGTTTATAGATAAAATTTTCACCTCAATGAAATCAAGCAACTTACCCAGGTCACACAGTAAGTAAAAGAGTAGTGATTCAAATCCAAGTCTCAGGATCTTTCTATTAGAAGATGTAGATAAAGCAGATGACTTATTTCCTGTACCTTTCTCCTTGCCTAATTGGTTCATACTTTTAAAAAATATATATTTTATTGATTTTTTACAGAGAGGAAGGGAGAGGGATAGAGAGTTAGAAACATCGATGAGAGAGAAACATCGATCAGCTGCCTCCTGCACACTCCCTACTGGGTATGTGTCCACAACCAAGGTACATGCTCTTGACCAGAATTGAACCCGGGACCCTCGAATCTGTAGGCTGACACTCTATCCATTGAGCCAAACCGGTTAGGGCTAATTGGTTCATACTTTAAAACAACATCATTGTTCTTATTTTTAACCTTGTCTGCCATGAAATAAAAAATTTCTTAGGCATAACTTAAGAAGCTATCGTGGCCCTTCTTTGGAAGGCTCCGGAGTCACCCATCTCATCCTAAACCCTCTGGTTTTAGAGAAGTGTTCATGCAATCTTTCCATCTTTCCCCATGCTTTATTTCAAACTTGTTTCATTTTTACATTAACACATCCTCTGGTATTATATATATAAATGAAATAAACTAAATTCAGTGCTTCTTGTGCATCCTGATTGGCCAGACCAGATGGAATGATTTCTGA
Organism: Myotis nattereri; assembly: GCF_964212035.1. Classification (NCBI taxonomy): domain Eukaryota; kingdom Metazoa; phylum Chordata; class Mammalia; order Chiroptera; family Vespertilionidae; genus Myotis; species Myotis nattereri. Next base: position 131,997,181 of record NC_138075.1, on the reverse strand, counting down.
ACTAGAAATGAAAATCAAAACACAAGATCTTTTTAAAGAGGTGGAAGTTTAGAAACAACTGTTCATGGCAGACTTAGCTTTAATTCTCAGTGAGTTTGGGTTTGTTTTCAAGCCATGTTTGATGATGGAATGTTGGAATCTTCACCCTTGAGCTATATAGATGTGTCACACACCTACATCGCCCTTGGCAAGGAGGGGAGCACAGCTAGAGCTGAGCTGGAGTTTTGCAGGGCAATGTGGCTATTGTTACTACAGTCACATTGGAAGTGACAGTTGGTTTTGCTTTTAATTTTTCAGAGCCTGTAAACAGAAACCAAGTGATGAAAAGTCCCTTTGTTGAACAGGTTCTGGGAAGCCCCAGAAGTTCAAATACTGAAAAGTAATTCATGCTAATTTTCAAGCACTTGCTATGAGCTAGACTCCTTATGCTAGGTATCTCATTTTATTCTCTGGATAACCCAATGAAATCAGCATTATAATTTCTCTTTTACAGAGGATAGTGAGAGCCTCACGGTCATACAGCTAGTGTAGAAAAGGGCTAATTAAAAAAAAAAAAGTGACTCTAAGCCCCTTAATTTATTGCAACAGCAATTCTGAACTCACTACCAGGAGTTAACATTAATCCAAAGACAGGTTTCATCTGTCACATAGAGTAGAGAAGGAAGGGCCTAGAACAGTGATGGCGAACCTATGACATGCGTGTCAGACACGCGAACTCATTTTTTTGGTTGATTTTTCGTTGTTAAATGGCATTTAAATATATAAAATAAATATCAAAAATATAAGTCTTTGTTTTACTAGGGTTGTAAATATCAAAAAATTTCTATATGTGACACGGCACCAGAGTTAAGTTAGGGTTTTTCAAAATGCTGACACACTGAGCTCAAAAGGTTCGCCATCACTGGCCTAGAATATATCTCTAAGTGAGGAGGGCCTCGAGATATCCAATGACCTTGATGCTTTTACTTTTCATCTTCATATTGGACAAAGGATGTCATATGATAGGACAGTGTGATAATGATGAAAGCCATACAGGAAGCATGTGGTATAATGGTTAATACTGTATATAGGATTTGGATCCAGGAAGATCTAGAGGTAATGACTTCTACTTTTTTCTCCAGCTATATCTATCACCCCAAAAGTGTCCTCCTTTCCTTATGGTTGTGATTTTTCTGTAAACACACTTAACACAATATCAATGGTCTATAGTGACAGAAAGTAAATTAGTGGCTGTCTAGGACTAGGATGTGATGGAGGTATTGAGGAGCAACAGCCTAATGGTATGGGGTTTCTTTTTGGGATTATGCAAATGATCTAAAACAGGTTGTGGTGATGGTTGCATACTTGTATGAATACTCTAAAAACCATTGAAAGGTATACTTTAGTGGGTGAGTTGTATAGTGTGTTAATTATATCTCAATAAAGCTTTTACAAAAAAAAAATCTACCCTTATAGCAATTTTAAGAAAACAAAATAGCATTGTGAGTTCTAGGCACTATGCTTCATAGATCTCCAAAACTTATTTACCTTGTATAACTGAAATCTGCTACTCTTCAACCATAGCCTCCCCATTTCTTCATCTCCCTGGCCCCTGGCAACCACCATTTGGCTCTCTGCATGTCTATTCTAGATTTTGTATATAATTGACATTAAACAGTATTTGTCTTTCTGTCTGGCTTTTCTCATTTAACATAATGCCTACCAGGTCCATCCACATGCTACAAATGGCAGAATTTCCCTCTTTCTTAAGGCTGAATAATATTCCATTTTAAGTATATATCACAATGTCTTATCTATTCATCTGTCAAGACATCTAGATGGTTTTCATATGCTGGCTATTTTAATAATGCTACAATGAACATGGGAGTGCAGACATCTCTTTCAGATTCCATTTTCAATTCCTTTGGATACATACCCAGAGGTGGGGTTGCTGGTCACACAGTAGTTTAATTTTTTTGAGGAAACTCCATACTATTTTCCATTATGGCTATACTAATTTATAGTCTAACCAGCAGTTTCCCAGAGGTTTTCTTTCTCCATATCCTTGCCAACATTTATCTTTTTAAAGAAATAATGGTCATTGTAACAGGTGAGAGGTGATATCTCATTGTGGTTTTGATTTACATTTCCCTGATGATTACTAATTTTGAGCATCTTTCTATATATTTTTGGGGCTTTGTATGTCTTATTTGGAGAAATATCCATTCAGATTCTTTGTCTAATTTTTAATTGGATTTTTTTTTTGCTAATGAGTTGCAAGAGTTCCATGTATATTTTAGATATTAATTCCATATCAGATATATGGTTTGAAACTATTTTCTTCATTTTGTAGGTTGCCTTTTCAGTTTGTTGAATGTTTCCTTTGATATTCAGAAGCTTTTTAGTTTGCTGTAGTCCCATTTCTTTATTTTCCTGTTTGTTTCCTGTACCTTTTGTGTCATTGTTTAGATTATTGTCAAGGAGCTTTTTACATATTTTCTTCTAGGATTTTTATGGTTTCAGCTTTTAAATTCAAGTCTTGATCCATTTTGAGTTGATTTTTGTGTATAGTGTAAGATAAGGGTCCAATGGATATCCAATTTTACCAGCATCATTTATTGTGGAGACTATCTTTTTCCATTTTGTATTCTTGACACCCCTGTCAAAAATTACTTGATCATGTATGTGCAGGTTTATTTGTAGGTTTTCTGTTTATATGTCTGTACGCTATACTGTTTTGATTACTATAGTTTATAATATAGTTTGATTTCAAGTTTTGCTCTTGCTCAAGATTGTTTTTTTTCTATTTCTATGAAAAATGTCATTGGTATCTTGTTAGGGGTTGAATTGAATCTGTAGATAGCTCTGAGTAGTATGAACATTTTTAGCAGTATTAAATGTTAGAGGCCTGGTGCATGAATTTGTGCACAAGTAGGGTCCCTCGGCTTGGGATCAAGGCCATGTCACCCAGTCCTGATGGGGTCCAATGGGGGCTGGCCGGCCAGGGAGTGACTGTGGGAGGGCTCCAGGGCATGTCCTGCCCTCTTGCCCAGTCCCAATCAGCTGGACCCCAGCAGCAAGCTAACCTACTGGTTGGAGCATCTGCCCCCTGGTGGTCAGTGTGCATCATAGTGACTGGTTGAATGGTTGACCGAATGGTCAACTGATCAGTTGGACACAGCATATTACGCTTTTATTATATAAGATGTTATTCATGAACACTGGATGTCTTTTCATGTATATGTGTCAGTTTTAATTTCTTCATCAATGTTTCATAGTTTTTAGTGGTCATATCTTTTACCTCCTTGGTTAAATTTATGCCTAAATAGTTTATTCTTTTTGATGCACATTACTTCAAAATTAATGCTTGTGAAATTCTGAGGCTACAAAGTTGCAAATAATGTGAGTTGCTTGATGTGCCCATTGTCTCCCAGCTGAGGTTGAGCAAGGCAATACTTGACCTTTCCATTTTATGTTATGAGGCCAAATTATGTTTTCATGCCTGTGCTATACACTGTGCTTTTAATGCTATAAATTGTGTCTTTTTGTGGCCTGTGTAGTGGCAAGTTTTGGGGCCTTTCTTTGGTGACCTTGATTTTTAAAATGGCCAATAAGCTTAATGTTGAAGTGTTATCCAGTGTTCCTAAGTGTAAGAAGTCTGTGATGCGCCTTGCAAAGAAAATGTTTGTTAGATAAGGTTTGTTCAGGCATGAATTAAAGTGTGTTGGCTGTGAGTTCAGTGTTAAGGAATCAATAATGCAATGTATCCAGCAAAAGGAAGAGGAAGTTTCCTATCTGTATGTAAGGCCACTCTGGAAAGTATTAAGGTAATATCCTTAGTGTATGATGAAGTTTAGAAAAGTTGAAAATGTGGCCAGTGTGGCTCAGTGGTTGAGTGTTGACCTATGAACCACAAGGTCACGACCAGGGCACATGCCCAGGTTGTGGGCTCAATCCCCAGTAAGGGGTGTGCAGGAGGCAGCCGATATATGATTCTCTCTCATCATTGATGTTCCTCTCTCTCCCTCTCCCTTTTTCTCTAAAATAAATGAAAAAAGTATTTTAAAAAAAGAAAGAAAATGTGAATAAATTTGTGGATTCGTGAGATGAGTTTTAAGAAGCTTAGCCCCAAATATTTCTATCAATTGTCAAAGGATGCTCCTTTCCCCAACATTAAAATTACTCTTTCAGATTATAGTGTGTTCTTCTAAAGAATTTGTAAGTAATTGAAGCAGGTGAATTTATTGGACTAGTTAGTCAATATCAGGCAGAAAGCAATCTTTGGGAAATATAGGAGAGGTAGATTTTAGCAGATATATGAGCCACTATACCAGAGTGTACTTACTTACTATATTATTCATGGGGCGGTGAGACAATCAAGATAGGTTGTGCAGTTGGAGGAGTTCTGGCACCCAGAAGGGGCAGGAAGGCTGTGAGTGCCTACTATGGCTTGGAGGGCACAGTTCAGGAAGTGAGGAGAGAACACATAGGTGGGTAATGAGAGTCTGAAAGGACAAATTTACTTGCTTGCTTTATTTCACAAGTTTTCCCAGAGTAGTGTTGATGTTTACAAGAAATTATTTATTGACATGCCTCATACAATGAAAATTCAGCCCATTTGGCTCAAAACCATAGTCGTGATTATTTACAATTTGTGCTAAATGCCATTTGTGTTTCATCAAATTGGTTTATAGTCATTAATGAAACAATTATCCACACTGAAAATGTGTCTTTTAGGAGAGTGTTAAAAAAAATAATCATAAAGAACATAATCCTCATTAAGAACTATTAGTCCAAGTGTGACAAGCTTCATTTTGTCTTAGAGAAAACAGAGATGTGATTTGGTATTTAGTCAAAATAAATGGGTTATGACACATTCCACCCTTTAAAATGTTCCAAGGCTGGTGGGATAAAAGGAGCTCTGCAGATGGTATGCTGAGCAAAGGCATCTAATGAACCTAGCGTTGCCACGTAGCAACAGCATCAGCATTTCATTTGTTGGAATGAATTATTTGAGTTTTCCACTTTTTCAAAGGGTTTATGCACTGATCTTTATGCAACGGTGTAATTAATGATTAAAAATGAACAAAGGCTTGAAAAATAGGACTTATTAACAAAGGTTACAAGATCTGAAATGATTAAATCTGGGAGAAGGCTGACAGAGTTATTTAGTCAGGATTTTTCAGTGCCTGAATGAGGACTGTCCAGAGGATAGTAAATAGCTCTTCTTTCTCTCTGTGGAATATAGTAATAGATTTCAAAGGATGCCAACCTGAACTACAATGGGAGTTATTGGGGGGTGAGTTATGAGAAATTCCTGCCTCTGTGGCAGGAAAGACTACAACAATTTAGCAAAGAAGATGTACGGTCTCATCCCCCTAAGAGTTTTTTCAGTCCCTCCCCTCAAATTAGAATTGTATAGTCCCGAGAGGTATAGGAACAGTCATATCTGAAGAAAGGAGGCCAAATTATGTTTTCATGTCTGTGTTTTCAATAGGATTGGTTGTTGTAGTCAGTGTAGTGTGTTCAATGCTGTATAAGCTTACGACTATTATAAGACTGTATGGCTTTTTTCTTTTTATAAGAAAGATCTCAAATTAGAGGTTGAAAATGTAAAAATAACAATTTTCTCTGCCCTGAGGAATTCTTAAAGCATATCCATTTTCCTTGCTTCCTATAACTACAAGTTCATTATCAGCCAAAGCAATTTTATTCATATTTCCTGGTTGGCTCTCCCTCTTTTGCCCCCCTCCTTTTCCCTCTCTCCCTTAATCTAACCCATGCAGAGTGGTTACTTGAGGGAATGGTTTTATGAATAAAGTCTGTATCCTTTGCTCAAGAGCCTCGGAGTGTGATTATAGATTAAAGCTTTCATTTTGAAAGTCAGAGCAATATGCAGCCATAAAAGTAGCAGTAGTAGAATTATTTTAATTACTGCATGTAGAAGCATAAGATAGATTCAAGACAAACGCAGCACAGTAACTTGTAGGCTTCAAAGGCTGCACTGTGACTAATTGTCCTGTATTCATGCCACCTCTTGGGGAAAGTCGCAGAGGTTATTTCTGTGCCAGATATTGGTTGCTCTGATTCTGTGCTTCTCATTGTCATTAGATTCTGTCATTTTGGTTTTGCTTTAGCTCCCATACTTGTTCACTCCCCACCACATATAGCATGGTTGCCTTCCAATCCTTCACTATAAGAATTTACCATGTGCTCCTCTACTGCTGTTTGTAGGGGATCTAAAGTTCACATGCCCCATGCAAAATTTAGGAAATTACTGCACTAAAAATTACTTGTTTTATGAAATCTAATTTAACTGGGCATCTCTCCTATAATTTTATTTGCTAAATCTGGCAACCCTATATCTAGATGGTATTTTTATTAATTTTAGGGGGCTAAATGTGATGATTTCAAATGGTTGGTGTCTATTGCAATCCCTTACAAGGGAATACTGGAATTCCTCAAACATAGCAATATGGACACACTCAAACTTGACTTAGAAGGAGTTAATGATTTAAGGGTGAGTAGAAAAAAAGTGCAATGAGCTTTGTCTTATTGGCTAACCAAACCAGTGAGCCAGGAGAATAAGGTGAGTGGACTGATCTATAGTTTTGCTCTGGATCATGACTAGAAACTTTGTGATTGTATTTGATTTTACCTATGAAACTAAGAAGAAAACAAGATGTCAGAAGGCCAGTGGTTCCTTGTGAGCTAGAGTGGGGAGTGCAACATGTTGATCATTGAATGTTCTTGGTGAACTAATACAAGTGAGATACATATTAAATTTGGCAAATGTTCTGTGTGCACTCAGTAAGAAAGTGTATTCTGTTTTTGCATAGAGAATTCTCTAAATGTCAGTTAGGTCAAGTTAGTTGAAAGTGTTCAAATCGAGAGAAACCAAGATGGCGGCATAGGTAAACACCGGAGATTGCTGCCTCCCACAACAACTTCAAAAATACAACTAAAAGACGGAAAGGACATCACTCAGAACCACAGGAAGGTGGTTCACAAAAAACAAAAAACTGAGTGGAAATTCTACAACTAGAAGGAAAGAGAAAAGCATAGCGAGACTCAGAGGAGGTGCAGTGCGGAAGTAAAAGACTAAGGTGCGGAGGTGCATGCAGAGTGGGCTGGCAGCTGAGGGCGCGGTTGTCTTTTTCAATCGGGAGGGAGTCTCAGGCTCTGAGCTCCAGTTCCTGGCAAGTCTCTGGGGACCCAGACTCAAACAGGAGAAGTGGGACTGTCTGGCATCCGTCAGAACTAGAGGACAGCTTTCTCTCTGAGGTACTTGCAGCTATTGCTGGGACACTGAGAAGCAGAGCCTCTGAAGGCAGGACTGAGAGCAGCCATAACTACTCGCTCCGCCTGCCCTGTTGATCCCCTGGGACCTGCCCCACCCAAGCCTTGCACACAGGCATTTGCTGGATAGCCTCAGGCAGAGTCTAGATTAGCACCTCCCTAGAGATCAGGACAGAAGTTCTCCCACTGCAGACACAGCTGATTCTCACAGCCAATTGGCCTGGAGGTCAAATCCCCCACAGTGTTACCAACAACAATCAAGGCTTAACTACAACAAGGCTGTGCACAAAGACCACAAGGGGGTGCACCAAGAAAGCATAAAAAATGCGGAGACAAAGAAACAGGACACAAATGACAGAAATGGAGGAAAGCAAAATGCTGGATATAGAGTTCAAAACCACACTTTTAAGGTCTCTCAAGAACTGTCTAGAAGCCGCCAATAAATTTAGTAAGGCCCTCAAAAAGACTGGTGAGACCGCCGATAAAGGTAGTGAGATCCTCAAGAAATCTAGTGAGACCCTCGATGTTGTGATAAAGGACCAATTAGAAATTAAGCATACACTGACTGCAATAAAGAATATTATACAGACTTCCAACAGCAGACCAGAGGATTGCAAGAATCAAGTCAAAGATTTGAAATACGAAGAAGCAAAAAACACCCAACTGGAAAAGCAAAACAAAAAATGAATCCAAAAATACGAAGATAGTGTAAGGAGCCTCTGGGACAGCTTCAAGCATACCAACATCCGAATTATAGGGGTGCCAGAAGAAGAGAGAACAAGATATTGAAAACCTATTTGAAGAAATAATGACAGAAAACTTCCCCTACCTGGTGAAAGAAATAGACTTACAGGTCCAGGAAATGCAGAGAACCCCAAACAAAAGGAATCCAAAGAGGACCACACCAAGACACATCATAATTAAAATGCGAAGAGCAAAAGACAAAGAGAGACTCTTAAAAGCAGCAAGAGAAAGAAAGTCAGTTACCTACAAGGGAATACCCATACGACTATCAGCTGATTTCTCAACAGAAACTATGCAGGCCAGAAGGGAGTGGCAAGAAATATTCAAAGTGATGAATGCCAAGAACCTACAACCAAGATTACTTTATCCAGCAAAGCTATCATTCAGAATTGAAGGTCAGATAAAGAGCTTCACAGATAAGCAAAAGCTAAAGGAGTTCATCACCACCAAACCAGTATTATATGAAATGCTGAAAGGTATCCTTTAAGAAGAGGAAGAAGAAGAAAAAGGTAAAGATACAAATTATGAACAACAAATACACATCTATCAACAAGTGAATCTAAAAATCAAGGGAATACATAATCTGATGAACAGAATGAACTTGTGATTATAATAGAATCAGGGGCATAGAAAGGGAATGGACTGACTATTCATGGGGGGGAAAGGGGTGTGGGGGATGCGGGAAGAGACTGAACAAAAATCGCCCACCTATGAATGAGGACAGTGGGTGGGGAGTGAGGGCGGAGGGTGGGGTAGGAACTGGGTGGAGGGGAGTTGTGGGGGGAAAAAAGAGGAACAAATGTAATAATCTGAACAATAAAGATTTAATTAAAAAAAATAAAATAAAAAAGAAAGTGTTCAAATCTACTGTATTCTTCCTCAATATAGAACTTGTTCTAACAATTACTGAGAGATATTGATATATCTGATTATACTGTGGATTTCTCTGTTTCTTCCTGCAGTTATATTAGTAGATTTTGCTTTGTGGATTTTGAAACTATATTATTAGAGGCTTGCTATGTCTCTTTGATATACCGATCTCTTACCCTTTACTTTTATCCTGGAAAATAATCTTTACTCTGGAATCTACTTTGTCTGATATTAATGTAGCAACTCCAGCTTTCTTTTCATTAATTTTTAGACTATGTATATCTATTTCATTCTTTTGCTTTTACCCTACTTAAATGTGTTTCTTAAAGACAGCCTATTGTTGGGTCTTGTCCAATATCACAGTCTCTGCCTTTTAATTGGGTGTTTAGACCATTTATATTTGATGTAATTTTTGACATGATTGTGTTTGATCTTATCATCTTGCTATTTGTCTTCTATTTATTCCATTGTTTCTTTGTTTCCCTTTTCCTATTATTCTGAATTCTTTGGGGGTTGAGTATTGTTATGGTTTTAGTTAATCTCCTCTGTTGGCTTATCAACTATAATTATTTTTTTTATTTTGGTGATTGCTTTAGGTATATATTGAACTTAATTGGTCTCATTGTTATTGCCTAGATAGAACAACTAACCATACTTCCAGTTCAGTGCCTATGCTCTCTCTGCTGGAAATGGTAGCCTCATACAGCTGTCTGCATGGCTCACTCCCCCATTTCACTTGGTCTCTGCTCCAATATCACTCTATCAGAGAGGACCTTCCTGACCTACTAATCTAAGGTAGCTTTCTAGACCTAATCTGTCACTCTTTACCCTTTAAAGTACCCAATGCTCTTCATAGCCCTTATTATCTTATGATGCATATTCATTTGTTTATTGTCTCTTGCTCTCCAGTAGGTATGTAAGTTTCCCTGAAGCAAGAAATTTCTTTTGTTCATTGCTAAATTTCCAGTATGTAGAAAAGTACCTGACATCTTAAGCCCTTAATAACTGCCCTTGTTGGGTGAATAAATAAAAGATTCATAGTTGAGGGGAGGACTAATATCTAGGTTAATGTGTAGTTTGATCTCCTGCAGTATCTGATTACCAGAATGCATCTGGATGAACTAACTGGAGAGGTGAGTGTCCCTCCCCGCAGTTGCTGCTCTGACTGCAGTCCTTTGAGAATTATACAATTGCTAGAAAACAATAACTTTCTAGTCAGCTGAGGAACACCCACCAGTGAGGTAAACATGAGGAAAGGTTTTGGAGGGCATTTCTGTGCTCTTTTCTAGCCCCTGCATAATATGGCTCCCTTTCTTCTTCAGGTTCATACTCTAGATTACTTTTGGCACAGTTTCTCAATACCTCAAAACTCAATATTTCATTCATCTTTATTATTTAGAAATCAGCAACATGGTAGGTTGTTTTGTTTTCAGAAAAAAAAAAATAAATGTGTGTGAGGAAGATAAAGAGAGGGAGACAGAGAGAATAATAAAATGTAACATTTAAGAAATTTGGGTGAAGGGCCAAAGGATTCTTTACACTAATTTTACAACTTTTCTCTAAGTCTGAAATCACTTCAAAACAAGATATAAAGAGAATAACTTCATGCCAGTACCAAACTGTTTTGATTACAATAGCCTTGTAATATAGTTTGGTATTATCTAACTCTTTTTGTTGTTCTCAAGATTGCTATTGCTATTTGGGGTCTTCTGTGGTTCCATATAAATTTTTAGAATATCTGTTCTAGTTCTGTGAAATATGTCATTGATATCTTGATAGGAATTGCATTGAATCTATAGATTGCTTTGTGTAATGTGACATTTTAATGATGTTAATTCTTCCTATTCATGAATATGGTATATGCTTCCACTTATTTGTATCTTCTTTGGTGGAACAGAATAGAGAGCTCAGAAATAAAACCATGCCTTCATGGTGAATTAATATTTGGCAAAAGAGGCAAGAACATACAATGGAATAAATATAGTCTATTTAATAAATGGTGCTGGGAAAACTGAACAGATATGTGCAAAAATGAAATTAGACCACCTTCTTACACCATACACAAGAATAAACTCAAAATCGATTAAAGACTTAATTAAGTGTAAGACTCAAAATCTATTCTAGACTAAAACATAGGCAGTAAAATCTCGGACATTTCTCATAGCAATATTTTTTTCTGATATGTCTCCTCAGGCAAGAGAAACAAAAGAAAAATAAACAAATGGGACTACATCAAACTAAAAAGTTTTTACACAGCAAACAAAACCATCAACAAAATTTTTAAAAAACCACACTGAATGGGAGAACATACTCAACAATGATACATCTGATAAGGGGTTAATATTCAAAATTTATAAAGAACTTATGAAACTAAGCACTCAAAATTTCATTTAAAAATATGGGCAAAGGACCTGAATAGACACATCTCTAAAGAGGACATACAGATGGCCAATAGACATATGAAAAGAACCTCAACTTCATTAATCACCAGAGAAATGCAAATTAAAACCATAATGAGATATCATCTTACACCTGGCGGAATGGCTATCATCAATAAATCAACAAACAGCATGCTGGCAAGGATGTGGAAAAAAGGGAATCTTCTCACACTGGTTGGGAATGCAGATTGGTGAAGCCACTGTAGAAGACAGTATGGAGTTTCCTCAAGAAATAAAAAATGGAACTGACTTATGACCCAGTGATTCCACTTCTGGGAATATATTTGAAGAAACGCAAAACTCTGATTTGAAAGAATATATGAACCCCTATATTCATTGCAGTGTTATTTAAAATAGCCAAGATCTGGAAACAGCCCAAGTGCCCATCAGAGAAGAATGGATAAAAAAGTAGTGGTACAATTACACAATAGATTACTACTTGGCCATGAAAAGGTAGGAAATTTTACCTTTTGCAAAAACTTGGATAGACCTGAAGAGTATTATGCTAAGGGGAAATAAGCCAGTCAAAGACAAATACCATATGATCTCACTTATATGTAGTATCTAATGAACACAATAAACATACAAACAATATAGAAACAAACTCGTAGATATAGAAAATAGACTGAGAGTTGTTAGAGGGGAGGGGTGTTGGGGAGCTGGGTATTAAAGGTGAAGAGATTAAATAAACAAACAAAAAAGAAAACAACAACAAGCAGACTCATAGACACAGATTACCAGAAGGATAAATATTGATGGAAAGAGACTTGACTTTGGGTGGTGAACACACAATGCAACAAATGAATGATGTATTATAGATTGTACACCTGAAACCTATATACTTATATGAACCAATGTCACCTTAAAAACTCTAATAAAATTTTAAAGAGAATAATTCAGGCATTCTTCTACCCTTTCTTCTAATCCCTATCTTATAGCCAATAGGGTCTCAAGTCCTGCTGCTTCTAGTTTGTCATCTGAATTTATACCCATTGCCTCTGGTTGTACCCCACTTACTATGCCCACTGCTCTCATGTCCTCTTACCTATAATATTTTCTTATTTTTATCCTCTCCCGAGGATATGTTTATTGATTTTAGAGAAGAAGGAAGAGAGAGAAAACATTGATGTTAGAGAGAAACATCTATCAGTTGTTTGCTGCACACACTCTGACTGGGAATCAAACCCAATCTGTTTTGGTGTACGGGATGATGATCCAACCAACTGAGCATCAGTGCCTCTTACCTATATCTTGCAACAATCTCTGGGACTGGCCTCCTGAGGCAGTCACTTCTGGCTGCTGTCCGCCCTACCTAGGTCTGCCTGCATGCTTGGCCTGAAATACAGATCTAATCATATCACTTCTGCTTGAAGCCTATGCTTTTCCTTTTAGCCTCCAAAAATAAATAAATAAATAAATAAATAAATAAATAAATAAATAAATAAATAAAGTCCAGCCTTTAGCTTAGAGCTTGTTAGGCCTACACCATCAGCCTCAAACACTCTAATCAGACTTATCCCCACCCTGCCCCTCGGTGTCCATCCTATTTGATTCTCTGCCATTCCAAGAACACATTCACATTTCCTGTTCTCTTTGCTGACTCTCCCCTCTCTTTCCATTGAAGGACTTCTTTATGTAAATTCTACCTCCTCTGGAGGTCTTCTCCATAGGGGTCCCCAGTCAGTAAAAATTTTCTTCTGACGATTGTGAGTGTATAGTAACTATGGTGTATACCTTTGCTATGGAGTTTACATTCCTGACTCACCTCTAGTGCTATTTCTACAGAGCCCTTGTCCATCAAACTGTTTCATTTGAATCATGCTCATTTTTATTGTAACTTTCAAAAGATTCAATCAGCTACACTCTTCTTTATGGTATTCTGATTAGCAAAAGTTCCAGAAATGACCCAGTATTTTAACCTCTCCAAGAAAACCATGTGGCAGTATAAGTTGGTGAGCAATTATGTTCAGAATAATTCAGAAAGGTTTTGCTACTGTTGAAATCATGTTTTTCTTTCATCCTTAAATTGAGATACATAAGAAGGTTTCTGCCTTCAAAAGCCCATTATACAAACCCTTTCTACAGGACCTATGATGCACACCCTGCATTTGGGATGGCTAATTTCAAAGTAAAAGAAAAACCTCTTATAAAATTTTTGTTTGTTGATCATTTTATTTTAATATAATATATTTTTGTCACAGATTATAATTACCAGAAACAGATATTGGAATATGTCTTTTTTGAAGGGTAAATAAGAAATATATACAGTGATTTCCAAAATCTTGGCTATGCCTATTTTCTGTTCCCTGAAATATGTGTGAGTGATATTATTTAAAGAGATTCAGAGCAATATGGCATTGAATAATTGCTGACATTTGTGCTGTCTGGTTAAGAGCTTCAGTATTTCAAGGATGAAATATTCTAGAATGTTCTTTTTTAAGCAAATGAATGGGGCTTGATTTTGTGAATTCTTCCCCTATGCAAAAGCAAGTTAGGATTTCCCTCATCTCTTCCTTTAATCTATTTTATGATCCTATGTAATAAAAGGCTGATATGCAAATTGTCCCCTTAACCAGGAGTTCGACTGGGAGTTCAACCAGCAGTTCAGCTCTCACCCTGATGAGGGGCAGGGCTGGCCTGCCTCACCCCCAATCCATCCTCCCCACCCTATCGGGGCAGGCCGGCTGGATCCCACCCATGCACAAATTCATCCACTGGGCCTCTAGTCTAATATAATAACTTTTGAGAATTGAAAATTTATTGTACTTTAAAATCCACTGACATATTTAATGAAGGTCAATTTGTTTTTATTCTTCCTTTTTATTATTTTTCTCTTGAGACTAGAGGTATTTTTCTAGCACATTTATGAGTTTGGTATTAAGTTCCATGGAAAATCCATTTTTATTTTATTTATTTTACCTCAAGAGATCCAAGATTTCATTTCCCCCACTTTTTGGAGGTCTAATTTAATTTTCAAATTATTAAGGATCATTTAATTTGATTTTTCTTTTGGATTTGTCATGGATAACTAAATTCATAGGAATGTTTAATTACTCAGAAAGCCTGGCCCCCTTTGGTCCCCTGGGTGTTGAAAGATCCCAGAAGTCTTTGTAACTAGTTTCCATGCAGACTCTTGGTCATATTCCTGAGTGTGCAGTTCTGTTTACGGCTGCCGTGTTTCTCCTTATGGCAGGGGCCAGCATACCTCCATGTTTTGGCCCAAACACTGACCAATGAGCAGCAGAGACATTTTGCCCAATTCTCCTGGGACTGAGACAGCCCAGCATGGACCGAACATAGATACCTGACATGTACTTGCTGCTGACAGCCACTGGGTTCCTGCAGTTTAGGAGACTTTTTTGCTTTCTAGCCATTGAATTGCACAGAGACATCTTAAGGACCTTTTCTGGGTTCAAGACAGACATCTAATATAAATACTTTGAATATACCTCAAATAACCCCCCTTAATGTCCTTCTAATTACTCCCTTATAATTACCTGCTCCTCTCCTCCCATCCCCTCCTCCCTTTCCTTCTCAATTATGGTTTGAACCATTTTGGGAGGAGTTTTAGTAATTTGGTAGCTACTTCACAATAATGACAGGAAAGGGCCTCATGTTCAGACCACTTCAGTTTGTATCTGCTTGCCCTTAACGGATCATATTCTGCCTGTGACCTTTAGCTGGCCTTCACCCTGCTACTTGTGCCATGGTAATAATGTTTTCACACCCTGCTAATGAGCCAACAGCATATTTTAATAGCAATATATTTATTTGCTGTTAAAAATATTTACAAATTATTGCTTTATTACCCAGAAATTACATGGAACCTTCATAATAAAAATTATACATGTACCATAATGTTCTCAACAGCACTTTCACTTGGATTCTTTCACAGACTTTGCTCATTACAGACCAGTCTAATTATTCATGTACATTCTTTCTACTGTGGTCTTATTACTACCTGTGTAGGGATGCTAACCAACATTTCAGCAATCCCTGCACTCCGATATGTATACTTTTCAGCAGCTTGGCTTTCTAAGCATAGCTTTCCCCAGGCACAGATAAATCCCTTCTCTAAGTTCTGAGCCTGCTATTGCCTAGTGAAAGCTAAACCTTCTCATCAAGGAACTGCACCACGTCTTCCTCCTGACATTCACAATCATGACAGCAATACCATTGTTCCAGACTCAGATATCAGAATTATCTTTGATTCTCTGTCCTCTCAGGGTCCATGTCCAACTATTCACTAAGCCTGACTTCAAATGTGTAGCTGAAAAGGCACCGTGATGGAAATGAGGACATAGGTTCTGATCTGGGCTCTGCTTCTAATTAACTGGGAACCTCCGCTGCACCCAACTTTGTCTTCATACTATCTTCCAAGCATGGAGTATGTGTGGAAGGTGCTATGAGCCATACCAGGGGTTCCCAGGCCTTTTCCCCCAGGCCCGCCCTTCCCCCTTGGCCACCTATGCCTCCTGCTACACTAGCACACTGCTTGCTTCGAGTGCACAGAGAAACATTATTCAAGGCTGGGCAGTTTCCAGGTTAGACACTCTGTATAACTGCTTTAGGTCACAAGTACCAGTACAATTGCACGTTAATCAGTTCTAATTCTGAGACGCTATCTAGTAAAACCCCAAAATTCTTATGGAAGAAACTGAGATTAACTTTCTTCTTTTCAGAAAGGAGAGGATTACTATCTGCTCTGCTTTAGGTGAGTGGGCTATGATTTTACTTAAATGGCATACAACGTTTTGGATTTATTAACGAACATTTTAATCAACTGCTGGGTTAGGACTTTCCATGTTGCATTACTATGTTACTTCAATAGTATTTATGGTTTCTTCACTGAAATATTTCTGGGAAGGATATTCTTCTCCCTTATTAATTAACTTATAAGTTGTTCCTTTCTATTTGTTCCTATATTTTTTCCCCCACACAATTGTTATGGCAGTTCTGAGCTTTTATCTTCAATTTTTATTTAGCTAATAAATGAGCAAAATTCATAAAAATGAGAAAATACTTTATATAATCATATATATACATATATATACATATACATATATATATATAAAACTTGAACTCAATAAGCTCTGATATGCATTTTGATGGAATCAACAAAAAATGTATGAGTTTTAGTATTTTTCAGTTATTATTGCTTCATGAGTTATTTTTGGATACTGATAAACTTTCATCTCTGAAAAGAGCAGTTAATGTAACCTTTTCTGTTCAAAAATTATGTTTAAATGGAGAATTCTATTAAACTTGTGCCTCACTTTTTAGAGCATGTAAAATTAGTGTGTAAATGGATTTGTTTAAAATACACAGAACTACTGGTGGGAATGTAAATTGGTAAGCCATTTGGCAATATCTGGTGAAGCTGCAATGTACATTGCCTATGGTCCATCACTTCCTCTTTAGCCATGTAGAGGTGTTCTCCCAAATGTGCACTGTCCAATATGAAGATGAAAAGTAAAAACATCAAGGTCATTGGATATCTCGAGGCCCTCCTCACTTGGAGATATATTCTAGGCCAGTGATGGCGAACCTTTTTAGCTCGGCGTGTCAGCATTTTAAAAAACCCTAACTTAACTCTGGTGCCGTGTCACATATAGAAATTTTTTGATATTTGCAACCATAGTAAAACAAAGACCTATATTTTTGATATTTATTTTATATATTTAAATGCCATTTAACAAAGAAAAATGAACCAAAAAAATGAGTTCGCGTGTCACCTCTGACACACGTGTCATAGGTTCACCATTACTGGTCTAATAACATTAAAATTAATAAATATTGAACATTGCTATTTTCCCAGTACGTTGCATCTATAATTTTATTTAATTATTGCAACCTACCACTGTGCAAAACTCTTATATTAAGTTTGAGTTGCTTTTCTTGAAGGTTGAATTCCACTATCTGCTCATCATTATAAATTTGTTTTTTATTTTAAATATTCATACTTAACTGATTTTTAGAAAACTTAGTTCATTGGAAAAATTTGTAAAATAATGTTCACTCTAAAGGTGATGTCATCCTGACATTAGCATGAATAGCCCTGGTGTTTTACCTTTAAGAGAGTGTAGCTTTAGAGTCTCACGTGAAAGGTAAACAACTACAGTCCATAGAAATGAATTTAATAAAAATGTATCATGTCTACAGGAAAATGGTATACAATTTAGTCAATGGACAAAAAACAAGTCTTAAATGGAAACACATACCAGGTTGACTCTGTGCAAGTAAAAATATAAGTCCTCTTCAAATCAACATGTATTTTGTTGGCATAAATTTACAGTGCTGTTTTCATTGGCTGGATCTTAAAAGTTTTATCAAAAGGAAGAAAGTATAAAATATTTAAAATATTTAAAGAAGAGTATTGAAAGAGGAATAACAACCAAATTTTGAAGTTTGCTCTAAGGTTATAATAATGAAAAGGGTGATGATTATCATAGAGTTTGATATTCTTGCTGCATTCTGGGCTAGTGACTCAAGCTTGTCCTTCACATCACTTTTTTTGTCTTGTTTCATTCTGCTTCTTTTTATTTCTACTAGTTTCACAACTATTTTTCCTCCTGCCATTACTATTATCATTGCGTATTTTATCTCTTATTTTATAGTCATTGCTTTTATTTTTTGAAGAGGACATATCAAACATTGTTCGTTTCCATTTCATATAAATATTTTAAATGTATTTTTTCTTTCCATCTCAGTGCAATGTTCTCATTTTTGGGCTTGCAGATTATTTTCATAGATTTCTTTGTCTTTCTATTTTCTCAATTGCAATGGAAGGATGTAAACAGAATAGTACTTCTGCTCACAGATTCCTTTTGATTGTGAAAATCTTCCTATAAGATCTATGATTGCTTATTTGTTGAAGACATTTTTCAGTAACAGCAGTAAAAACAAGTGGGAGAGATCCAGAGCCATAGAAATTCTGGGAAAGAAAATGTCTCATAGGGTTAGCTCTGTGTTTCACTAGAAATTCCCTTTTATAGGCAATTTTCAGTTTTATTTGGTCTCCACGTCAGGTATGCAGTGTAACTATGCTCCAGCAAGTGAGCTTTGTTGAGAATCTTTAGAAGCACAGAGACATTGTGTCCTACTGAAGAACCCGTCTTTTACTTCCTATATGTTACAATGAGCACCAACTAACAGCAGAGTGAAGAAATGCCAATTAACAAGTATTGACCATGACTGACTCATTAATCCTATAATGTTTAATCCATAAACAACCTGTAAAATAAATACTACACCCTCATTTCACAGATAAGCAAAATGAGTTTTCAAGGAGATAAGAGAATAAGTGTCTATTCTGCTAACTTACCTAGATTTATTCTGTAAAAGCAGAAACACTGACTTTTCAATGAAAAGAATATCGTGCGACAAATTCTGAAATTAATTAACCTCTTCGTCAAGGTCTGAATTCCTTCTCCAGCATCCCTGCCAAGCAGTCATCCCCCAGGTGTGTGACGCCTTTCGCTGACAGGGAGCATGCCATCTTGCAAGGCGCCCTACTAGTCTGTGAGCAGAGCGGCCAGTGTTCTCATTCACACACCATGGGTTCCGCCTCCACACACTTTGGATATCAAGTCTAGACTCTTTCAAGTAACTACCCTGAAGTCTTTATTTTAAAGACGATGTCACTCCCTTCTCCAGAACTGAGTTCACTAGTAAAAGGTCAGTTTGTATGTGAGTTGCAGTCATGTAGGATGAAGGGGAAATGGAATGGCAAGTTACGGGTAGTTCTGATAGGTCACTGTGGCCCCTAGAAGCTAATCACAGCGAGCACAAGTCCTTGGCAGCGCCTCTGAAGACAGCGGGGGGTGGGAGTGGGGAATAGTTATGAAGAAGTGTGAGCAGCTGCTTTGGTTTCAGCAAATAGGTAGCTCAAAGCCTCTGCACCTGTAATCACGGAGCCTCCTATTTTGTCCTAAATCAGAATATCCTGGGTATTGTTTATCTCCTACGAGCCTCAGGTATGGTTTAGGTTTTATTTTTATTTTTTCTAAAAGCTAAATTATTTCTCCATAGCATCCTACCTGGATACATTTCACTTTATTTCATTTCAATCTGCAGTGACTTCATTCTGGGGTCTATAACATATTTGCATCTTTAATAAAAACTACCATTTGCTAAGAAAAGCCCCCTCTGTCTCAAATCTATTCACATTGATAAGACTTATTAGGCAGAAATATCAGACCCCTTGGCTGGTGAGCTCCCCAATTTCTGACATTTTAGAGCAATCACATTTAGTTTTCTATGATTTCTAAAGAAGCAGAGAGTTCCTTGAGGGTAGGTGTCGAGGCCGATAATTCTCTTCCCCAAAGCTGCAGCTAGTCCAGTGCTATACTCAGCGCATACTTGTTAAATGAAGCAGTAGCTCTAGTCCAGTGGTCGCCAAACTTTTGGTCAAGGGTGTCTTGATGTTTGAATTATAGTTTTTGGGCTGGTGTTTCCACTGAAGTGGTAAATAAGCAGTATGTTCTTATAAACACAACTGAAATGATCTGCAGGAAAAAGAGATGAGAATGGATAGGCGTATAATGGTATGGCGTTGGGTTAGGTGACAGAAGGAGAGATGAGAGTTAAGTTGGAGAATTGGAGTATGAATAAAGGGCTTATATATTCCATGTTAGAATAGCAAATAGAACTGACCAAGGGAATGGAAAGAGGAACATGAGGTGGTAGCAGCATGTGTGTGTGTGTGTGTGTGTGTGTGTGTGTGTGTGTGTGTGAGAGAGAGAGAGAGAGAGAGAGAGAGAGAGAGAGAGAGAGAGAGAGAGAGAGAAGAGATGTGGCTGGTCCTGAAAGAGCCAAACTTAATGCTTATGAAAAGAACAAGGCATAGAAAAGGAGATTGTTGTAGGTGAATGACAAAGTAAGAAACAAAATGAGCCAAGGCTCATTTAAAGAAACCTGAGAGAAATATCCAGGACAGAAGATGAACACAGCAAAAAAGAAACTGGAAATGCAGCTAGAAATGAAGATGATATAGAAATCCAATGAAGATTGGTAAAATGGACTAGAGGGTACTACCATAATTAAAAAGAATAAATGTAAATTTTTATTATTCATTCACTTTGAAATGAATAATCCAATAAAAATGAAGGTTGGAGGGAGGCTTTGGTACATTTACACAATGGAATATTACTCGGCCATAAAAAGAAATAAAATCTTACTATTTTCGACACCATAGATGGATCTAGAAAGTATTATGCTAAGTGAAATAAGTCATTCAGATAAAGACAAATACCATATGATTTCAGGTGTATGTGGAATCTAGAGAACAATATAAACTAACAGACAAAACAAAAACAGGCTGACATACACAGAGAGCAGACTGATGGTTGCCAGAGGGGAGGGGTTGGTGCCTGGGTGGAAAAGGTGAAAGGGATTAGAAAGTACAGATTGATAGCTACCAAATAGTCATGGGGATGTAAAGTACAGCATAGGAAATATAGTCAATAATGCTGTAATAACTATTTATGGTGCTAGGTGGGTGCTGGAAATATCAGGTTGTCTAACTGCTATGCTATACACCTGAAACTAATACAAAATAATATTGAATGTAAACTGTAATTGAAAAAAAATTAAAGAAGGCCTGAACTCTACTATTGGGCTAACTTATTTGTCTAAAAAAAAAAATGAAGGTCTCAGAAATGAGGATAGGTACCTCTGTGAGACCAGCAATGTATATATTGTAATGTATGTATATTAAGACAAAAAGGTAAAACTGTTCCCTGCATTTTATTTTTTTTAAAAAATTTTTTTTTATTGATTTCAGAGAGGAAGGGAGAGGGAGATAAAAACATCAATGATGAGAGGGAGTCATTGACTGACTGCCTCCTGCACTCTCCTTACTGAGGATGGAGCCTGCAACCCAGGCGTGTGCCATTGACTGGAATCGAACCCCGGGACCCTTTAATTCACAGGCCAACACTCTATCCACTGAGCCAAACGAGCTAGGGCTCCCTCCATTTTCCAGTAACGGGAATAGAAGTCAAGGTACCCTAGATCTGTATATATGGTCATGAAACTGAAAATGGCAAACTTGTGAAAAAACAATGCCTCTCCCCAGATATCACCACCCACTTCTGTAGCACAGCCAGGTCCTCCTGAGATGACAGCTGCAGGGTCTTGATGGATTTAGTGGCAGCCAGTCCACTCTGCAGATCAGGATGACAATTTGAAGTGTTTGTTTGTTTGTTTATTATTTATTTAACATTTAAAATTACCTGGACAAAACATGCACGCGCGCACACACACACACACACACACACACACACACACACACCAAACTCCTTACTTTTGAGTGTGTTTAATTGCCCATGTCCTGTACTGTAAAGTGATAAATCTGTAACTACACCTCTCACACCTTTGTTTTGTGCTCTCTTTTGGATAATACCACATTTCTAGTAGACCTTCCTTAAGCCTGGTTGCCAATAAATGGTATTGTTCCCTGCTCCAAATATTTAAAAGATAATCCTACTCTGTGAAATCTTTCAAACACCATCCAAGACTAATAACCTTCACCACTTGAGCAGTTCCTTTGTTCCTTAACATCCTTCCCAGTGCACCTTGTACTCCAATTGTGCAAGTATATGACACTTCTTGCTCAAGAACCATGTCTTAGCCGGCGGGCTTGGCTCAGTGGATGCAGCATCGGCCTGTGGACTGAAGGGTCCCGGTTTCAATTCTAGTCAAGGGCACATACCCAAGTTGCAGGCTCGATCCCCAGTAGGGGGCGTGCAGGAGAATGATTCTCTCTCATCACTGATGTTTCTATCTTTCTCCCTCTCCCTTACTCTCTGAAATCAATAAAAACATATATTTAAAAGAACCATGTTTTATACCCACTATCTGCCTGAACATTTGAGTTATCTAGAAATTAGGAAAATTAATGTACCACTTATAAAACCATAGAATGTTGGAACTGGGAGGGAATTTTAGAGATCATCTATCCCAACTTGCTATGAGTCATTTGTTAACGGCTCCAAGGGACTCGTTCACAACAAGCAATGTAAACAGTTAGGGCCGCTTTAAAAACTCTAGAGTAAGAAAAATTACAGGATTCCCCCAAGTAGGGAAATGAAGCTAAGTGTGCTGATTGGGACAGATGCTTGAACAGCATCTCCAACACATGCAGGCACAAATGCAGGGCTCTGTTGGTTCAATACAGTAGATGAGTCTTCAAATCAAACAGAGGCATTTATTAAGCATAGCATCATGATTAAGTTATGCACAAGGTATCGAAGAACTGAAACTGTGTTCGATAAATAGGAGAAACACAGAATCCAGCTCACAGAGAAAAACCAGAGTTCATGTGGACAGTCAGTCATGATTCTTCTTCTAAATATGTAGCCTAATATGCCTGGTGCTCACAATGTTACTGACACACTGTATCACTGAATAGGTTTGTAAGAAGACTTTTAAAAAACAACACCCAGTGTGTGTGTGTGTTATACATACGCTAACCTCCTTATAGAGATCTGGCATAAGACCCTGACTTCCCTAGTTCCTGTTGAGGTTATTCAAAATTATTCAAACCAACAATTGCATTTTCTCCACACAAATGTGACAGTAGCCTGGAGGCTTGTTTCATGTTGCAGTGCTATGCATGTTGGGTGTGGAGGAGGTCTGTCTGAGATATGTCCTGCAGGCGTTCTTTGGCCAAGTACTCCCGAGGTCCTGAAGCCCTCAGTGGACAAGCCCCAGCTCACATTTGCCTTCACTGTGAAGACTGTGCTGACCTCTGAAGGCCAGCCTGGGCAAGATCGAATTAAAGTCTCTCTCCTTGGGCTCTCCTAGCTTTTTACGGAGGTCCAGTAAGATAGTGGTTACCTGGGTGGTTGAGTTGCCTTCTCTGGCATTTTGGAAATTTGTGAGGAATTTTTGTTTATTGAATGATAGCAAGCACCAGGTACTGGGTGGGAGCAAGTTCTATACAATGAAAGAATATTATGTGACTGGTATTTTCACACAATTTTAATTATAGTGACTTTTCTAAGATTCAACTACCATGTGAATCGAGAGAAAATTGTATGTTGTTGTATTTGGGCTGTTACCTTGGAAGAGTCAATGGCAGGACTGATGGTTATATTTGAGCCTCTATTATCAATAGGGCAAGTTTCTGTATCACTATGTCTTTGGCTGTAGTCATACCTGAGCATTTGTGTATATATTATTTATAAGTTACATTCCTTTTATTTCTTCTTTATTTTACAATCAGGACACTGTATTGATTTTTCTCAACTTATATATGCAATTACATATTATCTGTGAATTTCATTACAGAAAAATAAAGAGATATTAAAGTATTTATTATAGAAAAATAACATTGGGTCTGACAGGAGTGGGGTGAAAAAAGCATGAGCTTTGAGGTTATATCTGTGTTGTCTCTGCTTGAATTTAGGGAAGCTACATCTTTATATTACCTTTTCCTCATCTGAAAGATAGAGATAATAGCAATCCCTATTTTATGTAATTTGTGATTTAATAAATTCCTGATACAGCAATATTTGCTGCTTCCCCTTCCTTCCTAGTTGTTATAAATATATTGATATGTAATAGTATACTTAGTGCTGGTCTTTTATGTATTTTCTAAAGATATTTTCCGTAATACATTTTTAATAGAACTTTATGCCTTCTTATTTGTATGACTAGAGGCTCAGTTCACGAATTCATGCACAGGTGGGGTCTCAAGGTGGGTGGAGGGGGGCCAGGACGTGATTGGCCCTCCGGGCAGGTGGTGGGATGCCTTTGCCAGCCTGGGATCTAGATCCGTCCCCCTGACATTTGCGCTGGTTTTTGGGAGCCACCTGGTGGCTGCTTTTATATTGTTTCTTCCTTGTGGAGCGTCTAGGGAGGGGAAGTGGCCGCGGTGCCCAAGGCCAACGCTCAGGAGGCCCGCAGCACTGTCAGGATCGTGCCAGCGGGGCTGGTTTGTTGGTGCCTGGCCCATTAACTGGAGATTGGACATGCAGGACTACTGAGGGAGTGACTGGCTGTCACTGGGCTGGTGGGCCGGAATGGGTTGATCAGCTGAGTGGAGCTCCCACAGTGAAAGTGCACTGACCACCAAGGAGAAGCTCCTGCATTGAGCGTCTGCCCCCTGGTGGTCAGAGCATATCATAGCAACTGGTCATTCTGATTGTTTGGTCACTTAGGCTTTTATATATATACTAGAGGCCTGGTGCATAAAAATTTGTGCACTCGGGGGTAGGGGTCCCTCTGCCCAGCCTGTGCCCTTTCGCAGTCTGGGACCCCTCGGGGGTGACCACTTGCTGGCTTAGGCCTGCTCCCTGGGGGATTGGGCCTAAGGTGGCAGTCAGACATCCCTCTGGCAGCCCGGCAGACCTCGGGGGATGTCCACTTGCCAGTGGGGAGCAGACCTAAGCTGTAGTCAGACATCCTTAGTGCTGCTGAGGAGGCAGGAGAGGCTCCGACCACCATCGCTGTACTGGCAGCCATCAGCCTGGCTTATGGCTGAGCAGAGCTCCCCCCTGTGAGAGTACACTGACCACCAGAGGGCAGCTTCTGCATTGAGCATCTGCCCTCTGGTGGTCAGTGTGTGTCATAGTGACCAGTCATTCCCAGTCTTTCTGCTGTTAGGGTCAGTTTGCATATCACCCTTTTACTATATAGGATAGCGGCCTGGTGCATGGGAGGGGGCTGGCTGGTTTGCTCTGAAGGGTGTCCCAGATCAGGGTGGGGGTCCCGCTTGAGTGCCTGGCCAGCCTGGGTGAGGGGCTGATGGCTGTTTGCAGCTGGTCACACCCCCTTCAGGGTGGGGGTCCCCACTGGGGTGCCTGGCCAGTCTGGGTGAGGGGCTGAGGGCCGTTTTCAGGCTAGTGGGCGACTGAAGCTCCCAGCCTCTTTTTTTTCTTTTCTTTTTTTTATTCTGGGATTTATTTACCTACTATAGCTGTCACTGGAGCTGAGAGCTGGCTCCAGCTCTGAGGCCGTGGCTGGCTGAAAGCAGGTATCTGGGTTTGTTTAGCTTCTATAATTGAAACTCTGTTGCCATCACTGGCGCTCTAAGCTCTGAGCCTGCTGCCGGCTGAAAGCAGGTATCTGGGGTTTGTTTAGCTTCTATAATTGCAACATTGTTGGATCCGGAGCTCAGAGCTGGGCCATGGCAGGCGGGGAACCTTGGCTTCCTCCATCACTGGAGCAAGCAAGCCTCATGTTCGCTTCAGCTGCGTGGCTGCCAGCCTCCATCCTTGTTGGCAGTTAATTTGCATATCCTGCTGATTAGCCAATGGGAAGCACAGCGGAAGTATGGTTAATTACCATGTTTGTCTATTATTAGATAGGACTAGTGGCCCGGTGCATGGAATTCATGGACGGAGGGGTGTGTTCTCAGCCCAGCCTGCACCCTCTCCAATCTGGGACCCCTTGATGGATGTTTGACTTCCCTCTCAAAATCCAGGACTGCTGGCTCCCAACCGCTTGCCTGCCTGCCTGACTGTCTGATTGCCCCTAACCACTTCTACCTGCCAGTCTGATCACCCCCTAACCATTCCCTGCCAGCCTGATTGACGCCTAACTGCTCCCCTGCTGGCCCAATTGCCCCTAACTGGCCTCCCCTGCCAGCCTGGTCACCCCTATCTGCCCTCCCCTGCTGGCTTGGTTGCCCCCAACTGCCCTCCCCTGCAGGCCTGGTCCCTCCCAACTGCCCTCCCCTGATGGCCATCTTGTGTTCACATGGGAGCAGCCATCTTTGACCACATGGGGGCGGCCATCTTGTGTCTTGGAGTGATGGTCAATTTGCATATTACCGCTTTATTATATAGGACTACTGGCCCGGTGCACGAAATTCGTTCACGGGTGGTGTCCCTCAGCCCAGCCTGCACCCTCTTCAATCTGGACCCCTTAGGGGATGTCCAACTGCCTGTGGGATTGGGCCTAAACTGGCAGTCTGACATCCCTCTCACAATCCGGGACCGCTGGCTCCTAACTGCTTACCTGCCTGCCTTCCTGATTGCCCCAACTGTCCCCCCACACCCCGGCGGCCTTCTTGCCCCCAACTGCCCTCTCCTCCTGGCCTGATCACCCCTAACCACTTCTGCCTCAGCCCTGCCACCATGGCTTTGTCCGGAAGGATGTTGGAAGGTCTCCCGGTCTAATTAGCATATTACCCTTTTAGTAGTATAGATCAGGGGTGGGCAAACTTTTTGGTCGAGGGCCACAATGGGTTCTTAAACTGAACCGGAGGGCCGGAACAAAAGCATGGATGGAGTGGTTGTGTGAACTAATATAAACTCAAAGTAAACATCATTACATAAAAGGGTACGGTCTTTTTTTTTTTTTTTAGTTTGCCCATGGCTGGTATAGATAGATAGATGTCCTTTTTGATATAGGCTCATAGTTTAAAAATATATATTTTAATTTGTTCATTTTATATATAATATCTAATATAGTATAGTATAGTATAGTATAATCTAGTATACTAATATAGTATAGTATAGTATAGTATAGTATAGTATAGTATAGTATAATCTATACTAATAAAAGGATAATATGCTAATTAGACTGGGAGACCTTCCGGGAGACCTTCTGGACGTCCTTCTGGACAAAGTCTTGGTGACAGGGCAAAGGCAGAGGCAGAGGCAGATAGGGGCTATCAGGCCAGCAGGGGAGGGCAGTTGGGGGTGAGTAGGCTGGCAGTGGGGGAGCAGCTGGAGGCAATCAGGCTGGCAGTGGGGGAGCACTTGGGGGTGAGCAGGCCAGTAGGGGGGGCAGTTGGGAGCAAGCAGGCTGGCAAGGGGGCAGTTGGGGTTGATCAAGCTGGCAGGGGGGCCGTTGGGGTTGAACAGGCTGGCGGGGAGTGGCAGTTGGGGGCAAACAGGCCCACAAGGGGGTCAGTTGGGGGCAAGCAGGCCAGCAGGGGGGCAGTTGGGGGCAAACAGGCTGTCAGGGGGAGGGCAGTTGTGGGTGAGCAGGCCAGCATGCAGAGTGGTTAGGGGCAATCAGCCAGCAGTCCCGGAATACGAGAGGAATGTCTGACTGCCGATTTAGGCCCGATCCCTGGATCGGGCCTAAATCGGCAGTCGGACATCCCCCGAGGGGTCCCAGATTGGTGAGTGTGCAGGCCGGGCTGAGGGATATCCCCCCTTCCCGTGCACAAATTTCGTGCACTGGGCCACCATTATAGTATCATCTAGTATACTATAGAGGCCTAGTGCATGAAATTTGCAGTCCGGGAACCCCACAATCAATCACCCTGCAGAGGGAGGCCCTGCCCACCCACCACAGTCCACTGGTTGGTGGCCTGGGCCTCCCTCTTTGGGGTGATTGTTGAGCCCCTAATTGATGGCCCCACTGGCCAGTGGCCTAGGACTCCCTCTGCAGGGTGATCATCGGGTGATGGCGGGACCCCTGACCAATTGTGTCGAACCCGCCTTGGCTGGCCTGGCACCTGTGGGTGTCATAGGCTGGTTGTCCAGACAGTCATTCGGCTATTTGGCTGTTTAGTCGATTTGCATATTATGCTTTTATTATTATAGATTATTATATTTATCTACATATATAACTATCATTAATACTTCATAATTTTCTATTTTAAGAGGTTGTATAGTTTTGTCTATTTTAATAAATTTCTGTTAGTTCTAGAATACTATATTAATACATTCAAATTATTGTACTCAATTATCATTTTTAAAGGCCTTTGCTTAGAATTCATGTTAAAAACTTAGTCATTTAGTGCTATGCATGTTGATTCTTTCATATGAACTAATACACTCATCTGACTCTTCTCTGACTAATGCAATCAAACTTATCCTTCAAGAAATAGTCACAAATTACTTTTGTCATAAGTTTAACATCATTCACCCATTTATGCATTAATTCAATAAAATTTATCCAGTGGCTATTATGTTACACACATAGTTCTAAGTGCTGGTGACACCACAGTGTATACATCTACCAAAACATCATGTTGTACATCTCAACCAAATACAATGTTTATGTGTCATTTATACCTCACTAAAGTTGGAAATAAAGGAATATAATTGTATCTCTCTTTCTAGATAGAGCAGTCTTACATGTACCAGGTACTCAATGAATACTACTACTACTAATAATAATTACGGTTCTATTCATTGAATGTTTACATACCAGATGTAGTTTAAGAATGCTATATATATAAATTCATTTAAAAATCAACAACTTTTACAAATTAAAATAAAAAACAATTCTTTTTTAATTTTATTTTTCAATTACAGTTTACAGTAAGTATTATTTTAAATTAGTTTTAGGTGTACATTATACTGGTTAGACAATCACAGACTTTACAAAGTGGTCCCCTTGATATTTTAAGTGCCCACCTGGCATCATACAGTTATTACAACATTGACTATACTCCCTATGCTGTACTTTGCATCCTTGGGGTGATTTTGTAACTGCCAATTTGTACTTCTTAATACACCATTTTACCCAGCCCCCCAAACCAGAACAAACAATTTTTATTCAACAAAAATATCTTTTTTTAAGTGAAGGAATTATCACTGAAAAATGGGTGTATGTTTATTCATAGAATACGTTTTCCTTATTAAAGATAAATGCATAACATATTGTTATGTTATTATTTAAATAACAATAAAACATGTATAGTATTTTAAAGATCAGGACAACTCCTCTAGTGTGCATTCCATGCCTTCCCTGAGTTAATCAACCTCTGTTCAAAAGCACTGCAGTGAACATAGGGGTGCGTATATCTTTGCGAATTTATATTTTCAATTTTGGGGGGTAGATATCTAGAACAGGAGTTGCTGGGTCACCTGGTAACTCTGTTCTTTTTTGAGGGCCTCCATACTGTTTTCTATAGTGCCTATTCCAGTTTATATTCCCACCAGAGGTGAATGAGGGTTCCTTTTTCTCCGCAACCTCTCCAACACTTGCTACTACTTGTCTTGTTGATAATGCCACTCTAACAGGTGTGAGGTGGTATCTCATTGTAGTTTTGATTTGCATTTCCCTGATGGCTAGGGAAGTTGAGCATATATCTGTTGGCCATTTGTATATCTTCTTGGAAGAAGTATCTGTTCAGGTTCTCTGCCCATTTTTTAAAGATTATTATTATTTTTTAAAAACTTTATTGTTGAAAGTATTACATAGGTCCTCCCCCCACCCCCCGCCCCGGTTCCCCTCGCCCCCATTAACCTCTTCCAGACTGCTCCTGCCCTCCCCGCGCCCCCAGGCCCTCACCACCCCATTGTCTGTGTTCCCAGGTTATGCATATATGCATACGAGTTCATGGGTTGATTTCTTCCCACACATCCTCCCCTGCCTTCCCTCTGAGGTTCAACAGTCTGTTCATGGATTGTCAAGAAAATTGAAAGAAAATTTCGCCTGGCCAGTGTGGCTCAGTTGTTGAGCATAGGCCCATGAACCAGAAGGTCACAGTTCGATTCCCAGTCAGGGCACATGCCCAGGTTTCAGGCTCAATCCCTAGTATGGGGTGTGCAGGAGGCAGCCCATTAATGATTATCTAATGTTTCTGCTTTTCTCTCTCTCTCCCTTCCTCTCTAAAATCAATAAAAATATATAAAACAAAACAAACAGAATGTCAAAAATATATCTGCACTTCCACATTGTTGCAGTATTATTCACAATAGCCAAGATATGGAAACAACCTAAATGCCGAACAAATGAATAATTAAAAGTGTATTATTTACATGCAATGGAATATTATTTAGCCATGAGAAAGGAGGAAATCCCACCATTTGCCACAAAATAGATGGACCTTGAGAGTATTATACTCAGTGAGATAAGCCAGACAGAGAAAAACAAATATTACTTATATGTGGGATTTAAAAAAGAGAATACACCCCAGCCCATGTAGCTCAGTGGCTGAGCATAGGGCCATGAACCAGAAGGCCACAGTCCAATTCCCAGTCAGGGCACACACCTGGGTTGTGGGCTTGATCCCTACTGCGGGGCATGCAGGAGGCAGCTGAGTGATGATTCTCTCGTATCACGGATGCTTCTATCTCTATCTTCCTCTTCCTTCCTCTCTCTGAAATTAAAAAAAGAAAAAAGAAAGAGAGAGAAAGAATACAAAAGTTATTGGGGGTGGTGGTGGGGGGAAATGTTTTTAAAGGACACAAACTTGCAATTAGAAGACAAGGAAATTCTGGAGACCTACTGAGCAGCATAATGATTTTAGTCAAGTGTTATTCCTTAGTGACGCTTTCTGTTTCCTGTCTGTTCCCATGTTAGGTCTTGCCCCCCTTGTTCCATAATCTCATAGAGTGCTCCCTCTCTCTTGCCTTTTGAGCACTCTCTCAGTTTGTAGTTTTAGATGTGAGAGTGTGACTCATAGATTATTAGTTCCCCACATGGAAATAAAGATTTGATGGCTTTGATCATCATATTACCAGACTAAAGTGCTATCCTTGAATATAATAGGTGCTAACAAAGGGTTTTTTGGTAAATAAATACAAAGGATGGATGCAAGTAAATTTATTAAAAAAAAAAAATGAGCCCTTGCCTGTGTGGCTCAGTTGGTTGGAGAGTTGTACCGTACACCAAGGTGACGGGTTCTATTCCCAGTCAGGGCACATGCCCACATTGCAGGTTCGATTCCTGGTCATATCGTGTGCAGAAGGCAACACGTTGAGGCCTCTCTCTCTCTCTCTCTCTCTCTCTCTCTTCCTTTCTCTAAAATCAATTTAAAAAGAAAGAAAGAAAAAAGGAATAGGACTATAGAGGTTGGATGTAGCTGACTAGATTGTAAATTCTTTGTAGTAGGGAAAATCCTCAACTAGCCAGTTATAAAAACAGTCACAGGATGTAAAGTACAGCATAGGGATTATAGTAAGTATTATCGTAAAGATTATGTATGGTGTCAGATGGCTGTTAGACTTATTGGGGTGATAACTTCATAAGTTACATAAATGTCTAACCACTATGTTGTAACCTGAAATAATATGTTAACTATAATTGAAAAATTAAAAAAATTATTGAAAAATAACAAAAAGAACATAATCCATGTGGCACAACATTTGGCTCATCAAATAGTTTTAAGTCCAATTTTAAAAATTATTCTAAGCAACTATGTGCTATCAGCTGAAGTTGAAATGTTTGCTTTTTTGAAATAAGGTGATATGTTTAAAATGTTGAACTAGCTGACTCTGCCCAGCTCTGAAAATGTGTCCAGAATTTCACTTTAGAATTACATTTTCACGTTTTGATTTTCAAAAATAAAGAAGAGAAAAAAAAAAAAACAGGAAAGAATATTTACTCAGTATTGTTCTGGCAAAGGAAAAGAAAGGGAGCATGGCAAGGGCGTGGCAGTAGGATCCAGAGAGGCAAGCAGAGACTGTCCTAAGAGAAAATCAGCTTAGAATAGTGGGTGCAGGTAAAAGGCTGGAGAGAAAAATCACAGAGGCAAGAAAAGTATGTGGAAATGCAAAGAGGCTCTCATTGAGATAGAAAAGCCTTGATAGAACTCTCTCTCTCTCTTTTCTCTCTCTCTCTCTCTCTAAATACTTTATTTATTTATTTTTAAAACCTCTCCCCAGGATATTTTCCCAGTGATTTTTAGAGAGAGTGGAAGAGAGACAGAGAGAAATATCAATCTGAGAGAAACCCATTGATTGGTTGCCTCCTGCAGGAACCTCAACCAGGGCCCGGCCCCAGGGAGGAGCCTGCAAACGAGGTATGTGCCCTTGGCCAGAATCAAACCCAGGACCCTTTAGTCCACAGTCGGATGCTCTATCCACTGAGCCAAACCAGCTAGGCTTTCCTAGAACTTTCTTTAAGCAAAGAGTGGACTTTATATTTTATGCCTGCTTCTAAGAATCTTTTCAATGAAAGTCCTAAGTGAATGAAGAAATGAGAAGCATCCTGAGGTGTTTCTGAAGCATTTTGCCAGATAAGTCCAAGGTGCTATCAGAGGTGGTCCTGACACAGTTTACAAAATAGATGAAATGCCAAAGGATCTAGGTATGTGCACAAAAATGGCTTCTTTGTAGCCTAAGGATAACCACAAATTCAGCCACATTTCCAAACTCTCACCATCACGTTGCCCGTAGAAATTGTCGCTTAAAGGTTAGATGAGCAAGATCATTCTGTCATAGGACAAGAGAAGCTAAGTCTGTGGAAATGTTCCCTTTGCTCACCCTTGTATTTGTAGACATTGTGCCAGATTTTTATTTTTTTAAGCATAAGGGAAATTCTGTAGTTCTTGTGGTTTTCTCGCTTTAGGTTCTGAAGCCACTGTTAGGTTGGAAGCAGCAGAGGGTGTGAAGCCTTTAAACTTCTGGAGTTAAAAATAAAATAAGGTGAACAGATGCTTGAGTCATAAATATGAGAAAGTGGGGTGAAAGGCCCCCGAGAGGACCAGCTTCTGGCTGGGGGACTGCAGGAATAGCCACGTGGTTCTAAGGCCCTGCGGCCAGGGTCTGAGGTCCCAGGAACTCCTGACCAGAGACTGGTGGGGGCCTGGTGACTGACCACTCCGCTGAGCAGCCAAGGACTTGAAGATCAAGGCCCCCAGGCTCTCACTGCAGCTCTGGTTCCCACAGCTCCGCTCTGTGATCCCTTCCCTGCCTCCCACACTCCCCAGCTGCCACTGGAACAACACAGCACCTGCCCCTCTTACCTCCCTGCCAACCCAGCAGCACCGTACCCTGTGTACCCTCCCTCCTCACCAGCACCCGACACCAGATTCCCCCATTCCTCCCCTTTGTTCCGCTCAGGGGTCAACTCTGTAATCAACTCTGATTACCTCTATTTGTTCTTTAAAAGAAGTTGACCAGGAGGCCACTCTGTCTGTCTGCAGGAGAAAAAAGGCTGGTGGGTCAGTTGTCTAAGGCATTCCAGCGTATCCTGACATGCACATCTGTCTGCTCGAAGCCACTGCCTCGCAGATGTGACACTGCAAACCAGGGGCTAGGAAGTTCGGATTGTCCTCAAAATTGGCTATGAGCTGGTTTTGGGAGCACTGAAAAGTCAGTAAGTGTATCCCCTACCCCTTTCAACTAGAAAATTCTCAGTTGTCCCCCATGTCAAGCTCCTTGTCCTTCACTGTCCTGGCGTTACCTGGTTATTCGAGTGGACCTGTCACAGAATGGGCACCTACCCTGTGCTCCCCACTCCACCAGCTGGTTTATCATCTCCCTGTAGGTCACTAGGTGGATTCATTTCTCTTTCCATTCATTTCTCCCAAGACCTTTCGGTCAGTCATTTCCATAATTTTTTCTGAGTGCTAACTGTGTGCTAGACCTAATTTCTGGGTATAAATGTTGTACCCAGAAAAAGCAAAATGTTGTATTTTCTGTCCTTAAGAGAGTTTATAGTCCAGTGGGAGTAACACATATTTTAAACAAGAGAAATGTTAAGAATGATGAAATGCAAAAGTTCTATGAGTGAATTCAACACATTAGAAACCTTTCCACATTCCCAACTCACCTCTGAAGCTCAACCTGCTGATCTTGTCACTTAATGGAAATTGGCTTGAGTTTGAGACCCAGAATCTACATTTAGGCAGCTATGACCTTTGAAAGGCTTCAAGGTGGGAATATGAGAAGGCTATTCAGGATAGTAGACATCTCTCAGGGTTCCTGAATTCTCAAAAATATTAAGTGAAGGATACTGCATGGCAATAGGTACAGGCCCACATTTCTCAATTTTTTCTCTCATACTTCAAAAGGCATCTATCCATAACATGTCCCAGTTGTTTTAGTAGTACATACATTTAAGGTTTCTAGTTTTTGAAACATCTGAGAAATAAATTAGAAGAGGCCCCATTAACTCCCAGTTATGGAGAAGAAAGGAACAAGCAGAGAGAAAGCAGAACAGCTGGACCCAATGAGTGAGGGCCACAGAGCACCCAGGGCCGCGGGGCTTGCAGGCTCTTTGAGTAGCTGATTCTCACCCCATGTTTATCTTATTCCCCGACTGTCCTTGATTCCTGTTGAAAGCGCCAGTTTGATCTCAGTTCTGTTATTGCAGTGGTTCTCAACCTTGGCTGCACATTAGAATCACCTGGGAATCTTTTTAAAATCCTGATTTCTGGGCCTCATCCTCCGGAAATTCTGTTTCTTTGTTACTAATGTTGTGGCCCCACCCCATAACAAAGAAACAGAATTTCCGGAAGATGAGGCCCAGATATCAGGATTTTAAAAAGATTCCCAGGTGATTCTAATGTGCAGCCAAGGTTGAGAACCACTGTGTTATTGAGTCATGAGTGGCCAGCAGCCTGGGGTGTGGGGTGGTAACTTGCAAGTCAACCGCTAGAGGCAGCAGAACTGAAGAGCTCTCAGGGCCAGTTCGGGTTCTTGGGCACAGGAGAGGGAGATCGGTGGGAAATGCTCTAGAGTAGACAGCCTGGGTCTCTGAGCTGGGCATATTTCTGTTTTGTGGTCACAGGCTGTTGAGACTGGGGATTTTGGGTGGATATAATTTCCTGCTTTTTCCCTCTAATCCCTCTGCAGTGTGTTTGGGAAAGGTATCATTGTCAACTCAGCTTAGCATTTCACTAAGTGTGATCTTGTAATTTCCCCAAGGTCACGGTGCAGGCGTGGAATGCAAGCCTTCTAGCTCCAGGTGCCATGTGCCCCACGATCAATTCTACAACTTTCCTAAGTCCTTTCTAATAACTAAAAGGGTGTTGAGAAGGTGGACAAGCCCCATGGAATTAAAGCTACACTATGCCTTTCCAAGGTCTCCCACTGTGCTTTGCAATCAAATCAAGCTGCTGTTCATTTCGGGACTAAGGGTGCAGTGTTGTGGGAAACGTTTCAGCCCTTTTCCCTGTGGCTGTGTCCCCACAGATCACAATAGCACAGCTGATGGTCATGGCTGCCTATCGCCCTGCAGCTTCTCAGCCTGCACAGGCGGCGGGAGAGTTCTTGGGTAAGAAAACAGGTTCTGTGTCAGGTTGTACTAAAGCTCTAAAAATGTACACTGGGGTGGTTTCAGGCTCCTTTGGCTGTGTGAGCTTCTCAAAGTTATGCTTGTGGGACGCTGTGAAGTTCTTCCAAGTGGACTGGGAGCAAAAATCAAACAATATCGAACAATATAACACATGAAGTCATAGTCCAAATGCCCATGAAGATGTACCAGCTGAGCCTGCTCAGTTCTTAGGTTGTTCATTAATGCTCATTCACTGCTTATTTATTATATTAATTCTTGTTACAACTTGTTACCATAGGCACCAAACACTGAAGAAAATTTATGGATGAAAAACTTAAGTGAGAGGTTTCTATTAATGAATTGATTATATTTTTCCCTCTGTGAATCAAGCAGAGACCACCAAAACTCGATTTTTCTGGGAACACAATTTAGTTCTCAGAAGATGTACTTTGGAGTCATTGCTCTTGAGTCGATTATAAATAAAAATGACCTCATAGATTTGTAATAACAGAGAGAACGGTTGGCTTGAACTTTTTCTTAGGATTCAAATGATTTGCTAAAGATCTCAATGGTTTGATAATTAATTGTGTTAATAGCAAAAGTGAAAAAAAATTCTTAACTTGCTTAAGATCCTCAGTTTCCTAAGCACATTGGACACAGTTTGATGTGTCATGTTTGGGCTGTTTACCCAAATGTCTTGTATGCTGACTGCCAATCTTTGAAGACACTGATCTTTGAAAGATGTTTTTCAAAGATGTAATGAACGCCGCTGTCTCCTTCCCTTATCTTCTTGCTTTGCCCCATCTGACTCTCTCATTAGAAGAATAATTACCGAAACCGCAGGGCTTCTCAGAAGACAGTTTGAAAACTACCCAATAGTTTCCAAATTTCTCAACACTTGTGGCATTCTGCCTTTAAAATGCAATTCATATCCCCATTATAACCTATTGGCCTATTAACTACAAAACATCAAAGGCTACTCACTCTCACTTACACCAGTCCTTAGACTGTCTCTGAGTGCTGGAGTCACGGTAACCCTGCTCCCTGGTGGCATTCCATGTGCCTCACACACACTCACTAGTGGTGGTGTTACTGCAGCATGATTAGCAACAACAGTGTTACTAACAGCGAAGACCCACTGTTGCTCCTCGACTCACATTAACACTTAATTCTTAACAACCACTGAAGCCAGTACTATTTTAACCCCTATTTATAAACGGGAAAACTCAGGCACTGTGAGATTCAAGACCAGACAGCCTGGATTCTCAGCCTGTGCCCTTGTCACAATACACTATCTCTAGGTGCAGGGAAATAAAGTGGCACACCGTACGAGAAAATTTTATTCGATATCAGCTCTTCCCCAACGGCTCCGCTATTTGCATGATACTTTTATACCTTTCCTAGAGCTTCTGCATATTTTAGCTTATAATCAAGTTTTCAGATGACCGGATTCTAAATCACTATAAACTTTTCCATTTTTCCAAGAGCCATGCTTTGATTACCATAAGTCAGACCCAGTTTTTTATAAAAATTTTTTTTATGTATTTTAGGGAGAGAGGAAGGGAGAGGGAGAGAGAAAAAAGAGAAACATGGATGTTAGAGAGAAACATTGATCAGTTACCTTTCATACACACCCTATGGAGGATCAAACCTGCAACCTGTGTATGTGCCCTGACCGAATATCACACCCATGACCCTTCTATACGTGGGATGATGTGCAAGCGACTGAGCCACACTGGCCAGGGCAGACCAATTTTTACTTATCTGTGTTGGATGAGGTTGATATGAGTAGCTGACAAGCTGAAGGCTTTATTTACCAATCTACTCAGGCTGAGAACAACATTGTTGGTATATTTTTGGCTGTGTTGTTCTCTGGTCTCTAAAGTTTAACTGGCATTAAAAAAAGTAATCAGCTTTAATGAGCAATTTGTACAGCTACTCATAGCCTTTTTACTTAATGTTATAACTCTGGACTCTAAAGCTATTATGGACGATGTTTTATGAAGAAATAACACGAATCTGAAATCCTAAAAAAGGTAAAACTCAAGATTGCTCCTTTGTCACCGTGGGACCTTCTCCAACTGCTTCATCTCCTAGTAATAATGCAAAGTGTATGAATAACTCGAGAACAGGTAGTGGGCTCACAAATTTGTACACACTGTAATTTGAATGTGTAAAGATAAGTTAGTTCCTTTATTTCTCTATTTTTTTTAATCTTTCTTGTCAAATGTCTACCTATTAGGTGGAGGAGAAAAATAAAACAAAACATAAAACAGCTTATAGCAAAGTGAGAAAAAACAATTTTATCTGTTTCTTTAGGTTTAACTTGCTGCTTTGGACAACTGTTGAGTGTTTCAGATTCCCTTATGATATCCTTGCTCTTTTCCAAGATGGCAACCAGGAGTATGACAGGGACCACAAGACTTTGTAGAACTGGGAGGGTGTGATAAATGATGTGAAGTTAGGTCTACTGTGGTTTGGCCCAGCCAGTTCTGATCCTAGCAAGCTGTTGTTATCTGTTACTAATAACTTTGGTGGATAAACTCTTAGTATATGGTTATTCAGGGTCTCAAGACTTTACAAACCCTCTCTGATGACTCAGACTCCCTTGTTGTCCATAGGTTTTGAAGACTCCTTTTTTTTTTTCTTTGAAGTATCTTTATTGTTGAAAGTATTACATATGTCCTCCTTTAGTCCTCATTGACCCCCTCCACCTGTCCTCCCCTCCCCAGGCCTTCTCAACACTATTGTCTGTGTCCATGGGTTATGCATATCTCTCTCTATAAAAGCCTAAGTAACCGTTATGACGGAACAACTAGAACAACTGGTCGCTATGATGTGCACTGACCACCAGGGGGCAGAAACTCAATGCAGGAGCTGCCCCCAGCCCACAGGCCCTGATCACCAATAGGGCCTCCTGGCCAATCTCCTGGTCCCTCCCCCTGGCCAGCATGCCTCAATTGCCCTATCGGGGCTGGGCCTCTGGGCTGGGATGGGGAACTAGGGGTGGGTGGTGACGGACGCAGCCCCTTTCTCAGGGGGGCCAAGGGTCAGCTCCCTCTTCAGTGCTGGCAGCCAACC
Source organism: Myotis nattereri (assembly GCF_964212035.1). Taxonomy (NCBI): domain Eukaryota; kingdom Metazoa; phylum Chordata; class Mammalia; order Chiroptera; family Vespertilionidae; genus Myotis; species Myotis nattereri. The sequence goes on along the minus strand of NC_138075.1, from coordinate 131,958,908 downwards.
TCCCGGGTCCCTCTCCCCATCCCTCCCCCAGGCCGGCAGGCCCCGATCAGGCCAACCTTCCAATCCTTCCCCCTGGCTGGCAGGACCTGATCGCCTGATCAGGGCTAGGTCCTGGGCTAGGATGGGGAGCAAGGGGTGGGTGGCAGCAGACCCAGGCAGCGAGGGAAGGAGGAGGAGGGGGGGTGGGGAGGCAGGGAGGCAGGGAACCTGATTGGTCCTGATCACTAGCCAGGCCTCCGGACCCCATTCATGCACAAATTTCATGCACCAGGCCTCCAGTATGCATATAATTTCTTTGGTTAATCTCTTTCCACTCCTCCTACCCCCTTTCCTCTGAGATTCGACAGTCTGTTCCATGTTTTTATGTCTCTGGATCTATTTTGTTCATTAATTTATTTTTTATTTATTTATTTTTTTAATTAAATCTTTATTGTTCAGATTATTACATTTGTTCCTCTTTTTCCCCCCCATAACTCCCCTCCTCCCAGTTCCCGCCCCACCATCCGCCCTCACTCCCCACCCACTGTCCTCATCCATAGGTGCACGATTTTTGTCCAGTCTCTTCCCGCATCTCCCACACCCCTTTCCCCCCCAAGAATAGTCAGTCCATTCCCTTTCTATGTCCCTGATTCTATTATAATCACCAGTTCATTCTGTTCATCGGATTATTTATTCACTTGATTCTTAGATTCACTTGTTGATAGATGCATATTTGTTGTTCATAATTTGTATCTTTACCTTTTTCTTCCTCTTCCTCTTCTTAAAGGATACCTTTCAGCATTTCATATAATCCTGGTTTGGTGGTGATGAACTCCTTTAGCTTTTCCTTATCTGTGAAGCTCTTTATCTGACCTTCAATTCTGAATGATAGCTTTGCTGGATAAAGTAATCTTGGTTGTAGGTTCTTGGCATTCATCACTTTGAATATTTCTTGCCATTCCCTTCTGGCCTGCAAAGTTTCTGTTGAGAAATCAGCTGACAGTCGTATGGGCATTCCCTTGTAGGTAACTGAGTTTCTTTCTCTTGCTGTTTTTAAGATTCTCTCTTTATCTTTTGCTCTTGGCATTTTAATTATGATGTGTCTTGGTGTGGTCCTCTTTGGATTCCTTTTGTTTGGGGTTCTCCGCGCTTCTTGGACCTGTAAGTCCATTTCTTTCACCAGGTGAGGGAAGTTTTCTGTCATTATTTCTTCAAATAGGTTTTCAATATCTTGCTCTCTCTCATCTTCTGGCACCCCTATAATTCTGATGTTGGTACGCCTGAAGCTGTCCCAGAGGCTCCTTACACTATCCTCGCATTTTTGGATTCTTTTTTCATTTTGCTTTTCCGGTTGGGTGTTTTTTGCTTCCTCGCATTTCAAATCATTGACTTGATTCTTGCGCTCCTCTGTTCTGCTGTCAGGAGTCTGTATAGTATTCTTTATTTCAGTCAGTGTATGCTTAATTTCTAGTTGGTTCCCCAATATAACATCGAGGGTCTCATTAGTTTTCTTGTAGATCTCATTAAGTTTATCGGCGGCTTCTAAACAGTTCTTGAGAGACCTTAAAAGTGTGGTTCTGAACTCTATATCTTCCATTGACAATTTTGTCCTGTTTCTTTGTCTCCGCATTTTGTTATGCTTCCTTGGTGCACCCCCTAGTGGTCTTTGTTCGCAGTCTTATAAATCTTGATTGTTGTAGCTAATTCCAGGGAGGGTTTGACCTCCAGGCCAAGTGGCTATGAGAATCAGCTGTGTCTGCAGTGAGAGAACTTCTGTCCTCTAGGGAGGTGCTAATGTGGCGTTTGCCTGAGGCTATCCGGCAAATGCCTGTGTGCAGGGCTTGGGCGGGGCGGGTCTCACAGGATCAACAGGGTGGGCCGGAGAGAGCAGTTATGGTCGCTCTCAGTCCTGTCCCCAGGGGCTCTGCCTCTCTGAGTCCCAGCACCCGCTGCAAAGCTCGGAGAGAAAGCTGCACTCGCTCTGACTGAAACCAGACAGTCGCGCTTCTCCCTTTTGAGTCTGGGTCCCTAAAGACTCGCCCGGATCTGGAGCTCAGAGTCTGCGACTCCCTCCCGATTGAAAACGCCAACCACGCCCTCCGCCGCCAGCCCGCTCCGCGCACTCCGCACCTCAGAATTTGACTTCAGCACTGCGCCTCCTCTGAGTGTCCGTATGCGTTTCTCTTTCCTCCTAGTTGTAGGACTTCCACTCAGCCAGCTTTCCAGTGGTTTTGGGTGATGTCCGTTCCGTCTTTTAGTTTCACTTTTGAAGTAGTTGTTCAAAGCAGCAAACTCAGGCGTTAACCTATGCCGCCATCTTGGTTCTCTCACTCCATTAATTTATTTTGTTCGTTAGATTCTACATATGAGTGAGATCATGTGATATTTGTCTTTCATTGAGTGGTTTATTTTGATTAGCATAATACTCCCCAAATCCCTCCATGCTGTCTCAGAGGGTAAGAGATCCTTCTTTATTCCTGCTGCATAGTATTCCATTGTGAAGACTCCTTTGAGTCACTGGCTCATGCTGACCGCTCCAGAGCCTGTGCTGTGGTGTTACCTTGCTGACCACAGTGGGATCTATATGAGGCCCCCTGCCTTTCACCTTAATATCCATACCACATGGGAAGCAAAGAGTCTCTCGCAAACTTGATGTTTAGTTTTTCTGGTCATGCCCACTTGACTATGTTGGGGCCATCTGGATAGAGCTTGGGGCCCTCTGTACCAAGGCTTTTCCCAAACAAGAAGTTGGAAAAGAGCCCCTCTGCTCTCCATGCCCCCTCAACTGGTATAACTGACCTCCTCACGCCAGGGTTTCCAACCCTGCACTTCAGATTCCCATGCATGTATCTACTGCCTTTCACTCTTAACGATATTGCTCTTTCTCTCCCCGTAAACAGTTAGGGGGTGGGGAGAGGCAGACATTTTTATTTTCTTCTTTTGGCCTGAGTAGGATCCCATCCTCCCTCTTCCAATATCACATCTTATCTCCCTCCATCCCTGAACCTGAAGTGAGGAGCTGACTTGGGAGCGAGAAACCAGCTGACTGAAAAAGATACATGAAGAGGGAAGGAATTAAAAGTAATGTTCCACTTACAAATGAGTGTTAGCTAAAGGGGGCATTTAAATATTTTTCATGGGTATTTGCAATCAAAACGACACTGATTCTGAAAATATATGGCAACTGGTGAAAATGGTCAGTATTTAAAAACTATTAGGAAGCAATATTGTTTTGTGATTTTAATTTAAAAATGAAAAAGTTGGCATGATTTATTCTCTGTACCCTTAAATTATAAAATGTTATAACTACAATAGGCAAGAATGAATATTTAATCTAGTTTATTCTGAGTACCTTTAGACAATTTATCTATATTGTCTCATTTAATTCTTAGCAACATTATAACGTTAACATCTATAAAATTATTCAGTAATTCTCTCATGAGGCAACCAGCAGGAAGACAAAAGGGCAGGCTCAAATAATGTTTTAGGAGCCGGAATTTGTAAATACAGAGAATAACTGTATAATTGATAAATTTCAGAGGTTAAGCTTTAATCTGTGTTGGAATTACCTGTGATTTTTGTTAATTGTGTATTATTAGTGCAGTATATTGTAACAACAAAATTAAATTTTTAGCAGTGCTATCAGGAAATGCTCCAACATGCCCTGGCTGTTGCTCAGTAGTTAGAGTGTTGGCCATTGCAGTGAAGGGTGGTGGGTTTTATTCCTGGTCAAGGGCAGATGCCTGGGTTGCAGGTTCCATACCTGACCCTGGTCAGGACTTATTTGGTTCAGGCAATCAATCTATGCATCTCTCTCACATCTCTCTCTCTCTCTCTCTCTCTCTCTCTCTCTCTCTCTCTCTTTCTCTCTCTCTCTCTCTCTCTCTTTCTTTTTTTATTTCCCCTTCCTGCCCTCTCTAAAAATCAATGGAAAAATATCCTTGGGTGAGGATTAACAACAACAAAATAATGCCTAACATAATATAAAAAGTCTAGTACTCATAATTTTGGCTCTTTTTGAGTTTAAAATAATATTTTATTTCAGACTATCCTATGAATTAAGGTAATGATCTGCCCATTGAGCAAGTGCAGTAATAACAGGTAACATCTTTTCAAAAATATCTGTATAGTGAGCTTTCTTGGGAGATAGAGATATATCTCCTTCCAGAGCAAAGGTTGGGAAATTTGCTGTCCATTATAAAAGACCAGGGTTTCCTAAGCTCAGGGTTCCTTGCCCACAGCTCAAACCACTACTTAGGCAGGTATTACTTGGCCCTTTCTGTGTTACCCTATAAAAATTTTGGGTCATGGAACTGGGGCAAGCCAATGAGGATACTGTAGTTATTGCTATAATAAAGCATGCCCTTTGTCTCTTACCCAGGAGTATTGTATCTTCTGCCAACATCCTTGAAACCGTGGCAGGTTAATTTGTTATCTTGCATGTAGGTATCAAAGCCTTCACAATTCTTGACATCCACTGGTAATCAGAGCTGGAACTCAGAGTTCTAAACTCTCATGCCTGTAGGATTTCTGCTTTACCGTGACTAGCCTCAATTTCCTGCCTATGTATCTTAATTCAGAGTGTAGTACCTCCTGAAATTCTGGAGCATCTGTTTTCTCTTGGCTAAAAAGAAAAACTTCTCATTCGCCTAGATAGGCTACTCAATATCAAGCCTGTGAAAATATCCCTCCCATCTACTTCACTGGCTTCTCTTTACTCTAGGAGAAGAAAAAATAATATAATAAACAAAAATAACAAAGGCTGATAATTATTATTGCTCCATTTTGGTAAGTTTAATGAGTTTTAACCAAGAATGCATGAAGACAATGCCTTCATCTAACTGGAATGTATAAGAGGGTGGATAAAAAAGGAAGAAGTCATTACTCTAGCAAAGCTTCTCTAGAGCTCCTTAACTTTTATAATTCATAGTGCATAGGTGTCAGAATAAAAATAACCTATTGTTGGTATCTAGTCCTTACCCTCACAGCCCCAGTGAGCCTCCTAACACACCAATCAGAATACTTGATCTGCATGATTAAAACTGTTTCGTGGCTCTGCACCACCTCAGGATGAAGTCCAAACATACTTGCACGGCATACAAAGCCCTTTATGCTCTGCTGTCTTCTCCTCTCAGCTTCTAATTCCCCTGATTCACATTTGGACTCAGCATGCTGAACCACATCCTGTTGCCCAAGCCTACTGATCCCCTTTCTATCTCTGAGCATTTGTGTGGAAGCTCCTTCCTGCTCTCGCCTTGCCCATTTCAGAGGAGCTCTTCTTGGAAAGCTTCGCTGGGTCCTTCCTCTCTGTCCCCATTCAGCCCAGTGCTCTCTTCCACTGCACCTCTCGCGTTATCATCAAGTTGTTGAATCACAGTATTTCCCCAACTTGTTTTTCCCAAAGCACAGCAGGAGGCTTACAATATTAGAGAGCTATGGTCTCCATTCTGCAATAAAATAATTATTTAAGCTCTCAAGCAATTACCTAAGCCTTTTCTTTCTTTTTTAAAAAAATATATTTTTATTGATTTTTTACAGAGAGGAAGGGAGAGGAATAGAGAGTTAGAAACATCGATGAGAGAGAAACATCGATCGGCTGCCTCCTGCACACCTCCTACTGGGGATGTGCCCACAACCAAGGTACATGCCCTTGACTGGAATCGAACCCAGGGCCCTTCAGTCTGTAGGTCAACGCTCTATCCACTGAGCCAAACCAATTAGGACCTAAGCCTTTTCTTCCCTTTAAAACTGACTCATTAGAGAGTTTCCAAGGGTGGATTGATAAACATGAGAGGCAGTTCTCGAAGATCAGTAACCATGACCCAGAGTCAATATTTCAGATGCTTTATTTTTTGACCAAACCCTACTACTCCTCTTGTGGTAGTCACCATTATATAGCTCTGAATTGTGATTGTGTGTTTTTGTTATTATAAGCCATATATTATTGAATTTAAATCATAGGCCTGATAAATTCTATGCAATAGAGAGAATTTTAAAACAGAGAAACCTGGTTTTATTAATTATTTTTTAAAATCTTTATTATTGAAAGTATTACATATGTCCCCTCTTTTCTCCCATTGATTCCTTATAGCCCGCCCCCGCCCCAGGCCTCCACCACCCTATTGTCTGTTTCCCTGGGTTATGCATATATACATGCAAGGTCTTTGGATGATCTCTTCCCGCCCACCCACCTACCCTCACCTTCCCTCTTGCTAAGTCTACAATTCACCTGAACTTAAACTTAAGAGCCATTAATCATACTCATGTGATCAAATGTCTCATGTTGAACTTTAAGATAAAACCAATACTTCAAAACCCACTGCTGAAAATGAAAAGCCATGTTGATGATTATTTCCAGTTTGATTTTTTTACTTATTGGGAATTAAGACTATCCCCACTCACAATATGTTATTTACAGAAATATACTTGCAAATAGAGATCTGAAGCTTGCTGATTTTTTTTTTAACAGCACAAAATGCAAAATGCTGAGTATCAGATGCTGAAAACAGTTTTTGCCTTTTTATATTGTGTTTAGCATGTAGTTAAATTTTGTTACATCTTAGTATATATTTAATTCTCAAACCAAACATGTCATAATTAAATTTATGTGTTGACAGTTTATGCTTTTTCTTATGAAATTTAAAATAAAATGAAATGCTTGTGGCACATGTTAAATGGAAAACAAGTCAAAATTTATCTGTATTTAGTTTGACTATTATTAACGCTCTTCCCCCAGCTAGCTACATGATTCATGGAGTCATTTACTTCACGTCTTTACCCCAAAGTCACATTTGCAGTGAGGCCTTTCCTGGGCTCTCAATTTCAAACTGGAAGACGTCTCCTATCTGCCCTCCTTCAATCTTCCTTCCATGGTCTAGAATTTCCTTAGCGCTTTTCACTTTCTTTACTACTATAGATTTTATTTTCAAAAACATATCATTTATTATCTCTCTCCCTCACTAGACTGTAAGCTCCAGGAGGGCAGGATCTTGTCTGTCACATGCACTGTTCTATCTGTGGTGCCTAGAACAGTGCCTGGCACTTAGCAGGTGCTTGCTGAACATTTTTGGAGAAAAAGGATTATAAGATAACATTATAATAAAAATTGTAGAATGTACTGATATAGAAGAAAAAACATTTTCTACTCAAACACATTTATATATCATTTGCCAGTGTTAATATTTTTAAATTTTAACAGGGGGTTGTAATATTAGGCATTAATTTCCAAGTGTGTCAAATGGGATATAGTCTTGGGAAAGTGCTGTGTCGTAATAGTCGACTTTCTAGACTGGAAGTTTTTGTGGTCAATGATGTTTATTCATTAACTTCTTTTCGCTGTCTCCCTTAGTGCTTCTAGAATTAGTTCATGGTTGGTGCTCAAAAGTAGTTAGTGAATGAATAAATGATAAAGTTTCAGAGGGAGGCCAACCCAAGTTAGTGTGAGGATGAATTCCCATGACACACAGACACAAGGCCATGCAATAACCCCTGTGCTGTAAACCTAAAGTCCTGTGAGCACCTGTCCTTGTTTCTAGGGACCATTGTTATTAGTCACTTTCTCAGTCCCCTGTTTCCTCTGCTATGTTTATGTCAACACCACAGTCCCAATGTCTGTTAGAGAGATGGTCATGGGAAGATCTGTGTGTTGTTGAGGGTAGGAGTTATTGGACAGGTGGGAGGTAGGGGTGGGTGGTCCGTGGAGGTATAAAGACAACTGTGTAAAGGTGAACAAATACAATGGAAAATGAACAGGAATGGAATGGAAAATGAGCAGAAGTGAAATGGATCTTTTTTAGTTGGGAAAGTATATAACTTTTAGCGATCTCAGAGTGAAGGGAGGAAAGTGACTATAATTGTCTTGAGTCATAGTAGTTATACTGATGAGAGATCAGTCGTGAGTCACTGTATCTTTCCCATCTGTTTTTAGCTGCTTAAGACACAACTCATATTATTCTTAAAGAAAGGAAAAGGCGTCAGGGCTCTCAGACCTTTCTGAGAGTACCAAAGTTAGGGAGATTAAGAACACAGTTACAACATGGGTCACTGGTCTAGGCTGGAAAGAAGAAAGTGTAATTTGGGTGGGGGGGTGCGGGGTATCAAGGACTGTGACATCAATAGATGTTGGGCAGGTCAGACTCCTATATCTTGGAGCTGCCTACATATCTCCAACCTCTTCCTACATTCCCACTGTATAACTCTGCTGCAGGTTATATATTCTTATTTAGAGAATATAAATTTGAGGTTCCAGCATATCAGTAGTGGACAATAGACCATAATCCTACTATTTATTTCCTTAGCAAGTCTGTTTTTTACAAGCTTTTCTCCTCGGCCTTTCCCATACATCTGCTTCCACTCACAACTGGACATGCTAGAATTACAAGGGCATTCATCCTGATTTTTAAAAAAGTCCTCAGCAGTGGTCACTTTCTTTATATAAGTAATTCACATGCACAATGCTTTTCTTCCAAATTCTCAAGGAGCATTGTGAGAGGGTAATTAAAGCAGTCTGTTTCTCCAGCACGTTCTGTCTGTTTTTTCTTTTCATTATTAGATGTGATGACACATTTGCCTGTGTGGCTTCCTACAGATGGCATGGAAATTTTGTGATCAAATGGTAAGAGTAAACCAACTGTCGTCTCAGATCACAGCTTTTCATGCTGCTTCCCGTGTGGAGGAATCTTGCTTTAATAAAACACTGGCTTCTTTTAAAGTGATATTACCTGGGATACAGAAGATTTTAGAATAACGCATATAACTTTGAAAAAGCAACAGAAAGTGTAAATGACTACCTAGTTTTACGCCCTTTGTTTTGACTCTAATACAAAAATGACTTAATTAAAATAATCTCTGTAGAGAAAATTTAATGATTAAAAAATAATTTGAGTTTTTACTCTTGTTTACAAGAGAGGCAGCAATAATGAAGTGTTTAGATTTTTCTTGAGACTATGAATTGATAAAGACATATTATGACCTATATTTATATCCTTTATGTTGGATTCTAAATTATATCATTCATAGGCACAGATACCTAGACTCTCAAGCAAAACTTTTCTTTCTCCACCAAAAACTGAAAAAAAGAAAACTCTAGAATACAAAAATGAAAATTGTTAAAGTAGCGATTTTATCACTTATTGAATGAAGCTTAAAAATTAGCCTTTACCTTCAGAGCTAAAGGCAGGGAGAGAGGCTGCATACATAAAACTGGGGATATAAGAAGTATGATGGCAACTCAGTGGGTTGGTTGAAATGATAATTTGGTAAAAGAGTGGGAGCCAAAAGCTGTATCTCTGAGTAGTGAGGGAAAGGCTTTGGAGCTGAGAAGGTTGGATAAGGCCATGCAAAACAGTTCTGGGGGCAGGGAGTGTTCATGTCAGTGGCTATGGTAGCTGCTCTGAAGTAAGAGAAATTCAAGAGAAAGCACAGCCTCGAAGGTTTTCGGTTCTAAAGCATGTGATTCAGAATTATATTAAACAGTAATTGATAACATGCTTATTACGATGGGATCAGTGGTTGGCACAACTGTGATATTTGAAATCTGTGCTGGGATTCAGCAGCATTTGAGCTCTTGAACAAGTCATTTAATTCCTCTGTGTCTCAGATTCTTCATTTAAAAAACCAAGGTCTGGATTAGATGATCTATTAGCTACCAGAAGCTCTGTGACTCATTATCTAACTCAGATTTTATTTTTACTTATTTTAATCTTCCTAAATAATATGCTATAAGAAATGATTATGATGACTAGGAAAAACATGCTATGATGATTGGGTTAAAATAACAATGAGAATTCATTTTTTTCACTATTATGTGAGGTTTCAATCCTTCACCTAAACAATGTTGGAGCTCTTGGACAGCTAAAATTGAAAAATAAGTATAGTATTTATCAATTCTCTGGAGTTTAGACCAATCCAGGTTCAAATCCCACTTGTCCACTAACTACCTTGTGATGTTGTGAAACTATTTAACTTCTCTTACCTTCCTTTTTATTTCCTATATATTGAGTTATTACTTTTAACCCGAGGTCATTCTGAGGATTAAATGCAGCAATGCAGGTAAATTGTCTGGCTTATAATAAATCCTAGTTATTTTGATTGATTCTTGGAGTACAATATCCTTTTGAATGTGTACTGTTCCCTATGCATTTGAATTTAGATTTTGTATTTGTTTTAATATTTCTGCCTAATTCTCTATAAATACTGATTTAATGACTAAATGCAATTGGCTATGATTATTAAAAATACCTTCCACACTGGCAAGAGTTCATTGTCTTCTAATCTGGTAGTCCAGATGTAGCACTTACTGCTTCTGTTTCTTGTCTTAGTTTCACTATTTTCAATATGTGAGCAGTCATTTTATTTCTAAGCCACATATTGCTCTTAAAGTAGGCATAGTGACAAACATTCTGGCTGTGTGTGTGTGTGTGTGTGTGTGTGTGTGTGTGTTTGTTGATTTAAAATACTTAACTCCATGAAGAACAATTTCTGTGAAAGACATATGTTTTAATAATCACTAACTATGGCATAAGAATAGACATATAGATCGATGGAATTGAATTGAGTCAGAAAATAAACTCTTATGTTTATAATCAATTGATTTCTAAGGATGGTGCCAAGACAAATTCAATGTGGGGAAGAATAGTCTTTTCAATAAATAGTGCTGGGACAACTGGATATTCACATGTAAAAGAATGATGTTGAACCCCTCTGCCTCATAAAATCTTAGAAGGACATGTAGGCATGTATTTTCATGGCCTTGGATCAGGCCATGGTTTCTTTTATTTTACTTTGTTTCCTTTTGTATATTATATCCCCAGGATTTATTTATTTATAACTGGAAGTTTGTACCTCTTGATCCCCTTCACCCATCTCACCTATTTCTACCTTCTCCCCTCCCCCTCTGGGAACCACCAATCTGTTTTCTGTATCTATAGTTTTGTTTTTTAGATTCCACATATAAATAAAATTTTATGGCCGAAACCGGTTTGGCTCAGTGGATAGAGCGTCGGCCTGCGGACAGAAAGGTCCCAGGTTCGATTCCGGTCAAGGGCAGGTACCTGGGTTGCGGGCACATCCCCAGTAGGGAGTGTGCAGGAGGCAGCTGATGGATGTTTCTCTCTCATCGATGTTTCTAACTCTCTATCTCTCTTCCTTCCTTTCTGTAAAAAACCAATAAAATATATTTTAAAAAAAATTTTATGGTATTTGTCTTGGTCTGACTCATTTCACTTAGCATAATACCCTCAAGATCTATTCATGTTGTCACAAATGGCAAGAGTTTATTTTTTTTTTTAATGGCAAAGATGTATTCCATTGTGTGTGTGTGTGTGTGTGTGTGTGTGTGTGTAGTATATTTTCTTTATTCAACCATTGATGGACATACAAATTGTTTTCATACCCTGGCTATTACAAATAATGCTGCAATGAACATACGAGTACATATATCTTTTCAAATTAGTGTTTTGTTTTCTTCAGATAAGTACTCAGAAGTGGGATTGCTGGATCACGTGCTGGTCCTATTTTTAATGTTTTGCGGAGCTTCCATCCTGTTTTTCACAGTGACAGCAGTGCACCAGGCTCCCCTTTCTCTGCATCAAGCACACACATACACAGGAAAGTATTAGTTGATGTATCAGAAATTATTTAAAATTCAAAGTATTATTTTAAGAAAAAAGCTCTTGAAACATAATATTTTTAGCAAAACAAATAAAGTGAACTTAAAAATGAAGGAAATCAAGATTATTGAAACAGATCAGAGAAGAAATTTGTTTTGAGTTTTTATTAACTGTCTCAGGGCCTCATTTTACTTTGTGCATATGCTCAGGCACAGTAGTTTTTGCTCTAAATATGTGCTAAAAAGCTTCCCCATAGCAAGGAATTATCAGAAACAGCTTTCAAAAGTTTTTCACATGATTTTTAAAGTCCTGTCTGTCAAAATGAGCTCCCTCCGGAAGAGCCTCAGCTCTTCACCTGGATACATGGACTGTATTAACGATGGGATCCACATAGAATTGCAAAGTCATTTTTGACTAGTGGAAGCTAACCAGACTCAACCATAGGGCACAAGGGTGGGACATTTTGCAATTCAGATCAATGTAGCAGGTTTAGTCTTTATGTGTTTTATCCTATGACCATTACATTAATCTTGATCACTAATAAACAATATGTAGATTTGAATAAAGGGGACCTAGATGTGGTGAGTCATTGCAACTTCTTCCTATTAATAAAAAAATTCAGTGAACAGAACTCAGTAGAAGAATGACAGCATATTGTGGTTCCTATTTTCTGCAATTTATAATGAAACGAGATGCAGACAAATAGGCAGTGGCGCAAAGGATAATATAAAAATGTATGATTGAGTTGGAATATAGAACCTAAGACGAAATAGCAAAGAAGATACAATTATCTAGAATTTAGGAGAGCAGTAGTGAACTCCCAATGTAGTGAACACCTGGTTCACGTGCCTTGAAAAATAATGTGGATCAGCAACACCACTACCAAGACATTTTTGGAAGCAAAGAGTTAACTTATGTATTAAGACTGGGTTAGTTACTGTCCAATTCAACTCCTAAGGATTCTGTACATACTAAATTACCTTATTCTCAATGGTGAAGGTCCAATGAATTTAGGGGATTTTTTTTTTTGAGGCGCTACCCCTTCACTTCAGCAAGTCTATAAAAGGATGGACCCGACTATGGACACAACCCAGACTTCTCAGGGCTGGGTAATCCTTGGGGCTTTTTCAGCTTCTATCCTGAAGAGTTTTTCTTGATCCCAACCCGAGCATCAGCCTGAAGTGAGCGAGTTTAAAGTGAAGTGACTGGACGTGACACCATCCCAGTCCTTTCTCCACAGAAGGGCTTTAGAGCCGCGCTTGCTTTCACGGCCAGGGATCTTCACCAGGAACATGATGTCTGGCTTGCAGAGTTGGTTGTGTTGGGTTTCAGTGCAGAGTCCTAAGTCCTGGAAGATGGCCTTATCTGAATCTTCTACGCCTGGGAACATTTTGCGTTGCTTGGAGAAAAGGTCTTTTTGGTTGTGATTAAATTAAGGCTCTTGAAAATGGATAGATTGCTCTGGATTATGTGGGTGGGCCCAATGTATTCACAAGGGTTCTTAGAGCAGGAGTGTCAGAGTCAGGGAGAGAGACTGAGGATGCTGCGCTGCTGGCTTTGAAGATGATAGAAGGGGCCACAAGACAAGGAGTGCAGGCAGCCTCGAGGCTGGAAAATGGGAGGAAATAGATTCTCCCATTGTATTAGTCTGCTCAGGCTGCCATAACAAAATGCCACAGGCTGGTGGCTTAAACAACCCAATATTTTTCCTCACAATTCTAGAGGCTAGAATTCAGGATTGATTTCTGATGTCTATAAGCCATCCACTTTCTCACTCTGTCCTTGTATGGATGTCTTTCTGTCCTTGTGTTGAGAGATAAATATCTTTATGTCTCTTCCTCCTCTTAGAACAAGCATGTCAAACTTGCAGCCCATGGGCCCCATGCTTCGTTTATTTGGCCCGTGTTAGCCTTTGAGTTTGACATGCTTGGCTTAGAGGGATACCAGTTTTATCAGATTAGGGCCTTACTCTTATTACCCCATTAATCTTAATCACCTCCTTAAAGACCCTCTTTCCAAATACAGTCACATAGGGGGTTAGGGCTGGACCATGAATTTGAGGCTGACACATTTCTGTCAGTAACATCTCCAGAGTCTCCAGATGGAACATAGCCCTTGATTTCAATTCAGTGAGACTTCTGGCTGCAGAATTAGGAGAGAGTAAATTTGTGATGATTTAAGTTACTAAGTTTGAGGTAACTTGTTATAGCTATAGTAGGAAATGGATACACGTTCATATTAGTTTTAAAGCTTGTTCTCTTCCCATGTGGCAGATTCATCATCATTAATATGCTAACATGATACAAGGCTACATTAACTTAAGAATAAGTGCTGGGATATTTACAATGGCCAGGATCTGGAAACAGTTCAAGTGTCCAGCAGTAGATGAGTGAATAAAAAAACTGTGTTACATTTCACAGTGGAATACTATGTGGCCATAAAAAAAAAGAGAGAAAAGTTTCCCTTTTGCAACGGCATGGATGGACCTGGAGAGTATTATGCTAAGTGAAATAAGCCAGTCAAAGAAAGATAAGTACCACATGATCTCATTCATATGTGGAATCTTATGAAAATAAGCTGATGAACAAAAAATAAACAGAGACATGGATGCATGGAACAGACTGACATGTGCCCTGACCAGGAATAGAACTGTGACCTCCTGGTTCCTAGGTTGAGGCTCAATCACTGAGCCACACTGGCCTGGCTGGCCAAAAACATTTTGCCTCTGTGGCTATGGAGCCTATTTGAAGATTTCCAGATGTCCCCATCTTGATACAGAGATTTCATTCCTGCTCCTCCTGAAGCACAAGATAGTGTGGTATCCTTAGGCAAAACTTTTAAGCCCAGAGTTCTACGGAAAAGGCAATACAGGCCAATTGGCAATTGCTGGCTCAATCCCCAATAGGGGGATTCTCTCTCATCACTGAGTTTCTATCTCTCCCTTTCCCTTCCTCTCTGAAATCAATATATATATATTTTAAAAATGCTTTCTGTCAGTCTTGATTTCCACTTTTCCAGGAGTTAAAGTAGAAAACAAAGGTTCAAAAGGAGAGGAATGGACATAGAGTGAAAAAGAGCTCCTATGGGGCTAAAAGGTAGAGAAAACTTTTAAATGACTTATTAGTGATTTCTAGGTATTCATGGTTAATGGGCACCTGAAAAGAACTATTTGCCATGAGTGCTTCAGCTACTATGGCAGAAATTAGGGGAAGATCTGGAGATGCCAGACTGTGCTGCACTGGATGCACAGAGAGTGCCGTGTGGAATCCTCTTATTAACACAGACGCTCACATTCCAAGGATCTGTCCTGGATAGGGTCTTCTCTAAGCCAAAGGTGTTAAAATACTGAGCACAATTACATGGTGTTTGGCAATATTTTCACTAATGTGAAATTTTAGATATGTTGAGGCTTCTAACACATTTTTTCCAAAGAGAAGCTAATTATTTCATGAGAATTTTACCCTCTGGTATCATAAAATACTGTACAATTCAACATCCAAGTTTTACCTCAATGACTATTTATGGAGGGCTAGGAAAACAATCTCATGACTTTCCATCTTATTTTTCTCAGGGTATGTGATTTAACTCTTCTATCACTTTATATTCTGACTTTTCCTTATAGGTTATTAGGAGAACATATGTTTGCTTATTAGTGCAAGTCAATAGAGCCTTCCTTTAAAGTTACCCATCACACATAATACCCAAAAGTCTAACCTCATTGTTTACAATTTACATGATGCTTATGGGTTCATTTTATTGTGCAATAAATCCAAGAAAGGAAATTACTTGCATCATAGAAAATATTCACCTAAAAAGCACAGGGCATTATTTGCAAAAGTGCTGCAATTTTTTAGGAATAATTTCTTTAAATGTAAAAACATCTATTTCTTTTTTAAACTCCCACTGGTTTAAACTTTGTACATAGCCTTATTCCATTTTACCTATGGCTTACCACAATTTGTGCTGAGTTGAACACCTAACAGTGACTCTCAGTAAAGAGAGTTTTGCTGTGTGCTATTCCAGCATCCTCTTTATTTTTCTCATTTCATAAGTTTTGTTCACAATTACTCAAATCCCCTCTTTTCTGATCATTCAGAAAATAACAAAAAGGTCATAATTGCTATTCCAGTTTTAAGCATTTACTTTTATCTTACTTATTTTTTAATTTTGTTTTATTGCTTAAAGTATTACAAAGAGTATTACATATGTCTCCTTTTTTTTTCTCCCTTTGACCTTCCCCTGGCCTCCCCTATCTCCCAGTGTTTTGTGTCCATTGGTTATGCTTATATTCATGCATACAAGTCCTTCGGGTGATCTCTTTATGTCCCCCCCAACCCTCCCCGGCCTTCCCATTGTAGTTTGACAGTCTGTTTGATATTGCTCTGCCTATGTATCTATTTTTGTTCATCAGTTTATAATGGTCTTTATTATCCAGAAATGAGTGAGATCATGTGGTATTTTTCTTTCACTGACTGGCTTATTTCACTTAGCATAATGCTCTCCAGTTCTATCCATGCTGTCGCAAATGGTAAGAACTCCTTTTTTACCGCAGCATAGTATTCCATTGTGTAGATGTACCACAGTTTTCTAATCCATTCATCTACTGATGGGCACTTAGGCTGTTTCCAGATCTTAGCTATGGTAAATTGTGCTGCTATGAACATAGGGGTGCATATATCCTTTCTGATTGGTGTTTCTGGTTTCTTGGGATATATTCCTAGAAGTGGGATCAATGGGTCAAATGGGAGTTCCATTTTTAACTTTTTGAGGAAACTCCGTACTGTCTTCCATAGTGGCTGCACCAGTCTAAATTCCCACCAGCAGTGCACGAGTGTTCCTTTTTCTCCGCATCCTGTCCAGCACTTGTCGTTTGTTGATTTGTTGATGATAGCCATTCTGACAAGTGTGAGATGGTACCTCATTATTGTTTTGATTTGCATCTCTCAGATGATTAGTGACTTTGAGTATGTTTTCATATGTCTCATGCCTTTCTGAATGTCCTCTTTTGAAAAGTGTCTATTTAGGTTCTTTGCCCATTTTTTGATTGGATTGTTTATCTTCCTTTTGTTAAGTTGTATGAGTTCCCTGTAAATGTTGGAGGTTAAACCCTTATTGGTGATAACATTGGCAAATATGTTCTCCCATGCAGTGGGCTTTTTTGTTGTTTTGTTGATGGTTTCTTTTGCTGTGCAGAATCTTTTTATTTTGATATAGTCTCATTTCTTTATTTTCTCTTTAGTTTCTAATGCCCTAGGAGCTGTATCAATGAAGAAATTGTTTCGGCATATGTCTGAGATTTTGTTTCCTTTGGATTCCTCTAGGATTTTTATGGTTTCCATTCTTACATTTAAGTCCTTTATCCATTTTGAGTTTTTTTTGTGTGTATATGGTGTAAGTTGGTGGTCTAGTTTCATTTTTTGCATATATCTGTGTAATTTTCCCAACACCAGTTATTGAAGAGACTGTCTTGACTCTATTGTATGTTCTTGCCTCCTTTGTCAAATATTAATTGAGCATATTGGTTCGGGTCAATTTACTATTCTATTCCATTGATCAATATGTGTGTTCTTGTGCCAGTACCAGGCAGCTTTGAGAACAGTGGCTTTGTAATACATCTTGATATCAGATATTGAGATCCCACCTACTTTTCTCTTCTTTCTCAGGATCGCTGCAGCTATTCGGAGTCCTTTTTTATTCCAGATGAATTTTTGGAGAGTTCATTCTAGGTCTGTGAAATATGCCATTTGTATTTTATTGGGGAGTGCATTGAATTTATAGATTGTTTGGGTAGTATGGACATTTTAATGATGTTGATTCTACCAATCCATGCACATGGTATGTTCTTCCATCTGTTTATGTCTTCCTCTATCTCTTTTTACAATGTCCTGTATTTTTCTGAGTAGAGGTCTTTTACCTCTTTAGTTAAGTTTATTCCTAGGTATCTTAAGTTTTTGGTGTGATGGTAAATGGAATTGCTTTTTTAGTCTCTCTTTCTGTAAGTTCACTGTTGGTGTATAGAAATACCATAGATTTCTTGGCGTTAATTTTGTATCCTGCTACATTGCCGAATTAATTTATTAAGTCTAATAGTTTTTTGATGGAGTCTTTTGGATTTTTTATGTACAATATCATGTCATCTGCGAATTTCTTCTTTTGCAATTTGGATGCCTTTTATTCTTTCTTCTTGTCTAATTGCAATGGCTAATACTTCCAGTACTATGGCAAACAGGAGTGGTGAGAGTGGGCATCCCTGTCTTGTTCCTGTTCTTAGGGGAAATAGTTTTAGTTTTTGCCCATTGAGTATGACGTTGGCTGTGGGCCTGTCATATATGGCTTTTATTATGTTGACGGATGATCCTTCTATTCCCACCTTGCTGAGAGTTTTTATCAAAAATGGTTGTTGGATTTTGTCAAATGCCTTTTCTTCATCAATTGATATGACTATGTGGTTTTTTTCTCTCAGTTTGTTTATGTGTTGTATCATGTTTATTGATTTGCGGATATTGTACCATCCTGGCATCCCTGGGATAAATCCTACTTGATCATGGTGTATGAGCTTCCTGATGTACTGCTGGATCCGATTTGCTAGGATTTTGTTGAGGATTTTGGCATCTATGTTCATGAGGGATATGGCCTGTAATTCTCTTTCATTGTGTTGTCTTTATCTGGTTTTGGTATTAGGGTGATGCTGGCTTCATAGAATGAGCTTGGAAGTGTTCCTTCCTCTTGCATTTTTTGGAATAGTTCGAGGAGGAAAGGTTTTAGTTCTTCATTGAATGTTTGGTAAAATTCCCTGTGAAGCCGTATGGCCTTGGACTTTTGTTTGCTGGAAGCTTTTTGATAACTGCATCAGTTTCTTCCATAGTTATTAGCCTATTGAGATTTTTAGATTCTTCCTGATTGAGTTTTGGAAGGTTGTATTTTTCTAGGAATATGTTCATTTCCTCCAGGTTGTCTAATTTGTTGGAGTAGAGTTGTTCATAGTATTTTTTAACCATCATTTATATTTCTGTGGGATCTGTTGTTATTTTACCTCTATCATTTCTGATTTTGTTTATTTGGGTCCTCTCTCTTTGCTTCTTGGTGAGCCTGGCTAGAGGTTCATCAATCTTTTTTATCCTTTCAAAGAACCAGCTCTTGGTTTCATTGATCCTTTGTATTTTTTTTGTGTGTCTCTATGTCATTTATTTCTGCTCTAATCTTTATTATCTCCTTCCTTCTGCTCGCTCTGGGCTTTTCTTGTTGCTCTCTTCCTAATTCTTAGAGTTGTAGAATAAGATGATCTACTACCATTTTTTTTTTTTTGAGTTAGGCCTGTAGAGCTATAAACTGCCCTCTCAGGACTGCTTTCATTGTGTCCCATAGGTTTTGGATTGTTGTGTTTTTGTTGTCATAGTTTCCAGGATGTTTTTAATTTCTTCTTTGATCTCATTGGTAGCCCAATCAATATTTAATAACGTGCTATTCAGCTTCCAAGAGTTTGAGTAGTTTGGGTTGTTTTTATTGTACTTTATTTTTACTATTATGGCATTGTGGTCTGAGAAGATGCTTGGTATTATTTCAATCTTCCTGAATTTTGGGAGACTTTGCTTGTGACCCAATATGTGGTCTATTTTTGAAAATGTCCCAGGTGCATTTGAGAACATATATTTCACGGCTTTTGGGTGAAGTGTTCTGAAGATGTCAATTAAGTCATCTGATCTAGTGAGTCATTTAGGATTGCTGTTTCTTTGCTGATTTTTTTTTATTGTCTAGAGGGTTTATCCAATGATGTCAGTGGTGTATTAAAGTCCCCTACTATGATTGTATTGTTGTTGATCTCTCCCTTGATGTCTTCCAGGAGTTTTTTTTTTTATGTATTTGGGTGTTCCTGCATTGGGTTCATATATGTTTATCAGGGTTATATCCTTTTGTTGTATCGATCCCTTTAGTATTATGAAGTGGCCTTCCTTATCTCTTGTTATGGCCTTCACTTTGAGGTCTATTTTGTCAGATATAAGTTTTGTCTACCCCAGCTTTTTTCATTTCCATTTGCCTGAAAGATATTGTTCGATCCCTTCACTTTCAGTCCGTGTGAGTTCCTTGTTCTGAGGTGGGTTTCTTGTAGAGAGCTTATATATGGGTCGTGTTTTTTTTTTTTTATCCATTCAGCCACTCGATGTCTTTTGATTGGAGCATTTAGTCCATTTACATTTTAAGTTATTATTGAAAGATACTTGTTTGTAGCCATTTTTATTTTTTGTGCCTGTGTTCTTTCTTACCTTTTTATTTCTTCTTTTTACACCAGTCCCTTTAGCATTTCTTGCATTGCTGGTTTGGTGGTGATAAACTCCCTTAGCCTTTTTTTGTCTGTGAAGCTCCTTATTTCCCCTTCAATTTTGAATGATAGCCTTGCTGAATAGTGTATTCTTGGATTCAGTTCCCTGCTTTGCATCACTTTGTATATTTCCTTCCATTCATTTCTGGCCTGATTTGTTTCTGTTGAGAAATCATTTGATAATCGAATGGGAGATCCCTTGTACATAATTTTCCGTCTCTCTCTTGCAGCCTGTAAGATTCTCTCTTTGTCCTGAACATTTGCCATGGTAATTATGATGTGTCTTGGTGTGGGTCTTTTCGGGTTCATCTTGTTTGGGACTCTCTGTGCTTGTGTCACTTTTTTCTTCTCCACATCAGGGAAGTTTTCGGACAATATTTCTTCAAATAGGTTTTCTAAGCCTTGTTCCTCTTCCTGTTGTTCTGGCACCCCTATTATTTGTATGTTGCTTTGTTTCATGTTGCGCCATAGCTCCCTTAGGCTCTCCTCCTGTCTTAATTTTTTTCTCCAGTTGCAGTTCAGTTTGGGTGTGTTTTGCTTCCTGTCTTCTAATTCGCTAATTTGGTCCTCCGCTTCTCCTAGTCTACTGTTGAAACTTTCCATGGTGTTTTATATTCCAGCTATAGCACTCTTCATTTCTTCTTGATTCTTACATAAGTTGTTGATTTTTTCATCCATTTCTTCTTTATTCTTGCATAAATTGTTGATTTTTCCTCCATCCGGTTTATGCACTGTAGGACCCTTAATCTTAATTCTTTTTCTGAGATGTTGCATGCCGCTGTTTCACTTAGCTGCTTTTCTGGGGATTCCTCCTTTTCTTTCCTTTGGGGGTTTCTTTGCCTACCCATGTTTGATCTCACGACAGATCTAGATGTTGAGTCGTTCAGGGGCTGCTCCTTGGGTGGCAGTGGCTCCTCGGGCTGTGGTTGCTCCTTGGCAGTTGTGGTAGCAGCTTCTCCTCAGTTGGCAGCAACTCCTCTGGTGGGTGCTGTTCACAGCTGTGGTGGCTCCTCTGGCTGGTCAGGGGAGGCCTCTCACACAGCTGCTGTTCCTCAGGGAGAGGGCGTGCTGATCACGAGGCTGCTTTTCCTTAGATGAGGGCGGGCTGCACGCAGCTGCTACTCCTTGGACTGGGGCAGACTGTTCATGTGGTGCTGTTCCTTGGATGGGGGCTGGCTGCACGCTGCTGTTGTTCCTCTGATGGGGCCGGTTGCTGGTGAGGCTACTGCTCCTTGGACAGGGGCAGGTTGATTGTAAGGTGCTGCTCTTCAGACAGGAGTGAGCTGCACATGTGGCCACTGCTCCTTGGACAGGGGCAGGTTGATTGTAAGGCTGCTGCTCTTCGGACAGGAGTGAGCTGCACATGTGGCTGCTCCTCCTTGGACGGGGACGGGCCACTCACCCGGCTGCTGCTCATCAGACAGGTGCAGGCTGTGTGTGGCTGCTGCTTCTCTGACCGGGGTTGGCTGCTGCTGCTCTTCGAATGGGGATGGGCTGCTCGCAGAACTGCTGCTCCTCAGATTAAGGCAGGCTGCTCGTGTGGCTGCTGCTGCTTGGATGAGGGAAGATTGCTTGCACAGCTGCTGCTCCTCGGACTGGTGCAGGGTGTGGGCTGTGCCCAGCTGCTGCTCCTCAGATGGGGGTGGGCTGCGCAGGGCTGCCGCTCCTCAGATGTGGGCAGACTGCTCGCGTGGTTGCTGCTCCTCAGACGGGGGAGCCAGTCACTCACGTAGCTGCTGCTCTTTGGACAGGGGCAGGCCCTGTGAGGCTGCTGCTCTTAGGCCTGGGGCAGGCTGCTCGTGGAGCTGATGCTCCTTGGACAGGAGCGGGCTGCTCACATGTCTGCTGCTCACGTGGTTGCAGTACCCTGGACTAAAGCGTTGGGCCGGTCAGAGGGGAGCGTGCTTCAGAACTCACAGGAGTCTGCACCCGGGGTGACTGTAGACTCGGTGACCGTGGGACCACAGCTGAGGTAGCAGGTCCCTGGCAGGGGTGGCTGTAGAGTCCCAGGTGTTACCTGAGGGCACCCTGGGTGGAGGTGAGGCTGAGCTCTCAGTTACATCAGCTCTCCCCTTCGAAAAGGTGAGGCCTCTGAAGAAGAGCTGGCCTCCTGGTCCTGTTTGCAATGGTAGCAGAGGCTGCCTAGTTAGGCTGGCCTGGTTAGCCTGCCCCTGAAGGTCCTGTGGGGTCTAACTGTGCCTCACTCACACATACACACCCCACACACAACCACACACTCCTCTTTTTCTCCCTCACTGCCTCCTTCTTCCTGCCTCTGTAGCTGGGTCTAGGGTGTAATTGACCCATTTATGGATGAATTTCCTCTCTAGGTGTCCGGCTATGTGGCTCGCTCCCTAGCACTTTAGCCAGACATGATAAAATTCACCTTAACGAGACATGACCCAAAGGGAACAAAGCATGAATGTACTCAAGACAATGATAACCCCAATATAAGTGACCACCTGAGAAAAGATAATTAGGGGAGAGAAAAGAGAGCACAAATGATATCTAAGAGAGAAAAAAAGATAAGAGAGAAAAGAAAAAGGAGAATATATATATATATATATATATATATATATATATATATATATATATAAAACACCACAGAACCAAAAGATAAACCAAACAAATACAAATACCAAACACCCAGTAAAGAGTGTGGGGGCAGAATCTGTAGAGGCTGATCTGATATACAGAAAATAAGGTTAAAAATTAGATAAATATAGGGAGGACCTCAATTCAGTATAGAGGAAGTAGAAAAGGGATGAGTGGATAAGAAGAGAAAGAAGGGGAACAAAATAATATATTTAACAAAAAAATTTATTTATAAATAGAAAATAGCATGTAAAAATAAAATAAAATTGAACGAAGGAAAAATAATGTGAAAAGAAATAGAAAAGAAAGCAACAAACAAACAAAAAAGGGAAGCAAAGACAAATGCAAAACAAAGACCTAACAAAATAATAATAAACAATAAAAATGAAAATGAAAAATTGAAATGTCGTTCCTTTGGCTGGCTTAAGATCCCAGTTTTCTGGAATGTCTGTGATTTGTTTGTTTGTTTGTTTGTTGTTGTTGTTGTTGTTGTTGTTGCTGAAGGCCTCTCTATAGGCCAGACCCTGTTAACTCCCAGGGACTAATCAGAATTTTTTAATCCTTTGTACTATTCAGGGTGGAATCTGGGTGTGGCTGTATTCCTTGCCTGAAGACTGGAGGTAAGGGCTATACCTTCAGGAGAAAATGGCTTCCCAGGTCCTGGGCTTAGGCGTGGCTCAGCACTAACTTGCCACCTCTCATGGACCCCCTTCTCTCCAATCCTCTCCCCAGATTCCACTCATCCACACCTTCTCCCGCTCCTCAGCATGGGTGAGTTTCAGTACCCAAAATGTCCTATGAACAGGGTTCAGTGAAAAAAACAAACAAACACAGGCCACAGAAACAGGGAAGACTGAGTCTCTGTGAGCTCCTCTCTTACCAGTACTGTGTGGTCTGGTCAGTGCTTCAGACTGCCCCCTCTGGGCTCAATCTTCCGTAATTATGGAACCCAGATTTCAAATCCCCCGGTGCCAACAGTCCTGCGGATTTCCTTTCCCCAGTCAGAGGCTGTGCCTGTCCCAAGGGATGCGGCTGGGTGCCGCGTGGTTTCCCTCTGACCCTCTGGGCTCAGAGATCTGGCAAACTTTCCTGCCCAGATCCCTGGTTTTATCTATCCAGGGGAACTCTGCCCTTCCTGGCTGCAAACTGTCTCAGCAGCTGAGTCTCCTTTGCCAATTCGGGGTGGATGTTATTCGTTTCAGCTGCTCATTCTATTTGCTCTGGGACAAGCCTTGGGACACGTTCGCCTATTCTACTGCCATCTTGTCTCTAACCCTTTTATCTTACTTTTGACTAGAATGGTATATTGGGCCTTTGGCAGCTATGCATGGCAAGAAATTGTGTTGTATTTACATGAAGACATCAAAAACAGTCATCTGTAATAAAGCAGGTTAAGTAAGCCTTAAGTCAACATGGACTCAGATGGAATAAAAGGACTTGATTGAATAAAACAGTTTCTAAATGAACAGTTGGCTTAAAACTTTTTACATTTTATTTCATTTTCCACTTTGCCTTACAAAAATAAACACAAACATCTAGTAATAAAAGAAAACATTTTCCACCTAGATTAGTAGTTGTTATTTTCCATTCAAAGCTGTTGAGGTTGGGCAGTGGCAATATTGTTTGCCTAAGGTCCTCTAATTTACAGGAATCAAGGTTCTTAATGTAGTCTTCTGTGGTTCTAGTTTATGGTTTTACCACTAAGATATAATGGTCACTTGAACTTACTGTCAAGTAAGTTTTGGACCTCACTGTCATCAGCTAAAAATATTGGGATTGGAGAGATCAATGAGTAGACAGCAGCCTATAAATTGAGGATGTGCTTGGTTTACATATATTTGTTCTTGCAATTTAATGTGCAAAAATTTAAAAAAATTGAAGTATTCATTTCACTAATTTAGGCTATTACCCTGATCGCTGTATACATTTGAGTTTTTGGCTCCAGGATTAGCTGATTCTTAATCTCTATTTAGTTGTCAATTTAACAATTTGTATCCATATGACAAGTTTATCTTTTTAGTAAACTAACTTTCCTGTTCCCTAAGCATGGCCTCAGAGTGCAATAACTGGGAATCTCTTTGGGAGTTCGCATTATACATTTATAGAAGTAGACACAAAATCCATTCTAAATCCCTTTCTGAGGAAACACGAGAGATGCCATGTGTCGGTTTCTGCCAAGATTTCTTAAGAGCAGATCACACAACAGTTACGCGGCTTAACAGCCACATTAAATTAAAGTGACAAGATTGTAGAAGACAGTGCTATGCCATGCATGTTTCATAAGAATATTTTTATTTCCATATGGGTGGTGAGTGAATCACATGCAGAACCTAAAAAACGGAAGTGGCTATATTTTTCCTAATTTATGTTTTAATTAAGATGAGTTTCTCTTATTGGCTATAAAAAGGCCATTAGTAAAGATGTTTGCAGAAAATGTAACAGGATTTGTTTCCTAAAATATTTTATAATTCTGAAAATTTTCCTTGTAGTATCAATTTGAATGTGATGTCCATTATTTCAAGCTGGCAAACTACCTTCTATAGCTATGCATTCAGTGTGTGTGTGTGTGTGTGTGTGTGTGTGTGTGTGTGTGTTTCCCTAACAAGAGATAAGCAAAATTAAATTAAAAAAAATCACACTAGGCCAAAGCATGTGACACAATGGTCTTGTTTCCATCATAGACAGAAATAAACAGCTTGTTTTCATAATCAAATATGTTTCCTGAGGGTCTTGTTAAATTGCTGAATGTAAATTGGAATTGGAATTGACTGTTAAAGATCTTGGTAGAGTAGGTTAAACATCTGTTCAATTTATTACAATTTTATTTGTACTTCAGCTGTAACTGGGGCAATTAAGCCAATCAGAGCAAGCAAATCAAATCTAATTTACACTCTAATGGACTAAAAATGAATGAATAAACACTGCACTACTAGATCCAAATGATTAAACATGTCTCTCAGGATATTTTCTGTCTATTTCAGAACACAAAATTATGGTGTTTATACTATAATTAACCACTTAAGTCTGATGTAAACAAATTTGAACATTATTTTTTCATATTTTTAAATAAAATTGTTAAATAGTGTTCAAGAATGTAATAAATAAGAGTCTTTTTAAAGTTATACAATTTTACTTACAGAATCATTCATTAAATCCATGTTTATCATTTACCTGAAAGTTAGAATTTAAATGAAACATATTGCTCTCATTTTGTTGTTATTAATCCTCACCTGAGGATATTTTTTTCCCATTAATTTTTAGAGAGAGTGGAAGGGAGGAGGAGAGACACAGAGACTGAGAGAGAAAGAAACATGGATGTCAGAGAAACACATGGATTGCTTGACTTCCGTACATGCCCCTGGGTACACGCGGAACCAAAGTACGGGCCCTTGACTGCAACTGAACCCATCACCCTTCAGTCTGAAGGCCAACGGCTAACCACTGAGCAAAACTGGCTAGGGCTGTACTAATTTTTTTAAACCTAAAGTTTTCCATATTTATTTTCTTTTTGTCTTAGCTATAGATTTTAATGAAAAAGATTAATAATAGGCTTAAAATTGTGTGTTTTAGACACTATTGATCTTTCTATGATTCCTCCACTTTAGAAACAACACTTGACTATGCAGAAATGTAATGTTCAGCATAGTATCCAGGTGGTGTGAGTTGACATCCTTCTTATTAGGGAGAACCAAGATGGCAGCATAGGCAAATATCTGTACTCACTGCCTTCCACAACCACATAAAAATTACAACTAAAATACAGATCAATCATCATCCAGAACCATGGAAAGTTAGCTTAGTGGAAGGACTACAACTGGAGAAGTAAAGAAGAAAGCACATTGAGACTGGTAGGAGGTGTGGAGGCTCAGAACAGGCTGGCCCGGCACCCAGATGTGCTGCTTTTTTAATCGGGAGGGAGATCGCATTCTGTGGTGGCTGCTTGGAGGATAAAGGGGTCCCAGGCCCACACCAGACCCCCATCTGAGGGTCCCAGAGCTGAGAAAAGAATTACCTATGGGCAGTAAGAACTATAGGCTGTAAAAAACAGTGAGGATTGGGGCTGAGTGACACACAGGCTACTAGAGACCTAGCTGCTCCTCTTAAAAGGCTGGTACCATGAACTGTATTTACAAGCCCCCACTTCCTCTGAGCTCCAGTGCCAGGAGAGGTTCTGGGAGACCCAGACACATACAAGGAAAAACTGGACTGTCTGGAAACAGGGTATGAACTTGGGGGCCACTTTCTTCCAGATGGAGGTGCTCACAGCAGTCATTGTTCCAGTGCTGGGACCTCTCTGGTTTCAGGGCTGACTGGCAGCCATTTCTATTTTCTCTGTCCTAGTGCTTCCCTAGGACCCCACCCAACCCAGTTTACAACCCCACCCAAGCTGTGCACAGCAGCTTTGCATATGAGTGGCCTGTCCATTCTCAGGCTAAAAACCTGTCAAACAAGGTGTAGTTGGGTCAGGGAGCCCCAAACCTATCAATAAAAGGTCCAAGACTGGCACCAACACCAGCCTGCCTTGCTTCACATCTGAGCTTCATCTGGGCACTTCCAAACCCAATACAAAGAGGAGGAATCTTCAGATCTCTCTGTAGCTCTTGCTGGGTGGACCTAGGCAGTGGCTGACTTTACACGTCCCTGGAAACCCAAGAGCCAGTGTACCCAGTGGTCAGTGTGAGACCATAACAGATTACAACTCTGCACATCCATAAGTGACACACTCAAGGGGCAGACTCAGTGAGCACCAAAGCCGCACTGAAGCAAGTCCTGCTCCATAAGGAATTCTCCTGCACAGCAGCTTTCCCACTGTAGTTTCAGCTTGTCCCCACAGCCATTTGGCCTGGAGGTCAGTTCCTCTTAGTGATACCAACAGCAATCAAGGCTCAACTACAACAAGACTGTGCACCCACCCCACAAAGGGGTGCACTGAGAGTGTTCACCTCAGTTGATTGGAGAGGCTGAGCCACTGGGCCCTAGAGGACACCTACTACACAAGGCCACTCTATCAACTCAAGGAGACCTAGCAGCTACCCAATACATAGAAACAAACACAGAAAGCAACCAAAATGCAGAGACAAAGAAATGTAACAGAAATGAAAAATGGAAGAAAGCAAACTACTGGACATAGAGTTCAAAACCACAGTTATAAGGTTACTCTGGAATCTTCTAGAAACTTCCAAGGGACTTAGTGAGACTTTTAAGGATCTTAGTGAGAATGCCAAAAAAATGGAAAAGGACCAGTCAGAAATTAAGCATACACTGACTGAAATAAAGAATAATATACAGGAACTCAACAGTAGACTAGAGGATCTAGAGAATCAAATCAATGATTTGAAATATGAGGAAGCAAAATTCACCCAACCAGAAGTTCAAAAAGAAAAAAGAATTCAAAAATATGAAGATAGGGTAAGGAGCCTCTGGGACAACTTCAAGCATACCAACATCCAAATTATGAGGGTGCCAGAAGAAGAGAGAGAGCAAGATATTGAAAACCTATTAGAAGAAATAATGACAGAAAACTTCCCCTACCTGGTGAAAGAAATAGACTTACAAGTTCAGGAATCACAGAGAACCCCAAACAAGAGGAATCCAAAGAGGACCACACCAAGACACATCATAATTAAATGCCAAGGACAAAAGACAAAGAGAGAATCTTAAAAGCAGCAAGAGAAAAGCAGTTAGTTACATACAAGGGAGTGCCCATACAACTGTCAGCTGATTTCTCAACAGAAACCATGCAGGCCAGAAGAGAGTGGCAAGAAATATTCAAAGTGAAGAATACCAAGAACCTACAACCAAGATTATTTTACTCAGCAAAGCTATCATTCAGAATTGAAGGTCAGATAAAGAGCTTCACAGATAAGCAAAAGCTAAAGGAGTTCATCACCACCAAACCAGTATTATATGAAATGCTGAAAGGTATCCTTTAAGAAGAGGAAGAAGAAGAAAAAGGTAAAAATAAAAAAAATATGAACAACAAAGTAGCAACAAATACATATCTATCAACAATTTAAAAATCAAACGAATAAAAAATCTGATGAACAGAATAAACTGGTGAATGGAATAGAATCAGAGGCATAGAAATGGAACAGTCTGACAATTCTCAGAGGGAAGGGTGTGAAGAGAGGTGCGGGAAGAGATTAGATAAAGATCTTATATGCATGTATGCATTACCTATGGACATGGACAATAGCGTGGCAAGAGCCTGGGGGAGGGTGGGAACCGGGTAGTGGGGAGCTATGGGGGGAAAAAAAGAGGGACCTCTGTAATCTCAACAATAAAAATAAATAAATAAATAAACAAATAAAAACATGCTTTTTATTAGGAGTTCAGGGTCATGGAAGCTGCCTATGTATAGGGGAAGTATACCCAGGAGCATGCCTCCAAAATACTTACTGAGTGATGCAGAGTGGACACTATATTTTGGATGGAAATCAGGGCTGACCTTACAGTAATATTCTGGAAGCTGATATAATTTAGATTCATCAAATACTAAACAAAATACCATTATTTTAACATAAGAAATCTCCAAACATATACAGCATTTTTATCTGAGTTTATTTGACCCAAACTGATGGTTTACTAGGAAGCAAGATCGCACATGCTTCAGAGAATGACAGTTTTGCCAGGTTGTATTTTTTAAAAAATACATTTGGAATTAAGGAGGGGCATAAGGAAGATTATGCTTATAATCAAATTTATGAAGGTGAGAGAAAGCAGGGGTACAGAATAGTTCACAATATTGTGTGCTCCCTTGCTGGCAGTTACACCTCCCAGGGGTCTAAAGAAGAGGATTGCTCTGGCATTTCAAAAATGTGCTAACCTGGAAGCACAGGAACAATGGAGAGGGATGGCTTAAGTAGCAGATGAACCTTCTTAGAGGTCTGGGATGTGACTACCCACCGTGACCCTCCCAGTGAGGAATTTATAGTTTTACCATTTCATAGGGTGAAACTTTTAGTCAGATCTATTACAGAGCCCCCTTTTCATCCACAATTACATAACATGACCCAGATTGAACACTGATTAAATAATTACCATGTAATAATATGCCAGGCGATGTGTTAGGTCTTTTAATGTACAACTCATTTGGAGAGCTAAGATTTTCTGTATTTGAGAAAATAACAGATAAATATAATTTTGTCTAATTTTTAGATGGTATACCTTTTGACACTCTTGAACTGCCCCTCAAGAAGTGCACCGATAGCATCTGAATGATGTAATTGGAGGTCTGAAGACTTGGCAGGGCCATGTAGTCCATCCTTTGGTTTCCAATGTCTGATGAAAGCAAGTTCAGCAAGATCGAGATCTTCAAAGGAAAAATCTTACAATTGTGTTTGTCCTTTGTCTTAGAACACATGCAGTCTGGCTCATCTCTACCAGAACCCACCACTTAAGAAAAGCCACATTCAGCCCAGGCCTCCCTCATGCACTTCAGAGGGGCACTTCTTTCCTCTTCGATGTGCCCTTAGCCATGCCCAGGAAACCTTTTCCTGCCACACTCACCACTTTCCTCTGTCAGTCAATCTTAGCTAACTGCTTTTGATTAAGCAATAATTATTTATGGAGAAGTTACTAAAAAGTCATGGGCTGGATCTCTTGCCGCAGGGAATACATAGTATTATGTCTAGTAAATTCTTTCTCCTGCACACCTCTCTTCTTCCTCCTCCTCCTTCTCTCTCCCTCACACCCCCCTTTCCCTTCCTCTTCCTTCCTCTCTATCTTCCTTCTTTCCTTTTTTGTCTATTTCCTCAAATATTTTTCAGGTACTTCTAAGTGGCAGGTGCTAAGTCGACCCTAAGGGTATAATTCTAAGCACAAAAGATATGTTCCCTGTCATGCAAGCTAGTGAGGGGTGGGAGGAAGAAGTATTGATCAAATATTTATACAATGAATGTGAAAATGAAACCTTGATAACAAGTAGACAGGCGAGGTCAGGATACGAAGAAAACATAATAGAGGATTTTGCCTAGTTAGGTTAGGGAAGGTTCTCTGATAAAGTATCTAATGGGCTGCGATTTGAAGGCTGAATGAAAGTTAAATAGGTGAAGAGAGGAAGAAAGAGGGTTACAGACAGAGGGAGTAGGCATGTACAAATAGCTTGAAACTGGACGGAGTCTGATACTGAAGAGGGAGTTAGGGGCCAGGGCTGGGAAAAGCCTATGACAGTGGTGTTAGCTGAAACTTCTCAGAGAGTTAGGGGAGGATCTGGGATTTACAGAGCTAGTAAACTGTGTTAAGGAAGGATGTCTTTATCTTAAAAATCACTAAAGACTATTGAAGAGATTTATGCAGAAGTTAAAATGTCACTTGGCCTGCAGAGAGGAGAATTAACTAATTAAGCAGAGCAAGAGCAGTTGAACCATTTGCCCTATAGGTTGGGAGAAGACTTTCGAATCCAGTTGTGAGAAGATGCTAGCTCATCTTAGGATACTGTTAGTAATCAGGACAAATGGACAGATTTGAGAGGCACAAAGGTATATGAGTTGATCTGAGTTATTCATTGTTTCAGGTATTTTATATTTAGCATTTATTTTTAATATTATTCTGAATAAATGATGAACTTCTCAAACCCAAGGCTCTTCTGTTCTTCCTCTGTCACTCTCTCTAGCTTTATCTTTATTTGTTGTCATCTTTCTACACAGTGGAACTCAATTTAACTTGGAGGAAAAAAAGGCTAAGCCAAACCTTTTGACTATGATGCTGAATGGTCCTCTTTTTCCCCTCCTGGGGTTGAGGGAACAGCTATGGGACAGTGAGAGGTAGAGAGTGAGGACTGGAACATTTTTGGAATATGGCCAAGACGTCTTTACCTTTATGAAGTCCTGAATGAATCTGGCTATTATAAATCCTAATTGAGTCTCATGATGTTTTCCAAGCAAATGCGACCACTTTGTGAAAAGCAAGAGCATGTTCTCACCAGGAAAGGGGCCATGTGCAAGAGGAGGAGGTGTAAATGGACAGGAGCCACCAGCCCTTTCAGAAAGCAACATGATGTAACAGCCCTGCCTCATTTGTGCTGGAAAATTTTAAATAGTCAGAGAAACATAATCTTGTCCCATTAGCATAGCAACAAGTATGTTCCCAGCATAATAAACTGGGTCCCAGGGGGGCATCAGGCCCCATTCTGCATGCCCTTCTGTCTCTCCTTTCATTGCCAATACCATTGAAGTCCTAATGGAAAGACAGCCTTTGAAAGAGCCCCTCTGGCTTCTTGGCTGCCTGCTGGAAACAGAGGAGACAAGGAGGACAGAAATACACATTCGCAAAGTTCCACTTGCTTATCTTACTGAGGGACAGCATTTTATCCTTTCACGCTCATCTCTGAGCCACTGTAATTAGGCGTTCCAGAAACAGTTTTGCAGCTGTCTTGATATCACAATAGCATTTTGATAAGCTTGGACAGTTACCAGTTCATTTGTCTGGCAAGACATTGCAACAGACCCAAAGATTTCACTGTATCTCGGTAGGTACCATTAGTTCCCGGAAGGAAAATAGAAATATTTTTATAACAATAAGCAAAGAAGTTATACAAGAGCAGGTGTCAAAACTTTTGTCTTCAAACCTAGCAACAGGTCTTCTCATATTGAAACATTTTACTATGGAGGCATAAATGAGCAGAGGGTTCTTTCATTGATGAACAGGCAAAGGAAAAGATAATCAGAGAAAGAGGAAGGAAGATAAAGACAGGTTCTTGGACAAAGGGAGTGGAGAAGAAAAGCAAGAGCCGGACAAATGTCTTGAGTTGTTAGCTTCCTGATGCCAAGATCCAGGTTTTCAGTATGCAGCTGTTGTAAAATGTGATGGTGCATATGGTCTTGTTGATATTGTGACTACTAGGAGCTAACCCCAATTGAGCATCAGTGATTTTTTGGTCAGATCAAAAGCCTCTGTCATATATCACGGCCTTCTATGATGGGGAACCTTACATTTAACACCAGCATAGTCTGCAGCCAGGGGCCTTTTCACTTAGGTTCAGGGGAGGTGTTTAATAGGGCTTCCTGCGATGATGGGTGTTCTAAGCTCTGCCGTCGAAGCACTTGAAATGTAGTTAGTCCAACTGAGGACTTTATTTTTTTTTTAATTTAAAATTTTTAATTAAACAACATGAGGCTGGTGTCTACCATATTGGACAGTGCAGTGGAGGGTTATGGTTACTTATCACGTTTCTATAGGTATTCGTGTAACATCACATCCTAAGAGAGAAATGTATTACAACTCTCCCCGCCCCAACTATAGAAGAAGATTATTCTGTGGTCATTAACCCAACCCTCTGGAATGAACCTCAGATATTCAAGTAGGAGAGAAAGGCATCTGAGGGACAGACAGACCAATGGCTAAAGCCATCCCCCTACTCTTTAAATCTTTACTCCATTTCTTTTTTCTTTTCTTTTTTTAAAAAATGTATTTTTATTGATTTTAGAGAGACTGGAAGGAAGACAGGGGTGGAGAGAGAGAGAGAGAGAGAGAGAGAGAGAGAGAAACACTGATGTGAGAGAGAAACATCAATCAACTGACTCCCTCAGGCACTCTGACTAGGGGTTGAGCCCGAAACCTGGGCATGTGCCCTGACTGGGAATTGAACCAGTGACCTTTTGGTGCACAGGACGACACTCAACCTACTGAGCCACACCGGCCAAAGCTTTACTCCATTTCTTTTTCTAAATCTAGTCATTGCAAGTATTTCTAGCATTGCTGCAGGAGGAGTAAGAATAACTTCTGCTTTTTTGTTAACACGTGCAGGACCAGCACAGTGCCGAGCCTCTAGTTCAAGATGCTTACTGAATAGACCCAGTGTATGCTCTCAAAGGGAGTCTTCACATTTTCTTAAGTTATGGTGACTTTCATTATGTGATATAATTTCTTATGCTAGGAGCAGAGAAGGAATATCTTCCCCCTCTAGTTGTAAGTGTGTGATTGCTTTTAACAACTCTTTTACTTGTAAGTAAATAAGATCATTCACTTTAAGCCATAAGCAGGGTTATCTATGCTCTTCAGAAAACTTTTGACAGGTTTTTACTGCCTCGTCACTCACTGAGGTATCAATGAATAGGACAGTAGATAGTCTGGGAGCTTTTGCCCCTGGTACTTATGCTCTGTATGCTCTGCCCATGTACATCAATAAAAATGGTATGTAGGCAAAAAAAAGGGAGGCAGCATTTGGCCCAATAATTCCACTACAGCTGCTAAAGCAGAAATGCCAACGCAAAGCTGAGCCACTAATTGGAAATGGAATAAACGAAAGATATCTTGGTTCAAGTGGCAGCTATATTTTTTAAAGAGACGATTTCAGTTGAAATGCCAAAGGAGAGAGTTAGCCAAAACATTTGTCTATGGAAATTTCTCTTCTCAATTTTATTCAGATATACAGCTGGGAGCGAAGTGAAGCATTTCTTGAGAACACATGTCATGGTTAAACCAAGATGTTTATTTTCCTAAGGAGCAGATCAGATTGAACTCACAACAAATAGTTTAATTAGCATGATGGCTAATAGGCTGATTAATGCAGGCTACAGTCAATGAAATAGGGTTTGTTGGAACTGGGCACTTAGGAAGGCTGTATCAACAGTGAGGCCCTTAGCTGAGCAAGGCAGCTGCCGTGGGCTTTCAGTTTTTATGGAACATTAGGGTGAGAAAGGGTCAGATTGAGAACTGACCGTGTTCTGTGAAACTGCTACTGTGTGTGATATTGTTGCATGGCTCTTATACAAGGACCTGTGGGCTGCACTCTTTGAATTTAGTGTCAGAAGAATGTGTGGTCCTCCTGGTGATCTTATACAATTCCTTATATCAGGCAACAA
Organism: Myotis nattereri; assembly: GCF_964212035.1. Classification (NCBI taxonomy): domain Eukaryota; kingdom Metazoa; phylum Chordata; class Mammalia; order Chiroptera; family Vespertilionidae; genus Myotis; species Myotis nattereri. The sequence continues at coordinate 131,924,604 of NC_138075.1, read as the reverse complement.
AACTACAATTCTCATCTTTGTGGCCCCTTTGCATTGGATTCCTGAAAATCAGAGCTGAATTAGTCAATTACATCATTGGCTCGTAGTTCTCCCACCTCTCCACCTGGTGAAGAATTCTAGCGCTCTCCTTTCTGAGTAATCTTGAGCAAGTCCTTTTCTTTCTGAGCCCTGATTTATTCATCTGTACGGTGGGGTAATCATTGTTATCTCATAGGTGTTTTTCTATAGTAATAGTTCATAGCAAACACTCAAACATTCTAATCACTGAATTTTAAATCACTCTTTTGATCCACACTTTATCTTAATTATTAATCACTAGAGGCCTGGTGCACAGATTTGTGCACCGGTGGGGTCCCTTGGTCTGGCCTGTGGGGTTGGGGCCGAAACCGGCTCCACAACATCTCCTGAGGGTTCCTGGATTGTGAGGGGGCAGTTCTCAGGTGACGCACCCGGAATGGGGCTCCCTCCTCTCTAGTCCAGGTGCATCACCCGAGAACCGCAGCTGTCAAGTCACTGCAGCTCAGCAGCTCCTGTGTCTGCCCCCTGGTGGTCATTGCGCATCATAGCTACTGGTCAGATGGTTGAACAGTCAGAGGTCACTTAGGCTTTTATATATATAGATGTTTGAAAGCAAGTATGACATTAATGAGACAATCAAAATAGAGTTCAAGTGTAATTTTTTCAAGGGAACCAAAATGGGTACATTGACATTGCTTTTTCCTTTTTTTTTTTTTTAATAATTTCTTCTTCTAAATGTAAAATTTACATACAGTAAAATTTATAAACCTTCAGTGTAAAATTCAATGAATTTTAACATACATATATTCTCATGCAACCCCTATATAGGACATTTCTATTACTCCATTACTCAAGAAGTTTCCCTTGGGCCTTTCTCAGTCAACCCCTCCTCCCTCACAAAACTTCTCTGAATTATTTCACTAGAGTCTTTTTATCTGTTTTAAAAACTCCATATAAATGGATTCTATATTGTGTACTATTTTGTGTCTGGCTTCTTTTGCTCAACAAATGTCTTGAGATTCATCCATGTTGTTGAGAATATAATTTACCATTTAGTGCTAAATATTTCCTGTGGTATGAAAAAGATGCCACACATTGTTTATTTTCCTGTTGATGGACATTTAACTTCTGGCTCTTATGAATAATGGCTGCTATGAACATTCTTCTACAAACATTTTTGTAGTCATATATTTCATCACTCCTAGAAAAAATACATATGAGTGGAATCACTCAATAAAATACCATATCACATTTTTACTAGCAAGGTACAAGTGCTCCTCACCAAGATGGAATGTCACCAGCCTTTTTAAAAACAACAAAAAACCCACACTTGTATTATTGAAATACATGTTATGTATTTCTAAAAATTTTTAAATAACTTTTAATTTTGGAATAATTTTAGGTATACAGAGCTATTTCAGATGTTACAGAGACTTCCCACATATCTCATACCCAGTTTTTCCTCTTATTAACATCATAGATTATTATGGTACATTTGCCATAATTAATTAATCAATATTGACACATTAAATAAACTAATTAAGTAAATAATAAACTAAATAAAGCCCAAACTTTATTCAGATTTTCTCATTTTTTCCCCTAAAGTCCATTTTCTTTTGCAGAATCCCGTTCAGGGAGCCACATTATATTTATTAGTCTCATTTCCTTAGGCTCCTCTTGGCTGTGTCATCTTCTCTGATTTTCCTTGTTGTTGATGACTGTCAGTTTTCAGAAATACTGGTATTTCATAGAATGTTCCTCAGTTGGGATTTGCCTGATGTTTTTCTCATGATTAACCTTGGCTTATGTGTCTGGGGAAGGTAGATCACAAGAGTAAAATGCCATTCTCATTACGTCATATGAAGAATACATAATGTCACCCTAACTGGTTGCTTAGTGGTTTGAGCATCAACCCTTGGACTAAGGGTTGCAGGTTCAATTTTGGTCAGATGCATGTACCTTGGTTGCAGGCTCAATCCCAGTAGAGATGCATGCAGGACGCAACCAATTGAGTGTCCCTCTCACATCTCACATCGATGTTTATCTCTGTCTCCCACTCCTTTCCACTCTCTCTGAAAACCAGTAGAAAAAATACCTTCCAGTGAAGATTAACAACAAAAAAAAGAATACATACTGTCAATATGACATCACTGTTGAGGTTAACCGTACCACCTGGCTTGAAGTAGTGTTTGCCTGGTTTTTGCACTGTAAGGTTACTCATCTAAAAAAAAATTCTTCTACACAGCTTATTCATCTATTATCTCATTTATTTGTTTATTTAATCACTAGAGGCTTGATGCATGAAATTCGTGCAAGGGGCTCGGTCACCACTGCCAAAACGGCTGCCAGCCTCTGCCTCAGCCCCCACCGCCACCATGGCTTTGCCCAGAAGGTTGTCCAGAAGGACGTCTGGTCTAATTAGCATATTACACTTTTATTATTATAGATATCAGTGTTCATAAAGAGATATTTACTGTATACTTTGGGTTATAATCTAATACTAATTTTTTTTTATTGCTAAATTTTTCGAACTTCAGCCATTAGGAACTCTCTCAGCTGGGTCTGTACCACCTCAATCACATCAAATATGCATTTGTTTTTAGTGTTTTCTTATGTTTTGACATTACAAAATGCTCAAGTTCATCTTGTACATTTCCTGCCTCAGTCCTGAAATCAGCCATTTCTCCAAGTAACTCTAGCATCTTTTACTGGAGAATGATATTTAGAAACCAAAATTTGCCTGCTAGCTGTGCTCATTTTTACTGGGGTATTCTTATTTTTAAAGCCCTCTTAGCTGACAGAGCAAGAGAATTTTTATGTGTGTACTAACCTATGCTTGTACACATATGTATGAATATTTCTTTATGTAACCATCTGTGTCTGTATTAAGCCAAATATAAGTTCATACAGATGTCTCTAACTCTAATCCATCACCATATGGACATTCTAGCCTATTTTCCTTGCTTATCTGTAACCTCCCACTGCAACAGTGAGAAGCCTGGATTCCAATATTTGTTATTCATTAATTATTTTTTCTTTTAAAAATGCTATTGATGTTATATTTAAAAGTTCATTACCAGATCTAAGGTCATGTAGATTTTCTCCCATGTTTTTTTTCTGCAGGTTTTATAGTTTGCCATTTTAAGCTTAGGTTTATAACATTGAGTTACTTATGGGTAAGGTGTAAGGACCGTGTCTAGATTATTTTTTCTTTCCCCATTGGGACATTTAATTGTTCTAATACTTTTGTTGAAAAGACTATTATTTCTCCATCAAATTGCCTTTGCTCCATTCTCAAAAGTTAGTGTTTATGTGAATCTATTTGTGGACTCTATTCTGTTGCATGTATCTATATGTCTCTCCTTTCACCAATAGAGCACCCTCTTGATTACTATCTATAATAATAAAAGGTTAATATGCTAATTAGGTTGGATGGATTCCGGGTGTCCTTCCTGATGAAGCTGGCCGGGGCTGGGGGGAAGCCAGCCCAGGTCCTGGGTGCCTGCAGATGGCCGGAGGAGGGAAGCCTGGGTCCCAGGTGCCAGAGGGAAGCCAGTGCCAGCAGCCAGGGGAAGGAAGGCATACTCTTGCACAGATTTTGATGCATTGAGCCTCTAGTAGATTTATAATCTTGAAATCAAGTATTGTGAATCTTCCAACTGCATTTTTCTTAAGTATTGGTTAGCTATTCTAAGTCCTTGACATTCCAAATATACTCTAGAATTAATTTGTTGATATCTATAAATTAGTCTGGAGAAATTTTGCTGGGGATAGAGCTGAATTTATAGATCAAGTTGAAAAAATATATGTTTCTTTACATTACTAAGACTTTTAATCCAAGAACAAAAGGTATCTATTTAGGTCTGCTTTGATTTCTTTCCTCATAGTCTTAGAATTTTCTGACTTTTGATCTTGTATATATATTATTAGATTCATATATAAATATTTCATTTTGGGAACTGTTATAAGTGGTATTGTGTTGGTTTTTAAAATCTATATATTTTTATTGATTTCAGAGAGGAAGGAAGAGGAAGAGAGAGATAGAAACACCAATGATGAGAGAGAATCATTGATCGGCTGTTTCCTGCAAGTCCCACACAGGAGATCATGCCAGGCATGTGCCCTGACAGAGAACTGAACTGTGACCTTCTGGTTCATAGGTCAACATTCAACCACTGAGGCATGCTTCCCAGGCTTCTGTTTTAAATTTCAAATTATAATTGTTCATTGCAGGTATACAGGAAAGCCACTGAATTTTATATATTAACCTTGGATCCTGAACACTTGTTAAAACTTAGTTCTAGGAAAAGTTTTGTTGTTGATTCTTTGGATTTTCTACCTAGATAATAATGTCATCTGTGAACAAAGATAGTTTTATTTCTTCCTTTCTAATCAGTGTATCTTTTATTGCTAGGTAGGACTTATAGTTATCTGATAATTCCAAAATTTGTGTCATATCTGAGTTTGACTCTGATGCTTGCCTTTTCTCCTTAGATTGTGTGTTTTCTTAACTGTTGACATGTTTTGCATTTTTGGTTGAAAGGTGGACATGTTGTATTAGGTTATTACAGGAATTGAGGTAAGAGGTCTCTAGTGTGTTTATCTAGTTAGAAGTTGGGCTTCATCTCATGTTTTCTGTAGCTCGATTACCAGATGTTTATATTCTCTAGTGTCATTTTTCCCTCCCTTCGTAACTCTGGGCATTCCTACTCCTAAGTAGAGGCATAACTCATTTTATTGCATCTTATTTTATTGCACTTCACAGATGTTGTGTTTTTATAAACCGAAGGCAAAACCTTCCACCAGCAAAAAGATTTTATCTTTCTTTATTGAGATACTCACTTTACTGTGGTAGTCTGGAACCTAACCCACAATATGTCTAAGGTATGCCTATACCCCTTTTCAGAGAGCATCTTTTTTATAGCTCTCAGCTATAATTCACCATTATTAAATGGAGCCTGTGGATGTGAGGGTAAGGTATGAAGGAGGAGGATTATTCCCTGATGTTCCATTTAAATCTGAATCTTCTAGTGAACCAATGTCTCTGGCTTGTGAATTCCACAGGTGTTTATTTTCATATAATGTATAGTTTGCTAGGGCTGATATAATAACGTACCACAGTCTGAGGGTCTTAAACAGTAGAACTTTATTTTCTTATGATTCTGACAGTTGGGAATCTGAGATCAAGGTGTCTACAGGGTTAATTTTTTTATGAGGCTTCTCTCCTTGACCTGTAGATGGCTGTCTTTTCTGTATCTTCCCTCTGTGTGCCTGTGTCTTAATCTCCTCTTACAGGCATTCCAGTCATGTTGAATTAGAAACCACCCTCACAAGGTCATTTGAACTTAATTACCACTTTAATGACCCTGTGTCCAAATGCTGCCACATCCTGAGGCATTGTGGGCTAGGACTTCAACATATGAATTCAGCCCATAACATATAGATTACTCCTGCTGATTCCTGGATAAGACAGGAGGGATAGAAAGGGATTGAAATGAGAGGAATGCCCTTCCCCATGACTCTTGAACAGGTTCTGGTAAATTCCTTCATCCTGGAGCATAGGCCTTTATTTGGGAGAAATCTCTGGACATATTTCATAAGGTTTCTTGTTCCCTTCACCCTACTGGAGCCATGAGAGAATCTTGCTCAGATCATTGCTGGTAGGATTCCTGAAGGAAAATCTCGGGAAATGTAGTTGTTTCTCTTAGACTATAGCTCCCAGGAGTTTCTCACATTCAAGCTACTGGAACTCCACCTTCAGCAGTTCATCCCGATGACCACTTAAGTCTTCCTATCGCTATTGGCTTCTGCTCCAGGTAAGAATTAGTATCCCAGTTATGCATGTATCACACCTTTTGAAACATCTTCTGACTCTGAATTCACCTGTCATTTTAGGATTTAAGGTATCGGTTTGCCCTGAAAACTCAGTTCTCTGATGGGTCGAAGAAAAGTCATTAACTTTCAGTTTGTCCAACTTTTTCTTGTAAGGATGGAAGTAATGAATTTCTAAAATCATTACATATTGGAGTTGAAGCCAGAAGTCCTGGTTATATTTTAAGTCATTCTATCTCCTGAGAATTAAAAATTAAATTAAAAATTACAACTGACCCGAAATAGAAGTTTCTTTTTTTTCCTTGTTATATGAGAAACTCTAAATGTTTCCTTTCTCTCTCCTTCCATTTTTTATACTTTGGTTTATTCAAACTGTGAGTTTAGATCTAGAATGTTATTAAATTATTGAAAAATAAATTTATTTGTCAAATTTTATTTTTAACATTATATTAAGTCATCCATGATTATTTGTATTTAACTCTATATTTTACAGATTATATTGTTCATCTTCAATTCTTTTATACTACGACGAACACTGTATTTATTTATTTATGTATAATATATTTTTATTGATTTTAGAGAGGAAAGGAAAGGGAGAGAAAGGTAGAAACATCAATGATGAGAAAGAATCATTGATTGGCTGCCTCCTGCACACCACATACTGAGGATAGAGCCCACAACCCAATATCCTTATTGCCTTCCCATATAATTACCAGCAGATTTGAACATGGAATTCTTGTATTTTGTCTCCCTTCAAACCTCTATATACTTTGAGGGTGGGTGGAAGGTGAATGAGGGTACAGGGGGATAAATGTGATGGATGGAGCTTTGACTTAGGGTGGTGAACACACAATACAGTGTACAGTTGATTTGTGTTTTAGAATTGTATAACTGAAACCTGTATAATTTTGTTAACCAGTGTAACCACAACAAATCCAATAAAAATAAAAAAAAAGTCTGTTGACTTTGCCCTGTGAACCTTACCATATACTGTTACAAAAATATTTATGGTCCCTTAAAATATTTTTCCTTGGTAAGTAGATTTTTTTCTGCCTGAATGGTTCTAATACTTTTAAACCTTGAAATTCAAAAATTTCATCAAAATATGTTTAGGTATTTGTCTCCTCTCATTAATTTTGTCTTTAATTCTTGATCTTTTAATTTTAATACTCAAAAAGTGTTTTTTCCAGTCAGAAAATCCTTTTCATTAAATATTTAAAATGCATGGAAAGAATAAAATCTTTATAAGCCTGCCCTATACTTGACACTCAGGCTTAGTAAATTATAACAGTTTGTCATATATGCCACAAAAAAATTTATAATAGGTCTGAGAGGAGAAAATGGCAGACAAATAGGCAGCAGTGTCATGCCCCTTCTCCTAGGGTCAGGCCACAAAAGCAACTAAGTTGGAGAAGATCCACCCTGAATTAACAAATTATACAGCTGAGGAGACAATTTTCAATAAGAAGGGCAGAGGACGCCTAGAGAACACCATTTACCAGCTATAACCCACGTGGAACAACCACCGTGCTTCAGCAGTGAGTGGCGCAGTACCTTCTGGCAGGATCCCAGACATCTGTAGGGAGCACATACCTCCAGAGTGAGTTCCTGCACAGGGCCTCCTCACCAGCCTGCTGGGACCAGGCATCCTAGGATCTGGCTCCAAGACACCGCAGTGGGTGCAAGCCAGGGGGAACCCTAAGCCACACCCCCCACCCCAGACCTCAGAATCATGTTGCTAACCTGGCCTGGAGCCACCCAGTGCCCGCTCCACCCCGAGCCCTGGGACATGCTGCCAGGGAAACCTGGAGCAACCCAGAGCACATGTCACTCTGGACCATAGGAGAGCAGGGATTGTGCTACCCAGAGCAACCGGTGGTCACTCCACCCCAGCCCCATAGATAACCTTGCTGGGGTGATCTGGGACAACCCATGCCTGCTTCACCCCAGTCTGGGAGGGGCGACCCAGAGCAATCCAGTGCATGCCTCACTCAGGGCCAGATGGGAGCTCTGACTGTGCGACTCAGAGCAACCCATGTCTGCTCCACGCTAGCCCTGAGGACAGTCCTGCTGGGGCCATCTGGAGCAACCCAATATGCACCTCACTCCAGGTGACAGGAGAGCACAGACTGAGTGACTCAGGGAAACCTGCCCAGCTCCACACTAAGGAGGGGTGAACTGGAGCAACCCAGTGTGAGTTTCACTCCCAGCTACAAGAAAGTGAGGCCTGTGTGACCCAAATAAACCCACACCCACTCCACCTGAGAGCCCAGGATCTTACTGCCAGAGAAACCTGGAGTAACCCAGTGCATGCCCCACTCAGGCCTCAGAGGAGCTCTGACTGTGGAATGCAGAGTAACCTGTACTAACTTACCCTGGCCCTTGAAACAGTTCTGCAGGGGCTATCTGGAGCAACCCAGCACACACCTCACTCTGGGACACAGGAGAGCACTGCCAGAGTTACCCAAAATAAGCTGGTGTACCCTGCCAGAGAGACCTAGAGTGCCACCCTGCCACGGGTGCTGGGGCCACACAGCAAATTGCATGCAAGAGGGCTCTGGGTCCTCACACATCAGAAGAACTGTGCATATGATCCCATCACCTCAAGCATCTGAAGCAGACAATGGAGGGAACAGATCTGTGGGAGAAGGGGATACAACTCAGAGCAGAGACAATAAAGGCATGAGACTCAAGGCAGACCCAGCATCTGAGCTAACAATTTCCAGACCATTGCCCTGATAGGGTTTTCAATCTCTCAAGCCCCAAGCAGGGTGCCCAGGGCCAGAAAAAGACAGCAAAAATGGGGAGACAAAGAAACAACTTCCCAAGTAAAGAAAAGGGGGACAAATGGCAAGAAAGGGAACAAATGAAATGGAGACATGTAATATGTCAGAAAACAAATTCAGAGTAAGGGTCATACAGTTCATAAACTGATGAATAAGAAAATCAATTTATGTAAGAATCAAGATGAAATAAAAATGATACAGCTACAATAAAAAACACAATGGAAGGCTTTAACAGTAGACTAGAAGAAGCAGAGGATGGAATTAGTGAGTTAGAAGATAGGGCAGAAAAACATACCCAATCTGAACAGCAATTGGAAAAAAAAAAATAGAAAGCCAGGGGAGAGCCTAAGCGAGCTTTGGGACAACATGAAATGAAGTACCATCCATATAATAGGGGTGACAGAAGGACAGGAAGAGGAATAAGGATTAGAAAACCTATTTGAAGAAATAATAACAGAAAAAAGTCACACAAGCACAGAGAGTCCCAAACAAGATGAACTTCAAAAGACTCACACCAAGACACTTTGTAATTACAATGGCAAATGTTAATGACAAAGAGAGAATCTTAAAGGTTACAAGAGAGAGACAGAGAGTTACCTACAAAGGATCTCCCATTAGATTATCAAATGATTTCTCAACATAAACACATCAGGCCAGAAGGGAATGGGATGAAGTACACAAAGTGATGCAAAGTAAGGGACTGAATTCAAGAATACTCTTTTCAGCAAAGCTATCATTCAAAATTGAAGGGGAAATCAGGAGCTTCACAGACAAAAAACAGCTAAGGGAGTTTATCACTATCAAGCCAGCAATGCAAGAAATGCTAAAGGGACTGTTGTAAAAAAAAAAAGAAATAGAAAGGGAAGAAGGAACACAGACATAACATATAAAAATGGCAACAGACAAGTACCTATCAATAATAACCTTACATGTAAATGGACTAAATGCTCCAATCAAAAGACATTGAATGGCTGAATGGATAAGAAAACATGACCCATATATATGCTGCCTACAAGAGACACACCTCAGAACAAGGGACTCACACAGATTGAAAGTGAAGGGATAGAAAAATATCTTTCAGGCAAATGGAAATGAAAAAAAAAAAAGCTGGGGTAGCAATACTTATATCAGACAAAATAGACCTCAAAGTGAAGGCCATAACAAGAGATAAGGAAGGTCACTTCATAATACTAAAGGGATCAATACAACAAGAGGAGATAACCCTGATAAACATATATGCACCCAATGCAGGAGCACCCACATACATAAGAAAACTCCTGGAAGATATCAGGGGAGAGATCAACAACAATACAATCATAGTAGGGGACTTTAATACACCACTAATATCACTGGATAAATCCGCTAGACAAAAACTCAGCAAAGAAACAGCAATCCTAAATGACTCACTAGATAAGATGGACTTAATTGACATCTTCAGAATTCTTCACCCCAAAGCCACAAAATATACGTTCTTCTCAAGTGCTCATGGGACATCTTCAAAAATAGACCACATATTGGGTCACAAACGAAGTCTCCCCAAATTAAAGAAGATTGAAATCATACCAAGCATCTTCTCAGATCACAAGGCCATAATATTAGGAATAAACTATAATAAAAACAACTCAAAATACTCAAACACTTGGAAGCTGAATAGCACGTTATTAAATATTGATTGGGTTACCAATGAGATCAAAGAAGAAATTAAAAACATCCTGGAAACTAATGACAATGCAAACACAACAATCCAAAACCTTTGGGACGCAATGAAAGCAGTCCGGAGAGGGCAGTTTATAGCTCTACAGGCCTATCTCAACAAACAAGAAAAAATGGTAGTAAATCATCTAAATCTACAGCTCAAAGAATTAGAGAGAGAGCAACAAGAAAAGCCCAGAGTGAGCAGAAGGAAGGAGATAATAAAGATTAGAGCAGAAATAAATGACATAGAGACCAAAAAAAAAAACAAACAAAAAAAAAACAATACAGAAAATCAATGAAACAAAGAGCTGGTTCTTTGAAAGGATAAACAAGATTGACAGACCTCTAGCCAGGCTCACCAAGAAGCAAAGAGAAAGGACCTAAATCAACAAAATCAGAAATGATAGAGGCGAAATAACAACAGACCCCACAGAAATACAAATGATTGTTAAAAAATACTATGGACAGCTCTACTCCAACAAACTAGACAACCTGGAGGAAATGGACATATACCTAGAAAATTACAACATTCCAAAACTTAATCAGGAAGAATCTAAAAATCTCAATAGGCCAATAACTATGGAAGAAATTGAAGCAGTCATCAAAAAGCTTCCAGCAAACAAAAGCCCAAGACCAGACGGCTTCACAGGGGAGTTTTACCAAACATTCAAGGAAGAACTAAAACCTATCCTCCTCAGACTACTACAAAAAATGCAAGAGGAAGGAACACTTCCAAGCTCATTCTATGAAGCCAGCATCACCCTAATACCAAAACCAGGTAAAGACAACAAAATGAAAGAGAATTACAGGCCAATATCCCTCATGAACATAGATGCCAAAATCCTCAACAAAATCTTTCCAAATCGGATCCAGCAGTAAATCAGAAAAATCATACACCACAACCAAGTAGGATTTATCCCAGGGATGCAAGGATGGTACAATATCCGCAAATCAATAAACGTGATACATCACATAAACAAATTGAAAGAAAAAAAAACACATAGTCATATCAATTGATGCAGAAAAAGCATTTGACAGAATTCAACAACCATTTTTGATAAAAACTCTCAGCAAGGTGGAGTAGAAGGATCATACCTCAACATAATAAAAGCCATATATGACAGGCCCACAGCCAACATCATACTCAATGGACAAAAACTAACACCATTTGCCCTAAGAACAGGAACAAGACAGGGATGTCCACTCTCACCATTCCTGTTCGACATAGTACTGGAAGTATTAGCCATTGCAATTAGACAAGAAGAAGAAATAAAAGGCATCCAAATTGGAAAAGAAGAAGTAAAACTGTCCTTATTTGTAGATGACATGATATTATACTTAAAAAACCCTAAAGACTCCATCAATAAACTATTAGACTTAATAAAAGAATTCGGCAATGTAGCAGGATACAAAATTAACGCCAAGAAATCTATGGCTTTTCTGTACACCAATAGTGAACGTGCAGAAAGAGAGACTAAAAAACCAATCCCATTTACCATCGCACCAAAAAAATTAAGCTACCTTGGAATAAACTTAACTAAAGAGGTAAAAGACCTCTACTCAGAAAACTACAGGACATTGAAAAAAGAGATAGAGGAAGACATAAAGAGATGGGAGAACATACCGTGTTCTTGGATTGGTAGAATCAACATCATTAAAATGTCCATACTGCCAAAAGCAATCTATAAATTCAACGCACTTCCCATTAAAATACCAATGGCATATTTCACAGACCTAGAACGAACTCTCCAAAAATTCATCTGGAATAAAAAACGACCCCGAATAGCTGCAGGGATCCTGAGAAAGAACAAAGTAGGTGGGATCTCAATACCAGATATCAAGCTGTATTACAAAGCCACTGTTCTCAAAACTTCCTGGTACTGGCACAAGAACAGAGATATAGATCAATGGAATAGAATAGGGAGCCCAGAAGTCAGCCCCAACCAATACGCTCAATTAATATTTGACAAAGGAGGCAAGAACATACAATGGAGTCAAGATAGTCTCTTCAATAAATGGTGTTGGGAAAATTGGGCAGATACATGCAAGAAAATGAAACTAGACCACCTACTTACACCATACACAAAAATAAACTCAAAATGGATAAAGGACTTAAATATACGATGAGAAACCATACAAATACTAGAAGAATCCAAAGGCAACAAAATCTCAGACATATGCCGAAACAATTTCTTCACTGATACAGCTCCTAGGGCAATGGAAACTAAAGAGAAAATAAACAAATGAACTACATCAAAATAAAAAGCTTCTGTACAGCAAAAGAAACCATCAACAAAACAACAAGAAAACCCCCTGCGTGGGAAAACATATTTGCCAATGTCATATCTGATAAGGGCCTAATCTCCAAAATTTATAGGGAACTCATACAACTTAACAAAAGGAAGATAAACAATCCAATCAAAAATGGGCAAAGGATCTAAATAGACACCTTTCAAAAGAGGACATTCAGACAGCCAAGAGACATATGAAAACATGCTCAAAGTCACTAATCATTTGAGAGATGCAAATCAAAACAACAATGAGATACCATCTCACACCTGTCAGGCTGGCTATCATCAACAAATCAACAAACGACAAGTACTGGAGAGGATGTGGAGAAAAAGAAACACTTGTGCACTGCTGGTGGGAATGCAGAGTGGTGCAGCCACTATGGTAGACAGTATGGAGTTTCCTCAAAAAACTAAAAATGGAACTCCCATTTGACCCTGTGATCCCACTTCTAGGAATATATCCCAAGAAACCAGAAACACCAATCAGAAAGGAAATATGCACCCCTATGTTCATAGCAGCACAATTCACCATAGCTAAGATCTAGAAACAGCCTAAGTGCCCATCAGTAGATGAATGGATTAGAAAACTGTGGTACATCTACACGATGGAATACTATGCTGCTGTAAAAAAGAAGGAACTCTTACCATTTGCAACAGCATCGATGGAACTGGAGAGCATTATGCTAAGTGAAATAAGCCAGTCAATGAAGGAAAAATACCACATGAGCTCACTCATTTCTGGATAATAAAGACCATTATAAACTTATGAACAAAAATAGATACAGAGGCAGAGCTGCCTCAAACAGACTGTCAAACTACAGCAGGAAGGCCAGAGAGGGTGGGAGGGCAGGAGGGGGGTGGGTAAGAGATCAACCAAAGGACTTGTATGCATGCATATAAGCATAACCAATGGACATAAGACACTGGGGATAGGGGAGGTCAGGGGATTGTCAAGGGCAGGAAAAAAGGAGACATATGTAATACTCTTTGTAATACTTTAAGCAATCAAAAATAAAAAAATAAAAATAAATAAAAAAGGAATATAAGGGAGAACCAAGATGGTGGCATAAGGTACAAACCTGTATGTGCTGCCCCCCACAACAACATTAAAACCACAACTATAAGACAAAACAGCTATCATCCAGAACCACGGGAAAGCTGACCGAGTGGAAGTTCTACTACTAGAAGTAAAGAAAAAAGCGCATTGAGACCGAGTAGGAGGTAGAGGTGCCAAGAACAAAGGTATGTAGGCGCGCATGAGCTGCTGCACCTGGGTGCACGGTTTTTTTTTCAATTGGAAGGGGATACAAGCTCTCGAATTCACTGAACTCATTTATGGCGAGACTCTGGGGTCCCAGCCTCCTATGGGGGGAAATGGGACTGTCTTGCAGAGGGTTGGAATGCGAGGGTGACTTTCTCACAGAGCTGCTTGCAGGGGTTATTATTGCTGTGGGGGTGCACGGCACTCAGGGAGTTGCGACGCGGAGTTGGAGTCGAGGAGTCGCTGACAACACCATTGCTGTTTGCTCTGCCCTAGGGACTCTCTGAGACCCCACCCCACTCAATTTACATCCCCTCCCAAGTTGTGCTTGGTGGCACAAAGGAGGCACCTGCGTTTTTGCAGCCTAACAAACTGCAGCTGAATCAGAGAGCTCCAAAACTTCTAAACTCCAAACAAAGAGGAGAAATCTGTTTATATCATTGTAGCTCCTCCTGGGTGGACCCACACAGTGGTTGACTTGGAGATCCAGGAGCCAGGGTACCCCTGGTCAGATACCAGAATTCAACTCCTCACATCCATAAGGGACACACTCAAGAAGCAGACTCAGTGAGCACCAAAGCCCCACTGAAGCAAGTCCTACCCCATAAGGGTGTCTCCAGCACAGCAGTTCTTCCACTGTAGACACAGCGGGTCCTCACAGTCAGCAAAAAATGTGGAGACAAAGAAACATGTCACAAATGAAAGAAATGGAGGAAGGAAAACTAATGGAGGACATAGAGTTCAAAACCACAGTTATAAGGCTACTCAAGAATCTTCTATGTACCTCCGAGAAACTTAGTGAGACCTCCAAGAAACTTAGTGAGACCTTCAAGGATCTTAATGAGAAGGCCAAAAAAATGGAAAAGGACCAGTCAGAAATTAAACATACACTGACTGAAATTAAAAATAATGTATAGAGATCCAACAGCAAACTAGAGGATCCCAAGAATCAAGTCAAAGATTTGAAATATGAAGAAGCAAAAAACACCCATCTGGAAAAGCAAAATGAAAAAAAGAATCCAAAAATATGAAGATAGTGTAAGGAGCCTCTGGGACAACTTCAAACGTACTAACATCCGAATTATCGGGGTGCCAGAAGAAGAGAGAGAGCAAGATACTGAAAGCCTATAGGAAGAAATCATGACAGAAAATTTCCCCTATCTGATGAAAGAAATAGACTTACAAGTCCAGGAAGTGAAGAGAACCCCAAATGAGAGGAATCCAAAGAGGATCACACCAAGACACATCATAATTAAAATGCCAAGGGCAAAAGACAAAGAGAGAATCTTAAAAGCAGCAAGAGAAAAACAGTTAGTTACCTACAAGGGAGTACCCATAAGACTGTCAGCTGATTTCTCAACAGAAACCATGCAGGCCAGAGGGGAGTGGCAAGAAATATTCAAAGTGATGAATAGCAAGAACCTACAACCAAGATTACTCTACCCAGAAAAGCTATCATGTAGAATTGAAGGTCAGATAAAAAGCTTCAGAGACAAGAAAAAGCTAAAGGAGTTCATCACCACCAAATGGGATTATATGAAATGCTGAAGGATATTCTTTAAGGGATAAATACCTCATGATCTCACTCATTTGTGGAATATAATGAACAACATAAACTGATGAACAAGGACTGATCCAGAGACAGAGAGACATTGATTGGACTGTCGGGCCTTGGAGGGAATGTAGGGGAAGGTGGGGGTATGGGGAGAGATCAACCAAAGGACTTATAGGCAAGCATATAGGCCTAACCGATGGACATGGACAATGGGGGGGGGGGGTAGGGGATAACATGGGGATAAGGACAAATATGTAATATCTTAATCAATAAAAAACATATTTTTTAAAAAAGGAAGATAAGCAATACAATAAAAAAATGGGCAAAGGGCCTAAATAGACACTTTTTGAAAGAGGACATTCAGAAAACCAAGAGACATATGAGAACATGCTCAAAGTCACTAATCATCTGAGAAATGCAAATCAAAACGACAATGGGATATCATCTCACACCTGTCAGAATGGCTATAATCAACAAATTGACAAACCAGTGCTGGTGAGGATGTGGAGAAAAGGGAACCCTCATGCAGTGCTGGTGAGAATGCAGACTGGTGCAGACACTGTGGAAAACAGTATGGAGTTTCCACAAAAAATTTTAAAAACATGGAACTCCCATTTGACCTAGTAATCTCAGTACTAGAAATATATCCCAAGAAACCAGAAACACCAATCAATAAGGACATATGCACCCCTATGTTCATAGCAGCACAATTTACAATAGCTAATATTTGGAAATAGCCTAAGTGCCCATCAGCAGATGAGTGGATTAGAAAACAGTGGCACATCTACACAATGGAACACTACACTGCTGTAAAAATAAAGAACTCTTACCATTTGCACGCATGGATGGATCTAGAGAGTATTATGCTAAGTGAAATAAGACAGTCGGAGAAAGATAAATATTACATGATCTCACTCATTTGTGGAATATAATGAACAACATCATAAACTGATGAACAAAAAATAGATCCAGAGACAGAGAAGCATCGAACAGACCATCAAACTTCAGTGGGAAGACAAGGGAAGGGGTTGAGATGGGGGTAATAGAGCAACTAAAGGACTTGTATGCATGCATATAAGCATAACCAATGATCACAGACACTAGGGGGTGATGGCATGTGCTGGAAGGTGGGGGTATCTGGGGAGAGGTCAATGTGGGAAAAAGGAGACATATGTAATACTATATGTAATACTTTAAACAATAAAAAATTTAAAATACATAAATAAACTTATAATAAACTAAATTTTTACATCTATCGTTAAACTTTCTTAAGCATTCTTCCACTATCCCATTTCACTTTCCAACCTAAATGTAAACACTATTCTCATTTTTGTGTTTATTATTCTTTTTCATTTCTCTGTACTGTGTATACAAGAGTTCAAAAATGTTATTATTTGCACCCTTTAATTTTAAATACTATGGAATCATATAGCATCTGTATTTCTAAATCATACTTTTTCCAGTCACATTATATTTTTGAGACTTTTCTATGAATGTAGCTGCAGCTCTTTTATTCATGTTAATGTGCTGCTGTATTCCATTATGATATATAATGACAATTCATTTATCCTTTTTTATGGTAACGGGCATTTAGGTAGTTTCCAGTTGCTCACAAAGATGAATAATGCTGCAATGAATATTCATTCACAAGTCTCTGGTGCGCAGGTCTAAGAGGTTCTCTAGGTTTTGTATCAAGGAGTAGAGTTCCTTATAACAGGCACAGTGGCTTCAATAGTAATATCATTAAGGAGCTCATACTTACCTAGTTCTCAAATGTGCTAGACACTATTCTAAAGACTTATATAAACTCATTTAACCTCTCAGAAGGCACTGTAAAGTATGTGCCTTTTACTATATGCTTTAGAATGAGAAGACTGAAATTTCTACTGTTGTTGTTTTTTTTTAATCTTAGAGATATATTTTTCTTACATTGTTGAAAATGCTACAACTTTAAATAATCTTTCAGATTTATTTGGCATTTTGGTATTTTTCAGTTGTATATCTTTTTAGAATATTTAAAACATTGAGTGGTCAGGAGTGATTTGCCCTGTTGTACCAATTGTTATGTATTTAAACTTTTGGCTGTAGTTTTCTTTTAGGTGTATCTCTTTAGGACAGCAGATAACTTTTTTGCTTTTATTTTTTAATCCTCACCTGAGGATATGTTTTTATTGATTTGAGTACCCTTTTCCAAGTACTCACAATTAGGAGACCACTCAGAGAGGAGCTGTGGGTTTATTGTTGTGTTGTGCTATAGTTCAGATATCCAGCAACTTGCTGAGCTAAGGGGAGTGTGAGAACAGGGATCAGAGGAGTTTTGCAACCAAGGACTCCCTTTCTCTGCTCAAGGTTTTCTTTTTCTATATTTGATGTGGTAGCTGAGAGGCTTCACCCAACCCACTTGCCTGTTTTAGGGTTACTGTAACTTTCTTTTTTTATTATTATTAAACATATTTTTATTGATTTCAGAGAGGAAGGGAGAGAGAGAGAGAGAGAGAGAGAGAGAGAGAGAGAGAGAGAGAGAGAGAAACATCAATGATGAGAGAATCATTGATCAGCTGCCTCCTGAATGCCTGCTACTGGGGATGTGCCCTTGATTGGAATCAAACCCGGGACCCTTCAGTCTGCAGGCTGATGCTCTATCCACTGAGCCAAACCAGCTAGGCCTGGCCACTGTAACTTACTAGTAGGAGCCTCAACTACAAACAAAAATTGAATAAGTATCATTTGGGTTTCCTCTTAGGTATGTTCACTGGTGTCGGTTGCGTTTTCCAGGCCTGGTGAGACAAAGAGGAACTTCCTAATTGATCCATGGCCCACACCCACCTGCAATCTTTGTCTAACTTAAGGGGTGTTCGTGAAGTTTCACCATAGGGCCTCTCAAGCAAGTTGTTGCTCCTCAGGCAGATAGTAGATCAGGATAGTCCTAATCTTTGATCCAATTCCATTTGCAGACATTTCTCAAAAGTTCCTGGTGTGAATCTGGAGTATCTAGTATTTAGAAAAGAATATAGTCTCATTGTCCTCTTCTTAAAAATTCTATTTTTTTTCTTTTTTTATTCAAATTATTAAAAATAGTAGTACATGTGTCTCCTTTTTTAAAAATAGGAATTTAGAAAAGGGACTAAAAGAAAAGTTAGACACATTCAGTCAAATTTGTTCTTTTACCCAGAATCCTAGTAAATAGCAAATTACAAGTTTCCATTAGGTCACAGTAAAAAGTTGACTAGAACTTTTGTAATTTTCCGATGTCCTCAACTTTTCATTTACTAGTTACATCTGTGCGATAAGAGCAGATTTTGAGTTTTGGCAAAGCCCTTGCAAAAACTGTTCATGTAAACCCTGTGAATTCAGCAGTAGACACTATTAGGAGGGTTTATTCCTGGCAGAGATGGGGCTGCAGTCTTCGTGAAAGTGCAGGAGGGAGAAACTAACTTAAATTGTCTATAAACTGGCTTCATTGGAAAGGTTGTGCTGAGATGAGCAATTCTGTTTAGAATGGTTGCTATCATCTTTCTACTAAGATAATCTCCCCATAGCAACATGAAAAAGCAGATGTGGCATTTGAAGGGACATTCGCCTTTGCAAACTCTAAATGCTTTTCATCTCCGATATTATTCCCAATAAACCTCCAAATCACAGAAATAATCACCCTGAAATTGTATAATGTGAAGACCTGGAGAAAGGTGAGCACCTGACTTTCACCAAAGAGGAGCCCCCAAAGCAAAGCATTATATAAATTGGAATTTCTCCTTCCTCTGTTGTCTTTTCCATATAGTTTCTTATCTCTTTGCTAAATTGCAAAGATATTTATGCTTAAACAACTGTTGTCTCCCTCTCAGCGCATCCTCTCCTCCTGGCAGGGAAGTCATCATGCAGAATTGGTGGCACTTTCCATGGCAACAGACTGTGATGTCAGAAATGCGGTGCCAAGCAATTAGATTTTGGAGGTGCCACAGTTGGGAATCTGAAGCTCCAAGGATGATGAGACAGAGCAGTTGTAAAAGATAAAGAATCTCAGTAAAGATGGAGTGTCTAACCAGTGCTCTCAGAGGTCTGTTGCTGAAAAAGGGTGACAGGAAATGAAGCCAGGTGAGGGGAAAGGCATGCGGTGTTTAAGACAAGATTTCAGGAGAAGTGTGTTGATAAAGACAATTTGCAAAAGCCCACATCCAGATGGCTGGCACTCTGCCATGTTCCGTGGCTCTGATGCTTCACAGGTGTTTTCTAAGCCATAGAAGCAGAAGCTCCAGAGACCCACTGTACCTCGAGGAGCAAGACAAGGGAGTCAGTCAGGACAGAAAGAGCAAACTCTGCTGTCCTGTCTCATAACGCAGGAGTGAGGCAACTTTCACAGTTTTGCTGCATTCAAGGAAAGAGCACCTTGACATCAAGACCTTTTGGGACCTGAACACTGAGGATGCTATAGGGAGGAGGACACTCTAAGAAGGTATCAAGTTTTCAGTGAAAACTTCCAATAGGAGAAAATGGCTGGGGGCCCCCTAATGTTACTGAAAGGAATAATCTGGGAATATTTTGAAATAGACTCTTAAAATCTTTGCCTGTGTTTTGCAGGTCCGATATTGAGTATGGAAAGGATGAGAGCAATACCTGTGAAAACTCATAGATGAAGTTTTAAAATACAGATTTCAGTAATACAGTATGGATAAATTTGGACTGCATATGGCTTCTTATGTAAAGAAAAATTTCTTCTCCTTTTAGTAACACATTGTCTGCTGCCTGTGCTTAGCACCTTCTGCCATATGCTCCTTAAAACAAGCTGCTGCAATTCAAGAACTAGCCCTAGTAATTAAGATCAAATGAGCCAGATGAAGAAAATGAGCTGGGTGAGCCACATGCCCATGGAGCTTAGCCTTTTTATATTTAAAAACTGAAAAGAAAACTATTTGCCAATGAATGACTTAGAGGATTTATAGGCAATCTACACTCAGGATTATTGTTAACATGTATGCATATATTTTGAATTGTTCTCGGCTTGATTGATTAGCTCCATGGAAATATTTGCTGTTAGATCCTGGGACATCCCTGTGGAATAAAAAATAACGATACTCAACTTTCAACCAAATAGAATTTATTTTATGAAAAATATAGTAGAACATGGAAGATACTCTACAATAGTTTGAGATGAAGTTTTTAAAATACTTGGAGATAGAGCCCCTCATCCTTATATCACAAACAGAGAAGGTGAAGCCCCGAGAGAGTAAATAACTTTCCTCTGGTCACTGACCTGGCTAGAGACAGAGCTCATATTAGAATGTGGGATTTCGGACTCACCTACTAGTTTAGCAGTTCTCAAACTGGAGCATGTATCAGAAATACCTAGAACATTTGTTAAAATACAGATTTCAGGGTACAACCCCCAGTTTCTCTGAGTTGGGGCCCCAAATTCTACTTTCCCAAACAAGTTACCATGTGAGGTTGATCCATGGGCCCTACTCCCCAGTGTAAGGAACACACTGTGGTACCACCAATATCAGAATCACCTGGGAGAAGGGTTGCTTATCCTATACAGTGGGGCCTTGACTTACGAGTTTAATTCATTCCATGATGGAGCTCGTAACTCAAATTACTCGTATGTCAAATCATAAAGTGAACGAGTGAGACACGTGATGCTGGGCTAATGTTGTGGCGTTCACTGTGACATTCTCTGCGCCAACTAGTGGCTCATAACCTGAATTTTAGCTCGCAACTCAAAGCAAAAAATTGGCTGAGAGACGGCTTGTATCTCGAAAAACCATTAGTTAGGACACTCGTAAGTCAAGGCCCCACTGTATAGTAAAGAGGTAATTTGCAAATTGACCATCACACCCTCACACAAGATGGTCACCCCCATGTGGTCACAAGATGGCCGCCACAAGACGGCCTGCAGGGGAAGGCAGTTAGAGGTGACCGGGCTGGCAGGAGAGGACAGTTGTGGGCAACCAGGCCTGCAGGGGAGGACAGTTGGGGGTGACCTGGCCTGCAGGGGAGGGCAGTTAGGGGCAATTGGGCCAGCAGGGGAGCAGTTAGGTGTCGATCAGGCTGGCAGGGGAGAGGTTAGGGGAGATCAGACTTGCAGGCAGAAGCGATTAGAGGCAATCAGGCAGGTAGGCAGATGAGCGGTTGGGAGCCAGCAGTCCCGGATTAGGAGAGGGATTTCCAACTTCCAGTTTATGCCCAGTCCCTGTGGGACTGCTGGCTCCTAACTATTCACCTGCCTACCTGCCTGATTGCCCCTAACCGCTTCTACCTGCCAGCCTGATCTCCCCTAACCGCTCCCCTGCCAGCCTGATCGACACCTAACTGCTCCCCTGCCGGCCTAATTGCCCCTAACTGCCCTTCCCTGCAGGCCAGGTCACCCCCCAACTGCCCTCCCTTACAGGCCTGGTTGCCCACAACTGCCCTCTCCTGCCAGCCCAGTCACCCCTAACTGTCCTCCCCTACAGGCCTGGTACCCCCAACTGCCCTCCTTCCCTTGAAGGCCCAGTAGCCCCCAACTGCCCTCTCCTGCAGGCCTGGTCTCCCCCAACTGCCCTCCCTTGCTGGCTTGGTCACCCCTAACTTCCCTCTCCTGCAGGCCTGATTTCCCCCAACTGCCCTCCCCTGCAGACCTGGTCTCCCCCAGATGCTTTTTCC
Source organism: Myotis nattereri (assembly GCF_964212035.1). Taxonomy (NCBI): domain Eukaryota; kingdom Metazoa; phylum Chordata; class Mammalia; order Chiroptera; family Vespertilionidae; genus Myotis; species Myotis nattereri. Next base: position 131,902,530 of record NC_138075.1, on the reverse strand, counting down.
TGCAGGCCTGGTTGCCCCCAACTGCCCTCTCCTGTCAGCCCAATTGCCCACAACTTCCGTCCCCTGCTGGCCATCTTGTGGTGGCCATATTGTGATGATGTGAGGGCATCACGCGTGGGCACGAGGACTACCTAGGCTTTATTAGTATAGGTAGAGTATTTGGCACATCTAAAAGTTACCGAATCTGAATCTCTGGAAATATGATGCTGGTGTCTCCATTGTACACAATTACTCTGGTTATTTTTATACACATTAAAGTTTTGTAACCACACTACCTGACCACATTGCTTTTCTTCTGAAAGTCAAAGACTGAACTTCTCAATGAGAGGTTAAAATTCACAGTTGTCTGACTTCTACTTCATCCTCTCAAATCTCCAAGCACATGGCCAAAAATGGGAAGAAGAATTAAAAACCTGCATCCATGATGGGGAAATGGGAAAAGTGTCATTTCAATGTCAAAAATTTCTAGGATTCTTTGTGGGATAGTATGAAAATTGGACTCATTTGGCAAGATGTTAAAAAGATCTCTCAGCATCTAGAGAAAGCAGTACAGTGTTAGGGCGAGTAAAGAGAAAAGTCATAGCAGAGGCCCATTAATACCTACTGACCTGGGGAACAAACTGATACCAGAGAGTATAAGGTGTGAAATCCCATCCACCACTTTGAGTAAGTTGCATTCTACTGCACCTGTGTGGAGAATCCTGGTTTCTATGGTGATGGCCTACAGAAAGTCAATTGTGCATCAGGACATCATGACACTGGGAGACAAAGCACCACATGAGTGAAGATGGAGAAGTGACTCCATGGGGGTCTAGGGAAAAATTGAGCACCTAACAGTTTTGCTTTGTAATAATAATGGAAGGGAAACTGTTCAGAGACATGATTCCTCTGCTTGGGTCTTAACCATAAGTACACAGGTTGAGTGATAATTGAACTGAAAATACATTAATCAACCTGGAAGTTTAAGCCTTGAAATTAGATTATAACTGCAAGTTGGGTGTACTGTGAGGGGATTCAGGCAGTGCACCATTGTCTGCCAGCTTCACTGAGAAACCCAAGGATACTATGCTAACTCAGCTGTCAACTATGCATGCTACAAATTGAGAGATATTCTAAAGCATACAAGGGTTCATAATGAAACACCTATGCAACCTTCCAGAAAATATGATATATTATAGACAACCACATGATGAGTATGACAAAGAAAAATTACTCCAATAACAAATGGTCAATTTACAGAAGAAATAAAAGTAAACATATGAAAAGTTCCCTAGCTTCACTAAGAAAATAAAAATGAAAACAATTAAGTGACTACATTTAAGTGTCTACTGATATACATTTTGGCTGCTTCCAAATCTTGGCTATTATACCAACATTGCATTTCCAGAATAAATCCCACTTGATCATGATGAATGATCTTTTTAATGTATTGCTGGATTTAGTTTTGTAACATTTCTTTGAGTATTTTAGCATCTATGTTCATCAGGGATATTGGCCTATAATGTTCTTTCTTTGTAGTGTCTTTATCTGGTTTTGGAATTAGGATAATGCTGGCCTTGTAAAATGAGTCTTGGGAGTCTTCCCTCCTCTTGAAGTTTTTGGAACTGTTTGACAAGGATATGTGTTAATTCTTCTTTGACTATTTCATAAAATTCACCTGTAAAGTCATCAGGCTTTTGTTTGTTGGGAGGTTTTTTTAATTGTTTTTTTTTTTTATTACGACTTCAATTTCACTAATTATAATCTGTCTATTCAGATTTTCTGATTCTTCCAGATTTAGTGTTAGAAGATTGTATGTTTCTAGGAATTTGTCCATTTCACCCAGGTTGCCCAATTTGTTGGCGTATAGTTTTTCATAATATTTTCTTATAATTGTTTGTATTTGGCACCAATTGTTACTTCTCCTCTTTCATTTATGATTTTATTTACTTGCATCTCCTTTCTTTTTTTTTTTCTTGATAAGTCCGCTAAAGGTTTGTCAATCTTATTTATCTTTTCAAAGAACCAGCACTTGGTTTTATTGATCTTTAGTATTTTTTTAAGACTTTTGTATATTTCTACTTTGATCTTTATTATTTCCTTCCTTTTGCTCACTGGGGGCTTTGTTTGCTGTTCCTTATCAAATTCCTTTAAGTGTAAAGTTAGATTGTTTATTCAAGTTGTTTTGTTGTTGTTCTTGAGATAGGCCTGTAATGCTATGAATTTCCCTCTTAGGACTGCTTTCCTTGTGTCCCAAGATTTTGGGTTATTTAATTCTCATTTTCATTTGTTTCAAGGTATCTTTTGATTTTTTTTTTCTTGATCTCATTGTTAACACATTCATTATTTAGACACTGTCTTTGTGTGTTTGCAGTTTTGTTTTTGTGATTGATTTCAGTTTTCATAGCATTATGGTCAGAGAAGATACTTGATAAGATTTTAGTCTTCTTAAATTTATTGAGAATTGTTTTGTGTTCTAACATTTGATCAATCCTAGAACACATTTCATGGGCACTTGAAAAGCATGTATTTTCTGTTGCTTTGAAGATATCAATTAAATCTCTTTGATATAATGTGTCATTTAAGGCTGCTGTCTCCTTGTTGATTTTCTGTCTGGAAGATCTATCCATTGATGTCAATGGAGTGTTAAATTCCCCTACTATGAATGTATTACTGTCAATATCTCTCTTTATACCCATCAAGATTTGGTTTGCATATTTAGGTGCTACAATGTTGGGTGCATAAATGTATATAATGGTTTATCCTTTTGATGGATTGCTTCCTTTATTATTATGTAGTATCCTTATTTGTCTTGGATTTAAAGTGTATTTTATCAGATATAAGTATTGCTACCACAGCATTTCCCCCCATTTACTTGAAATATTATTTTCCATCTCTTTACTTTTAGACTATGTGTATCTTTCATTTTTAGGTGGTCTCTTGCAGACAGCATATACATGGATTTTGTTTCTTATCCATTTAGCTACCTCATGTCCTTTTTAAAAAATTTTTTCTTGATTTTTTAGATAGAGAGGAAGGGAAAGGAAGAGCATGAGAGAAAACACATCAATCTGAGAGAGAAATATTGATCAGTTGCCCTCAGTATGCATCCTGACCAGGGATCAAACCCACAACCTGGTTTATGTGCCCTGACCAGGAATTGAACTGGTGACCTTTTGGTCAAACAAATGAGCCACACTGGCCAGGGCCAGCTACTTTACGTCTTTTGATTAGAGCATTTAAGCCATTCACATTTAAAGTGATTATTGATAGGCATGTTCCTATCAATGGTTAGGAACTAAAAAATAATTATTTTTTAAATTATGTTCCTCTGTTTCTTCTTCTTTTCCTTCAAGCAAGCCTTTTATATTTCTTATAATACTGGTTTGGTGGCATCAAACTCCTTTATCGTTTTCCTGTCTGAAAAGCTCTTTATTTCTCCTTCAATTTTAAATGATAGCCTTACTGGGTAAAGTAGTCTTGGTTGTAGGTCCCTGCTTTTCACTACTTTGAATATTTCATGCCAATCCTTTCTGATCTGAAATGTTTCTGTTGAGAAATCAGCTGACAGTCTTATGGGAGCACCCTTTCTTTTTGGCTTTTAAGATTCTCCCTCAGCCTTTAACTTTTGGCGTTTTAATTATGATGTATTTTGTACATCTTGTTTGGGACTCTCCGCACTTCCTGGACTTGTATGTCTTTTTCTTTCACCAGGTTCGATGAGTTTTCAGTCATTACTTCTTCAAATAGGTTCTAATCCCTTGCTCTCTCTCTTCTCCTTGTGATAACCCCATAACACAAATATTGTTGTACTTCATGTTGTCCCAAAGTTCCCTTAAACTATCCTTTCTTTTTTCTGCTCTGATTTGGTGTTTTTTTCTACCTTGTCTTTCAAATCACTGATTTGATCTTCTGCTTCATCCAGGCAGTGTATTCTTTATATCAGATATGGCATTCTTTATTTTTGACTGGTCTTTTTTATGGTTTCTATCTCATTTTTCATGCTGTTCAACATTGTTATAATCATTACTCTGAACTCAATATCTGATAAATTGCTTACCTCCATGTATTTAGCTCTTCTTCTGGAGAATTCTCTTTTTCTCTCACTTAGGGCATGTTCCTCTGTCTTTCCATTGTGGCTGCCTCATTGTGTTGGTTTCTGTGTATTAGGTAGATCTGCTATGACTCACAGTCTTCGCAGAGTGGACTTATGTAGCAGGTGACCTGGGGGACCCAGTGGCAAAGTTTCCCAGATCACCTAAGCTGGGCGCTCTAAAAATGTCCATGGTGTGCACGATGTGGGCCGTCCTGTTGTAATCAAGTCTTAATTGCCACCAGCCCATTCATGAGTGGGATCAACCCTCAGGGAGGCTGACAGTGAAGTTCATCCCCCTTCCCCCTCCCCTCCTGCCCCCCACAACACAGCATTCAGGTTGCTGTGCAGGTGCTGATCATGTGAAGTGGAATTCTTCTTGGCAGTGTTTGGTGTCTGCAGAGATCTCCCTGAGGATATGCTTCTGGTGAAGCTCACTGGATCCTGCTATGTTGTCTGAAACTGGACACTGGGTGTATTGTTTCTCGGCCTCTTTTGAGGGACTCTGTTGCAGGCCAATGTCAGACACTGTGACAGGCCCTGGGCAGCCCTTTTGGAGCTATCAGTGATCCATAGCTTGTGGCTCCCTCTGCTGGGCCTGGGTGCATGTGGAAAGTATTAAGCTGTGCACTAAGGAGTGCTTTTATGAGCACTGGGCCCAGGGGTAGCTTAGCAAATGTCTCAAAGGACCCAGAGATCTGCCTTTGCCTTCAGGCTATCTATTTGGCTCAGTCTCTTAGCCTCAGGCTGTGCTCCTCAGCAGGGCATAAGTTTCACAGGTTTGGGAAAGATGGATTCCAACTGGTGGAGCTCTTGCTTACCCGAGGCTGATGCTGCATGGAGGGGAATGCTCTGCCTGAGAAAGATGGCTTCCGCAGTATGGGGGGATGACTTAGCGCAAGGATCTTGGTGGCTGACCTCGCAGCTCTCTCCCCAGAGCCATCACCCCCAAAATCTCTTCACTCACTCTAATTCACTCTGCCCTCCTTCTGCTAGAACCAAGGGTGAGTGGCTATGAACAAAATTTGGGGGGTTGATCCTTTAAGAGGGTGCCTGTGTTTCTAGCTGTCTCTTCCTGGTGGTCAGAAACCCTGCTGCTTTTCACAGACAGATATTATGTGGGCACCTTTCCTGTTCTGGTGCTCTGGGCTGGGGAGCCCAGCTTGCAGTGTAGACTCAACAATTCTCAGGGTAGAACACCCTGCAGCTGATATCCCTCCGGAACTTCAGCTGCTGCCTATGACTGCCCAGCCTGCCCTGTAGTGCCTCCACATCTCCTACCAGTCTTGATGTGGCCTCCTCTTTAAGTCCTTGGTTATAAGGCTTCTCTCCAGCTAGTCTCCAGTTGTTATTCTGGATGATTTCTGTAATTCCAGTTTGGTCCTGGGAGGAGGTGATTGCAATTTCCACCTAATCTGCCACCATCTTGGATCTCCTCTTGTTTTTTTAGGCATCTCTACTCATTTGGAGGCATTTTAGTTAATTTTCAATATAATTTTAGAAGGCAATTTTACAGTATGTATCAAAAGTCACAAAAATATATCTTTGAACTTATTTCATCTACCCTAATAAAAGAGAAACGTGCAAATTAACCATCAATCCATTACTCCGCCACTCTGCTACACCCACCAGCCAATCAGAGTGACTATGCAAATTAACCCAACAAAGATGGTGGTTAATTTGCATACACAGGCACAGAGCGAAGACTGAAGAAGACTGAAGATGGCAGCGGCCATGGAGCTGGAGCGAGCAGGAGGCTTGGGTTGCTCCCAGCGATGGAGGAAGCCAAGCCTCCCACTGGCCCTGGCTTCCGCTCAAGGAGTGGCTGGGGGCCTGGGTCGCTGGGGGCAACCCAGGCTTCCAGCCTGCCCTGGCCTCCGCTTGAGGAACTGGAAAAAAAAAGGAGGGGCTGGGAGCAGCTGGAGCGGAGAAGCCAAGCCTCACTGGTGCGGCTGGACCAAAGGCCTGGGTCCCGGGTGCCGGAGGAAAACCGGTGCCGGCAGCCAGGGGAAGGAAGGCCTATTGCGCGAATCTTCGTGCAATGGCCCACTAGTTTATAATAATTCTAAATTATCAATAATTAAATATAAAAATATTTACATGTAAGAATGTATTCATGACATTATTTTATTAGTGAATAGTTCAGAACACCTTACATATCCAATATTGATATGGCTAAATAAATTTTTATGTATACCTAAAATGCACTACTATAGTGATAGTAGTACTGAAACATATTTAAAGATATAAAATATGGTCACTATTGTTAAAATATAGTTTAGTTTACCAAATTGTATAATAAGTTTACATAGAAATTTAATATATATGAAAGAGAAGAGCTAGAACCATGTGTACCAACGTGTTTTACCTTTTCCATACTTAGTTCAGTAAAAATATTGTCTCGTTTAAAAATGTTGTTGGCACTAGTCCATATGTGGTTATGAAAGGAATTCCAGGAACAAAACAGGCAGATTTAGGGAGTCTTAGGAATAAAGAGGGTCCATGGGGGAGGAATGCATAGGTGAGGACTTGGAGCCGTCAGAAGGCACACATTCACAGAGAATAGAAAAGTGCCACAGGATAAGGGGGGAGGAAGGCATACAATTCACAGGGGATAAGGAAGAGTCACAGAGTATGGGGAAGAAGGAAACATATTTTCACAGAAGATAGAGAGATGTTGACAAGCGCTGGAAAGAGGGAAACATATGTTCACAGGAGATAGAGGAAAGTTGCAAGATAAGGGAGAGACACAAAAGGGGGCACCACGTGGGTTTTGGGCCTTGAAGCTGATATTCTGCAAGAGAGTGACCAGTTAGAAAAGCACAGGGTCATAAAGTGGGGAAGGGGTCCAATGAGAAGGGAGCATGAAGAGACAAAACTATAGCCTTTATAAACCTTAGAAAAAGGAGCTTGGTGGGTTATCCCCTTGGGTACCTCTCCCTACATGGGAGTCTGTATTTGCTTCCAATAAATTTCCACCCTTTTACTAACAAGTCCTTTTAGTTTGAGAATTTTATTCTTCAGACTTCATGAGTCAAGAACCTGTAAGGGGGAGATCTATTCCCTGTACCTCACGTTTCAGTTATATGAATTAGTCTGCATTATTACATTGGGATACTATGCAGCCATTAAAAAGACAAAAGCAACTCGTATTTATTGATATGAAATAATCACAAGATTAATTGTTGGGTGAAAAAGGTAAAGCACAAAACAGTGTGTGACTATATTAAGAAATAAGAATTTAAAAACAAGGCATACTTTGCTAACAATAACTTCCTTCTCACTCCAAACACATAGGAATGGTAAATAAAATATATTAACCATAATTGCTTTCTATACATACTAAGCTCAAAAAGGGAAAATAAAAAAAAACCCAGGTGCTAGAAATTATGAGGACACAAAAATCAAGTTAGCAGCCTACAAACTGAAAAGGTAGCATGACCCATGGGAGTACTGGACATAGAAACAGGCTTTAAAGACCTAGATCTGAGGTTTTAATGACAATGTAGGCATAGACAATAGCACTTTATGTCCACCCAGGGCAATGCACTGGACAGGATATCACTCCAATAATCTTAGAACTGGTGCCACTTTCTAGATAGGATATAAATGTAATATAAGATAATATAAAATATCAACATAAAAATTTTATATTATAATATAAAAACTATATATTAGGGAATCAAAATGTTTGCCTTGTTTTTAAATTATGCATTAAAAACATAAAAGTGCCCTTAGAGATGAAACCTCATATACAGGTGTGAAGTCTGAATTTATAGTGACCTCACAGTTCAGGAATTTCAAGCTGTGAAATTAACCTGTAAGTGGTCCTTGATCAGTGAACTCCCTGGGGCAGCTGACAGAAACACAACTGAAACCATTGTGTGGGGACACTTCTGTAACTCTGAGACCAGGGATTTCCTCAGACACAGCCCCCCTGAAAACAAACAAGAGGATTAACATCCCAAGGACTAGAGAAAAGAGAACAATCTGAGACTACAGGGCTTTCAAAAATGCTTAGAACCTTAAGAAAATAAAATCACAACGATAGACAAGGCCACTTTGACAAACAAGATTTGCACATAAGGACATATAGAATGCTAGATGTTAATAGTCATTGAAGAGAAATTTCTAAATGTGGATGAGATACAATTGCAAAACTGGTTACTTGGAATATCCTATATAATAAAGAGGGGATATGCAAATTGACTGCCACTCCACCACAAAGATGGCAGCACCCACAGCGGAGGTGGGGGAAGGGGGGTTTCCATACAAAAGATGGCTGAGCCCACAGCGGAGCCCGAGGTCCTGTAATGAGCATTAACAATCAATCAGTAGGGACCTGAGGCTGCACCCCCCCACCCCTATGGGGCTTGATAGGGGACCTCAGGCTGTGCCCCACACCATAGTGCCAGGCTGGGGGACCTGAGGCCACGCCCCAGCCCCAGCCCCCGGGGACCTCAGGCTGCTCCCCCCACCCCAGCACCAAGCCAGGAGACCTCAGGCCATGCCCCCTGACCAGCCAGGCTTGACGGGGACCTCAAGGTGCACCTCCCACCCTGGTGCTGGGCTGGGGGACCTCAGGCTGCTCCCCTTGCCCCGGGCCAGGGGACCTCAGGCTGCGTTACCCCACTCAGCAGGGCTTGACGGGGGACCTCAAGGCATGCTCCCCAACCCGGCCCAGGCTGGAGGACCTCACACCACACCCCCTGCCCCAGTGCCAGGCCAAGGCAGCTGAAGCTGCGCTCCCCTCCTGGCAGGGTTTGACAAGGGTGGAACTGTCCAGTTCTGAATCTAGCCCAGTGGAGGGGGCGTGGCCAGGTCTGGGTCTCCCACGATTTTGAGGCACACGTTGGTGGGCGGGGACTTGACTCTGGGTTCTGCATTGTGCCCCAGACTCTGACAGGAGGAAGATTTTCATATACATTTTATTGACTTTCTTTCATCTCTGACACTTCTTTTATAGAGAAAGGGCAAATAGCAATATTAAAATATTTCTTCTAATTAATCCCCTTTTAATGTGGATGAATTTCATGTACCAGGCCACTAGTATATTATATTGGAGAATATTACACGGAATGTGGTCCCAAAAAACGATTATACGACATGGAGGACAGCGTGAAAAGCTCCAGCATGAGCCTGATAGTAGTTCCCCCAAGACCAAATAGAGCAATGGGGCAAAGAGAAATGGTTGTTTCCTAGAACTGAAGAGTGGCATGAAATGTCACATTGCAGAGTATGATGAATAAAAATCAGTTCACATCTAGACTCATCATTGTGAAGTTGCAGCGCACCAAAGGCAGACAGTAAACTTGATGATTGTCAGATCAAATGAATGGAAAAAAGAGACATGACACAAAGTAGGGAGCAAGCCTGCTAATGTGCACTGGCAATGTAAGGATTGTTAGCCTATAGAAGTATTCAAAATTTTAAATTTCAATGTTTTCTGATTTTAATGACTTAAGAGGTGGTCTATAATGGATTCAAATGTCTTTCAGTTGTAGGATAATGACATGTTTACAGAAAGGTAACTTTTTCATTTAAAATGCTTTTAGAATTGAAAAAGAAAAAAGAGGATAAATAGGAAACACAAAATGAACTCAACTTATATCAGTGATTACAATTAGAACAAAAGTCCTGAGTAATGCTCTGTTACCCAAAGGGGTTTTGTGGTCTCTAAGTCTTATTAAAGCCTATGGCATTGACAGCCTCCCAGGCAATTCTTTGGCTGCTCAAAAGAAATAAAGCCTTCCCAGTTATATTCAGGTACAGAGGTCTTTTTCTTTTCAATTACTGAGATCACAAAGGGCCTTGACAATAAAAAGTGGGTCCTGATGACTCAGCCTCCCCCCAACAAAGTTGTAAACATCAGAGGAAATAATGCATATTGTTGGGCAATACCTCACACAAAATCCTATATAATAAAACCCTAATATGCAAATCGACCGATGAATGACCAGTCCCTATGATGCGCACTGACCACCAGAGGGCAGATGCTCAATGCAGGAGCTGCCCCCCTGGTGGTCAGTGCGCTCCCACAGAGGGAGCATCGCTCAGCCAAAAGCTGGGCTCATGGCTGGCCTGCGCAGTGGTGGTGGCAGGAGCCTCTCCTGCCTCCGCTGCAGGCAGGTGGTAAAGAGCTAGGGGTTCCAAACTATGAGAGCCCTGGACTGCAAGAGGGATGTCTGACAGGTGGACATCCCCCAAGGGGTTGGACTGCGAGAGGGCACAGGCTGGGCTGAGGGACCCTGCCCCCCCCCCCGCCCCAGTGCAAGAATTTCATGCACCGGGCCCCTAGTACATATATAATTAGTGTTTGTTTTAAAAAAGCTGCTTAGAGATAACCTGAAGTCTCAACTTTTTTTGTTCATTCAGCTTTAAGAGGAAGAGAGCTGCAACTAAATTTGAAATGAGGGACAACTTGTCTATGGCCATACCTCCCTGAACAAGCCCAATCTCATTTGAAATGAGGGACAACTTAACCCTGGATAGGCCTTGCTGTAACTTGAAATCCTGGTAGCTATCCAAAGGATGAGGTAAGACCATAGTTATTCCATGTTACTGTCACTTCCACTGTAGATTTCACTCTGTCAGTAACAAAGGCTCAGGAAAGAATGTGCAGAAACCCATTTCCTTCAATGACATTCTTTTTGCATAACCTCTAGGAAAAGAGGTAAGATAGCTTTTTGTCAGTTATGGACACATTTGAAAGGTTCATTAGCAGAAAAGGTAAGTAAAGGAGATTGAAAGGCACTGAGAGGCTGAAGAATATAGTTTCTTTGCTGCTATTTTACCCATAAAATTGTATTCCTATTTATATTCACATTTGTATTTATATGCCACATCAGACTGTAGCCTAGGATTGGAAAGCAGGGTAATTTAAGGCTATTATTTCAAATTACATATAATTTCAAATGCAAGGCCTCACTTATATGTATGTGAGAAGGCCACCTATACTTAAAGAACAGAGCAGATATCAATAATTTATTTTTATCAAAATAAAAAACAGAAACAAAATAGAAAAAAAATCAATAAAACCAAAGGATGGTTCTTTAAGAAGGTCAATAATATTGATAAAATTTCTATTAGGAGTATTTGAGTAAATTGTGTAGTTTAAGGCCTTTGCACCTAAATATTCTTTGTAATCACCCAAAAATATATATTACTTATATCATTAAGACATGAGATCTTATATTAAAATTGGGAAATAAGGTTTTCAAAGAATAAATATAAAATAATTTTAATTATTAATATCTAGGGCTATTATATTACTAGATTTCTTGGAGTCTGAGAAATGGAACAAAGAACACATACATTTTGACAAGGGAAAGGTCTGAGAGGTTCAGAGGATATATTATATTTATTCTTGTTGAAGGCAGTCCTAAAGCAATAGCAAGAATGTACCTTATGCTGAAAGATGACACTGATTGCATTTCCAAAATGTTTTCTCCTCTTTGGACATTTGGATGAACATGTATAGACTGAAGTGTGACTTCTGTTGAGCCATATTAATTTTTTCATCTTTATACTTAATGAACAATAAGATGCAAAGGGCTCTATTTCTCCACAGTCAGAGAACAGACTATAGAAACAATAGAGAAATAAGGCTATTACTGGAAGCAGGTGGAAAATACAGTGTGTGAGGTATGGGATCACACACGCATCTATATCTACATCTACAGGCATGTGCATAGGATAAATGTCCATATGACTCTCTGTGACATGTCATTGACATTGGGCAAATGAGTTAGTGACTAGAAAGTGACATTCATTTTGGAAACCCTGCTTTGGACAGTGAGGTATGTGATGGCCTTACTGAAGCTATTTGGCCATTGGAAACCTTCCAAGTTTTGCTGCCCATAAGGGGATCCTAGAGGTGAACATGCTTGAGACCTAGAGTTATTATGTAGGAGTCTCAGCCCATCCTAGAGATTGTGTCCTAGGCTGGAAGACCCCTCTCATAGGACTCAGGTATAAAGCACAGGTTTCTGCCTGTGCATTTCCTGGAATGTGGCGTGGTTAATACTGGCATAAGGCCCTGGGCCCTGGCTCTTACTTTCTTCTGGGCTACCCTAAATTTCTATCAGGTACTTATATTTGTAATAGTTTCTTTCTTTCTTTCTTTCTTTCTTTCTTTCTTTCTTTCTTTCTTTCTTTCATCTTTCTTTCTTCTTTCCTTCTTTCTTTCTTTTTTTTTCTTTCTAGAATTTGAGCTGAAATATCTGGTGACCTAGTCTGTTTGAGTTAGGGATGTATAAAATTGTTTAAATTTTAATTTTTTTTAAAAAATTGAATTTATTGGGGTGAGATTGGTTTACAAAAGCATACAGGTTTCAAGTGTACCAGTCAATAAAACATTATCTGCACACTGCATTGTGTGCCCATCACCCCAAGCAAATATTCTTTCCTTCTCCATCACCCCCCCATTGTCCACCTCCACCTGTCCCCCTTTCCCTCTGGCTATCACCACACTGTTGTCTGTGTCTATGTGTTTTATAGATGTGTGTATGCATGTGTGTGTGTTTTCACTTAATCCTTTCACTTTCTTTCCAGCCTCCCAACCCCTCCTCCCCTCTGACAGCTGTCAGTCTGTTCCATGTATCCATGCCTCTGTTTCTATTTTGTTCATCGGTTTATTTGTTCATTAGATTCCACATATAAGTGAGATAATCTGTAATTTGTCTTTCTCTGACTGGCTTATTTCACTTAGCATGATATCTCCAGGTCCACCCATGCTGTTGTAAAAGGTAAAACTTTTTTATGGCTAAGTACTATTCTATTGTGTAAATGTACCACATCTTTTCTATCCACTCATCTACTGATGGGCACTTGGGCGGTTTACAGATCTTGGCTATTGTAGATAATGCTGCAATGAACATAGGGGAGCATATATTCTTTCAAATTAGTGTTTAGGATTTCTTTGGATATATACCCATAAGTGAGAGCACTGGGTTAAAAGGCAGTTACTCCATACTGTTTTCCACAGTGGTTGCAACAGTCTGCATTCCCACCAACAGTGCACAATGGTTCTATTTTCTCCATATCCTTGCCAGCACTTGTTGTTTGTTGATTTATTGATGATAGCCATTCTGACAGGCATGACATACTATCTCATTGTGGTTTTAATGTGCATTTCTCTGATAATTAATGGCATTGAGCATCTTTTCATATGCTTACTGGCTATCTGTCTGTTCTCTTTGGAAAAGTGTCTATTCAGGCCCTTTGCCCATTTTTGTTTTTGTACTTGGGTTGTCTGTATTCTTGGTGTTGAGTAGTACAAGTATTTATATTTTTTAAAATTAACCCTTTATTACATATATCTTTGGCAAATATGTTCTCCCATGTAGTGGGTTCCCTTTTTATTTTGTTGATGGTTTTGTTTGCTGTGTGAAAACTTTCCTGTTTGATGTAGTACCATTTGTTTATTTTTCCTTTGTTTCCCTTGACTGGGGATATATATCAGCAAAAATATTGCTATGAGAAATGTCTGAAATTTTGCTGCCAATGTTTTCTTCTAGGATTTTTATGGTTTCATGACTTACATTTAAATCTTTAATCGATTTTGACTTTATTTTGTGTATGGTGGAAGTTGGTTGTCTAGTTTCATTGTTTTGCATGTGTCTGTCCAATCTTCATGACACCATTTATTAAAGGGACTGTCTTTAACCCCATTGTATGTTCTTGTTTCCTTTGTCAAATACTAATTGACCATAAAGGTGTGGGTTTATTTGTGGGCTCCATTCTATTATATTGTTCTATAAGCCCTTTTTTTGTGCTAATCCCATGCTGTTTTGATCACTATAGCCTTGGAGTAAAGTTCGATATCGGGTAGTGGGATACCTCCAACTTTATTTTTCTTTCTCAAGATTGCTGAGGCTATTCAGGGTCTTTTCTGGTTCCATGTAAATTTTTGAAATATTTGTTCTAGATCTATGAAATATGCCATTGGTATTTTAATAGGAATGACATTGAATATGAAGGTTGCTTTGGATAGTATGGATATTTTAATAATGTTAATTTTTCCTATTCTTGAACATGGTATATGCTTCCACTTATTTGTATGTTCCTCTTTCTTCAGTATCTTACAATTTTTTGAATACAGGTCTTTTACCTCCTTGGTTAAATTTATTTCTAGATACCTTATTTATGTTGCAATAGTAAACGGAATTATTTTTTTTTTAAATATATTTTATTGATTTTTTCACAGAGAGGAAGGGAGAGAGATAGAGAGTTAGAAACATTGATGAGAGAGAAACATCGATCAGCTGCCTCCTGCACACCTCCCACTGGGGATGTGCCCGCAACCCAGGTACATGCCCTTGACCGGAATCGAACCTGGGACCTTTCAGTCCGCAGGCAGACGCTCTATCCACTGAGCCAAACCGGTTTCGGCCGGAATTATTTTTTAGTAACTATTTCTGATAGTTCATTATTGGTGTATAAAAATGTCAGCAATTTCTGGATATTAATTTTATAGCCTACTACCTTGCCAAATTCATTTATTAGATATAGTAGTTTTTTGGTGGAGTCTTTAGGGTTTTCTTTGTACAATATCATGTCTTCTGTGATGAAAGTTTTACTCTCACCTTTCTGATTTAGATGCTTTTTATTTTTTCTTCTTGTCTGATCACTGTGGCTAGTATTTCCAGTACTATCTTGAATAAAAATGGTGAAAGTGAACATCCCTGTCTTGTTCCTGCTCTTAAGGAAAATACTTTTAGTTTTTACCCAGAGTGTGATGTTGGCTGTGGGTAAAATGTTACTTTTGAAACAATGAATAATTTTTAAACTAGTACCTAAAGTTAGAAAGACTGCTCTGCATTTGGAGGTAATAGAGACGTGTGTGTGTGTGTGTGTGTGTGTGTGTGTGTGTGTGTGTGTGTAAGAGAGAGAGAGAGAGAGAGAGAGAGAGAGAGAGAGAGAGAGAGAGAGAGAGTTTTCCTTAGCAAAAGCATTGCTTTAAAAACAACAAAAAGGTCATGATTTAAATCCTCACTCTGTCCCCAAAATGAAGACAAAGTGAATAGTGGGAATAATGAATGAATTCGTGGGTGGAAAGGGTGGTGAGTGTAAACATCATAAAAAAAGCATTGACTTACTTTTCTTGGAACATGGATAATGAGAATAAATGAACGAGTTATGTAATTCCATCACCTCCTTGATTTACTTCAGAAGAAACAAGATACAGTACTGTCATGTGTAAAGGAATATTTTTCAGACTTATCATAATATTGATAATTGATTAATGTCTATAGTTACTCTTTCTGAACCTGATGCATGATTGAAATCTTCAGTCTCTACTTGCTCAAAAGAGGCTGGTTACCTTGCTGCATAAAGGACTTTTGCTCATATATGGCTCTATCGTGTCTTCTTTCAGGAAAAACCATGAAAATTGTTCAGAGAAGACATCCTATGTTTAAAAATGTCTAACATACCTCAACTTTTCTGTTTGACATATATTTACATATCATTAACACACTATTTTTCAAATGGAAATCACAGGCTTTCTCTATCCCCAAACAGTTCTATTTTCTTACATTCTTATGAATTTAATTTTTCCACAATCCTACAAATTACCACCATTGAAACTAGCAGTTATTCCTAGTTTGTCCCTTTCCCTTACCCCCACACCAATCAATCAATCCTTGACACTTGATGGTTTCTCCTTCTAGTCTTTCTTAAGTTGATCCTACCACATTGTCCTTTGAATTTCTTAGCCATCATTTCATTTGCCAATTACTGCAAAAGCTCCAGAATGGTATTCCTGCCTTCAGGCTCAACCTTACTAACCTGTCCACCACAATATAATTAAAGCAAATTACTTTTCTTTATTCTTCTTTATTATCTTTTTATATAGCTTCCCAATGAAAAACCCTTAAAAGTCTTCCACTGATTTTTATCTGGTCATTCAAAGTCCTTAATTCTTAGATCTCTCCTGCACAGGTAATAAAGAAGCCATGCATTGGCTCTGGTTCTTGGATAAAGTGTTATTTCAAGAAAATTAGAATCATCTCAGTTTGCAAGTGCATTTTAATGTAGGGAGAAGTGGGAGGAAGCGGCTCCTGATTAGCAATAATCCAGGCATGGGGAAACAGTTTGTGATCTTTAGTGGAAGCCATATAACTGGAAAGGAAGATAATGTGATGGCTGTGGGCAGAAAGGGAAATGGAGACACACAAATATCTGAGCTGTTGGATAGCCTATGCATCTAGCAACTGATAAAAATACTGACAGAAATATAGAAATAAGAAAATGAGCCAATTTAAGAGATAGGGTAAGAAAATGAATTCTACTTGAGACATTCAGGGTCTGAGGTCAAGGGGTGCAACTAAATGAAAATGACGAGTATGTAATCCCGGACTGGAACTCAGAGATAGAACTTGAGTAGACGTAGAGCTTAAGTCATCCCCATGGTTAAATTGTTAATGTGGGTGAGCATTAATGTAGGAAAAAGTATAGAGGATAAAGGGGAATAGAATTAATGAGGACTAATTTTGTGAATAGCCATAGTTCTGGAGATTAGAGAAAGAAATTGGCAAGAGGAAAACAATGAAGGGAAAGAAACACTACATTATTGTGTCATGGAAACCAACCAAGAGATGAGTTTCAGAGGGAGAAGCTCACGCTGATGGTGTCAAGGCAAAGATAATCAGCAGTCGGGATGACACGAAATTGATGATGAGGCCATTGATGACTTCTGCAGAAGCATTTTCAGTCCAGCAAAGGGAGAGATGCCAGATTTCAGGATGCTAATAATGGGTGCTGAAGAACAGAAAATGGCAAGGAACACAGGAGAATAAGACGTAGCCTGAACGTTCACAATAGTCATGCTTGGGTTTTTTTTTTTTTCAAGCCTGGGGAGACTTGACCTTATTTCAAAGCAGAAAAGAAAGGAGAAGTGTGATAGATGTCCCCAAAGGGGATAGAGGTGCTCACAACAGAAAGAGTAGAGATAAAGGGGACTAACTTAGAAAGAATGTAAGGCACTTCTCTCCTGAAAATAAGCATAAAAGCATAGATCTAATAGGGATAGGGGAGAATGCATGTCAGGTAATGCCAGCTGTTAGAATGAGAGTGATAAGGAGTATGTGAAGAATGGTTTCAACAACTACTTGCTCGGTGTACACAAAGTTTAAAAATAATCCAATAAAAGAAGTGAGAGCAGCAGTGAAAGCTTCTTTGAACTCAATGACATGGCTTTGAGATGCTAAACATTCAAAGAAACCACATAATTATTCACAAGCATTTACTGATACTGCATCACTTACTACTTGCTAATTAATTCACAAGATTGATGAAGATTAAAGTGGGATAGTGAGATACTGGAAAATTTTATTTCCTGATCCTACACATTCACACTAAACATGAGCCAAAGCCTTGGTTGTCAATGGTTACACCACTGTGATTCAGAAGAAAGCTGTTTCACATTAGTAAATTAGATTAAAAACACATTGTTACTTTCAACATTAACAAAAGCCACATGGTATATTGCAACAAAGCAGAAGATTAGGCAGCATAAAATCTTTCCAAACTAGGCAAAGCAGTTGGAATGATAAGTTCTTAGCCACTCACACCTTTGGACTGTGAGAGTTGTTCTTACTTAAAAAATAGAATTAATTCTGAGGAAAGCGAAGAAAGGCACTGTTCATCAGAAAAAACAGAAAATGAGACATAGGTGAAGTAGGGATAAGGATGGGGGTGGGGAGTGGGAGGACCTGGTAAAGGTATTATTGTGCTGAGAAAAAAAATGAAGAATAGCAATTAGGAAATAGGAAGCCAACAGTTGTGTGATTAACTGGCTGGGAGGCAAATAACCAACAAAACAAAACAAAACAAAACAAAACAAAACAAAACAAAACAAATATGAAACTACAAACCCAAAACCACAAGGACTAGAAATCCAACCCATAATGTCAGTTTAAAGTAGGACCATTTTCCCACATGCATTTTTCTCTTTATTAAATAAGAATTGAATTATAACTTGAATGTGGCTTCCCAGAATAAATCTGGGAATGTGTCCAACCTTGAGATCCCACCTACAAAGTCAATGAACTAATATTTCATCAGCACAGATTTGCCTTTTACTTTGGATCTCTTTAAGCTTGGCCATTACAGAGGAGATTCTTTTTGTATTCTTGATCCTTTTTGTATTCTGCGACCCATCCCCGAGGGGATAGGTGTCTGGATACATGTATACAAAGAATGTAACCTGAAACCATTGTGCTTTAAGCCTAATGAGATATGTGATATATGTAGCCTTTGATACAAAATATGATCACTCGTGCCTGACCCTTCATCCGCAGGTTGAACCACAGATCACACAAAGACAGTTTTTCCCGAGAAATTAGAGTAGTGTCACAGAAGTCAATGTAGTGCTTCCAAACAAAGCATTGCTATCAACATCCCTTGGGGGCTGGGGACATGGATGGGTCACTGGAGAGGCTAGAAACAGACCACATGGAATCCACCAAACACTATCAATCAGTGTCTTGTGAAACCTGTACCAAATAGCTCAGGACTTGAGCAGCGACTACACCAAGTAGAAAGTCATCATGATTTCTCTTTGACATTTTGTAGGTAGCAAATTAGGAAAGAGATCAGGCAGGACTCCATCATGAACCTGGAGTAGATGATGAATCAGAAAGATACCTCAGGACTGAGAATTTACAGATAGCCAAGGAGAGGAGGCTGGGATGATCCATGTACTAATTGTTTGGAGTTAGATATGAGCTTGTGGTTATCTTAATATGGATACAGATTGTTACATGTAGGAATATTCATAGGTATATGTATATACACATGTTAGAATGTACACATATATTCCTTTCTCTGTTACCTGAGGGAAATCTATTTCCTTACTCTGTAATCTAAGGTACTAGTAACAATGAGCATACCTTGTATCCAGGTCTCGGTTTCTCTAATAAAAGGAACCAGGGATTTTTGGAGAAATGGAATATACATGATGAGCCTGGAGTATCTTATAGCATCAGAAAAAAAAGTACTAAAAAATACCCATGAAATGATGGGCCATGTCAAAGGGATACAGGAACCCATTGAAAGCACTCTCAATGGCCAAAGCTAAAATATTTCGAGAAAGAACAAGAAACAGAAAAGAAAGATAGAGAGAAAAAAAGGGAAAGAAAGAATTGGAATTTAACCCAAGTTGTACAATAAATACCCATGAGTCCATATTGATATAATTGGTTAGGTGAATAAATAAGTGAGGTGAAAACAAATCTCCCATGAAAAAGAATTCCAAATAATTTATGTAGATCCATTGTCCTCAGGTAAAGGAAGCATGATGCCCCACTCCTTAAACATGAGCTGGGCATAGTGACTTCCTTCCAAGGACAACAGCATGGAGAAGAGGGGAGTAACTTTTCAGTAGGAAAACCTGATAAACACAACCTCAACCAGGTAACCATACATTTGGGACAATAGGTGAATCTGGTAGAAATGGACTGTGCTTAAATTATTCATTGTAGGTTGTGGTTTCTATTCAAAACTATAGAAAACAAAACAAAACAGTGTGAGACAGACATATAAACCAATGCAATAAAACAGAGAGCCCAGAAATAACCCTTGCAAATATGGTCAATGGCTTTCAACAAGAATGCCAAGACCATTAAATAGGGAAAAGACAGTCCTTTCAACAATAAAATTTAACTCAAAATGGATCAAATGCTTAAACATAAGAGCTAAAACTGTGAAACTCTTAGAAGAAAATATAAAGGAAGTCTTTATGACATTGGATTTCACAATGATTTCATAGATCTGATACCAAAATCACAGTCAATGAAAGAAAAAATAGACAAGCTAAACTTCATAAAAATTAAAAACTTATTATATGAAGTCAACAGTATCAACAGTAACAAGAAAGGCAACAATAGAATGGGAAAATTTTTTTAATAACTCACATATCTAATAAGAGATTAGTATCCATATATGTAGAGAACTCCTCAAATTCAACAGCAAAAAACAAACCAATTTGAAAATGGACAAAGCACTTGAAATAAACATTTCTCCAAAGAAGACACACATGGCCAATAAGAACCATAATAAGATGATAAGATGCTCAATAAAACTAGTCATTTGGGAAATATAAATAAATACCACAATGAGATACCACTTCATACCCATTAGAATGGCTTTTAAGAAAAAAGAAATATATGTATATATTCAAGCCCTTTCTCTAAAATGTAACATGATTATCACTAGCCACATATGTTTATTTATAATTAAATTTAAATTAAAGTTCATCCTACCCACATTTGAAGTAGTATTCAATGTAGCTGTGGCTAACATTTTGGACAGAAAATTCTTTAGGAAAGACTGTCTTACATCCAATTATCACTTTATAGGAAGCACAGGGGCATAGAAAAATAAGCAATATGAAACTATAAAGAGGCAATTACCAAAATTCAGCATGTGAGAAATTCTTTAGAACAAATGACTCATTCTTTACATAAATAAATGTCATAGAGAAAAATAAAGAAAGGAGCATTATTATATATTAAAGAGTCTTGGGAGACAAATCAACAAAAGACGATTTGCGTACCTTGTTTAGATCATGATATGAATAAAAGTCATTTCTGAGACCACAGGCTACATTTATAATGGACTTTATTTTAGTTGCTATTAAGGGATTATGATGTGCTAATGATGTATTCATTTTGATAGGGTGACAATGTGTTTATGGTTAGTTTTTTTTTTAAATCTCTTAATTCTTAGAGCTATTTTCTTAAATACATATAGATAAATTGAAAGATATCTGAAAATTGTTTCCAAACATTCTAATGTTTTCCTCCACTCACCCAGTATAAATGGAGAAATAGATGAAACAATATTGGTAAAATATTGAAGCTCAGATGATAATCAAAAAACTCATGATATATTGTTAAGCAAAAATAGCAAGTTATGTAATTATGTGCAATGTGATCTCAATTTGTATATGTGAGTAAAAACAAAGGCTTGAGGGCAGTACATAAAAGTATCAACAATGGCCATTTTAGAGTAATGGAATTATAAATAATTATATATTCATGAGCCTATATTAATTAGAATAATAAAGGATTTTAAAAGCAATTAAAGTGCTAGATGTCATAAAGAGAGATGTTTAAAAAGTATGGTTTTGCCTTGTGTATGAGAAGCATTTATGATTAGCACCCTTCTTGACTGATAGCACCTTTGTACAGTATATAGAAATATATGGATATTGATCTAAAATTATAATTTAAAAGAAACAAAGCTATCAGTTTAATTTTACACCTTACTGGGAATTGTGTTTTATATTTTTAATTATCTTGATTAATTGTATGAACTGAGAGGAGAGAAAATATGGGACATAAAAATAGAAGCAGTGAGAGAGACAACAGCTAAGGACCATAGTCTATGTTTGGTCTATGATCTTATAAGCAACACATTTTGTTTGCTCAACAGAGAAACAGTAGTTTGTACTTCAGATATTTCAAAGTAGAGGAAAGTGATAAAGAACAAAACTATCTTTTTAAAAATAGTTTTCCCCCGAAAAGAGGAAGCTTGGACAGACATTATATATTCATTTCTACATGGGACATGTGGGATCTGTCATAAATAGGTAATGATACCAAGATTATGAATATGATCCCTGGCTATATAATGTCTATTTTTTTTGGCTCTCACTCAACCATATGAATCAGTAATGATGTAAATCACTTGTCAATATTGAGGAAACCACTAAAATATATACGCTAATAATAATAAGCTGAAATGTATAAAAATATCAAAACAACTATATATTCTATGATAAATAGGATTCATGTGAAAAAATAAGTATTTATAGAATCTTTGCTGTTTAATTGTGTACTATTAAGGGCAATCAAGGGGAAATACACATGGGAAAATTTTAGTGTACCTGGGTGAGTATTTGTTTCTTAACTGCCCTTCATTCCTTAATGATTGGTTAGTAACTAATGAAAAGCCACCAAGGGGAGGAGCAACTTCTTTATCAAGAACATTTGTGTTTGTAGCAGTTTTCAGCATGTAGGCTCCATTAAAGTTTAACTTTATAGTCCAAGCAAAGCAAGGAGCTGAATTATTTGCTTAGACAAGCCATTAATTTAATTCAAAAGAAAAGTAATTTGGAGCTGATATGTTCACACAAGTTCCTATTATGTATGTAGATAGGTTGCATTCTCTGCATGTAATCTACTTGTGCAGATTAAGCCGCATAGATTATCTTGCTATTTTATTATCATTATTTTAATTCTAAGATTTCTCAAATTTTTTCTTACTAGATTTGAATCTAACATTTTTAGCTCTTTAAAATACAGTTGAAAGCACCACAAAGCACATTATTTGAATGTGCTTTAGGCCTAGTTCAGTCATTTCAAATGAAGATTTTAAAGAGTAAAATCTTATTTCTTAGTTAATTTGACATTCTGAAATAGAAATCATTTTAACATTCCTCCTCAGGCTCAAGTGGTATAATGTCAAATGCACCATTCAGGTGATTGTGTGATCAAACCATCAGGTCATTTATGGAGACCTTTAGGATTGTTTTTAAAATTATTTCTTTTTAAGAATAGTCTGTCGTGGCATCCTAGCCCCAGAGTAAGATTCCCCAAAATATTTGTTGAGTGAATTAATGTCTTGAAGATTTCCTTTTTCAATCATAATGGTATGAAGTATTCAAAGCCTTTCTCTACACTAGTACCATCGCATATCTGAGTTACTAGAGGACAGCATTAGAATTGAGTTGAGTAGCTTTCTCCTTGAGTAATGTGTAGACATCAATGAGGACAGGAGGTGTTTTCAAATTTTGTCCAGATTTGAACCTGGAGTTTCCTAGAGAAAGACATAACTGAAATCTTGTTACTTCCAGAATGAATGTACTTTAGTTTACTATTTTTTATGTATTTATTTATTTTTAACAATGTCTTCTGGTTAAATTAAACCATTAGTCCATATTACCTGACAATTGCTTTTTTAAGTTATAATTCTGAGTGGGATTTTAAAAATAAGTTTACAGTTAAGGGTGCATTGCTTTATTTTTTATTGAAAGGTTTGAATTTCTTAAAAATTATGTAATCTAATTGCATGGTAAAAAGAAATTGAATAAGGTTATAATTATCCTTTTATTAATCATGTTAACTAAGGCCCATCTTTATCAATCCTTTGATTTAAGATGCTTTCTATGGACTCAAACAGCTTTTTCTCTTTTTAGTCAGGCCCTTTAAAAAGTTAAGTGATGTGCCCTGGCTGGTGTGGCTCAGTTGGTTGGAGTGTAGTCCCGTACACTAAAAGGTCGCAGGTTTCATTCCTGATCAGATCACATACCTAAGTTGCGGGCTCGGTCCTCAGTTGGGTCCCATACAAGAGGCAACCAATTGATCTTTCTCTCTAAAATCAATAAAACACCCTCTTGTGAGGATTTAAAAAGTTAGGTGATGATTATATATTTAGCCACATTTAACGTTCAAAATATTTATGACTAGAGAGATATAGACTTATGAAAGAAAGGAACTCATTAAGCATTAATTTCTTATGTTTAAAAATACAACAATTTGTTATTGTTAAGCCAGCCTTGATAATTATGTAATAACATTCCTTTCTATTGCTTGTTGACTGTAAGTTACCAGAAAAAGTATATACCAACAAAATTGTCAGTCAGGCTTCCTGTAATAAAAAAGAAAACAACCTAGGCAGATGGCTGGATGGCTGAATGTGTAGAAGTAGAAAATCAGAAGGGGATACACAGTTTGGAAGTTTGGGCTCAAGCAGATTAAGACAGGCATTTCAAGAGAGGCAAAAAATGGGATTGGACAAATGTATGGCATAGGATCTGTGGATGCAGCAAGATATGGGTTTTGTTGCAAGACTTGGTAAGGAAACTGTTTCATGGAAAGTTGAGCTGTTTGCTCAAGTGAGCAACCTATTGTCCCAACAGGACAACTACAGAAGCAAACTTTAGCCTGGATAAATTGGTTTGCAAGAGCAATCCTAAGAAAGAAGAACAAAGTTGGAGGGACCTCAATACCAGATATCAAGCTGTATTACAAAGCCACTGTTCTCAAAACTGCCTGGTACTGGCACAAGAACAGACATATAGACCAGTGGAACAAAACAGAGAATCCAGAAATCGACCCAAGCCATTATGCTCAATTAATATTTGACAAAGGAGACATGAACATACAATGGGGTCAAGACAGACTCTTCAATAAATGTTACTTCCAGAATGAATGTACTTTAGTTTTCTTTCTTTCTTTCTTTCTTTCTTTCTTTCTTTCTTTCTTTCTTTCTTTCTTTCTTTCTTCTTTCTTTCTTCCTTTCTTTCTTTCTTTTTATTGGACAGATACTTCAAAAAAATGAAACTAGACCACCAACTTACACCATACACAAAAATAAACTCAAAATGGATAAAGGACTTAAACATAAGACAGGAAACCATAAAAATACTAGAGGAATCCACAGGCAGCGAAATCTTAGTTATATGCTGAAGCAGTTTCTTCACCAATACAGCTCCTAGGGCAGTGATGGCGAACCTTTTGAGCTTGGCGTGTCAGCATTTTGAAAAACCCTAACTGAACTCTGGTGCCGTGTCACATATAGAAATTTTTTGATATTTGCAACCATAGTAAAACAAAGACTTATATTTTTGATATTTATTTTACATATTTAAATACCATTTAACAAAGAAAAATCAACCAAAAAAAAATGAGTTCGCCTGTCATAGGTTCGCCATCATTGTTCTAGGGCAATGGAAACTAAAGAGAAAATAAACAAACGGGACTACATCAAAATAAAAAGCTTCTGCACAGCCAAAGAAACCATCAACAAAACAACAAGAAAGCCCACTGCATGAGAACATATTTGCCAATGTTATCACCGATAAGGGTTTAATCGCCAACATTTACAGGGAACTCATACAACTTAACAAAAGGAAGATAAATGATCCAATCAAAAAATAAGGACCTAAATAGGTACTTTTTGAAAGAAGACATAAGGAAGGCCAAGAGACATATGAAAACATGCTCAAAGTCACTAATCATTGGAGAGATGCAAATCAAAACAACAATGAGGTAACATCTCACACCTGTCAGAATGGCTATCATCAACAAATCAACAAATAACAAGTGCTGGCGAGAATGTGAAGAAAAAGGAACCCTCATGCGCTGTGGGTGGGAATGCAGACTGGTGCAGCCACTGTGGAGAACAGTATGGAGTTTCCTCAAAAAGTTAAAAATGGAACTCCCATTTGACCCGGTGATCCCACTTCTAGGAATATATCCCAAGAAACTAGAAACACCAATCAGAAAGGATATACGAACCCCATGTTCATAGCGGCACAATTTACCATAGCTAAGATTTGGAAACAGCCTAAGTGCCCATCAGCAGAGTGGATTAAAAAATGGTGGTACATCTACACAATGGAATACTATGCTGCGGTAAAAAAGAAGGAGTTCTTACCATTTGCAACAACATGGATGGAACTGGAGAGCATTATGTTCAGCAAAATAAGTCAGTCAGAGAAAGATAAATATCACATGATCTCACTCATTTGTGGAATATAATGAACAACATAAATTGATGAACAAACCTCAGAGGGTAGGTAGGGGAGGATAGGGGTAAGGGGGAGAGGTCAACCAAAGGACTTGCATGCATGCATATAAGCCTAACCAATGGACACAGACACCAGTGGGGTGAGGACATGAGTGGGGGTCTGTGGGGGCAGTGGGGGGATAAGGACACATATGTTATACCTTAATAAAGAAAAAAAAACAAAAAAAAATTCTTGAAGCAGTAAAATAATATATATTGTTTTAAGGTTTTATCTTTCTGGAAAAAAACACACAAAACACCTGTCAAGTCATGTTGACACAGATGGCTCCAATTCTTAGTCCCAAAAGATAAACTATGTTGATATAGGTCATATCAATTGTTACCCAAACCTGTTTTTCCTTTTATCAGGCTATTCTCAATAACACTATCTTTAATAGTCCCTAAGTAATAATGTTGAGGTATGAGTTTTAATTCATTAAATACTGGGAGGCTGCTGATTGTCTGTTTATCCCAGCTGTCAAGCACTATTTTCTTAAAAAGAAGTTAAGTGGTACATACATTTTATATCATATAAATCACAGCCAGAACGGAACATGGAAATATTTGGGCAGATGTTTAGCCTCATAGGGAAGAACTTCACGGGAAGCCAGTTGAAGTGAAATTTGAGTTCAATTACTCCAGTCTAATGACTCTAGAGAAAACAGGAAAACTGATGGAGACGGCAGAGGGAATGGCAGGGATTGGACATCCATGGCTTGAAAAATAGCCTGAAAGGGAATTTTCTCCATTCATGAAATAACAAGGCTGCTTCAGGAACCCTTTTAAGTAGAGGTGAAATTGCATTGCAAAGTATGAACAGTTAAGATAAAGGGAATACTGCTAGTTCAGCTCTACTAAAATATTACCACACAGAATGATCACGCATCTTGAATACCATACCAGACTGTGAGAAATGGCACCAAGTACACTTGGAAGTGAAGACTTGGAGGAGGAAAATTGGGTGGGGAAAGATCATAGGAAATCATTAAAGGAGTTATGGAGAGAGAGAGATGAGAGAATATTTTCCATTTTAAGCCACCTTGCAGACAGTTTAAAGCACTGGTTTATTCCATTTCTGTCATTAGACCTTTTAATGGCATGGCACTTCATCCTGGCCCCCAGTTCCCCAAAGCTGTTCCATCCAAAAGTTATGATTTATTCCCTATAAGAAGTAGAGCTGCTTACCTGCTATTTCTAAAACTACTGTTAATAGAGTCCCAAAGTACTCCTGTCTGCTGAACATGTCACAGACATAGTAACCCACTACAATCTACTATGGAAGCTTGTTAATTAAAATAATGGATCTTCAAGAGCAAATCATTATCATAGTTTGACTTTAAAGTGAATGGATGAAGTACGGTAAGGGTAAAGGAAAGGTAATGACAAAGAAAAACTTACCAAATAATTTCAGAATTAGTTGGGTTGTATTTTTTGTTTGTTTTGTTTTAAATATTTTTATTGAGTTCAGAGAGGAAGAGAGAGATAGAAATATAATGATGACAGAGAAGAATTGATTGGCTGCCTCCTACACTCCACCCCCACTGGGGATTGAGCCCACATCCAGGGCCTGCTCCCTGACTGGGAATCAAACCATGACCTCCTGGTTCACAGGTTGGTGCTCAACCACTGAGCCAAGCTGGCCGGTGAATTGGTTAGTTTTTATAGAGGCCTGGGAAAGATGGTAGGGGAAAGAGTGCAGATTACTGTGGAGTTGATTCTGGCTCAATGAGTACTGACTTTTAGACCTGGAGACATAGAAATACTAAAACTTCTTAGTATTTCTTCTTATTTTTTAATAAAATTATTTAATTAAAGTACAATAAATGTTTATATATGTTATGTATAAGTGCACATAGGTATGAAAGTTCACAAAGCAAATGTCAATATAGCCAGCACCCAGATAAGTGAACAAATAGTAAGTAACCTGAAGCCCCCACTTTTCTCCCCTTTACTCCCCAAAACCCCAAATGGAACCACTTTTTTTTTAAAAAAAAAAATCCTATTTCTATTGCTTATTATTTCCTGCTTTTCTGCTTTCTGTAAATGGAA
Source organism: Myotis nattereri (assembly GCF_964212035.1). Classification (NCBI taxonomy): domain Eukaryota; kingdom Metazoa; phylum Chordata; class Mammalia; order Chiroptera; family Vespertilionidae; genus Myotis; species Myotis nattereri. The sequence goes on along the minus strand of NC_138075.1, from coordinate 131,874,830 downwards.
TCATATCATATTTACTCTTTTGTGCCTTATTTGTTTTTTGGCTCAGTATTATACCTGTGACTCATCCATATTGTTGCTTGTAGTTGTAGTTCATTCATTCTCATTGCTATGTTGTATTGCATTCTGTGAATATACCACAATTTATCCACTCAGTTGTTGATGGACATTTGGGTGACTTATAGCTCTTGACTGTTATATATCGTGCTGCTAAAAAAAATCTAATATGTATCTTTTTTTGAATGTGTTCAGTGTTATGTCCTTTAGGTTGTCTGTTTTGCTAGAGGTAGAAACGATGCCTCATAGGGTGCACGTGCACATTCAGCTCTGGTAGGTTCTGCTAGTTAGTCTTCCCACTGGTCACGTCTTTGTAAACAATTGGTATTTTCTATCCTTTTTTTTCATATTATCTTTTCTTTATATATCATCTTTCCAGTCGTGTCTACAATTTAGCCTCCCCTTCATCACGTATAGTTAGGATACACAGTCCCTGAAGACAGCAATGTGGTCAGGGACTCTAAGTCCAAACAGAGGGACCCAGATGTAATAGTGGGACAATGTGAAAGTACTATAGGGTAAAAGTATGCTAACTTCCAGGAGGCTCAGCCTGTTTTCTTTGTCATGAAACTGATTATAGCTGTCACAGAACTCTGGTCATGAAGTACATGTAAAAATTAAGATATTTACAAATTTAAGATATTTACAAAAAGGGCAATTTATACACAGAGGCTAAATGTCAATGATAATCCTCCTTAAATTCAAGTGTATATGTGCATCTTTGGAGTTTTTCCATGAGGCAATATTGCTTATTTATTGTGGAATTGTGTGTGCATACCTTTAAAATGGTAGTATCCTAGCTTAGCTGTTTAATATCTCTTTTGCTCCACACATTTGTTCATCATTACATCTCCTATTTACTTCATCATTCATTTTTTAATTCTTTATTATCTGTGTTCCCAACTAGAATACACCTTATAGGGGGATACACTGGGTCTGACTTGTTCACTTTTCTATATCTAGTACCTGGATATGTCTCTGGCACAAAGCATGTGCTCAGTGGGCATAAACGAATGAATGAATGAAAGGAGTTTTAGAAGCACAGGGAAGGGCGAAGAATGACAGACTGTTTAAATTATTAAAATGCAAACTTTTTTTTTTATTATTTAAAGCAACTTAATCTAATGGGAACTAGCTTATGTTTGACAATTTAAGATGGTTCCCTTCGGGGAGAGCTTTCGTGAGCACACAGTGAAGACAGGTCTGTAGAGCCTCACCCTGAGCTAGGAAAGCGGGGATGTCACAGCGGAGGCGAGTAGACAGAATGACCAGAGCAAATTATCAGGGTCCTTCAGTGTCCTGTTCCTAGTTATGATATTTGCTATTAATTTCTGGTCTCCATAAGTATTTTTAAAGTACCTAGCACTGTCTTCTAGTGGTAGGGAAGGCTAGTATTTTGATCCATAAAGCAACTGTCACCTTTTGTCACTATTTTTAGTTTTTATGAGTACTAAGTTTAGATAGAAAGTCCTGAAGCCTTATTGCTTGCATCTATCACTTACAATGATATGACTGCAAGTCTTTTAAAAAGTCAGTTAATTTATTTCTCTGTCTCTAGATATTTAACTATTCCAGACACATCGCTTTCTACCAAACGCTTCAGGTTCCATGAAACACTGAAGCCTCATCTCCCACAGCTTTAGCACCTTTTTTGAGTTTTATTCTTACTTGTGATATTATAGTTTCAGTTTCTTCCTAGCTCAGAAAAGTACTTTCCCTTTTGAGTTTTAAAAACCAAATGGCCCCTTCTTCCCTTGCTGCTCTCTGGAGAGGCTGCCCTCCAACCCAAAGGCACACTGTTCTGTCTTGTGCATAATTATGCTGGGGGCATCTCCCTGCCCTCTCTAATTTGCAACGTAACTAAGGTAAAGATGGATGCTGTTGTTTGCAGCCACGGAAATAGCAAATGCAGAGGTGTTGGGAATACTGTCATAGTTGTTGGAGGAAGTCTCTGTCAGCATTTTTCAGAAGGAAACATCAGGAGCTTTTTATATTGTAATTTTAATTACAATGGCCAAGTGCCTTGGCATAGACTGAGGATCTGTTTATGATACACCTGCCAAGAATAATTTGAAATGCCTCAAGACATGTGTTTCATAAGTGGTGTTACCCCCTACAGGTACTAGCCAGCAGTTCGTTGCTTTCTTCCTCTGCCCCTGGTCTCTGTTCATTGTTGCTCTGGCTTCTTAAATACACAGCAACTTCAAGGAAAATTAAGAGCCGTCATCATTGATGTGAGATTAGAAAGCCACCATAATGGTGGCACGGCTAAATACCTGCAATAGTCAAGCTGTGATCTGGAACTTTAATATTATTTGTGGAGATTTATATTTTGTACGTGACCTTCAAAAAGACAGATCATGAAATCTCTGAAAACCAACCAGCAGATGGCAATACATGGACCTCCCTGACACTGTCCATTTATACAAGAGACTGTTGAATTTAGTCGTAATTTAGTTAGGCCAGAGACGTTCAAGGGTAAGGAATTATTTAAACCAAACAAAGGACAGACAGAAAATTCTATCTATTGGTTTTTACAATGTTTTTTTGTTTTGTTTTGTTTGTTTTTGCAGGTAATTTTACATTTTTTCTAATCCTTTGGGGATTATATTATATATTAAACTAGAGGCCTGGTGCACAAAATTCATGCACTGGGGGAGGGGAGGTCTCTCACCCTGGCCTGTGCCCTCTCACAGTCCGGGACCCCTCACTCCTTACCACCTGTCTGCTCACTGCTCTTTACCTCTTGGCTCGCTGCTCCTTAGCACTGCCTCAGAGGAGGAAGAGGCTCCTACCACCACCACTGCGCTCACCAGCCTTGAGCCTGGCTTCTGGCTGAGTCACGCTCCCCCTGTGGGAGCGCACTGACCACCAGGGGGCAGCTCCTGCATTAAGCATCTGCCCCCTGGTGGTCACTGCACATCATAGTGACCGGTAGTTCTGGTTGTTCCACTGTAAAGTTGCTTAGGCTTTTATTATATAGGTAACAGTCACCAGGATTTCCAGTTCCCCATTGTTAGCATAACTCCTTGAAATGCAGTTGACTAGAAAGTTAAGGTGGGGAATTTTTAAACCCTTTGAATGGATGACCATGTTTAGGGTTTTATTAACAATAACAAAAATGCACAACAATAATTTTAAGCTTCCTCACAAATTTATTTCATACATACCCTGATGTTTATATATTCTACTATTTGTAAAACATTTCCAAAAACATTTCCAGATATGTTTTTTAAAAATATTTAAATATTTCAGAATTTTACACCAAGATTTTGGTAGAGACATACCTGGCTGTCTGTTGCAAGAGCTGTGTTATTTCAGCAGGTGCATTAATGAAAGCAAATGCCTATACAGTGGGGCCTTGACTTACAAGTGTCCCGACTAACGAGTTTTTTGAGATACCAGCTGTCTCTCGGGGGATTTTTTGCATTGAGTTGATAGAGTAATTTGAGTTAACGAACTCCTTAATGAGCTCCTTAACGAGCTTGGTCTCAGAACGAATTAAACTCATAAGTCAAGGCCTCACTGTACTTCCAGGCCACTGAGAGGCTAAACCAGCCGTGGGCAAACTACGGCCCGCGGGCCGGATCCGGCCTGTTTGAAATGAATAAAACTAAAAAAAAAAAAGACCGTACCCTTTTATGTAATGATGTTTACTTTGAATTTATATTAGTTCACACAAACACTCCATCCATGCTTTTGTTCCGGCCCTCCGGTCCAGTTTAGGAACCCATTGTGGCCCTCGAGTCAAAAAGTTTGCCCACCCCTGGGCTAAACACCACTCTCTTCAAGCTCACTCTCTAATTACAAAAGCCAGCAGGATTATAGAGTCTCTGCTTCCTCTCATCACTGACCACTGAAGGACAGCTGTTCCTAATTGGGCAGAGGGTGAGGAGACTGAGGGACTACATCATCATAAGTCTGTAAGTCTGATATTAGTTTGCCTTAGACCACGAAATCAAAGGCATTGAGCCCAATAATTGATATTGTTCAGCTCTTTTTCTAATGGAAGGATAGCCTGCTAATATTGATTATCAGCCAGTATAAGGAATCTAATAAAAGCATTATCATAGTGTTATTTTTCTCCTTATATAGTCTGCTAATTAATGCACACCAGGAAAGTAAGGGGATATTGGAATCAGCATATGAATGATGGATGAATCATAAGTTTGATTGTGTGTTGGTTGATTTAATTAGTTTATTAGAGTTTTCTGGAAATATCTAGGCACTGTGCAAAATTAACATATACAAGAATACTTAGCTGTCCAATTAAGAAAACATAAATTAATCATCATCTATGCTGTAAAAACCACAAATGCCAAAAGAAATCAAATAAAAGACTAATAAAAATTAATGTTGTGCATATATTCTTAATTCCCTGTGCATGAAGGCAGTGAAATACCCTGAGTTTATTAACATGGCAAGTTCTTCCAAATGACGTTGGTCATTGGGAATAGTCATCTTTGCTTATTTGATCTATTTATTTACCTGTATATTAATTTATTGATTGATTGATGGTATGAGGTGGTTTTTTCAATACCAGAATTTGTGAAATTTCTAATTTCCTTTTATACTAAAATTACATCACAGAATTAGGACAACTATTAGACCATAGCCCTTTCTTTTATCCTTACATTTTTGAAAAGCTAAAAATTCTACTTGGGTTAATTATCTGTTTTATTCCTATCTACCTAAAAGATGACAAACCATTCGGTTGGACATGGATCATCATTGCACTGAGTATAAAACACAGTTTTTAAAAAGTTCATTCAGGCCCTGGCCAGTGTGGCACCTTTGGTTTGATGTCATCCTGTGCACCAAAAGGTTGCCTGTTCATTTCCCTGTCAGGGCAGATGCCTGGGTTGTGGGCGCCATTCCCAGGAGGGGCGTGCAGGAGGCAGCCAATTGGTGTTTCTCTCTCTCCCTCTCTCTTCCTCCCTCTCTAAAATCAATAAAAACATATTTATAAAAAACACACAAAATTCATTAACATTAGTATCTATCTTATCATGAGCTGTATAAATCCTGAAAATGCTTTTCCCATCAAACTTCCTCTCTTAGTCCTTTCACTTTATCAAGAAATCTTTGATCATAAAAAGTGGAATCTGTACTGAATTTAACTTTCCTTTTCTTAAAATTTATTTTTAATCATAGGTGACAGGGCTTCACTTTTTTAAAACCTAGAAGTTGTGTTAAGTATCAGTTAATGTTAAAAATGAAATGAAACAGGCTGTGGATTTGTATATAGTCTTTGTTTCCAATGATCTCTGAAGTTCAAATAGGTAGCTGTGAATTCTCATTTGCATTCTAGGCTCATATGATTTCAGATTCTTGGAAATATGTCACTGGTCATACCACCCAGTGGATGGAATTTGAGTGTAAAGCAGAGCAGGTGCTGCCCATTCAGAACTAGATGAACTCACTATAAGTTTCTGGCAAAGGAACAAAGAGAAACCAGTAAATTAAGTGAAAATATTGTCAGTCATTTTGAGCCCTTGGAAAATGTTTGCACACACACATACACACACCTTGAAGTGATTGAAACACCTGAGCTATTCTGGTCATCCAATGACAATATTGAGAAGAGAATTTAATCCTGTGGTTAGTTCAAGATAATCTAATCTGAATTCCTAACTACCAATCCACATGACTGCAAAGCCAGCAGTGGATATGTTTATTTTAATTTACCTAAATATTTAGCAATTTTTTTGCTGATTTTTTTCTGGGCATTACTTTTTTTCATCTCAGACCTTGCTTCTGAAATTTTTTTAGATACATACTTTAGAAATTATGTTAAATTAGAGGCCTGGTACATGGATTCATGCACCGGGGGGTCCCTCAGCCTGGCCTGTGGGGATCAGGCTGAAACCGGCTTTCCGACATCCTCTGAGGGGTCCCAGATTGCAAGAGGGTGGTTCTCAGGTGACACAAGCAAGACTCAGGTTCCCTCCTCTCTGGGTCCAGGGTGGGTGCAGGTAAAGCAGATTCAGGGCCAACAGTGCCCTAGCAGCAACCTAACCCATGGCTGACTCCGCGAGGAATCGGGCTCCCTCCTCTACTGCTTGTAGCATCTGCCCCCTGGTGGTCATTGTACATCATAGTAACCAGGCAAATAGTCAAATGGTCAGATGGTTGCTTAGGCTTTTATAGCCTATACTAGGGGCCCGGTGCACGAAATTCATGCACTGGGTGTGTGTGTGGCGGGGGGAGGAGAGTGTCCCTCAGCCCAGCCTGCCCCCTCTCACATACTGGGAGCCCTCAGGCGTTGACCCCCATCACCCTCCGATCGCCTGATCGGCCCCTTGCCCAGGCCTGACGCCTCCGCCAGAGGTGTCAGGCTTGGACAGGGGACCCCCATCTCCCTCCGATCACTGGCTCTGACCCCCGCCCAGGCCTGAGGCCTCTGGCCCAGGAATCATGCCTGGGCAGAGGACCCCCATCTCCCTCTGATCGCTTGCTTCACCCCCCGCCCAAGCCTGACGCCTCTGACCCAGGCTTCAGGCCTGGGCAAGGGGACCCTCATATCCCCCCAATCCCCGGCTCCGCCCCCCACCCAGGCCTGATGCCTCGGCCAGAGGAGTTGACCCTCATCACCCTCTGATCACCAATCACGGGATCGGCCCCTTGACCAGGCCTGAGGCCTCCAGCAGAGGTGTCAGGCCTGGGCAGGGGACCCCCAGATCCCCGCAGTTGCAGGCTCCGCCCCTTCCCAGCCCTAACGCCTCTGGCCTAGGCGTCCGGCCCGGGCAGCGGGGACCTGCAGCTGCAGCGGCCCCGTGATCATGGGCTTCGCTTTAGGCCCAGGCAAGGGACCCCTAGCTCCTGGGACTGCCAGCCCCGACTGTGCCCAGCTCCCATCGCTGGCTCCACCCCTACTTCCTGCTATCACTGGCCAGGGCGGCAAAGGTGCCTGATTCTCCAATCATAGCTGGGGGGCAGGGCAAAGGCGGCCCCAGGGCCGCCTTTGCCCTGCCCCCCAGCTCTTAGCTCCCCCCTGGGTTTCAGATCACTGTCAGTGGCAGGGGGCTTCTTCCTGCTTTCCCTTTCGCCTCCCTGCATTGTGCCTACATATGCAAATTAGCCGCCATCTTGTTGGCAGTTAACTGCCAATCTTAGTTGGCAGTTAATTTGCATATAGCCCTGATTAGCCAATGAAAACGGTATCGCCGTACGCCAATTACCATTTTTCTCTTTTATTAGTGTAGATAATAAAAGCCTAATATGCTAAGTGTCTAGTCGTCTGGTCAGCCATTCAATCAATCAAAGTGTAATATACTAATGATGTGCTCAACTGCTTGCTATGATGTGCACTGACCACCAAGGGGACAGTTGACCAGTCGCTATGATGTGCACTGAGCACCAGAGGGCAGATGCTCTGACCAGTAGGTTAGCTTGCTGCTGGGGTCTGGCCGATAAGGACTGTGCGAGACGGGTCACTCCCTGGCTGGCCAACCTCCTGTGTCCCTCCCTGGCCCTGATCATGCACTGGTGGGATCCCTTGGTCTGGCCTGTGCCCTCTCACAATGCAGGCTGAGGGGTCCCTGCCCCCCCCCGCCCCCCCCCCCCACGCCAAGTGTACGAGTTTTGTGCACTCGGCCTCTAGTATATAGATAAGGTCTATTGTTTGCAAACCTGCTTTTGTCTGCACCAAAATATCTTTATTCGACATTTTTCTGGGTTGGTGGTTTAGCTGGAACAGATTTTTTTCACTTGATACATATTTTGCAATATGATTAGCATTGTAGCATTAGCTGATGCCTCTATTGCATCACATGATTATCATTTCTTCTAGTGTAATACATTCTTGCTGTCTGTGACCCCTGTCCTATGCATTTAATAGCCAAGATGTATTTATCTGCTAGTTGCAAATACGTACCCTTAAATAACATCTCTCCCATTCTTCCAACTCCTAGCCCCAAATAACACTCATTCCACCCTGTTTTGTGGGGTTTTTTTTAGTTCACATGTAAGCAATAACATAGTATTTGTCTTTTTCTGTCTGATATCTCAGCATAATATCCTCAAGGTCCACATATATTGTTTCAAATGTCAGGATTTCTTTTATTCTCATGGATAAATACTATTCCACTATATATATATATATATATATATATATATATATATATATACACACACACACACATATATATATGTATATATATGTGTATGTATATATACATACACATATATATACATATATACATATATATATGCATATATATATATATATATATATATATATATATATTCTTCATCTATTTATCCATTGATGGACACTTGAGTCATTTCCATATCTTAGTTATTGTGAATAGTGCTACAATAACGATAGAGTGCATATATCTCTTCAATAACCTATTATCATTTCCTTTGGATACATACCTAGAAGTGGGTTCACTGTGTTGTATGCTAGTTCAATTTTTTTTATTTTTGGAGGAAACTCCATACTGCCTTTTATAGTGGATGGACTAGTTTGTAACCCCACCAAAGTGCACAAGGGCCCTTTTTTCTCCATACCTAATCTCTAGTCATCTCTTGTCTTATTGATGATAGCCGCTCTAACAGGTGTGAGGTATCTCATAGTGGTTTTAATTTTCATTTTCTTGATAAGTAGTGATGTTGACTATCTATCCATGTACCTTTTGGCCATTTGGATATCTTCCTTCAAAAACTGTATATTCAGTTCCTCTGCACATTCTTAAATCAGATTGTTTATTTTTCTGTTATTGAATTGTATGAATTTTTAAAAATAAATTTTGGATATTAACCCCTGATTCAATGCATGGTTTGCAAATATTTTCTCCCATTTTGTAGGTTGCCTTTTAACTTTGTGGATTATTTAGTTTGAGTAGGACCTTTTATTTGATGTAGTCCTATTGTTAATTTTTTCTTTTGTTGTGTTTGCTTTTGGTGTCATAAAAACATAATTGCCAAGATTAGTGTTGAGGAGATTCTTATCAAGTTTTCCTCTCAGTGTTTTATGGTATTGGGTCTTATATTTTTATATTTGACTCACTTGCAGTTAAATTTTATGTGTGGTTTAAGGATCCAATTTTATTCTCCTATGTGTGATTATCCAGGTGCCCCGCATCATTTTTTTTTTAAAAAAGACTCTCCCTATTGGATGTTCTTGGCTTCCTTATTATTTGTCGATATATGTGGGGATTTATTTATGTGTTTTCTGTTCTATTCCATTTGTCTATGTGTCTATATTAATGCCAAAACCATACTGTTTTAATTACTATAGCATTATATTATAGTTTGAAATCAAGACTTGTGATGCCTCCAATTTTGTTCTCAGGATTGTTTTGACTATTCTGGGTCCTTTGTGGTTTCATACAAATGATAGAGAGTTTTTTCTATATTGAAAAATGCCTAAAATTTGAATTTTGATAGGGATTACATTGAATCCATAGCCAGCTTTGGGTAGTATAGACATTTTAACAATATTAGCTATGTCAGTCCACAAAGATGGGGTGTCCTTCCATTTGTTTGTCTTCTTTGATTCTGTTCAATGATGTATTAACTCTCCATCGTACAGATCTTTCACTTTCTTAGTAAAATACATTCTTAGGTATTTTATTGTTTTTTACTATTGTGAATGAGTTATTTTTATTTGTGTTTGGGTGTATAGAAATGCAACTAATTTCTGTGTATTGATTTTATTTTTTGCACCTTTACTGAATTCATGGATTAGATCCAACAGTTTTAAGTCCGGTTTTGAGGGTTTTCAATATTGAAAATCATATCATCTGCAAAGAACCACAAATTTACTCTTTTAAAAAATGTGGATGTCTGTTACTTCTTTCTTGCCTAATTGTTCTAGCTAGGGCTTCCGGTATTATGTTGAGTAAGAGTGGTTAGAAAGGGCACTCTTGTCTTATTCCTGACCTTGAAATCTTTCTATTTTTCTCTGTTGAATATCATGTTAGCTGTGCATTTGTCATTTATTTGTTCAGTTATGTGGAGGTATTTTCTATACCCAATCTGTAGAAGGATTTTATTATGAAAAGATGTATTTATTCAAATGATTTTATGCATCTATTGGGATGATCATATAATTTTTATCTTTTCTTCTGTTATGTCTATCACATTTATTGATTAGCATACATTGAAACATCTCTGCATCCCAGCGATAAATCCAACTTGGTCATATTGTATAATCCTTTAATGAGTTATTGAATTTTGTTTGCTAACATTTTGTTGAGAAGTTTTTGCATCTATATTCATCAGGGATAATGGACTATAGTTTTCTAGCAGATACTTCTCATTCCCTCTTCTACTAGCTTCTGACAGCACCTAATATACTTTTTTTTTCTCTATGGGTTTACCATTTCTGGACATATAATATAAAATGTATCATACAGGTGGAGCTTTTTGTATCTGGCTCCTTTCAGTTATGTTTTCAAGGTTCATCCCTGTTGTAGCATGTATCAGCATGACATTCTTTTTTTATTGATATACCACGCAATGTTTTCATTCATTAACTCATGGACATTTGGGTGTTTTCACTTTTGCACTATTATGATTAATGTTGCTATGTATAAGTTTTTGTGTAAACATTTTTTCTCATCTCTCTTGAGTATATACCTAGAATTGTAATTGCTGTGTCATATGATAACTCTGTCTTAAATATTTTGAGGAGTCACATGTTTTACAAAGCATCTGTACCATTTTATATTCCCACCAGCAATGTATGAAAGTATAATTCTACAAATTCTTGGCTACACTTATTAGTATTTGTCTTTTTTATTATAGCCATCATAGTGAATATGAAATGGTATCTCATTGTGGTTTTGATTTGCATTTTCCAATAATTAATGACATTGAGCATCTATTCATACTCTCATCACTATTTTATACCATCTCGAAGAAATGTCTATTCAAATTCTTTGCCAATTTTTTATTGAATTATCTTTTATTATTGAGTTTTAAGATAAGCCCTTATTAAACATATAGTTTGCAATTATTTTATCTAATATCATGAATTGTATTTTAATTTTCTTGATGTGTCCTTTGAAATAAGAAAGGTTTTAGTTTTGTTGGAGTCCAATTTCTTTGGTTACTTGTACTTTAGGTATCATCTCTAAGAGACCATTTGCCAATTATGTATTTTCAATTGGGATATTTATTACCTTTTCTACAGGCAGCAATGGAAGTCACTAGAAACTATAAATGATCCTTTTTAAATGATCTGCAATATAAAGTCATACTTTTTCAAATAATTGGTATAGAAAATAAAATTCAGTTTGAAAATCCTCAAAATATATGTTTTAGTTTCTTTTCTATATTTGACCCTTGGGAATTACCCTTACATCTGTGCAGACTTTGGTATGCATTTAATGGGATTATGGTTGTATTTTTTTTTATAGAATTCCTAGATATTTTTGGGCAAGAGGGATTGATTATCAGAATATCTAATGCACCTTATTTTCACAAATGTATATTATAATTTCTACTATTATGATGTATGGAGCCAGTAAAGAACACATTCACCAAAGAACACTTTCTTGGGCACTGGAGAGACCTAAATTCAAATTCTATTTCTATTACTTCATAACTATATGACTTTAAGCATGTTATTTAATCTCTCAGCCTGAATATTTCATGTTAAAATGAAGCCAATAATAGTAATACCAACTCATATAGTTGTGTTAGGTTAAAACAGGATAGCACGTGTGGCTGGAACATTCTAAAAACTCACTAAATGTTGTAAGCTAGGTCACTATTAATAAGGAAGTTCTTTACAAAGTGTATTTAGAGACTACATCTGTCAATTATTTAGCCATTTCTTTTTTCTTTTTTTTTAGTAAGAATAGAATAATTTCACAATGCTACATTTTCTTTAATGGAAATTTATTAAGTACTACTATATTTATTAACTTCTTTAACAAAGTAGGGCGCTGAGACTGAGGGAGACATAATAGGCTGATGAAGTTTATAAAATTACTTACCTAAATAATAGAACTCAGATTTAAACCCACCTTATTTGACTTTGACCTACATATTCATTTTTACTAACTCCAGAACCTCTTAAACCTATTTTCTCAGGGTATGTAATTATCCTTTAGTAACTTTATTCTCCACAAGTCTGATTCCATGATGTGTGATGATTTTCTCTCTTGAGCTGTTCAATACTATAGTCAGTAACATTCAGAAGCTATTTATATTCAAATGAATTAAAATTGAATGACATTAAAAATTGAAAATTGAATTGCACTAACCTTCTAGTCATACGTGTCTAATGGCTGGCTATCTTACTGAATAACACAGATATAGAACAGTTTCCTCATGGTAGAAAGTTCCAGTGGACTAGTCTAGATTTTTTTCATTGAGGAAACTACATAATGAACAGTATCACAGCATTTACTTGCTTGATCATTGCCTTTCAAAATCATATCAGACATTTTGCCCACTGCAGCTGCACATAACCATATCAACAATTGAAGGCTGGGGAAGGACTCCAATTTGGTTGGCATTTGTACATGCATTGCCCTATGAGTGAATGAGGTGCTGTTTTCTATCCTAAGCTGGGGTTTGGCAACCATCCCCTCCTGGGGCATGCACCAACATTTCAAATCACAATGACTCACTGTTTAAAAATAAGCTCAAGCACAGCGCAAGGAAACATACATAAAAATTGTATCCTCCTAAGCATTAGCCTAGATAAGCATCTATTTTTATTAGACAAATTCTGGCATTTGTGAAAATTTACTGAATCTTGTATACTATAAATATTTTTGTAGATAAAGAAGGAAGAATTTTACATCAATAAGCATTGATTTCACTTTTAAAGAAAGTAAAAAAAAATGATTAGCAGGGCATGGCACTATTAATAAAAGCTCTAATACTTAATTAAGTATCTATCAGGTGAGGTTCATAACACCTTAACTTACTGTTTTTGACACCATTATTCCTGGAAAAAAAATTGAAACAAAATATAGTAAATGTGTTACAATTGCCAATTACAAAGGTAAGCGTGGCTTAGACTTCGCTGACTCTAATCAATTCTTCCTCAAGCTTTGGTACATTTCTACTTTAGTGGACCTCATGGCCACGGTGTTCTTGATTTCAAGATGACTTTTTAGGTAATAACTGAACAGACAGGGGACGAGAGCCTCTGTCCTTTTGGGATCCTAGAAGCCAAACTCTAATGTGGCGTTATTCCAATTTTACTGAATCTGAGCAATACAATTTCATTTCTCAGGAAGAAGAATACAACTTCATAAATTCGTACTTAATGATAAGCATTGGCACCCAAGCTTCCAAAGCACAACATCTATTTCCATAATTTTAATACCTGGTGAAAAATGTCATTTTTTTAAAAAATGGAAGGTGATAAGAGGCAGCAGAAAATAGATGTATTAGACATCTTAAAGGAATGGTTTGTAATGAGTAGGCTGTTTGAGGGACAGTGATGGGTCTGTCTTATCACCTTATTCTTTGCTACCTGCACAGGAACGGACAAATACTGGTCACTCAATAATTATTGATTCATGTGGTCAAGACAAAAAAGAGGAATCTTAAATCTTACCTTAAGACATACAGCCGTTCTAACCATGACTAAGGAGAAAATAAGGTAAACTGCTATTTAATTAATTGAGTTTATCTAAATAGATACTGCCACAGCAGATGGGTAGTGGTTCTTATGGGACATAAAAAAAGGAAAGCCAAAGCTTAAAAAATGTCAAACTGATATGTCAACAACATGAATGCGGGGGTTAAGGGGCAGGGGGATTAGCACTCTAGAAAAAATTACCCAGTGTGGATGGTACAGATAATCTCTGATCAGAAATACCCTCAGAGAAGCATGGGTAATTCACGAAGGATGTAGTTGTTTGATAGAAATATTTCATAACAATAAATACACAATTGCTCTCCTTTACTTCTTTATTCATTACCCTAATTCATGTTTGGTTTTCCTATGTTAATCTACTCATCTAGGTCCTATACTCTAAATACATAGCTATTCTGACAACTACATTTCTAATGATTATTTTATAAATCAGCTTTTTTTCTCATACGTTAATCTTTCCTGTCTTGGATTAATATGACTCAGTTCTTCCAAAAGTGCTCATTTCCTAAGGAATTAATAATAGAAAACTGGAGGCCTGGGAAAGTTTGGGGACCCTTGGTCTATTGTGACCCCTAAGGTGACAAAATTTGATGAGAATCACAGAAACAACTACTTTTTTTTTAAAAAAAAAATCAGTCTTCTTCTATAACTGCACCATGACTGATGTAAAAAATATCAACTCTTGAAGAAAAACTAAGATGGCGGCATAGATAAACACCGGGAAATAGTCGCCTTCCACAACAATTGAAAATTAGCCCAAAGGACGGAGCAAACATCGTCCAAAACAACAGGAAGGCTGGCTGAGTGTAATTTCTACAACTAGAAGAAAAGAAAAGCACGCTGAGAGCCAGAGGAGCTGCGGAGGCTGAGTGCAGAGGTACGGCGGCGGCTCGCGCGCGCGGAAAGGGGGTGGCACCTGAGGACGCGGCTGTCTTTTTGAATCACAAGCTCCCGACTGCTCTGAACTCCGGTTCTGGGAAGTCTCTGGGGACCCAGGACTCATACGGGCAGAGGCTGCTCTCTCAGGCGGCAGCGGGCGAACTTGGGGGCGGATTTTCCTCGGAGGTGCTTGCAGCCATTGCCAGGACACTGAGACGCGCGACTCCCGGCACGGAGAATCAGCCATAGCCTCTTTCTCCGCCCTTTTGACTCCCTGAGACCGCGCCCCACCCAGGCTGCGGCAGAGGCTTTTGCATGTGAATGCCCCAGAACTTTGCAACCTGATAATTACCTAACTGCAGCCGGGCCAGCCAGACCCGGAACTTCCAAGAGAAGGCCCAAGGCCCCGCAGCGGCTTGCATTGCTTCACAGCTGAGCCTCTTCGTAGTTCCTGCTGTGTGGCCTCAGGCAGGGGCTGAATTAGCACCTCCTTAGATCCAGGAGCCACTGTGCCCAGTGGTCAGAGGGGGTCCATTCTCCCACTTCAGACACAGCTGCTTCCCACAGCCAATTGGCCTGGAGGTCAATTCCTCCCAGTGATCCTACAACAATCGAGGCACCAAGAGTGCACCAAGAGTGTCCACCCCAGGTAACTGGGGAGGCTGAGCCACTGGGCCCTACAGGACACCCAGCGCGCAGGCCACTCTATCAACACAGGGAAGCAGCCAAAATGCGGAGACAAAGAAACAGGTCACAATTGGCAGAAACGGAGGAGGCCAGACGACTGGATATAGAGTTCAAGGCCACGTTTATAAGGTTTGTCAAGAATTTTATGGAAACCGCCGATAAATTTAATAAATCCCTCAAGGAGTATGGTGAGACCATGGAGGTCATGAAAAAGGACCAATTAGAAATTATGCATACACTGACTGAAATAAAGAATACTTTACAGAGATCCAACAGCAGACAAGAGGATCCCAAGAATCAAGTCAAAGATTTGAAATGCAAAGAAACAAAAAATACCCAACCGAAAAAGAAAAAAGAAAAGAGATTCAAAAAATATGAAGATAGTGTAAGGAACCTCTGGGACAACTTCAAGCGTACCAACATCAGAATTATAGGGGTACCAGAAGGAGAGAGAGGGCAAGATATTGAAAACCTTTTTGAAGAAATAATGACAGAAAACTTCCCCCACCTGGTGAAAGAAATGGACTTACAAGTCCAGGAAGCGCAGAGAACCCCAAACAAAAGGAATCCAAAGAGGACCACACCAAGACACATCATAATTAAAATGCCAAGAGCAAAAGATAAAGAGAGAATCTTAAAAGCAGCAAGAGAAAGACAGTCAGTTACCTACAAGGGAGTACCCATCCGACTGTCAGCTGATTTCTCAACAGAAACCATGCAGGCCAGAAGAGAGTGGCAAGAAATATTCAAAGAGATGAATAGCAAGAACCTGCAACCAAGATTACTTTATCCAGCAAAGCTATCATTCAGAATGGAAGGTCAGATAAAGAGCTTCACGGATAAGAAAAAGCTAAAGGAGTTCATCACCACCAAACCAGCATTATATGAAATGCTGAAAGGTATTCTTTAAGAAGAGGAAAAAGAAAAAAGGAACTCTTACCATTTGCCACAGCATGGATGGAACTGGAGAGTGGATAAATACCACAAGATCTCACCTATTTGTGGAATATAATGAACAACATAAACTGATGAACAAGGACTGATCCAGAGACGGAGAGGCATTGATTGGACTGTCGGGCCTTGGAGGGATGGTAGGGGAGGGTGGGGGCAAGGGGGAAAGATCAACCAAAGGACTTATATGTAAGCATATAGGCCTAACCAATGGACATGGACAACGGGGGGGTGAGGGGGTGAGCGGGGAGAGGGGGGATAGAGGGTACACATATGTAATATCTTAATCAATAAAAAATATTAAAAAAAAAAAAAAAAATATCAACTCTTGTTTTCTGGTCTGACATGTAAACAGCATGAAAGTCATTCATCCAGTCCTCACAAGGAAAAGGCTGAACAAATGGAAAATTAATAAATTTTATTAGATCTCTCGGAGAATTGAGGTCACTGGGCAAATTGCTACCCTGCACCCTGAGAGATGGGTGAATACTGAGAATCACAGTTTGGGAGCAGAAGCTGCCAGGAGCCAGGGACTGGTAGGAAAACACAAACAGTAATTTATTAATTGCTGGAGACTGAGTGTGGAATAGCTTGAGAGGTGAAAATGCCTGGAATCTCAGCCTGAAAAGGCCCCACACTTTCATTACCTCTGGGAGCCCCACTAAGATCTCGGTAAAGATGAGAGAAAAAGTCCCTCATGTTTCCATGAGGAGAGGAGAAGTAGCCATTGTGCAATGCACCTAGATCATTCTGTTCTCCTGTAAAAAGGCCTGCCTTCATAAAAAAAATATTTTAGCAGAGCCTAACCAACATCAGTTTTATCAAAACTTAAGTGATATGGGGGATGGACAATACCCCACTGCAGTCCCCTCTAGCCCTCCTGTGTGACCTAGATTGTGGCTGCAGTAGCTGAAAAACGCTTGCAAAGATCACAGCCCAGAGGCACAGGCCCATTAAAAGTCTGAGACCTAATCGTAAGCGTATGGAGTGCTTCTCCTCCTCCCACACCTTACCCACCAGATCAACAGGGCTGCTGTGTTGTAGGGGGGATGACAACAAACGGAACTGCCAGCTTCCCTTTCCATTTAAGGAGTCTACAGGGGAAACCAAAGACAATAGGAGAGACAAAAATAGGACGCTGAAGGAAATTGCAGCCTCTGACACCTGCAACTGGTGCGAGCAGTAAATACAGTCTCACTCCTGACCAGAGAAACGTCAAACTGAAAAGCAGAGGAAGACACTGAAAAAGAAGTGGAACAGAATGTTCAAGAAGTATGGGACCATTAGAAAAGAAGACTGCCAGAAGAAGTAAAAAAAGAAAGAAACCCATAACAAATATTTGAAGTAATAATGCTGATAATCTCCCAAAATTAATTACCGACATCACCAAACCACATAGGAAGCTCAGAAATCACCAGGCAGGAAAGCCCATCTCCACCTAGGCATAGCATACCCAAACTACAAATAAGCAAAGTCAAAGAGAAAATCTTAAATTAAGCCGGGGGTGGGGAGGACCTTAACTATAGAGACAATAAGGATAATCACATCAGACTTTTCTTCAGAAACCTAGCAAGTAAAAAATAATGGCATGAATATCAAATTGTTGGAAAAAAATCCAGTAGCCTGGAATTCTGTGTCTGGATGGGGTAAGATACGCACCATGTTAACACTGAAAAAAGAAAAGTGGAGTAGCTGTATTACCTTCAGACAAAGCAGACTTCAGAGCAAGAAAAATTATCAGAAATAAAGAGGGGCATTACATAATGATAAAATAATCAATTCTTCAGGAAGACATAACAATCCTAAGTTATGTCTATGCCTAACAACAAAGAATTGAAATAAATGAGGTAAAAATTTATAGAACTGAAAGTAGACAAATACACCATCATAATTAAGATTTAAATATCATGCTATCAGTAATTAACAAATCTGGAAAGCAATCGGTGAGGACACAGTTAAATTGAATGGCACCATTAGTCAATCGTGTCCAACTGACATTTAAATATTACTTTATTTAAAAAGAGCAGAATACACATTCTTCACAAGCTTACTTGGACATTCAACGAGTAAGATCACATTTTGGGTTATAAAACACATCTTAACAAAAGTGAAAGAATAGAAATCATAGAAAGTATACTCTCAGACCACAAAGGAATTATACTAGAAGTCAATAATAGAAACATAGTTGGAAAATCCCCAAATATTTGGAGATTAAACAACACACTTCTAAATGACACATGGATCAAAGAATTCTCAATATAAATTAAAATATATTTTCAATTAAATTAAATAAAACTACAATTTATCAAAATTTGCAAGATGCAGCAAAGCAGTGCTTAGAGGGTAATGCATAACATGAAAAGTATATATTAGAAAAGAAGAAATAGCTAAACTCAAAAATCTAGGTTTCCATCTTAAAGCTAGAAAAAAATGATCAAATTAAATCCAATGTAAGCAGAAGGAAAAAAGTGTACAAATCAATGAAATTAAAAACAGGAAATTAACAGAGAAAATCAGTGAAACCAAAAGCTGGTTCTTTGAAAAGGTCAGTAAACTTGATCAACCCCTAATGAAGGTAATCAAGAATAATAATAAAAAATAGTGAAACCACAAATTACTAAAATAGAAATGAAAGAGGGGCTATCACTACTGAGTCCTTGGACATTAAAAGAATAAAAAAATTATGAACAACTCATTGCCCATGACTTAGATGAGCCAATTGCTTAGATCAGTAGAACAGAATAGAGACCCCAGAAATACACTCAAACAAAAATATCAACTGATCTTTCACAAAGGAGCAAAGGCAATTTAGTGGAAAAATAAGTCTTTTCAACAAATGGTGCTGTAACAACTGAACATTCACATGCAAAAAAGGAATCTACACACAGACCTTACATATTCCACAAAAATTAACTCAAAATCAATCATACTTAAATGTAAAATGCAAAACTATAAAACTCCTAGAAGATAAGGAAAATCTAGATGACCTTGGCAATGAGTTTTTAGATAAATGTCTAAAGCATGACCCGTAAAAGGAAAAATTGCTGTTGTTCATCATTAAAATGATAAACTGCTCTGTGAAAAACACTGTTAAGAGAATGAAAGATAAGTCACAGACTGGGACACAATATTTTCAAAACACATACTTGTTTTTTTTTCGTCGTTGTTGTTAATGCTCACCAAAGGACAATTTTTACATTGATTTTTAGAGAATGGAAGGAAGGGGGGGGGGGAGAGAGAGAGAAACATCAATGTGAGAGAGACACAGTGATTGGTTGCCCCCTGCACGCACCCCAACTGGGGGCAAGGAGTCAAACCTGCAACCCAGGTCTGAGCACCTGACTTGGAATCGATCCCATGACCCTTTGATATGTTGATGCTCCACCACTGAATCACACCTGCCAGGGTGCAAAACATGTACCTGTTAAAAGACTGTTATCCAGAATATACAAATAACTCTTAAAAACTCAACAATAAGAAAACAAACCACCCAATTAAAAAAAAAAAAAAACAACGGACAAAAGACTAGAACAGAAACTTCATGAAAGAAGACATACAGATGGCAAGTCAGCGTATGAAAATCTGCCTAATATCACATGTCATTAAGGAAATAAAAAGTAAAACAACTGTGGATACCACTCCACTCATTAGAATGGCTAAAATTCAAATGACTGACAACACTAAATGCTGGCAAGGGTATGGAACCCCAAGAACACTCATTCATTTCTGGTGGGAATGTAAAATGGTACAGCCACTTTGGAAGACAGTTGGAAGTGCAAATCTAAACAGTCTTACCATATGATTCAGCAATCACAGTCACTGGAGTGAGTGGAAAACTTATCTTGTCACAAAAATCTGCATAAAAATATTTATAGCAGCTTTATTTATGACCACAAATAGCCTTAAGCAAAATGTCTTTCAACAGGCGAATGGATAAACGACCTGGGATACATCCCTATGATGAAATATTATTCACCAATAAAAATAAGTGCACTAATAAGACACAAAATACATGGAAGAAATTTAAATGCATAATGCTCAGTGAAAGGAGCTGGTCTAAAAAGGCTTCATAGATCAAATATATGACATTCTGGAAAATGCAAAACTAAAATAAAAAAGGTCAGTGGTTGGCAGGCGTTCACAGAGAAGGAGTATGGATGAGTCAATGGAGCACAGGGCATTTTTAGGGCAGTGAAACTATTCTGTATGATACCATAATAATGGATACATGATATTATTCATTTCTCAAAACCCATAGGCCTATACAACCCAAAGAGTGAACTATAATTTAAACTATGGCCTTTGGTTAGTAACAATATATGGAACTTGGTTTATCAATTGTAACAAATGTACACTGATATAAAGTACCAATTATAAGTGAAACAGTGCCTGGAGGTGAGGTAGATGAGCAGAGTATGTATATGAAATTGTGGTGTTTTCTGTGCAACTTTTCTCTAACCCTAACGGTGCTCTAAACAGTCTATTAATTAAAGAAAATCTGTCCCACAATGAGTAGAGCAAGTTGAGTTGTTTTCATGCTGTAACTTTGAAATTTGATTTACAATAACCAATTACTAACATTCAATGTTAGTTAGTTGTCATTCTGACATACTAGTCATTTGAAATAAATAACAGCAGCCCCCAAAGCTGTCTGTCTTACAACAAAAATGAGAGTTAGAAATAAGAATCTGGCTCAAATATTATTTCCTGCATCATCCCACCCTTAATGCTGTCTGCCAATAACCAATTGGATTTTAAAGACTTTTCATCATTTCATTTGGTAAAAAGTTTTTGAACTTAGACATTATTATCATGCATTCTGTGATTTGGTAGTATCACTGAAAAAGTTGAAGAAAATCTATTATTAATCTGTAAGGAAGTGCTACTGTGCCAGCAACAATGTACTATCTTGCTTGTACACCCCAAATTCAACCTGTTCAGTTCTCAAAATAGTAAAAATATTCACACAGCTATAAACATAAACAAAAATGTGCTCTCTGCATTAAACAGTGTTTGCAAAGGCTAAACAAAGCATGGCTGAGTCTGTATCTACACAGGTTAAAAAGTTATCATTTGTGTAAGAATAAGCAAATCACAAATATTTAAAAACTTGAAATAAAAATATATAGCTATATTTTCTATGCTGTGCTTTACATCTCCATGACTATTCTGTACCTGCTAATTTATGATTTTTTAAAAATAATTCTTATTTGGCATAGGAAACATAGTTAATAATATTATAATAACTATGTATGGTGTTAGATGGTACGAGGTTTATTGGGATGATCACTTTGTAAGTTACATAAATGTACGATCATGAGGTTATGCACCTGAAACTATACTGTACCTCAACTCTAATTTAAAAATGTTATTAAATATATATGTATATATGTATATATACGTATATATATATGTATATATCTGAAGGATTGCAGTTGAAACTGAAAATCCTGAGATGTTATCTAACTGAAATTAATTTTATTGTAAAATATTTGGTATTAACACTTTGCTAAGGATGATATACCACTAAATATAGGGTGGCAGAGTTGGAAATAAGAGAAAATAATCTAGTCTATGGATGATAAAGTAGAACATTTTTTAAAAAAATATATTTTTATTGATTTCAGAGAGGAAGGGAGAGGGAGAGAGAGAGAGAATCAGTGATGAGAGAGGATCCTTGATCGGCTGCTTCCTGCATGCCCCCTAGTGGGGATGGAGCCTGAAACCCAAGCATGTGCCCTTGACCAGTATCAAACCTGGGACCCTTCAGTCTGCAGGCCGATACTCTATCCACTGAGTCAAACCAGTCAGGGCAGTAGTAGAACATTTTAAAGTTCACTCAAAGAGGATTTTTGGAGAGATGCATTATTAAATACTTACATGCATCATTGAAGTCTTTAGAGGGGAACTGAAGTTCTACTTGTGACGAACAAGCCATAGATAGGGACTGAAAGAATTCTTAAAAAAAGTTAGCAGTCACAAATCATTCTCCTCTAAACACACACTTACTATCTCTGATAAAGCGCATGGGCATTTAAGAGGTAGTAGAGTGAAGAGACCATTACTCAACCATCAGCAAATAAGGGCATTGGCTCAACCACATCCATCTTCAACTAGCCATATAGCCTTGAGCAAGGCATTTGGACTTCTGAAATTCAATTCCTAAAGTCAGGATAATTATACTTATTGTGATAATCAAATGGCATATTTAATTGAGTATGAGTTATTATTATTAAACATCTATAAGAATACCTGGCAGTTAATTAATCTATTTTCTTTTCTATTGATGGCCACATAGGGAAATTTTGGTTTGGGTGGTCTTTTTGTGTGTGTGTGTGTGTGTGTGTGTCTAATATGCTTTTATTGACTTTTTTAGAGAGAGAGAAAAAGAGAGGGGGAGAGAGAGGAAAACATCGATAACTGCCTCCTGCATGACCCCTCCTGGGGATGGAGCCGGTAACCGCGGCCTGTGCCCTGACACAGTGCTCACAGAAGTGAGCCATATCAGCCACATAGGGGAATTTTGGTTTGGGTGGTAGTGTTTTTAAGAATAAGTAATTTTAGGGGGAGAGATGGAAGAAGTGGTGAATCATGGAGTACAGAGGACTTTTAGGACAGTGGAACTATTTTGTTTGATACTATAATGGTGGCTATATGACATTAGTCAAAACCCATAGAACTATAGATATAAAGTTTGAAACCTAATGTAAGTATGGCTTTTAGTTATTAATGATGTGTCGATATTGGTATATCAATTGTAACAAATTTAACACACTAAAGCAAGATATTAATAATAGGAGAAACTGTGGTGTGTGGCGGAGGGATTTGTGGAAAACCTCTGTGTGTCCTGTGCAATCTTTCTGTAAGCCTAAAACTGCTCTAAAAATTGCACTAACTTACAAATTCCAATTCATACGTTTTTTTAAAAGAACAAGAATGCAGGGGACAAAGGTTGGCAAGCAGAGTATACAGCTGGATGAAAGGAAGTCCAAACCAAATGATTGAACAGTGTGACAATTAGAGAACAAAGAAAGGAGAAAGAGAGAGAGGAAAGAGGAAATAAACTAGGGAAAGACAAGAGGAGCCAGAGACCGATGCAGTACCAATTGGATGTTATGCTCAGGTCTAGCATATGGCTTTATGAGTGTAGCCATAGCTGGCCTACAGCCCCATTCTATCTCTTATAAAGTGAAAGGATTGAAACTAGGGTACACCTGCTCTAAAATGTATTCACGGGCTTTCTGAGGAATTCACTGAGCATGGTAATTTAAAAGTTACTGATTTCCAGGATTTCAGCATCCACCTAAATAGCATCGCATGGGGTCTCTTTGCCTAAATTCTCTTTTACAGCAACCCTTCTCCGTCTATGAAAGAATAGTTTCCCTCCTTCCCCATCCCGAATCTTCCAATGGTGCATTTCCTGGGGATGTTAAAAACAACAAACCAGAGAGCCAACTATAAATAAAATTCAATATTATTTTGAAGACTTCACTTTAGTGGTCAGTTGGGTCACCATAAAACCATAGCTTTCCCATCTCCGCTTGTTTCACACATATTTCTGTTTAAAATAGTAGAAATGGGTGTTTTGTGGTATGAGGGCACTGGGGACAATAGCAATTTTGTTGAATGACTTCACGTCTTCCATCCCCCAACTACTGAACAAGGATGCACTAAGTTTGGGAGCTTGAAGTTTATAAAATTTGGGAAGCCCTCATTGTTTAAAAAAATACAAAATTTTGTACAAAAGTGACTATTTAGGTTGAGGGGAAAATGCCGGGAGCTGGTCCATGCTTGCTGTTTCAAGGGACCTGGCATGTATGGCATACTGTTCTTAATATGTTTGCTCATCTTCTTGGCACTATGTGTTTTAACCAAGGTCTCTGAGAAAGGTTGTTTCCCCAGGTAGGGATTTCCCCCTGAAGTTAGGGAGGGAATAAAACCTCTTAACTAAGTGCCAGGCGGGTAATTAATCACTTTAACTATGAACAATCATGCTTAAGTTACATAATCTTTACTCCCTGGAATGGAGATAAGAAACGCCCTAACCTTTGGAATAGAGATTGATAGGATTGGAATCAACTGGTATAAATACAGATGTAAGAAGACAGAACTTAGAAGACAGAACCTACACACAGAACTTAGAAGACAGAACCTACACAGAACCTACAGACAGAAGAACTTCGCTGGAGAGAACATGGCAAAAGATCCTGGACTGAACCTGACTACAGAAATTGGCAAGAGAACCTGACTAGAACCTGGTGACTGAACCTGGCTGGAGAACCTGGACAGAACCTGGCTGGAGAACCTAGCGAGGGAACATGGCTACAGAACCTGGCTGGAGAACCTGGAGAACCTGGCTGGAGAACCTAGCAAGAGAACATGGACACAGAACCTGGCTGGAGATCCTAAGCAGAACCTCTCTGGAGATCCAGACCAGAACTTGGCTGGAGATCCTGGCTGGAGATCCTGGCTAGGCTGCTGATCAACTGAACACTGTCTCCGTGTCCTTCCTTCTTCGCCGACTCCGTCTACGCCTTTGGGAACCCCTGGACCTGCTGGGGTTGGACCCCGGCAGGAAAAAACCCTACAAATTACCTTTGTTTCAAATTTGAAAATGCTGACAAATGCCACAAAATTCAGAAAAATGGCATGCTTTATTAACTACCCTAATGAAAAAGTCCTCTTCCCTACCCCCACCCCCCGGCATATGTTTTGAGCATTCTTCATTTAACAGTTTGGTAACACCATTTCCAATAGACTGAGTAGAAAGATAATCAGTCTTCCCTCTAGCACAGCGGTTCTCAACTTGTGGGTTGCGACCCCTTTGGTGGATGAATGACCCTTTCACAGGGCTCGCCTAAGACCATCCTGCATATCAGATATTTACATTACGATTCATAACAGTAGCAACATTACAGTTATGAAGTAGAAACGAAAATAATTTTATGGTTGGGTCACAACATGAGGAACTGTATTTAAAGGGCCAGAAGGTTGAAAACCACTGCTCTAGCATGAGTGATGGAAGTGTTTTTCTTAGCATTGATAACACAGAACACTTTTTGGCAGTTTTGCAACCATTATTGGTAATATCTGGTGACTCTCTAGGATTGCTGTCAAATGTGGGGCAATCGCTATAAATTTCTTTTTTACATCAGCTGAAAAATTTGAAAGAACTTTCCCATACTAACTTCTTGTTTCTCCTCTGCTACTCACAAATTTCCAGCAGCAAGCTTAATCATCAAGTTCACACCTCGGCACTGCAAGTTCACATCATGTCACAATGTGGGGAGGATTCCTGAAAGCCATTCTATATTAGGACAGCTAAAGTAATAAGTATACGTGGCCGTGACTACCTCGCAGCGAGTCATAAAGATACCCGTTAAACCCAAAGTAGATGTATCTGCATCTCTCCTCCTTTTTTAGTCACTTCCTCCAAAAAGCCCGAGGCCACTTGAGCACAAAGGGAAGGATGAAGGAAGGGAGGCCAAAGTGCAAAGAGGGAGAAGGCAGGGTTTCACTATCGCATTATTACAAATTTTACAGAATATAGTGACCACATGAACACACGGTTTGGGCCCCTCCTGGCCTGGCCTCTGCATCGTGTTAACAAATGACGAGCACTGACGTTTCAGCTTCTCTGCCTTCACAAGGTATTTGCCTCTTTGCTTAAGAGCCAAGTCAAAAAATAAAATAGGTATCACCAGCAAGAAATAATGAACACTAAGAATGACTTGTTTACCTTATATTTAAATAGTGGCAAAAGCTATTTCTTTAAAGCTATTTTCAGTTCCCCTTTTCCGGTCTTGATAATAGCAGGAGAGAAATGGACCTTTAAATATCTGAAGCAGTTTAACGAGACTGGCTCACTTAAAAGTTATTTGAATATTTTCTAGGGCTATGAAAAAATTTCAAGGTACACTTAAAACCTATGGATAAAATTTTACTTGTTTTTTCTTTAGAATCTATGTATGATTTTTTAAAAATCCTCACTGGAGGATATGTTTTTTATTGATTTTAGAGAGAGGACAGGAGAGAGAGAGAGAGAGAGAGAGAGAGAGAGAGAGAGAGAGAGAGAGAGAAATATCGACCTATTGCCTCCTATTCACACCCTTACTGAGGATTGAACCCACAACCTAGGTATGTGCCCTGACCAGGAATTGAACCCACAACCTCCTGGTGTATGGGATGGTGCTCCAACCAATTGAGCCACCAGGCCAGGGCTATGTATCTTATTCCAAAAATAATTTAAAACAGTTATCAAATCAGATAAAAAAATTATACAATACCAAGATGATATGCAAGAAATTGTACTATGCAAAAAATTGTACCATAGTACAATTATTCTACATACATTCTACATCAGTGTTTCATTTTATAAATGTTTACTATTATCCACTTCATTACCAAAAGTAAAATTATATACTAATCTATCAACCAGTTAATTTTAGCAATAACTCTTTTCATTAAATATACAGGAAAAGTACAGTTATGATGTTACAGTTATCTAAGAGTTTTTACATGTGATTTTTATTTAATTATTCTCACATGTTAAGCATACATGCTACACTGAAGCATACAAAATTCACTGAAGGTACGTCATGTCATTTTATAAATTCTGTAAAGTATAATCTTAACTAGACATTACATTGGATTATAATAGCCTAAGAAATGAGAAATAAATTCTCATATTTTTATAAATCAATATGATGCAGATAAGTAAATTATCATAAAATTTTTAATTTTTATTTGCCTTTTTCCCTCTTTCCTTGAGATGAATATTAGACATTTCTCTGAATTGAAAAGTGAACTCAAAGTTTTTATGATTGTTGAGAGAGATAATTTGTTTTGCTTAGTAGGTTGTCTCTAGACTATTTTCCACAAATTGAAAGAGCTTAATCCCCAGCTTTAAGATTTGGATTTAAAAAGGTATTTAAAGATATGATACAATAAAAGCATTTAATAAAAAATATTATAGCAGAGGTGTATGAAAATAAGCAATGTTTCTATTTTTCCATTTCTTTCTGAACCTATTAGGTTATGCAAAGTGCCTCAAGCAGGCATAATTAATAAATATTTGATAAATTTTAGTGAAGCCTGTTGATATACTTCCCCAAAGTTGAGAAATTAAAAGATTCTGTTGACTAACAAATGCTTTTGCAAATCAGGTAATTTTCAATCCTTTTCTTTCGAAACAGTTGAAGGCAGACCCTGTTAAAGTTGTCAGCTCATACATCATTAAAACTAATTTTGATAATACATCACCACATAACATTTAGCATATATTTCAAGTTTGAAGAATCAAGTAACATTGCTAGAAAAAGTCTTCCATTCCCATACTATTGACTGTGTCTGTGAGGGTTTTGTGGTTTTTGTTGTTGTTGATGTTTGTTTGTTTTTTGTTTTGCTTAATCCCTCTACCTTTTTCACGCAGCCCCTCAATGCCCCTCCAGGTTGACAGCTATCAATCTGTTCCCTGTATGGGCGAGGGCAGGTAGGAGAGAGTAAAGAAGGGAATAAATAATGATAGAAGGAGACTTGAACACACAATACAATATACGGATTATGTATTATAACATTGTACACTTGAAACCTATATAATTTTATTAACCAATGTCACTTCAATAAATTCAATAATAATTAAAACATTCTTTCATTCCTATTTACTTAGTTAGATCAGCAAGATCTCTCAGGCCTTACCATAAGAAACACAGTGAGTTAAATAAGATTAGTGTTCTACCCCATCCCATTTTAGCAACAAAGAATATTCATCTAGGAATACATGAACTTATCGAAGTAAAAATCAGCCCTAGTTATCTCATTATGAGAATCATTTCCAATTAAACTTTACTCTGTTTAAATTGTGTTCTAAGTTTGCAATATATTTGTTACACTAATTATATTATAATAATATATGACTAATAGTTCTATTTATAACTCAATGCAAAAAGCCCCCACAATTTTTGAACATTTAGAGCCTTATGGTCAAAAATCATTTAATAAACATAAAATTTTAATTTATATACATACTAGAGGCCTGTTGCACGAAATTGGTGCACAGAGTGGGGGTGTTCCCCTCAGCCCAGCCTGAACCCTCTCCAATCCAGGATCCCTCTCACAATCTGGGACCATTGGCTCCTAACTGCTCATCTGCCTGCCTGCCTGATCGCCCCTAACTTTCCCCCCTGCTAGCTTAGTCACCCCCAACAGCCCCCCCTGCCAGCCTAGTTGCCCCCAACTCCCCCCCCCCAGCCACCTGGTCACCCCCACCTGCCTCCCCTGAGGGCCTGGTCACCCTTTGCAACCTACTGCTCAGTCGTTTGGTTGCCCCTCACTAAGCCCCCTGTGGGCCTGGTTGCCCCATGCAGTCTGTTTGGTTGTCTATTTGGTTGTGATTGTCACTTAGGCTTTTATATATATATTTTTGTGGAAGATATGTTTTATAAAATTAATAAAAGACTCAAGAATAAAAATAAATTACAAGAGGATAAAAATGTAGACAACTAAAATAGAATATGAAGGAGGAAATGGAGTATTTTGAAATTTTTCTTATAAAGAGGACATGAACTTTTAAATTTGAAAATGTGGGTATTAAATTATTGTGGCATTTGAAGTCCATTGGTTACATGTGTTTTTATTTTCTTACTAGAGGCCTGGTGCACAAAAATTTGTGCACTAGGTGAGGGGGGTGTCCCTCAGCCCGGTCTGTGCCCTCTCGCAGTTTGGGACCCCTCATGGGATGTCCACCTAAGCTGACAATCAGACATCCCTCTGGCAGCCCAGGAGCCCTCAGGGATGTCCACTTGCCAGTGGGGAGCAGGCCTAAGCTGCAGTCGGACATCCTTAGTGCTGCTGAGGAGGCGGGAGAGGCTCCTACCACCACCACTGTGCTGGCACCTGTCAGCCTGGCTTGTGACTGAGCAGAGCTCCCCCTGTGGGAGTGCACTGGCCACCAGGGGAAAGCTCCTGCATTGAGCATCTGCCCCCTGGTGGTCAGTGTGTGTCATAGTGACCAGTCATTCCCAGTTGTTCTGCTGTTAAGGTCAATTTGCATATTACGCTTTTAGTATATAGGATAGAGGCCTGGTGCATGGGTGGGGGCCAGCTGGTTTGCCCTGAAGGGTATCCCAAATCAGGGTGGGGGTCCCGCTGGGGTGCCTGGCCAGCATGGGTGAGGGGCTGAGGGCCATTTTCAGGCTGGCCACAGCCCTTTCAGGGTCGGGGGGGGCCTGCTGGGGTGCCTGGCCAGCCTGGTTGAGAGGCTGATGGCTGTTTGCAGGCTGGCCAAGCCCCCCGGTGGGTACCCTCACCCCATGGGGGTGTGGCCAGCCTGGGTGAGGGGCTGCTGGCTGTTTTCAGGCTGGCCACACCCCCTTCAGGGTGGGGGTTCCCACTGGGGTAACTGGCCAGCCTGGATGAGGGGCTGATGGCTGTTTGCAGGCTGGTCAAGCCACCCAGTGGGGACCTTCACCCCATGGGTGTGTGGCCAGCCTGGGTGAGAGGCTGATGGCTGTTTGCAGGCTGGCCACGCCCCCCAGTGGGGACTCTTACTCCATGGGGGCATGGCCAGCCTGGGTAAGGGGCTGAGGACCGTTTTCAAGCTGGCCACAGCCCCTTCAGGGTGGGGGGTCCCGCTGGGGTGCCTGGTCAGCCTGGGTGAGTGGCTGAGGGCTGTTTTCAGGGTGACAAAGTCCCCCAGTGACCCAAGCTCCCAGCCTCTCCTTTTTTTCTTTCTTTTTCAGCACCTCTGTGAGTGGAGGCCAGTCCGGCTGGAAGCAGGTATCTGAATTTATTTGTCTTCTATAATTGAAACTTTGTAGCCTTGAGCAGAGGACACACAGGCCAGGGTCGGTGGGAAGCTTGGTTTCCTCCATCGCTTCCTCCATGAGAAACCCAAGCCTCCTGCTCACTCCAGCTCGTGGCCACCGGCCACCATCTTGGTTGGGTTAATTTGCATAGTCGCTCTGATTGGCTGGTGGGCGTGGCTGGTGGGTGTAGCAGAGGTATGGTCAATTTGCATGTTTCTCTTTTATTAGATAGGATGGTAAAAACACTTGACATTTACCCTCTTAATAGGTCTAGTGTGTACAATAGTCTTGACTACAGGCACAGTGTGGTACGGAGTACATATCATATATATCACATTTTCTTTATTCATTCATCTATCAACAGACCCTTAGTTCATTTCCATATCTTGGCTATTAAAAATAGTGCTGCAATGAACATGAGAGTACAGATATCTTTGAGATCCTGGTTTCAATACTTAATTTCATATATTCCCAGAAGTGGGATTACTGGATCATATGGTACAGCTATTTTTAATGTTTTGAGGAACCTCCATACTCTTTTCCATAGCCCCTGCATCATTTTGCTTTTCCACTCACAGTATTCAAGGTTTCAATTTTTCCACATCCTCACCAACACTTATTATCTTTGTTCTTTTTTTAAATAATAGCCATCCTAAAAGGTATAAAGTGATATCTCATTCTGATTGTTATTATTTCTCTGATGATAAGTGACATTGACCATCTTTTAATATGTTTGTTGGCCATTTTTTATCTTCACTGGCTACATTTAAAAGATTTTTATACTAGTTTTATTTTTAAATGACAATATTTATAACATACTGGAATTTCCACCATTTGAAACATATGATCAAGATTTTTAGATGGCTTTTTAAACATATGCAAAAGGTACATTGGTTTGCAAAGTAATTTTAAGAGATACAGGAGAAACTATATGATGAGTACTGCTAATGATGCTGTAAAGATATTATGATATATTTTCTTTGAAATAATTTTATTATGTTCAAGAGAGCATATAACTTAAAAGTTAAACAATAATATTATGATTATTATGAAAATTAGTCATCCTTTCCAAGAGGTCAGCAAACTATACCCCACCAGCTGTTTTATTGGAACACTGCATCTATTTCCATTTGTTTCCATATTGTACCTGGTGGATTTCACACTACAAGGACAGAGGGGAATATTTGCATTAGAGACCATATGGTCTGCATAGGCTAAAATAGATAATATGTGATCCTTTTCAGTAAATGTCAGTCCCTGCTCTATCTCATCCTTCTCTACTATCAGCGAATCAGAAATTAAAACTTTTTAGCTATTTCTTCTGGTATTTAACTCTACATTTATAAATGTCATGTATATAGCTATCTATTCTCCTACATTGAAAGAGATACATGTACACACACGTACTTCAAACAGATACACAAACACTTCCCTTTTGCTTAAATCAAAATTTAGGGTTTTATTATTATTTTTTAAGTTGCGGTGACCATGTAATTATTTTTAACTGCTGACACATTTTATTTCTTTTCTGTGCTATTTCTTGATTTTCCTGAAATTAAATTACCTTGATGTACAGAGAGAAAACAATTTTAATGTAACCTCAAATTGGTATAGCACTGGGACATTTCAGAAGGACTATACCCACATGCCCCTAATATAGGTGCAGAAAAGTGTACAAATCTTAAGTGTGCAGCTCAATAAAATTTTACAAAATATAACCACTCCCCACGTCAAGATATAGAACATTAATAGCACCCGGCAGTGTTTCTTCATTTCCTCCAAATTATAGCCCCCAATATAACCGGTTACTATTGCATCATTATAGATTTATATTCCTGCTTTTGAACTGGAAGAAATGAAGTCATGCAGCAGTTACTGTACTGTGTCTGATTTCTTTCGTGGAGGTCTGCAAGATTATTTATGTGGTTGCATGCAGGTAGTGCTCAGTCATTCTCATGATGACTTTTGTAAGAAACTGCCGAACCATCCTCCAAAGTGGCTACACCATTTGGCCTTCCCAGCAGCAGTGAAGGAAAGCTCCTGCTTCCCTCCTCACCAGCACTGTTGCCGTCAGGGTTCTGGGCCAACCTGGCAGGCGGCTAGTGCTCTCTCATTTTAATTTTAATTTCTTTTTTTTGAAGGTGGGGTTTGTAGTTTTATTATAAAAGAAAAACTACCTCCTCAGAATCTTAATGAATGAAAAGGAATATTTCACACTCAGAACAGACACCAGGATACAAAATTACAAGTGTTTAACTCCAGTCCTGTCCCCCTCCCCGCTAAGAGGAGACAGGGAGGAGACAGTGGAAGCAAACAAGCAATTCTGTAAGAGACTACAAATATGATTAAAATCTAAACTGGTTTTACTTAAAATTTTTTTTAATATATCAAAAGGCCTGCTTTAGTGACATGCTAGTCCCCCAGAAAATAATCCAATATCCCCTTGTCAGTAACATACATGCTCAAGTTGATCAGCCAACCCATATTTCTAAACCCCTGTGCATACATGCGTCTTTATAAACCAAAGCCATGGGGCTCGGTGACTGCTGCTATTTGCTCCTGTTAGCCGACCCGTGTCCAGAAGGGCAGGCAGGGCACAGAGAAACCCTTAAAGGTAGTGAGGGTTTAACAGCCCCTAACAGGCAACTTTCCAAGCACCCCTCCCCCTCAAAAGGAGAGCCTTATTACTAATTTCGTCTCAAATTTGGCTCCCAGTGACCAGAATGGTCTTTCTCCTTTAGAAAAAGCACACATATCCATATATATATATATATATATATATATATATATATATATATAATGTTTTTGTATTTAAATATAAAACACTACTCTGATTTGTGTTATAGACGGAGGAACAAGCGATGAGAACTTTTTCCTTTTTCTTTGAAGGTAGAGGAAGCTTCAATGATAGAGAAAAGTGTGTGTGTGTGTGTGTGTGTGTGTGTGTGTGTGTGTGAGAAGAGACTAAGAACTGGACCCCTCTAACCTGGCCAAAGAAAGCAAGAGATATTAACTGGGCACGAGGAATAAAAAAAGGCCTTGATATTCTGCTTTTAGAGTTACATTTGTTATGACAATTGAGGGGCGAGAGTGGGAGCGGGAGGAAGAAGTACTTAGAAGGAGCCGGATGGCTGCAAGTCTAGTCCACTAGTGTTTTTACTGGATGGGCTCATCGCCAGTTTGGTTGAGAAGACACGTGCGGATGAGGGCTTCTGTCACTGGGAAGGGGTCACAGTTGGCAGAGGGGCGCCGGTCTTCAAAGGACCCCTTCTTCTCCTGGCCCACAGCCCGGGGAATGCGGATGCTGGCACTACAGTTGGCCACGCTGGGGGAGAAGTCATTGATGTTGGAGGTTTCATTGAATCCAGTGAGGCGCCGGGCATTGTCCCGGCCCCCCTTGGGATCGTCGGCTCGGATGTGGTACTGGTGCCGCCTGCTCGGCCTCTCGATGGACTCTCTGTACTTCAGACCGTTCTCCTCCCGCAGGGCCTCGGTGCTGAAGTTGGTGGGGCAGCCTGCGCCATCCCAGTTCCCAGGAATGGGCTTGGGGTCAGAGGTTGCTATCACTCCAAAGTCTTCACACGCTCGGTGCAAGCTGAAACGGGCCACCCGGAGATGATCGCCCATGGCGATGCCTTCACGGGGTCTTATTAGGAGTTACCACTCGGCAGGCATGACCCCGGCATTGTCCCTGCGAGCTGGATGCCAGCGTACAAGCAGGCCCGGGAGTGAGCCTCCACAGTATCCCTGCCATAGGCTCTGTGGCTCCCATGCCGCAGTTGTATGGACTGTGGGGTCCAGGGAAGCCATTGGAAGGCCAACCGAAGGTGCCCATCTGTGCCCAGGAGAGTATACTCCTCTCCATTCCAAACCAGGGATGCTGAGCTCACCATGCCCATTATCCGTTTGCAGGTATATCTTAAATTGGGCTCTGCAGGTTTGCGATTGTACTTTAAGACTTCACAGAACACCAGCTTGTTGGGGTCCTTGTGGAAAGGGCCCTGAAACATGGCAGCAGGGACGAGATACAAGTCACTGTTGGAGCCTTCAGACTGCATAGCACTGGAGCCATCGAAATTCCACTCGGGCAACTCTTCTATGCTCTTGGGCTCACTGTCCAGGGTCCGGGTCTTGCATCGCAGTCCTTCTCCAGTAGCGCCAACAAGATGACACAGCTTGGACTCTATCACCCTGAGGCAGGGGCGTGGACATCGGCTTGATGCCTTTGTTCAAGTGGGAACTCCCAGAGGTGGACATGGTGGAAGTTGCTCTGGGGGGCAGGGCGGGCAGGCCCTGAGAGCCGGGTGCAGAGAGGGGAAGAGAGGAAGCTGGGAGTGCTGCTCAGGCACTCGGCTCTTCTCCCATCCTCGGCTCTCTTAATTTTAATTTCTTAGTGGCACATGATGTGGAGCACCTTTCCATATGCTTCTTTTCCATCTGTGTATCTTCTCTGGTGAGGTGTCTGCTCAGGTCTTTGCCACATTTTTAATGTGTTTTCTTATTGTCCACAAGGTTCTTTACATTTTGAGGGTAATAGTCCTTTTTCAGATGTGTCTTTGGCAGATGTTTTCTCTCAGTCTGTGCCCTACCTTCTCACGCTCTTCATGGCACATTTTGCAGAGCACATGTTTTTAAGTCCAGCTTTTCCTTTTTTCATGGATTTGCCTCGGTGTTATATGTCTAAAAATGTATCTCCACACCCAAGGTTCTCTAGATTTTATCCTATCTTATCATCTAGGAGTTTTATAGTTTTGCATTTAGGTCTGTGGTCCATTTTAAGTTATTTTTTTGTGAAAGGTGTGAAGTCTGTGTCTCATTTCATTTCTTTCTTTTTCGCATGTGGATGTAGTTCCAGTTCCATTTGTTGAGAAGACTAACTTTTCCCAGTGTAATGCCTTTGCTCATTTGTCAACGATGTTCTGGCTGCTTTTTAAGTTTTTCTTTCTTTCTTTCAAGGTGGGGGGTCCCAGATGTAGTTTTCTTTTTTACATATCTCTTTTTGAGCTTGTAGACCTTCTTGATTATGTAGTGTTATCATTTTCATAATTTTGAAAATATTTTGGCCAATATCTCTGCCACTATTTGTTCTGTCCCACTCCTTATTTCTCTCTTTCTAGGTCTCAATTTATACACATATTAAATCATTTTCTTTATATCATATGTGAGTATGCAAACTTTTTATTTTTCACACTTTCTTCTCTCTAAGCTACAACTTGGGTTCTTTTCACTGACTTATTGTCCAATTCATTAATCTTTTCTACTATGTTTAATATGCTATTAAATCCAACCATTAGATTTAATATGGTTTTTAATTTCAATCATTGTATCTATTATTTCCAGGGTTTCTGTGGTACTTTTTAATATATTTTATTTCTCTATTGATCTCTCCACCTTTCCCCAACATCCCCTACCTTCCATCTTTTCTGATATGTTCTTGAATATTTTAATCATAGTTGTATTTTAAAGTATATTTCTTATTACCTCTGGGTCTATTCCAATGTCTGTTTATTCCTCTCTTCAATTTTTAGTATTGCTTCTATCTTCTAGCATAACTAGTAATTTTTTATTGAATGTTATATAGGAGATTAATCCAAATGGGGTCCATCCTGGAGTAACAGCGATCCTCATTCAAGACTTCCTAGTTACAGATTTGTATGCAAATAATAAAACAAGTATATATACACATGGTATTTTCTTTAAAATATTTTTCCAACTGTCCATTTGTAATAGATATTTAACATAAGGTGGACATAATCACAGTCATGATTGTTCATGCATAGTGAATTTACATTACTCAGAAACTCGCCCAGTTTTTGGCCAGCAGATACTGCTTTGACACTAGATTCTTCCAATCACTGCTAATCAAATATTATGCTCTTGCCCAAAGGGGTGTGATAACCTAAGTATACGTATAAGGCTCTCTCTCCACAACCCAGCAGAATTTGTTATACAGGTCAACAATGTCCCAATTTATTTTTCCCCTCTTTCTCTCTGTGATATGTGCATGCACACAGATGTTGCATCAATCAGGGTCTAATCAGGAGACAAACCATATGAATCATTTTAACAGATAATTTAAGTTATTGTTAACTAGATACTGGAGAATGGAAAAGACAATTACTGACCACTTAGATAATAACCCCAGTAGCAGCTGTAAGATCAGCTACCACCCTAGGGCTAGGACAGAAAGAGAGATAGGTTGGAATTATCATAAACAGGGATCATGGAGGTGGGACCTCAGGGAGCTGATGCTAACACCTGGCTGGTGCTGATATCACTGAGAGAGGGCGCTGATGCTGGTTATGTGAATGTTGTTCAACCTGTACAGTGTAAACAACTGCCACATTATTTACAGGAACAAAACGCTGATCCATAATAAATGGAATGATGATGAAAACAATAGGACAAAAAAAAAAACAACAAAAAATATGAAGCAAAATAAGAAGGAACATTTTTTTTGTCCCTCCTCTAGCCTTTCATTGTTCCTCTGACAGCCCCCAAGAAGGAGTTCCCTACCGAAGAAATAGCAACACCATATTTCTCCCACGTTGGCATGCACGTTTCATTTGCGTTTAAACACATTTGCCATTGGCATGAAGCTTAGAATAGATGGCAATGTTTTTCTTTCTTAATGTCATGGAAAATAACGATGGCTCTCATAATCAATGGTTTCTTTAACTTCATGGAATGTGGTATTTTTAAACTCATAAAGTGACTTCTATCACCAAACTTCCTGACCCTGGTAATCATTGCTTTCTCTTTTAAGTTCTCACGTACCGTCTGTTAAATAGTTCTACAGTTTTGTAGGAGTCCAGTGTTAATCTTTTTTACTTATACTTTCTGAATCACTTACCTCCTTTGTAACCCTCTCCCACCTCCAGAATTATGGTAGCCGTTTTACATTCTGTTGAACCCTCTCTCGGGAGTCACTGTGGTATATTCTTCATTTCAGGCACTGAGCAGTGATTCTGAGATCACATAAGCCACATTGGTGTTTTGCTGTTTGAGTCATATGGCCAGGAAAACTCCCTTACAGAATTACAGCTTTCTCCTATGTGAGTTTCAAATTCCTTGTTTTATAGTACTTGTTACTTTTCCCAGTCAGTTTGCATGTGTTGTTTCAGGTTTGTGGCAACTTCTCATTACCCCGCAACAACACCAGTTCTGACAACATAATAATAAATCTGTTGTTTCCTGGCTCTTTCTAGACAAACTTGAAGCTGAACTAGAACCTTACTTCCACTTTAAAGGGTACACCAAAAGTATTTTTTGTAAATTCTGTTGCATATATTTTTGCTTGTAATGTTTTGTGTGGCTCTGGAGTTACACCTCTTCATTTCATCTTGAGTTTGGCTTGAAAATATTTGAAGTTAAGAAGAAATATAGCCAAAACTGGTTTGGCTCGGTGGATAGAGAGTCGGCCTGTGGACTGAAAGGTCCCAGGTTTGATTCTGGTCAAGGGCATGTACCTGGGTTGTGGGCACATCCCCAGTAGGAGATGTGCAGGAGGCAGCTGATCAATGTTTCTCTCTCATCGATGTTTCTAACTCTCTATCTCTCTCCCTTCCTCTCTGTAAAAAATCAATAAAATAGCCGAAACCGGTTTGGCTCAGTGGATAGAGCGTCGGCCTGCGGACTGAAAGGTCCCAGGTTCGATTCCGGTCAAGGGCATGTACCTTGGTTGCGGGCATATCCCCAGTGGGAGATGTGCAGGAGGCAGCTGATCGATGTTTCTCTCTCATCGATGTTTCTAACTCTCTATCTCTCTCCCTTCCTCTCTGTAAAAAATCAATAAAATATATTTAAAAAAAAATCAATAAAATATATTTTAAAAAAAGAAGAAATATAAAAATGCAGGTTATTGATGTGACTTATCAATATACAAAAAGAAAAGAAATATTACCTAGTAATACCATTGAATAAAGGTAATTTTTCCAACTAAAATGGACTCTATATTATTGATTAGACAATGTATTTAGTTAACTATTTCTATTAAGAAACTGCTGCAAACTCAAAATTTTTGTATGAAAATCTCCACACTCAATAAGACAAGGTCATTGTATATAATTTCTTCTAGGTTATTTCAGATGATTTTAACCAAAATTGTGTTGCTGTATAAATAGGTAACCGTTTTCTCATGGTCCTATTTTTCTCACTATTCATCTAGTCTTTTATAATAGTTTCCTTATCCCCCACAGCCAAACCCTAAGCTTGTGACACATATTTTAGGTTTATATTTTATGAAGAACCCCAACTGAGGATATGAATACCTATATTAGTTAATTACCACTATCTAAGGGAGAAACTCCCAGAACTTAATTATAATTCTATTATAATTATAATTATAATTATAATATATATATAATTATATAATATTATATATATATATATAATATTGGAATTCAAACGGATTTATTTTTATTTCTACCACTTTTTTATATAACGGTTGCATTTTAGTGCATCTTCATAGAGCATGCACACTCTCAATCTCCACAAGGCTCACCTCTCCCAAATTTCTTCTTTTTTTTTTTAATATTTTTTATTGATTAAGATATTACATATGTGTACCCTCTACCCCCCCTCTCCCAGCTCACCCCCTCACCCCCCCGTTGTCCGTGTCCATTGGTTAGGCCTATATGCTTGCATATAAGTCCTTTGGTTGATCTTTCCCCCTTGCCCCCACCCTCCCCTACCTTCCCTCCAAGGCCCGACAGTCCTCAAATGCCTCTCCGTCTCTGGATCAGTCCTTGTTCATCAGTTTATGTTGTTCATTATATTCCACAAATAAGTGAGATCTTGTGGTATTTATCCGCTCTCCAGTTCCATCCATGCTGTGGCAAATGGTAAGAGTTCCTTTTTCTTCTTCCTCTTCTTAAAGAATACCTTTCAGCTTTTCATATAATGCTGGTTTGGTGGTGATG
This sequence comes from Myotis nattereri, assembly GCF_964212035.1. Classification (NCBI taxonomy): domain Eukaryota; kingdom Metazoa; phylum Chordata; class Mammalia; order Chiroptera; family Vespertilionidae; genus Myotis; species Myotis nattereri. The sequence continues at coordinate 131,835,960 of NC_138075.1, read as the reverse complement.
AACTCCTTTAGCTTATTCTTATCTGTGAAGCTCTTTATCTGACCTTCCATTCTGAATGATAGCTTTGCTGGATAAAGTAATCTTGGTTGCAGGTTCTTGCTATTCATCTCTTTGAATATTTCTTGCCACTCTCTTCTGGCCTGCATGGTTTCTGTTGAGAAATCAGCTGACAGTCGGATGGGTACTCCCTTGTAGGTAACTGACTGTCTTTCTCTTGCTGCTTTTAAGATTCTCTCTTTATCTTTTGCTCTTGGCATTTTAATTATGATGTGTCTTGGTGTGGTCCTCTTTGGATTCCTTTTGTTTGGGGTTCTCTGCGCTTCCTGGACTTGTAAGTCCATTTCTTTCACCAGGTGGGGGAAGTTTTCTGTCATTATTTCTTCAAAAAGGTTTTCAATATCTTGCCCTCTCTCTCCTTCTGGTACCCCTATAATTCTGATGTTGGTATGCTTGAAGTTGTCCCAGAGGTTCCTTACACTATCTTCATATTTTTTGAATCTCTTTTCTTTTTTCTTTTTCGGTTGGGTATTTTTTGTTTCTTTGCATTTCAAATCTTTGACTTGATTCTTGGGATCCTCTTGTCTGCTGTTGGAGCTCTGTAAAGTATTCTTTATTTCAGTCAGTGTATGCATAATTTCTAATTGGTCCTTTTTCATGACCTCCATGGTCTCACCATACTCCTTGAGGGATTCATTAAATTTATCGGCGGTTTCCATAAAATTCTTGACAAACCTTATAAACGTGGCCTTGAACTCTATATCCAGTCGTCTGGCCTCCTCCGTTTCTGCCAATTGTGACCTGTTTCTTTGTCTCCGCATTTTGGCTGCTTCCCTGTGTTGATAGAGTGGCCTGCGCGCCAGGTGTTCTGTAGGGCCCAGTGGCTCAGCTTCCCCAGTTACCTGGGGTGGACACTCTTGGTGCACTCTTGGTGCCTCGGTTGTTGTAGGATCACTGGGAGGAATTGACCTCCAGGCCAACTGGCTGTGGGAAGCAGCTGTGTCTGAAGTGGGAGAATGGACCCCCTCTGACCACTGGGTACAGTGGCTCCTGGATCTAAGGAGGTGCTAATTCAGCCCCTGCCTGAGGCCACACAGCCGGAGCCACAGAGAGGCTCAGCTGTGAAGCAATGCAAGCCTCTGCGGGGCCTTGGGCCTTCTCTTGGAAGTTCCGGGTCTGGCTGGCCCGGCTGCAGTTAGGTAATTATCAGGTTGCAAAGTTCTGGGGTATTCACATGCAAAAGCCTCTGCCGCAGCCCGGGTGCGGCGGGGTCTCAGGGAGTCAAAGGGCGTAGAAAGAAGCAATGGCTGATTCTCCGCGCCCGGAGCCCGGAGTCGCGCGTCTCAGTGTCCCGGCAATGGCTGCAAGCACCTCCGAGGGAAATCTGCCCCCAAGTTCGCCCGCTGCCGCCTGAGAGAGCATCCTCTCCCCGTATGAGACCTGGGTCCCCAGAGACTTCCCGGAACCGGAGATCAGAGCAGTCGGGAGCTTGTGATTCAAAAAGACAGCCGCGTCCTCAGGTGCCACCCCCTTTCCGCGCGCGCGCGCGCGCGCGCGCGCGCGGCCGCCGCGTACCTCTACACTCAGCCTCCGCAGCTCCTCTGGCTCTCAGCGTGCTTTTCTTTTCTTCTAGTTGTAGAAATTACACTCAGCCAGCCTTCCTGTTGTTTTGGACGATGTTTGCTCCGTCCTTTGGGCTAATTTTCAATTGTTGTGGGAGGCGACTATTTCCCGGTGTTTATCTATGCCGCCATCTTAGTTTCTCCTCCCAAATTTCTTCTATCTGATTCTGTTACTTTCCTACTCTCAGGATCTGAGTTTGATATCTAAAAATATTGCAATAATATGGACTCATGCTCAATTTTTGGTCTCCCATTAATTTTTTTAAGCATTAATATATAATTTCCAATATATATATATATACATATATATATTATATATATATAATTACATAATATATATAATATATATAATATAATAATATGCACATAATTATAATTCTATTAATTCTTGTGGGTGTTTGGGCCACTTGGGGTTAGGTTGATCAAGGCTAAGCTTGGTTGGCCTTGGCTCTGAGATGCAGGTCGAGCCCATGTCTCCTCCACATGCTTTTCATCCTCTTTGGACCAACATGTTCTTTTCATGTTATCCTTACGGCAATGGATGAAAGATGAGACAGCAAGCCCCTAAGGACAAACATGCTTCAAACCCTTACTTATATCGTGTCTGCTAATATCCCAGTGCCAAAGCAAACTCGATGGGCAGGGGAGTATATTCTACACACAGGAGTAGGGGTGGGGGGATGTATATTTGCTCAACAGTAATTCAACTATCCTAAGGGTTAACCAGAGAATAAACATAGAAATCTCAGACAAAAAGTCCATGTTAACTGATCTTTCAGAATATCTGTCATTAAACAAATGCGAGTCACCTTTCTGTCCACAGTTCAAGGACATGCTTTGGTCATGGTAATCCTAACAAGAGTCTATTTGTGACACATTCGTTTATGACCTAATGGTGGCACAAAGAGAGTAGTCTTTAAGCTACATAAAGAGTGTTATGGACTGGGTTGTGTTCCTCTCCAAATTCCTGCATTGAAGCCCTAACTCCTGAGATGACTATATTTGGAGATAGGGTCTTGAGGGACAAATTATGGTTAAATGAGATCATAAGGGCGGCATCCTAGTTTGATGGAACTAATGTCCTTATAAGAAAAGTAAGAGAGACTATAGGGCTCTTTCTCTGCATGGGCACAGAGGAAAGGCCATGTGAGGACACCGTGAAAAGGTGGCCATCTACAAACCGGAGACAAGCTCTTATCAGAAACCAAACTTGCCACACCTCTATCATGGAATTTCAGACTGCAGAATGTGAGAATATAAATGTCTCTTATTTAAACCACCTTGTCTGCATTATTTTGTGAGGGCAGCCTGAGCAGACAAATACAGAGAAATAATGTTGAAAAGGGGTAATGACTGGCTGCTGTGTATGACTTAAAAAAATTAATGGGAGACCAAAAATTGAGCATGAGTCCATATTATTGCAATATTTTTAGGTATCAAACTCAGATCCTGAGAGTAGGAAAGTAACAGAATCAGATAGAAGAAATTTGGGAGAGGTGAGCCTTGTGGAGATTGAGAGTGTGCATGCTCTATGAAGATGCACTAAAATGCAACCGTTATATAAAAAAGTGGTAGAAATAAAAATAAATCCGTTTGAATTCCAATTGCAGTGTGTCAGTTTGCACCCAGGACTCTAGACTACTCTCCTACCAGAACTCTCCCTATAATAAAATGATTGAATCCTCAAGGTCTCTTTGGGGATGATCCTCTTTTAGATTCATCTGTATTCTGACCCATTTTAAAGCAATGATTCTGATTCTGTTTTCTGACTCAATGAGGAGGTGGAGAATCTGAAGAAAAATGATTGGAAGTCAGTTTTATAAGACAAACGTGAAAACAACAACACCACCTACATTATTTAATAGATTGAAGAGTAAATGTTACCTTGCAAAATCATGGACTTTAAGATAGATTCGTTAGAATTGTGGTATACAACTAGTCCCCCCATTCCTATGGAGATTGAAACTGTAAGAAGCCCACCTAAGGCTAACAAGGAGTAACGATAATTTGAAAATAATAACCAGGAAAGAAATAGCTCTGATGACCTGTTGAGTACTCTTCTAACCTCATGTCAGCAAAGGATGGAGTGTTTCTAGTTGAATGTGACCCCATTAAAGGAAGCACAATGAGTGTTCAAGTAGTAAAAGGGAAAGGTACTAAAATAAAAATACTAAGTGGAAAATTTCCTTCTTTACCCATAAAATATATTAACAGTATTTGTTTATTTATAGACACACATGAATGCATGCAACATAAATATGCATCTTCTTTCTGATCTTTGGAAACATAATTTTCTTGTGTAGCATGCACACTCAGAGAAAGACCCAGGAGATCTCCCCCAGCCTGAGTTATGGCTATTATTTGTTTAGATCAGAAGCCTTTGTTTTGATAGCCTCATAGCCAATAGACTCAAAACTATAAAGCAGGTAAAAAAAAAAAGTTAGTCAATGAGAACACAGCAAAATGCACTGCCAGTCTCATGTTATAGACCAGTTAGTAAACCCTCTGTCAGACAGGCTAATACTTTTATACCAATAAGCATATATTTGCTTTTCTTTCTAAGTGCAGGTGTTTCAGGCCTCTGCTCCCAATTAGTGCTGTGAGTTTGACTGTCTCTCTGATATGCTCTTTCCAGCTGATTCCTCTTCACTGTTACTATACGTCACTGATCCCAGAGATGTTTACTTTGAGATTAAAGGAAAGAAAAGACACAGTTTTACTTGGTAAAATAATTCTAGGATATATAAACATCCCATCCTAAAGTTCTCTATGTACCAAGATATTTCACCATCTTCACTTTCCACAAGGTGCCTAGGCTGTGGTTACATGAGAGGAGTAACTTTGAACAACTCTCCCTTCAGGACCCAAAAGAGAAAAGATAATTTTATTCTCCTGAGGGTCATTTGGAAATGCTTCCAAACTGATTTCCACATTGTGATAAATAATGTCAACAAATTCTCAATCCAACTAAAGTGTATTACTAAGATTTTTTGTTCTGTGAAAGAGTTCTCCAAAACTTGAAATATTCAGGAGGTCATTCTGCTCCTGGATCTAACCTGCAAATATATCTTGGGGGACAATTTTCTTAGGTACAGAGAGTTGTTCATAGAGCCCAGGATAGACATGCTATATTTGGCAAGTCTAGGGGGCTTTCCTAGGACCACAGGTAAAACACTTCATTGTGGTCCTTCTGAGTGAGAGAGGATGAGAGCAGAGGGTGATAGTGATGAAGACAAAAAGTAGCAAGGGGACCAGTCTAAATGAAAACACAGCAAGAATCGCTCTCTTTCCATATATGTATGAATTAGAAACTAGCTGAATGGGACTCCATCCCATGAGATCTATTCTATGAAGCATGCTTCTACCTCCCATTAGCCTGGTATGAATGAGGCTTTTGTAATAATAATGAAGCTCAAAGAGGGAGACCTTTGCTGCCTAATCCATAGGGTATATTCTCTTGATGGACCTATAATTCCTATTATAGCTAATGGGTATTCTGAAGTGATATTAAAAAAAAAAAGATTTCTGTCCCATTGTGTGAAAAAGGTAAAGGTCTCTCTTTGCAAGCCTCATTATCATTCAAACTGATCTTTTCTCTCTCAAAAGATGTGCCTCTCCCTCAAGGTGTTTGTAAGAAGGGAGAGCCTTGGAAATTACACATCTGGTAAGTAGAACAGATTTCAATGCAGTTTGCTCTATAGTGCTTAGTGTGTTTCTCTTGGATACCAATGAAAAGGTTTTAAACTTAGAAAAAAACATTATTGTTTCAACAAAATGGGTTCACATTTATTCAAAGAGCATATGTTCTGTGAATGTGATATAGCAAAGGTTATTCTGAAACCATAAAAAATATGAATTCTTTACTTCTAATAAATGAAAAAAGGCAAGCTATTCATATCTCTATGCATATTATAGCCTTTCTCTTTTATTTCACTACATAGAATTTTTCAAAGCTAATAGAAAATGAAAGTAGAAAATAGGAAACAAAACTAATATGAAAAACATTATTTTTTAGGCAATTTTTTCAGCATTTTTAATTTTTGGCTGTAGCATTTTTTTCTGACACTTTGTGGGAATTGCCATCTTGCATTGTTGAATGGACCACTTTGTCTCTCTGAAATGACGTCCTCCTCATAAACACGGGCTATGTATTTTGAATCTCCCATGATACTTTCACACAATATTCAGTAAACCATATAGGCTTTTGTAACTGTGGTGGTTTGTATTATATCTACAGGGCTAATCTGAACTACATTTCCCAGAATCCTCTTTGCTGTGTTTTAATTATTTTTTATTTTTTTAGTTAGTAGTCTAAATGAGAAATTCATGTGAAATTTGGGAGTGGGAAAAAAGCATCAGTCACCTGGTCTGTGGGTCGGCGTGTTAAAAGGCAGCCTGAGAGATGGGCATGCAGAGCCCCTGGCAGACTTAGCTTGTTCTCACTCACTGCACCAGGGGCACCACGTCCTCTGCAAGAAGCAGAGGCAGCAGGCTTCCCTGTGTGGGAATGGACCTCTCCACAAGCCTCCTTTCTGTCCCACCAAATCTGGACTTGCCCATCCTCCCAGATTCCCTGAAAAGCTCCTATTGGCCTACTTACACCACTGCTTCAGAGGGGCTGCATGGTGAGCCTACTACTCAGCCAGCTTCTCCACAATTGTGTCCTTTTTTATATGGGGAGTCTCTTATCTCATGACTAGTGACCCGGTGCACAGATTCGTGCACATTGAAAGGAAATTAATTAGAAGGTGGCCAGTGGGGCGAGACTGGGTGAGACAGGCTGGACACACCCTGGAGCCAACCTCCCTTAGTCCCTCCCTGGAATCTGAAGAATGAGTGGGGTCCCTCCAGCAGGTAGGGTCCCTCATCTTGGCCTGTGGTAATTGCTCTGAAACCAGCTCTCTGACATCCCCAAGGGGTCCTAAAGTGCGGGAGGGCACTCTGCAAAGTTGCTGTCATACAGGGTGTGCAATGCAAAAGCAAGTGTGCAGTAAATTGGATTCAGGGCCGACAATGCCCCAGCAACAACATAACCTACGGCCGAAGGTGGGATCACTTGGCCCCACAAGGAATCGGGCTCCCTCCTCTCTGGTTTCAGGTTGCATCACCAGAGAACTGGCACTGCCAAGTCACTGAAGCTCAGCAGCTACTGTGTTGAGTGTCTGCCCCCGGGTGGTCAGTGCACGTCATAACGACCAGTTGGACAGGTGGAAAGACACTTAGCATATTAGCCATAGATATAGATATAGATAGATATAGATATAGATATAGATATAGATATAGATGATATAGATATAGATATAAATATAAATATATATAGATATATATATAGATATAGATATATATAGATATAGATATATATAGATACTCAAGGTCTCACCTTCTGTTTTTAAATCATGACACATATGATTTGTATATGTTAGTATAAAATGAGAGACTTCTGGTTTTCCTTTAGAAAATAAGTGATTCTGATGCATCACAAAGATTTTTATTCTATTTTTTCTTAATTTATAGAGAGAGAGGAAGGGAGAGGGAAAGAGAGAAACACAAATTTAAGAGCAAATTGATTGGCTGCCTCCTGCAAGCAGAGTCAGCACATTGATCGGCTGTCTCCTGTACACAGAACCCCCAACGGGGCTAATGCCCTGGTGGAAAATCTAACTGGCAACCTTTAGGTGCACAAGGCAATGCCCAACCAACTGAACCACACCAGCCAGGGCCATCACAAGGTTTCAAGTCCAACAAAACCTAATTAGCTCTGGAAATAATGCTACATCATTCATTTGAAGTTGAGGTAACTGAACCAAAAGTAACTTTGTGAAAGAAGGACACATAGTAAAACAAGTTCATATGGGGAATCATTTTCTAATTGAAAGGAAAAATTATTTCCTTCACTACACTCTTCATAATATATAGAAAAATCATTAATATAAGAAAAAGGATAATTTCACTTTAACATTACCTATTTAGATAATTGAACTTACAGCAAGGACTTAAAAGTGACACATAAACTAACTTTGTTGGCCTTTCCCATATTTCAATTAGTGAATATATATAATGTATTCCATTTTATAAAAAGGTAAAAATAAGAAGTAAAAATATTCTGGCCATTGAGTAAATCAGTGTTATGTCAAGACTATTTTATATTCTTTTTGTAATTCAAATTATACATTAGAGTATATCTTTTATTTTATAAGAAGAGTAAAATGCTTTGAGAAAAATGAAATTTGCAATATGGGACAAAAACTTAATTTATCTAAGTTCCAGATAGTTCTACTAGTATTTTCAGGCCTCATTTAAATAGCATTGGTTATATTTCACCTGTTTAAGGAGTGTTGCTCTAATTCTCAGATAATTATTTGGCATGTAATAACAAATCCACATGGTTTTAGAGTCATGTATTGGTTCTAAATATGTTGGTCCCAAATTTCTTAGCTTGGATTTGGCAAATTTTATAGGCTTAACTTAACCATCATTCTATTTTTATATTATAGACAATTCCAATTTTTATACTAATGCTAGCAGACTTTCACCTTTAACAAAATGGAATGGCCCATGTTCCTATTTAAACTTTGACAATAAGGAAAACATTTATAGGAATACATTGGTGTTTCGCCATGTGTCCCAAGCCATCTATCTGCAAGTCCTATAAAAGCCTATGTTCTCTACATGATTCTTACATTCTTGAAGATCTAATTCTAAACAAACTGTAAAGTAACTTTTTTTAAAAAAATTCTCTACAGGTTTGAACGTTTTGTTTTTTTCATAGTTTTTTTAAAATATATTTTTATTGATTTTTTACAGAGAGGAAGGGATAGGGATAGAAAGTTAGAAACATTGATGGAGAGAAACATTGATCAGCTGCCTCCTGCACACCCCCTACTGGGGATGTGCCTGCAACCAAGGTACATGCCCTTGATCGGAACCGATCCTAGGACCCTTCAGTCCTTAGGCCGATGCTCTGTCCACTGAGCCAAACCAGTTAGGGCTGAAGAGTAACATTTTAAGCAGATCTATAGAGACTGCTATCTGATTCTGCTGCCCAGTGGGGTAGGTATAAATCTTTGCAAGTGGAATTCCATGACAGAAATGTTTCTTAGCCTCAGCTGTAGCGCATGTGGTGCTAGGAGAAAAATATTGGCTGAAGAGTAGTACTGGGGGTTCAAGCCAGAGAAGGGGGTCCACATGGATGTCAGGGCATAGCTATCCAAAGAAAGAAGGAAGAAGCTGGGAGCAAGAATGACAGCTAAAAGATAGGCAAGTCAAAAAGGTCTCAAGTATTTGCTGGTAGTAATAGAAAAATGAGGAGGAAAAGCCTTGAAAAGTCCTAGAGATAGGGAGTTGAGCCTGATGCTGAAGTTTTATACCCTCTCAATAATAATCTTTGTATGAGACAGGTAAGTGCATTTAATATATCCAGAGTGCCCTGGCCAGTGTGACTCAGTTGGAGAGTCGTCCCATACACCAAAAGGTGATGGGTTTGATTCCCAGTCAGAGCACATACCCAAGTTGCAGGTTTGATCCTCTTTTGGGGTGTGTATGACAACCACTCTCTCTCTCTCCCCGCTTCCTCTCTCTAAAATCAATAAAAATATATCCTGGGATAAGGATTAAAAAATATATCCAGAGTGAGCTAGAACAGCATAACTAAAATGAAGAAAGGAACAGCTTTTTATCATTCCCTGAAGTCAATTCTCTGCCACTGAAACAGGTGGGATGTGTGTGTGTGGGGGGGTGGGGGGGTGGTGGGGTGGTGGTCATCACTGATTTAAATAAAGCTTTTTCCAGCAAAGTTTTCTTTCTTCCTTTTTTATCACCAATCTTTCTTCCTTTTTTAAATCACCAATCTTTGGAAAGAATAATTGAGCACAATGTTCTCAAAGAATAATTAAGCACACTTATTCCAACTCTTGGTGCCAACTGTACTAAGAATGACCTTGACCCAGCTATCATGGTTCTTGACTTTGCCATCAGTTTTCTGGCCCCTAGTTTAGACTGTGAGGTCCAGAATTCTCTGCCCTGGCTTTGGAAGCAGGCCTCACTGTGGCCACAGGAGATAAGGATGGCCCTTGAATCTGTTTCTAGTTCCTCAGCCTAGTTATCCTGATACACAGAGCTCTAGCTCAGAGTTTTAGAAGGCCAGCCAATGTGCTCTGTAGCTACTTAAGTTGACTCTAATATTGTGCTTAATAATGTAATTTAACTGTATTTTCAAAAACAGAATTATTTCTCCATCAGAAATAAGTAGTCTTCAGAGTCTAGCTGAAATGCTTATCACAAAATGAGGAAGTGTGTTCCCCATACACCTCCTGAGAACACAATGTTACAAAGGCGCAGACACCTGCCTGGCATCAACGATACAAAGGATGGGGCTCAGGGAGGTGGGGGAGGAGGAGTTGGAGAGAAGGTTTCAGAAAGTATAGTGAGAAGGAATTGGTTAAATGGAGACCAAATTTAACAAAGAGAATTGGAAAACCAGGAGGATATACATTCGCTCTGCTCATACAGACAATATTTATACCAAAGATCTGGTCCTGATTGAGTAATTTTTTAATGTTGACAACCAAACTCTATAATTGAGGCAAAAGTAGAAAAACCCAACCCTGATTGTCATTAGTCAGTTTTTTTTTTTCCTGTGTTATCTAGACCTTTTTTTTCTACTCAATTTTATATGGTATGTCCTGTGAATAAAAAAAGCAAGAGAGACAAAGCAGCTATTCCACAGGGATTTCTTGGATAGCTAGAGGAGAGACAATGGGAAAATGAAAGGGAGAATGAGAAGGAAACAGTGCAGCAAATGTGTGCAATGATAATATCCATACACACACAAATCATTTCATACTCTCAGTAGAGAAAATATTTGGAGTTTACTTGTGTGTGTTTATAATGGGATACCAGTCAGAAAGAAAAATGATATGCAACTTCCCTAAAAGTACATATGTATGTTAACTAAAATTGAATGAGAAGACTGTATACCGAGGAAAAATAAAACTTCTTCATGAAATCTAGGAGCAAATTCTTAGACTAACTGTGCCTACATATCAACACTGCAGCAAGAGACACCCAGAACTTCTCTGAGCTCAATGTGAGGGAGAGGCGAGAAAAAGATACAGCACCCAATCTATTATTAATGACAGGTCTGCGTGAAAGGTAGAGATTTTGTAAAATTTTTATGGGCCAAAGGAAAATGTTTGCAAATATCAAAAGAGAGAAAGGAAATATTGTCTGTGATCTAAATATCAAAGTCTGTGCATTTTCAATTTTTGCAAAGTTATGATACCCCACCACTACCCTATAAGGACCCTACAAAGTTACAGGCATCATCTGAACTAGCCCAGGGAAGAATCATGGGACAGGATAGTGATGGAGTTGAAATAAATTTGCAATTTCTATTGATATGCAGCAGCTGTATGTGATATACATAGGCACATTTAACATAATAAAACAGCAGTAACTGTGGTCCATACATACAAAATTGTCTGTTTATTCTTTGTTGAGACTTTCTTTGTGCATAACATTTTCACTGACTTTTTTTTTGAGCCTGTGGGAAGAATCAAATTATGCTTATTAAAAATATGTGTATTTGTGGAGGGATATGCGTTCCTATAACCTTCATTATGATGCTCTTAATTAACCAATATGCCTCATAATAAAGTATCTAGCTGTCACCAAAATCAACACTTTTCAGTTATTAATAGATTAAAAAAGGAATGTTAATTTCTTCAAGCTCCATTTCATTTGGTCTCATTACTTCAGGAGCCAGATGGTTCCAGGGCTGGACCTGTCAACAGTTACTGTGAGGAAGAATACATTCAGAAACACCAAAGCAAAGTATGAATAATAGCTGAAAAATGAAATCTGAGGTAGCCGTGCACAATGCATAAGGCAGGGCAGAAAGTCATTCTGCCGAGAAATTGAGAAAATTATGAATCAGGCACATTTTAATTGATGTTTCTTTTTCTGAACACCCTCTCCTTTCCTCCCCACTCCCCATTGAATTTTTTCCCACCCACCCCTCCAATAACAGCAGTGAGGCTCCAGCTGTGCTGTGGAGCGGTTCTCCATTTGTCAGGTGTCTGACTATTTCTCTTGTCCCTCATGCTGCCAGAATCTGACAGATCTCCTACACTGTTGGTTGATTGATGATGTCAACTTGCAAGAGACAGTACCACCAGCAGCCAAATTTTTCAAGATATTTTCTTCTTGGATTTAAAAAATTCTTCCTGAGTGCTTCCAAAGGAAGTCACCCTGAAGGGCATCTCCAGAGTGGTTCCTCAGCCTGCTCTGTGACAGACAGAGTTGGGGATTTGAAACAGATGAGTTAGTCTATCTTACCTATTGGGTGAAATAACCTCCAGGTTTCCAGACAACTTTCAGATTACACCATTATGTAATTCAGCCAAGTGGTGGACCATGTTCAAAACTTAAGCGACATGATATTTGGTGAAATTTCTGTGCTTCCAAGCAAGTAATTTGCTCAGAATATATTACAGTCTCTGTTTTTTTGACAAATAGGGTCAATATTTTCTCCTTGTAAAATATTTTGTGATGTTCAAGTGTTAAGTGTTGCACAACTTGCATTTCTGTGCCATAGTAACTCATGTGGTATTGTTTTGTATTGCTAGTCATTCTTAACCACAGATGTGAGTCAATACCTACCTGCCCCCTAGTGGACCTGAGGCAACTTGCAGCTTGCTTTTTTTTTTTTAAGGAGAGACTTGCTAATTTGGGGTCATTAGTACCTAGCAACTGAAAATTTTAGTCTAACAGAACTTGATGGAATCCAGTTTTCTTGTCCAAACTTGCACTTTACAGATTAAACACACACACATAAAAACAGAAGAATTTGAAAGATGTGTGTAAGGTCCTAGATATTATTTAACCAGCTCCAGATGAGAAAAGTAAAGAAACAAAACAGAATCCAGAGCTGACCCCAGGCTTTGAATCTTTTTCAATGCAAACAGCTACATCTCCTTATAAATCCTGAAATCTATTCACTTATCCAAGCATTAATTTAATATTTTTTTGAAAACATACTAAGTTATAGGCACTGTTGGAGGCATTGGAGATACCTGATTAACAAGTGTATCATCCAATGATTATTTTCAATAATCTTTTCAACATTTATAGAAAAGTAACTCACCCTCAAGCCATTATTTCATTCTTAATAATAACTAAAAACAGTGCTTAGTTAAAGATAAAAGTATATTTCTTTCAGGATACATTTTACTCCATACAAGGAGGAAAAAAATCCCATTCTGTGATTTCTTTCATCCAGGCTAGTGACCTGTACTTTAAACAGGTGAGAATCCAGTCCAACTGTCTGAGGGAAAGAGATCAGGTACAGTCCATGAGCTCCTTAACACTTCTCTCTGAAAGGCATGGGCTCCTCTATCTGTTCTGCCTGTAAGGTCTCTCTCTTTGTCCCCAAATTGATGAGAACTAATCTTCTAAGAAAATACGGCAACTTTTTGCAAAAGGACACATTTTAGAAAAAGACAAATGTTAATAGGACACCTTTTTTTCTCCCAAAACTCAAAACAAGAACAGATGTATTGAGTAGCATGTAAAAGCATTTTACATTCTTCCAACTAAAATTACCTACTTGAAGAAAAAAAAATTAAAAATAAATTAAAAAAATAAAATAAAATTACCTACTTGACTGAATAGAATAGTGCCCAAATGGAAGTTTATACTGAATTTTGGAGACTAAAATTAACGAAATAGTCAATAATTGTGTGGCAAAAGAGGATTTTCTTTCTATTCTTCCAGCCAGCAGGCAGTATTTATCCTGAGCCTCTAGCGACCCTTTGCGGGTGTAGACTGAGCATACCACTGGCAATTAGATTTGTCTGAGTAAGCAAGGAAGACCTGCGGGTCAGGCCCTGGAAATGTTTATTCCTATGAGGTGGTGTTAGAAATGCTGATCGATGGTGTTGCGGGAATGAGACAAACACTGGAAACTGGATCGCCAAGGCAAGTTTCCTTCTGCAGCAGGGTGCATCTGCTGTCTTGGAGATCATGGCCAAAGCAAACCCAACGGGACTTCCATTGGGGTTTTATTCCCGGATGCGGTCTGCCCTGCCCCTCACTTTGACTCTGACTTGATTGGTCAGAGCTCAGAGCTCGGTTTCACATTATTGCACGATTGGCTAATTCAGAGGAAGGGGAGGGGTAAGACGATGGCCCCCTGAGAATCTGAAGGTCATATAAAAATGGTGGAGCCTAAGATGGCAGCGAGCTCCTTTCTTTGACAGAAAAGATGGCTGGTTCACTCTCACAGAGGGGACTGAGTATCCTCTTGGGAAAGGCCCCATCTTAAGAGGAGTGAAACTCACGTATTCACTTTGGCTCTATAAAGTATCTTAGCCATTAAAGAACAGGGTATATCTTAATACAGCACATTGTCACTCATATTTCTCAAGTGAGTTCACCCACCTCCATGTCCTTGAGACCTAGAAAGGGGAGAATTATTAGAATAAACCAAATAAGCTGTTTTTCCACAAACTCGCTAGAGACATTGGAAATCTAAAGTATCTTGGATTACATTGAAACTGGGGCATTGTGTCCCCTTGGGCATTGGACATATGAACACCCTGGGCTCCAGCACATCATTCCCACCATGACTCCAGGTCCAGTGAAAGCTGGGTCTGCCTCTTTATCTGTGACAGTCTCCATCACGCACGGCTCCAGCAACAGCCAGAGGCAGAGCCAGCAGAGCCAGGTGGTGCCAGACACTGGAGCAAAGGATGACATTGGCTCAGACTTTCCTTGACAGGGACCTCCAGCAAGACCATGAACAAGGGCTCAGGGAAGAAATCACCACAGAGGGTCAGAGCAGGAGGGAAGGAGAGTGGGAGTGGCCTCTTTGGAGTTCCAAGGATTTGTTGGTGAGTACCCATAACGGATCCCCAGGGGCCCCCAGAAACAGCTGGTGGAATTGAAGGAATGAAAGGAGTTCCACAGGTTTCACAGTTGGAAGAGTTAAGGCCTGGAAATATGTTAAGTGGCCCCATTTTACCCTTAGAATGATGTGACTTGAGAATAGAAAATTTAAGAAACCTTCTAAAGGTAGCAGGGTAGTTCTTTGTAGAAGACAAAGGGGAGCCATGACTTATGTGTTTAGTCTTTGTTATGCCACCGAGTACCACACACTGGAAAGGCCACTTTGGTTTTTAATCCACACATTAGAATGTTAGAACTGGGTATTATTCAGGTCCTTGGGGAACTGTATTTAAAAGTTCCTATAACTATTTATTCTCTTCTGACTCAAAAGGTCTTAACATTTCCCTCATTTGACTTAGTTTTGGACAGACTCCTTCCTGACAATAAGCACCTGACCTCCTTTTTCTTAGAGCATTTACTTTATAAATTTGCAATTATAAATTTTCTCTGTCCCTTTGAGTATTAAAATTTATCCCAGGCTCTTGCCAGTTTTATAATCCAGGGATGTCTTTCTCCAGGACCTGCGAGCCATCCCTTTGAAATGTAGTCATGAAGAAAGGTAGCACCTCTATCTTCCTATCTGTGGGAGTGCGGGTGCCTGATTTCATAGGCTCCAAATAGCAAACACTAATTGCCCAATCACATGGGTCACCTCCCTGCTAATGTTCATAGTACTTTCCTCCTAGCCCAGTGATGGCGAACCTATGACACGCGCGTCAGAGGTGACACGCGAACTCATTTTTTTGGTTGATTTTTCTTTGTTAAATGGCATTTAAATATATAAAATAAATATCAAAAATATAAATCTTTGTTTTACTATGGTTGCATATATTAAAAAAAATTCTATATGTGCCACGGCACCAGAGTTAAGTTAGGGTTTTTCAAAATGCCGACACGCCGAGCTCAAAAGGTTCGCCATCACTGTCCTAGCCCATCCCAGTGCTTCAAACTCTCCCACCTCTTGTTTCAATGTAATTGAGTTTAATCTCTCTTCCCTATTTGTTTAATTCTGCTTAGTACAAATTTTCTTTGATCTTACCTGTAGACAGGATCCTTTTCCCTGTTGTTTAGACTAGTCCTGGCCAGAGGCAGGAGGTTTCTCCCCTGATTTAAGATCCCCTACTTGCTATTCTGACCCTGAAATAAATGAGTTTCCATTTAGTTCCTGAACTCTGATCCCACCCTCACATCCCTTAGAAATGCCCCTGTTTGTATAAATAAGGGTTGACCTTGGTCCTTGTTTCTCAATTTTTTTTTTTTCTGGGAAGCTGCCTGGTTTTTGTCTTGTGTCCTGATTGGTACTCTGCCCTAAGGGGTAGCAATTCTACATTGTTCTCATCCTGTCTATGGAAACCACCAAACTCATATCAGCTTAGATTTTATGTCGTCAGTTATAGGCCTAGAAACTGGGCATGAGGACAAGACCTCTTGCCAACAATGCTTAGCATCTCAAATAGCACAGCCCGTGGGCCTTCACACCCAGGTCACTTCTCTGGTTCCCATCTTGACTCAGTGAATAGGTCTAATTTCTGAGGCCTGCACCTGCCCCCTGACTTATCTTACTGTGATCTAGTGAAATTCTCCCTGTTGACCTCTAAAGATTTTTCTAAAGGAAAAGTAAGTGGCTTCTGGGTCAGACTTTAAAAGGTAGATTGTAAACGGTATTTATTGTTATCCTCCTAACCTCTCCTCCGTGGGAGATAGATCGCTATTCTCATTCTATAGATGAGGAAACTGAGGCTTAGAAAAGTTATCGCTTGTCCAAAGACACAGGGCCAAGGCTCCAGGGTATTTTTTATTTAAAAAAATGCTGGTTTTAAGAGGAATCTTCCCTCTTCTAAATCTTGTGCTCTTTCTTCTGTATCATCCTGAATTCCTTCTGATTATAAATGGTATTTATGAAGTATTCACACAGAGTTTTCAGGGAATTAATGTAAAATTTGATACAGCAATTTGGGGTATTATTTTTAGTGGAAATTTGTTAAAATTATGAGGTGTTAACATAAGCAACACCTAAATACTTTGGAGTTAACCAAAAATTGATTTTGTTGAGTCTGTAAATATTTTAGAAATTTGTACTTGTGCCTTTTTCATATGTATACTTTTTGTTTTTATTAAAGGTTCTTTTTCTTACTATCTGCTTCTCTCACTCAAGAACATATATTCTCCCACACAGTTCACTCATACTGCATTATGCCTTTCTATTAAATATTCTTGCTTCCTATTGTGTTATTTTCTAGAATGCTACGGTCATGTCAATCATATTTAAAATCCCAAGGTGAGACCTGAGCAGCAGTATAATGTCACTTAGTTTATGTAAACCTGAGGAGTATAGGGCAGTTAGGGAAGGGGGTCTGTTGTTTCCTGAGTGCCATTTTAGTTTCTGAGTATGAGGGGCTCCTTCCCCAGGGCAAGCTGGCCAACGTTCACAATCCCTGCCATTGGGCAGTGTGTTCTGGGGATGGGTACCCTGCTTCCTTCTACAGCATGAGGATCAAGGTAGAGATCACTGCCCCCTATTCATAGTTCACTTGGAACACTGCTTGCTCACTCACTCGTTTTGAGCAGGAATGACACTGGCTAGATCACCGATATAACGCTGTATTAGTTTTCCATTGCTGCTGTAACAGATTGCCACAAATTTAGTGGCTTCAAACAACAAACATTTATTATTTTGTATTCCTGGATATCATAAATCCAACATAATTTTCACTGGGATAAAATCAAGATGTCAGTAGACCTGTGTTCCTTGCTTTTTCCAAGTTCTAGAAACCACATGCATTTCTTGGCCTTTCTTTCATCTTCAAAGCCAGTAACGTAGTATTTTCTCTCTTTTCTGAGCTCTATTTCTGTCCTTATATCTTCTCTGTCTCTGATTCTTATAATACCACCTTTTTATAATGAACCTGTGCTTCCATTGGGCCCATCAGCATAATCTCATTTCATGATCCTTAATTTAATCACATGTAACAAGTCCTTTTCACCACAAAAAGCACGTATTTATAGGTCCTGAGAATTAGGATGTGAACAGCATTAGTTCCTCTTTTCTAATGTTGACAGCTAAACTGGAAGAATAAAATAGCCTAGTCTATAGTTCTTCCTTTCTTTTCTTCCCTTTCTCTCTTCCCACTTTTCTTCCTTCATTCTCCCGTCCTTTCCTGCTCCTCCTTCCTTTCCTCCCTCCTCTCCTCCTCCTTTCCCTTTCCCTCTCTTTCTTTCCTTCTTTCAACATTAGAAGATGTAATCCTAGTAGAAAGAGTGGACTAGAAGGTGTCAGAAAAATTAAATGGGATGATAAACTAAAAACTCTGAGTCCCAATTGTAACTCCCCATTGTTATCAGAGAAGGACTGTTACTCTGTGTTGCTGTTACAGACCTGAAATGCAGGCGTGACTGGTGCATTGTCACTGACCTTGAAATGTACAGCAGCTCATTCTTACTCCTTCAGGGAGAAACTGTGGTATAAAAATAGAACAGACAAAAAGATCATGCCTCATATTTTCTAAATTTTAAGAATAATTTCAATAATTTTGAAATGTATTGCTCTACAATATACCATTCATGGAACTCCAAAAGATAAAACACCCATAGTAAAGAAAAAAGTCATACAACTGTGTTTATTAAAAACAGAATAAAAAATTACATTGGGTTGTTTTCTAGATTTCTTTTTATCATTTTCTTATAAACTTAGAAATCTTTTTAACAGCTTAACATATTTCCTAAATTTCAACACGTCTTAGGGGACAATTGGTAGTGTTCAAAAGCTAATACAATAACTCCAACTGCATGCCTTCACAAGATTACTTGTTTTAGTTCTTTCTAGAAACAAATAATCCATAAGGCTAATGTATTTAGAATAGCGTTGTATCATCTGAAAATTTAAAATCCAGGACAAGAGCTGTTCCTACTGGCCCTAATAAGCAGATGAAAAGCAGAGTTCACTAAAGGATTTTACCTACATACATTTTAAAGTTTCTCACGTCAAAAGAAACCTCTTCTGCCTTTAATATAAACAAGCACAAAATTAAATGCAAAAGAGTCTACTAATACAAGATTGAGATTCTCAGAGGAACATCAATTTTCCCTCATTCCACACATTCTGAATATTAAGGTATCACATTAAAAAGACTAGCTATTTCTGAAAAACACAGTATTTGAAGTATAATGGATACAAATGAAAGGAGTAGCAGTCAGTCGCACTTTTTTAGTATGTACGACCTCAATAGTGTCACCTCTTAATGATTCAGGGTCCAATCAGTGAGTTAGTATGATCCTTGTCACTCCCCCCGCCTCCTTTCCTGTTGCCCCTTCCACCAAAGGACCTTCAAGCTCAGGGAGAAGAAATAAAATTGAGAGCTGGCTGGCAATTTGTTTCCAATTCATTGCTCAATTATTGGTCTAGAAGATGTGGATGAAGGGCTAGATTGAAATCATCATTACTCAGGAAACATTACCCACATTTTGTCTCTTGACCATGAAAATTAGGGTCTTATGCTTTCGTTCTTACATGGTTCCCACAAATGTTCCACAGATGACCACTAAAGATTATTTCCTCTAAAATCATTTGAATTTTAAAAAGTTATATCTGCCTTTTGTGTGTGTTTTGTGTGTGTGTGTGTGTGTGTGTGTGTGTGTGTGTGTGTGTGTGTTTTACTTCAAAGAAAGGTTGTACATATAGGAAATAGGACAGAGGCAAACTCAGTGGACAGTTTACTGGAGGTTGAAACTGGCACATGTCATGTGAAATAATCCATACATTCTGACTTTACCACCCTTCCCAGGTTTGGAAAAATGTATAGAGAGCTTGCAGTAAAGATGTTGTTGCATAGCAATAGCAACACTCTGTATTTACACAGCACCTTTCTTTCAGAGAGCTCAGACTGGCTTATAAACAGTGTCTCATTAATCTTCACAACGTCCCTCTATGGAAGGCTGCTTTAGCTATCATTACTCACATCTTTATCAACAAAGAAACAGTTGCCTGCAGAGTGGCTAAGCAACTTGTCCAAGGTCACCGAGGGAATGAGTGGCAAAGCCAACAAAGAAACTCAGGGCTTTGACCTTCCGGTTTAGTATTCTCTCCAGGAGGCCACACTGAAAGAAGAACAGCTTCTAACATGCATATTCATAAGTCTGAGAAGAAAAGTCTACCATTTCTTAAAAATTTTATCAGCCAAACTTTGATGCTAATTGCTGTCTCTTTGATATAAAAACCCAATAGTTGGCAGTGATAGGGAAATATTGGAACTGTACTGAGATAGCACATAGACTTCGGTTTCTCAGCCTCATTAAGCTCCAAATACCAGCAGTTGACTGCACATACTTCATTTGAGCAACCAGGTAAAAGAACAGTGAGGACCAGGTAGTGACCACACAGGGTGTGAACCCTGCTTGATATGACAAAATTCCCAGTCTCCCGCCCTCAAATTATGTGGGCAATGCGATTCCCAGTAGGATAAAATGCCAGCAGTTGGTTCAATAAACATTGCTTTATTATCATTTATTGTATGCTAGGCAAGCGCTAAGGGCTGCACACCTGTCCTCAGGTGCTTAGGGTCTAGCTACATGAAAATAGGTGCACAGTGTCATAGGAGAGGAAGATCCATGGCTAACCCTGCCTGGTATCATTTGGGAAAACTGGAACCAAACTCCAACTCCTGAAGCTCTTGTCTAGCTCCTTCTTTTCCTGGACCGCTGCTTTATGCAGACATGTTCCAGCTTTCAGCTATCTGCTTGAGTTCATCTCTTCAGAGAGGTCCTCCTGCCCTTTCCAACACGGCTATTGTCAAACATGGAATTCTTTATTACCTCAGTTGGCATAAGTTGCTTGTTAGACAATTTATGGTCTCTCTCTCTCTCTCCAAGCTCCATGGAAAGCGGGAAGAGTGATTATTGCATAGTTTTCGCTCAGGGAATGAAGGGTGACTGGATAGGTGACACCCAGGAGCTTCTCTGTCCTCCTCTATACAATAGTAAGATGCCTACCTCCTAGCATCCTTGTGAGAATTAAATGTACAAATACACACAAAACTGCATCACACCATGCTAGGCACACACATTTAATAAGTGGTAACCTGAGAGTGGCATTAAATGTGTATGAACATAACAGTTTGGAAGTCATTGATTATTTTATCAAAGGTCATTTTTGTGTGTGTGTAGCAATAGAAGTGGAGTTGAACAAGGGAATAGTTACACATGTTATATTAGTTGCAATATATTATTGTCATAGTTATGTAATCTATAGCATAAAAACCCCATGGCTGTGACGCCGTCACTGCGTCACTACCAAACCCCAAAAGGCACCTGATGTTCAGCAGGGAACAAGCAAGTATTGCTCTGTTCAATTCTCATCTTCCAACGAAGGTCAATTTAAGTGCTCCTGAGAAGGAAAGGTTAGGGCCGGAAACTATTCTTATCTCGGTCCACAACTGTCTTCAAGGTGGGCGGGGCTACGTGCACAGCAAGGCAGCTGGGTCTGGGTCTCGCGCGATTTCACATGGTGGGCCTCTAGTAGTTATATATTTGCATACATAATGTGCCATGCCAGCACAGCCAAGGGTGATCCTGAGTGGGGATGATGAAAGGATTAAGAAAAGACAGACAAGAGAATGAAAGCTGGGTCTCGGTGGCCCTGATGAGGAGACAGAGCAAGCGCCCACAAGCCATGTCTTTATTTTATAGCAGATGCCACGAGGCAAAGTAGGGGCGTTATCAAGTTGTTTACAACATTCTTGTGAGTTTCAACCCTACTCAACTACATGCACCTGAACTCTATCACAAGGCACGTGGGGCCACGTGTTCGGACCACAGGTTCAAGCTTACAACTATAGCTGTTGGCTATATTTGTGTTGGGAAGGCTCTGCCCTCCAGCTGGGACTTGCACATGGCCATGAGAGGACTGTGCCCTCTCATTAGTCCGAGGCTTGAACCTGGCCAAAACACTGTAGCCCCGCCCCATAACATAATAGTTACATATATAACTAATAACATAACTATTTGTATATCTGCTAGAACTATTTTTAGTTAACTATTAGCTAGTGAGTTTTAACTATTGTTATGGATGCAAAATTGTAAAGAGAAAAGAGAAAGTCAGAGATAGGATTGCTGTGTGTGTGTGTGTGCCCATGCACATGTGTGTGCATGAGTTGGTTTATGTACTGAGAGACTGAAAAATATAGGATAAGAGAACAAAATTAATGGACTATGGTATCAATGAAGCATGAGAAAATGGAGAAATTAGTCTTGGATAGAACAAGGGACACCTTTCTGACACAGGAGAGAAGGAGGCAGGAATAAGTATAAATATAACAATAGCAATTAATTTTATAGTGAACATTTATTGAGTATTCACTAACTTGGAAGCACTATTCTAAGTTCTCTCTTTTCTTATATGTATGTATATGATTTCTTTACTATCTTACTTGAGAATAATCTCAAAATTACCTGTGTTTTTACCCATTTATATGTGGGAAACCCAAACATTAGAGGAGTTATGTAATTGCTGGCGGTCACACACATAGCCAATGTTTTAAACAGGCTTGGCTCCCACCATGATCCTGGTCTGAATCACACTGCTGAGTTGTTTCTCATATAGATAAGTCAGTAAAGGCATGTTCTAAATTGCAAACATTGAATACTGATCATTATTCATTTCTTTGGGAGGGAAAATATCATTTTTTTTTAGAATATATATGAGGGGGTTTACAGGCAAA
Organism: Myotis nattereri; assembly: GCF_964212035.1. Lineage (NCBI taxonomy): Eukaryota > Metazoa > Chordata > Mammalia > Chiroptera > Vespertilionidae > Myotis > Myotis nattereri. The sequence continues at coordinate 131,813,684 of NC_138075.1, read as the reverse complement.
ATGATACGAAAGAACTTGAGGAGAATCTTGAATAGCGATCAATCCTGGATTGCAAAAGGCTTTAGGTACGGAAGTTGTGCATTTCTGGTATCACCAATCTTCTCAGCAGCATGAGCAGCCTCAGTATTAGAAAACGTAGCTGAATGGTTAGCTTGACCCAAGATTGGATGGTTGTTCCAGAAGATTACTAGTAAGGGAGAAAAAGAATTGATAATATGAATAAGAAGGTAAATAAATTGGTTAGCCATGAGATCTAGATTGGGTAGGTAAATATGTGAAGCCTGAAGGAGACATATTGCTTAGGTACAAAAAAGAGAAGTCAAAGAATTGGAAAACAGTAAGGTCAGAATGGGAATCAGGAAGCTATAAAATAAAAGACCTGAGTTCATCATTTTTAGAAATAGAAAAAAAGTGCCCACAAGAGCCAAGGGAGGCTCTTGAAATTAACCAAGGGTGGAGATCTCAAAACAATACAATGTGGCTTTACCCAGAGAAACTGGATTTGTATATGCGTAAGTCCTATGCATGTGAAGGATGGCTTTCTAGTGGAGAGAACATTCCTTGTCTCTGATGTACCTGAGTGAGCACTGCAGTTTCACAAAGGATGCTGCCCCCTGTCTCTCCTTGGTTGGTAGTTGGATGATGTTAAATAACTACAAAGAAGCCCTTTGTCTTTATTTCTCACACTAGTTGGCATTCTCTTAAAACAATCCACAATTTCTGCCAAAATATGTTCAGGAAATATGAGCTACTGCGGCTCGTGACCCCTTTGGATAGCCACAAACTGAATCATGGAATACAGGGCAGCTGACTAATAAAATATAATCGGATTGGCAGGCAGCATCAGGCTCGGCCATGCCCATACAGATCTTCTTTTAACCCAGTTTTACAAGTTGCTCTCCAGACGTTATTTATTCCCCTTGTCAACATTCCTATTGTGGAAATGACAGCCATCAAATCTCTTTTAGATCCTAATCTCATTCTTTTCCCTTCTGCCTCAGGTAGTGGGAAGCCTCAAATAAGCAATATCCTTTTGGGGAGCTACATGATTTGTTTGACATTGATCATGTGCTTGAAGGAATAACTATCAGCTTAAAAAATAAATGTAATATCCCCCATCATTAACCATGTAGTAAATTCAAAATAAATATCTGAAACCGAAATTACTTTGAGGCTTGGATTAGTGTAGGTAGCCGTCCAACCAGCAGTAATCTGCCACCTCGCTCCAAACTGCATAATAAACTCCGTCTTCCGGCAGCATCACCACAAGGTCTGTCAGACTGAGTTTCACATTTCACTCTCAACTCCTGTTTAACAGCGAGCTGTGCTAAGAGAGCCTAATAAGGTCCGTGGTTAGGAGGAGATGATTTGCAAAATGAATCCCATATGTTTAACAGCAACAAAAAAGAATTAGAAATTATCAGATGATTCACAGATAAAAATGACAATAACTCATAGGAAATCAATAGACAGGGCCACTCCGAGCCAGATGCGATATTAGATCTAAACAAATGTCTTTCATAATTTGGTTTGCCTTTCTATAAAAAGAGCTAATATTTGTTGACTATTGTCTCTGTGCCATATTGTTCTAGACTTTTCTAAAATGTGTTTTACTATATGCAATATATACTATGGTTATCTATATTTTGCAAACTAGAAAAATGAAGCTTGGGGAACCTAAGTACTCTGCCCAGAGCTGGTTAGTGGTAGATCCAGAATTTGGGCCTCGGTAGTTGAATTCTAGAGACTAAATTTATAAGCACTGTGCTAATCTGGCTAGCCACGCCTCTCCTTAGAACTGGGTGTAGAACAGTGAGGAGAGTGGGCTGCTCCTCATCGTAAGTCCTAAAATAGACAATTTGGGACAATCAAGTCACTGATGATCTTGCCTACTTTTGCTATCCAAGTTACTAGTTTCAGAATTAGTTGACCTCTATTTAGTTTTTTAATTTTTTATTTGGTCTACAAATGCATAAAATTTAAGCATAATCTTTATTTCATGACATGCCATCATCTCTGGCATTTTATCTATTTCTTACATATTTTTATTTATCCATTTTAATAATAAACATCCATATGCTCATCACAAACTTCAGGTTCTAGGATATCATCAATAAGTTACTTCTAAACTATGTCCTACTCCCATATTCTATTATCTATTTATCCCCAAAGACAACAATTTTTCTAATTTGTGTACTTTTCATTTCCTTGCTTATTTTGTTGCTTTTACTCAAATATATGTGGCCTTAAATAATATATTTTTCCTTGTTTTTGAGTGTTTAAATAGAGTGTCATACTCCATATAGTCTTCTGATACTTCCTTTTTGTCCCTTAGAGTTATATTACTAAGATTTATTCATGTTGCTAAATGTAGCTCTAGTTCATTCATTTTAACAGTTTGAAAATAAATGTATCCTGGGAATATAACACAAAAGTACACAAATCATAAGTGCTTTGCTCAGGGAATTATCACAAGGCAAACACACTCAGATAGCTACCATGCAAATAATTGAGAGGCCCTAACAGCATCCCATGCCCTCGACATGCCCTGCATAGCCACTATGCCCCATCTATAGAAGTAATCCACTGTGATTAATTGAAATGATCATTCTTTCCCCACTGCAATATTGTGTAACCTTGTTTTCAGTCAGGGACTCTATAGGTGTAGATATGTCTAGGTGTATTTATAGACCCTCTATTTTGTTTATCTGATTACTGGTCTATCTTTACACCAATTTTAGACTATATTTGTTATTGTAATTTTATAATCTTTTTATCCAACATAGTGTGTCTTTCAATTTTATTCTGTGCATTCAAAGATTTCTCATGTATTCTTGGCTCTTTGCATTTTTATACCCATTTTAGGATTTTCTTATCAATTTTCACAATACAAAACCTATTTGGATGTTGAATAGAATTATATGGAATCTATAGATCAGTTTGCAGAGAAAGATTATCTTTATAATCTGATTTCTGAACATACTATATCTTTCCATTTATTAAGGTCTTTAATTTCCCTCAATCATATATTTAGTTTTCTGTGTAGAGTTCTAGCACATCATTCACCCTATTTATTCCCAGGAATCTAATGATGCTTGATGCTATTATAAGTGGTAGTTTTTAAAATTTTATTTTAAATTGTTGTTTGAATATAGAAAACCATTTATCTAAACCATGACCTATTAGTTATGCTATCCCAATTGATTCAGTGATAACTCTAAATATTACAGCATGAATCCTTGATTTATTAAACTAAAAAAATTATATTTTATCACTTCTTGTGTAATATAAGGACCTTAGAACATTTTAACTTTTTTTCACTGTTTTATTTGTGAGCTATTGCCATCACATATTTTAATTCTATATAAACTTTGAATGCTGGAAGTCAAAATTAGTCAATATTCATTTACAGTCAATATTCATTTAATTTTCTACTGTTTACCCTTTCTTTTACTCTTAATTTCTTCTTGCTTCTCTTTGCTTTGATCTAAGACTATTTTGATTTTGCTGAAGATCTCCTTTAGAATTTTTTAATCATGGGTGTACTGCTGATGATTAAATTTTTCAACTTTTCTCTGCAAATGTCTATTTTTACCTTCACTTTTGAAGCAAAGTTTTTGGAGGTATTAAAATTCTAGATATGCAGTTATTGTTTCAAACTTTTGTCTTGTATTTTTATAATGGGCTAACTTATGTTGAAATCCTAACTAACCTCAAAGTATATGAGAATCTGACTGTATTTGGAGAGAGAATATTTATTTATTTTTATTTTCAAATCCTCATCAGAGTCTGAGCTTTTAATCTCCATGAAATGAGGGCAATAATAACATCATCACTGACATATATCAAAAGAGATAATGTCTGTAAAAGCACCAGAGTCATACACACATGTAAGGTATTGTAATTATTATAATGAGATCATTTAAGAAAAGAGAAAACTAGTAGTTACATGACATAGTCATGGCAGAAGTACTCTCAAATGCTGACACACCAGAGCTTGCTTGTTCTATGTGAATCAACTTAGTATTTCCTGAATACATTATTTTTCTTGATAGTACCCAACCAAATTATTAAATACTAGGGGCCCGGTGCACGAAATTCGTGCACTGGGTGTGTGTGGGGGGGAGAGTGTCCCTCAGCCCAGCCTGCCCCCTCTCACATACTGGGAGCCCTCAGGCATTGACCCCCATCACCCTCCGATCGCCTGATCGGCCCCTTGCCCAGGCCTGACGCCTCCACCAGAGGTGTCAGGCTTGGACAAGGGACCACCTTCTCCCCCCGATCACTGGCTCTGGCCCCCGCCCAGGCCTGAGGCCTCTGGCCCAGGAATCATGCCTGGGCAGGGGACCCCCATCTCCCTCTGATCGCTTGCTCCACCCCCCGCCCAAGCCTGACGCCTCTGACCCAGGCTTAAGGCCTGGGCAAGGGGACCATCATATCCCCCCGGCTCCGCCCCCCACCCAGGCCTGATGCCTCAGCCAGAGGAGTTGACCCTCATCACCCTCCGATCACCAATCACTGGATCGGCCCCTTGACCAGGCCTGAGGCCTCCAGCAGAGGTGTCAGGCCTGGGCAGGGGACCCCCAGATCCCCGCAGTTGCAGGCTCCGCCCCTGCCCAGGCCTAACGCCTCTGGCCTAGGCGTCCGGCCCAGGCAGCGGGGACCTGCAGTGACAGCGGGGGGCGCCGCGATCGTGGGCTTCGCTTTGGGCCCAGGCAAGGGACCCCTAGCTCCTGGGACTGCCAGCTTCGACTGTGCCCAGCTCCCATCGCTGGCTCCACCCCTACTTCCTGCTATCACTGGCCAGGGCGGCAAAGGCACCTGATTCTCCGATCATGGCTGGGGGGCAGGGCAAAGGCGGCCCCAGGGCCGCCTTTGCCCTGCCCCCCAGCTCTTAGCTCCCCCCTGGGTTTCCGATCACTGTCAGTGGCAGGGGGCTTCTTCCTGCTTTCCCTTTCGCCTCCTTGCATTGTGCCTACATATGCAAATTAGCCGCCATCTTGTTGGCAGTTAACTGCCAATCTTAGTTGGCAGTTAACTGCCAATCTTAGTTGGCAGTTAATTTGCATATAGCCCTGATTAGCCAATGAAAACGGTATCGCCGTATGCCAATTACCATTTTTCTCTTTTATTAGTGTAGATGATGTTACATAAATCAGGTATGATGGATGACCATTCCACTATAGATTGTATTGCCTTTTAGAAAGCTGGGCAACCTAAAAGATAGAGAAGCAACTCTGGTCCATTTGTTACCTTTGAGTCAAGTTGCACTGATTTGCTTATTTGTTTAAGCTATGAAGACATTTGCACAAAAATTCAGCTCAAAAATCCCAGGAACCATAATGTAGGTTACCAATAATTTAGAAAGTGTTATTTGTTTGCTTGTAGGTCATAAGAGGATCAGAGTCTATGAAACAGAGACATAATATTCCTTAAATCACCACCACAATAAAATATACACAATTCCAAGTCATTCTTATTTTCAAGTAGAAATTTAAATGGACACTTACAAACAGTAAATTTAGAAACACATTGATCAAAATGCTTTGTAGATTTATAGTTAAAAATAACCCAGACAAACAATACCCCCCCCCCCAAAAAAAAAAAAAACACCTACAAGGATTTTTAAAAAGAAATAATTAAGTTAAATGAGGCATTGGAGTATGCCCTAATCTAATATGACTGATATCCATATAAGGAAAGGAAATTTGAATATTTCTTGCAAATCCCTTTTGGCCTTCAAAATTTCTGTTGAAAAATCATCTAAGAGTCTTATGGGAGCTCCCTTATAGATAACTAGCTGTTTTTCTGTTCCTGCTTTTAAGATTCTATATTTGTCTTTAATGTTTGGCATTTTAATTATAATGTGTTTTAGTGCTGGCCTCTTTAGATTCATCTTGTTTGGGACTCCAATCTTCCTGTATTTCTGTGTCTATTTCCAACTTAGGGATGATTTAGGTCATTATTTTTTCACATAAGTTTTTATTTTTTTTTCACATAGGTTTTTAATTTTGCTCTTTATCTACCCCTTCTAACACCCCCATATATGAGTGTTGAAGTTGTCTCCAAGTGTCCTTATACTATCTCTTTTTTCTGTCTTAATTCCTTCCTTCCTTCTTTATTTATGTATTTATTTTTATGAATTTATTTTTATTTATTTATTTTGGTCATTAGGTTCAATCAACTTACCTTCAATGCAGTGGATAAGTGTGATATTTTGTTTATTTTCATCTTTATTATTGAAAGTATTACATAGGTACACCTTTTTTCCCCATTAACCTCTTCTAGCCTTCTCACATCCCCCACCCCAGGCCCTCACCACCCCATTGTCTGGGTCCAGGGGTTATGCATGTCTGTATACAAGTTAATTGTTGCTCTCTTCCCACTTACCCACCCTGTCTTCCCTCTGAAGTTTGATGGTCTGTTCCATGCTTCTATGTCTCTGGATCTATTGTTGAAAGTTAAAAACATATGTCTCCTTATCCCCTCATTAACCTCTCCCCATTTGCTCCCACTCCCCAGCACATGCCCCCAACCCTGTATAGCCTGTGTCCATTGGTCATGCTCATATGCATGGATACAAATACTTTGGTTGACCTCTTACCTCACCCTCCCTCACCCTCCTTTGCCTTCCCTCTAAGGTCTGATGGTCTGTTCATGCTTCTAAATCTCTAGATATATTTTTGTTCATCAGTTTATGTTGTTTATTATATTCCACAAATGAGTGAGATCATGTGATATTTATCTTTCTTTGACTGGCTTATTTCACTTAGCATAATGCTCTCTAGGTCCATCCATGCTGTTGTGAATGGTAAGAATTCTTTCTTTTATATAGCAGCATAGTATTCCATCATGTAGATGTACCCCAGTTTTTAATCCACTCATCTGCTGATGGGCATTTAGGCTGTTTCCAAATCTTAGCTATTGTAAATTGTGCTGCTATGAACATACTGGTGCATATATTCTTTCTGATTAGTGTTTCTGATTTCTTGGCATTTCTTTCTAGGTGTGGAATCACTGGGTCAAATGGGAGTTCCATTTTTAATTTTTTGAGGAAACTCCATACTGTTTTCCACAGTGACTGCATCAGTCTGCATTCCCACCAGCAGTGTACAAGGGTTCCTTTCTCTCTACATCCTCATCGGCAATTGTCATTGGTTGATTTGTTGATGGTAGCCATTCTGACAGGTGTGAGGTGGTGCCTCATTGTCATTTTGATTTGCATCTCTCAGATGATTAGTGACTTTGAGCATGTTTTCATATGTCTCTTGGCCTTCTGTATGTCCACTTTCAAAAAGTGTCTATTTAGGTAATTTGCCTAATTTTTTTTATTGGATTGTTTATCTTTCTTTTGTTAAGTGGTATGAATTCCCTATAAATTATGGAGATTAAACCCTTATTGGTGATAACATTGCAAATATGTTCTCTCATACAATGGACTTTCTTGTTGTTTTGTTGCTGGTTTCTTTTTTTCTTTTGCTGTGCAGAAGCTTTTTATTTTGATGTAGTCACATTTTTTTTATTTTCTTCTTAGTTTCCATTGTCCTAGGAGACATATTCATAAAGATATTGCTATGGCATATGTCTGATATTTTGCTGCCTGTGGATTCTTCTAAGATTTTTATGGTTTCCTATCTTATATTCAAGTCCTTTATCTATTTTGAGTTTATTTTTGTGTATAGTATAAGTTGGTGATCTAGTTTCAATTTTTTTTGCATGTATCTGTCCAATTTTCCCAACACCATTTATTGAAGAGACTGTCCTGACTCCATTGTATGCTCTTGCCTCCGTTGTCAAATATTAATTGAGTATAATGGCTTGGGCCGATTTCTGGGTTCTCTGTTCTTATCCATTGGTCTATATGTCTGTTCTTGTGCCAGTACCCCAGGCTGTTTTGAGAAAAGTGGCTTTGTAATATAGCTTGATATCTGGTGTTGTAATTCCTCTAACTTTGTTCTTCTTCCTTAAGAGTGCTGTGGCTATTTGGGGTCTATTTTATTCCATATAAAGTTTTGGAGAGTTAGTTCCAGGTCTGTGAAATATGCTGTAGGGATTGCATTGAATTTATAGATTACTTTGGTTAGTATGGACATTTTAATTATGTTGATTCTACCAGTCCATGAACATGATATATTTTTCCACTTGTTTATTTTTTAAACTCAGTGTGCTGTAGTTTTTTGAGTACAGGTCTTTTACCTCCTTAGTTTAGTTTATTCCTAGGTACCTTAATTTTTTGTTGCAATGGTAAATAGGATGCTTTTTGTTTTTTTATTTGTTTCTCTTTCTGTAAGTTCATTATTGATGTATAAAAATGCCATATATTTTTGGGTGTTAATTTTGTATACTGCTATGTTGTCAAATTCATTTATTAAATCTAGTAGTTTTTAATATGGAGCCTTTAGGGTTTTCTATGTACAATATCATGTCATCTGCAAATAATGACCATTTTACTTCTTCTTTTCCTATTTAGATACCTCTTATTTCTTCTTCTTGTCTGATCCCTATGGCTAGCACTTCCAATACTAAATCAAACAGGAGTGGTGAAAGTGGGCATCCCTGTCTTGTTCCTGTTCTTAAGGGAAATGAGTTTAGTTTTTGCCCATTGAGTATGATGTTGGCTGTAGGTTTGTTTTATAAGGTTTTTATTATGTTGAGGTATAATCCCTCTATTCCCACTTTGCTGAGAGTTTTTATCAAGAAAGAGTGTTGGATTTTGTCAAATGCTTTTCTGCATCAATTGATATGATTATGTGATTTTTGTCTCTCAGTTTGTTTATGTGATGTATCACGTTTATTGATTTGCAGATATTGTGCCATCCTTGCATCCCTGGAATAAATCCCACTTGGTCATGGTGTATGATCTTCTAATGTAATGGTGGATTCTATTTGCTAGGATTTTGTTGAGGATTTAACATCTATGTTCATCAGAGATACTGGCTTGTAATTCTCTTTCTTTGTAGTGTCTTTATCTGTTTTGGGGACTAGGCTAATGATGGCTTCATAGAAAAAGCTTGGAAGCGTGCCTTCCTCTTCCCCTTGAATTTATTGTAATAGTCTGAGGAGGATAGATTTTAGTTCTTTGAATATTTAGTAAAACTCCCCTGTGAAGCTTTCTGTCCCAGGGCTTTTGTTTGCTACAAGTTTTTTGATTATTTCTTCAATTTCCTCCATAGTTATTGGCTTATTCATATTTTTTTATTCTTCCTGATTGAATTTTGGAAGTTTGTATTTTTCCAGTAATATGTCCATCTCTTCTAAGTTGACCAGTTTGTTGGACTAGCATTGTTCATTGTATTTTTTTATAATCCTTTGTATTTCTGTGGGGTCTATTGTTATTTCACCTCTTTCATTTCTAATTATTTTTATTTGTGTCCTCTCTCTTTGCTTCTTGGTGAGCCTGGCTAGCGGTTTATCAATCTTGTTTATCCTTTCAATGAACCACCTTGATATCTTGGTTTCACTGATCTTTTGTATTATTATTTTTTTTTTTGGTCTCTATGTCATTATGAAGTATCATGTCATTTGCTAATAATGTGAGTTTTGCTTCCTCTTTTTTAATTTGGATTCCTTTTACTTCTTCTTATCTGATCACTATGGACTTCCACAACTATGTTGAATGAGAGTGGTGAAAGAGAGCATTCCTGCCTTGTTCCTGTTCTTAGGGGAAATGGTCTTAGTTTTTGCCCACTGAGTATAATGTTGGCTGTATATACCCATTTTTTTTGTGTTTTGTTTTGGATTCTTTTTCTTTCTGCTGTTATGATTGGGTGTTATTTGCTTCCTTATTTTCCAAATCTCTGGTTCGATCCTCTAATTTATCTACTTCACTGCTGATTCCCTGATTCTTTTCAGTTAATATATTTTTCATTTCTGACTGGTATTTTTTATGTTTTCTAGTTCTACTATTATGTTTTCTTTCTGTTGATGTTCTCACTAAGAGAATATCCTATCTAATAAAAGAGAAACATGGTAATTAGCGTACGACCGCTACCCTTCCCATTGGCTAATCAGGGCGATATGCAAATTAACTGCCAGCCAAGATGGCGGCCGGAAGCCAGGCAGCTTGAAGTTAACATGAGGCTTGCTTGCTTCAGTGACAGAGGACTCCAACGTTCCCCGCCTGCCTTGCCAGCCTCTGAGCTTGCAGTTTGAAACATTGTAACAAATATAGAAGCTAAACAAAACCCCAGAAACCTGCTTTCAGTGAGCCTGGATCTCAGAGCTGGAGTTGATACAGAGTTTCGATTATAGAACCCAAACAAACCAGATACCTGCTTTCAGCACCAGAGGCCTCAGAGCTGGAGCCAGAGCTAAAGAATGCCCAGAATAAAAAAAAAAGAAAGAGAGGAGCGTTTGGGAGCTTCAGTCACCCACCAGCCTGAAAACAGCCATCATCCCCTCACCCAGGCTGGCCAGGCACCCCCGTGGGGACCCCCACCCTGATCCAGGACACCCTTCAGGGCAAACCAGCCAGCCCCCACCCATGCACCAGGCCTCTATCCTATATAGTAAAAGGGTAATATGCCTCCCAGCACCGGGATCAGTTGAGCCACGAGGCTTCCCAGCACCAGGATCAGCGTGACAGGGGGCAGCATCCAAACCCCCTGATCGCCCTGCGGCTCTGTGTGTGACAAGGGGCGGGGCCACAACCTCCCTATCTGCCCTGCTCTGTTCTTCACAGGGGAAGGTGCCCCAATCCCCTGATCAGCCCTGCTCTGTGCCTGATAGGGGGCAGCACCCCAATCCCCTGATCGGCCCTGTTCTGTGTGTGACAGGGTGTGGCACCCCAACCTGGAAAATTTTAAGGTTCTCTCTATATCTTTTTTAAAATCCTCACTTGAGGATATGGTTTTATTGATTTTTTTTTTTTTTTTTTTTTTTAGAGAGAGAGAGAGAAACAGAGAGAGTGAGAGAGATGTGAGAGAGAAGCATTGATTGGTTGCCTCCTGTACATGCTCCAACCTGGAATAGTACCCACCACCTAAGTATGTGCCCTGACTGGGACTGGGAATCAAACCTGCAAAATTTTGGTGTATGGCGCAATGTTCCAACCAACTGAGCACCCAGCCTGGGCTCTATGTCTTTGTTTTTGACATGTTAATGTGATAAGTATAGGTATTATTTTTGTTTTATTCCATTTGTGATTTGTAGTGGTCCTTGAAGCTATGGATATCTTTTGTCAGTTTTGTAATATTCTTGGCCATTATCTCTTCAGATATTGATTATTTCCTATTCCTGTACTTCCCATTTCTAGGACTGTGATTTCATGTATGTTTAAAAAATGTTATCATATGTTCTTTTATTCCTATTGCTTTGTGTCTCTGTTTCAGTTTGGATAGTTTCTTCTCATTTATAATATAAACCACCGTATTGTTTTGGCTATGTGTAATCTATGACTAATGCCACCTATTTAGTTCATAATTTGTTATTTTCTTTTTGTTTTTTGCCTAGTTGTCTTTCTCTGATCCAGGGATTATTAATGAAACTTTAAAAATATGATTTGAGACTTTGGAAATAATATATTTCTTCAGAGAGGACGTAGTTTTGTTTCTAGTAGGCATTTCATACATATGCAGATCACTTTAAAGCAAATAAGAATTCATTTGATTCCAAATGCTGGATTTAGTTTTTTTGTTTTGTTTTTTTTTAGGGGGAGGATCTATTTTAAGTTTATCTTTACCTTTAAGGATTGCCTTTTAGGCCCCCATTGAAAGCGTGAAGCCATTACTCCTTTTGGTCATTTATATACAATCCAAGCACAATTTTCTCCTAAGCTCTTTAGCCTCTCAGCTGTTGCTTTTAAATCAGCAAATATTTCACATTAAAAAGAGCACCAAATGTTGCACCTCATTGATTCTTCAGTTTATGCTATCATCTGGGACTATTTGCTCTTAACTTCAAGAATTTCTTTAAGTATATCCTATAGTGAGGGTCTGCTAGAAAAAAAGCCTAATCCATTCCTGTTTGTTTTGGAACAGCTTTGTTCCATTTTCATTTTGGAAGCTTATTTCAGTGGGTATAGAATTCTGGGTCAGCATATACCTTTTGCTATTTAAAGATATTGTCCTATTTTTGCAGCACCATTTAAGTTTTGTGTTTGTTTGTTGTTGTTTTTCACAACACCATTTATGGGAGAGAATGCCTTTACTCCATTGTATGCTCTTGCCTCCTTTGTCAACTATTTACTGACCATAAAGATGTGGGTTTATTTCTGAGCTCTCTGTTCTGTTCCATTTATATGCATGTTCTCATGTCAGTACCAGGCTGTTTTGATTACAATGGCTTTGTAGCATAGTTTTATATCAGGTATTGTGAAACTTTGTTATTCACTCTCAAGATTGCTGAGGCTATTCGGAGTATTTTTTTGGTTCCACGTAATTTTTGGAATATTTTTTATAGATCTGTGAAATATGCTTTTTGTATTTTAATAAGAAATGTGCTGAATCTATAGATTATTTTGGATTGTATGGACATTTTAATGATGTTAATTCTTCCTTCCAATCATTGAACAGGATATATGCTTCCACTTATTTGGTATCTTCCTCAGTTTCTTTGTTCAATGCCTTATAGTTTTCTGAGTACAGTTCTTTTACGTCTTTGGTTAAATTTATTCCTAGGTAACTTATTTTTTTGTTGCAATAGTAAATGGGAGTGTTTTCTTAGTTTCTGTTTTAGATAGTTGATTATTGATGTATAAAAATGCCAATGATTTCTGAATATTAATTTTGTATTCTGCTACTTTGCCAAATTCATTTATTAGATCTAGCAGTTTTTGGTGGAGTCTTTAGGGTTTTCTATGTATAATATAATATCTTCTGTGAATAATGCCAGTTTTATTTCCTCCTTTCCAATTTGGATCCATTTATTTCCTCTTTTTGTCTGATCACTGTGGCTAGGACTTCCAGTACTATGTTGAATAAGAGCGATGAAAGCAGACATTCCTTTCTTGTTCCTAATCTTAAGGAAACACTTTTAGAGTTTGCCCATTGAGTGTGATGTTGGCTGTGGTGTCTTATATATGGCCTTTCGTATGTTGGGATATGTTCCCTCTATAAGAGTTTTTATCATAATGGGTATGAATTTCATCAAATGCCTTTTTTAAAGGTACATGCAAGAAAAATGAAACTAGACTACCACTTACACCATACATAAGAATAAACTCAAAGGGATAAAAGACTTAAATGTAAATAGTGAAACCATAAAAATTCTAGAAGAAACTACAGGCAGTAAAATCTGTAAGATCTCTCATAGCTATATTTTGGCAGATATACTCCTAGGACAAGAGAAACAAAAGAAAAATAAACAAATGGAACTACATTCAACTGAAAAGGTTCTGCACAACAAAATAAACCATCAACAAAATGAAAAGGGAACCCACTGTATTGTAGAACATATTTACAAATGGTACATCTGATAAGGGGTTAATTTCCAAAATATATGAAGTCTTCACACAACTCAACACCAGGGAGACCAACAATCTGATTAAAAAATTAACGAAGGACCTAAATAGATATTTCTCCAAAGAGGACATACAGATGGCCAATAGGCATAGGAAAAGGTGCTCAACATCACGAATCATCAGACTGATTCAAATGAAAACCACAATGAGATGTTATTTCACACCTGCTAGAATGGGCACCATCAATGAATCAACAAACAGCAAGCACTGTTGAGAATGTGCAGAAAATGCAACCCTAGTGCACTGTTGGTGGAAATGTCGACTGGTGCAGCCATTGTCAAAAACAGTATGGAGTTTCTTCAAAAAATTAAGAATGTAACTGCTTTTTGACCAAGCAATCTCACTTCTGGTAATATATCCTACAAATCCTGAAACACATATCAAAGACAATATAAGCACCTCCATGTTCATAGCAGTATTATTTACAATAACCAAGATCTGGAAACGTACCGAGTGCCCATCGTAGATGAGTGTATAAAAAAGGCCTGGGTGAAAGTGGACTGAGAAGTGAAAATGGGGGCGTCTGGGATAGTGTCAACAATAAAAATAAAGTTAAAAATATATTGTTCTAATGTCTTCTGGCTTCTATAGTTTCTGCTGTAAAAGCAGCCTAACATATCCATTACAACTCTATTGATGTCTTTTCTTCTTTAGCTGTTTTAGACTGGGATTTGGTTTCAGTAGTTTAACTATGGTGTGATTTTCTTTTTATTGATTTTTCTCTGTTTCCTCCACCTTTTGATTTGTGAGTTTATATATTTCATCAGTTTTTCAATTTTTTAAAAAATTATCTCTTCTAATATTGCTCTGTCTCATTCTTACTCTCCTTCTGATACTCCAGATATATATGTCTTTTCATTTCTATTTTTTCTACTTTTTGTGTTTTGGACATTTTAAATTAACTCATCTTTAGAGTTACTCATCCTGTCTTCTGCTGTATTTAGTAAAATTTAGTCCAATTCTGGTTCATTCCTGTTCCTCAGATTTGGTCCTCTTTGGCTTTTGACTGAGTAGTGGTTAACCTCATTTTCTCAGCCCTAAAATTTACATAAGAAGCAGTTCTGTTCTTTGGAAAATTTGAGCTTAGTGCTTTAATTCCTACCCCAAACAGCTTCAAAATCTGGCAAGTATTTTGTGAAACTCTGTGTTTATGCCAGGCTTTCCACCCCCAGCAAGACTTGTATCCTGTACACTTAAGGGGATTTTAGTTTGCCATGTATAAATTTCTTGGCTGCTCCTTACTGTCTTGCACAAAGAACCTAGCTAACATCTCATGGTGCAAACTTGTCATTTGTTTGGAAATCTTTCAGTTTCCAATCCATCACATCTGTCAAAAGTCTACTGTTTTCTCTCTTCTACATTTGGTGCCTTTACCCAAGCCAAGTGTATACTTATCCAACCTCAGCAGCAGTAAATGCCTCCAAGGGCAATAAATGGTTAGCAATTATCAGCCCAGATAATAAGGGCTCTTCCTTTGTGGAATTTTAGTTAAATAAATTATCATGGTTTCCATGGTGTCTTTATAAATAATACTTTTAAAATATAACAGTTTTTATGTATTGATAAAACATACTAAACTAATCTTATTTAGAAGTATAGGTCCACTATTTTTTGTACTACAATATCCCTTATTCCATGAGTCAGGCAGTCAATGTGGGAATTCTTTCAGTTGTTCAAGGCATTCATTCCATCTATTTATGCAAGAACTTGAATAATATTCATTATATATTTTGGGGTACATTGGGCCTCCTAAAAGTAGTCTTTGCCAAAAACTCCATTGAACCGCATCCAGCATGGCCAGGGGTGAACCTGAGGAGGGGCGGTGAAGGATTAAAGAAGACAGATCAGAGAATACAGTTGGGGCCAAGTGGGACACTGTTCTCGGATGGAGAGACAGTGCCACAGCCTGCAAGCTGAGTCTTTATATTATAGTTGGATCCCAGGAGGCAAAGCAAGGGTGTGGTCAAGATGTTTACAATGTTCTAACGTGTTTCAAATCTACTTAATTACATGCACCCGAGAACTCTATCAAGCTTTGTTTTGGCAGCACTTTCTGCATCTCCCACAACCCATATCACTCAGCCACCTGGGACCACAGGTTTGGACCATAAGGTCAAGCTTACAACCATAGGCTTTGGCTATAATTGTGCTGGGAGGGCTTTGCCCTCCAACCTGGGACCTGCACGTGGCTTTGTCACAAGGGGACCATGCCCTCTCATTAGTCCAAGGCTTAAGCCTGTCCAAAAACTGCAGTCACTCTCCAAAATGCACTTCTCACCTGAAATTTCATTTATTTCTATTCTGATAATGGAATAAATTCTGACAGTTATGGAATTGGCTGTCATGCATTTATGAATCCAAAGAAAATAGTGTTGGTTAAGTTAGTATAAGTATCCACTAATCTCACCCCACTCATCACCAACACTTTTTTTCTTTCCCCAGGTACTGGTGTGAAAGTTAATGGTTTCACATTGCTTTAGAAAGGCTAACAGGAATATTCATACTGTACCTTGTACTGATTAAGAGAATCTGTCATGAAGTGTGGTGAGCCTCCTGCTTTTCATGAGACTCTGCATTTGTGAAATGAACCAGGTCTGGGAGTAGGCTATAGGACCATAACTAAATAAGTAGTTCAGAGGCCTCTCTGATCAAATGTCTTTGAGAAATTTTGGGTTGAATATCAAGTAGCTCCTTAGTGAGTTTCTTGTTGTTTTTACTTTTATTACTGTACTAGAGGGTGGTGCACAAAAATTTGTGCACTCAGGGGGTCCCTCAGCCCGGCCTATGCCCTCTTGCAGTGTGGGAACCCTCGGAGGATGTCCACCCCAGTGGGGACCCTCACCCAATGGAGGTTTGGCCAGCCTGGGTGAGGGGCTTATGGCTGTTTTCACGCTGGCCACACCCCTTTTAGGGTCGGGGGGGGGGGCTGACTGGGGTGCCTGGCCAGTCTGGGTGAGGGGCTGAGGGCTGTTTTCAGGCTGGTCAAGCACCCTGGTGACGTAAGCTCCCAGCCTCTCCTTTTTTTCTTTTTCTTTTTTTTTTCTTTTTTTAATTCTGGGATTTATTTACCTTCTATAATTGAAACTTTGTTGCCTTTAGCAGAGGCCTGTGGAAAGCTTGGCTTCCTCCATCGCCAGGGTCAACCCACTCCTGCTCGCTCCAGCTCCGTGGCTGCCAGCCAACATCTTGGTTGGGTTAATTTGCATATAGTCTCTCTGATTGGCTGGTGGGCGTGGCTTAAGGTGTAGCAAAAGTATAGTCAATTTGCATGTTTGTCTTTTATTAGTATAGGATAATTAGAGATATTTGCATTTTGAAAAATTCTTCAGGGTATGATGACTATACCTATTCTTTTGCTTATCCATACCCACTTTGCTTCTTTGATTAGGGTCTGCCTCAAGGCCAGCCATGGGCAAACTACAGCCCACGGGCCGGATCCAGCCTGTTTGAAATGAATAAAACTAAAAAAAAAAAGACCGTACCCTTTTATGTAATGATGTTTACTTTGAATTTATATTAGTTCACACAAACACTCCATCCATGCTTTTGTTCCAGCCCTCTGGTCCAGTTTAAGAACCCATTGTGGCCCTCGAGTCAAAAAGTTTGCCCACCCCTGCTTTAGGCTGAGCTGCTTCAAAGATTTCCAATCCCAATCCATTACAGCTGAAATCC
Source organism: Myotis nattereri (assembly GCF_964212035.1). Lineage (NCBI taxonomy): Eukaryota > Metazoa > Chordata > Mammalia > Chiroptera > Vespertilionidae > Myotis > Myotis nattereri. The sequence goes on along the minus strand of NC_138075.1, from coordinate 131,796,553 downwards.
TTTTCTACCAGATTTTATGGCCTATAGAGAACTGTCTGTTGAGTGATTTTTTAAAATTCTAGTGCTTCTTTCACCAATATATTCCATGGGGATATTTTGAGGAACACAGGAGAAAATATAGAAAGAAGAAAAAAGTTATACTTGTAATTCTGAGATAAACCCTATTTGATCATGTTGGATTATTCTTTAATAAACATTATGGCTGGATTTCAGCTTCTTGTGTTATTTGGGATTTTAACAGCTACATTCATAAATTAAATTAGTATAGTTTCTTTTCTGTGCTAGGTTGGGTTATGAATAGTTTCATCTTATTCTTTGCACTCTGTTCCTTAAAACTACAAGTTTAATTTGAAAGAAATCATTGACTACACTAACTGAAAAAAATGTGTTTTAGAGGACATTCTTAGAAGAATTTTAAATTTATTCAAATTTTCAATTTCTTGAATAAAATTTTGATGACCTTACATTTTTGAAAACCAAGTAATTTATTAAGACTTTCAAATATATCCACCACTCTCATAAATATTATTCTCTTATGATTTTAATTCTCTCTCTACTCGTTCTCTCAGCCTGTTGGCTTTGCTCTCTTTTAGACTTGTAATAGATGTTTCACTAATTTTTAGAGTAGCTCCTAAAGTTACATATGAAAATCGCTGTTTTCTCTTTTGTGTTATTACTTTTATTTTTTCTCATAATATAATGGTGAATATCTTTTTTTCTTCTTAGATCTTGAATTACCCCTTTAGTTCACTTATTTTTAATAATGAAAACTTTAAACTTATGTATTTTTTCAATATGGTTTGGAAACATTCTTTAATTTAAAAGAATAAGTTTTGTTATGAAGGAACATATAGTGGTTGCTTAGTATAACAACCATTCTTTCCCCAGCTATCACCAAAGTTTGCTTATTTCCCTCTCCTTTGTGCTATTATTCAGATTAATAGCTCTCCCCTTTTGAGGAAAGGCTAAGAAGAGTTTTCATAGTGTTCTTGTGTAAATCAATTATGATTTACAACAGTTTATTTGTAGCTTTAGGCTGTATCTATTTTTTACTGTTCAAAATAATGCACAATGAGTAAACTTGGTCATTTTGTGTTTTGCAGCATATCTTTGGAGTAGAATATAAGAAATAGGAATACTGCGTCAAAGGGTAAATATGTGTGATTGCTTTCCAGGTATTTCCAAATTTTTCACCATAGGGCATTATATCAACATGCATTTATATTCTCAGCACCAATATACATGAGTATCTGTTATCCAGTGCCTCAACTGAAGTATATGTTGTCAAGCTTTCAGATTTTTTTTCAATTAATTGAGTAAAGATGTTTCTCATTGTAGTTTTTCATCCATATCATCATTAATGTTGAATCATGTATCATGAAATTAACAAAACTTAATTACAAATATATAAACTTGTATATCCACCCTGCTTTCAAGACAAATAATATTGTCATCATTTCAGAAAGTTCTCTCGTATTCCTTTCCTCAATTCCTCACCTGTAAGCAACCACCTTTCTTATTTTGACCACAATAGATTAGGTTTGCCTATTCTAGAACTGCATATAAGTGGAATCATATAGTTTTAATTCCTTTGATTTTACTCTGCGTAATGTTTTAAAAATGTATATATATATATATATATATATATATATAGTTTCATGTATTAATTGTTCATTAATTTTTACCACTAAATACTATTCCCTGTAGAATAACCAAATTTTCTTATTTATTATTATGTTGAATTACATTTGGATTATTTCCAGTTTAGTCATTCTAGTAAGTGAGGAATTATATATACTAGTAATTTATCCTTCCCTAATGTCTAATAATCTTGAATGCTTTTCTTCTTCTTAATGGCTATTTAATTATCTTCCTTTGCAAAGTATCTTATTAAATCTTTTTCTCATTAAAAAATAGTCTGTTTAATTATTGAGTTGTAGGATATATATATATATATATATATATATATATATATATATCCTGGATACAACACCTTTGCCAGATAGATGCATTGAGAATATTGTCTCCCAATCTGTAACTCTACTATTCACGTTTAATGGTGTCTTTTTATGATCCCAAGTTTTAATTCTGTTGATATTAAATTGATCAATTATCAACTAACCAATTTATTTGGTTTTCATTTGTGCTCTTTGTATCTAACCAAAAATATTTTTTGTTTAACCTAAGATTATGGAAATAACCTCCTGTGTATTTTTTATAGAAGCCTGATACTTTTAGTTTTACATTTAGTCTATGACTTACCTCAACTTAATTTTTGTGTATATTGTGAAATAAAGGTAGAGCTTCATTTGTTTTCATATGGGTATCCAGTTGCTTTAAAATAATTCATTGAAAAGATATTTCTTTTTCTTTTGAATTGGTATAGCATTGTTTGTTGAAAATAAATTGATTATATATGAATGGATGTTTTTAGATAATCTGTTATGTTTTATTTATTTATTTTCTGCCTTTATGGAATTAACACTCACTTCAGCGAACTGTCAGTGTAAGTTTTCCAATACTGCAACATTGCTTTCACTATTATAAGTCATTTTCATTTATATATAAATTTTGATCAATTTATATCAATAATTAGCATCTTAACAATATTGAGTTTTCTGATTCATTAATATGGCATAGCTCTCCACTTTTAAATTCTTTAGTGTTCAAGACTTGCCTGCACTTGGATAGTTTATTTCTAAGTATTTTATACTTTTGGATCCTATTGTAAATGATATGGTTGTTAAATTTCTTTTCCCATGACCTAATCACCTCTCAGTGTTTCCACCTCCAAATACCGTCACATTATGGGTTGGTTCTCAACATATCAATTTTGAGGAGACACAAATAAATCTATCATTCACAAAACACTGGCCTGGAAGTGACACTCATCATTTCTTGCATTCTATTGATGAAAACAAGACACATGGGCGCTCCTGAATGCAGAAAGCAGTGTGGGAACAAGCAACAATATGTAGTCTGTGTCTGGACAGCAATTTCCATGTAATAGCCCTACAGATGGAAGGGAACATTAATTTTTGGTGAACCTGCCATATACTGAAGGGAACTATTAGTTAACTAGTCAGAAACTATGAGCAAGCCACTTTTTTATTGTCTTTATTGATGGAGGAGTCTGGAAAGTGAAAATACTCACTTTTCCAGCCCAAATTCAGCTAAGGATGATTAGTGATGCATTTCTGGGACCATGATATGCAGCCAAAGCCCCTGTCCCTCAAAGAGAAAGCGTTTTTATCCCTTTAGTCTTCCATGATTTTATTTGTTTGCTTTTGTTTGTTTGTTTGTTTGTTTGTTTGTTTTTGCCTGTAATGTGGCAATGAGGCCCACACCTGACAATCATGAGTATGAAGACTCTCACATCAAGAAGTGGAAGGAGTGTGGGTCAATGACATTGCTGGATGGTTGCATCAGCCTTGGTTGCCTCCCTTTGGACATTTTTGTTATATGAGGAAATTAACTATTTCCTTCGTTCTTTACTTGACTCTTTATTGGGGTTTCTGTTAGTTGTAGCTACAATCCTAACTGATAGATAATTACAGTGACTGTCCCACCCATGCAATAAATTTTTCTTTGAGATAGTAGAACAACTATTCTTAAAGTAAATTATTTAACGAGTAGCTGTCTTCAGCTACATTTACATCAAAAGTCATTTTAAAATTCACACCAGCCTGGCAGGTGTTGCTCAGTGGTTGAGTATCGACCTATGAACCAGGAGGTCATGGTTCAATTCCCGGTCAGGGCACATGTCTAGGTTGTGGGCTCATTCCCAGTAGGGGATGTGAAGAAGGCAGCCAATCAATCATTCTCTCTCATCATTAATATTTCTGTCTCTCTCTCTCCCCTCCTTTCTGAAATCAATAAAACTAGATTTTAAAAAATAAATAAAATAAAATAAAACTCACACTACCTCAAATTTTGTTGTATTCTTTGCACCAAGAGCACTAAAAAATGTGAATTCATAACCTAGCTGTTTCAAGAACCCCCTTTACATTAATTGGGCAAAGTAGTCCCTAGAAAATAAAATACTAAAATGTCCAGTATTGGTATAAACACACATGAAAAATATACAAGAGAATAAAATCATTAAAATTATTTGTTATAATGTAGCAATTATGTATTATAAAAGGGCATATAGGAAAGGAAACAAAACTATTTAATTGGTGGAAAAATGAATTAATTATCTGATTTCAAAGACCAAAGCTGTGAGTACCTTAGGGAGAGGAAGAAAAAGTGTAAGAAGATATTTAGTAGAAGGAAATGAGAATATTGAGCATGGAGGTGATAGACTAGCCAAAGTGTCCTTTGATATCCAACAGAGCAGCAAGTATACCTTGCCAGGTTGGAAATTAAGAATCAGTTTACAAAAAATAGTTGAAAGATTATGCATCTAATTGCTACCCTCACTTCAAAAGCAGACACCTAACAAGACAGACAAATAAGTATCACTTTCAGGAATTTCTTAAAGTTGAAATGAATGTAACAGTTATATTTCCAGAAAAGGCTCAATTTGTCAAGTTAATGCTTCTGCAGAACTTTACCACTTTTACTGAGGGAAGGATTATTGCCCACTCCCACTTCATTTCTTGTGATGCTGACTCATTGGTTTTATTTTGGGGTCTCATAATTTAGACACTAAAATTGTGTGCAAAGAAATATTCATTCCCTTCTGATTTCCACCGCCTCTCTGAGCTTTATACAATAATATATAAATAAGACATTTATTGTATATACATTTTAAAAAATCGATATTGTTCTTTGTAACAGTTCCTCATTAGTGAAGACTGGCCCATAGTTTCTATATTAATTTTCTCTGTCTCAAAGTGAATCGATGCTGTCCCAGTCCTTCTTACTATTATTTATGACCTTCCAAAGTGTAGACCCTTGAAAATTAAAACCAAAAGAAACATGATGTGTTGGAAAGCACTGATTCCCATAATATAATTTTAAAGTTCCCTGACTAACAAAGTTATTGCAAATTTTAATTTTGTTACAATTTCCACATGAACAGATGTTTCTGCAGCCTGTCTGGTTACTAAATGTGGCTATTCGTCCCCTAGAACTACTTGTGGAGTAATAAGAGTCCATGTTGTCACATGATGGGCATAAATGCATGGAAACATCATTGGCACATGGTAAATTGGAAGGTACTTAGGGAAGAACATCTTCAATGCCATTTGGCAGTGGTTTATATGCATTTAATTAATGCTCTTTTGCTAAGATTTGAGTGGAAAACAGAAATATATTTTAAAATATCATAATCTTTGACAAATTCACTAATATCTTTTGAAATATGTAATTAATTTTTCAAACTTAAGTTTGTGAAACAATCTAGGCTTCCCATTTAACTCTTTACGTTTAAAGCTGAGTAACATCCAATGGATCCGTGACTTTGGCTAAATTAAAGAACTTACTTGTTATATTTTACTACATGATTCTTTCCAAAACTAAAATATAGGCATAAGATTAAATTAAGAACAAATAGCATTAAAACTATGAAGATTTTAAAATATAGAATGAAATGAAAGAGAAAATTTAGGCTGGATATCAAACTCTCTCTCTTTCTCCTTCCATCGCTCTCTTCCTTCCTCCCAAACCTCTTCCCTGCATGTTCTTTTCTCCTTTTTGTTCTTAGATGGAAGTCTGGCTCTGAAGTTGTGATTCTCTTTTACTCCCACAGCCCTGAGTACCCTAGATCCGGAAGTGAGTTAAGTGTCCAGGCTCTATAATGCAGCTTCCAGACCTTTTACCTTCTTCCTCCCTCTTGCCTCTTCAACTTTGAATCTTATTCCTTTTCAGAAGATTTTATCATCTACCGCTTCTCAGTATTGATGTTATCTATGAACCTCTTTATTTCTTTACAGTCTGAGCCCCCTTTACTTATGGTAATTCTTTTCAATATTATTTTAAGGTTTTAATACAGAATGAGATGATTCTTTTTTTAATTTAAATTCTATATTGTTAAAAGTATTACATATGCCTCTTTTTCCCCCCATTGACCTCTCCCCAGCCGTTCCCGACCCCAGCACATGCCCTCACACCCCTACTGTCTGTGTCCATGGGTTATGCTTATATGCATGCATACAAGTCCTTTGGTTGCTCTCTTAGCCCCCCAACCCACCCTCTCCTGTCTACCTAATGAGGTTGGACAGTCTCTAAGATTTGGAAACAGCCTAAGTGCCCACCATCAGATGAGTGAATTAAAAAGCTGTGGTACATCTACACAGTGGAATACTATGCTGCTGTAAAAAAGTAGGAACTCTTACCTTTTGCAAAAGCATGGATGGACCTGGAGAGCATTATGCTAAGTGAAATAAGCCAATCGGAGAAAGATAAATATCACATGATCTCACTCATTTGTGGAATATAATGAACAACATAAACTGATGAACAAAAAAGAGGTGACTTTTCCAGGCCCTGGTTTCCAATTCTATGAATTCCTCTTCTGCAATAATCTTACACTCCAACCAACCTCAACATCTCACTCTCATCCTCTAGACCAGTAGTTCTCAACCTGTGGGTTGCAACCCCTTTGGGGGTCAAACGATCCTTTCACAGGGGTCGTCTAAGACCATTGGAAAACTCATATATAATTATATATTGTTTACAGTAGCAAAATTATAGTTATGAAGCAGCAACGAAAATAATTTTATGGTTGGGGGTCACCACAACATGAGGAACTGTTTTAAAGGGTCGTGGCATTAGGAAGGTTGAGAACCACTGCTCTAGACCTTCACATAACCAATATCTGCAAAATCCTAATTCCATTCTATGACCACCACCTCATATCACTATAACTCCTTCCTCCTATGTTATTCCAACTTCAACAATCCTTTGCAACCATTAAAAAACAATTCACTGATGCTACAACTTCTTATTTTCCTTAATCAAACTTGGTATTCTTTCTCTTCTTCACATTCTTCATTAAATTCTCTGGTCTTTATAAACACTCTTTTACATACACCCATGGTTCTCCTGCCTCAGGACATATTAGTCCTTCAAATTTGTTCTTCTTTTTCAAGAGTGTTTTGGTTTTGGGGTCCCTTGGGATCTCATATGAATTTAAGACACATTTTCAATTTCTGCAGAAATTGCATTATGAAGTCTTTGAATTTATGAAAACAGAATGACTTTCCTTTTATTTGTGTTTTAATTTTTTTTCAGCAATAGTTTAGTTTTAAATATACTAGTCTTTTGCCTTCTTGGATTAATTTATTCCTAAGTATGTTATTTATTTTGTTTATTTTCTATTAAACATGTCACCTGTGCACTCTATTGTGTGGTCACCCCCTGGTATAGTCTCCTGTCACAGTGTATTTTATTCTCTTTACTTTCTTCATCCTGTACCCAACCTCTTCCCCTCTGGTAGTATGTTATTTATTTTGATGGTATGGTAAATGGGATTGTTTTCTTAATTTCCTTTTACAGTATGTAGAGACACAACTGATTTTTGTTAGTGGAATTTTTGCTCCACAACTTTGCTGAATTCGTTTATTAGTTTTAAAGGTTTATTTATGAAATCTTTAAGGGTTTCTACATGTAAGACCATGATGTCTATTAACAAAGATAAATTGTACTTCTTCCTTTCTAATTTGGATTCCTTTTATTTCTTTTCTTTTTAATTATTATTTTTTCCATATTGCCCTGATCAGAACTTCCTGTACTACGTTCAGTAGATATGGCAAATTGAAGATCCTTGTCTTGTTCCTGATCTTTAGGGGAAAATTAAGCCTTTGCCATTGAACATAAAGTCAGCTGCGAGCTTTTCACGTGTGGTCTTTATTAGGTTGAGGAAGTTACCTTTCTATTCCTGGTTTATTGAATGTGGAGTGTTTTGTTGTTGTTTTTTGATCATGAAAAGCTGTTGAATTTTTTAAAAATGCATTTGCTTCAAAAATTGGGATGACCATTTAGTTTTATGACTTTATTAATGTGTTGTATTATAATGATTGGTTTTCATATATTGAACCACCATTGCATTTCAAGAATAAATCCCACTTGGTTCTGGTGTATAATTCTTTTGATATGCTCCTGAATTCTCTATTGGAATCTTGTTGAGGTTTTAGTATCAGTATTCGTGGTGGATATTAGTGAATATTCCTTGTAGTGTCTTTGCGTTTGGTATCATGGCTATGCTGCCCTCATATAATAAGTTAGAAAGTGCTCCCTCCTCTTTAGTTTTTTGGGAGAGTGTGAGAAGGGTTGGTGTTAATTCTTTTGTAAATGTTTGCTGAATTCAGCAGTAAAGTCATATGGTCCAAGTCTTTGTTGTTTTGGGGAAGTTTTTATTACTGTCTCAATCTTCTTACTAGTTATAGGTCTCTTTGGATTTTCTATTTATTTTTTTTGTAAATTTGGGTACATCATGCATTTCTAGAAATTTGCCCATTTCATCTAGGTTTTCTTCCTTCTGCCAATTTGTGTTTAATGTACTTTTATTTTTAAGATTCCTTATGGTATAAAGTTGGGGTGTTGATTTGAGGTCATTCCTCTTTTAGAATGCATGCATTTATAGTTTTGAATTTCACTTATAACTGCTTTTGCCGCCTTCCCCAAATGTTTATATGTTGTTTTTTAATTTATTTGTCTCAAGATGTCATCTAATTTCTCTGGTGATTTCTTCTTTGATTCATTGGTTGCTTAAGAGTGTATTGTTTATTTTCCACATATTTGTAAATATTCTTGTTTCCTTCTATTACTATTTCTAGTTTCATTTTATTTTTTAATCTGGAAAGGTACTTTGTATGATGTCAAATTTTTAATTTTATTAAGACCCTTTTTGTGGCCTACTATATGGTCTGTCCTGGAGAATATTTCACGTGCACTTGAGAAAAATGTGTACTCTTCTGTTGCTATGTGGAATGTTCTATGGATGTCAGTAGGTCCAACTGGTTTATACTATTGTTCAAATTCTCTACCTCCTTATTAATCTTCTGTTTCTTTTAATCCATATTGAAGTGGGACATTGAAGTCTTCAAGTGTTATTACAAAACTATTTCTTCATTAATTCTTTAAATTTTTTCTTCATTTATTTTGAGGTCTCTGTTTTATTGTTGCATATTATTGTTATATATTCTTGCTGAGTTGACTTTTTATGTCAATATATAATGTCCTTCTTTGTCTCTTGTGAAAGTTTTAGATATAAAGTCCATTTTTGTCTGATATTAGCCTGGCTACCCCAGCTCTTTTTTGGTTACTATTTGCATGGAATAATTTTTGCCATACCTTCACTTCATTCAAACTAATTTCATCTTTAGATCTAAAGTGAATATCTTATAGATAGCCTATAATTGGATCATTTTATAAAAACAGGTTCTGTTAATTTCTGTCTTTTGATTGATGAGTTAAATTTATTTACATTTAAGGTAAGTACTGCTAAGGAAAGACTTGTCCCATTTTACTATCTGTGTGTTTGTGTGTGTGTGTGTGTTTTAAGATCAAAGCATTTTAATAAATAGCATTATTTTGGCAAGATTAGTAAATTAATAATATTTCTGTTTTTTTCATCACTTTTACTTTTCAAGTGGAGTTTACATTTCATTTGTATTAGTTTCAGGTGTACAGCATAGTTGTAGACAATCATATACTTTACATAGTACTCCCCCTGATATTTCCAGTCCCCACCCGGCACCATACAGTTATTATAATATTATTGACTATAATCCTTATGCTGTACTTTACCTCCTTGTGACTATTTTTGAAACTACCAACTTTTAATTTTTAATTGCTTACCCTTTTCACCCAGGCCCCTACCCCAAGCACCCTCCCATCTGGCAACTATTAGCCTATTTTCTATATATCTATGAGTCTATTTCAATTTTTTTTAAAATTTTTTGTTTAGATTCCACATATATGTGAAATCATATGGTATTTGTCTTTCTCTGACTATCTTATTTCACTTAGAGTAATACCCTCTAGGTCCATCCATGCTGTCACAAATGGTAAGATTTCTCTGTACAGCTAAGTAATATTCCATTATGTAAATGTCAGGCTTCTTCTTTATCCACTTGATGGACACTTGGGTTGCTTTCATTTCTTGGCTGCAATTGAACTTAAGCATGTAAATAATGCTGCAATAAACATAGGGGTACATACATTCTTTAAATTAGTATTTTGGGTTTCCTCAGATATGTACCCAGAAGTGGAATTTCTGGGTCATAAGGCAGTTCCATTTTTAATTTTTTGAGGAAGCTCCATACTATTTTCCACTGTGGCTGTACCAGACTGCATTCCCACAAGCAATGCACAAGGGGCCCCTTTTCTCCACATCCTTGCCAACATTTGTTGTTTGTTAATTTATTGATAATAGCCATTCTGACAGGTATGGGGTGATATCTCATTGTGGTTTTTAATTTGAATTTCTCTGATGATTAGTGATGGTAAGTATCTTTTCATATGTCTATTGGACATCTTTATGTCCTCTTTAGAGAAGTGTCTACTCAAGAGGTCCTCTGTCCATTTCTTAATTGGATTGCTTATTTTTTTGGTGTTGATTTGTATGAGTTCTTTATAAGTTTCAAATATTAACCTCTTATTGTATGTATCATTGCCAAATAGCTTCTCCTATTCACTAGGTTGACTTTTTATTTAGTTGATGGTTTCCTTTGTTGTGCAAAAAAAAATTTTTTAGTTTGATGTGGTCCAATTTGTTTATTTTTTCTTTTGTTTCCTTTGTCTGAGGAGATATATCAGAAAGATATATAAGAGAGATGTCAGAAATTTTACTGCTTGCCATCTGTTTTTTTTATATGCCTCATAACTTTTTTGTTCCTTGTTTTCTCCATTACTGCCTGCTTTTGTATTTAGTTGTTTTTTATAGTGACATATTTTAATTCCCTTCTCATTTCTTTCTGTGTATATTCTGTGATAGTTTTCTTTTTGTTGCTATTGGGATTACGTATGACATTCTAAAGTTATAGTGATCTAATTTAAATTTATACCAACTTAAGTTCAATTGCATACAAAAAATAAAACTCTACTTCTATAAAGCTTCATCTTCCTTTTATGTTGTTGGTTTCACAAATTATATATCTCTTTATACTGTGTAGACAGTAACAAGATTTATAATTATTTTTATTATTTTTATTCTAAATCACATAGAGATTAAAAAGTATAATTATAAACCAAAATTTAAATAAAACTGCTTTCACATTTACATATTTTAACCTATCCAGAAATCTTTGTTTTGTCATATGGCTCTGAGTTGCTGTGCAGGATCCATTCATTTCAACCTGAAAAACCTCCATTAGTATTTCTTATATGGCAAGCCTGGTGGGAAGTAACTCCCTCACTGTTTTTCTTTCTCCTGAGGAAATTTTATTGTTAATTTTTGAGAGAGGAAGGAAGAGAGAGAAACATCATTGTTAGAGAAAAACATTAATAAGTTGCTTTCCATACATGCCCTGATAGGGAATCGAACCCATAACCTTTTGGTGCATGGGACAATGCTCCAACTGAGCCATCTGGCCAGGGCTCCCTCACCTTTTGTTTACCTGAGAATATTCTAATTTCTCCCTCATTTTAAAGGACAGTTTTACTGGATATAGAATTCTCAGATGACAGTTTTTTCTGTCTTTATACCCTTAAATATGTCATCCCATTGCCTTCTGGTCTCTAAGGTATCTTTTGAGAAAGCAGCTGATAATCTTATTGAGGACTCCTTGTAAATGATACATTGCTTCTTGCTATTTTCAAAATTCTCTTTGCCATTGGCTTTTGAAAGTTTGATTAGGACGTGGCTTGGTTTGGGTCTTGCCTGGGCTGTGAATAGTGTCCTAAATTCCTCCATATACACAGCTGCTTTCGAATGTCCCAATTTCCCAAAGAGTCTCACCCTAATGTCTCCTCCAGGCCTCAGATGTCCTATGGTATGTCACTAGCTCTAACGTTTTGTCACAGGTGTCTGTGGGTTTGAAGTCACCTTTTAGCTTTTATGAGCCATGCCCACCGTTTCCCTGTGTTAGTTCTGTCTTCGAAGAACGCCTTGTGTCAGTTTCTCAGTATTCCCCAGACAGGTTAGAACAGACACCCACAATAATTTGCAAATACAACTTGTTCTGCTCCCTCTGATTCACAGGATGCTGGAAACAGAGCTGCTGTTGGTTCAGGACCAAGACTGCCACCGTGTTAGACGAAACCCCTTTTCTTTGCTAAGCCTTCCTTGCCTGACATCTAGAACACTTGTGCTGTTCATACCGTCATGAGAAAAGCTCCTCTCCCGCAAACTCCAAAATCATCCAACTGCTAGTTTGACTCCATACTTGTATGTTTTAAAGACATTCAAGTTCCAAAATCGAACTCCTGATATTTTCTTTCCAATAAGCTGCACTTGCAGCCTTCCGCATCTCTGTTGATTACAAACTTCCACCTGTTCAGAGCAAAAGACCTGGGACCATTCTTGACTCTTGCTCTTCTCTCACTTTCTACATACAAATTGTTGCCACATTTTTGGCTCTCCCTTTAAATTACACAGAATCCACAGCCACCAGCTCCTCTGCTTTCACTCTTATTCCAGCTGGCATCATCTCTGTCCTGGATTGCTTTGAAAGGGAGTCCCCACTATCGGATATTGACATTGTCCCTCTATTATTTAATGTCAACATAGCAGCCAAACTCATTGCTTTAAAATGTAAATCAGCCCTAACTGGTTTGGCTCAGTGGGTAGAGCATCAGCCTGTGGACTGAAGGGTCCCAGGTTCTATTCTGGTCAAGGGCATGTACCTTGGTTGTGGGCACATCCCCAGTAGGGGGTGTGCAGGAGGCAGCTGATCGATGTTTCTAAGTCTCTATCCCTCTCCCTTCCTCTCTGTAAAAAATCAATAAAAATATATTTAAAAATAAAGTAAAATAAAATATAAATCAGGCCACAGCACTTGTCTGTTCAAGACTGTAATAAATCTCATTTTACTAATAAAAGGCAATGTTTTTAAGTGACTTATAAATACTTCTCAAAGTATGTACTAAGTAGCACCTGCATCAGAATCCCCAGTGTTGAGTGGTTGTTCTGGTTAAAATTCAGAGTCCTAGGCCTCATTGCAGACCTTCTGGATGACAATCTCTGGCAGTGGCTCTTAAGAATCTATATCTTAAACCCGCCTTCTGATGGCTGTTGTCTACACTGGAGGTTGAGCACCAATGGCACATACTGTGTATGATTGGCCTCTCTTCCCTTATCTCTCTTAACGCAGCTTTTATGATCCTCCTTGTTCACTCTGATCAAAGCACACTGGCATCCTTCATGTTCCTCAGGAACCTTTCCAACAGTCTTTGGCGTGACTGCTCCTTCTGCCTAGAAAGCTCTTCTCCCAGACTACTGCATGGCTCACCTTCTCACTGACCTCAGATTTTTGCCTAAATATTATCCTCTTAATAAGGCCTTCTTGATCTCCCCTATTCGCACTCACTTCTTGCCCAGCCTCTCACACTCCTGCCTTTGCTCAAACCTCTTCAACTTTTTCTTTTTTTCTATGGAATATAAAACTCCTAACATTCTGTATGCTATTTGTTAATCACATGTATTGTGTATGGTTTGGATTTCCTTCTAGAATATGCGCTCCGCGGGCAGGGGCTCTTGTTTTGTTCACTCACAGCTCTCTAGTGCCCACAACAATGTTAGGCATATATGGTGGCTCACTAAATATTTGGTATAAATTATTTGCTGCAATAATTTATTTTTGTAGAAGTATATTACACATTTTTATTTTTGACTTGGAAAAACATGTTAAAGCCAGGATCAAGAAAAGTTCTTATAATAAGAATAAACATAACTATGAGAAGCAAACATCAAGCCATATTTGAAATGACCATATTTTCAGTGGATATTTGTTTCTACTACAAAGTATACACAGAATTTGTCAGTAGAAGTTTTATAAAAGAAAACACTTTAAAACAAAGATTTGATAGAATAATATTTAAAAAGACTAACCATCTCCTTCATTAAGAAATACCCATAACTAGTATAAATTTCTTCTCTAAAAATTTTTTTGTGGTAAGCAATCTGTCATTTTATTTTATTTATTTATTTATTATCATTTTTAAATTTTGTATTTTCTTTCTTTATTTTTGGTTACTATTTTTCCCCAAATATAATCTATAATCCTTTATTCCTTTTAAATAAAAAAAAAAACATGGAGTTGTTAAGTTCATCTAAAAATAAAATGCAACTCTTAAATGTGTCAATTTTTGTATTCTACAATTGTCAATCTAGATATGTTTAGTTTGAAAGACTGAATAAACAAAATGGGAAGAGAAATGCATTGTCATTAAAATAATTCTGAAAAGTCACCAATTTTTCATAGAACTTTTAAGAAAGATGGACTAATTCTTCCTAGAAGTTACCATTTTGAAGACAGCTTGACATTATAAGATTAATTTGCAAGGTTTTTTTTATAACTCAACCTGTTATTTAGTTGGGAACCCAAGCTTGAGTGGATTTTGAATGGCTTTGCTTTTAACTATGTATAATTTACAACTACTTATAACTTCTGTGTTGAGGTATTGACAATAAGAGATGAAGAAAGGGACTTGTATGTGAAAGAAAGAAAGGCTACAGAAATTATCCTACTAATTCAAATCCCAGTGTTATGAACCTCTTAGCCTCTCAAATGAGTCCTTGCCATACATAATAAGTTAAATAATAGTGCTTATTATAATCTATTGTAGCATTTTAATAGTCAACATATCATCCGTATTATAAAAAATAAACATTTTAATAAGTTAAAATTTACAAAGGAAGTTTTGAAAGGAAAGCATGAAGACTATTATTCATTGAAAATAATCACTTCAAGATGGCAAAATTAACTGCTCTCATTTTCATTGTTCTACCTTCTATTGCCATGGGCTAAATTATTCATTTTTTTATTCCTGGCATACAGCATAGATTAGAAATGTTATAAATGTTAGTTGAATAAGAATGCGAGATATATTTTTAAATTTTTTACGCTCAATTCTCCTTTTAAAATATAGTCTCCAAAATAATTGGCTATTCTTCCTCTAGAGCACTGGTTCTCAACCTTCCTACTGCTGGGACCCTTTAATACAGTTCCTCATGTTGTGGTGACCCCCAACCATAAAATTATTTTTGTTGCTACTTCATAACTGTAATTTTGCTACTGTTATGAATTGTAATGTAAATATCTGATATGCAGGATGTATTTTCATTGTTACAAATTGAACATAATTAAAGCATAGTGATTAATCACAAAAACAATATGTAATTATATATGTGTTTTCCGATGGTCTTAGGCGACCCCTGTGAAAGGGTTGTTCGACCCCCAAAGGGGTTGCGACCCACAGGTTGAGAACCACTGCTCTAGAGGTTCTGAGGTATTGATAACCTGAGTTAAGCTCCTTACGGTATTTATGCTAAACAAACAAGAGGTTTATTTAACTAAACAAAACTACTCACCCATTAGTTTTGATCAATTGCTTTGTGGTAATTTTCATTAGACTGTTTAATTTGAACCACAATTAGACTTTACCCTTTTAAAAGATAAAGGAGATTCCCCAGCCATTAATTAAAGGATCTGATTACAGTTGGTTCCAAGATGGATGTTTCATACCTTCCACTGATGACCCAACTCAGCAAAATAGTGTAATGCTGGTTTGAGAAGCACACATTGTAACTCTAATCATGAAAACTTTAGTTTCTTCCCAGAGCATGTGGACAGGGACTCATGGAATGCTTTCAGGTATGCTACCATAGCACTCTGCTCCCTGGACTCCATAAGGAATCGCACAGTGCATACCAGCAAAATAAATCCATGAATGCTGTTCTTTTATAAGAATATGACTGCATACATATAGTTTATAAATTGAGTAAAATGGGAATAAAGTCTAAATGATGTTCTGCATAAACCATTCTTGCTCCTCATTAAAGTGCTAAATTAAATACCAGATCTCAACTTCCCAGATTCCCTGGAACATATTTGTCTCAAAGGCAATGGCAGAAATAGCTCAAAGATGGAAGTTTCTGCACCTTGGAGAGGTAGGACCTCAGCAATAGCCACTGGTGCTTTAGTCTGTTCTTAGTATACTTACGCTTTCAAATTCATATTTGTGTAACTCTAAAGCCCATATTATTTTTTTTTATCTTTAAATTCTTTATTAGTTAAGGAATTACAAATATGTCATCATCCCTCCCATTAACCCCCCTCCTCCCCCTCCCCACTCATGCTCTCATCCCCTTGTTGTCCATGTCCATTGGTTTGGCTTATATGCATGCATACTAAAGCCCATATTATTAAGATTACTAGAGGCCCAGTGCACAGATTCGTGCACCAGTGGGGTCCCTAGGCCTGGCCTGTGGGTATTGGGCCGAAACCGGTTCTCCAACATCCCCTAAGGGTTCCCAGATTGTGAGAGGGTGTAGGCCAGACCAAGGGACCCCACTGGTGCCTCTAGTGTGCATATATGATCTTTGGTTAATCTCTTACCACCCTCCCCCCTTCCTCCTTCCCTCTGAGGTTCATCAGTCTGTCCCATGTTTCCATGCCTGTGGTTTTTGCTCCTGTGTTGAACATCTGTCCTCTGGTGGTCAGTGCACATCATAGCTACTGGTTGGCCAGTCTGAAGGTCTGCCTGTCAGCTGGTCACTTAGGCATATATATATGGTAATAATGATATGGAGTATTGATATTTTCAATATATTGCATTTACTGACACTCTACTAAACCCAGAAAAAATAAAATTCGAAATCCAATACTACCTTCAGTAAAAGTAGGATATAGCCATAGCTTCAACATACAGAAAGAAATAATACCTTCCCAATTGATAGCAAATTAAGGGAGGGCACAGGAGGTGATGTAAGTAGCAGATGTAGTTATGTCTAAAGGTAAATGATACGCCCCTAAAAGCTTTAATGAGTATTTAATTTTCTTGGAACAACAATGTCTAGGAGCATGGATGGACCAAAGACAAAGGAGGACAGTCCTATAAAAATTTAGTTAAACATAATTTTAAAAAGTTAGTAGAAATGAAAGAAGAAATGAACTAATCCACAATCAACTATAGTTAGGAACTTTAACTCATTTCTCTCAAGAGCTGACAGAACAAGCAGAAAAAAAAATTAGAAAGAACATAGAAGTTTTAATTAACACAACTACCAATCTTGACCTAATTGGCATATACAATTATTTGAATAGAAAGTGTCAAAGTAGATATCAAGTCACATACATGACTTTAGGGAGATTATATAAATATTTAACTATCAAATATTTGTATAGGTTAATGGAAGACACTGTTTGTCAAATTAAGATAGCTTCTTATATTTAATATGACCTGGTGATTAAGGGCAATCTTTCTAGAGCTAGATTATCTGGGTTCAAGTATGCCACACTATTTACTGGCCACAGAGCACGGTAATAGTTCTGTATTTACTATGTGCCTGATACAGCTTAATTACCACTTGCTTTTGGCATAGTATGTGTTCATTATTAATAGATTTCCCAGGTATGCTGGAAAAGAATATATGTTTTAGAAAATTGGTGTGTAGAGCCTCTATAAACACACATTAGCCCAAATCTGTCAAATGATCTATACTAGTATGTTTACTAATTTTTGTTTGCTCAACCTATCAAATATGGGTTCAACTATGTTTGATTTGTTACTCAACAAATTCACCATTATATTTAAACTAGAGGCCCAGTGCATGAAATTCATGCACAGGTAGGGTCCTTAAGCCTGGCTGGTAACCAGGGCCAATCAGGTTCCACATCTCCCTGCCTCCCTGCCTCTCCCCCTCCTCCCTTCACAGCCTGTGTCTGCTGCCACCCACCCCCAGATCCCCATCCCAGCCCGGGGGCCTGGCCCCGAGTGGACAATGGGGGCCTGCCGGCCAGGGGGAGGAACCAGGAGCTGAGTTGACAGGCCCCATCAGTGATCAGGGTCTGCAAACTGGGGGCAACTCCTGCGTTGAGCGTCTTCCCATCATAGCAACCAGTTATTCCAGTCATTCCAGTCATTCCAGTCATTCCATCGTAATGGTCACTTAGGCTTTTTTGTATATAGATGTTGTCTAATTGCCCTAGATAGAACCTGTAAGAGAATGTTGAGTGAAAATTGCAATAGTGGACATCCTTATATTGTTCTTGATCTTAGGGGAAAAGAATTTGGTTTTTTTTTATTTTTTTAATAATAAGTATGATGTTAGCTGTGGGCTTTTTATGCATATCATTTATCAGGTTGAGGAAATTTCTCTATATTCTTATTTTTTTCAATGTTTTTATAAGATCTTTTTTTTAAAAAAATATATTTTATTGAGTTTTTACAGAGAGGAAAGGAGAGAGATAGAAAGTTAGAAACATCTATGAGAGAGAAACATCAACCAGCTGCCTCCTGCACACTCCCCAGTGGGGATGTGCCCGCAACCAAGGCACATGCTCTTGACCGGAATCGAACCTGGGACCTTTCAGTCCGCAGGCCAACGCTCTATCCACTGAGCCAAACCGGTTTCAGCTTTTTTTTTCTTTTTTTTTTAAATAATAAAAGATCTTGTATTCTGTCAAATGCTTTTCTTGAGTCTTATGGTGACCATCCTGTAATTTTCACATCCGTTGCTTTAATGAGGTTTCACTTTAATAAATTTTCTAATGTTAAGACCATCTTGCACTCCTGAAAAAAATCCCAATTTCTAATGGTGCATAATACTTGCTATATGTTACTAGATTCTATTTACTAATATTTTGTTTAATATATTTATATCTATATTCATAAGAGATATTGGTCTCTTTTGTGTTGTGGTTATAACATCTACAATTTTAGTATTGGTAATATTGGCTTTATAGGATGAGTTGAGAAGTGTTTCCTACTTTCCTGTTTTTAGAAGAGTTTATGCATAATTAATATTAATTCTTTAAATGTTTGGCAGAATTTGTACCTAAACTTCTTTCTAGGAAATTTTTACATTACTATTTTTCTTGAGTCAGTCTCAATATTTTATGTTTTCCTAAGAATTTTTCCATTTCATCTAAGTATCTAATTTTTGGTGCCTATATTTGTTCATAGTATTTTACTGTGATTCTTTTTTATAATTTCTATAAATTTGGTAGTATTATCTCCTTCCTCATTCCTTATTTTAGTTATTTTAGTCTTTCCTCTCTCTCATCAATTGAAGAGTAGAATATGACTTTAGGTAAAGTGTAGAGAAAGATGTTTGCTTTACAGAAATAAATATAATATATTAATAGGAAACTATTATTTTCCCAACCAAATGATTTGACTCTGTCTTCAAGCAAACCGTATATAACTTTTCAAATGTTCATAGCAGCATAATTCACCATAGCTCAGATTTGGAAACAGCCTAAGTGCCCATCAATAGATGAGTGGATTAAAAAACTGGTACATCTACACAGTGAAATACTATGTGGTGGTAAAAAAGGAGTTCTTACCATTTGCAACAGCATGGATGGAACTGGAGAGCATTATGCTAAGTGAAATAAGCCAGTCAGAGAAAGATAAATATCACATGATCTCACTCATTTGTGGAATATAATGAACAACATAAACTAATGAACAAAAGCAGATCCAGAGACAGAGAAGCATCAATCAGACCGTCAAACCACAGAGGGAAGAGAGGGGAGGGGGAGGGTAAGGGAGAGAGATCAACCAAAGGACTTATATGCTAGCATATAGGTCTAACCCAAGGACACAGACATCAGGGGTGTGATGGCATGAGTGGGGGGGATGGAGGGTAACATGGGGATAAGGACACATATGTAATAACTTAATCAATAAAAAATTAAAAAATAACTTTATAATAAAAGTGGTAGATACAATAGCAATATGTGATTATAACAAGTCATTTTAGCAATATCATTATTGATAAAAAAAAGCTAACAAAGACACCATCTTTTGATTTTTACTGTTGTTTTACACAAATTGTTTGCAAATTGTGATAGACAGTTTTAAAAAGATTAGTATGCACGATAATCTAGTAAAATCATTATTATCTCGTAAACTTTTAAAATCTTAAAAAATATATGCTTCTTACTATTATCTCATTTCTTTATCTACAAAACAAGATTAATTACAATAATCTGGGGATATTTTGCTGCAAAGATTCAAAATATAAAGAAGAATCTGGAATGTAATTTTTGCTACTTAACAAGGAAACCTTATTATTCAGATGTTGAATTTCCCAAATGCTTACTGTTGTTGGAGCTGTGGCATGCTGCAGAAAGTTAAATAGTTCACTATATGAAGTCTGTCCTTTATTTAATCAGTACTTTAGAAAGAAAGAGAGAACAACTAGATCAGGTGTCACAAGTCATCCATTTTTTTTCACCCACTATATTTATAAATGCTTTTCCCTAGGCTTTTCTTAATTATATTTTTGGGTTCCAATATATATTTATTTTTTTTCTTTATTATTGAAAGTATTACATATGTTCCCCTCTCCCCTCATTGACCTCTCACAGCCTGCCCCCACCCCCCAGATAGAACTTCAACCCCCTATTGTCTGTGTCTATTGGTTATGCATATATGCATACAAGTTCATAGGTTGATCTCTTCCCACCTGCCCACCCTCCCCTGCCTTCCCTGTGTTCCTGTATATTTTTAATCAAGCTGAAATAATGAGCATTCTTCCAAACACTGACTGCTCAGTAAGCCTGTTTGTTGCCCTTGGAAAAGGTTCTACTGTCATTTGTGGTGGCCTGTATTCCAGCTCCCATCGTATTTCTGTGTGTAGTCAGGGTACCAGCTCAGTTTCCAAAAAGCAAAAGCTAAGCAAAGAAAGGAATCATCTCAAATAATTTGATATTCACTATTAAGAAAATCCATTAAAAATAAGCCTGAACATGAAATAAAAAAATACTCTTAGTTTTATTAATTAGATAAAAAAGAAAGAAGAAACAGTGTCTAGTTTTGGAACCTTGCTAACCTCCAAATAAGACTTGCCTTCCAGATTTATCTTTTTCTGACTATGGTCTTTAAAAGAGTCCTAAATTTAGCCTTTTCTTTTGACTACTTGACTTGAGAGACACTATATTCTCACCAACTTACAACTCAAAATTTGAGCCTTTCCAATTTAGAACTTAGAGCCCTATTTTCTTTATACCTAACTCAACTCAAAACCTTCTTATCATACTGTTAGCATGTTTTAAAAATCTTAGTAACAATTGAGAATAACATTTACAGTAACAATCATAACAGTAAGTCCCTTCAATGGCTGGAATTATGTTTTACCATAGGATGCATTCAGTAAATATTTATTAAAAATAAAGTAGAAAAAATAATAATTTATGAAAATTACACATTGCCTATCATGAACATTGACAGCTGTCAATTGAAGTAATTATGAAGGTTTTATATAGGAGAGATGTTCACAGGGGAAAAGTTCAGGTATCATTCATAGGCTAATCCATGTCACAGGAAGTATGAGTCCAATTTAGAGCCATTTTTTCTTACTTTACCAAATAAAAAAAATCTGAAAACCAAATGAGTTACCAACTTACATTAACATTGGTTCAAGCTATTATTTTTTAGTGTGATTGTTTGCAGAAGTAGGCACAAAAAAGTATTTCCCTGATGTATCATCACCAAGCATCTCCCCACAACATACACACCATACACTTGGACTCTGTACAAGTTAAAGATTAACTTTAGGTGAGAAGACAGGTAAAAAAATCATCACCTTGGTTCAGATTTTCTAATTCCTGTCACTGAAAGCAGTTCACAAATGCAAATAAATGGGAAAATATGTGGGGTTCTATTCTTGTCTTTTTATAGAAGAGAAATTTTGAGAATAAATGTTTAATTGTTAAAGGAAAGAGCTTGTTGGAATTTCTACCGCCTACTAGTAAAATGACAGTAACAAGTATGTATCACGATGTCAGGGGAGTACTAGACTTATTAGGGGGACCACTTTTAAATTATATAAATGTCTAATCATTATCTTATGCACCTGAAACAAATATAGAATAATATTGACTATCAACTGTAATTGAAAAATGAAAATAACTTAACAGTAACAATTGTAATAATTTCTTGTTCAGCTCTGCAGAATCCCATATAAGGGAAATCAGACCTTTACTCTTGGCTATAATGTGATTTCAGTCTCAACAATATAACTGCCATTTCAGCTAATCACAAAGCATTACCATGTAAGCACTTAGTAGGTGTACCACTTAATAAGGCGGATTTTTTTCAATAGATGGAGTTATACATATGTTGATATATATGCGATTTGATATGTATGCTATTTTGTTGTATTGACAACAAGCTTCAAAACTTCATATGTCAAATTTGCTGAAGGTGTTAACATCATAGATATTTTTACACTTAAAAATGTCAAATTTCGTGCCAAAAAAAAAGAGCATTTGTGGGAAGTTATAATTCATTACTTTATTTTAAAGAAAAGTGCTGCTGAATACTTCAGGAAGCTTATGGTGAACATGCTCCATCTCAAGATACTTGTGAACGCTGGTTTAAACACTTTAAAAGTGATGACTTCTATGTGAAAGTCAAAGAACGTCCAGGTCAACCAAAAAAGTTTGAAGACCAACAATTACAAGCATTATCGCATGAAGATGCGTGTCAAAGTCAAAAACAACTTGCAGAAAGATTAAATGTTGCTCAGCAAACAATTTCCAATGATTTACAAGCAATGGGAAAGATTTTAAAGGAAGGAAAATGGGTGCCACATCAACTGAATGAAAGACAAATGGAAAACCGAAAAGTCATCAGTAAAATGTTGCTTCAATGGCACGAAAGAAAGTCTTTTTGCATTGAATTATGACTGGTGATGAAAAGTGGATTTATTTTGAGAATCCCAAATGCACAAAATCATCGGTTGATCCAGGTCAACCATCAACATCAACATCGCCAAATTGCTTCGGAAAGAAGACAATGCTCTGCGTTTAGTGGGATCAGGAAGGTGTGGTGTATTATGAGAGTCTAAAACCAGGTGAAACCATTAATACTGATCGCTACTGACAACAAATAATCAATTTGAACCATGCTTTGATCGTGAAACAACCAGAATGTGCCAGAAAACATGGCAAAGTAATTTTGCTTCGTGATGACGCACCATCACACACTTCAAAAACCAGTTAAAGGCATGTTTAAAGATCTTGCCTGGGAAGTATTAACCCATCCGCTGTATTCACCAGACCTTGCTCCTTCAGATTACCACTTGTTCCAATCGATGGCACTTTCTGAGCAGCACTTCAAAACATACAAAGAAGTGGAAAATTGGGTCTCTGAATGGTTTGCCTCAAAACAAGAAAAGTTCTATTGGGATGGTATCCACAAATTACCTGAAAGATGGGGGAAATGTGTAGCTAGCGATGGACATTACTTTGAATAAAGCACTTTTGATCTATCTCTTGAAATTATCATGTTTTCTTTGATTGCAAAATCCGCCATTATTAACCGGTACGCCTAGTACTCTATAGCAAACACTGAGCCAATTCTTGGGGAGAGAGAGTGACTATAATTTTGTCCATGTTTCAAGGCAATTGTCTTAGCCTGTTCAGGCTGCTATAACAAAATAGCACAACACGGAGGCTTATAAACAACAGAAATTTATTTTGCACAGGCCTAGAGGTTGGGAAGTGTAAGATCACAGTGCCAGCAGAGTTGGTGTGATGGCTGGTGAGGGCCCACCTCCTGGTTCAGAGGCAGAATCTTCTTATGGTGTCCTCACATGGTGGAAGCATCAAGAAAGTTCTCTGGGGCCTCTTACGTAAGGGCACTCCTCCTATTCATGAGGGCTCCAACCTTGTGACCTAATAGCCTCCCAAGGGCTCCACCTCCTAATACTGTCACCTGGGGGATTAGGATTTCAACATATCCATTTTGATGTCACACATTCAGACCACAGCAGTGACATTCCACTGGGGAAATAGACCATTACAAAGGATGTTCTAAGTGCTACAACAAGGCCTTTGATGGAGTAGTGTTTGGGTGACCTGGTGGAATATCCAATTCATTAAAGTGGCTTCTAAGTTAAAAATTGGAAGACAAATAGAAAAACTGCGTTATACAAGGAAGAAAATAAATGGAACTAAGGTATTCAAAACAATAATTACTTTCTAAATCACTGGTTTCTTTTACTTTTTTCTTTATTTCAATTTTTTACATTCATTCTATATCTAAAAATAAATTTAAATTCCTAGCACTTTATACACACCAAACAGATGCACTGTCTTTTATTCATTAGAGCACACTGATAATGCACACAGGCTCTCAGCTTCTGAGCAGGTGAACGCTATCATTATCCTTCTGAAATTTCTTCTGATAAGGAAACAGCGTTTCACAGAAATATCATACTTTACAGGACAATTCAAAAGAACCTGCCCAAATCATCTAAAACAGAGAAAGAGATAGATTAAAAGCAGATGTTTGTTTTTTTATTTTGTTTTTTGTTTGTGCATTTGTGTGTGTTTGTTGCTATTGAGTTGTAGGATTTCCATATGTATTTTGGATATTAACCTCTTATCAGATATATGGTTTGCAAATATTTTCTTCTATTTTAGGGGTTGCCTTTTCACTCTATTGTTCCCTTTATTGTGCAGAAGCTTGTTAGTTTGATGTAGTCCCACTTGTCTATTTTTTCTTTTGTTGCTTGTGCTTTTGCTGTCATATCTAAGAAATCATTGCCAAGACCAATGTCATGAGATTTTTCCCCTGCTTTATTCTAGGATTTTTATAGTTTCAGACCTTATATTTAAATCTTTTATCCAGTGTAGCTGGTATTTGTGTCGGGGTTAAGATAAGTGTTCAGATTCATACTTTTGCATTTGGATATCCAGTTTTCCCAGCACCACTGTTGAACACCATTTCCTTTCCCCATTGTGTACTTTTGGCATCTTTGTCACAGATCAGTTGACTATATATGGCTGAGTTTATATCTGGGATTTCTATTCTGTATCATTGGTCTATATGTCTATTTTTTATGCTAGTACTATAATATTTCCATTCCCATTGCTTTGTAATATTTTGAAAACAAAAAAAAATGTGGTATTTCCAGCTTTGTTCTTTCTCAAATTTTGGCTGTTTGGGGTGTTTTTATTTTTCATATAAATGTTAAGATTTTTTTTATCTGTGAAAAATGATATTGGGATTTTTATAGGGATTGTGTATATCACTTGGGTACTAAGGGCATTTTAACAATATTAATTCTTCTAATCAATGAACATGGAATATCTTTCCATTTGTTTGTATTTTCCTCAATTTCTCTTATCACTGTTTTGTAGTTTTCAGTGTACAAGTTTATAGTTAACTCCTAAGTATATTATCCATTTTTATGTGGGATGGTAAGTGGGATTGTTTCCTTAATTTCTTTTTCTTATTGTTTCTTCTTAGTGTATAGTAGCACAACAGGTTTTGTGGGTTGATTTTGTACCCTGCAACTTGAATAAATTTATTTATTAATTCTAATAAGTTTTCTACATATAAGATCATTCATCTGTGAACAGAGATTTTACTTTTGCCTTTCTGGCTTGTATGCTTTTTCTTTTTCTTTTTTTTTTTTTTCCTAATTGCTCTTGCTAGAACTTCTAGTAGTATACTGAATGGAGTGCTAAGAATGGGGAACCTTGTCTTATTGCAGATCTTAGGTTAAAAGCTTTCTATTTTTCGTGGTTTTTCATGATGTCACCTGTGGTCTTTTTATATATGACCTTTATTATGTTAGAGCTACATCCATTCTATACCTAATATTTGTTGAGAATATTTATTATGAAGTGTGTTTAATTTTGTCAAATGCTTTTTCTGCATCTATTGAAATGATCATATGAATCTTATTTTTCATTCTGTTAATGTGGTATATCACATTAATTGATTTTCCTTGTGTCCTGGGAATAGATCCCACTTGTTCATGGTATATGATCCTAGTAATGTGCTGTTGAATTCAGTTTGTTAGTATTTTGTTTAGGATTCTTACATCTATATTTATCAGAAATATCGGCCTATAGTTTTATTATGGTGTCCTTGTCTGGCTTTGGTATCAGGGAAATGCTGTCTCATAAAATTACTGTGGAAGTGTTCCCTCTCCTTTTGTTCCTGGAAGATTTTGAGAAGGATTGGTGTTGATTCTTCTGTAAGTGTTTGGGAGAAATCCCCAGTGAAGCCATCAGATCCTGGACATTTTTATGGGCATATTTTTTTTTATTACTGATGTGTTCTACTTCCTAGTAATGTGGACTGTTTAGATGTTTTGTTTTTTCATGATTCAGTCTGAGTATGTTGTATGTTTCTAGGAACGTATCCATTTCTTCTTGTAACTCAATTTGTTGATGTACAAGGCTCCATAGTATTATCTTACTGGACAAAGAACGTAGACATTTCTCAAAAGAAGACATACAAGTAGAAATGGGTCCACATCACGAATATATAATTAAGGAGGTGAAAATTAAAACAATGATATATCACCTCATATCTGTTCGAATGGATATTAATAAAAAATAAGTTAACAAGTTTGGCAAGGTTGTAAAGAAATAGGACCCTACCTTAAAGCGGTGCAGTCACTATGGAAAACAGTTGGGGGTTCCACAAAAATGAAAAATACATCTCCCATATCTTTCAGCAAGCCCACCTCTGGGTACATATGCAAAATAATGGAAATAAGGATCTCAAAGAAATATCTGCATTCTCATGTGCATTGCCGCTATATTCACAATAGCCAAGATATGGAGACACCTTAAAAGTCCATAGAGTGACATGCAATTCAGCCTTAAAAGGGAAGAAAATCCTGCCATATGTGACAACATGGATGAACCTGGAGGACATTATGGAATAAACCAGCTACAGAAGATAAGTTGTATAATTCCATTCATGTGAGATTATAAAATAATCAAACACAGAGAAACAGAGTAGAACAATGGCTGACAGGAGTTAAAGGAGAGTTGCTGCTCAATGGGTATAAAGTTTTAGTGAGGCAAGATGAATAAATTCTAGAAATCTTCTATAAAATATGTCTATAGGTAATACTAGTGTATTATGCACTTAACATTTTATTGATATTTGATGTCATTAAGATTAGACTGAATTTAAATTTAGCCCTTGGGCTATAGTTGCTCACTCTCTTTATGGAATACTTTTATACCAAAGTCTCAATCATGGTTTTGTTTATTTATTTATTTTTACTTTTCTTACATATTCCTATTCTTATTCCTTTTCTTTCCTTCTCTGTTGTATTTATGTTATTTGATTTTCTTATGCAATTATACTTCCTTTCTGATATTTTTGAAACCACAGAGGTAATAGTACATAAATACAAAATTTTGAATAAAAATGTAAAACATTTTCAAAAGAGATTAAACACATGTATACAGTGAAACCAGTGGCATTTTGGTATCACCATGTATCATGCTTCTAGAATATAGATAGCAAGGGGAAAATAAGACAACAAAATCTTCATAGCACATAAAATTCAAATCCAGCTGGAAATAAGAGCACACAAAAGAATTCCAAAAGTGGGAAGGAAGTTTGCTAATCTTGAGGGAAAGGAAAGTTAGTTATTGACTAGAAAAAAATCACTTCAGAACGCCAAATAGTTAACAAATACAACTTTGCTGCCTAAAAAAAATCTTTAATATTTGGTAATTAATACAATTATTTTGTAAAAATATGTAAAATGTAATCAGTACCAATGGTGGGTTGTTTTATTAGTGAATATTCATCCATATTTTATCAATAAGTATACGTTTTAACATTAAGATACATATATCTTTCCTTAATTTTTTTTCATTACTTACAAGATATACATACACTTAATTAAGAATATGCTTATTAGCTGCTATATCAAAATCTAACAGTCAGCATAGGACTCTGGGTACGCTTTCCTTCCAAAAGTCACAAGTCACAGCAGGATAGTCACAAACCACTACAAAAATTTAATAGTTAATACTAAATTTTTGAAACAGCTAATAGGTAAGGTACAAGAAATTATCTTCTTTTCATGGCATTAACTTATTGCAATTCTTGTTTTATGTGATTAAAATAAAAGGTAGGTCATTTGAAGGAGGACTTAAATAAAAAAGAAACTTTGAAATGGAAGGAAAGGAAATATCAATAATTTAATTATATGAGTGGTTGCATATTTGGCAAATTTCCTTTTAACCCAAATGATCCTTCCATGTTTGATTATTAACATGGAAAAGAAACAGGATGTCTCTTTATTTGATTTGAACTGCAACACTGCTGATGTGCTGATTTCACAACCTGCTTCTTTATAATTTATCACTTTAGTGTTACTGTTAATATAAATGACTGGTCTGCAAAACACTAAAACACAATTACAAATTGTTTACAGAAGTGCCAGTGTAAGCAACAGGGGCAGAGGTCTTTCATTTATCATGATTTGCTTTGATAAAGCAACACTCATTTCATTTATCACTTGATCCCTTTCTATTATTTCTTTCATGGGCGAGTGTCTAATCAGCATTATGTATCTCAAAATACATTTTATTGAAAGCTTTTAAGAAGCTCTTAACAAGGGCACAGTCACTGTTCTCATTTAGGAAACACCCAGTCCCAGAAGGCAAAGTTTCATATTCTGATTTCCCTTTTTAAAAGTGAATTATTAGGAGAGATTTTAAAGAAAATTTAATTTTCACTCTTTTGTGGCTTCCTGCTGTGTGTGTTAACCAAAATGGCACTCATGAAAATGAATAAATTAATGAACTGCAACTTATTAATTAATGTAATCAATAAAAAAGTTGGATGTTTAAAGGGAAATTCAATAGCCTACTGGTTAATGTGGCAAATGAAGAGGCACATCCATTTCATTCTGAAACCTACTCAGTTCCAAAATTCCATTAAAAGGCCCCAAAGGGAACTGTATTAAAGCTGGGTTGTCACCTAACCTCAATTATCATGCTGATACACTACATATACCATATATCATGGGTAAGTAGAGAAAGGAGACCTCCTGAATCTACTTTGGCTCCTAGGTCTCATGGAAAGAATGCAAATGTTCCTGTTTAACCTGAGGGCAGGGAAAATGAGGAGCGAAATGTTGGGCCTTCCCAGAAGGCAGCGAAGGCAAGGCATAAGATGACCTCTGCAGGGGCTGTGAGGTGCAGAATTCCTAAGCCAGAGGCCAGAAAGAAAGTGTAGCTGACTATTAGAGGAGTCTTCAGGACCAGTGAAGCCTGAATTGGGAATGAATTGAAGGAGAGCGCCATGCAGTGACTAAGCCAAGTGAAAATACAGACTTCAGAGGGTCAGCTACAGACTTCCGTAGATGATCCCAGAAGAGCAGTCACCACAAAGCAATGAAGGCCCATTATGGATGAAGCCAGAGGTGAATAATAATAACCTGAGGTTGCTAGTGAGAATCCAGAGAAATAGAAAGGCCTATTCATTGCTGTGACAATGCAAAATAATATAGCCACTTACCATATGACCAGCGATTCTACGCCTAGGTATTTACCTAAGAGAAATGAAAACTGATGTTCACACAAAAGTTTATATATAGATTTTTACAACAGCATTATTCATATTGCAAAATCCTGGAAACAGCCAAGATGCCCTTTAAACAAGTGAATGAATAACCTACGGTACGTTTACAGAATGGAACACTACTCAACGATAAAAAGAAAAAACCCCACTTCTGATTCATGTAATAACATGGACAGCTCTCAAGTACATTTTTTAAAGTAAAATAAACCAGACTCCAAAGGCAATATATTATATGATTCCATTTATATGACAATCTGGAAATGGCAAAACCGTAGGGACAGTAAGCAGAGTGATAACAGCTCCATCTGGTGTTGCTGCATTGGCATGCTATTCTTATTCTAGCGCATTTGGATCCTGCACAGGATAAAACCTCAGAGCTTAGTACCAAGAGGACTTGATCTCCTGTGCTGGCCTAGTCTCTTAAAGATAACTAGCCTACTGCAGTCATCTGGGTTTGTATATACCCATGAGGCACATATTCCTTAACCAGACTCATTCTACTTATTATCTAACCTCTTATTCTAGGAAAGACACAAAATCAAGTTTTATAATATATTATTTTTCTAAAGGCCAACATCTGGCCTTTTCAATATTACCATAATCATCTTCCTTCTTTTAAAGTAGAATACATTCTTCACAGGAATATTACAAGCAGTAGACCTGTAAAGTCTCAGACAAGAGGGAAAATAGCAGAGAAAGACCAAGTGCAAACTAATAAAGCATAAAACACTTGCACCATAAAAAACTGGAAATGTATCATTAGTGTTGCAAATTATTGGAAGAGCAATTATCCCCAAGATGTTTAGCTACTGGCTACATCTTGCTTGCAAAAGGCTGACCTAATGCAGTAAGGAAATAAAACTGTCAGCCAGCCAATGTTTGGGGGGTGGGGAGGGATAAAGTTTGAACATGAGATTAAACTAGCTGTACAAACAAGTTCAATGACACTACAATGAAAATTGGATTGTGGATATTTTGGGTGCATATGTGAGATAAGTATTTGAATGCATAGCACAGACGACCTTGAATTGTTTTATTGGGAGGAAAAGAAGATTAAAATTTTCCTCTCAGACACTGCCATTACTTACTTTTTCAAATAAAAAAGACACCGTGACTGTATATGTGGCTGTATGACATACTTATTAGAGTGAAGCTCTGATCAGACTATGACATTCGGTTGTAGAGATTTCTCAACAGCTTTCAGGATATTGAAACATGCTGAGATTAGGTCATCAGGGGACTCTCAAGATCCTCCACTTTAAAGACAGTCACGACATGAAGTCATATTCTGTGAGGCCAGTGTCATCCAAACCATTCATATGTCAACTTAGGGCAGGAGGAGTTGGACCTCCTGGGCTGATTTGGTGGCACAATAATAAGGGAGCTTATAACAGAATCTCATTTAAATTTAATTGTATTAGAATATCCTTTTTGGGAGAAAGGCTAAATTTTGAGGACAGTCACATTTTGATTCTGGTTTTGTCAGTTCTTAAGTCATTACCTAATTGTAAATTAGGGAAGTAATTATTCTGACTGCTATTTTAATGCAAGTCAATTGTTCATTGATTTCTACTAATCTAAGAAGTCCATATATTACCAGGAAAACCAACCTTCTTTGTCTAAACATTATATGTGCATGGATCAAATATTTCTTGACATGTGCCTTTACTTAATTCACAAAGAGTTTTGCCCTCCACATTGTCAGTTGGCACTAGAATTGAACAAATCACATGAAATTTCAGAGAACCAAATTGCATTGTGTGGCTATTCATTGGTGGTGGCTTATATACTACCAGAGGCCTGGTACATGGAATTCGTGCACTGGTGAGGAGTGTGGCCTGCAGGGATGGCCCGCTGTGGGAGCGCCACTCATCCCAGTCAGTGGGAGCACACTGACCACCAGGGGGCAGCTCCTGTGTTGAGCGACTTCCCCCTAGTGGTCAGTGAGCGTCATAGCGACTGGTCGACTGATCGTTCTGGTCATTCCACCATTCAGTCACTAGCCTTTTATTATATAGGATTGTCTTATAAATTAAGATGGTTCATTTTTTTTTAAAATATATTTTATTGATTTTTTACAGAGAGGAAGGGAGAGAGATAGAGAGTTAGAAACATCGATGAGAGAGAAACATCGACCAGCTGCCTCCTGCACATCCCCCACTGGGGATATGCCCGCAACCCAGGTACATGCTCTTGACCGGAATCGAACCCGGGACCCCTCAGTCTGCAGGCCGACGCTCTATCCACTGAGCCAAACCGGTCTCGGCAAGATGGTTCATTTTATCTTTAAGCCTATCTTCCTTTTGATGCTTCTAGGAATTTGCTAAATAAAAATGATCAATATTTACATGAGCTTTATGTCTTGTATCGTACTTTCATATCTATATTTTCCCTTTGGATTCTCTAGTTATCATTGGGAAGTTTGATGGTATTTTCATTATGGGTGAGGAAACTGACGTTTTCAGAAACAATTTGCCCAACATCATTTGGTCACTAACAGTAGGGCTGGGATTCAAGCCCAGATCAACCGATTCCAGAGTCCAAACTTCTTCTAATATGGCAAACTAGAAGTCTGTTCTGTATAAGGACAGAGGTGATGTCTGGTCTAAGCCATCTTGTCCGGAACATCATTTGTTAACCAGTTGTCTACATGATAAGTGAAGCCCGTTTGGTGATGTTAGACTAGAGCAAGAAGAGCTGGTTAAAGGAAAGATGATTAATTCCAATTTGGAAACATGAACTATTTAAGGGGAGATGTTCAGTTGACACTGGATGTATGTAAGGGTCTGAGCACTGGAGATAAATCTGGGCTGGTGGTTAGGATTTAGAAAACCTTAGTTATGAATGGTAATTAAAGCCATTAGATGGAAGAGACCTCTCTGAACAAGGGAAGCACTGTAACCTGAATTATGTCATGAATGATGTTCAGGTGAAAGGAAAGACAGTTTAACTTACACTTAGCTTATTATAACTTCATGACTTTTATGATAACAGAGAAAAAAGAACAAGGAAAAGTATTGTATTCTTGAAGTATTACTCAGTGAACAACAACAACTTTTTTTGTGGTTTGCTACATATAACATAGTGATAAAACATGACATTTAGACTTAAGCACTTTAGATAGTCCCTTGGGCTATGTTCAGGGCACAGAACAGCTGTATGTGTAATTAAATAAAGCTAATTTAAATAAATGATGTTAACCAGAAAAATCACTCAAAGTTTGCATTCATAAAAGTGTTTTTATGTAAGACGTTGTTAATGCTCTTTCTCCAAACAGCATATTTTTGAAAGTTTTGGGCTCGGGGAGAAGAAATACATTTTAAAGTAGTACAACTGGAAAGGGTTTTTTTTCTTCAGATTTTATATTGAAAGTATAATTTTACTTATATCTTACACAAATGAATTACAAGAGGATATTGCAATATAATTGTAATCGAAGGCACCAAGAAAGACAGTGAAGTAGAATAAAAATATGACTTTAGTTTCTCTTACTGCACACGTTTTAAGCACAATGCATGCACCTTTGAAATAAGACCCTCTCCATTTTGGTAGAAGCTACCTTCTGAACACACTTTCACATCAGTATTTATATGAGAATCTATATTCAAGAAATTGGTCTATCTTTTGTTTGTTCCAAGGCTTGAAAAGGGGGATGTTGTTTTAGCAAAGCTAAGAATTTTTAAGGTTAAAAATGAACATATAAGTAGCAAGAATGTTATAATGTAATCATAAGGGGCTAGAAAATTGTTTTCATATAAAAGCTATAAGGACTTTCTGGGAACCAATGTGAATTAAGACTTGACCTTTTAAAATATTGCCTTTTGACACGCTCTCTCATAGATACTTGCTTTCAGGTGTCAGGAATGAAAGTGCATTGATCCTGTTTCTAGAGATCAGTCTTGGGGGCAAACAGGAGGCTCTGTGATTTATGGCCAGACCTGCTGGTAGCTCCTTGGAGAGACCCAGCTTTCACAGACTGAGAACTGTTTGAGGAACCAGGGATTCAAACATTACAGGAACATGCCCATTTCAGAAATGAAAGTAACTGCACGTTTATATTTATTAGAGTCCAATATAAAGAAATTGAGTATCTGGCCAATCCTTAATAAACAGATTTTTTTCTGGCCTTATGTGTGACTAATCACTTCATTTGTCTCATTTCTTTTTACATGTGTTTAAAAAATGCACTGCCCTGCCCAGTGTGCTCAGTGGTTACAGTGTGGCCAGTGCACCGAAGAGTCATGAGTTCAATTCCTGGTCAAGGGCACATACCTGGGTTGCAGGTTTGATCCTTGCCCCAGTGAAGGTGCATGAGGAAGGCAACCAATTGATGTGTCTCTCTCACATCAATTGATTTCTCTTTCTCTCTCTCCTTCTCTCTCTCTCCTACACTGCTGCCTCCCTCCCTCCCTTCCACTCTCGCTAAAAATCAATGGAAAAGTTGTCCTCAGGTGTGGATTAACCAAAATAAATATAATAAAATAAATTTTAAAATGCACTTACATCTGAATATGGACAGATGCTTTTCAGCAATTTAATGTAATCCTGTTCTAGAACCAACTGTCAGAGGAAAAACTTGAAAAACAGAAGAGTTTAAGAAAAAATTTTCAAAACATTTACATGCACTGTCAGCTTTGAGTGTGATTTCATAGCAGCCTTGCAAAAAGAAAATATTGTGTGCTACATCTTTGTTACTCATATTAAATGCCATCGATATAAAATAAAGCAAATACAATAATTACCCACAATGCATTAATCAAAATCTCTTTTTTCTCAATATCAGTCAGCCAAATTGACTTTTATAAAAAAGATCTTTATTTTAGAATCATATGTACTGAAGAATTATATACTGGTATATCAGAAAACTAGATATTTCATTTTATTTGCATAAAATTTATATATATGTATATAATACAAGTCATATATGTTTTATAGCTATATATGACTCTTACGCTGAGCATTTGAGTTGCGTCAAATAAAGATGTTTTGCAAAGCTTAGAATTATTTGGTTAGTTTTTGCTTTTATAAAAAATCAGAACATAAAACATAGCAGTTATTTTGCTACTCTATTTAAATTCTTCTGAATACGAATGTAAATCTGATTTCTTTTTTCCCTTAAAATAGTGCCAACATTCTTCCAATTCTCTTGTTGTCATTTGCCCACTAAAACTGAAAGCACAGAATATCTTTTATCCACATTCCTTTGTGTTCGGAGCTAGTTCTGTTTTCCCAATGTTGTTTGCAGCAAATGCTTCAAGTACAATGCACTTATAAAATCAAACTGTTTACTAGCTGCAAGAAATATAGCAATATTTTCACACTCCTATTTTGAAGATATTTAAGTCTATACATTATTGGACACTTGTAGCCTAATGTTCACTCCTAGTTTATATGTAATAAAGCCTGTGCTTCTGATAGATCTCTCTGGGAATTGGTTCCATATCTCTTATGAATAAAATACTATATGTCTTGGGAGATTTACTGAAAATTTCATCTATTTTGTACAAATTACCCATATGATAAACAGACCAATAAACATCAAAGTCAATGTTTGAAAGTTTTTTAAATGGTGTAATCAATGTACCAATTCCAACTGTGATCATATGCCTCTAAGATATGAGTGTTACATCCTTTCTCTAAATGGCAAGGATTTTCCAATCGCATTTGTACACTGGTCAACGTCAAACAATTACATCTAATTGAGAGGCAAAGTATTTCTTTTTCTTTCTAGAAAACAAAAACTTTGAAAGTAATTTTTTTTATTATTTTATCATAATTGCACTAAACACCAAAAAAAAAAAAATGCTTAAACTAGTATGCCTCATCTAGTTAACTAATTTGATTAAGTTCCATCAAAACAATGTTATGGTCTTGGGTTCAATTAATATATAATTCAACTAACTTTGTGTTAAAAAATACTGTAACAGGAATTTAATTTGCAAAAATAGGAAAAAGAAATCTGTAGCTCAATTAACTCCCTCCCATGTCAAAAAATTTAACAATTACGGATAAAGTTTTTTAAAATGTTTTAAATTTGTTAATAAGCTGGCAGGAAAGTATGAAATAATTAAGCCAAGAAATCTGTGGTGTGATTGGAACACTTCTCAGTAGCTGGCTTTTGTCTTGTGCTCCTCTGCCTAAGATCCATTGGCACTTCAGTTTGCCAGGACTCCAGGGGACAGTGCGGAGGAAACAAAATCCAATGACCACCAAAAGCACTAAATATAATAGATATTTTTCCTTGTAGGCTGGGACCTTCCAGAGATTCCTTTTGTAAGAGAAAACAAGAAATCAATCCATCTACAAGAATTCTCACAGAGGATAAACTTACCTCAAACTAGGTGCTAAGCAAAAGGTGGAAAGAGTAATCGCCAAATACTTAGAACCAAAAGATGGCCATTAGGAGAGTTTATAGCTGAAATTCACATAATTTTAGAACCTAAAAATATCTCAAGAAAAAGTATAATTTATCCCAGATATACAAAAGACCCCAAATAGCTGCAGCAATCCTGAGAAGGAAGAACAAAGTAGGTGGGATCTCAATACCAGATTTCAAGCTGTATTACAAAGCCACTGTCCTCAAAACTTCCTGGTACTGGCACAAGAACAGACATATAGATCTATGGAATAGAATACAGAACCCCCAAATCGACCCAAACCACTATGCTCACTTAATATTTGACAAAGGAGGCAAGAGCATACAATGGAGTCAAGACAGTCTCTTCATTAAATGGTGTTGGGAAAATTGGGCAGATACATGCAAAAAAATGAAACTAGCCACCAACTTACACCATACACAAAAATAAATTCAAAATGGATAAAGGACTTAAACATAAGATAGGAAACCATAAAAATACTAGAGGAATCCACAGGCAGCAAAATCTCAGACATATGCAAAAGCAATTTCTCCATGAATACCGCTCCTAGGGCAATGGAAACTAAAAAGAAAATGAACAAATGGGACTACATCAAAATAAAAAGCTTTTGCACAGCAAAAGAAACTATCAACAAAACAACAAGAAAGCCCACTGCATGAGAACACATTGGCCAATGTCATCACCGATAAGAGTTTAATCTCCAACATTTATAGGAAACTCATACAACTTAACAAAAGGAAGATAAACAATCCAATAAAAAAATGGGCAATGGAACTAAATAGATACTTTTTAAAAGAAGACATAAGGAAGGCTAAGAGACATATGAAAAAATGCTCAAAGTCACTAATCATCTGAGAAATGCAAATCAAAACGCCAATGCAGTACCATCTCACACCTGTCAGACCGGCTATCATCAACAAATCAACAAATGACAAATGCTGGAGAGGATGTGGAGAAAAAGGAACCCTGGTGCACTGCTAGTGCAGCCACTGTGGAGAACAGTATGAAGTTTCCTCAAAAAACTAAAAATGGAACTCCCATTTGACCCAGTGATCCCCCTTCTAAGAATATATCCCAAAAAACTAGAAACACCAATCAGAAAGGATATATGCACCCCTATATTCATAGCGGCACAATTCACCATAGCTAAGATTTGGAAACAGCCTAAGTGCCCATCAGCAGATGAGTGGATTAAAAAACTGTGGTACCTCTACACAATGGAATACTACACTGTGGTAAAAAAGAAGAAATTCTTACCATTTGCAACAGCATGTATGAACCTGGAGAGCACTATGCTAAGTGAAATAAGCCAGTCAGAAAAAGATAAATATCACATGATATCACTCATTTGTGGAATATAATGAACAACATAAACTGATAAAGAAAAACAGATCCAGAAGCAGAGAAGCATCGATCAGACTGTCAAACCTCAGAGTGAAGATAGGGGAGGGCAGGGGTAAGGGAACCCCCTGATAGCCCTGCGGCTCTGTGTGTGACAGAGGGCGGGGCCACAACCAAAGGACTTGTATGAAGGATATAAGCCTAACCAATGGACACAGACATCAGGGGGGTGAGGGCATGAGTGGGGGGGTGAGGGGGCAATGGGGGGATAAGGACACATATGTAATACCTTAATCAATAAAGAAATTTTAAAAAAAGAAAAAGTATAATTTAAAGTAATCATGACCCTGACCAGCGTGGATCAGTTGGTTGAACATCATCCTGTGCACCTAGAGGTTGCTGGTTCGATTCCTAGTCAGGGCACATACCCAGGACCTGGCCCCATCCCAGATCAGGGGCATGCAGGATGCAGCCAATCAATTGTGCTCTCACATTGATGTTTTTTCTCTTCTCCCTTCCTTTCTCTCTAAAACTCAATAAACAATTCTTTTAAAAATATTTTAAATAAAATAAAATAATCATGGGCAGCAGTGTCTCCAGCCAAATTAAAAAACCAAATACAAATACTCTCTAGAGAATTTACCTTCATTCTAGGAAGTGCTATCGCTTATTCAGAACAGATTAGTGTATATGTATGTGTGTGATTATATATCTACACTAATAAAAGAGAAACATGCAAATTGGTGTCACTCTGCTACCCTTCCCATTGGCTAATCAGGGCAATATGCAAATTAACTGCCAGCCAAGATGGCGGCTGGCAGCCAGGCAACTTTAAGTGAACATGAGGCTCGCTTGCTTCAGTGACGGAGGAAACCAACGTTCCCTGCTTACTGCTGCTGGCCTCTGAGCTTGCAGTTTGAAACATTGTTACAACTATAGAAGCTAAACAAAACCCCAGAAACCTGCTTTCAGCCAGCCGGGATCTCAGAGCTGGAGTTGAAACAGTGTTTCGATTATAGAACCCAAACAAACCAGATACCTGCTTTCAACAGTGGAGGCCTAAGAGCTGAAGCCAAGCCTCAGGGCTAAAGCTGGCCCAGAATAAAAAAAAAAAAAAAAAAAAAAAAAAAAAGAGCGGTTGGGAGCTTCAGTCACCCGCCAGCCTGAAAACATCCCTCAGTCCCTCACCCAGCAGACTGGCCAGGCACCCCAGTGGGGACCCCCACCCTGATCCAGGACACCCTCAGGGCAAACCTGCCAGCCCCCACCCGTGCACCAGGCCTCTATCCTATATAGTAAAAGGGTAATATGCCTCTCAGTACCGGGATCAGCGGAGCCGCGAGGCCTCCGGGAACCGTGATCAGCGTGACAGGGGGCAGTGCCCAAACCCCTGAGTGCCCTGCGGCTCTGTGTGTGACAGAGGGCGGGGCCACAACCTCCCTATCCGCCCTGCTCTGTTCGTGACAGGGGAAGGCGCCCCAACCCCCTGATCAGCCCTGCTCTGTGCCTGATAGGGCAGAGCTCCCCAATCCCCTGATCACCCTATGGCTCTGTGTGTGACAGGGTGCGGCACCCCTACCCCCTGATCGGCCTTGCTCTGTGTGTGACAGGGTGCAGCGCCCCAACCCCCCCTGTGGGCCCTGCTCTGTGTGCTATGGGGTAGAGCCATAACCTCCCCATCGGCCCTGCTCTGAGTGTGACAGGGTGCAGCGCCCCAGCCCCCTGATCCGCCCTGCTCTGTGTGTGACAGGGGGCGGTGACCCAACTCCCCTATCAGCCCTACTCTGTGAGTGACAGGGCGGAGCTCCCCAACCCCCTGATGGGCCCTGCTCTCTGCATGGCAAGGGGGAGCTCCCCAACCCCCTGATCAACCCTGCTCTGTGCGTGACAGGGGACAGGGCCCCAACCCCCTGATTGGCCCTGCTCTGTGTGTGACAGGGGGTGGCGCCGCAACCTCCCCACCGACCCTGCCTTGAGTGTGACAGGGGGCAGTGCCCCAACCCCCCAATGGGCCCTACTCTGAGCATGACTGAGGGTGGCATCACAACCTCCCAATCCGCCCTGCTTTGTGCATGACAGAGGGCGGCGCCCCAACTCCCCAATCAGCCCTGTTCTGAGCCCAACCAGGGGCTACACCTAGGGATTGGGCCTGCCCTCTGCCACTCGGGAGCAGGCCTAAGCCAGCAGGTCATTATCTCTTGAGGGGTCCCAGACTGTGAGAGGGCACAGGCCGTGCTGAGGGACCCCCCCACTGAGTGCACAAATTATTGTGCACCGGGCCTCTAGTATATATATATTTACTGCTAGTGTTGTTTCTGTTTCTGATTGAGCCAGTACCTGTTTAGACTGGTTGATCTTCGTGCCATGCCAGTTAAATATTTTTAATATTGACACTGTTGAAACTAGCATCTGTTTTGATTTTATACAGTCCCTATCATAGCAGTTGCTAAGCAATTTTTATTTAATTCTAATATCAGCCTTTAAAAAAGTTTCTATAAAAATATCCAAGGAGCCCTAACTGGTTTGGCTCAGTGGATAGAGCATCGGCCTGCAGACTGAAGGGTCCTAGGTTTGATTCTGGTCAAGGGCATGTACCTTGGTTGCGGGCACATCCTCAGAGGGAGGTGTGCAGGAGGTGGCTGATCGACGTTTCGCTCCCATCATTGTTTCTAACTCTGTATGACTCTCCCTTCCTCTCTGTAAAAAATCAATAAAATATATATTTTTTAAATCCATGGAAATTGAGCAGCTAATAGAAATTAATTAATTGATTAATTAATTGATTAATTAATTAATTAATTGAAAAAACAAAACACAAATAAAAATGTCACCTTCATAAAAGAGAAATGGCAGAAACAAGAGTCAGCAAGAATAAAACTGCAGTATTTTAGATATTATAATGTGAAATCCAGATTATGAAAAACAATCTTAAATATGTGTACAGAATAAAAGAATATCTTGGATAAGTACGCACAGAAAAAAAAAAATGTTTAAACTGCCCAAGCAGAATTTGAAAAAAAACCCTCATAAATACGGAGAATAGATCGATAGATGCCAGAAGTGGAAGTGGGGGTTGGCAAAATGGGTGAAGGTGGTCAAAGGTACAAACTTCCAGTTACAAAATATGTAAGTTTTGGGGATGTAATGCATGTTGACTGTAGTTAATAATACTGTAATGTATGCTTGAAAGTTCAAAGAGAGTAGATCTTAAAAGTTCTCATCACACAAGAAAATTCTGTAACTATGTATGGTAATCAATGTTAACTATACTTATTGTGGTGATCATTTTGCAATATATAGTTATTGAATCATTATATGTTGCACCAAAAGCAAATATAATGTTATATATCAATTATATCTCAATAAAATGGTTAAAAACAATAATTAATATAATCTTACAGTATGTAATCTTTTGGAGTTGACTTTTTTCACTCAGAATAATTCTCAGGAAATTTGCACAGATATCATGTATATCAATGATACTTTGTTTCTTCTTATTGCTGAGTAATATTCCATGTATGGATGTACCACAGTAAATGTTTGTTAAACATTTACTGTCGAAGACCATATGAGTTGTGTCGAGTTTGGGGCTATTATGAATAAAGCTAATATGAGCATTTTTAACATGATTTTGTATGAAGATACATCTACATTTTTCTGTTATTAATGCCTGGGGATACAATTGCAGTTGGAAAATAAGTCCATGATCCATTTGAGTTATATCTTGTGTAAGGTGTGAGACTTAGGTTAAGGTTTATTGTTTTGCCTATGGAGGTTCAATTGCTCCAGCATCACTTGTTGAAAAGGCTATCCATCCTCCATTAGATTGCCCATTTATCAAAAATAAATTGGTCAGGTTTTTATGCATCTAATTCTGGGTTCTATATTATATTCAACTAGAGGCCCAATGCATGAAATTCATGCAAGAATAGGCCTTCCTTCCCCCAGCTGCTTCCCTCCAGCACCTGGGACCTGGGCTGCTTCCCTTAAGCCCCCCGCAGGCACTGGGACCCAGGCTGGCTTCCTTCCGGAATGATATCCGGTCTAATTAGCATATTAATCTTTTATTATTATAGAAGAAGATTGCTCTGTATGTCTCCCCTCCACCAATTCTATTGGATGAGTTGTGGTAGTTTGTACTTTCTGAGGAATTGATTCATTTTACCCATATGTGTTATAGTATTCCTTCATTATCCTTTTTTTAAATCATTTTTAAATTCTTTATTGTTTAAAGTATTACATATTTTTGCCCCCATTGACCTCTCCCTGGCTCTCTTCACTCCCCCCCACCACATACACACACATGCCCTCACCCCCTTAAGTGTCTCTGTCCATTGGTTATGCTTATATGCATGCATACAAGTTCTTTTGTTGACCTCCATTATCATTTTGATATTTATAGAGTCTGTAATGATACCCCCTGTTTTCTCTCTAACATTGGTCATTTGTGTCTTCTCTTTTTATATTGGTCAGTCTTCCTAGAAGCTCCTCAATTTTATTGATATTTTCAAGGAACCAGCATTTTGCTTCAAAATTTTCTCTATGGTTTTGATATCTTCATATTATCTGCTCTTATCTTAATTTCTCTCCTCCTACTTGCTTTGGGTTCACTTTGCTATATTTTCTAGGTTCTTGATAAAAGCTCAGATTATTTTTTTTATTATGTATTGGCTTCAGGTGTACAGCTTAGTGGTTAGACAATCATGTAATTTACAGTGTTCTCTTCAATATTTCCAGTATCCCAACTAGCACTTACATAGTTATCATAGGATTATTGATTGTATTTCTTATGCTTTCCTTACGTCCCCAGAACTACTTGTAACTGCCCATTTGTGCTTCTTAGACCCTTCACCTCTTTTGCCAGGTGCCCAAACCTCCTCCCCTCAGGCAACCACCAATTCTCTCTCTGTTTCTATGAGTCTGTTTCAATTTTATTTATTTTGTTCTTTAGATTCAACATATATGTGAAATAATATGGTATTTGTCTTTCTCTGACTGACTTATTTCATTGAGGATAATATCGTTAGGTTCATCCACGCTGTTGCAAATGATACAACTTCATTCATTTTTATGGCCCAGCAGCATTCCATTGTACAAATTCCATTGTGAACACTTGGGTTGATTCCATTTCTTGACTATTGTAAATAATGCTGCAATGAACATAGGGGTGCATATATTATTTCGAATTAGTATTTTGGGTTTCTTCAGATAAATCCCCAGAACTGAAATCTCTATTTTTAGTTCCATTTTTAATCTGTTGAGAAAATGCCACTGTTTTCCACAGGGGGTGCACCAATCTGCATTCCCACCAACAGTACACAAGGATTTCCTTTTCTCACCAACACTTATTATTTGTAGATTGATTGCTGATAGCCATGCTGACAGGTATGAGGTGATATCTCATTGTGGATTTAATTTGCATTTCTCTGAAAATTAGTGATGATAAGATAAGCATCTTTTCATAGTCTATTGCCCTGCTGTATGTACTCTTTGGAGAAGTGTCTATTCAGTTCGTCTTTCCATTTTTAAATTGGATTGTTTATTTTTTGGTGTTGAGAGTTATGAGTTATTTATAAATTTTGGATGTTGTCCCCATATCAGATGTATAGGCAAATATGTTCTCCCATTCAGTGGGTTGTCTTTTCATTTTTTGATAGCTGTGCAAAAACTTTTTAGTTTGGTGTAATCCCATTTGTTTATTTTTTTCTTTTGTTTGCCTTGCCCAATGAGATATATCAGAAAAAAATATTACTATGAGATATATTTGAGATTTTAATGCCTATGTTTCCTTCTAGGATTTTTATAGTTTTGAGTCTTACATTTAAGTCTTTAATCCATTTTGAGTTTATTCTTGTATAAAGTAAATGGAGGTGGTCTACTTTTATTTGTTAATGTATCCGTCCAATTTTCTCAGCACCATTTATTGATAGACTGTCTTTACCCCATTGTATGTTCTTGCCTCCTCAATCAAATATTAATTGGCAATATAGACCTGGGTTTTTTCTGGATTCTCTATTCTGTTCCACTGATTTTTATGTCTGTTTTTATGCCAGTGCCATGCCATTTTAGTTATGGCCTTGTAGTATCTATACTAATAATAGATAAATATGTAAATTTACCATCCCTCCACAATGCCCACAGCCAATCAGGAGTGAGTATGCAAATTAATACAACAAAGATGGCCGGCCTGAGGGCAGGTTGGGGGCAGGGTGGGAGAGCAGTGGCTTTGGGGGGCTTGGCAGAGTGGGAGAGCGAATGGAGAGTGGGTGGCTTGGGGGGCTTGATAGAGCAGGAGAGCAGATGGACAGAATGCGGCTTGGGGGGTGGAAGCCCAGAGCACGGGGAGCACCAGGAATGCTGGGAATCATAGTTCTGGTAGCAGATATGTTGCGGGATCTCCTAGACCAGTGGGTCTCAACCTTCCTAATGCCACGACCCTTTAATAGAGTTCCTCATATTGTGGTGACTCCCAACCATAAAATTATTTTTGTTGCTACTTCATAACTGTAATTTTGCTACTGTTATGAATCATAATGTAAATATCTGATATGCAGGATGTATTTTCATTGTTACAAATTGAACATAATTAAAGCATAGTGATTAATCACAAAAACAATATGTAATTATATATGTGTTTTCCAATGGTCTTCGGTGACTCCTGTGTAAGGGTTGTTCAACCCCCAAAGGGGTCGCAACCCACAGGTTGAGAACCGCTGTCCTGGACACTAGAGCAGGGGTCCTCAAACTATGGCCCACGGGCCACATGCAAATACAGATATTGTATTTGTTCCCCTTTTGTTTTTTACTTCAAAATAAGATATGTGCAGTGCGCATAGGAATTTGTTCATAGTTTTTTTTTTAAACTATAGTCTGGCCCTCCAACGGTCTGAGGGACAGTGGACTGGCCCCCTGTTTAAAAAGTTTGAGGACCCCTGCACTAGAGCAAAGTGAGCCTGGAGCAAGTTACTGTTGCAGGTGGGGGATGGAGGGAAAGCAAAGGTGAGAGACATGAGTAAAGTCAGAGTGTCGAGGAAAAATTAAAAGGAAGATATCCTGCAACTTCTAGGAAATCTCCACTAATAGAGCAAAGAAAAAAAATAGACCTCTATTATTTTGTGAGCACCAAACCAAACTGGTTGGGGTCTCAGACAATTCGCTCATATGATTGCAAAGACAGACAGAAACTCCCGGATAGGTGAGGGCTCCCCTGAGGGCTCCCAGATTGGAGAGGGTGCAAGTCAGGCTGAGGGACCCATCCCCCATACACAAATTTTGTGTACCGGGCCCCTAGTGGTTTTATATTAGGTAGTAAGACAACCCCTAACTTTTTTCTTTTTCACTATTGTTGAGGCTATTTGGTATTTTT
Organism: Myotis nattereri; assembly: GCF_964212035.1. NCBI lineage: Eukaryota > Metazoa > Chordata > Mammalia > Chiroptera > Vespertilionidae > Myotis > Myotis nattereri. Next base: position 131,752,048 of record NC_138075.1, on the reverse strand, counting down.
GGTGGTTCCATATAAATTTTTGGATTATTTGTTCTAATTTTGCAAAATACACCATTGTTATTTTGACAGGGATTACATTGAATATATAGATTGCTTTGGGTAGTATGGACATTTTAATGATGTTCATTTTTCCTGTCCATGAACAGAATATGCTTCTATTCATTTGTATCTTCTTTGATTTCTTTCTTCAGTGCCTTTATAGTTTTCTGAGTACAGGTCTTTTACCTCCTTGATTAAATTTATTCCTAGGTGGTTGGGGTTTTGTGTGTGTGTGTGTGTGTGTGTGTGTGTGTATGTGTGCAATTGTAAATGGTATTGTTTTCTTAGTTTCCCTTTCTGATATTTTATTATGTATAAAATGCAACCAATTTCTGAATATTAATTTTGTATCCTCCTACTTGATTGCATTCACTTATTAGTCCCTAGTAGTTTTTTGATGGAGTCCTTAGAGTTCTCCCTCTATATACAGTATCACTTCATCTGCAAATAAGGAGAGCTTTACTTCTTCCTTTCCAATTTGGATGCTTTTTATTTCTTCCACTGTTCTGAGAGCCGTGCCTAGGACTTCCAATTCTATGTTCATTAAGAGTGCTGAAAGCGCTGTGTCCCATAGGTTTGGGGTTATTGTTGTTCATTTTCATTTGTCTCAAGGTAACTTCTGATTTTTTCCTTGATCTCATTGTTGCCCCATTCATTGTTTAATTAGTAACATGTTATTTAGCCTCCTTGTGTTTGTGTTTTTCAGTTTTTGTTTTTTTAAATATACTTTTATTTATTTCAAAGAGGAAGGTAATGGATGAGAGAGATAGGAACATCGTTGTTGAGAGAGAATCATTGATTGGCTGCCTCCTGCACACCCTTACTGGGGATCAAGCTAGCAACCCAGGCATATGCCCTGACCAGGAATCAAACTGTGACCTCCTGGTTCATAGGTCAACGCTCAACCACTGAGTCATGCTGGCCGGGCCAGTTTTTTTCTTATAATTGATTTCTAGTTTTATACCATTGTGGTCAGAGACGATGCTTGATTATGATTTCAATCCTCTTAAATTTACTGAGACTTGCTTTGTGTCCTAACATGTGATCTATCCTCAGAAATGTTCCGTATGTACTTGAAAAATAATTATATGCTGCTGTTTTAGGGTGAAATACTCTGAATATATTAATTAAGTCCTTCTGATCTAGGGTGTCAATTAAGATCACTATTTCCTTGTTGATTTTCTGTCTGGAAGATCTATCCATTAATGTCAGTAGTGTATTAAAATCCCCTACTATGACTGTATTACTGTTGATCTCTCCCTTTATGTTTATCAAGATTTGCTTTATATATTTAGATGAACCTATGTTGGGTGCATAAATATTTACAAAGGTTATATCTCATTGGATTGATCTGCTTATCATTTTGAAGTGTGCTTCTTTATTTTGTATTATAGTTTTTATTTTAAAGTCTATTTTGTCTGATTATGAACTGCTACCCCAGGTTTTTTATTTATTTCCATTTGTGTGGCATAAACTTCTTCATGCCTTTATTTTCAATCTGTGTGTCTTTCCATCTAAAGTGTATCTCTTGTAGGCAGCATATACAGCGTGCCTCCCAAAAATGTATACATGCTGTAAGAGCTGACAGTTCAATTTCTAAAATCAAATGTATTTTAATAAAAACTGCCTTGATAATTATTCAAAATGTGTATATACATTTTTGGGAGGAACACCCTATATATGGATCTTGTTTTCTAATCCTTTCATCTACCCTATGTCTTTTGATTGGAACATGTAATTCATTTACATTTAAAGTGATTATTGATAGGTATGTATTTATTGCCATTTTATTATTCATAACTATGTTCCTTTCTGTTGTTTGTTTGTTTGTTTTTTCTTCTTCTTAAAAACATTTATCATAAGACTGATTTGGTGGGCGGGAGGAGCCCAGCCCTGTGACCATAGAAGCCCAGCTGCCTGCCAGCCTGGAGCACCACAGTCCTAGCAATGGAGCTGCCTGCCAGGGAAGTGATCCCCCCCACACTCCCACACCCATAAATTCACACACGCACACACACACACACACACACACACACACACGCGCAGCAGCAGCAGCAGCAGCAGACCACCCCTGGGGCCCCAGTGCCCCATTCCTCAGGCTTAGACATTTTAGATATTATGTTATAGCATTCTACATTTTATTAAATTTTTTGTTTTGGCTGAGTTTTTATCTCTTCTTTTTTTTCTTATAAAATATTTATTTATAGGTAAATGATATATATTTCATTTATTCAAAATTTTATTGACAACTTTATGTTCACTGATGATTTGTGTTTTTACATTTTTATTTTAAGAAGTTTAACATTACTTCACATTTTGGTCATTAAATTGTAATTTGATTTAATTTTATTTGTGATTCTTTAAATCTTTAATCCTTTATTTTATTTATTTTAATTTTATTGTTTAAAGTATTACAAATAGTAGTACATATGTCTCCTTTTTTCCTCATTGACCTCCCTCTGGCCACCCCTACCCCCCAGCACATGCCTTCCCCCACCCCCAGTGTCTTGCATCCATTGGGCATGCATACAATTCCTTGGGTTGATCTCTTACACCCCCTCCCACAACCCTCCCCTGCCTTCCTGCTGAAGTTTGACAGTCTGTTCAATGCTTTTTTGCCTCTATATCTATTTTTGTTCATCAGTTTATATTCCACAAATGAGTGAGATCATGTGTTATTCATCTTTCTCTGACTGGCTTATTTCGCTTAGCATGATGCTCTCTAATTCCATCCATGCTATTGCAAATGGTAAAAATTCCTTCTTTTTTACAGCAGCATAGTATTCCATTGTGTAGATGTACCACAGTTTTATAACCCACTCATCTGCTGATGGGCATTGTTGTTTTGATTTGCATCTCTCAGATGATTAGTGACTTTGAGAATGTTTTTATATGACTCTCAGCCTTCTGTATGTCCTCTTTCAAAAAGTGTCTATTTAGGTGCTTTGCCCATTTTTTGATTGGGTTGTTTATCTTACTTTTGTTAAGTTGTATAAGTTCCCTGTGAAACAGGAATTGTAGGAATAAAATAGGACAGGTTTAGGAAATTTTAGGAATTTTAGAAATTTAGGGGACCATGGAGGAAGCGCAGGCCTGCAGAGCAGCAGAAGGTATATTTCCATAGACTAGGGGAACTGAAAAGTTGCAACAGGTACATTTCCATAGAATGAGGGAGCTGGGAACAGCAAAAGGTCTATATTTACAAAATAAAGAGAAGGAAACCCTTCATACAGAAGGAGAGGAAAAAAGCCCAAAGGGAATAGGAAAACAATAAGGAAGGAGCGGAGGGGGAACCTCACATGACCCATGTGAGGTTCAACCTTTGAGCCCAGGAGTTACTATAGTAACCATTCTAAGGGCATGGTGAGCAATCAGGGGGGATATCAAGGCACCAGGATCTGCAGCCTTTATAAGCCATAGGGAAAAGGAACTTAGTGGGACCTTTTCCCCCTCCCTACTTGGGAGTCCGTTCTGTGGGACTCTTTCCCTCTCCCGATGTGTGAGTCTGTACTTGTTCTTCAATAAATTTCTACCTTTGCTATACCACTTTCTGTCCGTGAATACATTCTTTGATTCTGGCAGACAAAGAATCTGGGTTCCAGTCCAAAATTTTCATATCACCTGTAAATTTTGGAGATTAAACCCTTATCGGAGATAACATTAGCAAATATGTTCTCCCATGCAGTAGGCTTTCTTGTTGTTTTGTTGATGGTTTCTTTTGCTTTGCAGAAGCTTTTTATTTTGATGTCCCATTTATTCATTTTCTCCTTAGCTGTCATTGCCCTAGTTCCTAGGAGCTGTATCAGTAAAGATATTGCTACAAGAAATGTCTGCTATTTTGCTGACTGTGGCTTCTAAGGTTTTTATGGTTTCCCATCTTACGTTTAAGTCCTTTATCCATTTTGAGTTTGTTCTTGTGTATGGTGTAATTTGGTGGTCTAGTTTTGTTTTTTTTGCATGTATCTGCCCAATTTCCCCAACCCCCTGTATTGAAGAGACTTGTCTTGACTCCATTGTATGCTCTTGCCTCCTTTGTCAAATATTAATGGAGCATAATGGCTTGTGTCGATTTTTGGGTTCTCTGTTCTGTTGGCTGGGTGTTGTATTTTTTGACATTGGTAAATGTTAGTCAGTAAAGGAGGGTGGGAGTAGGGTGGGGATGGGGAGGAGGGGGTGGTTGATTACTGCCATATGGAAGCAAAAGTCCAGATTTTCCTCTTGATTTCTGTTGCTGACACATGGGGGGAGAGTCCCCATGTGACTGCTGGGCTCCCCACTAAACCTCCCCTGATTCTGTCATGGCTGAAAGAAGTGTCAGTGCCTTGTTACTAATTCTCACATGGCTTTCAGTGACCCCATGGCAGGAGGCACGGCCTTCTCCGTACCATAGCTCTGGGGCATGGTAAAAGTCCTACCTTTCCACTAGACCTCCTCTGACACCATGCCTGCAGTGAGGTGAATGGGGTTCCCTGTTGCTGGAGCTGGTGTAGAAATTCAGGCCCCCAATGTGGTTTCCACTGATACCACAGCAGCAGCATCAGGACAGCGGTGAGTTGCTCAGTAACACCAGTGAGAATGAAAGTGTTCAATCTGTACTTGGCCTGCTCTGACCCACCCAGCAAGGTGGCTTGGGCACCTTATCACAGTCTGGCAAAGATAGCAGTCTAGACACCCCTTAGACTTAACCTTCTCTAGTGTGTTTGGGGTTATGGCTTTTTCTGTGGTGTTTGCCTGGAAGAGAGCAGTTATTGTTTAGATCTTTTCTGTTCTGGTAGACTGTTCTGGTTTTGGTTTTGTGACTAGAGAAAACTTGATTTTGTTGGAACTTTTTATTTTTGTCTATACCTATTGATATTTCTAGGTTCCCAGATTCTTCAGCTATAAGTATGAGTATCTGGGTCAGAAATAAACCCCAAGGAACTCTGCCTATTGTTTCTAGATTTCAAGATCCCTAACCACTCTACTGACTTTTCTCCATCTTTCAGAGTTTTCTTATATTTATTTTATATAAAATTTCAAGGGGCTTTAGTTGTACTTAACAAAATAAATAGAGAAAAGAATACATACTGTGCCTTTCTTGAGGCAAAGTCTACTGAGATTATTTATACACTGCATTGTTTTCTATGTTGGTTTGTAGCCATATTTACTCCACTTATTTAAGCTTAATTCGGTTTATCCTATTTAAGTGCTTACTGATATGATTCTACATGAAATATTTTGTTTGTTTTGTTTTGTTTTGTTAATCCTCACCCGAGGATACTTTTCTGTTGATCTTTTAGAGAGGAAAAGATAGAGAAACATCGATGTGAGAGAAACACATCTATTGGTTGCCTTCTGCATGTGCCCAGACCAGGGCCCAGACCGGGGAGGAGCCTGCAACCAAGGTACCTGTTCACTTGGCTGGAATTGAACTCAGGACCCTTTGGTCCACAGGCCAATGCTCTGTCCACTGAGCCAAACTGACTAGGGCTCTACATGAAATCTTTAAAATTTTCATTTGCCTCACCATTGGTGTATTAGAGAATAAAATTTTGTGTGATAATTTTAGGAAAGATATAAGAATCGTTTACTACTTTTCAATTCTTAAATATCTAAGACTATTTTCTGCTTCCTTCATGTATATATTTTTCTAATATTTTTTATTTTCTGACCAAATTTTTCAAATATTTTTTAATACCAACCTAATTATTATCTTAGGGTCACCTGTTCTTTCTGCTTCGATGCTTATGGAACTTTTCTTTATTTTGATTGTATATTTTTTACTACATAGTTCCCATATAAAGTGATAATTCATGCTATTCGTTAATGTGTTTTATTCATGGCTTTAACTCCTTTTCCTTGTCTGGAAGGTTTCCTTTTAAATATCTAAGTGGTTATTTCTTCTGGTCTCTCTTCATTGATCTCTAAGCAAGTTTGTAACTTACAGTGGTTGCTCTGAATGAGTGTCCCACTGGGCCCAAGAAACCTGCCCTTTGATATATAATTCCTCAGCTTTTCTCTTTCTGGCTGTGAGGGTAGTGTGTTTTGCAAAGATTTTTCTAGATTTCATTGGTTCATGTTTTCTGAGTCTGGAGAGGAACAGGGTCTTATAAGACAAGCGATATCAATCATATCAAAGCCTACCACAGAGAGGCAATGAGGAATGTTCCAATTCTCTGCTAATAATAAATATATATCCTCCTAGTTTTACCCTCTTCAATGGAATGAAAACTTATGAGAGAATTTCTCTCTGAGGGTCACTTACAATTTCTGCAAAACTGGAAGTAGGAAATCTGCTGCTTTAGGAGGTCTATGATCACTTCCTTGGTGGCCGGTCAGACCACATGATAGAATTCCCTTCACCAGGCAGCTGCTGGGAAGTGAGACAAATCAAAGATGCTACATGATAAGAAAATGTGTTGCTTTTAAAAACCCAGATGTCATATAATTGGTGGAATAAAAAGACATCCCAAGGAGTTGGGATCGCAAATATGTCATTTAAATAATAGGAAATCTGGGGAGAAGAAATGCTGTTTTTTTATTGTCTTTTGTGATACCTCCACATTAGTTTTATGGGCTGAGGACAAAGACCTGGCTCTGGACAAAGGGAAAAAGGGAATGTGTCACCTTGTACCTGGAAATCAGGAGTTGCTGTTAAAGAGATATCAAGCTTCAGTTCTGTGAGATAAATTAATTCTAGCGATCTGCTTACAACTTAGTGCCTATAGTTGTTTCAATGGGAATCTAAAAGGTGGCCATTTAAAAGACTTTATTGTATAGTTAGATATTTGTGGAAAAGGTAGATCTCATGTTAAGTGTTCTTACCACAGAGAACAAAGAAAAGAAAATTACATGCCGTGTGTGCGTGTGGGGTGTGTGTGTGTGTGTGTGTGTGTGTGTGTGTGTGTGTGTGTCAGTGTGCGTGGTGGGGGTGAGGGTTGGTGGATATTTTGAAGATGCATTGGTAGCTTGACTCACACACTATTAAAATTGAGATCTATATTATATTCCTTTCATTATTCTTTATTCATTCGGAATTCTGGAAGAATTTTTAAATGTTGTCTTTTGCAGTTTGTTTGCAGTATTCAATCTGATATACACTGCTATCCCCTGATTTTTATTCTGCAACCATTTTTAACCTCTTGCCATCTTTCTTGATCTAATTTTTTCTCTTTTGTTTTGAATGCTATATTCTCTTGAAACACAAAAATATCAGAAATCACAAATTTTCCTCTTGTCTTTTTCAGTAAATCTATATCAACAGAGGGTATGTGTTCTGATTCTTTGTAGCATCTCATATTTTGTACTGGAATTTTTTCTCCCCAGTCTGTGATATAACATTTCTGCTTGCTTATCTTTACAGCAAGAATTCTACTGGCTTTTGGCTGAATTCGGCATTAAAATGGGTCTGACAAAGACTGATGTGGAATTCTGTCCAATTCTTTCATATTTAGACAATAGCGAAAGGGAAAATATGAATCTGTAAATTATCATGACCAGTTCACAATGCAGCAGCCTGAGGGAAGCGGGGTAGAAGCTGAATTCCTGCTCAGTGCCCTCAAAGATGAGTCTGTGTCAATGCTTCTCTGTGTTTTGTGAACTACATGCTGGTTTCCAGCTCTTGGGATAGCCAATTTCTCTTTGCTTAGTCCAGTGCCAGGTCTGAGCGGCAGCAGTGCCTGGCAAAGGTAGTGCCCCTTCCCCTACAGTGCTGCCTGCCATTCCGTTTATTATAGCTCATCCCTCCAAGTGTGAATCGGAGGCTCACCCACAGTTGCAGGTAGTCTCTCAGAGTGCTAACTGACCTAGTGCTTGCAGTGAGTCCCTGACAGGCCCAACATTGCTTCTCTGTCTGTCATCCATCTGACTAACATGTTGTTAGTTGGGTTTTACCACTATTTTATTACTCTCTTGGGATGCTTTCTTCTAGGTAGGATTTCTCTTTTTCATAGGAAGGGTTTTTCAAGTAATACATTTAGTTATTTGTTTCAGTGGCAATCAAGGAGGTGGCCAATGAAATTATGATTTTTTACTCATTATCTTAACCAGAAATTCCTCCTGTAACTTGGACTCTAGTGTTGAAGATCCTCACTGTTGATGTCTTTTCTTTTTTCTCTTTTTTAACCTTCTGAGTACACTAAAATTGTTCCAGAAACATAAAAGCAAAGTATAGCACCCTCAGAAACTGAGAGGCTTCTACAATCAATTGCTACAATGATTAGGGAGGACTAGCAATCATATTCATGCACTTCATTCATGCAGCAAATATTTATTCAACACCAACTATTCAAGTGTCATGTTAGGCATTGGAAAAAATGTTAATATTTGTTCTCTTTCATCAAAACATCTTGTGGAGTAAACAGTTAAATGGGAAGCTATAATTTGCTGTATTAAGAACAGTAACATATATGGTGGGAGCTCCTTAAACAGTGCTGTAATGCAGATCAAAAAAAATTTATCAGCGGGTTTGATAATTGAATTTAAAAAATAAGTAGATGTTGTGCTAAAGGGGCTGCTAGGTTTGGATGAGAAAAGAAACTTTCAATTGCAGTCAAATCAGCTTCTGCTGCATTACCATTCAGCGCCTATAGTTACATTCACCCATGAGCCACCCCATACACATCCATATCTACATCACCCTTGAGTATCACCATTCAGACACCCTTATCTACATTCTCCCATCACTGAGCACAACTGGCACTGCCCTGATAAGTCAGTAGAAATATATTTTTTTAAATAATGGCAAGTTTTCTTAGTCCCCAGAGTGAGCAATAGAAACATAAGATGTGAAGAAAATGGTCTTCGTGCAGCTTCTTTTGTTTGTCTTTGTTTCTAGCGTTGCAGCAGCTATGAGCCCTGGGAGAAGGAGCTGCAAAATCAGATGGCAGCTCCCACTTGACACATTCCTATAGAAATGCTAAAACCCAAAGAAATAAGTTCTGGTTGTGACTTATAGCAAGATAAATCCATAGCTGCTCTTTGCTTTTATAAATCCTCAAAACACTGATAATATGGGCATAACCTACCCAAGAATAATTTTATGAAAGGATACACAAGTGTGTGCTTAGTCACTGAGCTCTCATGAATGAAATGGAATTTCAGTTCAGCCATGGAAGATAAATTTCAAAACCAGAGGAAAGGAGGATGAAGTCAGGTGAAACCTTGATTTGTTGCGGAAAGAATGAAGAAAGGAGCATGAATAGAAGGATGATTCGAAACAGTGAGGACTGCGCTGGAAACATGAGTCAGTGTCAAAGTGTAGAGGATCTTATTTGTCACATGGAAAAGTTTGAATCTTATCATTTTTTTAAATGTTTGAGATTTTTGTGAAAGCTAATATGGTTGAAAAATAAAATTTAGAAAGATTAGTGTACATACAGTGGCTAATTTAACAAAAATGATATTGTGAGGTGGCCCAGAAAGTGGTGTAGAGAACAAAGAGAACCAAACGGTTAAAGAGGAGGAAAGGAGGGGAGTTTAATGCTGCGTTCTCAGGCGAGACCCACCAGCCGAAAGGTGGGGCCAGTGAATTCGCGCCCACAGGGAGGGAGGGGCTTCTTCTTTATACAGGTGTTTGGTGAGGGTCTGGGGGGTGGGGGGGTGGGCATGAGCTGAGGAAGTTCCTGCCACAGGGGGTCAGCAGGGTATTCAGGAAGGAGTCAGTATCTGTGTGGGGGTCATGTGGATTCCAGGGAGGAGCTGGTATCTGTGTCTGGCACGCTGATCTGTTAGAAATTCCAGGGAGGGTCCATTATCTCATCACACGTCTGCATGTATCCTATCCTGGGCTCTCTCCGACCTAACAGATATAACATGAGCATTTAATATATTGATCACTCCCCCAAGTTCTACTGTCTCCTCCCTTTGAACAACAAAACGATACTTTCCTACTTGAAGATACGCTAGTCAGGAGGGGGTCATGTGGAGCATTCTGCAGACAGAATTGTTTCAAATCTGCAGCTGCCTGGGAAAGCTTCACACCCTTGAGCCCAGCCTCCCACTGGAGCTGTTGAACCACTTTCTTCATAGCTGTGACGCTGGAGGAGCCAGACAGGGTGCACTCCAGAGCCGGGCAGGTTTGTTGATAGTGCATCCACCGGTGATCAGGACCATGGGGCCAGACCTCGGGGTAGTGAAGCTGTGTGCTAAAATGCTGGTGAGATTGGGCCATGTGTGTTTACCTGCATTTGCTAGGACATGAAGGAGATATTACAATGTTTTCTTAAAAGAACATCACTTCCAGTGGGTCTTGGTTCAAATAAAAAAATGTCAGCTCTCTACTTCCCAGAACTGAGTAAAAACCTGTGCAAACAACTCCATTCACAAGGCTGCACAAAAGCAGCCCCTGTCACAATAAAAATTTTGTGCTGAGATCCACTGTGACTTCTAAGACAATCCTAGTAAGTTTATGTTTGCCTGGCTTTTTTATTTATTCCACATGGCAAGGATGATAGCATTCATCTAGTCATTCACTATCCATTGAGTGGCTCCAGGTATTAAGAGCTTCATAAATATAAACTACACGTGCACAATGTGTACTTTCCACAATGTCTAAAGTTAAATTTAGCTTTTTCTATTACTCTATCTCTAATTTTCATTCTTTTATGTTTCCTCTTTATGTAATAAAACAATTGAAACCAACATATGTCAGGAATGTTGACCCTCTCGTGAAGTCACAGACACTTGACTCCTTCATAATCAGAGCTATGAAATGCTAGTTGGCACGTGTGTTTACATCACTATTACCTTCTGGAAAGGAGAAGCTGCAGCCTGCAGAAAAAGTCACTAATAATATCATTTACTAATTGCCCCCCTTCATATGTACAAGACTATTTATGAATATCTATATTTAATCAACATATATATTTTAATTCCAGGTACAATATGTGAGGATTTGAAGATATAAACTGACCAAAAACATAAAAGGCTCTACTACCCTCATGAAGTTTATGGAGAAAACTTTTGACTTGACTTAATCTCTCACTGTCAAAAACTCCCTGTGAGGGACATCCTACCAGGCAGATAGGCTATGATGACTGAGTCCTGGGTTGCAAAGCATTTTATGTGAGAAGCAAAACTTAAACCACTGAAATGCACAACATTGCCTGACTCAACTATGTGTGCAGTAGAGGAGGTATTGGTTTCTTGGGATGTTTCTTCATGATCTCAAGTAGAGCTATCTGACTATATTCCCTTTCAGTTCAAAGGCTTGATGTTCTGGAACCTTTGGGACACAATAAAACAGAACCTATAGTAGCAGTTTTCTGTTTTGCAACTTTGTTTTTTATTTTATTTGAATCACTTGAATAAATAAACCCTGAACCACTGTGGGTTTCTAATAAAAAATTTTCTTCACTCCTGTTACTTTCAAAGTCAATTGCATCCCTTAGGATTATGGCTTTTATTTCTCCTATATTTTTGGTTAAAATGCACTTGATCTCCCATGAATCTCAGTGCCGTGATTTCACCCTGCCCTCCCTTGAATCATAAGTCTCTCCCTCTTTGCCGATACTTTCCACAGTGTCTTCATACATGAGCAGTTTTCCACTTACCTTGAATATATTTTGAAGTTTCTTCCTCTTCTGCTCACCTTCTTATGCTTTTCCTTACTTTTAGTTCTCAAATTCATAATTGCTCTTCACTACTTGCAGTTTCTCATTATTCATTACTTACCAGGTCTGTGTAATTCTGCTTTTATGCTATATAAAATTACCAAACATGCATGTCATATCAAATTAAATGAGCTTTTTCCTATAAAATTATTCTGACTCTATTTCTTTGTGCTCCAAAACAGCCTACATATTGTTACATTTAACTCTTCAAAAATGCACATTTAATTCTATCATTTCCGTAGTGATAAATCTCCATGTCTCCCACTCTGTAGAGGATTTCACCTGGCACACACAGTAATCTGAACTCTCCACTAAAGCCAGATCAAATAATTTATGCATGTATAAACTCGGTGGATGTGCTAGATTGTCTTTTTATAAGTGTTGTAACAACACTTCCATAAAAATATCTTCCCCAAAGAAATGAACTATCAGGCCATGAAAAAGACATGGAGAAGCTTTAAATGCATATTACTAACTGAAGAAGCCAATCTGAAAAGGCTGCATACTGTATGATTCCAATTAGATGACATTCCGTAAAAAGAAAACTGTGGGAACAGAAGAGATCAGTCAGTGCTTGCCAGGGGTTTGAAGGAGGGAGGGATGAATAGGCAGAGCACAGAGGATTTTTAGGACAATGAAACTATTTTGTCTGATAATGGCAGATACAAGTCATCATGCATTTGTCAAAACCCATATCATGTGCAGCACCAAGAATAAACCTGAAAGTAAATTGTGGACTTTGGGTGATGATAATGTGTCAATGTAGGTTTATCTATTGTAATAACTGTACCACTCTGGTGTAGGCTGTTGATGGTAAGGGAGGTCATGTGCATGAGTAGGGGCCAGAGTGTAAATGGGAACTTTCTGTACTGTCTTCCCAGTTTCGCTGTGAATGTAGAGCTTTTCTAAAAATAATAATAATAATAATAACAATTAAGTCTATTTTAAGTGTTTCTCCAAAGCCTCACAATAGAATATATAATGAAACTTTAAAATTTTTGCCCACAGATAGGTGCAAATTGTATCTCGGGGTAGTTATAATTTTCATTTCTTTTATTATGAGTAAAATATGTTCTTTTTCTATGAACCGCATTCATGTCCTTCGTTCTCTTTTCTATGGGGTCATTTAGTGGTGTTTTTTAAAAAATCTGATTTGAAGAGTTTCTTTAAAAGTCTTTAAACAAGTTTCACTATTTTCTTTGCCTTGTTGAAGTTTAGTTTCTCTTATATATAAGATTATTACTTTGTTTTCTAGATGTTTTCAATTATAGTTGACTTACAATATTATATTAGTTTTAGGTGTATAACATATAGTGATTAGACGTTTATGTAACTTATGAAGCGATTACCCCAATAAGACTAGTACCCATCTGACACTGTACGCAGTTATTACAATGTTACTGCATTCCCTAGGGCAGTGATGGCGAACCTTCTGAGCTCGGCGTGTCAGCATTTTGAAAAACCCTAACTTAACTCTGGTACCGTGTCACATATAGAAATTTTTTGATATTTGCAACCATAGTAAAACAAAGACATATTTTTGATATTTATTTTATATATTTAAATGCCATGTAACGAAGAAAAATCAACCAAAAAAAATGAGTTCCCATGTCACCTCTGTTACGCGTGTCATAGGTTCGCCATCACTGCCCTATGGTGTACATCCCTGTGACTATTTTTATAACTGGCAATTTGCACATCTTAATCTCTTTCACCTTTTTCTCTCATCCCCCCAACCTCCTCCTCTCTAGTAACCATCAGTTTATGACTGAGCAATATTCCATAGAATATATGTAAATGTTCTTATTTAGTTACACTTTTATGTAATAACCTTAGTTTTCTGCCATAAATATTGATCAGATCATTGCATTTCATCTCCTGCTCCTTCCTTTCTCTCTCTTCCACCCTTCAGTTTCAGCTAATTGTACTCTTTAGTATTTAGTTTTTTACTAAATATTTTTAAATAAAACACATTACTTGATTTGTTGTCTTTAAATGATATATTTTAATTTACAGCTATCATAGATGATGGACTCAATAAACTTATTCTGCCTCCCACTTTTTCTCTTCCTTCCCAATTTTTTTTTCATCAGTGGTAGTTTTGCATTATCAAGGCATATAATATTCAATACTTTTCTTTCCACCCTAGTCCCCACATCTGTTTGAATATTAGTTCTTCAGTTAAATGTTTTCATGGCTTACTAACAGTGAGGAGTTTCACCATCATTTCTGAAACTGTTCCTTGCTTTGCTGAAGTCATCCTCTAATACTTTGAGACACATTTGTGGAAGTATATCCCTTGAATTCCATTTGATGATCTTTGCTTATTTACTTGGAGAACTTTCTAGGTATCAATTTGATGACTTTCTTCTTTTAAAAAATTTTGGATGTTGCTCTACTATCTTCAAACATGGAATGTTGCTTTCTAAAACCCGGTGTCAGCCTAATGCTTTTCTCCTACAGTAGGGTGATTTTCAGCCCTGTTTGTCTAAGATGGTCATGCCATGTGGCTATCTCAATATCTCATTGCACTTAGCAAGTCTTATTCCCTTTTACTGTCAAAAGTGTTATAATGACAAGTTTTATAGCCATCCTACCTTATGCTGACTTGGTCCTTTGTATACTTAAAAATATTTTATTTAAAGTTCAATAACTATCTCATGGTATGTAATGATGTTGAAAGTTAAGAGACAATTTCACACTACAATGTGCTCATCTAAAATGTAGATTCAGGTCTTATTTAGTGTTTATGAAATTATACCTTTAAATCTTTTATTCTATTATATTGTTTTGATCATCATTTTGACTCTCTTCAAGGGTTTCAATTATGCTTATGTTGAGTATTCTTTGTCTTTCTTCTTTATTTACCATTGTCTTCTAATCCTTCTTAAAATGTGTTTAATTTCTATTTTATTTTAATGACTTTATTTCCTTGTTGTGTTTATTTTCCCCAATTGTCCCTACTGTTCCTTTCAATTTTGTCTTCTTTTCTGAAATGACATGTTTTTCTATTTCTTTTCTGTGCTCTGCTAACTCATGTCATGTTCTATAGTTTCACGATCTCTTCTCTGAGTTCGTATATTGCTGCTTTTGATGTTCCTTTATGGAAACAATTGGCTATGTAAGTTTTAAAATTTTATTTATGGCACAATATTTTTCACAATTTTCTTCTTTATCATGTTTCCATTTTTAAAAGAATGCTAGTGTATAAATATTAATAAGAAAATATAATTTAAAATAGAAGTAAGTTATAAGTGGCATATTATAAAACTTGAAAGGAACAATTCACCAAGGTGATTAAATATTAACTTTGTAAGCCTGCAACATCATCCTAAAATATATAAAGCACTGATAGAAACACAAACAAAATAAACAGGCTAATAATAATGATGAAAACGTATTTTTTAAATAATAAAAATTGCTTTTTCCCCTTTGATTCTTTTTATGCAATATTTGAATTGATACTTCGCTAATTCTCTTTTTTATAACTCATCATAGAATGAGATGAATTTTTATGGGTCAAATATTTTTACAGAAAGAGAAATAATATTTGTGAATGCATAACTGTTTACAGTGTGTTTTTATATTCATTTTCTTGAATAATCTTCAATTATCTCTATGAAGTCAGCAAGAAATGAATTATTATTCCCATTCCACAGATGATCAAAATGTAACACCACTAATTTTGCTATATGCTGTGATGTCAATGTTATATAAAGATTTTATAGGCCACATCAGGATAATTTATGCCTATGTAAGACCATTTTCCTCATGAATTTAAACAAGATATATTTAAAAATGAAGAACTGAAGAGATTTTCTTCTTCGAATGCTCCACATACCTCGGAGCACTTGATTTTACATCTGCTCAGTATAACATGAAGATTTCTGAAGACGTACATGCCTTGGCACTGAGAGGGACACTGGAGGTCTGTTTCCCATTGAACTGTTAGAGATGAGGTTTCCATGTAAGATTCCATCTCTCAGAGAAGTTCATCAGCTACAATAGTGATGCTAGGAAACCACTTATCTACACAACAGAAGGAAACTTAACTGTGGCATCTTTGTGATCATCTTAAGAAAATCACATTTAGCTCTCGGGAAAATGGCGGAGGTATAAGCGGACGTGTCCTGTGCCTTGTCCTGGAGCAGATAAGGGTGAGCAGCTGAAACGGGTAACATTCAGCCCGAATAGGTAGAGGATTTTCAGCTGAGAGATTGTCTGCAGCTAGGAAAGACTGAGAACCCCCCAGGGGAAAAAAAGGACGGTTGGAGACTGCGGCTGAAGCCTCTCCTGGTGCGCCAGCTAAGCAGCAGAGACTGCGCCATCTTGGGTGGTTGTTGCCGGCATCCAGAGACCAGCTACTAACCTGGAAACAAGGGATCTCAAGCAGCGTGACTGCGTGAACTCAGACGAGCACTGCTTCTTCTCACGGAAAGGTTGGACATCCCCTAAAGGTGCGGTTTGCAGTTCGGGTTGGAGGGAGGACCGAGCTCGCGCGCGGGGCGGAATCTGCGCCCCACAGAGTCCGCAGCCGTTGGGACCAGCGTGACCCGCGAGTGGGGAAGGGGCCCCACAGGGCTGCTGGCAGAAGGGAACGCGAAAAATGAGCCCATAGCTGGACTGGATGTAAAGGAGCAGCCTTGGACTTTGCCAATCTGCTGGCTGCTTGGTGCCAGGAGCGAGTGGGCGCGCGGAGACTGTGCGCAGACCTGGAAGGTGGAGGCTTGCGAATTCGCACAACTATCAGGCTCTTGTTACAGTTCCCCTTAGATCCGTGCATTTGATTATTAAACCCAGCGCATGGGATTCCCCAGTTGGGGTCATTCGCAGAGCCTGTAGGGGAAAGTTCTTTTTGGGGAGCCTGGGAAACAGCGGACAGTGGCAAGGAACCAGCTCTGGGCAGTGGTCTTTCCCGAATCAGTTCCAAATACCATAGAGGACAAAACCCTACTGATAGAGAGGACTTAGAGCCTCAGAGGTAAATCCAGACACACTGCCACCCAGAGGCAGAGCCACGAACTGTCTCTTTTGCGATCACAAATAAAGGCAGTCTGGTAAAAAAATACAACCTGCCTTAAAATCAGGTCTGTGGTTTACTGCACGGAGGGACAGTGTATCGCAGGGAAGTTCAACACTCCCCTGAATGCCTGGCAGGACTGTGGCGTGCCAAAAAGAAGAGTGGAAGATCTGAAGCACCTTCACTTCCGAATATTTTTATATATATATTTTTTAATTCTTTTTTCACCATTTCATTAAGAACCTATTTTATTTATTTATTTATTTTTTATGTTTTTCATCACCTGATTTTACCTTTTTAATTACTACATTTTTTAACCAGTATTATTGCTATCCTTTTACCATTTTTTTCAAGGGTCATTTTATTTTTTATTATTTTTTTTTATTTTTCTTTATTTTATTTTGGGATTAGTGTTCTACACTCTATTTTCATCGTTCCTTTAGCATCATTTCTCTCTATCTCACATTTACCCTTAAGCCAAAACTCTCTTCCTCACTTTTCCCCTTTTGTTGTCCTGTTTCTCTTACCCTATTCCTGCTTTGGATTTTACCTATTCCTTCTTTCTACCCACTGTCTAAATTTCACCCTACTTATATATCTAATTTCCAATCCCTCGCTCTCCCCATACAAATAGCCTCTTCCCCACCTCTATTTCATTCTCTTAATTTTTTTTTGTTTTTGTTGTTGTTGTTTTTTTTTGGTGTTTTTTTTTTTTTTTTGGTCTTTTTGTGTGTTTTTTTCTCTCCCTTTTCCCAATCTCATTTCGGCACTCCTTTTTGTTTTTTATTTTTCTCTCTAATATTTTTCTCTTTTTTCTTCTTTATCCCCTAATTCTCTTCGCTCGGGGGGGTCACCTTTATTTGGGGTTATTAATATCGTGAATGCATTTAGTTCGGTGCCTTGTACGTTGTGCCTTGTTGTGTTGTATTTTGTGCTTTTGAATCAGCGCAACAGAGAGAGATCTACATAACCAAACACCTTGAGAAGAGAAATCATGGTGAAACAAAGAACCAACCCAAATATGAAAGAAAAACAGGCATCATCAGAAAAGGAAGTAAACGAAATAGAGGCAATGGAGGCAAGCAACCTGTCAGAGAAAGAATTCAGAGTAATGGTCATAAGGTGGATGAAAAGAATGGAAGACCAATTCAACAATATGTGTAGGAACCAAGAGGAAATGAAGAAGAACCAAGAGGAAATGAAGAGAAACCAAGAAGAAATGAAAAACGACATCACTGCCATAAAGAACTCAATAGAAAGCATCAACAGTAGACTAGAAGAAGCAGAGGACCGTATCAGCGAGCTAGAAGACAAGGTAAAAAAAAATACCCAAACAGAACAGCTTCTAGAAAAAAAAATTAAAAAGCAGGAAGAGAGCCTAAGAGAACTCTGGGACAATGCTAAACGAAACAACATCCGAATAATAGGGGTGCCAGAAGGAGAGGAAACTGAGCAAGGAATAGAAAACCTGTTTGAAAAAATAGTAACAGAAAATTTCCCTGATATGGGGAGGAAAAAACTCACACAAATCCAAGAAGCTCACAGAGTCCCAAACAAAATGAACCCGAAAAGACCGACACCAAGGCACATAATAATTAAATTGGCAAACACCAACGACAAAGCAAGAATCTTAGAAAGCAGCCAGAGAGAGACAGAAAGTTACCTACAAAGGATCCCCCATCAGACTAGCGACCGATTTCTCAACAGAAACACATCAGGCAAGAAGGGAATGGAATGAAATATACAAAGTCATGCAAAGGAAGGGTCTGAATCCAAGAATACTATACCCAGCGAGGCTATCAATCAAAATTGAGGGTCAAATCAGGAGCTTCACAGACAAAAATGGTCTACGGGAGTTTATTACAACCAAACCAGCAATGCAAGAAATGCTAAAGGGTCTGCTGTAAATAGAAAAAACAGGAAACAAAGAAGGAACGCAGCGGTAAAGAACAAAAATGGCGACTAACAAGTTTCTATCAATAATAACTTTAAATGTAAATGGATTAAATTCCCCAGTCAAAAGGCATAGGGTAAATGAGTGGATAAGAAAACATGACCCATGCCAAAACCGGTTTGGCTCAGTGGATGGAGCGTCGGCTTGCGGACTGAAGGGTCCCAGGTTCGATTCCGGTCAAGGGCATGTACCTGGGTTGCGGGCACATCTCCAGTGGGAGATGTGCAGGAGGCAGCTGATCGATGTTTCTCTCTCATCGATGTTTCTGACTCTCTATCTCTCTCCCTTCCTCTCTGTAAAAAATCAATAAAAAAAATAAAAAAAAAAGAAAACATGACCCATATATCTGCTGTCTACAGGAATCCCACCTCAGAAAAAAAGACGCACACAGACTGATGGTGAAGGGATGGAAAAAGGTTTTTCAGGCCAATGGAAGTGAAAAAAAAGCCGGGGTAGCAATACTTATATCTGACAAATTAGATCTCAAAGTGAAGGACATAAAAAGAGATCAAGAAGGCCACTTCATAATACTAAAGGGAGCAGTCCAACAAGAAGAAATAACTCTGGTAAATATATATGCACCCAATATAGGAGCACCCAAATACGTAAGAAATCTTCTGGAGAAGATCAAGGGAGAGATTGACAGCAATACAATCATAGTAGGGGACCTTAACACCCCATTATCGCCACTGGACAAATCCTCTAAACAGAAACTCAGCAAAGAAACATCAATCCTAAATGACTCACTAGATCAGATGGAATTAATTGACATATTCAGAACATTTCACCCCAAAGCCACAGAATATACATTCTCCTCAGGTGCACATTTGTCATCTTCAAAGATAGACCATATATTGGGTCACAGACAAAGTCTCTTCAAATTCAAGAAAACTGAAATCATATCAAGTATCTTCTCAGACCACAAAGGCATAAAACTGGAAATCAACTACAACAAAAACAATCCAAAAAAATCAAACACATGGAGACTAAATAGCATGCTATTAAACAACGACTGGGTCACCAGTGAGATCAAAGAAGAAATAAAAAACATCATGGCAACGAATGACAATGAAAACACAACAATCCAAAACCTATGGGACACAGCAAAAGCAGTCTTGAGAGGGAAGTTCATAGCTCTACAAGCCTACTGCAAGAAACAAGAAACAATAAGAATAAATGACCTAACTCTACAACTCGAAGAATTAGAAAGAGAGCAACAAAAAAAGCCCACTGTAAGCAGAAGGAAGGAAATAACAAAGATCAGAGTGGAGATAAACGACATAGAGACCAAAAAAACAATACAAAAGATCAACAAAACCAAGAGCTGGTTCTTTGAAAGGATAAACAAGATTGATACACCTCTAGCCAGGCTCACCAAGAAACAAAGAGAGAGGACCCAAATAAACAAAATCAGAAATGAAAGAGGAGAAATAACAACAGACCCCATAGAAATACAAAGGATTGTTAGAAAATACTATGAACAACTCTACTCCAACACACTAGACAACCTGGAGGAAATGGACATATTCCTAGATAAATACAACCTTCCAAAACTTAACCAGGAAGAATCTAAAAATCTCAATAGGCCAATAACTATGGAGGAAATCGAAGCAGTAATCAAAAAGCTTCCAGCAAACAAAAGCCCGGGGCCAGATGGCTTCACAGGGGAGTTTTACCAAACATTCAAGGAAGACCTAAAACCTATTCTCCTCAGACTATGTCGAAAGATCCAAGAGGAAGGAACACTTCCCAGCTCATTCTATGAAGCCAACATCACCCTAATCCCAAAACCAGATAAAGACAATACAATGAAAGAGAATTATAGGCCAATATCCCTCATTAACATAGATGCCAAAATCCTCAACAAAATCCTAGCAAATTGGATCCAGCAGTACATCAAAAAGATCATACACCATGACCAAGTAGGATTTATCCCAGGGATGCAAGGATGGTACAATATCCGCAAATCAATAAACGTGATACATCACATAAACAAATTGAGAGAAAAAAACCACATAGTCATATCAATTGATGCGGAAAAAGCATTTGACAAAATCCAACACCCTTTCTTGATAAAAACTCTCAGCAAGATAGGAATTGAGGGATCATACCTCAACATAATAAAAGCCATATATGACAAACCCACAGCCAACATCATAATCAATGGGAAAAAACTAAAACCATTCCTCCTAAAAACAGGAACAAGACAGGGATGCCCTCTCTCACCACTCCTGTTCAACATAGTACTGGAAGTAATAGCCATTGCGATCAGACACGAAGAAGAAATAAAAGGCATCCAGATTGGAAAAGAAGAAGTAAAACTGTCCTTATTTGCAGATGACATGATACTGTACATACAGAACCCTAAAGACTCCATCAAAAAATTATTAGACTTAATAAATGAATTCGGCAATGTAGCAGGATACAAAATTAATGCTAAGAAATCCATGGCATTTCTTTACACCAATAGTGAACTTACAGAAAGTGAAACTACAGAAGCAATCCCATTTACCAGTGCACCAAAAAAATTAAAATACCTAGGAATAAACTTAACTAAGGAGGTAAAAGACTTATATGCTGAAAACTACAGGACACTGAAAAAAGAGATAGAGGAAGACATAAACAGATGGAAGAATATACCGTGTTCATGGATTGGTAGAATCAACATCATCAAAATGTCCATACTACCCAAAGCAATTTATAGATTCAATGCAATCCCCATTAAATTACCAAAGGCATATTTCACAAATCTAGAACGAACGTTCCAAAAATTCATCTGGAATAAAAAAAGACCCCGAATAGCTGCAGCAATCCTGAGAAAACACAAAGTAGGTGGGATCTCAATACCAGATATCAAACTGTATTACAAAGCCACTGTTCTTAAAACAGCTTGGTACTGGCACAAGAACAGACATATAGATCAATGGAATAGAATAGAGACCCCAGAAATCGACCCAAACCACTATGCCCAATTAATATTCGACAAAGGAGGCAAGAGCATACAATGGAGTCAAGACAGTCTTTTCAATAAATGGTGTTGGGAAAATTGGACAGATACATGCAAAAGGATGAAACTAGATCACCAACTCACACCATACACAAAAATAAACTCAAAATGGATAAAAGACTTAAACGTAAGACGGGAAACCATAAAAATACTAGAGGAATCCACAGGCAGCGAAATCGCAAACATATGCCGAAGAAATTTCTTCTCTGATAATGCTCCTAGGGCAATGGAAACTAAAGAGAAAATAAACAAATGGGACTACATCAAAATAAAAAGCTTTTGCACAGCAAAGGAAACCATCAAAAAAACAACAAGAAGACCCACTACATGGGAGAACATATTTACCAATGATACCACCGATAAGGGTTTAATTTCCAACATATACAGGGATCTCATGAAACTTAACAAAAGGAAGATAAACAATCCAATAAAAAAATGGGCAATGGACCTAGATAGACACTTTTCGAAAGAGGACATACAGAAGGCCGAAAGACATATGAAAACCTGCTCAAAGTCACTAATTATACGAGAAATGCAAATCAAAACGACAATGCGTTATCATCTCACACCTGTCAGAATGGCTATCATCAACAAATCAACAAACAACAAGTGTTGGAGAGGATGTGGAGAAAAAGGAACCCTTCTGCACTGCTGGTGGGAATGCAGACTGGTGCAGCCACTGTGGAGAACAGTATGGAGCTACCTCAGAAGACTAAAAATGGAACTCCCATTTGACCCTGTGATCCCACTCCTAGGAATATATCCCAAGAAACCAGAAACGCCAATTAGAAAGGATATATGCACCCCTATGTTCATAGCAGCACAATTCACCATAGCTAAGATTTGGAAACAGCCTAAGTGCCCATCAGCAGATGAGTGGATTAGAAAACTGTGGTACATCTACACAATGGAATACTATGCTGCGGTAAAAAAAAAAGGAACTCTTGCCTTTTGCAACAGCATGGATGGAACTGGAGAGCATTATGCTAAGTGAAATAAGCCAGTCAGAGAAAGATAAATACCACATGATCTCACTCATTTGTGGATTATAGAGAACAACATAGACTGATGAAAAAGGACAGACCCAAAGACTGAGAAACAGCGATCAGGCTATCAATCCCCAGAAGGAAAGTAGGGGAGGGCGGGGGTAAGGGGAAGAGATCAACAGAAGGACTTGTATACATGTATATAAGCCAAACCAATGGACATGGACAACGGGGGGATGGGAGCATGAGTTTGTGTGTGTGGGGGAGGTTGGGGGTTAAAGGGGGGGATGAGGACACATTTGTAATACCTTAACTAATAAAAAAAAAAAAGGTAAAAAAAAAAAATCACATTTACTTACTAGTCACCTAGTCGTTTTTATTTCATCAATAGCCAAAACATACCAGATATATTTAGGCTTATAATTTAACTATTATACCTTGGTTTCACTAAAACTAAGTGTTAAACTTGAGTAGGAGTTACTGAAGGAAAAGGTGGGAATGGGTCTGAGGCCTTGGGGACAGCATGAGCATAGACAGTATGTGCAGGGAACTACATACAGTTCAGAACTGCGGAAGTATAAGATGAAAGGGGTGTGCTTTATTGCCTTACTCCACGTTTAGAAGCTAAATGTGTAATTTCATTGTTATCATTTAACTGTGATCTACTTACAAATGTGTGTGTCTGCCCGGCTGGTATGACTCAGTGGTTGAGCATTGACCCATGGCACCAAGAAGTTGCCAGTTAGATTCCCAATCAGGGCACATGTCCAGGTTGCGGACTCCATCCCCAGAATGGGGCATGCAGGAGGCAGCCACTCTCATCAATGTTTCTCTCACTCTCTCTCGCTCTCCCTTCCTCTATCTGTAAAAAGCAATATAAAAATCTTTAAAAAATTGTGTGTCTACATGTTTAATATATATATATATATATATATATATATATATATATATATATATTACCATATGATAACTTTTTTATGGTATTTTTCTGATTTCCTTCATTCCTGCATCTTTTTCCTTTGTAAGCTGTTGTAACTCCTTTGAAAGATAATGGAAGGCAATGTGATTTGGAACTGGAGCTTGAGAAAGAAAAAGCAAGAGACTTTTCAAAGATTCTGAAATCAGAGTTTGCTCATCAAACCAAAGGAATCACAAACTGGCCCTTTGCCAGAAGAAGAAGGGTTTACTTTTACTATGCACGGTTTTTCCATCACCTCCTAACATCTAGTTTATATCTACCTTCTCGTGGAAGAACTTCCCTGCGACTCTTCCTTGTCTTTCCTCGCTTCCCATCTCTATCAAGGATTATGTACAAATTGAAACGTGAACTTGAAATCCTTCATAAATAACATTTAAAGACAAAATACTTAACTTTAGAACATCCATGTGAGGATATCCATGTAAGAGCTGGTCTAGAATTGCCCTCAGGTGAGACGTCTTGAATCAAAGCCACCCTGGCTTTGACTGATATCTCTTATTAATTTTTCTCTTTAGTTCTATAATTACAATTTTCTGCCATCTTGCATTTTTTAACCATCGATAGGTAATAACTGACACAGCTTGGATGCGCTCAGTTTTATTTTGCCCCAATATAATGAACATGGACTCACTGGGGAAGTGTGATGAAGAATTACATGGTACAGGGAGTATAATAGAATTTTGTGGGTCAAGTAGGCTGGTAGTTTGAAAATTTGGCTTTTTTAATGCAACTCCTTTAGAGGATGAACTCTTCTAATTTCCACTCTTCCCCATGACTATATATTTTCTTAATCTCTTGATGGTTTTATATTTGTTCCAAGTCAACAAATTGATTTTTAATTTAAATGTCATGAAAAGTAGAAAGAAAGATGATTCTCAGGGAAAATATCCCCAAAATGGGTAGAAAGATTGCAGTGGTAAGCTCGCTGGTCCCTGACAATGAAGCTGGTTGTTTTAATTATGGTAAAATGCTGAAACCAAAAAAGTACTTATTATGAAAACTTTCAATGAGACAAGACATGGGATATGCAGCTTTTCTTATATATCTCTATTTAAATGGCCTCCCTTTGGGGTAGGTGGGAGATATCCACATCCTAGCTATAGAGATACTGAGATTATGATGAGCCACTAAAAATCTAAGATTCTTAAACCAATGAATTTTATTTATTAAATGATTCAATAGTGTTTATATAATCTGAACAGGTTTTTTGTAACCATACCAATCCCTCACCAACTCAACAAAATAAATCCATGGGCGTGGTTAAGTCATTACCTCTCTCTCACCCCTGTAGGAGGACCTACAGGGACCTCCCCACTACTTATTCTCTTGATCTGGGAGATCTTGTTCGGGTCTGCCCAACCTCTTCTCCCCATTCCAAAGCTCACAATACAGATGCATTTTCCCTCAGCTTCTAACTGCTGGGATCGTCCTGCTCTGAAATGAAGTACCAGCAAGTTGATTCAAGTCACATTCTTTATTGCCTGCTTGGCCCATGGACAATTGCATAGGTTTCCCATGCGATGGAGTGAGGATAAAGGCTACTTTGCGCTCCAGAATTATTGTTCCTCAGTCATCTTTGGCATCTTTGTCTTTCCCCTCCCTCAGCGGAGTTGGATAGTCATTAGACCCCACAGAGTGGAATATGGGACAGGTCAGAAACTGGCCACTTCACAAGTGACTTCCTTGGAATTTGCCTTCCCTGCCTTCAAGGAGAAGAATGTCCTCCTTCTCTCTTCCTGAAAGAAGTGAGGGTATGGCATGCCATATTGGGAATATCATAGTTCATATAAATCTTCCTGAAGGGAGTGAATGTTAAGACAGGACCCAAAACCTAAATAATCTTCAGGAGAGGAACAAGAATGGCCAAGTGGCAAACAGATGAAAGAAAACATATGATATTTACCCCATAGCTAGGATCCAAAGCCTCCCTCCTTCAAATCCCTAACACTTCCCATGACACAAAGCAGGCATCTATCAATGTATAATCATATCAGCTATTCACCCTATAGGAAGGTTTCCAGGGTTATAGGGCTGGTTGTTCCTTGTGTACTAAAATGTTAATTCATATACTTAACTATGATCACAGCACTCCTGATAAGAGTTTTATGGATGCCTTCTGTAGGAGGCTGAATCATGCCCCCACCCCAGGATATTTACTATCTAATCCTAGAAACTTATTAATATGTACTTATATGATTTAAAAAAAAAAAAAAGACTGTGAATGTGATTAAATTAGGCATCTTGAGATGGGGAAGTTGTCCTGGTAGGTCCAATGTAATCACGGGAGTTTTTTAAAGAAGGTTAGAGTCAGAGAAGGTAATGTGACCGTGAAAGCAGAGCTTCAGTGATGCACTCATGAGCCAAGAACAATAGTACAAGAAGCTGCAAAAAGCAAGACATGTATTTTCCTCTAGAGCAGCGGTTCTCAACCTGTGGGTCGTGACCCCTTTGGGGCTCGAACGACCCTTTCACAGGGGTCGCCTAAGACCATCAGAAAACACATTTATAATTACATATTGTTTTTGTGATTAATCACTATTCTTTGTTCAACTTGTAACAATGAAAATACATCCTGCATATCAGATATTTACATTACGATTTATAACAGTAGCAAAATTACAGTTATGAAGTAGCAATGAAAATAATTTTATGCTTGGGGTCACCACAACATGAGGAACTGTATTAATGGGTCACGGCATTAGGGAGGTTGAGAACCTCTTCTCTAGAGCAGTGAGGGTGAACCTTTTGAGCTCAGAGTGTCAGCATTTTGAAAAATCCTAACTTAACTCTGGTGCCCTGTCACATATAGAAATTTTTTGATATTTGCAACCATAGTAAAACAAAGACTTATATTTTTGATATTTATTTTATATATTTAAATGCCATTTAACAAAGAAAAATAAACCAAAAAAAATGAGTTCGCGCGTCACCTCTGACACGTGTGTCATATGTTCACCATCACTGCTCTAGCTTCCAAGAGGAACACAATGCTGCTAATACTCTGACTAATCCACTGAGACTGATTTTGGACTTCTGTCCTCCAGAACTGTCAGATAAGATATCTGTGTTATTTTAAGCCACTTGGTTTGCGATAATTTGTGACACCAGCTAAAGGAAATAAAATACTTTTCCAGTCCTTTGCCCTCCCCCACACTCTGCCCCATGATACCCTCTTTATGTTTCAAATGTTTCTTTTTCCTTCCTTTCTTACTCACTTCACTCCAGGGGTCAATTCTACCTACAGCTTGATTCCTTCTTGTCTCAAATAGTTTAAGCTGGTGCTTTTATCAATGTGACATTTAAATTCTACAGCTCTTCCCCACACTCCACAATTTTCACTGGCTGCATGGTGCCAATTCTGCCTGCATACCTTCTTCACCTGGAATCTGTCTTTTGGCAGGCTCAATGTTATTGCTCAGTGTTATAGACAAAAGTGAAAGAGTAGTGTGCTTGTTTTGTTAGTTTTATTCTGGAGTTTTCCAGCAAGTGACACACCTTTGTACAATATCTCTCTTGTGATGAAAACTAGACACACTTCTCTTTTATCAGCAATAATGAGGAAGAGGAAAGATCTGTCCTCAATGTGACATGCAAGATCTGAAATGGATCCTCTGAGTGTGTTAAACCTTCTGTAGCCCTTTCTTTCAAAATCCAAATGGTGTGAGTCAAAGAATAAATAGAGTCGGGGTCAAGTTGGTATTTGGCAACTCAATGAACAAACAAAAACAAAAACCCTAACCTTGTCAGAAATTGAAGGTAAGGCCAAATTGTATTTTAATTCTCTACTATACTTGTCTTTTCTTGTTATTTAGACTTAGAAACCACCTCAGATAGTATTTCTGATGCCTCCATAGTCCTTGTCTTTCTCTGCTAATTAAAATAATAATAATAATAATAAAGGGCAAATTTAGAGTTGATGGGGATCAATGTTCTAGCAGTGACAAGATTGTGCTTCCAATGTCCTCAAAATCTTAACTGTCTCCAATGAGCATCCACTCATTGTTAGCCAAAGTTGCTTTGTGATAGAATATAGTAAAAAGTATAATGTTCTTCCTCACTTAAAATGAAATTCTATATCATATGACACACTTTTTCTTGATTAATTGATTATTTTAAAAAATACATGTATCACTAAAATAGCTAAGCAGCCATACATACATTTTTTTTTTCTTTTGTGTAGTAAATTAGACACAAGATCAAGGACATGCAAGTAAATGCTTCGGAAATGTTCTGTGGTTTCTAAAGTAACCCAGCTGTAAGTCAAGGCCTCCTACTCTTCAGAAATGTCATCCAACTTGGCCTAAATCCCAAATCCATAGACTGTGACAGTCCAGAGCCCTCCCTGCAATTTTTCTAGAATCCTAATTAAACTCTCACTCTCAGGAAAAGAGGTCATAATGCAAAACATAAGGGCTTCTATCTTTCCCTGGCTCTTCCTCTTACTGTTTTTTTCATCTTTCTTCTCCTTTCCTCCTGATCCAATCAAAATGCTCCTCTCCTGGGGCCTGGCAGGGTAAGCCCAAGCTGCACTGTGATTCAGGATTGCAGCGTGATAGACTTGTTCAGTCATTTCCTCCAACAAGCACAATACTGTCCTTGAAAGGAACTCTGATGGATCCATTTGATGCGACATTTTGCAGAAAGAAATGGTGAATCAGTCATAAATCTATCAATGTAGGGTGGACATTTACCTTTTCCTTTCCCCCTGTCTAATTGCTGTTGCCGGGGAAGACAGATGTCTCCAGTCTCGGTTGTGGCATTGATTGAAGATGACCCTCAGTGGTTCGAAGCACCGGGTGGGAAATCAAAAGACCTGGCTCCACCACGGACTTGGCTTGCTTTTCACCTTGATCGTGTAGCCTCTCACAGTCTCAGAACTTCACAAAGGTACTAGGAGGGTAAAATTATCTCTTGCAAGGGAAAACAATGTGCAAAGTGCACGGTACCACACAGGTGTCTGTTGTGATTATTCCTGTGATGTTCATTTAAAGCAACAAACAGTCCATGTGTCATTGAACACAGTTGTGAGGAGAAGACTCACAGTTTGCACTTGATAAGCTTCCCAGATTTAGCAACATCTTGGCTGCACGTTTGGCCAGGAAACTGTAAAGATCTGTTTTCTGGGGAGAGACTCAGGACTTCCTTCTCACTTAAGGGCTAAAATCTGTGAACTGTCCTTTCTGTGTGTGTGTGTGTGTGTGTGTTAACAAGTCCACCCCCATTCCAGATGGTATAAGGAAGCACAGTGGCAGGACAAAATAACAAACAACAGCAATTACATTTTTTTTTCAACTATTCCTCCATTTGTATGCAGTTCAGGAGATTGGGAAATGTTTGAGCACAGCTTCAAGGATAAACAAGATCATGGAAATATAGAATATCAGTGATTCAGATGCAGGGAATAGTAAAGTGACATTTATTTATGCAGGGCTGGGATAAACAGTTTTATTTTTGAATCAGTTCTCCAGCTCTCTTCAGCAGAGACCACAGGAGGAAGGTGAGAGGATGGTGGCAGCTGGGTGAGCACTCACCGAGTCTGGAAGAATGCCAGTCTCAGGAGTAGCAATCAGAAGGGGCAGAAAGGAGGAAGACAGCTGACACAGAGTCCAGGGAGCAGTGACTTATTTTTGCCCCCTGATCCTCTCTGTATACATTTGATAGCCAGACAATCACCCTGATAGTGGCATTCTCTCTGTCCTTCCTCCTCTTTCTGCTAAGGTCATCAGTGACCTTCTAGTTGCCCAACATGACAGCTTTACCTTCATGCTCTCCCTCTTTCATTTCTCCATAACATTAAACACTGATGCTGGCTGGCATGGCTAATGGTTGAGTGTTGACCTATGAACCAGGAGGTCATGATTTGATTCCTGGTCAGGACACGTGCCCTGGTTGTAGGCTTGATCCTCAGTGTGGGGCCTGCAGGAGGCAGCTGATCAATGATTCTCTCTCATCATTGATGTTCCTATCTCTCTTTCCCTCTCCCTTCCTCTCTGAAATCAATATAAAATATATTTTTAAAACAACAACACTGGTGACCACTTTTTTGTGAAGTTCTTTTTCCC
Source organism: Myotis nattereri (assembly GCF_964212035.1). Lineage (NCBI taxonomy): Eukaryota > Metazoa > Chordata > Mammalia > Chiroptera > Vespertilionidae > Myotis > Myotis nattereri. The sequence goes on along the minus strand of NC_138075.1, from coordinate 131,722,410 downwards.
ACTGGCCTCTAGGCCAGCCCTCTCCTGATTGTCTCCCTGCCTCTTACACCTTAAGCCCTGGCAAGTACGTTCAGGCCCATACTGCACTGTGGAGGCGGTGCCAAGGATTTCACTGTGGTTCTTTTTCTTCCTCCCGAAACCCTATGTCCTTGGAAACTTTGCTAACTTGTGGTTTCAGTTATCAGTTCTATTGCTCTCAAACACTGTAACTTCATCCTAATTTTCTCTCCCCTTTTTGACCAGTTTCAAGTATATCAATAACTTGATGCGTTATCAATATCCCTAACTCACTCTTTAAAAATTAAAACTCATCCTCTCTTTCTGAAACTCCTGTTCCCTGATCTCTGATTCTATTTATAGAATTATTGTCCTTAATCCAGCTGCCTACCCTACCCATCCCCCATCCACTCTCACATCCCCCATCCACTAGTCTCACCTTTAATCTCTCACCAACTCTCCTTCCCTCCCCACACCCTCTTTTCCCCCATTCTCCCTTTCTTTCCTGTTTCCTCTCAGTAGTTAATTGGGTACCAAAACTCATCACTTTTCCTAGCTCAGTTTCCTATTTCTCTATTTGACCTGCTATTATCCCAGATCAGGTTCACTAACTCTCTAATTTTTTTTTCTTTTTTATTATAAAATATTTCAAACTTAAATAAAAATGTACATATAAATATAAGTGAAAGCTGTGGCAAACAACCATATATTGCAAATATCAATGTTTTATATTTTAATACATAAAACATCGAAAATTTCCCCATCGTCTTTATAACCGTCACTACTTTACATTCCCTTCTCTCCCTTCTCCAAAATTACATCTATTCTGAAATTGGAAAATATTCTTCCAGCCATTTCTATAAGATTAATAAATATGGGTACATTAATAATATACAGTACTAGATTCCTGGTGCATGGATTCATGCACTGGTGGGGTTCCTTGGTGTAGCCTGTGGGGATCGGGCCCAAACAACAGTCCAATGCCACCTGCTGCCCCTGCCTGCTGCTCCTGCTCATCCCGGCCGCACTGTGCCTGCCGCCACCATTCAGTAGGCTCATTGCTGCTCTGCCACGGGCTCCAGGCTGCAGTGGCCAGCTGTGAGTCCGACTTTGGGCTGAGTGGAGCTCCCCCTGTGGGAGCGCACTGACCACCACGGGGCAGCTCCTGTCTTAAGCGTCTGCCCCCGGGTGGTCAATGCACGTTATAGTGACCAGGCAACCAGTTGTCCGGTCGTTCGGTCGCTTCCGCTTTTATATATATAGATAGTTGTGTGGACATTTTTAAATTTTATAAATAGTATACTGTACATATCTTTTTCCAACCCTTTTTCCCCATCACTTACCATTGTGCTTTTGAGACTGATTTATGATGATCTTTCATTTTAATTAATGTATCAATTTCATTGAATTATTTTACCTCAACTTATCTATTTCTTTATTGATTTATATTGTTAGCATTTATTTTTTAATCTGATGTGTATTGAACAACACAACTATTGTACACTTTTGCAAGTTTCTTTAAGTGATATACCTGAAAGTAGAATTACGTGTGCATCCTCAACTTTACTGATAATTATTGCCAAATTGTTATCTCAAGCAATATGTTAACCACCAACGCAAAGAAATCCTACTCTCACATATTCTTATCAACACTTGATGCTATCAGAATTTTAAATTTTTGCCAATTTGATGAATGTAAAACTATATCTGATTGTTGCTCCAAATTACATTTGAATGGACCCTGGTGAGATTAATCACCTCTTCATATGTTTATTCTATATAAGTGTTTTATATATAGCCCATATTTATTACTTGTTTATATTTCTTTTGAGTTATTATGTTGTCCTTATTCATTTCTTAAATATTCAGTGTATCAAATTATTTTGGTTTTATGCATATACATTTCTACAGTTTTCTTATTTTCACAATGGCATATGACATCCTTTGTTGCATAAAAATATTAACTTTAGTAAGGCCAGATTTCTAAATTTTGCTTTATATTTGGAGTTTTTGAATCATGTTTAAGAAATATTTTCCTGTCTCAACATATCCTTCTCTATTTTTCAAACAATTTTTAATTTTTTTCTATTCTTTAGCACTGCTTGGTAACATGTCTTTGTCATTTGATATGTGTATAGGTTTGCGAAGTTCTGATATCTAGTAATTAACATCTTTTAGTTGTATTTTCTTTAAGATTTCTCTATTCTTGAAGCTTTGGTTAAACCATTTTCTCTGGCTATAAAATGTAAATTGTATAATTAGCTTATCAAGTTCCAGAAGCAAAATAATTAGATTCTTATTGGTACTGCATTAAATTTATGAGATATTTCTGGGATAGTCAATGCCTTTACAGTTTTGAATCTTCAGATCTGTAAGCATAGCATATTCCATTGGGGTGCCTGGCCAGCCTGGATGAGGGGATGATGGCTGTTTGCACCTGGTCAAACCCCCTTCAGGGTGGGGGTCCCTACTGGGGTGCCTGGCCAGTCTGGGTGAGGGGCTGAGGGCCGTTTTCAGGCTGGCAGGTGACTGAAGCTCCCAACCTCTCCTTTTTTTTCTTTTCTTTTTTTTATTCTGGGATTTATTTACCTTCTATGGCTGTCACTGGAGCTGAGAGCTGGCTTTAGCTCTGAGGCTTGGGTCCAGCTCTGAGACCTCGGCTGCTGAAAGCAGGTCTCTGGTTTTGTTTCACTTCTATAATTGAAACACTGTTTCAACTCCAGCTCTGAGGCCCGGCTGGCTGAAAGCAGGTTTCTGGAGTTTGTTTAGCTTCTATATTTGCAACATTGTTTCTTAGATTGCAAGCTCAGAGGCCGGCAGTGGCAGGCAGGGAACATTGGCTTCCTCCATCACTGGAGCAAGCAAGCCTCCTGTTTGCTTAAGCTTCCTGGTTGCCGGCCGCCATCTTGGTTGGCAGTTAATTTGCATATTGCCCTGATTAGCCAATGGGAAGTTATGGTTAATTACCATGTTTCTCTATTATTAGATAGGACTAGAGGCCCAGTGCACAAATATTTGTGCCCTTGGGGGGGATAGGAGGTTTCTCAGCCCGGCCTGTGGCCTCTCACAGTATGGGACCCCTCAGGGGATGACCACCTGCTGGCTTAGGCCGGCTCCCGGGTGGCAGAGGGCAGGCCCTATCCCTAGGTGCAGCCCTGTCATGCACAGAGCAGGGCTGATCAGAGGTTGCGATGCCACCCTCAGTCACACTCAGGGTAGGGCCAATTGGGGGCTTGGGGCACCACCCCATGTCACACTCAAGGCAGGGTCAATGGGGAGGTTGCGGAGCAAACCCCTGTCACACACAGAGCAGGACCAATCAGGGGTTTGGGTCACTGCCCCCTGTCATGCACAAGGCAGGGCCCATCAGGGGGTTGAGGAGCTCCCCCATGACACTCACAGAGTAGGGCTGATAGGGGAGTTGGGGCACCACCCCCTGTCACACACAGAGCAGGGTGGATTAGGGGGTTAGGGCGCCTCATCCTGGCACACTCAGGGCAGGGCCGATGGGGAGGTTATGGCTCTACCCCGTCACACACAGAGCAGGGCCCGTGGGGGGTGGGGGGGGGGTTGGGGCGCTGCACCCTGTCACACACAGAGCAGGGCCGATCAGGGGGTTGGGGCACCGCACCCTGTCACACACAGAGCCACACAGTGATCAGGGGGTTGGGGAGCTCCCCCCTATCAGGCACAGAGCAGGACTGATCAGGGCATTGGGGCGCCTTCCCCTGTCACAAACAGAGCAAGGCGGATAGGGAGGTTGTGGCCCCGCCCCCTGTCACACACAGAGCCGCAGGGCGATCAGAGGGTTTGGGCGCTGCCCCCTATCACGCTGATCCCGGTTCTGGGAGGCCTCACGGCTCTGCTGATCCCAGTGCTGAGAGGCATATTACCCTTTTCCTATATAGGATAGAGGCCTGGTGCACGGGTGGGGGCCGGCTGGTTTGCCCTGAAGGGTGTCCTGGATCAGGGTGGGGGTCTCCACTGGGTGCCTGGCCAGCCTGGATGAGGGGATGATGGCTGTCTGCAGCTGGTCACACACCCTTCAGGGTGGGTGCCGGAGTCCATTCACTGTCTTCACTAGCTGAGTTTAGACAGAGACCCCCCAAAAGCTAGTAACCTTTGAAGTCCTAGCAAAGGTCAGGACTGTGCACCACCCAGTTAATTTAGGTAATAATAGTTGAAGCATCCCCACCTTAGTTCCCTTAATTCCTTAGATACTTATGTAGATCCTTGTTGATTATTGTTAATCAGATACTTTGTCTATTCCTGGAAATTGTCTGCTGATCTGTGTGTCATTGAAACCTCCTTACCCTAAGGGCTACTCCAGATCAATAAAAGATTGGAGCAGCCTGAGCACAGGGAAGTCCTTCGGGACTTGCCGCCTGGTCCCCCAATATTGCAAAATTATCTCATGTCTTTTTCTCTCATTTGTTGTGCGGCTCCTCTTTCAGATACCGAACCCTACTCCACGCAGAACGTGGAGGGAGTCTCACTCGACAGGTGGGGGTCCCCACTGGGGTGCCTGGCCAATCTGGGTGAGGGGCTGAGGGCTGTGTTCAGGCTGGCGGGTGACTGAAGCTCCCAACTGCTCCTTTTTTTGTTTTTTTCTGGGCCAGCTTTAGCTCTGAGGCTTGGCTCCAGCTCTGAGGCCTCTGGTGCTGAAAGCAGGTATCTGGTTTGTTTGGGTTCTATAATTGAAACACTGTTTCAACTCTAGCTCTGAGATCCTGGCTGGCTGAAAGCAGTTTTCTGGGGTTTTGTTTAGCTTCTATATTTGTGACAATGTTTCAAACTGCAAGCTCAGAGGCCGGCAGCGGCAGGCGGGGAACGGTGGTTTCCTCCGTCACTGAAGCAAGTAAGCCTCATGTTCGCTTCAAGCTTCCTGGCTGCCGGTCGCCATCTTGGCTGGCAGTTAATTTGCATATCGCCCTGATTAGCCAATGTGAAGGATAGCGGATGTATGGCTAATTACCATGTTTCTCTTTTATTAGATAGGATAAATATTTTTTTTTTATTTTTCAGGGCTCTTTATTCATTGTAAAATTTCTGTTTGGTATCATTTTACTTCCATTGAACTACTGTTTCAATTTATTTTAGTGTCGGTCAACTGATGAAAGGTTATCTCATTTCAGTTTTTTTAAAAATGAGATCATTATTTAAGAAATTTTTTCTCTGCTTATAGAGGTAAATTTGGCAATGTTCTCTCATCATTTTAAAGATGTCATTGTATTTTTTTTCTGGCATCTATATGGTTTGTTGGAAAATCCAGTTTTAATTCTTATAATTCTCTATAGTTTATTGTCTAAGACTGTTAAAGATTTCTCTTTGTCTTTAATTTTCAATATTTTGACTAATGCTCTTACATGCAGTTTTCTTTTTCCTTTTTAAATATATTTTTATTTATTTCAGAGAGGAAGAGAAAGGGAGATAGAGATAGAGGCATCAATGATAAAAGAGAATCACTGACTGGCTGCCTCTCAAACACCCCACACTGGGAATTGAGCCAGCAACCAGGTGCTCTGACTGGAATCAAACCTGTGACCTTGTGGTTCATAGGTCAACACTCAACCACTGAGCCATGCAGGCCAGACTAGTTTTCTTTATTTATTCTGTTTGAGAGTTATAGAGCTTCTTGAGTCTTTGTGTTGATTTTTTTCATCAGTACTGGAAAATACTGACCATTATATCTACAAAAAATGCTCAACTATATTTCGTCTTTCCTTCTTTTGGACTCCAAATACACAATTTTAAAGAAATTTTTCTATGCCTCTCATGTGTCTTATGCTTTTTTCTTTCTTTTTATTTTTCATTTTATCTTAATTTGTATATTTTCTACTGACATGTCTTCCAGTTTGCTAATTTTATTCTTTATACATTTTTTTTCAATCACAGTTTTTATTCAATATTATTTTGTACTAGAGGCCCAGTGCATGAATTCGTGCACCAGTGGGGTCCCTTGACCTGGCTCTCTAACATTCTCTGAGGGGTCCTGGATTGCGAGAGGGTGCAGGCTAGGCCGAGGGACCCCACTAGTGCACAATTGGGGCCGGGGAAGGATGCAGGAGATTGGCCAGCTGAGGAAGGACCTCAGAAGGGCTCCAGGGCATGTCTGGCCATCACACTCAGTCCTGATCAGCCAGACCCCAGCAGCAAGCTAACCTACCCTGGTGGTCAGTGCACATCATAGCAACTGATTGACCGGTCGACTGTCTGCCCCCTGGTTGTCAATGCATGTCATAGTGAATGGTTGAACAGCATTAGCATATCATTATATATTATATTTTGATTGGTTGAACAGCCAACCAGTTGGCCGGACACTTAGCATATTGGGTTTTTATTATATAGGATATTTTTTCTTCATTGAATTACCATTCCCCTTTTGTTGAAAATCAATTGACTATATATGTGTGATTCTGTTCTGTTCTGATTATCTATATGTCTATTTTTAAAATTAAATTTATTGGGGTGACATTGTTTAATAGGATCAATCAGGTTTCAAGTGTACATTTCTATGTTACATGATCTCTATATTGTATTGTGTGCCCACCACCCAAAGTCATCACCATATATTTGGCTCCTTTACTGTGTAATATCTTCCCACACCCTTCCCTCTGGTAATCACCACACTGTTGTCTCATCTATCAGTTGCATGTTTATATCCCACATATGACTGAAATCTTATAATTATTAACTTTTTCTGACTGACTTATTTCACCTAGTGTGATATTCTCAAGGTCCATCCACATTGTTGCAAATGTCGGTATTTCATCTTTTCTTATAACTGAGTAGTAATTTTTAAATTTTACATTTTTTTCAATTAAAGTTTGCATTCAGTATTTTTTTGTATTTGTTGCAGTTGTAAAGCCTAGTGGTTTAAGTGCCTATTCTTTAATCAATACCACAATGTCTTGATTTCTGTTTCTTGATATTAACTCTTAGAATCAGGTATTTGTAATTTTTCTATTATCTTTATTTTAGCAATTTCTAATTCATTTTTTATAATTAAATATTACTTTGCATGATTTCTGATTTTTTAAATTTTCAATGTTTCTTTCATGGTCTAGAATATATTATTTAAAGTTCCATGTGCACTAGAGGAGAATGTTTATTCCGTTGTTATGTGGAGCGTACTGTAAATGTCAATTAGATCAAGTTGGTTTATAGTGTTGTTACATCATCTATATCTTATTTCCTGCCTTCTTGTTTTTATTACTGAGAGAGAAACATAAATTCTACCATTATAATTGTGGCCTTGTCTATTTCTCTTATCAGTTTTAAGTATTTGCTTCATGTATTTTTAAGCACTATTGTTAAATACATACACATTTTGGATGTTTATATTTAACATGTTCTTTGTACATTGGTCTTTTACTGTTAAATAATATTTTTCTTTATCCCAAAAAAATATTGCCTTTTATAAAATCAGTTTTTTTTACATTAGTATAATTAGTTTTATTTTGTTTATTGTTTGAATGGTTCATTTTTATAGGATCTTTTCTCTTTTTACCTATTTATGTCTTTATATTATAGCGGGTTTCTTATAGATAGTATACAGTTCAGTCATTTAATTTAATTTAATTTAAAAATGATGTATAATTAGAGTGCATTTCTCACAGATACTATACAATTAGGTAATTGAATTTGTAATTCAACTGGACAATGTTTTTATGATGTATTTGTACTATTTATATTATAATTATTTATATTGTTAATAAAAATGTACCATTCTTCTAGTTCTTTTCTATTTGTTCATCTGTTCTTTTCTCCTTTCTTCCTATTTTTCTGTTTTTTTATTGCTTTAAGAACTTTATGCTACACATTTATCTCCACTATTAGCTTATTATTTATAACTTTCTAAAAAGACATTTATAATTTCTCCAATGTTTACATATACTTCTTTCATCACAGTCTACCTTTGATAATATGTAACTTCACATGTAGTGTATTGACCTTAAAATAGTGTACTCCCAAATATTTCTATCTTTTGGGTTATGTTGCCATATGGATTTTAAGTTTGCGCTATACAATACACACAATGCTAATACACAATACACTATTGCTATCTATTTTAGACTATTTTCTATTAGAGTCATTTAGATTTAAAAATAATAAATTTTATATGTACATGTATTCACTCCATTTCCAGGACTCTTGATTTCTTTGTGTAGAACCTATTTTCTGCCTGGTGTCATATTTTTTCTTCCTGAAGAAATTCTTTTAATATTTCTTATAACACATGCATTCTCATTAGAATTCTGTCAGTGTTGTTTTGTCTAAAGACTTTTTGGTTTCCCTTTCATGTTTGAAAGATATTTTCATTGGGTATAGAAATTGAGGTTAACTAATTTTTCTTTTAAATTTCAACACTTTAAAGATCTTAATAAACATTTTTCCCCATTGAATTATTTTTAATTTTAAGTCTGATGCATGTCTATACTTTGTTTCTCTGTATGTACTCTGCGTGTGTGTGTGTGTGTGTGTGTTAGATGCTTTCAAGACGTTGTCTTTAATTTTCAGCAGTTTTGTCATATGGATGTATTTCTGTTTTATTTACCAAGTTTGGTTTCCTCTGAGCTTTTTTGAATTGTGTTTTGGTGTCTTTCATTAAATTTGAAAACTTTTCAGCCACTATTTCTTTAAATATTTTTTTCCCATTCTATCTCTTTTCCTTTGGGATTCCAATTGCACATATGTTTGACTGATATTGTCCCATAGCTATTATATCTTCTGTTTAGTTTTTCATTCTTTTTGCTTTTTGTGTTGTGAGTAATTTTTATTGATCTATTTTCAATTCAAAAATTCTTTCCTCGATTGTGTCAAATTCCTTCTGATGAGTCTATCAAAAACTTCCTGCATTTCTGTTACTGTGTATTTTATTTATACACTAGTGGCCTGGTGCACAAAATTTGTGCACATTACAGGGAACTAGTTAGAGGAAATATTTTAATATTGCTATTTGCCCTTTCTCTATAATAGAAGTGTCAGAGATGAAAGAAAATTAGTAAAATGTATATGAAAATCTCCCTCCTGTCAGAGTGTAGGGCAGGGGTGGGCAAACTTTTTGACTCAAGGGCCACAATGGGTTCTTAAACTGGAATCAGAAGAAGGAGCTGCGGCCTTGTTTCCTGACGTTGCCATGTTAACACTGCTGCTGGTGAAGGAGTGGAGGGGAGAGCAAGAGAACCCTCCACTCTTTTGGCTCCGTGGGCCGGATAGAACAGCCGAATGGGCCGTATCCGGCCCGCGGGCCATAGTTTGCCCACGGCTGGTCTAGGGTGTGTCGCGGGACCCAGACTCAAGTCCCTGCCCACCTGCATATGCCTTGAAATTGCACGAGACCCAGACCCAGCCGACCTCACCCCTGTCAAGCCCCACCAGGCAGGGGGCACAGCCTCAGGTGCTCTGGCACAGCCTCAGGTCCCCCAGCCCAGCGCCAGGGCAGGGGGTGTGGCCTCAGGTCTCCCAGCCCCAGCGCTAGGGCGCAAGGGTGTGAAGGCACAACTACCATTTGCGTATTAGCTCTTTATTATATAGGATTGAATTTGTTTACAGTTTCTTCCTTTGGTAGAAACCCTTCATCTGTTAATATATGTTATCCACCTTTTCTAGTATTGAACATATTAATACATTAATTATGATTATTTTAAATTCCTTATGTGTTAGCACTTACATCCACATAATATTGGAGACGGATTCTGTTGCTATCCTTTATATTGTGTTGTTTTTTCTTGTCTCTTTATTTCTTCTCTTATAATTTGTAATTGAATGCTATCTTTTATTGAACAGTGGTGTCCGAGGTAAAGAGTACTTAAGCCTGGAAATGGGCACACATCTTCATTTGGTAGGTTATTGCTGTGGGTGTTGAATCAATGTAGCCAATGACTTGACTTGGATTTGGGTTTGTTTTTTACTATGGTCACCCTTAGTGCACCACAGGATTCAGATTTCTCTGGTGGCACTTTGTGCCTATGGTAATGGCTTTATTTCTGGAGTATTTTACTAATGGTTCTTTTTTACGACCAGCCTTAGGCTTTTGCTGTGACCACAACTACATTCAGGAAAGTTTAAGATTTTATAGGTTAGTCATTTTTTTCTTATTGTAACGGTGGCAACAGTATTCTTTTCAGCTTTGTTCATCTTAAGCAGAATCCTTGAATACTTGATTTTTAACTTTCTCTCAGAGTACAAGATTCTGATACAATGTCAAAACTAGGAAATCTCAGAAGGGTGTTGTTTAGAATACTTCAAGAGAGATTGGAAAATAGATTGATAGGCTGAGTTATACAATTTTTGAGTGGCCAAAATTTTACATATGCAACCACAATTTATTTGTGCATGGTAAGAAAGTTCAGATGTTAACTAAAATTAATAAAAACGACTAACATTTACCAAGTGCTTCAAATGTATTAGGCACAATGCAAGGTGTTTCACATCTCTCATATCATTTAATTATGTTACCACCACTATAAGATAGGAACATATAATTATGATCTCCATCTCATACTAGGGGTAAGTGAACTTCAGAAAGCACTGACTTGCCCAATATCACACCACTATAAATGTTCTATAAAGTTTTAGAAACACCTGTACTCCTTCCTTTTGGTATGCTTGGATTATTTTTTCTCTTGTAAAGGGTATTCTCCTTCCCTGTTTTTCTGTGTTCCTTTTTTGACACTGTTAAAAGAACAAATGCTTAAGAGTTTTGCAAAGTATCCTATCTATTACTAGTTTTGAATTCATTTTTATTACAAAAGATTAATGCATTGTCTACTTTTTAAACCTTCTGTACTATTTACTGTAGGATAAAAAGTTACCAAAAGTTTTGAGAATGGGGTACAGAAAAATTCCCTATTTTTATTCTGAAACTATCATGTTTATCTCTGTTTTAGAAGAGTTGGTCTGCTCATAAATTCCATCACTCTCTTGCTGCTATTTCTGTCTAGCAAATTATTTCTTTATTCACGAGGCAATAAAAGGTCACTGGAAAGAAGAATATAATATTCACTCTCATAAAATAAAGTTAAACAGTATTTAGCATTTATATCTTTCCAGTGTAGTAAACAAAATGTGGCTTATTTGACTCAATGAAGACCTATGATACCAAAAAAGATAAATTTAATGATTTGCTTGAACACAGGAAGATAAATCTTGCACAGCATGCCCACAGAGATGACATGCCATCATTGTCCTAACTCTGTGTGTATTAGATCGGAAGGCAAAGCAGACCTGGCTTCTTGTTCCAAAACATCCAGATCCTAGTCCAGGGTTACAGTCTAAGGACATCAACTGCACAAGTACAATTTGGTTTTTTTTGTTTATTCGCCTTGCATTTATGCTACTTATTGAATAAGATTGACATAGCTATATATTTGCAAAAGAGAATAGAAACAGAAAAGGTCAATGTTCTTTTTAATTTCACTTAATTTCAGTGCCTGAGAAAATGTAAAATTGTCTGACCTTTCTTCACAGATGTCATGAGAAAATTATTTCTTTTTAATACATATTTTAGACAGTCACATCTATGGTTTAAAATTTGACAAGTACAGTATTAAAACTGAGTTGGGAATTTAATATAAATGCAAATTTCTTATTTTTATAAAATTTCTATAAATTTTATTGTATGCGTTATTTTGCACAAAATTGGCTTAAGAAAATATTTTTTATAGTTTCAATCACTTTTGTTGTCACAAATAAATTCATACAACTAAAATACAGTGTTAGTGTTTTTGAATAATCAAAATATAAAAATAATGCATTCCTTCTTATAAACTGCCAAGCTTTAAATATTTGTTTAAATATATATTTTTATTGATTTCAGAGAGGAAGGGAGAGGGATAGAGAGATAGAAACATCAATAATGAGATAGATTTATTGATTGGCTGCCTCCTGCATTTCATACACTGGGGATGGAGCCAACAACCTGGGCATGTACCTGACCAGGAATCAAACCATGACCTCCAGGTTCACAGGTCAATGTTCAACCACTGAGCAATGCTGGCCAACTGAGCCAAGCTTTATATATTTTTATGCAGAGTTTTTTCCAGAATAAAAAAATAAAAAACTAGGAAAGCAACAAAAGCAAATGTTTTAAACCACAGAGAAGTCCGTTTTTGTACCCTATTTATCAATCTAGGCATTTCCAAAAGGTTTTGATGCTTTTCAATATAGTAAAAGTAAATCTAATTTTGAAATGTGCTAATTTTCTCTAAAGTTATTCACAAAAAAAGAGAAAGAAAAGAAAAGCCATCTAGTACCACTCTATTGCTTAAAGTATTTTTCCCCATTTTCTTTTTTACACATTTTATTTCTCATTATCAAATAAAAAACCATCTCATGCTTTTATATGGCTTTTACAAAGGACTTCTTTTATTGAACATTAGAATGTGGCTTTTTCTTTTTGTCTCTCTAATTAAAACATTGCAACCTGGGGAAGCTATCAGTTAGTTCTCAGAAAATGGCCCTTACTTTGATCTTTTTTGGTATAGTGAGAAAAATGGTGAAGTGAACAGAAATGTTCTGGTCCCTAAAATTAGATATAAACCCACTAATAAGCAACCTACAGAGTCCTCGGTGTCTTCAGAATTGGCACCCAGTAATAGATTTCAACACAAATCAACGTGCTTTCACTCTATAGCTCAGCTGCACTGAGATAATTTTTTAAAGAAGTATAGTAGTTTGCGATTTTCATGACTTCTGGAATCCTACTTCTATATTTTATTTCTTAACTGATTCTCTAAAGTTTGAATCAAAGACCATACATCATGATATTCCTGCAGATGTAGTAGATTCCTAATTTTAGCTGTCATTTTGTATGGATTTTTTGCACTTAACTAAGCCTTATTGTATTTGATTAACATGATTGTTTGGATAATAAGGTTTTGTTTTGTTGTTGTTTCACTTTGAATAGAAATTCTTATGCTCTTATGCTCTAGCAAAGGCATAGGCAAGATCTTAATAATTGCATAAACCAACGCCTTAACATCTTTTTGTTGTTGTTATTAATCTTCACCTGAGGATATTATTCCATTGATTTTTAAAGAGAATGGAAGAGGGATGAGGGGAGAGAGAAAAAGAGACATTGATGTGAGACACATAGATTGGTTCCTCTCCTGTATGGGCCCCAACCAGGGCCAGGAATCAAACCTGCAACTGAGGTACATGCCCTTGACCAGGAATCAAATCCATAGCTCTTAGGTACATAGACCAATGTTCTAACCATTGAGAAAACTGGCCAGGCCAGTGACTTAACATCTTTTCCTGTTTTCCAAAGGTATCAATAAGCCTTGTGTAATGGACACAATGGTTTAATAATGCTTTGCTTTTTTCAATATTTCTTTCTTTTGAGGTGCATCAGGCCTAAGAGAGAAAGTCAGGCAAATAGCATAATCAATTCATGTTTAATGAAAATTCATAAATATTATGATTGTTTGACTGTTTAAAATATAATTAAGAAGTAATTTCTCAAGATATTTTTTTCTGACATCCAGACAGGTAGATTCCCCTTAAAAGAGGTAAAGATTAATGCATTACAAATAGGCATTTTGATTTTGCCACTTACCAGTCAGGGTGAGTTCTGCTGATATAGAGATTGCTCACAGAAAGAAATCAAAAACAGTTGTAGAAATGAAGAAACAATCCCATTTACAACAGTATCTAAAATAATAATATATTTAGAAATAAACTTAACCAAAATGGTGAAAGACCTATACACTGAAAACTATAAAATACTGATAAAATAAATTAAATAAAAAACAAATAAATCGAAAGACATCCCAAGCTCATGGATTGGAAGTTTTAATATGGTTAAAATGTCTGTATTTCCCATAGCAATCACAGGTTCATTGCAATCCCTGTCAAAATCCCAATGACATTTTTACCAAGAGATAAAAATCCTAAAATTCACGTGGAACCACAAAATACCCCAAGTAGCCAAAGCAATCTTGAGAAAGAAGAACAAAGATGGAGGCACCATATTTCCTGATTTCTAAATATATTACAAAGCTGTAAGAGTTAAAACAGTATGGTACTTTTCTGGTCAAGATGGTGGCATAGGTAAACATGATACTCGCCTCCTTCCACAACCCCATCAAAATTACAACTAAACTACAGAACAACCATCATTCAGAACTGCCTAAAATCTGGCTGAATGGAAGTCCTACAACTAGAGAATTAAAGGGGAAGACACATTGAGACTAGTAGGAGGGGTGGAAACGTGGAATGGGCTGGTCCCAATAAAAATTGGGAGGGATATGTTAATTGTGGAGGTTCCCCTCCCTGAAGAGCAAGGGACCCAGCCCCACACCAGGACTCCCAGTTCAGGGTTCCAGTGCCAGGAAGAGAACTTCTGGCTGTAAACACCAGTGAGGATTGTGGTTCAGTGACATGGAGGTTGCTGGAGTAGCAGGCAGTTTCTTATTCAAACTCACTTCCTCTGAGTTTCAGCACTGGGGCAGCAGCTTGAAAGGATACAGAGATATACAGGGAGGAACTGAATTGTCTGATACCAGGGTAAGTGATGAAGGAATGGGCAACTCTCTCCCAGACAGAAGTGCTACCAGAGGCCATTATTCCTTTGATGAGTCCTCCCACCACAGAGCTAGCAGAGCACCATATCTGAGTCTCCATCAACCTGACTCACACTGTTCACTCTGCTCTGATTATTCCCTGAGGCCCTGCTCCACCCAACTTTCAGACCCACCCAAGTTTTTCTAGTGGCTTTAACATAAGAGTGACCTGTCTTGGTTCATGCTTCAGATTTTACTAAAATCTCTAACATGAGCAGCATCTGGCCTCAGGGTGCCCGGTAGCCCTCGCTAAATGACTACAGGCTCAGCACTAACAGCAGCCAACCTTGGTTGGCAGCTTGGCCTAAACTGGGCACCTCCAAGCCCAGAACACTTAGCAGCCATCTGCAGATTGCTTTGTAGCTCATGCTGGGTGGCCCAGGCAGAACACTGGTGGTGACTGACCTTGGCCAGTATCTCCTGAGAGGCTTCAGAGGCAGCACACTCAGTGGGCAGCTTTAGAACAACTCAAAGCACCACCACCCAACCATTTTCACAAGTGACACACTCAAGGAACCGACTCAGTTGGCACCAGAGCCCCACAGAAGTAAGTTTTGCTCTGTGAAGTGGGCCCCTGCACAGCTGACCCTCCAGGGGGTTAGAGGTCAATGGTTGCAGCCAATTCTTGCACCTGATCAGCCTGAGGGGTAACTCCCTCCCATTGACATGCCAACAGCAATCAAGGCTCAACTATAATAGGAGGGTGTACATAGCCCACACAGGAGGTGCACCTCAAGTGCCAAATTTGGGTGATCTGGGAGGTTGTGCCACTGAACACCCACTACATTATGCCACTCTATTAAGCCTGGGAGATAAACCAGTTAT
Organism: Myotis nattereri; assembly: GCF_964212035.1. NCBI lineage: Eukaryota > Metazoa > Chordata > Mammalia > Chiroptera > Vespertilionidae > Myotis > Myotis nattereri. The sequence goes on along the minus strand of NC_138075.1, from coordinate 131,707,021 downwards.
AACTAACACATAGAAACAAACACAGAGAGGCTGCCAAAATGAGGAGACAAAGAAACATGTCCCAAATGAAAAAACAAACAAACAAACAAACAAAAAACACCCCAGAAAAAGAATGAAACAAAGTGGAAACAAGCAATCTATTAGATGCAGAGTTCAAAACACTGGTTATAAGGATGCTCAATGAACTTAGTGATAACCTCAATAGGATAAAAAAAAGGACTAGTCACAACTAAAGGATACATTAACTGACATTAAGAATAATTTACAGGGAATCAGTAGTAGAATAGATAAAGTTGAGAATCAAATCAGTGATTTGGAAGAAAAGGAAGTAGAAAACTTCCAGTCAGAACAGCAAAAAGAAAAAAGAATCCAAAAAAGTGAGGATAGTGTAAGGAGCTTCTGGGGTAATTTCAAGCGTACCAGCATTCACATCATGGGTCTGCAAGAAGGGGAAGAGAGAAAGCGTGAAATCAAAAACCTATTTGAAAAAATAATGACAGAAAACTTCCATAAGCTAGTGAAGGAAATAGGCATACAATTTCAGGAAGCGCAGAGAAGCCCAAATGAGATGAACCCAAGAGAACCAAATCAAGACACATCATAATTAAAATGCAAAAGGTTAAAGATAAGGAGAGAATCTTAAAAACAGCAAGATAAAAGCACTTAGTTATCTGAAAGGGAACTCCCATAAGACTGGCAGCTGAATTCTCAAAAGAAACTATGCAGGCCAGAAGAGAGTGGCAAGAAATATTCAAAGTGATGAAAAGCAAGGACCTACAACCGAGATTACTCTACCCAGCAAAGCTATCATTTAGAATAAAAGGACAGATAAAGAGCTTCCCAGATAAGAAAAAGCTAAAGGAGTTCATTAACATTAAACCAGTATTTATCAGATATTAAAGGTTATTATTTAAGAAGAAGGAGAAAAAAGATAAAAAGTATAAACTATGATATGGCAATAAACACATATCTATCAACAATTGAATCTAAAAACAAAATGAGCAAGTAGAACAGAAACAGATGCAGAGATACAAAGAATATTTTGATGGTTGCCTGATGAGAAGGGGTTGAGAGGATGGGTGAAAAAGGTGAAAGGATTAAAAAGTACAAATTGGTTGTTACAGAATAGTCATGAGGATGTGAAATACAGTATAGTGAATATAGTCAATAATATTCTAATAACTAGGTATGGTGTCAGATGGGTGCAATATTTAGCAGGATAATCGCCTAGTAAGTTATGTAATTTCTAATGACTGGTATGTACACCTAAAACTAATATAAAAATGTATGTCAACTGCAGTTGAAAAATAAAAATGATTTTAAAACGGGGAAAAAAAGAATATGGATAAATGCAAGAGATAATAAAGAGTTAAAATGACCTTAAAAAAAACAACAGTAAGATACTGGCATAAAACTAGACATATAGACCAATGGAACAGAATAAATAGCCCAGAAATAAATCTATGCATATATAGCCAATTTGATCTTTAAATACACAATGGAAAAAAGATAGTATGTTACACAAATTTCTTTGTGAAAACTGGGATATACACATTCACAAGAATGAAATGGGACCCTTGGGTTACACCCTACACAAAAATTAGCTCAGTATGGATTAAATACTTAAAACTTAACAACTAAAACTATAAAAGCCAAGGGGAAAGCTTTATGACATTGGTTTTAGCAATGATTTCTTGGGTATGACTCCAAATATTCAAGCAACAAAAGCAAATATGGACAAGTGGGACTATATTAAACAAAAGTCTTATGCACAGCAAAGGAAACAATCAACAAGCTATTGACAACCTAGAGAATGGCAGAAAATATTTGCATATTATATATCTGATAAGGGATTGGTATGTAAGGAACTACTACTACTCAATAGCAAAAACAAAAAGACTAAACAAAAAAAAAAACTGATTGAAAAATAGACAACGGGGCCCTAACTGATTTGGCTCAGTGGATAGAGCGCTGGCCTGTAGACTGAAGGGTCCCAGGTTCGATTTCAGTCAGGGGCATATGCCCAGGTTGCAGGCTTGATCCCCAGTAGAGGGCGTGCAGGGGGCAGCCAAGCAATGATTCTCTCTCATCATTGATGTTTCTATCTCCCTCTCCCTTCCTCTCTGAAATCAATAAAAAAATATATATATTTAAAACAGACAAAGGATTTGAATAAGTATTTCGGCAAAGAAGACACAAATGATCACCAGGATCATGAGAAGATGTGCTGTGCCGCACTCAAAGCAATATCTGCACGCCTATGTTTATTGCAGCATTATTCACAATAGCTAAGATATGGAAATGACCCAAATGCCCATTTATATATGAATGGATGAATAAAATGTGGTATAAACACCCAATAGAATATTTTTCAAACCTAAAAAGGAAGGAAACCCTGCCATATGCAACCACGTGAATGAACCCGAAGGAAAGAATGCTAAGTGAAATAAACCTGTAACCGAAGGACAAATATTGCATGGTTCCAGCTCTGTGAGCATTCAGATTAGTCAATGGAGCTCAGAGAGGCAGAAGGTAGAATGGTGGTTGCCAGGGGCTGTGGGGAGGAGGAAATGGGTGCTGTTGTTAAGGAGGTAGAAAGTTTCAACTATGTAAAATAAGTACATAGTTGTACAAAATTTTTGGAGATCTGCTGTACAAAATTGTACCCATAGCTAACAAAACTATACTTACAAATTTGTTAAGAAGGTAGATCCCATATTAAGTCTTCTTACCACAATAAAAGGGAAAAAAAGAAAAAATGTATGCAGTCCTGTTGTACTCTACTTGCCCATGATTAAATAAAAACTATCCTCTGTCAAGCTGTGATTTGTTGTAAATATCCATTCACCCAAGCATCGCACAGAAAACCACTTGGCTATCCCAGGTAGTTTTTGTTTCATCTGCATATTTGTCAGTCTCTCACCCATTCAGGAGACAGAAGCTGTCAGTCCCACTGGAAAGAAGAAATGTTTCAGTGTTTCAATGCTGTCTCCTCAAACATAGTGCCTCCTTAGAGAAAGTGGATCAAAAGATGTGGCTGTCTATAACTGTTTAGGGTTGGCAAGGGCGCGGCCACTTAGGAAATGATGATTTGATTGCTCAAGTCCACTTGTGGTTTCCTATCGATCTCTTTGAAAAGGGGTTGAGATAATTAAAATGTAGTTTGCTTTAAAATGTCTCTATCAAGTCCACACAGTTAAAATGGGAACAGCGCATATAATTTTGTTGCGCCTGATTAAATTTCAGAAGCTCCTTCATTCATACCTGAGAACACACAATTTGAAACAAGACCTGCTGAAAGTGACTATTAACTCTGCTAATGAGCAAATATAATTTTTTTCGCTTGCAGAAGACAGTGTGTTTTGGGGTTGTATTTCAGGGGAGACTTCCACATGAGTTTCATTCTAGCAGAAGAAATACTTCCTGACTATTGACCTGAAGCAGCTCACGGGGATGTGCCTCTCTGTGGCAGATGCCAGATTGGCCTGAGTCCATCCTTGGGGGTGGTTCATTGAAGTGGATTTCTTTATCTGAAAGACAATCTCTTGTGAAAGATTAATCTCTTATGATGTTTGACCATCCTTAGACACAGCAAGGGCATAGATATCTCTGCCTTGTCTGCAACCTTTCCTTATTTCTTTGTCTTATCTAGAGACTGCTTCTAGGCTAGGCAGAGAATGAAGTCTACCAGTACTCTCCATGCAATCCTGAGCTTTTGAGCACTCCTCAACCTTCATTAAAGCATTGGTGATCATGATGACACTGCTAATGTTGGAGGAATTCATTCTGAGAGATTAAGGTACCCATGACTAGATGAGAGTTTCAGAGGAGGTGACAAATAAGAGTGTTGTAGCTCATCTAAGCAAGCTCCCTGTTCTCATCCAGATAAGGTGTTAGTATCTGCGTATTCCTCATGAGGCATCTCCCTTCTAAGGAGGTGAGACAACTTTTTCCAAGGTCACACACAGAATGAAGAAATTAAAAGAAAATTATGGACCCCAGTTGTTACATTGCAGCACTGGCACTTCTTTAAGCAGTACTATTATATTAAGTGCAGAGTCCAAAAGGAATTGTCACTCTTGCACAATATGACAGAAGGACCATATGTATCTTGGACAACCTTGCAGCATATGAAGAGTTTGAAGACATAACTGAGGACGCTTTCTGAAATGCTACGTGAGCCTCATTGGTTTGCTGAATGCTTTAGCTACTCTGTTTTTAAATTAATCTTTACAAATAGGAAACATATTTAATATTCATGTTACTTATTATGATATTTTAAAGGCTTCATAGATTTCTTATCCTGATTAATTAAGATTAAGCTAATCTTTTTTTTTTCATATAAGTTAGGGATAGTCTTATTGCTTTAAATAAAAGTATTAAAGAACTCTATCTAACATAACTACCACTAGTTTTTGAGTGTAATTACCATCCACAGTTTCTTTGGATAAAAAGTAAAATATATAACTTACTGTAATTTAAACCTCAGCATTGTCTTAATATATTTAATTAATTACCACACTTCATTCAACAAACATTTATTAAACACATATGGACAAGAAACTCTGGGGAATATAAAGATGAATAAGACCCATTCTTACCTTATCACCGAATTGCAAATCCCCATTTAAAAAGTCCTTAACAAAAGGTATGGTATAACAAATATCAAAGGAGGTAAAAAACGAAGTGTTTTGGGATCACAGGGGGAAGAAATTGTGATGTCTCCCAGAGGAGTTAGGGAAATTTTATGGAGGAGTGGCAACAGAGCTGAGCCTTGAAGCATGGCTGAGATTTCATTAGAGGGAGAGGAAGTCTCTCTAATGACTAGGGAAGAGAACAGCTTGAACAGAAAATCATGGAGCAGGCAGTCTGCTTACTAGAGTGACAGTAGAACAGACTAGTGAAAACCAAGACTAGGGAAGTATATTATCGCTGCCTGTAAGTTTATAATTGTGTGTTAAGGACTTTGACCTGTATAAGACAAACATTGAGGAGTCGTTGACAATTATTTAGCAAAGACAGAATTGTACCTTGTGAACAACAGTCTGCAGCTGTGTGCCAAACAGTGGGAGAGAAAGACTATGGAACAGAGGTAAGACAAGAAGCCACTGAGATGTATGAAGAGATATACGAGGATTAAACAAGACTAAATCCAATAGAAAAAAAAAGAAAAGGATCCTTGAGGGCACTGGTGGGAGTTATCAAATGCTGTGTTAATTTTTGCATAATGCACGCAGTCAATCCCTAAACAACTACTGAGGGAGAGGCAATGCATTAAGTGATGAAGAGACAAGTGTGAAAAAATATACAGCTTTTGCTTCTAGGAGCTTGGAGTCTAAGATGAGACAGAGATAAATAAACATGTAATAATAGCACAATAAAAATAAGAATAGTAAATATGAGAGAATGTTCCAGAAGGGGGAACAGCATGTGAAATGGTAAAGGTGGGACAGAATAAGACTGGTATATTTAAGGAGCTACAGTAATTTGGCCTGGCTAATGCATGGAATATAAGGCAGCAAATTGAAAAAGGTAAGACTGGAAATATAATAATCTACCAGATAATGGCAGATCCTCTAAACCACATTGAGTGTCTGTACTACATGTTCAGGCCAATGGGAAAAACAAGTGAATGAAGACCAAAAGAAAAATCAGGGGTGGAGATAGGTATAGAAAGGATAAAATTCAATGATGTTGAGAAAATTATAAAAACCCAAAGGGTTTAACAATTAGGGAGTGAGGACTTTTATAAGAGCAGTTTCAAAGAATTACTGGGGCAAAATCCAGATTACCAAGGGCTTGAGAAGAGAAAGAATGGTAGTTGTTGTTACATCATCTTTTAAGTTAGACAAAGAAAGGGGAAAGGAAAGATAGTTGTAAAAGAAGTAGCAGGATCTAGAAAAGTGCGCCTTTTGTTCATAGACAGTAAGGACATGAAGATTATATCACAATAATGGAAGAGGCTCAAAGAAGAAATTGCAAAGAAGAGCTGCAAAGGAGCTGAAAGAAACACTAGCTGGAGCAAGAAAGGAATGGTATTAAAATGTAATAAGAATCCCCAGCTGTTGTGGCTCAGTGGTTAAGCATTGACCTATGAACCAGGAGGTCAGGGTTTGATCCCCAGGGGGTGGGCATGGAGGAGGCAGCTGATCAATGATTCTCTTTCATCATTAATGTTTCTATCTTTCTTTCCCTCTCCTTTCCTCTCTGAAATCAATAAAAATATTTTTTTTTAAAAAAAAAAGATGTAATAAGAGGCTGTAGGAAAATTTCCCCAAACCTAAATGTGAAGTTATAAAAGCCCTATCATGATTTCCATACTCAATTTAGGAAAAATTAAATAAATACAAAATATTTTTTTAGAAAGTCTTATACAGAAATCTATCACATGCAAGATTTATCCCACAAAATCTTTGATGTTTCTAAGAAGCCTACAAAACTTTGCAGAACTCATCTCCCAGTTATAAAAGACATTACTTTCAGCCGGGAGTATTTACTGTTTTGCAGGGAAAGAACCTGCAAAAGAGGCATTGCACTCTTTCAGGTTGATAAAAACCCATCCCAGAATGGTTCATGATTCCTGCTCTCTTTGGTTTAATTAGACAATGAAGTGTCCTTGTTGGAACTACCCTTTCTTACAGGATAGAAAAGATGCCTCTTGCCAGGAAGAATGAGACAGCCAGGTGAGAGCACAGCTGGAGGTCTGGGCTGTCTGGGCTGGCTGTCAGAGATCAGATGTCCTTCCCTTGTACTGTCTTCTCTTCTGCCAGGCAAGCACCCAACACTTCACAAATGTTTTGATGTTAATGCATCTATCACTGTCTTAAAGTAGAAGCCCTCCAGCAACCACATACTGGCTTAAGCATGGAGTGTAAACATCACAGGAATTGTTGGGGATCTAGGGGTAGGGTGTAAAATATAAATAAAACTCTACAATTTGATTTCACTTGTCTTTGCCACTCTTCTTGACGTTTCTTCTTTATGCTTGGATCTTGATGGTGAACCTGGGAACATACAAAGCCAGACTATGCAGAAGGCAGACTGAAATATATATAAAAGCCTAAGCAGCCATCTGACTGTTCGACCATCCAACCGGTAGCTATGGTGCACACTGACCACCAGGGGCAGATGCTCAACGCTGCTGAGCTGCGGTGACTTGGCAGCTGCGGTTGTCGGGTGGTGCACCGGGAACCAGAAAGGAGGGAGACTGATTCTGGGGTGCATCACCTGAGAATTGCCCTCTTACAATCTGGGACCCCTTGGGGGATGTCGGAGAGCTGGTTGTGGCCCAATCCCTGCAGGCCTGGCTGAGGGAATCCACTGGTGCACAAATCCATGCGCTGGGCCTCCAGTTGTAAATAAAGCTGCAAAATACATATATTTTTTGACATAGTGTCTTCATTTCTTTCTAATAAATACCCAGAAGTGGACTTTCTGATCAGATGATAGTTCTACATTTAATTTTTTTTTTGAAACTTCCATATTGCTTTTCATAGTAGCTGTCCCAAGTTACATTCCCACTAGCAGTGCACAAGTTTTCTGCTTTCTTCACATCTTTGCCAGCATTGTTAACTCTTGTCTTTTTTATGATAACCATTCTACCAGGCATGAGGTGATATTTCATGTGTTTTTTATGTGTTCCCTAATGCTTAGTGAACTTGAACACTTTTTCATGTACCTGTCACTCATTTGTGTATTTTTAGAAAAAATGTATATTCTGGTCCTCTGCCAATATTTTTATTGGATTAATTTTTTTTTGCTGTTGAGATATATGAGCTCTTAATCTTTTGGATATTAACCCTTTATCAGATATATGATTTGCAAGTATTTTTTATTTTCCAAGGCTTGTCTTTTTTTTTTTTTCTTTAGTCATTTCTTTTGCTGTGCAGAAGCTTTTTAGTTTGATGTAGTCACACTTGTTTTTATTTTGGTGTTTGTACTTTAGGTGCCATATCCCCAAAATCAATAAAATACTAACAAAATGAGTTCAGCAGTACATTAAAAGGGTCAAAGTCCATGTCAAAAAGGGTTTTTTTGTTTGTTTCTTTCTTTCTTTTTAGGGCTGAGTAGTATTCCATTGTGTAAATGTACCACAGAATTTTTTTTGCTTTTTTAAAAAAAATTTTATTGTCTAAAGTTTCACATATGTCTCCTTTTCCCCCAATTGACATCCCCCCCCAGCCATTCCCACCCCAGGCAAGCCCCCACCACCCCAGTGTCTGTGTCTATTGGTTATGCTAATATGCATGCATACTAGTACAAGTCCTTTGGTTGCTCTCTAACGCCCCTCCCCTACCATTTGTCTCTGGATCTATTCTTGTTCATCAAATTATGTTGATCATAATATTTCACATATGAATGAGATCATGTGATATTTATCTTTCTCTGACTGCCTTATTTTGCTTAGCATAATGCTCTCCAGTTCCATCCATACTGTTGCAAATGGTAAAAGTTCCGTTTTTTTATAGCGGCATAGTATTCCATTGTGTAGATGTACCACAATTTTTTAATCCACTATTCTGCTGATGGTCACTTAGGCTGTTTCCAAATCTTAGCTATTGTAAATTGTGCTGCTATGAACATAGGGGTGCATATATCCTTTCTGATTGGTGTTTCTGGTTTCTTGGACTATAGTCCTACAAGTGGGATCACCAGGTCAAATGGGAGTTCCATTTTTAACATTTTGAGGAAACTCCATACTGTTTACACAGTGGCTGCACCAGTCTGCATTCCCAGCAGCAGAGCATGAGGGTTTTTTTTCTCCGTATCCTTGCCAGCACTTGTTGTTTGTTGATTTGTTGATGATAGCCATTCTGACAGGTCTGAGATGGCATCTCATTGTTGTTGCGATTTGCATCTCTCGGATAATTAGTGACTTGGAGCATGTTTCCATATGTCTCTGGACTTTCTGTATGTCCTCTTTTGAAAAGTGTCTATTTAGACATTTTGCCCATTTTTTTGATTGGATCATTTATCTTCCTTTTGTTAAGTTTTATGAGTTCTCTGTAAATTTTGGAGATTAAATCCTCATCGGAAATATCATTGGCAAATATGTTCTCTCATGCAATGGGCTTTCTTGCTGTTTTTGTATCACAGCTTTTTTATTCACTTAACTACTGATGTTATTTGGGCAATCTTACCTTTTGCGACAGCATGAATGGACCTGGAGAGTATTATGCTAAGTGAAATAAGCCAGTTAGAGAAAGACAAATGTCATATTATTTCACTTATATGTTGAATCTAATGTACAACAAACAAAATAGAAATAGCTCTTAGATACAGAAAACAGACTGAGAGAGCTGTTAGAGGGGAGGGGAAAAGTGAAGGGATTAAACAAACAATCAAACAAAAAAATCACTCATAGACGCAGACAACAATATGGTGATTACCAGAGGGAAAAGGGGTAGGGGGAACTAGAAGGGAGGAAATGGAGATAAATGGTGATGGAAGGAGATTTGAGTTAGGGTAGTGAACACAAAATACAATATATGATATGTATTATAGAACTGTAGACCTGAAACCTTAATAACTTTATTAACCAGTATCACCCCAATATATTCAATAACAAAAGAAGGGTTTTTTTATACTTTCTTCTGGGAATTGTATGATTTTCAGTCTTACATTTAAGTCTTTAATAATACATTTTGAGTTAATATTTATGAGTGGTATAAGATAAGGATGTACTTTCATTCTTTTACATGAGAATATAAATTTTTCCAGCATAATTTATTGAAGAAACTTTCTTTTTTCCATTGAGCATTGCTTATTCTCTTATCAAATATTATTTGACTGTATATGCATGGATTTATTTCTGTCTCTCAATTCTATCCCATTGGCTAAAGTTTCTGATTTTATGCCAGTGCAATACTGCTTTGTATACTATAACTATGAAATATAGTTTGAAATCAGGGTGTCTGATGTCTCCCACTTTGCTCCTTCTCAGGATTGCTTTGGCTGTTCAGGGTATTTGGTAGTCTCATATACATTTTGGGATTCTTTTCTACTTCTGTAAAAACTGCCAGTGGAATTCTGATAGGAAAAGCATTAAATCTATTGATGGCTTTGGGTATTATGACTATTTGAATAACATTAAGTCTTCCAATCCATGACTGGATAGGATATGTTTTATTTACTTGTGTCTTCTTCAATATCATTCACCTATGACTTCAAGTTTTCAGTGTAGAAATTTTTCACCTTCTTGCTTAAATATTTTATTGTTTTGATGCTATTGTAAATAGCATAATTTTCCTTATTTCTTTATCAGATAATTTGTTTTTGGTGGTTATAAACACTACTGATTTTTGTATAGTGATTTTCTTTCCTGAAACTTTATAAATTAATTAGATTAACAGATTTTTGGTAGAAGCTTTAGGATTTTCTATATATAAAATCATGAAATCTGCAAGTAGGGGCAATTTTTCTTCTTCCTTTCAAATTTTGTTGAATTATTTCTTTTTCTTTTTTTTAACATATTGTATTGATTTTTTAAGAGAGAAGGGAGAGGGATAGAGAGTTAGAAACATCGATGAGAGAGAAACATCGATCAGCTGCCTACTACACACTCCCCACCTGGGATGTGCCTGCAACCAAGGTACATGCCCTTGACCAGAATCAAACCTGGGACCCTTCAATCCGCAGTCCAACGCTCCATCCACTGAGCCAAACCGGCTAGGGCGAATTATTTCTTTTTCTTACATGATTGTTCTGGCTAGGACATCTAATGCCATGTTGAATAGCAGTAGTGAGAGTGGGCACCTTGTATTATTCTCTACCTTCGAGGGAAATTTATCAATTTTTCACCACTAAGTATGATATTAGTTATGAGCTTGTTATATATGTCCTTTATTATGTTGAGGTACATTACTTTTGTGCCTAATGTGCTAAGAGTTTTTATCATCAACAGAAGTTGAACTTTGTCAAATGCTTTTTCTGTATCTGTTAAGATGAATAATCATTTTTTTCTTTCATTCTATTAATGTGATATGTCACATCAATTGATTTTTAATATGTTGAAACATCCTTGCATCCCAGGGATGAAATCCACTTGATCGTGGTGAATGATCCTTTTAATGTGCAGCTGAACTCAATTTGCTAGTACTAGTATTTTATTGAGAAATTTTGCATCTACATTCATCAGGAATATCGGCCTGTATTTTCTTTTCTAGTAGTGTCCTTTTCTGGCTTTGGTATTAAGTAATGTTGGCCTCATTAAATGAGTTTGGGACTGTCCTACCTTCTATTTTTTAGAAGAGTCTGAGAAATGTTGGTATTAATTCTTCGGTAAGTGTTTGGTAAAATTTACCAGTAAAACTGTCTGGTGTTTGGCATTTCTTCATTGGGAGGCTTTTTTATTTTTTATTACTGATTCATTCTCCTACTAGGACTATTCAGATTTTCTATTTCTTCCTGATTCAGTCTTGGTAGATTGTGTATTTCTTGGATTTTTTTCATTTATTCTAGGTTGTTCAGTTTGTTGGCATATAGTTGTTCATAATAGCCTCTTATGATTCTTTTTATTTCTGTGGTATCAGTTGTAATATCTCATCTTTTATTTATGATTCTGTTGATTTGAATATCTCTCTTTTTTTCTTGGTTAGTCTAGCTAAAGTTTGGCAATTTTGTTTCTTTTTAAAGAGCCAACTCTTAGTTTTGTTAGTTTTTCTATTTTGTATTTCACTTATTCCCACTCTATTCTTATTTCTTTTCTTTAAAAACTTTGTGCTTAGTTTGTTCTTTCTATTTTTCCTTGAAGTGAAGAGTTAGGTTTTTAATTTAAGATCTTCCTTGCTTTTTTTTTTCTAGCATCCCATAAATTTTGGTATATTGTGTTTCCATTTTCTCAAGAAACTTTTCATTAGTCTCAAGATACTTTTCTATTTTTTCTTTAGTTTCTTCTTTGGTCTATTGATTGTTCAAGAGACTGTTATTTAATTTTCATGTATTCATGGGTATTCCAATTTCCCACCTGTTATTGATTTCTAATTTCATACAATTGTGGTCAGAGAAGAAACTTGGTGTAACTTCAATCTCTAGAATCTGGTAAGACTTGTTTTGGGATCGAACATATAGTCTATACTAGAAAATGCCGAGATCTCAGCACTGGTTTCTACAAGTTCCCTTCCTCTTTTTCATCAGAATCAGATTCCCTGTAATCAAGCACACCAGGTTTCCCCCTGACCCTCATGAGTCAAGACTGAACTGGGGACTCTCAAAAAGCTACCCATAATTCTGGGGGAGCTAGATGTCATGCCTGGGCTCTCTTTTTCCACTGAAGAAACCATAGGTTCAGGGGAGACTTCTCAGAGTGGTTCTGTGACAGCCTGTGGGAGGGGCAGTGTGGTCCATGTTAGCCGCTCCTCTAATCCTTCTAATGCAGTCTTTCTTGGTCTCTGCGGTGCAAGGGGAAGTTCAGTCTCACCTCTGTTTTCTAGAATTTTCTTCTGGTGTCTTGTTCATGAAGAGTTGTTAGTTGTGCCTCTTGTGAGTGGGAACAAAATTGAGAATAACTTATGTCAGCATCTTGGTAACATCACTTTTCCACATTTTTCTTGATCCATTTATCTGCAATGGACGTTTAGGTTATTTTCATATATTGGCTATTGTAATAACGCTGCAATGAATATGGAAGTGCTGGTATCTCTTCAAGATCCTGATTTCAATTTCTTTGGCTAAATCCCTAGGAGTGGGCTTGCTGACTCATATGGTAGTTCTTTTAATTTTTGGAGGAATCTTTTTTCCACAGTAGCTTTACCAATTTACATTTCCACCAATATTGTATCAGGGTTCCCCTTCAGCCTCTATTTTTTTCCCTTTCCTTCCTTCCTTCCTTCCTTCCTCCCTTCCTTCCTTCCTTCCTTCCTTCCTTCCTTCCTTCCTTCCTTCCTTCCTTTCTTTTTTTATAATAGATATCCTAACTGGCATTAAATGATAGCTCATTATATTTTGGTTCACATTTTTCTGATGAATAGTGATGTTGAGCACATTAACTGTTGGCCATTTGTATGTCTTCTTTGGAGAAATGTCTGTTTAGGTCCTTTGTCAAATTTTTGAACAGGTACTTAGTTTTGTTGTTGTTGTGTTACAAAATACTGTCTATAACTTTTATGTACAGTTGAAAAAGTATTAATAAAACTAATACCCATATCAATGTCAGCAAGTAAAATGTTGTCAATATCTTTGGAATATCCTGCGTCTATCTCTAAACACATCTCCTCTGTTTCCTCTCAGAGTTAAACACTATTTTATGTTAATTGTTCTCTTGTTTTCCTTTATAATTTTATTTCTAATGTGTATAGCTCAAATTAAACTATTTTACTAGTTTTACCAAATACATAGAAACATATACATTTTTTAATGATAATTTCTCTTGTAATGTATAGGATTATTTCCAACTCATCAGGTCTGGTAGTTCCTTAGTCAGAATTTAACATGAAGCAAGTGGGCAGCTTTTCCTGAATAGTCCAGGGCAAAAGCAGTAATGAGTGATTCTACTCTTTCCTTGGGCTAGCTTTCATCTGAAATGAATTGCTACCACCAGAGAATAACGTGTAGGCCGGTTGAATGGGGGCCCGGCGGTCCTCATCCCTTACAAATATTAAACTGTACTGAAGGGAAGAAGGCCCTGGTAGTGTCCTCTCACCCAACCCATTTAGATCCTGGTCCTCGCTCTCTTGGGGTGCAGGGGATTCCTAGGGTTTTCTTGCTCCCACCCAGGCGGGAGGTGGGGGTGGGGTGGGGTGTAGCGGGGTGGTAGCGGCTCAAGTCCAGTTGAGGGTTCTCTCTCCATCTGTATGACCAGAGTGTGGACGGGCCCAGCTAGCTCCTTGGCCAGAAGAGCTTGGACAAGCCAGTGTCACTACAGGGAGCTCAGTCCCCAGAAGCCAGAGCTTACCACCGCGGGTGTGTCTCGCTGCCGGTGGAACCACAGGGCCACCGCCCTCTGTATGTAGTTCCAGCACTTGGGTTCAGGGCCTGCTCCAATTTCGTGCGAATGACGGCTTCCACGGGGCCTAGGGTCCCGGATCCTGCACTGCTTCTGCTCCCAGACAGCCAGATGCGGCCGGCCATGGAGAACAAGCGTCTGACCAGCTGCCCACAGCATCCGTTATCCTTCAGCTCAGCCGCGGCTACAGCAGTTTCCGTTCAGAGACCCGATTCCTGGCGTTCTAGGCGAAATGTATATGTTTCTATGTATTTCTCTGTTTGCTAACATAGGATTAATGCATGTTGAAAAAAGCTGTAGTTCATTTTATTTTCAAATTTTTGCGTAATATTTCTTTGTTTGGGTAATCCACAAAATAGTCACCCAGGCTTCTGTTGTCAAGCATGTAGTTTTGTTTTGCTTTATATTACTATTATAAACCATGCTCTTACAAACTGTCAGGTATGACTCTCTATTCATCTCACCTGTTGCTTAACATCTGACACTAACAGCCAATTTGCTCCAGTGTTAGCCTTTTAGGAATATTTGTGTAAGCAAACACCCCTAAAAAGATAGGAATAAGGACTACTCTGGAGCTCATTTATTTATGTTCCCAGAAAATAAAGATAGAGAGACCCTCTACCTAAAGATATCCTAAGATAATAAAGACAGAGATGCCCACCTTTTATCCCTCAACCCCCCAGAGAATTGCTTGTAGTTCAGCCTAATAAGGTATTGTCACTCTCTGGAAGGAAGAATAAGCAGGTTTGTCAGCAACTCTTAAATAAAACCAGGTCTCTTTGTCTCAGGGTTTCTCTCTGTAATGCATTTTCATTGCTTGTACCAGCAACACCTGGCTCTCACCACATCACCCTGAGGGAATTGGGGTCTACAAGTTACTCTGACCATTGCTTTTGCTATGAATAATAAACTATCTTGCTTCTAACTCTAACGGCTTGTTTCTTTCTGCCAGAATCTATGAATCTCTGACTGGCTAACTCGTCAGCTTGCTAGCAGGGTTAAATAATCAAGTTCCGGACTTGATGGTTTAATATAGACATTCTTGTCTATGCCTCTTGGAGCACTGGTTCAATAAATTCTTAGGTGAAATGCCTAGAAGAAGAATAACTAGCTTATAACTTTACTAGTTAATTCCAAGTTGTTTTTAAAAATGGTTAAACCATTTTGCATTCCACTCAATAATGCTAGAGTTTTTGGTTCTGTATCTTCACCAATACTATGCCTGGTGTTTTCAGTTTTTCTCAACCTACTTGGTATGAAAATGCATCTTATTATGATTTTAATATGCAGTTCACTGATCTAATAAAACTAAGAAATTTCTCATATATATAGTAGCAATCATTGTTTCCTTATCTGAGAAAGGCCAGTGCATGGTTTTGTTACGTGTTTCTATTGGGTTGAATGTCTTTGTCTAGTTAATTCCTATGAGTTCTTTGTTTTTCTGGAACCTAGTCATTTATTAGTTATATGACATGCAAATATTTCCCAGTTTTTTGCTTTAGTTTTATTTACCATGTATTTTGATAGTTAGAGAAAGTTACCTTTAATGTAAAATTTATCAGGGTTTTTCTTTATTATTTTGCTTTGGGATCTTATTTAAGAATCATTTTCTACTCCTCAAAATATAAAAATTTGTATCTTTTGAAATTTAACATTTTGTGTTTAACACTTAAATCTTTGAACCATCTAGAATTGATTTGTATGTATGTTATGGGGGAAGATACCACTTTAGTTTTTCCCATGTGGATAAGAAATTGTCAGAATATAGTTTATTGAACTGTCCATCCTTTCCACCCCGAGCTACAATGCCAGTTCTATCATATATCAGATTTCAACACAAAGGTGGGCTTGATCTAGGCTGTGTATTCCATTGGTATATTTGTCACCCCTGCCTTGATGCTATTTACTACATATTACTATAGTTACATAATTTCTGTAGCATTATAATGTCTTGTTAACTGATATGGCAGGTTTGTTCCCAGTTTTTCTTCAAATATATACTTCCTTTTCCGAATACATTTTAGAACCAACTTATCAAATTCCACAATAAATGGTAACTATTTTAATTAGAACTGTTTTTAATCAGCCCTAGCCAATTTGGCTCAATGGATAAAGCATTGGCCTGTGGACTAAAAATTCCTAGCTTCAAAAGTCAATCAAGAGCACATGCCTGGGTTTTGGGCTCGATCCCCTGTAGGGGGGGTGGGGGTGGGGGGTACAGAAGGCAGCCGATCGATGATTCTCTGTCATCATTGATGTTTCTATCTCTCTCTCTCTCCCTTCCTCTCTGAAATCAATAAAATATATTTTTTAAAAATAAAATAAATAAAAAAGAAATGTATTTAATCGCATATTTATTTTGAGGAAATTCTTATCTTTACATTATTGCATAGTTCTAGTCATAAAAAATGTTGCACATAAATAGTGGTAGCAGACTTCCTTATTTTTATTTCTCAGTTTTAAGGAAAATGCTCTTGAAATTACTTATTGAGTATGACTTTAATGTAGTCCCTTTAGGAGCTGAGAATATTTTCATTCAATCCTAGTTTGCTAAAACACATATGAACTCTGAATTTTATAAAATGCTGTTTTCTTGTCTAAGAGATAATCATGTAGTATATTACCTTAAGAAAATTATGAACTTTTTAACAGTGAAACAGCTTTGCATCTTAAAACCAAAAATTTGGGTGTTTTGTCTCACAAAAATTGAAGAATGAAGTCTCAGACAAAAATAATTAATGGAACCAACATTTATTGAGAGAAGCCAGTCCTGGAAAAGGTGCAGCTGGGTTTCCAGGAGGAGCCCAGTGTCCAGAGCTTCCTTTCCATGTGACAGTTGGGAGTAGTTTAGTATCCAAGCTAATTACAGTCCAATAGCTCCTGTGTGGAGGCCCACATGGTCATAAGCCACGTGGGCACTGGGGATGTGCTCCTCCACAACAGGAATGCCAGGTACCCATTGAGAGCTGCACAGGGGGAGGGGGGCAAAGAGGAAGCTGGTGTGGGCTTTTAATTTGGGGATGGGGGGGGGGGGAGAGAGACGGTCTTGCTAGCGCCTTATTGGTTATCTGCAAACTGCCTGTCTTAGTAATATCCATACATTTTAAAGTTTATGCCACTCACCTTAACCCTTCCTCCCCACCCAGTTGGGTGCCATAGTAACTCCGCCTAACTGGGTTCCGGGTTTCACTTGCTCCTCCCATGGTTCTGCTCCTCTGTACCTAGCTTCTTTCTGTCTCAGCACTACACACAACATAAATTTTATACATCGGAGGATTTGAATTGTCATTTTATTTATTTTTATTTGTTTAGTTTTACATATATTTTTATGAATGAGAAAGACCTGTGACTTTTTTCTCACATTTTCCATTTCATATTTGGGCATCATATTTATTCTAGGTTTATTTGATTCCTTTCTTAGATCTTTTTCAGTTTCTTTTTTATGTTAAGCAGTGGTCTGGTGCTTTGGAGAAATTAACAAATAAAACAATCACAATCCCTGCCCTTGTTGAGTTTACCTTTGAACTGTTAACATAAAAACATTCAAACCTATAAAGAATTTTTGTGAGTTTATTTGAGCCAAACTGTCAACAATTTCCGGGAAGCAGAATCTCAAAACGTATTGGGATACTGCTCTGGAGAATGGCAGTTTTTCACCTTGTTTTATACATTACAATCAAAGGAGGAGAGGTAAGTGGGTTACATGAAATCCATTGGTGATAGATTAGGGAGGCAGGAGAAAGCAAAGCAGGGAAACCTCTGGGATTGGATAAAAAGTAAAATCACAGTCACATACTTCTTTTACTTAGGTGGGTTCGGGGTAGTTAAAAGTCAACAATTAACATGATAATAACAATGAAGGAATTTATGTCTCCATTCTAAGCACCCAGCACATTTGGTTGTGCCCTGAGGGGGCAGGAAAAAGGGAAGTTACACGTTACTCTGACATTTTTCAGGGATGTGATCTGAGATGCAAAAAGACAATAGTCTCAGTTAAGGTAAAGACTGATCTTTGTCAGGGAAGATACCAACCTAGGACATGACTACCCACCATAAACTGCTTTTCGTTAAAGTTTTAATTTCAGACCGTCTTTTGTGCTTACTTTAGGTCTTTGAGTTTGCAAGACTGTAGGCCTTCCCTGAGCTTGTTCGGTTAGCATGTAGGCTTTTTAATTTTTTTTTTTTTTTTACATCCACAGAATGTAGCAAAATGGATAATAAATAATAAGCATAGTGAATAATTTGACTATATAGTATATTAGAAGAGGATATATGCTATGGAAAGGAAAACATAGGGTCAAAAAAAGGATCAAGTATACAAGGGAGGAAGCAAGTTACAATTTCAAATAGAGTGGCTAAGGGAGCTGTCATTGTGAAGGGACATTTTGGGGAAAGCGTTGAAGAGAGTAAAAAGTGAGCCACATGGCTATTTGGGGCAG
Source organism: Myotis nattereri (assembly GCF_964212035.1). Classification (NCBI taxonomy): domain Eukaryota; kingdom Metazoa; phylum Chordata; class Mammalia; order Chiroptera; family Vespertilionidae; genus Myotis; species Myotis nattereri. Next base: position 131,688,640 of record NC_138075.1, on the reverse strand, counting down.
GAGCATTCTAGACAGAGAGAAAAGTGTCTGCAGGGATCCTAAGGTGGGCATGTCTGTAATGTGTTCCACAAACCTCCAGGATGGCAGTGGGCCTGGGTGAAAAAGTGAGGAAGAGTAGTGAGGTAAGAGGTCAGAGGGGCAGTATAGTCAGGTCATGTGGGATCTTTGGGACTCTAAGAACTTGGCTTTACGCTGAGGGAAGACAGGAGCTATTGTAAGGTGTGAGCAGAGAAATGACATGAGCTGTCTTACATTTTAGGAGTATGATTCCAGCTACTGTGCTGAGAGTAGCCTGCAAGGAGGCAAAGACAGAGAAGCTGGAGACTATTGCAGTAATCCAAGCAAGAGACTAGGGAAGGTAGCAGTAGTGGTGGTGAGAGTTGCTCAGATAATGATAGTTTTTAAGGTAGAGCCAACATAATTTCCTCATAGATTGGATGTGGGAAGAAGAAAGGAGTGAAGTATGGCCCAAGTTTTGTGTCTGAGCAAGTAAAATGGGGAAGATGTAGGTGGAGCAGGTTTGGTGAGGAGTGGGAGAAATCAGAAATTCAGTTATAGAGAGTCTTAGGGTCACAAGGCCAAAAGGGGTAAAGAATTATGAATTTATTAGGTCATCTGGAAAACCAGATGGGCTGAGTCCCCAAATGGTGCCAGCACCCAGGGACAGGGAGTCAGATTTTAAAGGACTCTAGGCGTGCTTTTTCTGGGCGGAGAATTCTCTGGGCAGGTCCTAAAGAGAAAGATACTGGTCTTAGCAAGTGGAATGTAGTTTTAGCAAGTGGCATGTGGTCTAAGCAAAGGGGGATGTCGATTGTGAAGTGGTCTAAAGTGGTCAGTTCCCAAAGGAGGGGTATCCATTCAATTATTTGATCAGACCTAACATTCCAGCCTTTTTGTTTTAGGGACTAGGGACATACCTTCCACAGTTGCTTCCTGCTGAGGGGGGACGCTGAGATCAGAGAGCAATGGACTTTGATTGTAGTCAGCTGGAACAATGTATAGACTTCTCATGGTTGGAGCGAAGGGTCGCGGCACCATGATTTCCCCAAGAGACTGGCTGGTGAGGCCTCGAAAGTGGTCCTGTTGAGTGACTTAGGAGGTAAAAGCTGGTGCTGAGGCTGCCACATCATCATTTCTCTGGTTTTGCTGCTTCTCTGGGGCTGGGGCTGAAAAACAACTGAGGCGTAGGTGTTAGCTTTAGGAGGGAAAGATCAGGGGCCTAAACTGCCTGACTAGTGATATGAAAGGGGAGGGTATGTTACCCTGGGCGCAAGGGTCTCGCTTTCCCCCTTGCTAGGCATCCGGAGCTTTCTGGCCCAGTGAGTTTCTATACCTGTACCTGGCCCATTGTCTTTGCTCTGGGGGTCTCAGGGTCTACATCCCCCCTTCTAGGATTTTTGGAGAAAGAGGTGCAGGGCTCTTAGCTGCTTCCGGATGAAAGGAGATGACGTTTTCCTTAAGAGCCAAAATCCTTGCTGTCAGAGGGATGATGAGGCCTGAGCACAAAAAGAGGTTGTGATGGTGTCTAAGGATGGTATTTTCTAAGTACAAGTAGGGCTTGTAAACTGGTGGAGACAAGCTGTTTTATAAATTTTACTATTACTGAGGCAAAAGCTAGAACAACAAGAATTTTATGACAAACGGTCTAGTGGAAGGAAAGAGACATTGGTTTGAAGGGTGTTAGTCTAATATACGAAGATGAGGTTTGTTCTCTTAGCTTCATTTGTACTTGGGTGTGGTCAGCAAATGGCACTAATTGGGTTTCTGCTCTCTGTTTCCCTGAGTAGGTTGATTTAAGATATTTACCCTCTAGTTAAGGAGGAAAAATATAAACCATTCACTATCAAGTATCCGTGGTTTAGGGAAGACAGGATTTACTAGATGGTTGCAGACTGCTTGGTATCTAGATTTCCTAGATAGCTGCAAACTTCTGTAACTATCTCAATTTCCCTATTCTGCTTGTCCTGACTTACTGGCCTATACCATTTAAGGACCAAATGTTAGGGTCACCAAAGGAGGAATGCACAAGGCTGAAAGGTAAAGAATTATGAATTTATTAAGTCATCTGGAAAACCAGATGGGCTGAGCCCCCAAATGGTGCCAGCATTGAGGGACAGGAGTCAGAGATTTTAAAGGACTCTAGGCAGGCTTTATTTGGGCAGAGAATTCTCTAGGCGGGTCCTGAAGGGAAAGATACCGGTCTTAGTAAGTGGGATGTGGTCTTAGCAAGTGGAATGTGGTCTAAGCGATAGGGAATGTCAGTTGTGAAGTGGTCTAAAGGTCAGTTCCCAGGAGCGGGGGTATTAATTCAATTATTTGATCAGACCAAACAGGAAGCTTTACAGATTTTCAAGTGGCGATGCCTAGTGGCAGGTAGATACATGAAGCTGGAGTTTAAGCAGGAGGAAAACATACATTTATGAGGGAATACGCACCAAGAAGCAAGTATAGAGAAAAATAAGAACTAAGCACTCAGGCCTAAGCGGTCAGGGAGAAGAGGGTGAGCCAGCAAAGGACCCCGAGGGATGACGATAAGTTTTGCTTGTTTTGAAAGGACCGTACATGTAATATGAATTTAGGCCCTAAACGCCCTGAAGGTGAGCTGGTGGTAAGAGACCCTGAAGAAACTCTACGTTCTCCTTGTTCATCCTGATCCCTGCCATGACGTTATATAGAGGCTTCATGGCCAAGTCTCCAGTCCAACCCCTTACCATTCCTACACCTCCCATTTGACTCCTCCCTGCTCTTGTGACCCATCAAAAGGTTTGGGCACCTGGGTGCTTACCTCAGGGCAAACATAACACTCGGGATCTGTGTATTCCTTTCATGATTGACCTACAAATAGTTGTTTTACTTTGCATCACCTCAAACTGTACTTTAGCAAATTGTACTTGAGCTAGAATCCTATATAATAAAGAGGGAATATGCAAATTGACCATCACTCCACCACAAAGATGGCGGAGGTGAGGTTTCTATAACACAAGATGGCTGCACCCACAGCAGACGCCGAGTTCCCGTAAGGAGCCTTAATGAGCAATCATCAGGGACCTGAGGCTGCACCCCCACCCTCATGGCGCTTGACAGGGGACCTCAGTCCATGCACCCCCACACTGACACCAGGCCGGGGGACCTGAGGCTGCACCCCCTGCCTCGGTGCCGGGCCAGGGATCCTGAGGCCATGCCCCCCGCCCAGTGGGGCTTGACAGGGGATCTCAGGCCACGTCTCCCACCTGTCATGGTTTGATGGGGGACCTGAGGTCACACCCCTGCCCCTGAGGCTGTGCCCCCCCACCTGGTGGGGCTTGACAAGGGTGAGACCGGCCAGGTCTGGATTTAGCCCAGTGGAGGGGGCAGGGGCAGCCAGGTCTGGGTCTCATGTGATTCTAAGGTGCACATGGGTGTGCGGGGACTTGACTCTGGGTCCCGTAGTGTGCCCCAGACTCTGACAAGAGGAAGCTTTTCATATAGATTTTGCTAATTTTCTTTCATCTCTGACACTTCTATTATAGAGAAAGGGAAAATAGCAATATTAAAATATTTCCTCTAATTGATCCCCTTTTATTGTGCATGAATTTTGTGTACTGGGCCACTAGTTTAGGCATAATCTACCTGAAGAGATTTCTTTCAACACCAAAACTACTTTGCTGTCCTTGTCAAATATACTGTTAGATGAGTTGTAAGTTATAAAAAATTGAAAGGAGTCAAGGATGACCATAAGTCTTTGGGACTGACAAATTAGTGGAGGGGTCATTTGCTGAAATGGTGAAGATTAATGGGTGAATTATCCTCTTTTTTATGGGGTGGGCACAGAATCAAGAGTAAAGAACTGATATAAATCCCAAATTAGAGTTGTCCATTTCAAAGTAATCATCTTGGGAAATCTTTCATTTATTCCACTGATGCTGGCATTTCAAAATCAGTTTAGGATGCCTTTTTAAAGATTGCTATCAAAACCTGTGGAATATTTTTTCTCAATATCCTGTGGAGCAGTAAATCTCTGGTCTGTGAGGATGGATTTGCTTTTTAGAAACAGCCAAACAATCATTTAGTACTTACTGGTCTGCTGAAAACGGTGGTTGATCAAAATAGAGAGTGATTGTTTGGGGTCTACACTTTAATGACTGCCACAATTTAAAGACTAGCTTTCTTTTGTGATATCTGTGCCAGCTTGTGCATGTTTCAACACTTGTGATCAATGTGCATTTATTGATCATGAGCCTCTTTACGGCATGATCAGGGGGGACCTGGCCAGAGTGAGTCAAAATCATACACCATAAATCTGAATGAGTAATCGTGAGGAGGCAGAGGGTTCCCCGCACTTTCTAATACATCTTGCCCCTTTGTTTATCCACTGGAGTTCAGTGTAGCCCATGGAGGATAGTGCTTGTCAGTGGTGTGACTTTGAATGACAAAGTTTTCACATAACCTTCAAGCGCAGCCTCAATCCAAACCTATCACTGACGGCCTAGGCATTCCCCGGGCAACAATAAATGTCTCAGGTTCATTTTTCACCAGATAATACTGTGGCTCAGGGTCCCAGAAAAAATCACACATGGCTCTATTACATTTTAAATGCTTCTGAGTCCCTTATTTACTGGCTTCCCTTTAAGGAAAACAAACAAACAAAAAGGATTTCTTTTGTCATTTTATTTTTAGTTCATTTATGTCCTTTTTGTTTCCTTTTTAGTTGAAATGTCCTCAGTAATTGTATTGTAAATAATCTTAAGTGATTCTCCCATTCACTGTAACATAATTTTCATGGATCTGTTCATCTATAATGAATACATCTGTCTTAGCTTTTGTGACAGTGTTAATAATTTTGAATTATTTTACCATAAAAATGTGAGGCTAGCAATTATAATAAAATGTTTCTACATTTCTATTTTTATGGTATGTATTTTAATATTAAAAACTATGGATTTTTGCAGGACATTAAGTTTCTAATTCCAAAATAGCGAAGGAATATGTCTGACTTTCTGTACTGTGTAATCATGTGTTAACAGATAGCTGAGTGATTTGTTTTAGGCTTAATCAAATTGTGCTTCTATTTTTTCCAAGAAAAGTCATTATGGTTCAAAGCTAGATTAAGAAATGTAAAATTAAATATCCCAAAGTGTTCATAATTAGATTTAGAAAATATATTTTATTTTTCTTGAATTTATTAGGGTGACATTGGTTAATAGAATTATACAGGTTTCAGGTGTACAATTCTATAATACATCCTCTATATATTGTATTGTGTGTTCATCACCCAAAGTCTCCTTCCATCAGCATTTATCCACCTCCCCATCCTCCGCCCAGGAAATAACTTATAAAAGATACTATAGTTCAAGAGCTAAAATATGCTTTATATGCTTACTTATGGTTAATTTTCAGAATTCTTTTTTTTTTTAATTTTGCGATTCTTGCTATATAAGTAGAAAACTGAGACAGAGAATTTAGCAAAATTTACCTCCTAAACTGCATGGACATTCTGATGTCAAACCAACTCGATCTTATCAATGTACACTTTTCAGTAACTTGCTTTTTAATTTTATGTATAACTTCTGTGATAAATGGAGAGGACAAAAGAAGGAGTCCAGGCACAAAAGGAGTTCCAGAGGCTCATATGCATAGAAAAGGGTACTGGGCTTCAAGTGCTGTGACAAGGGATCAGTGGATCAGGCCCAACAAAGCAATTCTTCCTCTTAACCCACAGCACATCTGCTCAACAAGGTAAGCCCGGCCAGCATGGCTCAGTGGTTGAGTGTCAACCTATGAACCAGGAGATCATGGTTTGATTCCTAGTCAGGGCACATGCCTGGGTTGTAGGCTCGATCCCCAGTGTAGGGCGTGCAGGAGACAGCTGATCAATTATTCCCTCTCATGGTTGATGTTTTTATCGCTCTCTTCCTTTCCCTTCCTCCCTGAAATCAATAAAAATGTATATATTTTTTAAAAGAAGGAAATATGTGGTGGGAGGTGAATTCGGGTGATTTCTAATTTTATAAGTGAATTCTTGGCCTTGGTCAGTTTATATGCCCTAGTTGTATAAAAATATGTGACATGGACCAAGTCCATCTCTTTATTAGCTGATTGATATAATACAAGATGAGCTGGTCTAATCTGAAATCCAGTTGTCTGAAAACTTTTGCATGATCAAATTTAAAAAATTAAAAATGTATAGGCAATCAGGTGTTCTGAGAGATACATAGAAGTTGTTATGCATGTGTATTCATATGCACACAAACACTTCCTCATGAACATTATATAGACATAACGTACTATTGATCCTCTTTGGCTTAACACCTATCTATTAAGTAGTTACTCAGGACAGAAATAAATAGAAGATAGTTGATTTTAAAATATTCTTCAATGACTAACTGTTACAGAATGATGAAAAATAATTGTAAAGAGGTATAGACACAGATAAACAATTATATTAAATGTAAATCCAAAATATAAAATCCTTGTAAATATGAGTGAAATTATGTAAAGTACAGATATATATGGACAAGAACAAGAAGGTCATGTTACAAAATAAAAAGTTAAAGAGCCCTGGCCAGTGTGGCTCAGTGGGTTGGAGCATTGTCGGGTACACTGAAAGGTTGTGGTTCAAGTCCTGCTCAGGGTACACACTTAGGTTGCAGATTTGATCCCTCATTGGAGGGGCATTCAAGAGGCAACCATGTATTCTTATTTCTAACTAGTGGCCCAGCGCACGGATTTGTGCACATTGAAAGGAAATTAACACATTGTATGCGGGAAATGTATTTATACGTTTTACGTATTTATACGTTCTACCAGTGTAGTAGAGCGCGGGACACGTATTAATACGTTTTTTATAGACTAGCGGTAGAATGTGGGTAATGTATAAATAAGTAAACTAAAGTTATCATAATTTTACTGAATGTTGCCATTTGCGCAAAAAATTAGCAAAAATGGCCCGTGCCACCTGTTAGTGCGCGATAAAAACTACCTGCAAACAATGTGTTAATTAGAAAAAATACTTTAATATCGCAATTTTCCCTTTCTCTATAATAGAAGTGTCAACAAAATTCACAATCGACAATGACAGATGGAAACACAAGCATGCAATTGGTGCCAGCGAGAGCTTTCTACTAGTATGTATTGCACATGCACGAGTCAACTTAACCTTTTATATATATAGAATAAACTTGCTTAATTAGACCTGCTTTCTGATTTAACTAAACTTTTTCCAGCCCAATGAAGCACCCAAATTCTCTTTAAGGTAATTGTTAGCAACATAGCAGTAAATATCAACACAAAGCAGATTATTATTGTAGATCATGCAGGAAGAACAAAGGTTAAAATATTTAACTGCAGCAGTGTTTGACTATATTCTGTGCAGTGACAAAAGCTGAAGTCATTTTCAAGGTCCACCATTTCTTCTTTTCATTTGGGTCAAGTTTCTAAGCTTTCTAAATCTCCATTTTCCAGCTAATGAAAAGAAAATAGGATTCCACCGGGTCTCTTATCTACCTACTCCAGGACTTTATATTTTAATGGTTTATACTCTTAAAGCAAAAGAACCCAGAAGTCCAAAAGTGCATTCAGTATCTTATTATTAGTAGTACTATTAGTAGTGCTGTATAGAAATTTTAAAAGCTATTATAGTTTAAAATGAATACTTATGTTAATATAATATAGTATAAAATATGATCAGTGTATGAGATGAGATACAGTTATAAGTAAAATATATTATCAAAATGTTTTAATTTAAGCTCATGATTTATTTTTCTCCTAATAAAAATATATTTGTAACTCTTCCTCCTTAAATGGCCTAAGAGTTAAGATACAGAAGGTGACCATTCAGAATTCTTCCACAGGAGTCCTAGAGCCTTGTGAAGAACAGTATGTGATCCACCATGAAATGCTCCTAAAAATAATCTTTGTGTACCCCACTCTTAGTCTTATGTTATATAAAACACAAATTGTATTAAGTTCTACTAAAAAAATAACACTCAAAAAATAATAGAACAGATCGAAGGACAGTCTGTGACCTTTATTTAGTATTTTTTTCAAAGATTATATGAAGAAGAAAGGTTTTAAAAAGTTACTATATTCACCCTTGGCCAGTGGTTAGAGTGTAGGCCCACGCATTGAAGGATTGCAGGCTGAATCCCCTGGCCTTAGTCAGGCAGGGAGGCAACCAATCAATGTGTCTCTCTCACATCAATGTTTCCCTTTCTCCCTGCCTCCCTCCCTCCCTTCTACTCTCTCTAAAAACAATCAATGGAAAAAATATCCTCCAGTGAAGATTAACACAAAAAAAGCTATTCAGACAGTGAGCTAGTATGTCCCTCTGTAAATAATAATTCTCACACTTAAGTATACTAAAAATTATACCTTTTGTTAAGTCCTCCTTATCAAATAAAATTTATGATAAATATCAATATTAATAGAGCAGTAATCAGAGATATAATTCAAATCATAACCACCAAAATTAGATGGTCAATTGGAGTTTTAGATATAATTTGTTGAAAAAGTCAGTGTTTCTCTGATCTCATGCCTTTCAAATCACCTTAAGTTAGTGGTTCTCAACCTTCCTAATTCTGAGACCCTTTAATACAGTTCCTCATTTGTGGTAACACCCAATTTCATTGTTACAAATTGAACATAATTAAAGCATAGTGATTAATCACAAGAACAATATGTAATGATATATGTGTTTTCCGATGGTCTTAGGCGACCCCTGTGAAAGGGTCGGTCGACCCCCAAAGGAGTCGCGACCCACAGGTTGAGAACCACTGCCTTAAGTGTTATTTAAAATGATATGTAAATGGACCTGCATTACATATGAAGTGCTATGTTCTGCTAAACAGTGCACTGAAGTATCACGGGTTTGATTCCCAGTCAGGGCACATACCCAAGTTGCGGTTTAATCCACGGTTGGGGCACATATAGGGGCAAACAATCAATGTTTCTATCTCACATCAATGTCTCTCTCTCTCTCTCTCTCTCTCTCTCTCTCTCTCTCTCTCCCTCTCTCTCGCTCTCACTCTCATTCTCGCTCTCTCTCTGTCTCTCACTTCCTCTCTCTATATATAATCAATGAAAAACATGTTCTCAGGTGAGAAATAATAATAATAAACTGAAACAACAACAAAAAAAATTAAACACTCAAAGAGAGAACCAAAAAAAGACAAACCATTGAACCAGATTTATAGTACAAACTATCAAACTGATTTTTTAAGAAAATGTCTAAAACAAATAATAAGCACTATCAATATTTTGGAGATTATTTTTATTATTATTAGCAAGACCATTAGTGTAAAAGCCTATGGACATTTCTGATAAATAATTTCTAAATGTCATTGTTATGGGGACTATAATCTTCAAGTAAAGAATCTAAGAGTATCTCTGAACTAACCCAAATTAATTCAAATTCTAAATAATGTCACAATACAAACATCTGTTGACTTGGTGTCCAGGTCATTACCCTGCAAAACAAAACAATCCCCCCAAACAGAGAAAAAAACAATTGGCTTGCCAATGCATTTAAAAAGCCAGGGATCTGCCTGACAATAAGTGGAAACGAAACTCATTAGAAGGATAGAAAGTAGCCCACATAACAGGTAGCAGGACTGAGGATCGAGGCACAGGACAGCGCCGCGAAGAAAACTGCCTACCAGTTTGCTGCTGCACTCCCAGTGCCCAGAGCATTAAACACCATGTGGCCACTGGCACCACTACCAACTGCTGCCGCCACATGGCTCCACCTCAAAATAAAGGACAGAGGCACTCCGTTGGAGAAGCCAGTCATGTCCTCACAACCTCACTGCACCGGAACCTGGGAAAGGAAAGCTCTGCCACGTTTAACTTTTACAGTGGGAGACAGGTTCTCCCTCCTGCCAAGACTCAGAATGGGAACATTGCAGATGTGGGTTGACAAAGGAATGGTAGATGTTTACTCTAAGAAGATCCTGGCAGGACTATGATGAGACACCCCGAGGCAGAGACACAATCACCTCTTACCAGATTGGATTGCATTTCATTATTTATTTACTTATGATGTGTCTTACTCAATGTTAGTTCCTTGAGGGTGTTACCTATAGCTCAATCGCAGGTGTGTCGTTAGTGCTTTTGGTACCGAATCTGACCTTCTCAGCAAACGGTTGTTGAGTAGAGAAATAAATGAACAAATGAGTGAAAGAATGAGTGAATGAATGAATGACATAAATAAGCACTCTTGCTTCACAGTGGTAATAGACGTAGGGGGGCCTGGTGATATTTAGTTAAGTTTCTCAGTATGTTTCCTTGGTACAGTTGCCCATGGCAGAGGTTGAGCCTTGAAAGTCCAAAGATATTTTCAAAACCTTAATGGTGAGAACAGAAACTATGGGATTTGAGCCCAGACATTTAGACATGGAAGAATGAGAATCAATACAAGAAGGACCTCTTGAAGCAGGCAGCTTCTTAAAAATATATGGAATTTCTTTCATTCTTGGTAGGACCTGCTTCTTGTTATCCCTTTTTAAACCCATTATGTCACAGCTGGTTCTTGGATAAAAATTAATGATTGATTTAAAAAAAAAAGATGCATTATACATTCAACCCAAAAGTCTGATCATCATGTGACTAATTGGTTCCCTTCTCTTCAAAGAGAAATCCAGGACACATAAATTGAACTTTCTGGGGTCAAAGAAAGCAAAATATATGACTTTGCAAATTCATCTCAGAAAGTTTCCTAAATGTTGTGATTAGATGTTTTCAAATATTTCACCATTCAAGATTAGACAGACTGAAAATAAGTTTTCAAGGGTAGTGTAAGGGTCATTTAAGGGACCTTGAAAAGGGAATGTGTTATTCGAAGGTTTTATAGAGAAAATACATAATTCATTAAACAAAGTAATTTGCAAATCATATTAGGCTAAAACTGTAGAATTTTAGTAATAAGGGTGAGAGTATTTTAATCCGTAGAAAGCTTAAGTGAACATAAAATGCATGTTGTACAGAGAATGGAATTACCCACACAGTCTGTGCATTTTGAAAGTAAACACACAAAGAGCCTAGGAAAAAATATTTGTTAGTCTTTAATTTTAAAACACATCCTTCTGAACTGCCCATTTAATTATCATAATTCTTTATAACTAAGAAGCATTACCATTCATAAATCCCAAAAATAAACTGGAGAACAATCTGTGCTCATTTAATTTTGTGAGGTAAATAATTGTTTTTTCCCCCAAAACTGAATTTGTGTGATTTCATAATTTTTTTTCATGGCAAAAGGAAACAAAAGCTTTGAGAAATATGTTACGTGGGATTTATTGTCTGCTTAAAAGAGTCTACTTCTGGTGCTGTCCAGAAAGGTTTAGGTCAGTGGCCTTAAAACAGTGATTCAGGCACTGACATAAGGATTCCCTCAGTGGTAGGAAAGTGTAGGATAGGAAGATGTGTGCATGTGGTAGGAGAGGTAGCTGGTTATTTATTAGGATTGGATTTAAAAAGATAAGTACTTAGTGGAAATCTGACTTGCAGATACTTTGTACAAATCTCTTCTTTTTTTTCCTCATCCACTTTTGTTTTCTTGCCATAGAATTCTAGCCTTGGAGGATTTTTCCAGCCAGTACCAATGAGAGAGAGAGAGAGAGAGAGAGAGAGAGAGAGAGAGAGAGAGAGAGAGAGAGAGAGAGATTCAACTCCTCCATGGAGTTTTGCTGCAAAGGGAACAGAGAAATGGGCATCTGCCATGAGGCATATGGAAGCATGAGAAGTTTTTCTTTTTTAAAAGGAAAGAAAAGAGATAAATTGTTGTGGTGATGTCTTTAAGTAGACGAAAAGGAATAGGATTCAAAATACAAGGGGAGGTTACCTTTGGAGAAATGGCAAGCCTCCTGAATGGCTTTAGGTAGGAACACAGAGAGTTCATCTGTGGAAACAGGAGGCAAGATAAAATAGAAAGTTGTGGAAGCTCTCTTCTGATTGTTTCTGTTTTGTCAGGGATAAGAAATAAAATCATTTGAAAGTGAACATAACTCAGAGTGTGTCAATTGTTTGAGAAGAGATAATTAAATATAAAATTGTCAGGAGAGAAAGGAGAGAGAAAGAGAGAGAATGGAAAGGGAAATACAGCATTTCCCAGCTGTTTGAGGTTGGTGTCTAGTTAGCATTTTGCTGTGTGTTTTTTTCCCCCAGCCTGGTCTAAGCCTCCAATATGCCAAGTTGAGGGTTAACCAGGGTTGAGGTTTTACTACTGAGGACAATGGAATGGAGTAGTGTCATGATAGCTGGGAGTGTAAGCAATGGAGTTGTAATGATGGATCTTGGAATCCAAGCTGGCTAAGAAGAAAGGTGATTATAAGGCAGGGCTGAGGGGCATTGATGATTTAATAGAGCCAATGAATTGCAGGACCCAGAGGTGTAGAGGATTGTTGGATATAGGATACAAAATAATGTGAGCTACAAAATAGAAGGTGGTGGTAAAACAGTGGATACCAGAAACTGAGATTCTGGAGGCTGTGCACTTATTGGTAATATTAAAGTCTAAGGGGAAGAGTAAGGTCATTCACAGAAAGGAGGTCAGGTCCTGGAAGCCAAGGTATTGGCATCATCATTTACATACTAAAATAACTATGAATTATTAAAGTAGTATTACAGATAACAACAAGGATCCTTAACCTGAAATCCTCAAAAAATGAGCACGGAAATCTGGTAGTCTATAATGGCTCAAACAAAGAGGGTTTAGTAGGTGACATGAACTCAGATTATGGCACAAGTTTGAAAATGATGAGCATTTGTAATTATGGGGAATGAAGGGTGAATAATTTGAGAAGAGCAAAAAGGCCCAATAGTACAAGCAATGTGAGAGAATATAGCCACTTTCTGAAGGTACAGAGCACCACACCAGTGTCCTGGAGAAGAGCCAGCTTTCACTTAAGGTGAGAAGGTAAAGGGAACATCAGAAAATGAGGTTGAGGATGAAGAGGATTTTGCTGATGATAAACTCTGAATTCCAGAGGGCACAGTGGAAGGGTTTTGAATGTTGGAAATGTATAGAGATATGGTTATATTAGCAGATGTACAGACCATATTAGCAATAACAGCCAGGTCCCCTATATTTATGGCTACTTTTGGAGAAATGACAAGCCTCCTGAATGTCTATATATAACATACTAGAGGCCCGGTGCACAAAATTTGTGCACGGCAGGGAGGGGCCTCAGCCCGGCCTGCACCCTCTCCAATCCGGGACCCCTCAGGGGATGTCCAACTGCCAGTTTAGGCCCTATCCCTGTGGGACCAGTGGCTCCTAACTGCTCACCTGCCTGCCTGCCTAATCGCCCCTAAACCCTCTGCTTGCTGGACTGATCACCCCTAACTGCCTCTGCCTCAGCCCCTGCACCATGGCTTTGTCCGGAAGGAAGTCAGGAAGGAAGTCAAGATGTCTGGTTGACCCAGTTTAATTAGCATATTACCCTTTTATTAGTATAGATAGGATTAGAAGCTATAATCTTAGTCATGTTTCTGGAGATTCAAGGGCTCATATATGGATTTTAATCCAAGGAAAAGAACAAGTTGGACACCTTGAGCTTCTTACCCACCAACTGCAGAGTAACTTTGGATTTCAAAGATTGAATGTCCTTTCTGGGAGATTTTCTTTGAATCATTTACCTCTTCAAGTGGCCAGTGCAATGGAAGTCTCTTTAGGTCGGTGATGGCGAACCTTTTAAGCTCAGCATGTCAGCATTTTGAAAAACCCTAACTTAACTCTGGTGCTGTGTTACATATAGAAATTTTTTGATATTTGCAACCATAGTAAAACAAAGACTTATATTTTTGATATTTATTTTATATATTTAAATGCCATTTAACAAAGAAAAATCAACCAAAAAAATGAGTTCACGTGTCACCTCTGACATGTGTGTCATAGGTTCGCCATCACTGCTCTAGGTATTCCAGGCTACACCATTAACTGGCCTGCTGTCAAGTCCCCATGACTCAACTCAAGGAAATTTAGAGTTCTTGCTTCATTGGTATCAGGTACAATGTGTGTTATATGGTAAATTCAATAAAATAATTATAATGAGAGCTGTTGGATTTGAGGGACAAAAATAAGACCTCTCTGATGCATAACTGCTATTCTTTTGAGAAACATCCTTACTTATGACTGGGCTCTGTCAGTAACTGAAATTCTGTTGAGTAATACCTGGTGTTCACGCAAATGGAGCTGTGCATCATACAGTGCGAGCTTTCTCTGTCTGCTGAACCTCAAATCTGGGTGTACTCAGGAGCATTTCAGCATTAAGTAGAAGTCAAATTTATGAGTCCAGACACTCAGAGACCCTGAAATGCAAAAATATATTTCCTACAGTTTGCTCCTCCCTCAAACTTCCTTCTAATCATCCTCGCTCAATCAATTCTTGGGGCTCTCTTATGTCCATTGACAGAGTAAGAATATTGACAGTGTATGAAAATATTTGACCTATGTTCAGTGAGGACTCTGAAATCTGTCTCCATCCACTTTGTAGTTCATAGGAAATCCTACTAGGCTCCAGAAAATGGTTGTGTTGGCCTTAACTCCATATTATGTTGCCATTTTTTTGTGTGTGTCTTTTTATGTGCCTTCTCAAATAATTTAACAGAAACTTTAAAGAAGTTATAGTCAATTCTCAATATAGTATTTGTGGTTGTTATATTGTATAAACACTGAATTAGTGACTATTGAACCAGTGCTCCCAGAGGAAATACAGGTTGGGTTTCTATGAGCCTAGGTCATGACATTTTCATCAACCAATCAATACATAATCTTGGTTTATATATGTTTCTGTTTAAAGATTCCTTACTTAGTATATATTGTTAATTCATTATCATCGAATTTACAGCCAACAGCATTATAACTCATGACTCACTGAAGCTTATCTAGTTCACTTATTTTCTATATAAGACACAACATAATCTTCTTGTGCTTAGAAATATTAGCACTTCAGTGCTATGCTTGGAGGCCATTTTCAACAGCAAAATCTCCAACAAGAAGCATGAAAATGTGTAAAATACAGCACTAAATATACTTGTTAACAGTATACTTGTCAACTTCAACTGGTGAAATGAGCATCAGAGGACTTAAACTTTTTGCCACTCTACAGTTGTCCATGATGAGCTACAAGTGTCACATTTGATTTGGGGATTACAAATAAATTTTAGAGCGAAGAGAAATTCACAAGTGCAAAGTCTGGAAATAATGAGGATCAGTGATATATTGGAAAGAATCACTGGCAATGTGTGGGTGCTATTCCAGACATCTCTGAGCAAGCTGGACTTTGGACAGGGCATCTTATACCATCATCCCTCAGGCCACACACATGGAAAAAATCATATGATCACTCCTAGTATCGCACTGGAAAATAAAAAAGGTGGGGAATAATACTATTTACTGTTTATTGGACAAAGAGGAAGGGAAATGAAAGTTGTAACACTACCTTCCTGTGTTTCCTCATTTCCTGCCATGCTACCAAACTGAAATGTTCTCAAAATCCTCTTTTGGGTTCAGTGTGCTTGAAAATGGATATTAGCTTTTTGTCCTTGTGCATAATGCTTAATTAGCATGAGGCCCTCTTTAGTTACTTGTTCTAAAAATAAAATGATGAAGTAGAATGCGATCTCACTATTCAAACAAATATTTGTATCTTAGGGTATGGCCTCAGGCTTCTTATAGAATTTGTTCCCCTACCCACACAATTCTACCACCTCCTGTCCATCAGAAGAGAGATGTGTTTCTTAAGGTCCTCATTTTGATAGTAATAATAATAGCTAATATATAATGAGAGTTTACTATATACCAAGAACTATGCTAAGTATTTTTGTATTTAATCTTTGTAATAACCCTACAGAATAGTGCTAGTATCTTTATTTTATACATGTAAGGAGGCTGAGGCTTATATTTGCACTTAGATAATTTACTCAAGATCATAGAGGTATAGCCAGGATAAGGACCTAGATGGAAGTATTCCAGTCAACACTAAGTTTTTTTTACTTCAGAAGCATGCTACATCAGTAAGAAAAGGCTGGGTCCTGCAGCAGTAACAGCAACCCCTACAATCACAGTGACTTAAAATCACAGAAATTTCTTTGTTGTGTATGCTACATTACATATCCATCCTATGCTGTGCTGCTTTCATTCAAGACTGCACCAGGCTGATAGAACACTACCAGTCACCAGAGTAGACGGAAAGAAAGTAGAGCAATATCATACTGGGTAAGAAAGCTTCTTCCTGGAACTGACATTACTGCTTCTGCTCACATATGATTGGCTAAAACAAGTTACATGACCAATCCTAACTAAAGGGGTCAGGAAAGTGCAGTCCTATAAGGTCTAGAAAAGTGCTGAATAGCATTACTGCTATTACATAAGAAGCCTACTTATGTCTTAGATAAGAAATGCCTTAAATAACAAATATCAAAAAGACTTCTCAGAGAGGCAGGGTCTCTCATTTCTGACTCAACTGCTTTTGTGTTCTTAGAGGGTACATAAAACTGAACACTTTCATGGTCAGATCCTGCTGACCATATTATGATTTAACAATAGTGAATACATTTCTAAATGCTTGTTTTAATGATTGCATAATATTCCACTATTAGAGACCCGGTGCACGAAATTAGTGCACTGGGGGTGGGGGGTCCCCCAGCCTGGCCTGTGCCCTCTCACAATGCAGGAGTCCCGCGATGAATTGCCCCAAAGAGGTAGGCCGGAGCCGCGGGCCCCACCTCCACGCTGCGTGGAGCTGCGGGACCCCCAGGCCTCACTTCACGGAGCTGTGGGCCCCACCTCTGCGCCGCACATGCAACATCAAGTCCCTGCTCACCCGTGTGTGCGTGCAGCCCCGCCCACCCATGTGCACCCACTGCACACACAGCCTCCTGGTGATTGCTCATTGCAGCGTGAGAGCATCACAGCATGAAGGCATCATGGCGTGAGGGCTGACGACCACATAGGCTTTTATTAGTAGGACTAGAGCAGCTGTGGGCAAACTACGGCCCGTTTGAAATGAATAAAACTAAAAAAAAAAAAAAGACCGTACCCTTTTATGTAATAATGTTTACTTTGAATTTATATTAGTTCACACAAACACTCCATCCATGCTTTTGTTCCGGCCCTCCGGTCCAGTTTAAGAACCCATTGTGGCCCTCGAGTCAAAAAGTTTGCCCACCCCTGGACTAAAGGCTCAGTGCATGAAATTAGTGCACTCGGGGGGGGGGGGGGCCCAGCCTGGCCTGTGCCCTTTCACAGTGTGGGAGCCCCGCGATCGTCACCCTAAAGAGGTAGGCCCCACCCACCCATCCAGGGCTCCTCGATGGATTGCCCCAAAGAGGTAGGCCAGAGCCGGGGGAAGCCACCTTCGCAGCGGGCTTGGGGCTGCGGGACCCCTGGCGGAAGTCACACAGAGTGGCTGCTGGGTCCCGCTCCTGTGGCGTGTGCATGGGGCCGCAGGAACTCCACCTCCGCTGTGCGTGCAGCCATCTTGTGACAGCATGAGGACCACCTAGGCTTTTATTAGTAATATATTACTTGTCTGTTATACATTAAACAATATCCTACTTCAGACATTTTTATTGGTGTCAATTTTTCACTACTTTAAGCCAAGGCTGTTATAAATATTTTCTATTGGGGCAGTTCATGTTTTTTCTGATTGGTTTGAATATTTGATGTTTAGCTACTAAGAGGCTTTTTGTCATAAATGTTGCAAATAGCTTTCATGATTTTCTCTTTGCCTTTTAAGTGTGGTCATGATGCTTTTGGACAGGGAGGCTTTCAGGAACTCTGTTGGAACAGCCACCTATGAGTGATGAACACTCCACGTTCATCCTGTGCATCAAATCAATAGTCAGAGCAAATGAAATCTGATTATGAGCTTTGGGGTCTTAACACCCCATAGCTGTCCTTATCTTCTAGAATTTTGTTTGCTTTTTTTTAATTGACTCCTTGGATGCTCTGATCTCTATCTCTATAAACAGTAAAGAATAATAAATCAAACGCATGAGAAAAAACAAAATTTGAAATTATTAAAGGAAAAAGAAGAACACTAGGTTAGGAAGACAGATAGGAAGAATGGATATCCCTAAATAATGGCAGATGCACTGAGATACAGATCATATTACATTTCTCCAGGTCATTTTGCCCATGTTTTTTTTTCTCATATCTTAGTCTCCAGCATGCAAGTGTACTTGTTTTTAGGCTTTAAGGCACAAATTTCAAATGCTCGTATCTGCTCATGTTAGCTGACATCCACGTACAAGTCTAACATTTTGTTCTTTGGTGAAAAAGCAAGTTCATTATCCTTTGGTAATGCAAAAAAAAAGCCTTAAACTAAGGGTCCTTTTATTATCAATATATTCATCAAACATTGTAGGATTTAAATAGACCTAAGGAATTAGGCTTTTTACTGGGTTCACTTTTATGGCACTTGAATGTTTTGTAAGTACTTATAATTATTTTTATAAGAAAAAATTGTATGTGATTCAGATATATAAATAAACTGAGAAAATAATTTTAAAATTATTTCATGTGCTGCTAAGAAAATTCTACATATAAATACAACTGGTTTTAAAGTAAGAAGATGGTGACTTGGAGCAAAGGGAAAATATATTTTTGTTATTCTAAATCATATAGTTAAAGGGATTTCAAAGGTAAATGAAATCTTGATTTGACCATAATTCCTATGACTTCTTGGAAGCACATTACTTAGAATTACTTTGTTCACACTTTTCTCTCTAAAAAACAAATTTGAATTGATCCAAAGCCTCTATTAAAGAATTACATTGTAGAATATAGTTTAAAAGTAAATTTGATTTAAAAGAAAAAACAAATTGCTCAGATGACTTGAGGAATGAATTAAAGTCACTTCTTTATAAATCACTGACATCAAAATATGCTATGTAGATATATTATCACCAAAGAAACGTAGAAATTATATTCTGATTTTTCAAAATGGCTCTCATTGGAAAAGTGAAAACAAATGATGTTACCATCATAAGATATAGTCGAGAAATATTCTATAGGTGTCATGAATGTCCAACAGAAAACTTTCTGAATCGTCCCAGGAATAATAAAGGTCTATGAAAAAGTATTTGGATAAAATAAGTCATCCCCTGAGAACCATTTGATTACTAGATTCAACTTCTCCTGACCTTATGCTGATTATATGATACAGTTTTATGAGGAGGTGTAAAAGCAGAGCAGCTACTCAGTGGGGGAAGAGGAGCCAATAGCGAGTTGGCAGCTTCAGCTACTCTATTTTAAATAGTAGCACAAAATTATGCAAAAGGATAAAAATCATAAATACCTTAGGACCCTGATTGATGTGCATTTGACAATATTTTGAGATTTTTAAAGTGTAGTATATTTTTCTCTAGGCAAAAGCTGTAACTTAAGGTTAAAATGACTGTAGCCTCAGGACTGACCTAAGCTGGATAGTAACTAAGGAATCTTGAAGACCTATTTCTTCTTTGTGTGCCACCCCCAACGAAAATGTATTGTACCCTTTCTTTGAATGGAGACCTATTTATTGTGTAAGTTAATGACATGTCCTACTGAGGCCTCTTGCAGAGAACGGACCGTGTATAACAGTAATACAACAATTGTTATTTACAAACACAAAAAAAGTTATTTATCTAGTAACTTTAATTATCTAGAAAATAACAAATATAAAAAAGTAATACAGCTGAAACCGGTTTGGCTCAGTGGATAGAGCGTCAGCCTGCGGACTGAGGGGTCCCAGGTTCGATTCCGGTCAAGGGCATGTACCTGGGTTGCGGGCACATCCCCAGTGGGGAGTGTGCAGGAGGCACCTGATGGATGTTTCTCTCTCATCGATGTTTCTAACTCTCTATCTCTCTCCCTTCCTCTCTGTAAAAAATCAATAAAATATATTAAAAAAAATAATACAGTATTTGAGCCCTGGCTGGTATTGCTTAGTGGTGAGAGCATAGGCCCACACACCAACGGATCGTAGGCTCAATTCCCAGTCAAGGGCACATACCTAAGTTGTGGGAGGCAACCAGAATCCTTGAGTGAGGATTAACAAAACAAAACAAAACAAGTGATACAGTATTTGAATAGCCAAAGGGTGTAACATACAGGCCAAATTTTATGAGCTCTGTGCTCATTGAAGAAATATTTAGACCTTTGCTCTCTCTACCTAGCACAAACTTTAAACATAATTTTAACTGCTTTGCTTTCTCTGTCCATAGCAAGTTAGAAGCAATATATTAGAAGTGGGAGACATTAGAGGCAACAAATGGACATCAGTAAGAACTGGTAACACAGCCTGAACATAAGGGATGAGCCAGAAAAAAAGTTACAGCATAGATTTAACAAGGACAGCAACAATAATAGTAGTAATAGTAATTTCTTGCCAGTTCATATGCCATAAATGACACTTGTGTCTACCATAATATAGATGAAAGAAAGTCTGAATCTGGGGTATGCAAGTATTCCTATATGAGAGACCTCTTATGCTCTATAGAGAAAGTATATCTCTATAACTTTCATTATGAAATATTGCTAAGGGTTTGCCTAATCTAGGGGTCCTCAAACTTTTTAAACAGGGGGCCAGTTCACTGTCCCTCAGACCGTTGGAGGGCCGTACTATAGTTTAAAAAAAAACTATGAACAAATTCCTATGCACACTGCACATATCTTATTTTGAAGTAAAAAAACAAAACGGGAACAAATACAATATTTGTATTTGCATGTGGCCCACGGGCCATAGTTTGAGGACCCCTGGCCTAATCTGTGCTCACCAAGGAAATTTCTACTTAGCATCTCAGAAATCTTGACATTAGAAAAAGGAATGACCTCATTAAGAGATATATGCATCCAGTTGCTGAAACTCCCACATTAAAATTAATAAGTGAACTTTCTGATTTATACATGGGTTGGCAAAAGTAAGTTTACAGTTATTCACATGGAAAATAATACGATAATTAATAAATAACAGTACAAGGATAAACTCTGTATTTCCATACTCACAACTATAAACCCCTCTATATGTCTTGTATCAGTTAAGTCCATTATGAATCAAATCATCTTTGATTTTACTAGTGAAATCCAGTTCTTAAACCTAGAAGTCAAGAGAAATGAACTTTAGTTCCTGGTAAAATTATGAAGCCATGCCACCACCCTATGCCTCTGAACACCAGCCTTCTCCCGTACTCCCCAACATAAAGATAATTTCTCTTCAAGCAAAGTTTCAGCACAAAGAGTCTTATTTTAAAGCGTTTGCTATATTTCCTTGTGGAACTATTCATTTTCTTAGAGAAATCCTAAGAGTACCTACCCATTTGCATAAACATTCTTTAATAAGTCATGCTGTGATACTTTTACAAATGATCCAATTACTCCTCATTTAGAATCTTTAAACACTTATCATTAAAGACTTTCTGGTCACACATATAGGCATTTTTATAATTATACTAGAGGTCCGGTACATGGATTCATGCACTGGTGGGGTCCCTCACCTTGGCCTGTGCCCTCTCGCAATCCAGGGTCCCTTGGGGGATGTTGGAGAGCCAGTTTCAGCCCAATCCCCACAGGCCCAATCCAGACAGGAGGGAGCCCGATCCTGTGCATTGAGCATCTGCCCCCTGGTGGTCAGTGTGCATCATAGTGACCAGTCGACTGGTCAATCAGTTTTTTGGTCGTTCTGTAGCTTAGGCTTTTATATATATAGATAGGGAAATTCCCCAGAAAGGCTGATAAAAGCAAAATAAAACCCTTTGCTCACAGCAGAAAAGTTATTTAGAACTTACAAGTCCTTCTGTGATTTTAAGCCAGCTTTGGGAGAGGTTAAATTCTGAGGTATCATTGCAGGCACTCTGTCCAGAATAAAACTGTGAGCCTGAAGCCTGTATCTGTAAACAGAAACCACCTGAGATGGAGGTGCTAACAATCTTCTAGCATTGTAAGTTTCATTTAATGCCCTTCCATGATTTTGCACTCAGAGTGCATTTCTAGGCACTGTACACAGTTGTATCACACAGTCATCGGCACACCAACAGAGAGGCCAAGAGTGAGTCTGCTTGTCTTGTTTATCTCTGAGTGTAGGTACAAAAGCTGCAGATTTAGACAGGGTGGGGAGGTGGGAAGGTGTCCTCTTTTTCAGTTTATTGGACAAGACTTCATGGTGCTGTTTATAAGATAGGAAAGAGGATTGACTGTTGAGTAAAATGCTTATTTGTTTTTAATATTGGAGTCTGTAAGTCATTCAACAGAGATGCTTACACGGAGCCACCTGTGGTAAGGGGCAAAGAGTGGGTACAATTCTACAAAGGCAGGAGTATATATCATGCCCACAATGTGAGAAAGCATCCCTATTTGGGCCACGACAGAAGATGTGAGCCCTGCACTCAAGATGAAATAAAAACTAAATATATATATATAGGTTGTTTCCTCTTCCCACAAACCCTCTCCCCAAAACGTTTTTACTCATCCAGAAACATGTTTGGAAGATGGTCTCAGGCATGATATCCAAATAGATATTATGGACAGAGTACAGATGTAGAAACTGAAAGTCAATGGCAACCCTGCGGAGAGCATGGCAAAAAGATGGAAAGCCCTATGTCAGTATCCCTAAGTTCTTATTAGTTCTCTTCATTGCCAAGCTTTCCATTTGTTAGCACAAAGAAGTAAAATATGGGTTGCTCAGCTAATTATTAGTGGGTAATACAGCATTACTTGAATCTTGGCTCTGTCCTTCACAGCCCAACAACTACCCTTCCTATGTATCACTTTTCTCATCTGTTAAGTGGGTATGATAATGCATATCTTCCCAGACTGCAGACAGTTCTACAGATAATGCACATAATTCTCCCAGCATAGTGCCTGCCATATGAAATTCTCAATGAATGGAAGTTCTCACTAATAGCATTTCATTTTTTTAAAAATATATTTTATTGATTTTTTACAGAGAAGAAGGTAGAGAGATAGAGAATTAGAAACATCGATGAGAGAGAAACATCGATCAGCTGCCTCCTGCACATCTCCCACCGGGGATATGCCCGCAACCCAGGTATGCCCTTGACCGGAATCAAACCTGGGACCCTTCAGTCCGCAGGCCGACGCTCTATCCACTGAGCCAAACCGGTTTTGGCAATAGCATTTCATTTTTTAAAATGGAACTCCCATTTGACCCTGTGATCCCACTTCTAGGAATATATCCCAAGAAACCAGAAACACTAATCAGAAAGGATATATGCACCCCTATGTTCATAGCAGCACAATTCACCATAGCTAAGATCTGGAAACAGCCTAAGTGCCCATCAGTAGATGAATGGATTAGAAAACTGTGGTACATCTACATGATGGAATACTATGCTGCTCTAAAAAGGAAGGAACTCTTACCATTTGCAACGTCATGGATGGAACTGGAGAGCATTATGCTAAGTGAAATAAGCCAGTCAATGAAGGAAAAATACCACATGATCTCACTCATTCATGGATAATAGAGACCATTATAAACTTTTGAACAATAATAGATACAGAGGCAGAGCTGCCTCAAACGGATTGTCAAAATGCAGCGGGAAGGCCGGGGAGGGTTGGGGGGCAGGAGGTAGGGGGGTAAGAGATCAACTAAAGGACTTGTATGCATGCATATAAGCATAACCAATGGACATAAGACACTGGGGGATAGGGGAGTCTAGGGGACTGTCTAGGGCGGGGGGATAAAATGGACACATATGTAATACCCTTTGTAATACTTTAAGCAATAAATTAAAGAATAAAAAAAATAAAAAAAAGAAAAAAAAAGAAAATAAAATATATATTTTAAAAAAGGAAATGCTATATTTTAATAGCATTTCATTTTTTAAAATATATTTTTATTTATTTCAGAGAGAGGAAGGGAGAGGGGGAGAGAAACATCAATGAGAGATAACCATTGATTGGCTGCTTCCTGCATGCCTCCTACCTGGGACTGAGCGCACAACCCGGGCATGTGCCCTGTCCAGGAATCTATCCATGATCACCTGGTGCATGGGCTAATGCTCAACCATTGTGCCACACTGGCCGGGCATTAATAGTATTTTAGGAAGACTTCGTCCACTGCCTGTTTTTGTTGTCTATACATTATATCTTGACTTAAAAAACATTAAAAGTTGCTAACATTCCTTTCTGATAGTTTATCCACCTATAAAAGGAGACTAACAGGCCAGAGAGTATATTTAAATCAGAGATAAAAAATTATATTTGTAAACTGTGGGAGACCACATGAGAGAAAGACATTCTGAATTGCATCCTTGCTGTTTCAGTATAAATAAAATTCTGCTTTGGGAGTAAATTTTCTCCTTACTTATATAACATAAAATACTCTTCTGTAAGACTTAGTGCATTCACAAAGGCTTCCTTTATTGCTGAGAGATTGTTAATATAACACACAAAATCTGTGGCACAGAAATAAACCATGACAGTATGCATTCGTGGCTTCATAGAAGGATCCCAAACAGAAAACCTGTGAGAAAGTTCAGAAATCAAAGAGCAAGAGGGCCAAAACCAGTTTGGCTCAGTGGATAGAGCGTCGGCCTGCGGACTGAAAGGTCCCTGGTTCGATTCTGGTCAAAGGAATGTACCTGGGTTGCGGGCATATCCCCAGTAGGAGATGTGCAGGAGGCAGCTGATCGATGTTTCTCACTCTCTATCTCTCTCCCTTCCTCTCTGTAAAAAATCAATAAAATATATTTAAAAAAAAAAAGAGCAAGAGGAATAAATAGCTCAAAAATAGAGGAATTTTTAATGTGTGCTTTTGTCCTCATTTGCTTCACTGTTTCTTCACAAGGACTCAATGATTAGTGAAATTTGTTCAGAAATGTCTATATTTTGCCAACTCTGTGTTGCCCGCTTAGATATCTATATAAATCTTCTTATAAAAGCAGTTAGTAGAAACTAATGGTTATAATCATAAAAGGAAAGTTGGTAAAAAAAAAAATTGTTTTATGGTCAGTCAGGATTCTCATGATGTCAAATAGATTATATTTATGTTTCATAATTTGAACCCTTCAAAATATATCCAGGGACTCAGTTTCATAATACCATTTTAAACACATTCCATATTCTTTCTAAAAATTAATTTTAAAACATGAAGAAATAAAATTTATATATTAAAAGATTTAGGGACTTGAAAATCAGAAGACAAAGTCTGTGTTTCATACCATTTAAATGAAATTTAGAGACAACCAAAGGGAATTTTCCACCTTATCTAACCTACATGAGAGGACAAAAGAGTGGATAGTCCAGACTGCAGGCAGTGACCTATAAGATTAAAAAGAAGTCTCTTTGTCGCAATTTTATCATTACTTGTAAGTGATAAAGTGCCAAAAGACAGGCTGGTGGCAGTAGCAATATATTTTCTTCAAGGCAGTAAAATCATCAACAAGGTGTCTGTATATGTGAAGTCCTGCTTGAATATAAAAGCAATTTTCCAGAGCCTTGTAGCTTCATTCTATTGTTTTCGTCAAGAACGAATATTCTGGATCACAATTTTCAGTGACTGATTGTAATGGACACAACTTGAAAAATGGATGAGGAAGCTCCCCAAATGATTACAGAACAAGGATCCAATACCATCAGTGGCAATATTTGCATTTATCTAAAAAGAGATTAAATGCTAGCAGGTCTGCATAGCATCCTGGCATGCTTTTTTCTATTAAATTAAAGTAGGGAAGTGCAAGATTACAACAGAACAAAATATAAATTAAAAAAATCCAAGTAAACGTTTAAGGGGTTGTTATACAGTAATACAAAAATAAAGACATGTTAGAGAACAACACTGGTTTTTAAATATTCCATTATTTAAAAATAAAACAACTCCACTAAAAATATAAATGCTACTTAATTTTATCACTTTCAACAAGTTCATTCTAGGCTAAGTTTTCAAGTCTAAGGCAAATCCAAAATTGAAAAATGTTAACATATCACCTTTGAGTATTTTAATCCAGTTAAGACCAAAGGCAGTTTTAATTATTTAGATTCTCAACAGTTTTTATGGATAATTTTATAACCAATAATTACTGTGTAGAATGTTGCTTAGAATGAGTAATAACTTATGTGTGAAGTAAACAGGTTGTCATGGGTCATTAATTCATTGCTCTCTCTGTTCTTCTGTACCATTTACTATCATTGGGTAAGTTTATGCTCTGGAGGTTTTCTTATCCTTAGAAGTGTCTTTCTGCTGATGGTGCCACCAGGGGGCATACATAAATGACAATCTCAAATTAGAGCTTGATGATATTCATTTTATGACATGCATAAGTGAGTGGTACTTAAGAATTGGCAGGGGTACTTGAGTGGTTGTTTTAGAAGCACACAGGGGATAGCAAATGATGGAAAGATAATAAGATTGTAGAACTCAGGGGAAAAGGAAGAGCAGAGAATTGATGGACTGCCAACGTTGAAAGATATGAGGGAGAAAAAAGAGCATAGAATTCTCAGAAAATAATGTTTCAATTAATTGAGTTTTTAGAACATTTATAAGGAATACCTTTTTATTTCAATCCTTAACTTTGAAGATATTTCTAACAGAGGATGTGTTTTGTATTAATTAGTATAGTAAGTAGTAGTATAGTTCCATATTTCATTTTTATGATGATTTAAGGTCTTGTAAAAGTTCATTCTGCACCTCAATATCACTGTAAAAATTCTACCAATTTAGAGGAAAAGGTGTATAATATTGGATTAAATGTGGATAAAACTAGAACATCTTAAGGAGCTGATTGTGTCATAAGCCCCTAGTATTATCTTTCTTTTTGGAGATTTTCTTTCTTATTTTTAAAAACAGTATCATGGAAAGATTCTCATTCATTGAGTATTCCTATCTTTCAAGGATTCACTTGTCTAGAAAATTAGGATATGGGAAAACTAGCAAACACTATTTTAACCACACATTTGAAAATCTTGTTTACATAAGTAACAGACCATAATAATAAAGTTAAAAGTCAGGTTTACCATGATATTATCTGGGGGGGTGGGGGGGAGGCATGTTATATCTATACCTAAAAACCCAAGTGATTAAGCAGTAGCCTGGGTAGAATGGTTTAGCAATAAGTGATCCCAGAAACAAGAGGTTAGAGCAGAGGAATCCACAAGTACTCTCTTGCATCCAACCCTATGAGTCTATCTTCATACAACAGAATTTAAATGCTTTCCTTACTTGAAAAAAAAAATGTTCTGAATTGTCTCTATTATTCACCCATCCTCATACCAATTCCTTATCACCACTCTAATTCTGACTTTTAGTTACCCATTTTTGGTAAGAGTGATTTCTGCACTCTTTAAAAAGCCCATAGTAATTTGACTACCTTCTTCATTTTATAGCAAAAGGAAGTAAGACAGGAATCAGATGGTTTGTCAAGACCACACAAATAATTCCTTGTATAGCCAGAACCAAAACCCCAATCTTTCTCTGCTTAGTACGAGTCTATTTAACAAAGAAAGTGGTTCTGCATTCCCCTATGACTAAAGTATATATATTGCACCCCCACCTCATGAATGAGGTCTAAGAGTCCAAATTCTAATATATCAATTAAGAATTTGTCTTCCTGAAAACACAATTTAGACCACATTCTATTAACAGTCATTTTCAACTGGTGTGCAGCAATAATTTTTAAAACATGCAATACTTGACTATTTAATCGGGGCACTGACCTCTTTTCTCTTAGGTTGTCAAATTAAAAATATGACAAGAGCCAACACAACAATTGCTGTCCAATGTGAATGAATCAAAAGTATATCTATTTTTTGTCAGATTGGCAAAAATATAAAATATATTTTGATGTGGCATAATTTTATTAATTAGTTTATGTGTATTATGAGATGAAAAAAGGCTGAAACTTGCTGTTATAGAAAGTTAGTGTGCCCTGGTGGAAATGATTATTATTCTTGGTGCAGAAAATTAGTTAAATCTTTGGACTGGGTAAGGAAGAGTTTATTTGTCTCTGTTTTAAATACATATTCTAATGTTATCATCTGACCATTAATCTAACTAAGAGAGATTTCAGTGGCTGCACACATTGCAAAATTAGTCCAGGAATGTCACTAAACACACTTTAGAGAGGGAAGTGAATCTCATTTCTAGGTTTCCACACGATGTCCAAAATTCAACAAAAATTAAGAGACCTGCAAAGACAAAAACTTATGAGACTTGTGCAAAAGTACACAGGAGAATTTTAAAAAGGAGTAAGTAGAAACTGCCCTTGAGGAAATTCAGCTAATGGGCTTATTGGAAAAATTAAATTGTATGTTTATGGACAAGAATACTTAATATTATTAAGATGGCAGTACTCCCAAATTAATATACATATACAATGTATTTCCTACCAAAATCCTAGCTGCCTATTTTATTTATTTTTTTAAAATCAATTTTTATTTATTTCAGAGAAGAAGAGAGAGGAAGAGAGATAGAAACATCCTATATAATAAAACCCTAATATGCAAATCTACTGAACGGCAGAACAACCAGTCACTCTGATGTACACTGACCACCAGGAGGCAGACACTCAACGCAGGAGCTGCACCCTGGTGGTCAGTGCACTCCCATAGGAGGAGCATCTCTCAGCCAGAAGCTGGGTTCATGGCTGGCAAGCGCAGTGGCAATGGTGGGAGCCTCTCCTGCCTCTGCAGCAGTGCTAAGGACCCCTTGGGGGATGTCTGCCTGCCAGCTTAGGCCCACTCCCTGCCCAGACTGCAAGAGGGCGCAGGCCAGGCTGAGGGATGCCCCACCCCCCCCAAAGCACAAATGCCATGCACCACGCACCGGGCCTCTAGTCAATGATAAGAGAGAGTCATTGATCAGCAGCCTTCTGCATGCCCCACACTGGGAATCAAGTCCGCAACTTGGGCATATGCCCTGATGGAGAATCAAACCCTGACCTCCTGGTTCATAGGTTGATGCTCAACCACTAAGCAACACCAGCCAGGCCTAGCTGCCTCTTTTAAAGTTCACAAAGTGAACATGCAAGAGATCCAGTGGTCAAAATTTTTTTTGGGGTGGGGAAACAAAGTTAGAGAAATTACATTTCCCAATTTTAAAACTTAGTACAAAGCTAGAGTGATCAAAGCAATATGGTACTGGCATGAGGATACATATATAAATCATTGGGATAGAATTTAAAGTTTAGAAGTAAACCCTTACAATTATGGTCAAAAGCAAGAAAGAAAAATATTGAAAAGACATCCCACAAAATGGAAGAACATATTTGAATATTATATATCTGAGAAGAGATTTATATCCATATATGTAAAGAACTGTTAAAGCTCAATAATAGAAAAACAATCCAAATTAAAAGTGGGCAAAGGATTTAAATAATATTTTCTCCAAAGAAGACATACAAAAGGAAATAGGCACATGGAAAGATGTTAAACATCATCATAATTAGGGTATGCAAGTCAAAACCACACTGACATAGCAGTTCATACCCTCTAGGATGGCCACAATAAAAAAGACAGAGATTAAATGTTGGCCAGGATGTGGAGAAATCTGAACCTTTATACATTGCTGGTGGGATTATAAAAATGTGCAGCAACTTTGAGAAATAGTTTGACAGTTTCCTAAAATGTCAAACATTGAGTTACCATTAGACCTAGAATTTCACTACCAGATATATATGTCAGAAATGAAGACAATACATCCACACCAAAACTTGTACATGAATGTTTATATCAGCATTGCTAGTAACCAAAATGTTGAACAACCTCAATGTTCATCAACTGATGAGTTGATAAACATACGTGGTATAACCACACAATGGAATATTACTTCTCAATAAATAAAAATGAAGCCCTAATCTATAATAATAAAAATGTGATATGCTAATTAGACCAGATGTCCTTTTGAATGTCCTTCCATCCTTCAGGACGAAGCCAGGGGTGTAAGGGAAGCCCAGGTCCTGGGTGCCAGAGGGAAGCCCATGTCCAGGTGCCTGCCAGTGGCCACAGAGAAGCCTGCGTCCCAGGTGCCTGCCAGTGGTCAGAGGGAAGCCCAGACTGCAGGTATCTGCTGGCAGCCAAGGGAAGCCTGGGTCCCAGGTGCCAGAGGGAAGTCAGTGCCTGCAGCTGGGGAAAGGAAGGTCTATTCTTACATGAATTTCATGCATTGGGCCTCTAGTACATACTATCACATGGATTAACTTTGAACACTTATGCAACTGATGGAAGCTAGTCACAAAAGACAATGATGTAAAGATTAGTGGTGGCCAAGAAGGAGAGAGGGAAATGAGAGTGACTGCTAATAACTGTGGAGTTTTGGGGGAAGGGCTGTAAATGTTCTAAGACTAGAGGCCCAGTGCATGAAATTTGTGCAAGGGGGGCGGTGGCTTCTAAGCCCGGCCTGCGCTCTCTCACAATCCGGGACCCCTTGGGGGATGTCTGACTGCTTGTTTAGGCCCGATCCCAGCCTAAACAAGCTGGGATCCCCTGTGGGGATCGGGCCTAAACTGGAAGTTGGACATCCCCAGAGGGATGTAGCAGTGTGCGAAGCGGCAGGCGGCCAGGCGCTGTGCCAATCGCACTCATCCCGGCCCACTGCGCCTGCTGCCTCTGCTCATAGTGCTGCCGTGGAGTCAGAAAAGGCTCCTGCCACCGCAGCTGCGCTCGCCAGCCGTGAGCCCAGCTTCTGGCTGAACAGCTCTCCCCTTGTGGTAGCACACTGACCACCAGGGAGCAGCTCCTACCTTGAGCGTCTGCCCCTAGTGGTCAGTGCGCATCATAGCTACCCATCGTTCTGGTCATTCCACCATAAAGGTCGCTTAGGCTTTTATATATACTAGAGGCCCAGTGCACGAATTTGTGCATTAGTGGGGTCCCATAGGAGTGCGCAGGTGCTTGCGGATGAAATGGCCCCTCCTTGATGTCCCCTCCAGCGCCACAGTTAGGGACGCCAGGCCTCCGCACCCAGCACACTTGTGTAATGAAGTTCCTGTTGTTCAGCCTTCAGGTCACAGGCACCCTTTGATGCCCTCATCACCTACAGCAACTGCCACTTTCCCCCTGGATTCCTGCCCCACATCTCTCCCCAGAGATTGATGCAAAGGCAGGAATCCCAGGCTCCTCACCCACATGAACTGTCTCCACATTACCCACTGCCCCTCAGAGCCTGGGACAAACCCCATCCCCTCAGCTAGCTTGCCCCACAGCAGCCCAGCCCTGTGCTCCCCTCCTCCTGGTGGCTTCCAGCATGAGGACCCCCCCTCCCTCGCCATGAACGCCTTTATGTCCAGCCTGGTTTCCAGGGGGTTCTCTGCTCATCTGGTGGCTCCGACCCATCCTGATCCGCCCGCCTCAGGGATTCCCACCCCGCCATGGTCAAGCAGAACCAGCACCCCCTGCCTGAGACCAGCCTTAGCTGGAAATCACCAGTCACGGTGAAAAAATAAAGGAGGAAAAAAAGAAAACCTCACGTGAAGAAGCCTCTTAATGCCTTCATTAAGAGGAGGGGCTGAGGGTCCAGGTGGTGGCTGAGTGCCTCCAGGAGGAAAATGCAGCCATTCCCCAAATCCCAGCAAGAAAGAAAGCAGCATCACCTGTCCTGAAACCAGGCCAAATCCTAGGAAATGGCCCCGAAGGAGAAGGAGCAGTAGCTCCACCACCTGCTCCCCAACCCGCTGAGCCCAGGACAGCCCCAGCGGGAAAAAGGAGAGGAGAGAGAATCAGCTGCCACAGACACAGGCCCTGCAGCCAGTCCAAGAGGCGGGGGGTTCTCTGGCCTCCCGAGCAAGAACCGTGTGTTTAGTACTTGCCCCCCTGGGAAGCCCTGTGACAGCCCTGCCTCTTCCTGGGGTATCAGCTAGACTTCTGGGCCACCCCGCACAGCAACCTGGGCTCACAGTTGCCCCTGCTGCAACCCCCTCAGAGCAAGCCCGTCCCTGTCCCTCACCACCAACCCGGAGAGGGGGCCCAGCTGGCTCTCCACTCAGCTAAGGCTGCAGGCCGGTCCTCTGGCCAGATGGGCAGCCAGCCCCCCATCCTCCTCTCACAGCCCCTTCCTTCCCATCCATGCTCACAGCTCTGCCGCCTGCTCCCCCTTCCTTCCCAGCCACACTCCATGCCACCAGGCCCTCCCAGTACTCCAGGCCCAGCTTCTTTCCTCAGCTACCAAGCCCACTAAGCTGCCGTGTGAACGAGACCCATCCAGTAGTAAGGACTCAGAAGAGGGGGAACATGGAAACTTTATTGGCCAATATGGACCACTCTGAACTGTTCTGCAAGATGACTGGTAACAATAGCACTTCACATCTTGTAGGTATAACCAATAGTGGGTCTTAAGGCTTTTTAAAAAATATTTTTATTATTTTTTAAAATTTATCTTTAGTTTTGAAAGTATTGCAGATGTCCCTTTCCTCCCCCCGCCCCCCTGCCCCCTGCCCCTTACCTTTTCCATGCTGCCACTCCCAGGCCTTCACCATACTATTGTTTGTGTCCGTGGGTTATGCAAATATGGATATAAATTTTTGGTTAATCTCTTCACACACACACACACACACACACACACACACACACACACACACCTCCTTGTCTCCGAGATTTGTCTGTTCCATGCTTCTACGTCCCTGGATCTATTCTGTTTATCAGTTTATTTTGTTCATTAGATTCCACATATGAGCGAGATCGTGTGATACTTGCCTTTCTCTGACCGGCTTATTTCACTCAGTACAATACTCTCTCCAGGTCCCCCATGCTGTCTCAAAGGCTAAGAGAACTGAGAAGTCCTGTGTCGTTCTCCCCATACCTGCAGTGGTGCTGGACCTGGGCAGATCACCCCTCTCTCCACCTCAGATACTTTCTGCCCTCCCTATTCTCTCCATCCCCACGCGCCCCAGCTCCTGCACGCAGTCTGCGTGGTGGCCATGCTGCAATTTCTAGCCTGCTGCTTCTTCAGCTGGACTCCATTCCTGGACATTTCCTTTTATCTCACCAAGTTTTTCTCCTTTGCTCAACTCCATGGGTTCCTGCCTTCATCTTCTCGCCCTCTGCCCGTGTAAAACTGTCACCACGTGAGAAGCCGCCTTTGCCTGGTTTGTCTCCACCAGCATCCCCTTCCCCTCAGTGGGCACTAACTCTCCAGCCTCCGGCTTTGGATGGAAAAAAGCCCCCTGAAATGGTTCTTCCCTACATTGAAAGAGACTCAAGGTGCCTGCCACTTCCTTAGTGATGAAGTCTGTGTCCCCCACTTCACCCGTCAAGATCTCCACCTCACCGTCCTGGAGTGGCAAACAGGACCTACTCCGAGGCCTGGCTCCTGCCCCCTGGGTCTATGCTAGCAGTCCTCCGATTCTAAAGACCCTCCTCCTCCCCTATCACCTCACATGCTTCTGTGTATGTTTATTTTGTTTTTATGGGGGTGTGTGGTATTTTTTTAGAGCAATCTCAACTCCCAATAAGCCATTTATTTTCACAAATGAAAAGAAAATTGCAGTTGCAAGATCAAAAGAAATTGTACTCTAGACCTAGGA
The DNA here is from genome assembly GCF_964212035.1 of Myotis nattereri. NCBI lineage: Eukaryota > Metazoa > Chordata > Mammalia > Chiroptera > Vespertilionidae > Myotis > Myotis nattereri. The sequence continues at coordinate 131,655,211 of NC_138075.1, read as the reverse complement.
TCTAAATTAAAACAAAACAAAAACATAAATTTGGCAGTTAGGAATTTAAAACATCAATAAAAGGCATGCATCACCCCCCTCCAAAAAAAAGTAATAAAATATAGTAAAAATGCTGCATAACTAATGTAACATAACATGGTATAATAAACTATGAGCAGACTGTAATACAATATGAGTAGACTAGCGTATGACAGGACATGACCCTGGGTGGATGTGTAACTGTAACTGGGAAAGGATAGCACCAGTGTACTCAGAAAACTAGTGTCCTGGAGTGAGGGCTTGGAGACAGCTGTCTGTCCTCTGATCCTCTCCCTTGGGGTTACCATGGGATGAACATGTCCCAAACTACCATTTTTCTCTGTGAAAGCCAAGGTCTTGAGAAGCTAATCATGGTAGGCCAGAAGCATAGGCCCTGGACCACCCTCCACTATGGGTGCAATAGGACCACAAATTCGGTCAGCTAGTACATTTCATTCTCTTTTCTTTACATATAATAGTAAAATTAATACCTACCTAAAATGCCCATCTGTATTTGATTTCTTTGTACATATATCGATACATAAACATGACTTAGAATGTAATCCATATATACTAGTATAATTTTACATAAATACACAGATGTGAGCATACACATGCTTATTTTAAGTATAATTTTTTTTCTTTTCTGCTTTTTTTCCTTTTCCTTCCTTATGCTTCCCTCTTCATTGACATCAAATTCTGTCCCCCAAATAATCCATGTTAAAAATCTAATACTATTCATATTTTTGGACTCCTCTAATCCTATGTAGTCATACATAGTCACATGCTGGGGATTATCTTGGCTTTTAAAAATAAAGTCATGGTGCACCACTTCTCTACATCTTGATTGTCATTCTGGATACCTTGTGGAAATGTTCCCAAGTCATCTGCTACGCCCTTAATTCATTCTTTTAAGGCTACATCACAGCACTTACTGTCCACGCTGTGACTGTGCTATAACATATGCAGCCATTATCACACTCACGGTTTCCACTTTTTTGCTACTATGAAAAATGCTGCAATAAACAACTTCAGTTATTAGAAATACATGTCCTATGTATGTTTTTTTGTTTTTAAGATATAAATTCCCAGGAGTAAGATGAATGGTATATAGACCATTATATATAAACACATTTACTAGTACATGTATATAATTTATTTATATACATATAAATTTTAATGGATGTTGCCATAAAGACTGTAATACTTTATATTTCTACCTCAATGTATATGTGTATACTTTTCCCACACCACTACCTATAATAGTCATTGTAGTTCTTTTTCATTTTTTGCTATGTATGTGTTATCTATTGAATTAGTTAGAATTCTATCCATTACAAATTTCAAAAGAAAGCTCCTAGATTGCTTAACCAAAAAAGGAATCAATCACTCATAGTTGTACAATGTTATCAACCGTGGTTTCTCCTCTTTCTCAGCATCCGCTCCGCCCTGTGAACCTCATTCTCAGATTAGCTCTCCCCTCAGGTCACATCATAGAGGCCAGTAACTCCTGGGGCTACATTCTTCTAGTTTGATATTTAACAAGAAAGAGACAGAGCCTTGTTTTAACATTCCAAGCAATAACTCTGAGGTGCACTCTTACTAGATCAACTGTTTGCATCTCTGAACATAACACCTTGGGAAAATGTGATGCCTTGATTGGCGTATGTCTGCATCACATGCTGTACCCTAGGACTAGAGGTAGAGCCTCCACAGACTATCTGACATGGGGTGGGGGGTTAAATGCACCCTCTCCTCCCCAAAATATCAAGGTCATTGCCAAAAGACAGAATAGCAACACAAATGTCCACTATACCTTTCTTAATATATGAAGTACAATTGCATCTTATTCATATTGTAATTGTTGCAAAAGGATGTGTTCATTTTAAGTAAATTATGGCACAGCCTTTTAAACAGATTTAAATGTCAAAATTTACTATTTCAATCTTTTGTTAAAATTTTTACTAAAGTATATTATATTTTACATGCATAATAACCATATTCTCTTGTGTTTATTACTTCAGAATAATCATTAGGAATCTGTTGTCATAATGTGTTATATTTCAATAGAATTAGGGTCTTTGAAAGATACAGGATAATTGGCTTTAAATAATCTTCTTTTTTAATTTCATTGTCTTATTTACATCTTTATTCTCCCTTTTCATGATATCAGTGTACCCATCTCTAGCCTTCTCCACTGCGACTCACCTGTCCTGAAACCTGCCACTTATAATATGCAAGTTGTCAAGAGATAAAGCTCTCTAAGTGAGAACCTAAGGAATTCCTACATTAGGAAAGTACGCCCACTTCAGTAGAAAGGCTCTAGGTCAGACTCAATCTGTCTTGACCACATTTGTGTGTGAGCACCTAGTAACTCACTTATTTTATGACTGAAAAAATTGTTTAGGGTACTCAGAGGTCTTTTTTGCTCATTTTAAGGGTCCTTAGCTCTATCAAAGCTAGTTGAGATTCTCAGGGAACTAACTCAGAATAACAGCTCTGTGTGTGTGTGTGTGTGTGTGTGTGTGTGGTGTATGTATAGACGTATATAATATATTGTATATTACAAAGATACTAGAGGCCCAATGCACAAAATTGTGCAAAGGGCTAGGCCCTCACAGCCCCACCTGCCTCGGCTGGCCCTCGCAGCTCTGGCTTCATCCAGAAGGTCATCCAGAAGGTCGTCTGGATGGTAGTTCTGTTGTTCAGTCTAATTAGTATGTTAGCTCTTTATTACATAGGATAATAGGAGGAAAGGCTCTGGAATCTGTCTAGGTTGAGCACATACCAGCTATATGATCTGAAGGAATATGGTAAGCCTCTCTGTGCCTCCGAGTTCCTACCTGTAAAATAGCAACAATAGCAGTATTTACTCCAGAGGGCTGTGCAGAGTATAAGGTGGATCACCTTTGTAAAACTCAGCAAGGTGCCTGGTATGTAGTGTATTCAATTAGTGAGAGTTGGTATTATCCATCTGCTTCATTGTGGGCAATGATATTCCCAGTATGCACCACGGTGATAGGTTATACATAAATATTGAATGAAATACTAGAAATTACAAGGTACTTTTTGTCTATGTTCATAGATGTGTACATGCATATTTACACCATATCAGCCAGGAACTGCTGATCTTAAATATTTCAGTAATAGAATCAGTAGGTATAAAATGAAATAAAACTGTATATGCCTGGGTTTATAACAAAGCCATCATAATTCCTTAAAACTGTGTTGGGAGATTTCTAGACTGGAATTCAGTTTTCCTGTTTCCTTTCATCAGGCTACTCATTTCCCTACTCAAAAATTCTTCATCCAGCAATATTTTGCATAGAGAGACCATAATTTTCAAAGATGAAGCAATTAAGAAGAAAAGAATGTTTAACTGATGGAATGAAAATAAAGCAGTTTTTCTTTTGAAGGAAGTATTCAGATTTTGATTTGAGAGCTGTTCAGATTTTAAATAACATTGCCCCAAGTTACCTGGGGAATCCATTCTGAACACGCTGACCCTGAAATGTCTTTGGATATCTCCACTACGTTTTACACTGCACTTTCCTTCCCCATAGCTACATTTCCCCCAGACCTCGAAATGATCAGGCTTTGTTTTTAAAAACCAAACAAAAAGAAAGTCAGGATTATACAGAGATGTTAAGACCCAAAGCTTTGCCTTTAACTTTCAATCCTCTCGTTAATACCCATGTCATGACTCTTGTCGAGGAAGAGGTTTAGTGTCACTGTCCTCAATCAGTGTTCCTTCGTTCACTTTCATTAGGAGCCATGTTTTCCTGACAAAGGATAACAAATGGGTCCTGTTGGTCCCTAATGTGCTTTTGACTACAGATCCTGCACCATTTCTCTGTGAAGCAATTGCAATTATTTGTCATTTTAATATGACTTGGCAAGGAGGTCCGGCAAACATGGCTATTATTCATCAATATGTATATTTTGTACTTATATTAATATTATAATATCATTATTACTCTTCTCACATTGTATGAGCAAGATAAAATTACACCATGTAAAAAATGCATTAAATTTCCTTCAGCTGCCCTTACATAGCAAAAGTAAAGGTAATTTAAGATCCTGCACCATTTATATGCTAAATGCTACCATTTATTATTATTAGTGGAGAAATACCTTTACCTTTGCATTAATGGAAAGTATATCAATATGTTTCCACTGTTAATTGGGAATAATATAGCTAATTCTAAAACTCAAATCTTCCGAAGTGTATTATCTATCCTTTTGCAGCCTGAAATGTTCTAGTGCCTAATTTTTCTATCATGTTAGCATAATGTAAATGTAATTTTGATATTAGAATATAAATCTTTAATTCATTAGTTCTGCATTCTTTCTCAGGATTTTGCATATAGGATTAGTTTTTGAAATCCTTGAAGTTCAAGAACTAGCTTTGTAAATAATTACAAATAATTTAGCAGCCAACCTTCTCTTGATAGATACAGTTAATATTATATCATAATTGTGATAAAACAAGTTAAATCCCTATGCAATTCTGAGCAGTTTTAAATTGTTTCTGTAATTTTGTAATCCTTTTTTTCTAATTCTAATAAAGAGCTAAGTAAAATAAATACACAATTTTTAATTGCTACATCCTAACTAAATGGGAAAAAAAAGGCATGTTTGCTAGAATTTGTTTCTCTGAATTAAGAGAACACACACACACACACACACACACACACACACAAACACACACTGAGAACCAAAGAAAGACCAGTCAAGTAGGCTTTGTGCTTCTGATATGAATAAGATCTAAATCATCAAGCTCAAAGTGAACTTATATCCATTCAACAGTTATTTACTAAATGCCTTGCAAAAGGCTAAGTTCACTTTTTAATCACCTACTGAATCTACAACTAAGGGTACTAAGGCTTGATTTTAGCGTATCAGACTTAGAAAGTTGTGGAGCCAGATGACAGCCCCTTAGCTGAGAAAGCAAGCTAGCAACAATCAAGGCAAACAACATGCTTATTTGTGTTGGTGGGTTGGATGGGTAGGATGGAAGAAGGGAAAAGGCTAGAAACACTTAGAGCATTGCCAAACTTCTAGTTATGAGATAATGGGGATGAGATTAATTTAACTAAAGAGAAATATAAAGTTCGAGGATATCCATCCATTATTAGGTATAAGGTAAAGATTGGTTAGATATATTATAAATTATAGAATGAATTACCTAAAATTGTCTTTAAAACTATAAATCATGACTTAAAAGCATAATTTTAAATGTGGAGATGTAAAAATTCATCAGGTAAAAACATACTTTCATAAGAATGCATACACATACATAAAACACAGATATATACGTATGTATATAACAACATGCTACCAAATATTTACTAAATGACAAGATTATGGGTGATTTTAATTTTCTTCTTTATATTTTTGTATTACATTTTCTGTTATAAATGCATTACTTTGTCAGAAAAAAATGTCACTTAAAAGACATTCTAAAATATTAAAAAAAAATTATTTTTTAATACGTAGAATTTTAAAGTTTTATTGTTAGCACTCAATTCTGGATTAAATTATGGATTTCAGTTGAATTTATTAGGAGGCTTAAATCTGTGCTAAATAAACTTTTGACCTTTCTTAATGATATTTTAAATATTGACACTTTTTAGAGCACTTCCATTAAAGGCAAAGCATTGTAGGGGGCATATTAAAAACTTGCTTACATCCTAAAGAAATCACAGAACTTCTAGGAAATATAAAAACAATCATTATTTTTAAAAGTAAACATTAGTAATGTAATCCAGATTTTTTAAAGAATTGGCTCACTCATTGACAGTTTATCCCAGTGTCAAATCTGAAAACAGATAGATTCACAAAGTCATGAAAAATAGTATGTTTTTACTGAACACCTCATGAGGAGACAATGAAATATGAATTTATGCTACATAACACCTCCTCCAAAATGCTCTTTGAGAGTATCTTCTCAAAATTTCACTCCCAGCTTGCTCCCCTCAGATGAGTCTTTTTGGCTCTCAGGTCACCCCATTGCCCCCATCATCTCCAGAAACCTCCAGTCCATGTCTTAAGGTAGATCATTTTTAGTGCTTAGATACTGCCAGTTCCCTCTCTATTACCCACCCCAGTCGGCACCTCAGATTACTCATCTATAACAATGTGAATATTGATACCAACCTCAGAAAGGGTGATATCCTGCCATATAGTTCATTTCAATAAGTAATAACTTACCCCTTTAACCATGATAGCTCTGCTTTAATCCTACCAGCCTCTTCTCAATCCTTTGTTGTCAAAATGTAAGAGAATGCATTATGAGCCTTTCTACTCCCATCATCTTTTGTGAAACAAAGTTATAACAATAATAAGACTCAATAATATTATAATGGCTTTGTACAGCACCATGGGTACTACACCTGTCAGGGCGATCATCTCATAAGTTATATAAATGTCTAACCACTATGCTGTGCATGTGGCATGAATATAATATTAAATGTCAACCGAAATTAATTTTTTTTATTTTTTAAATAAGATTCAATAATGAAAAAAAGGTATTTCTTCTAAAGAAAGTATATAAAATTAAACACAAAGCAAATAGAATTTTTTACATGAAAAACTGATTTTTAAAGTTCATATGAAAAGACTGTTATGAGAGACCACAAAGAAAGTCTGGGGGCAGAAAGAGGAATGAAGGATGGATAATCCAACTAGATATTAAATCCATTTATGAAACTATACTAATTAAAATAGTTTGTGGCTTCTCAGTAATAACAAGAGATCAATGCAACAAAATGGGGAATTAAAAAATGAGTCTAACTACTCCTAGGTGTTAGGTATATTATAAGAATGGCATTTCAAATAGGTGAGAAGAGGTGGGTGTTTCAATAGTGTGGGGAAAATTCTATGTCTGAAAAAAAATCTTGAGCAGGAATGTTATTAAAACATTTTATTAAAACAAGTTTACTGAATATTTAAAGATAAAAATATAAAACCATAATATAGAAGAAAACTAAGATAAAATTTTGTATAATCTTAGGTTGAGAAAAATCTTTTTTAAACAAGATACAAAACCTAATAGCCATTAAGAAAAAAATTTAAAACAGTTTATTACATAAAAATTTAGAACTTGCCAAAACCGGTTTGGCTCAGTGGATAGAGCGTCGGCTTGCGGACTGAAAGGTCCCAGGTTCGATACCGGTCAAGGGCATGTATCTGGGTTGCGGGCACATCTCCAGTGGGAGATGTGCAGGAGGCAGCTGATCGATGTTTCTCTCTCATCGATGTTTCTGACTCTCTGTCTCTCTTCCTTCCTCTCTGTAAAATATCAATAAAATATATTTAAAAAAAAAAATTTAGAACTTCATTATGGCAAATAAATATTAAACAAAAGTCAAAAGGAAAACCAAATGACAGACACAAAGGAAGTTTCCTTTATATATAAATACTTCTAACAATCTAATAAAAAGAATAACAACCTAATAGACAAATGGGCCAAAAATATGAAGAAATGGTTCATAGAAAAAGAAATACAAAGTATTAACAAATAAAATAATACTAAACACTTTGAAAGAGATAAGTGACAGCCAAAATATCTGGTAATAGTCCTGTAGCATCAAACTCTGGATATAAAGTATCAATTCACCATTTCTTCATGACCTGCTTTAATTCCTTCAAGTACCAAAGATTTTATTCTGTTTATAACTAATATCTATAATCTTTCTTTTTGACAAAATACTTAACTTAGGTGTGTGTCCCAAATATCAGACTAATATTAAGCACACTCAATATTGGTCATAACTGAATATAAGTCACTCCCACAAATCAGTCCTTTTTTATATTTTTTTGATTTCAGAGAATAAGGGAGAGTGTGAGAGAGATAGGAACATCAATGATGAAAATCATTGATCAGCTGCCTCCTGCATGTCCCCTATTGGGGATCAAGCTTGCAACCCAGGCATATGCCCTTTACTGGAATCAAACCTGGGACCATTCAGTCCACAGACTGATGCTCTATCCACTGAGCAAAACCAGCTAGGACCCACAAATCATTCTTAGTATTTAAAATGAACTGGTATCATGGCAAAGCAGCCAGCTTTTGTTGTTGGCTTAGTGCACTTGGTCTAACTAAAGACACCTGTAAGATAAATATATATATATATCATGCAGTTTGGTGAAGCTGTTTTCTCACAACACATTCTTAAAATACCTTGGAAAACACAAGGAACTCTATATTTTGATGCTGGAAAACAGGACTCAGACCCATTAAGAGCATGCTTTTACAAATTTTAAGTTACTGTAGAGGATATGGGCCTGTTCTGTAGGCAAATTCAGGGAATAATAAACCTCTCAATAACTTTTTTCATTAATTGAATAGACCTATCACCATTTGAGTGAATTTTGAAAATTCAATGGTATGAACCACAGACACCTAATAAAATAATACTGGAGTGCAGCTTAATAACTTAATACCTGAAACTTTTGAAACTTTTTTTAAAAGAATTTATGTGGGAGGATCACATTGATTAAGCTGGAGGATTCCAGAATCTTCTGATGAAAGTGTGAACTATAACTTCAATATCTTACATTCTTTATGTATAATTGTTTTATGTGTCTATAGTACCAATAAGGAAATATCAGGCAACTGTTCACAAAGGAAATTTAAAGCCAAGCAACAGCTAAAGATTAAGAGCCTAGAGGTACTGATTTATAAAGAAAAATGAAAAAAACTAAATATATTTTCATCTTGAGTAATAAGGAGAAAGTTCTGTGAAAATTGAGAGTATTTAAAATTATAAAATAGAAATAGTGGAGGCTTATTTAGAATAATCCAAGAACATAATCTCTATATATCAAAAGCCAGTGACCAGAATGCCATACTGACCAGAATGGTCACTATGACACCCACTGTGGCCAGCAAACCAGTCCAATCAGGGGGTGGGGCCGGCTGGCCATCCTCCTGTGGCCCCTCCCCTGAGCCGCCCCCCCCATTGGCCCCCACCACCCCGATTGGCCCTCAGCCCCTCTCCCCAGCCAGCCCTGCCCCTGATCACCCCCCCCACACCAATAGGGGGCAGGGCCAGCCAGCAAACTTCTGCAGCCCCTCCTCCTGCCTGGCCCCACCCCTGTTGGGTGGGCCACCACCACCCCCATTGGCCGCAGCCCCTCCCCCCAGTCAGCTCCACCCCCTGATCGGTTCCCCCATTCCAGTCAGGGGCAGGGTCAGCTGGCCAACCTCCTGCAGCTACTCCCCCCGGCCATCCCCACCCCTGATGGGCCCCCACCACCCAGATTGGCTCATGGCCCCTCCCCCCAGCCAGCTTTGCCCCTGATCAGCCCCCCCCCCCACACACCAATCAGGGGTGGGGCTGGTCAGCCAGCCTCCCACAGCTCCTCCCTCTGGCTACTGACCCCCAATCGAGGGTGGGGCCCACCAGCCAATAGCCCATGGCCCCTCCCCCAGCTAACCAAGCCCTGATAGGGCCCCAATCAGGGTGGATTGGCCAGCAAACCTGCCATCTCCTCCTCCCAAAAGGCCCGGCCCTGATCTGCCCTAATTGGGACCAGGCTGGCCGGACTCCACCAGTGCACAAATTTGTGCACTGGGCCTCTAGTCTATATATCCTATCCAATAAAAGAGAAACATGCAAATTGACCATAACCCCAACACCCTTCCCATTGGCTAATCAGCAGGATATGCAAATTAACTGCCAACCAAGATGGTGGCTGGCAGCCACGCAGCTGAAGTGAACAGGAGGCTTGCTTGCTCCAGTGATGGAGGAAGCCAACGTTCCCAGCCTGCCGCTGCCAGCCTCTGAGCTGCACTCTAAGCAACTATGTTGCAATTATAGAAGCTAAACAAGCTCCAGAGACCTGCTTTCAGCCAGCTTCAGCCTCAAAGCTTAGAGCTGCAGTGAAGGCAACAGAGTTTCAATTATTGAAGCCAAACAGACCCAGAAACCTGCTTTCAGCCCTCAGAGCTGGAGCCAGCTCTCAGCTCCAGTGACAGCTATAGAAGGTAAATAAATCCCAGAATAAAATAAAAAGAAAAAAAGGAGAGGCTGGGAGCTTAAGTTGCCCTCCAGCCTGAAAACAGCTCTCAGGCCCTCACCCAGACTGGCCAGACACCCCAGTGGGGACCGCCACCCTGAAGGGGGTGTGACCAGCTGCAAACAGCCATCATCCCCTCATCCAGGCTGGCAGGGGGTGGCGCCCCAACCCCCCAATCGGCCCTACCCTGAGTGTGACTGGGGGTTGCATTGCAATCTCCCGATCTGCCCTGCTCTGTGCATGACAGGGTGCAGCACCCCAACTCCCCAATCGGCCCTGCTCTGAGCCCAACCAGGGGCTGCACCTAGGGATTGGGCCTGCCCTCTGCAACCTGGAGCGGGCCTAAGCCAGCAGATCGTTATCTCCCAAGGGGTCCCAGACAGTGAGAGGGCACAAGTGGGGCTGAGGGACACCATCCCCCCGCCCCTGCCAGTGCACAAATTTTTATGCACCGGGCCTCTAGTATATATATAAAAGGCTAAGCAACCTGCCCGACCAGTTGACTGGCCAACTGGCTGGTAGATATGATGCACACTGACCACCAGGGGGCAGACGCTCAACGCAGGAGCTGCTGAGCAACAACAACTTTGCAGAGCACCCTCTTGCACTTTGGGACCCCTTGGGGGATGTCAGAATGCCAGTTTCAGCCCAATCCCCACAGGCCAGGCCGAGGGACCCCACCTGCTGAAGGGACCCCTCTCACTCTGCAGATTCCCTTCGAGCCCCAGCACCACTCCAGGTGCTGTCGGCCGGGGAGGGACCACGGCAGATTGGCTACAGGGCATGTCCAGCCAGTCTTGCCCAGTCCTGCCCCGCCAACCCACCTTCTAATTAATTGACTTTCAATATGCACAAATCTGTGCACCAGGCCTCTAGTTAATAAAATAAAAATGATAAATTTAGAAAGTCATTAAAGTGTGACATGAATTAATTTATCACAAAGTTTTTAGTAATATTCCTAAAGAGCATAACTTGAGTTTCATGCCTTTTTCTTTCAAGGCAAGGTTCAAGGTAACAAACTGAACTTGTAAATGTGTACCTAAAAAAATTAATTTTTTTCTCAACCTCTAATGTTTTAAATTGAATAGACTGCTATTGGTGAGCTTTGTACACTAGTGTTAATATATGTATGATGTGGAGAGTATTTAATTTCAAGTCTGTTATTTGACAATAAAAGTGATGCACCACTGACATAAGCAACAATGTGGATAAATCTTTGTTGCACAAATGAAGCCAGACACAATTGAGCACATGCTGTAACCATGCTATGCATGTAAAGTTCAAGAGCAGGCAAGACTATTACTCACTGTAGACATTTTTAAAAATTTATATTTTTATTGATATAAAATAAAAATGGAGTAGGAGAGAGAGAGAGAGACAGAAATATCAATGATGAGAGAGAAATGCTGATAGGCTGCCTCCTGCACAGCCCTTACTGGGGATTGAGCCTGCAACCTGGGCATGTGCCCTGACCACCTGACCGTAAATTAAACCATTACCTCTTGGTTCATAGATTGATGCTCAACCACTGCACCACGCTGGCCAGTCATCAGCATAGAAATTTTGAGATTCATTCTTTGCTGCATGTATTAGTAATTATCCATTTTTATTGCCAAATAGTGTGTCATTGCATGATTATGCCACAATTTATTTGTTCATTTACCTGTGGATAAATTTGGGGGCTATTATAAGTCTTTGCCTATTGCAACTAAAGCTGCTATGATCATTTGTGTAACAGTCTTCTCGTGAACATTGGTTTTTTATTCTCTTGGGTAAAAATGCCTAGTAGTAAAATGATTAGATCCTATGGTAGTTGCATGTGTACATTTATATGAAACTGTCAAACCTTTTTCTAAACTGGTTATACCATTTTGTATTCACAATGACAATGAAACAGAGTTCCAGTCAGTCTACATTCTCACCAACACATGGTCCATTTTTAAATTTTAGTTGTCCTAGTGGGTTTGTAGTATGTCTCATGGTTTTAAGTTTAATATCCTTGATGCTTTGGCAAGTTTTCAAGTTATAAAATATCCAAACTAAGTTATAGTACAGAAAGCAAATCAATTGTTGCTGGGGATGAAGTAGAGGGTAGGATTACCAAGGGGCATAGAAAACATTTAGGAGTGGCAGAAATGTTTCTAATCTTTATTGTGATGATGGTTTCATTAGTATACACATGTCCAAACTGACTTAATTGTCCACTTTAAATACATGCAATTTAGTGTACTTCAATTTCATCTCAACAAATTTTTCTTAAAAGAAAAAGAATAGGCAAAACTAGTCTATGATGCTAGACATCTGAACAATGATTTCTATGGGTGATTTCTATTGTTTGTTACATTTCTGCTTACATATCTATTGAATGCACAGCTTTTCCTTTCAGAGATTCTTCTTTAAGTAAAAGCATAGTACTTGTGGCAACAGACTTCAAGGTTGGCCCGTGATCTTTGCCTCTTGGTGTTCCCATCTTTGTGTAATCCCTTCCCCCTTATGTCTGGGCAGGACCTGTGGCTTGCTTCTAACCAACAGAACATGGCAAAGGTGATGGGATATCACGTCTGTGATTACATTGCATTATGTAAAACTCCATCTTGCTAACAGACTCACCCTGCATATCTTCTCTTCCTAGTTGGATTTGAAGAAGTTAAGGAGCCATTTTGGAAATTATACTCGGCAAAGAGTTATTGGGGCGGGGTGGAGGCCGGGAGCTCAGATGCTGAGGGCAGCCTCCAGCTGACAGCCAGTAGAAATGGGGCTCTCACTCTACAACAACAACAAAAAAAGTAAATTCTGTCAATGACCCAAGTGACCTTAGGAGAGGCTTTCTCCTCAGTCCAGCCTCCAGGGAGAGTGCAGCTCATCCAACATCTTGATGAGAGCCTATGAGGCACCTTAAGCACCGGACGCAGCTAAACCAGGCCAGACAACTACCCCACTGAAACTCTGAAATGATACCTGTGTGTTATGTGAAGCTGCTACATTTGTATTTATATGCAGAAATACAAAGCTAATACAGGATTTTCTATTGGAATGTGCTAATTGAAGCTCTTCAGCTACCTTCTGTGTTCCCTTGACTTCCCAATTTATTATTGAAGCTTCAGCTCAGGTCACAATCCTGTGGCTCCAGAGTCACTTCCTCTGCCAACTATGTATTTGTTGGCACAGAATTTGGCTAGAGCTCAAGCACTTAACAAATATAGACTCATATCTTCAATTCCTCTGAAGAAATGGAATTACGGCTTCATTTCAGGCCAAGAAAGTAATTTCCCACCTGTACACAATAAAGGCTGGGCTTGTACATTCAACTAAGTGATGTTAGGAAGTAACCCCAGGCTAAATAAACTTAATGAAATAAATATGTAATATGGGAGAGAAATCAGGGTTTAATTTGGGCAGCTTAAAATTTTGAGTTGTACATACTTGCATTTTTCTCTTTTAAATTACTTAGGAAAGTAACTTCTGAAAAAGATCTCACTGTCAAAAATATCATCAAAAGAATTCTTAGTGTTATCTCGAGGCTCACATTTCAGAGTTGCTCATTTTGAGAGCTAAAAGGAAAAGAGCTATGAAAGAATTTTCATATTGTTAGTCTTCAGTGTTATTTTTCTCAATTTTTAAAAGTTCAAGACCATAAAAGAATTTGACCACCTGAATGTCCTTTCCTTCTCTTTCATGCAATGCAAAATAATCTTAGTTTATTGAAAGTGCTCTACGCTATTATTGAAGTTCTTCAAATCCCATCTTTCAGTTTATTTTTTAAAGTACTTTGTTTCTTAAAATATGTGATTTGGTTCTCTTTGTTATTTCCAAACTCAGTATTAAGCCTACATGGGTTAATTGAGTTATAAAATAAAACAATATACTTGTCATTTTGTTTTACTGTATGCATAACTGCAGATCACATTAAAATAAGCAAAGGCAGCCCAGCTGTACTGGCTCAGTGACTGAGAGTTGATCTATGAACCAGGAGGTCATCGTTGGATTCTTGGTCAGGGCACACGCCTGGGTTGCTGGCTTGATCCCTAGTGAGGGGTGTGCAGGAGGCAGCTGATTGATGATTCTCTCTCATCATTGATGTTTCTATCTTTCTCTCTCTCTTCCTTCCTCTCTGAAATCAATAAAAATCTATTAAAATAAATAAATAAAGGCAAACATTAAATTCTGCCATTTTAAGTGATAGTTTAATAAATCGATCAATAGGTATCAAGTTCCTACAGGGTACAATACTATAGCACAAACATATATGTATGGTTTTAATTATATGGGGCAAAGTTGTTAGTCTTAAGTATTATTTAGAATTGACAAAACAAAGACAGAAGACTATGTAAGATAATGTAAGTGAATAAAAGAAACCCACTGAACTCATGCTTTGTTTATATATTATATGGAGACCTTGGAACTGAATCAAACTGTATGTCATTAAACTGAGCAATGATTTTAAAATAAAGGATATAGCCGACAAGTTTAATGTAGACTCAAGATCTAAGTGTCTTTCTGCATCCGAACAGAAAATGGTAACTGGGAGTCTCTCTTTTTTTTTTTTCTTTTTTCTGGGAGGCTTCCTCATAACTGAAGAATAGTGAGGACTCTAGAGCACTGAAGTACAGAGTACACAGTGAATATGCTGATTCCCAAAAGTCCTGAATTGTGGAGTACCGTTCAGGAATAATAAATCAAGGCCAAACAAGTTAGGAACCAAAGTGACACCTTTTGGTGGTTCTCAATACATATACATTGGCATTTTGCAGATCTTGAGAAATCCTATAATAGACAAACCTTTGTAATTTTGTTTAACACTGTATTTTCAAAACCTGTTGAATATAGAACACTTTCAAAAGCTAAATTACTTCCTCGAGAATAAATTTTTAAGAACTTGTGACATGTCTGGTCAAAACTAGAGTGTGGAAAGATCCTAAGTGAGCTTTAGGGCCACAACAGTGTAAAGCCAAAACTAGCTTCACACTAAATTATTTTAAAAATAGAAATAAAAATAAAATAAGAAATAAAAAAATGAAAATGAAAACTAACCATCTAATTGTAGGGCCTGGGAGGCATTAGTAATTGTACACTCAAGTTCGGCCATACCCCAGCTTTGAATCCTGTAACAGAGAATAACCAGAAAATGATGACAGTATGCTTCAGATCTTTTCCATTATCATCCCATGTTTCAGATATTTAGAGAGTCTTCCACAATGAGATCTAGCAAATGTACCTTTCTACCTGAATTTCTCCACTCTTACCCTCACTGTCATAGCCTGCCCACCCACCAACTTTTCCTATTCTTGCAGGAAAAGGTCATGATTTAGCAGGAAGCAACTGTCATGGCAGTGAAGTTCATATTCAAATAGATTAGCCAAAGCAACATTCTGATGGCAGCTGCAGAAAGAATCCTAATATAACTGAATACTGGAAACTAGAGTTTCATGTATACTATCAGAGTCCCTAAGAACCAAGGAGCTGGATAGTTCTGCTTATGATAAACAAAGAAAAAGTGTTTTGGAAACTGTAGAATTGATCAGAACTTGCAAGGGAGGAATATCCATGTGCTTTGAAACGGATGAACTATATGACCCACAAGAAAATTCTGCAGCCAAAGAGTAAAACTGGTAGCCCCATAGATTGCAGAAAGATATATCTATTAAGAAACAGTGATAGGATGTGAATATAGTCTGGGACTAAAACAAAATGGGGTGGGCAGAGTAGGCTAAAATTTTTTTAAAAGAGAGAGAAATGAATACAGGGATACTCAAAATAAAATAAAAGTGAAAAGCAAAACTCAGGTTGCAGAAAATCAAAACAGTAATGTGGAGAACAGTTATTCCAAATGCAATGGTAAAACAAAAAGTGAGTATAATGGAAGGAAGGCAGGGGATAAGAAGGACAGATACATTAAGTCAACATAAGGCAGGAGGGGTAGAGGAAACAGCTGCTTCCCAGATAAAAGGGACCTCACTGCTCAGAGAAAACCACTGTTCTGCTGCCTCATCCAACCATTAAGATTAATAAGTAAAGCTTAGGGAATATAGTCAATGATATTGCAATAATTATGTATGGCACCAATTTGGGTACTGGAAATATCAAGAACACTATGTAAAATATATTATTTTCTAACCACCAAGCTGTAGACCTGAAACCAATACAAAATAAAATTGATAGAAAAATAAAAAAGATTTACAGGGCCATTTCTAACAGTGTTGGGACATTTTGGGAAGGGGATAGTAAATTCCAACTCATGGTGGTATTATAATCTAATGCTTTGGACATGGAACCCTGTGAAATAAAGATTTGAATGCAGGGACTAAAATAACAATATGGAGAGGCCATATTGGGCTAGGAAATGCAACTTCATTTTGGGACTTTAGTTAAGCACACGATCTTGGCAATTTGTGGAGACTTTTCTGAGCCATGTGTCTGATGTTTACACTTGTGGTTCTATATTTTTAATGTCTTTAGCACAGTACCATAGAGCCTTTACATGCTGAGGTCACTGAATCTACGGTGTTTGGTCCACAGACAGGGGATACATAGAGGAGGGTTGTATTTATTTGCCAGATCATAAATCTATGCCTCATGGATGTGACCTTCTTTAAGCTTTATCAAAGGCCCTGGAAAGCAGCACGAGTCTCAGTTAGGGTGCTGGACACAGTATGGCCTCAGCAGATGCTGGCCACTTGGATATCAATAAGCAAATGCCAGCCATGATGACTTCAACCAAGCAAGTAACCCTAGGGGGAGACTGCTACAGCCTGGGCTTGGAATTACAGATACAGCTTGACCTGGTATTACAAATTTGAATGAGCCAGGATTAGATGTTATTTCTAGGTACAGAACCATACTGTATGGCAGCTGAGTTCAACATGTATTGTGAAACATTAGTAAACTTCTAGGTTTAAAATGTCAGTGCTGGTTTTGAGGGATCTAGAATTGATGAATAGATGAGTCGGGAACTTACAATAACAAAGAAAAACATGGAAAGCATCACGATGTGTTTTCCAAAACAAGAATAACCTTGTGCTACAGACTGAATGTTTCTTAAAAACTTCTGTGTTAAATATCATCTTTCAAAGTCATTTTCTTCTCATTGTAGCATCATAATTATTAACCCATAGATAATTGGCCATATCTTACCAATGAAAAGGCAGGAAGAAAAAGGCAGAAGCAAAACCTTAGAGTTAATTTATTATAAAGATAATTTTAACAGTTACGATTTCTCACACTAAATGAAAATAAATTTTTTAAACAGAAATTAATAGCTATACTTTGCCTTTAAACACTAAAGTCTTTTATGATAATAGTACTGATATTTTATTAAATGTAAAGGCTTTTAAATTATTTGAGTTAAAAATATATTTACATAAATCTCTAAATTTATTTACATATCAATTCATAATGTATCTAAGCATAATATGACAGATTTTGAATATTTTGATGAATGTTTCACATATTAAAGAAATGTAAACTTTACTCTAGAAAAAATAGTCAATACTTTCTAAAATAGACCATAAAAATAACACAGACATCCTTTTGATCCTCATGAGTATACTTTATTTGTCCTTGAAAAAATATATCCAATGTACCTTTCAGAATGATTTATTAGATGTTATTGTTATGGTGTTCAATATTGTTCAATACTGAACTGCTATACTGATTACCACTCTCCACTCTGCTTTAGTTCTCTCATGTGCTTTTATTTACCTCCCGAGGCAAAAACATTTTAATTGGTTTAGAGAAGCTTGAACTCTCTTTTATCAATGACAGATTTTATCAAAATGGAACTAACCCAGGAGCTGTAGTCCCGGTGCACAAAAACCATTATCCACTTTGGGATTCTAAGGTATAAGACTTATAAACAGTAAAAAGAAATTTTCTAAGAACCTTTTTTAATGTATGCATATATATGTATGTACACACCTACACACACATGTACATATGAGTGCACATAGATGTATATAATACTCAGGTATCATTTTGCAGAAATTTTAAGAAATATCAAATATATAAGAATGTCTACAAAATCTTTAATATAGCAAAATTCATTTATAAGTATAATTTAGGAAAAGTAAATGAAATGACTTAATATTTCTCCTATTTTTTAATTGCCTGCTTGCCAAATTATCTACATATTAAAGGTATAGAACAAAGACTGCAGTCAATTTGGAAATAATTTACAATTACAGTAAATCTTAGGCAAATGAGGCCTTAATTAATAGGTATATATTTCTTTATTCATTCAAAATGCTCTATTATTTATGAACAATAGCATAAGAAATAATTTGCTTGTTGCACAGAAATTTTATTTATTCAATAGATTTTAGTCCCATAGGATTTCACTACTTCAAAAAGTAAACCTAAACTGATTTGCACAAAGGCAAATATTAATCATACTGCATATGTAAAACAAATACTAACCACAGTGAAAACACCCACTTTTGTTCTCTCACTTTGTATAATTTTATTGTGAGAAGAACATGAGATCTACTCTCTTAACAAATTATAGGTATACAATACAGTATTATCAAAAGTATAAGAGTTTTGGTGAGGATGTGAAGAAATTAGGACCCTTGTGCACTTTTGGTAAGAATACAAAATGGAAAACAGAATGGAAGTTCCTCAAATAATAAAAATAGAACTACTGGGTAACCCAGCAATCCTACTTCTGGGCATTTATATAAAAGAACTAGAGTAGTGGTCAGCAAACTCATTAGTCAACAGAGCCAAATATCAACAGTACAACGATTGAAATTTCTTTTGAGAGCCAAATTTTTTAAACTTAAACTATATAGGTAGGTGCATTGTTATTAACTTAATTAGGGTACTCCTAAGGCTTAGGAAGAGCCATGCTCAAGGGGCCAAAGAGCTGCATGTGGCTCACGAGCCACAGTTTGCCGACCATGGAACTAGAGGCCCGATGCATGAATTTCTGCACCCGTGGGGTCCCTTGGCAATTAGGGCCTATCTAGGGGGGCAGCCTGCCAGGGGGAGAGACCAAGGGAGGTTGGCCCCAGCAGCAAGCTAAGGCACAGCCAATTCCATGAGGAATTGGGCTCCCTCCTCTCTCCTTTCTGGGTCTGGAGTGCAGGTGAACCAGATTCAGGGCTGTCAGAGCCCCAGCAGCAAGGTCTGGGTCACTGCACATTGTAGCTACCTGCCGGTCGTCCAGTCATTTTGGTCATTCAGTCATAATGGTCGCTTAGGCTTTTATATATATAAATTAAACTTAGAATCTCAAGAGATATTAGTACTCCCCTGGTAATGTTCATTGCAGCACTGTTCACAACATCCAAGATATGGAAACAACCAAAATGTCCATCAGTAGATGAGGGGCTGCCACTTTTGTCAAGCAAGATGGCAAGAAACATAACCACTAGACAAAGAAGGGCCAATAGAGGTAAAAACAAGTTCTTTCTACATTCCCGAGGCAATGAGGCATAGCCGTTCCTTGCACTGAATTCTAGTGCAATTGGTAAGATATAAATCCAGTGGGTGCTCTGTGCAAAGGAAAAGTAAAATAGGTTGTTTAAAGTGGGTGGCAGCTGCTATCCTTTCAGTAAATTCTTTTAGTTTATGCCCAGTGAGAGTCTTCCTTAATTTTTATTAAGCACTATTTTTTATTGCTCTCTCCATTATGGATTTGTTTGGGATTTTTTCAATCTCATATTCTATATCAAGCTGAGCAGAAGCCCTTGAGAACTATAGACATTGATCTTAATGTCTCCCACTGCAACATTAGGGTGTTTATTTGCACAGAAAGTTCATTCTAAACTCATCTATATATTATTTAGTTGTGTTAAAAGTAACAGTGAATTATTTCTGTGAGTTGGTAGAAGAAATTATTCTCATCTAAAAGGCAAATTTATGGAATAGGTAGAAATATAGGGTCACCTCGGTAATGTAATATGAAGGGCACAAAAATGTGTTTCACTTACAATACATACATTCAGTGCATTCACATATTATTCCCAGGCACAGAATATACACGTGTTCCCAGATATTTCATTATTCTGTATTAATATTCTTTGCTAAAAGCAAACAAACAAATGTCTGTGAAAGTACACTTTTGTCGACAAACCAATCAAGTCTTGACAGACGACCTGCCCTATGTTAAGCTATGCACCCAAGTGTTATGAAAGATACAGACAAAATGTAAAACACCATTCCTGCTCTTCAGAAACAGCTAACAATTTGGTTAGAAAAAATCAAGATGAACCCATGAAACAACATCAAACAAAAAAAGGTCATATTACTTGAACTCCTAAACGCTATGGTCCCTACAAGGGATCAGCAAAACTTTTCTGCAAAAAGGCAGATAGTAAGTACTTTAGTCTTTGGAGGGCCTAAGTCATTGCAGTAGGGAAGTAGCCAAAGATAATGCTAAATGATGAGTGTTTGTGTTCTGATAAAACTTTATTTATAAAAACACTTGGTGGGCTGTAATTGAGCTGCCAAGGTAGTTTACTGCCCCTAAGTCCATTTAATAAATGTTCTTACAATGTGTTAATAATGACTTGGGAAGATCAAGATATTTTCTATATCTTTATTTTTGTTAAATATCAAATAATACTATATTTGATATATAATATTGTATAAATTTAAGTCAGACATTATGTGAATTTAATACATTTATATAGTGTAATCTGATTGCCATTGTACTGATAATTAGCACCTAAATCAATCACATTACATGATTATTTTTTTTAGTGGTTGAAATCAAGTTCTACTCTCTTAGCAAATGTGATTATTATAATACAACTAGAAGCCCGATGCATGAAATTCATGCATGTGGGGGGGGGGGGTGGTCCCTCAGCCCAGCCTGCAATGATGCCAGCATCCCTCACCTCACACTCTGGCCCGAGGCCCCTCCCCTCTCTTCCCCTCCCTCCTCCTGGGCACTGATGCTGGGCTCACATCACTGGGAGCCCAGCATCCCTCGCCACGGACTCCAGCCCAAGGCCCCTACCCTCCCCTCCCTCCGCCCAGCTGGGGCATGGACTCCAGCCCGAGGCCCCTGCCCTCCCCTCTCTTCACCCAGCCGAGCACACATGTTCAGCTTTAGAAGTTATTTACTTACTGATGGTTAGCAAATAACTTCTAAAGCTGAACACGTCACCACAAGCCCAGCATTCCTCGCTAGGCTCCTCCCCTCCCTTCCTTAGGCATGTCTGGGGTGTGAACTCTGGCCCAAGGCCCCTCCCCTCCTTTGGCGCTGACACTGGGCTGGCGTTACAGTGAGCCCAGCATCCCTCACCATGGACTCCAGCCCAAGGCCCCTGCCCTCCCTTTCCTTTTCCCGGCTGGGGCGCACACGCTGGGCTCGTGTTGCTGTGAGCCAAGCATCCCTCACCATGAACTCCGGCCCAAGGCCCCTGCCCTCCCCTCCCTCCGCCCGGCCAGGGTGCAGACGCTGGGCATTCCTTGAGGTGGACTCTGGCCTGAGGCTCCTCCCCTCCCCTCCCTCCATGCAGCTGGGCCAGACACTGGGCTTGCATTGCCAGGGCAACACCACCAGCATCCCTCCCCAGCCACTATGGGCACCACCATTTTGTCGCAGAGTGATGGTTAATTTACATGTTACTCTTTTATTAGATAGGATATTGTTGCCTATATTCACTATATTATACACTAGCTCTCTAGGGCTTGCTACTCATTGCACATTTGTATCCTTAAACAACATATCTGACTTATTCCCCCTACCACTTATCATGGCAACCACCATTCTATTCTCTGTTTTTATGAATTTGGCTTTTTTAGATTGCACATATAAATGATACAGAGAACTTGCATTTCTCTGTCTGAGTTAGCATAATATGCTCAATATCCATCCATATTGTTGCAAATGGCAGAATGTCCTTCCTCATGACTGCAGAATATTCACATATATGTGGGGTGTGTGTGTGTGTGTGTGTTCTTCTTTATCCATTTTTTCTGTTGATGGGTTGTTTCCTTTTGGTATATCTCCATAAATGGAACTGCTGAATCATATAGTAGTCCTAATTTTAATTATTTGAGGAACCTCCATATTCTTTTCCATAGTGCTTGCACCAATTTACATCCTCCCCGAACAGTGTACAAGGGTTCCCTTTTCTCCATATTCTTGTCAACACTTACCTCTTGTCTTCTTGATGGGCATTCTAACAAGAGGAGGTGATATCTCATGGTGGTTTTGCTTTACATTTCCCTGATAATGGGTGATGTTACACATCCTTTCATATACCTGTTGACTATTTGGATGTCTTCTTTGGGAAAATGTCTATTTAGTTACTCTACCCATGTTTTAATTGGATTGTGTAGTGTCTTTCTATATGAGGTCTGTAAATATTTTGGATATTAATCCATATTTGATATATGGATTTCAAAATATTTCTTCCATTCTGAGGATTGCTTTTTCATTTTGACAACTGTTTATTTTGCTGTGCAGAAGCTTTTAAGTTTGGTGTATTCCAATTTGTTGATTTTGCTTTTGTTGTTTATGCTTTTGGTGTCATATCAAGAAAAGTATTCCCAATACCAATGTCCAGGAATTTAATCCTATGTTTTCTTCTAGGAGTTTCATGGTATTGGGTCTTAAGTTTAAGTCTTTGATACATTTTGCATTAATTTTTGTCAGTGGTGTAAGATAGTGGTTTAGTTTCATGGTTCTTTATGTATTTAACCTGTTTCCCCAATACTGTTTGTGGAAGAGACTATCATTTCTCCATTTTTTATTCTCATCTCCCTTGTTGATTGTTATTCATCACATACATGGAGATTTAATTCTGGCTCTATTCTGTTCCATTGTTCTGTGTTTATTTTAATGCCAGTACCATACTGTTTTCTTACTCTAGTTTCATAGTATAGTTTGAAATCGTAAAGTATGATATCTACACTTTTGTTCTTTTTCCTCAGGCTTGTTTTGGCTCTATGGGTTGTTTTGTGGTTTCACACAAATTTTAGAATTTTATTATATTCCTGTGAAGAATTACTTTAGTATTTTGATGTGGTTATGTCAAATCTATAGATGACTTTGGGTAGTATAGACACTATAACATTTCTTATGATCCTTGAACATGGGATGTATTTCCATTTTCTTGTGTCTTCTATTTCTCTCAGCAAAGTCTTGTGATTGTCATTGCACAGATCTTTCATTTCCTTGGTTAAATTTATTCATAGGTTTTATTGTTTTTGATGCTATCATAAATGAAATAGTTTTTTATTTCTATTTTAGGTGTTTCATTATTAGTGTATAGAAATTCAACTGATTTCTGCAGGTTGATTTTATACACTGCAACTTTACTGAAATTATTGATTAGTTCCAACAGTTTTTTTGTTTGTTTTAGGGAATTTCTATATAGAAAATAATATCATCTAGAAACAGTAACAATTTTACTTATTTTTTTCCAATTTACATGACTTTTTTTTTTCTTGACTAATTGCTCTAGCTAGGATTTCCAGTACTGTATTAAATAAGAGTAGGAAGAGTAGGCATCCTTGTCTTGTTTCTGATCTCAGAGGAAAAGCTTTCAATTTCTTTCCATTGAGTATTTTAACGGTGAGTTTGTCACATATGGCCATTATCATGCCGGGTGTGTTCTTTCTATAGCCAGTCTGTTGCAAATTGTAATCATGAAAGGATGTTTTTTCTGCATAAGCAAGGTTTTTTAAAATAAAGCTTATTTAATCATTTTTTTTTTATTTTAGGGATGTGATTTCTGTGTCCTCTTCATGAAAACTTTTCCTAACCAATGCCACAATAGAGTTATGTTAGAAAGACCCAATAGTCAGCTTTAAGAGTTTTTAGCTGGTTAAAATTGTGACAGTTTTGAACATTGAAAAGAGCAAGATGATGTGATTGCTGAACATTTAATATAAAGAATTGAATCAATAAAAATTTATTATTCCATCATAATAGCAACCAAAAGTGGGGAAAATCAGAAAAAAAACTAATTTTTGCATTTACATTGGGTATCAAATCAATTTTTCTTTGAAAATATGAAATAAAATGGAAAAATTAAATTCATGTATCTCTGCCTTTCTAATAGGAACTGTATTTCAGAGTAACCATGGGGAAAGCTCTACTCTACATAAGAATGCCAGCTAATAGTCATGGAAAAAAAAGAATATAATTCAAAAGAATCATTATTTTGCAATGTTCAATTAAAATATGTAGTCAATAATCACAAATTTGTTTTAAAACCATTACACAATGAATGGATGCAGATATGAAGCCAAAGTGCACCACATAAATTATTTTCTGGTTATAAAGTAAAATTTTAATGTGTAACAAAGAAACAAGGCTGTCTTCTTCTTAATATGGTGGCTGATATTTAGTTTCAAAAATAGTAGGACAACCAAATATCATGTGTTTCTAGATATAATGCAGTATGAAATATGCATCACCATGATGCTGCCTAAAAATGTTTAGTATCTAATCCAGACTTGGAAACTAATTCTAGGTTACAGGAAATATAAGGTATTGAGTTATGTATAATGTTAAATGACACTGTGAGGAAGATATGAGGCAGTGGTTCAAAAGGTCAAATTCCTATCGTGAAATTGTTTTTGAACAAAAGAGACTTAGGTATGACAATCAGATACAATATATGCCCATGGATTCAATAATTTTCATGCAAAAAATGTGCAAAACATTGGGAAACAGTAAGGGAAAATTTATGGATTGCCTACTAGATGTATATGTAGTAAATGTTCTTACTTTTAAAAAATACAATTCATTTTTTTGTGTGTGTGTGTGTGCAATGTAGCAATAGTACATCACTTTTAAATGATGTAGGGTAATAAGGGTTAAAAAGAAAAATGTACCCCTAACCAGTTTGGCTCAGTGGATAGAGCATCAGCCTGAGGACTCAAGGGTCCCAAGTTCAATTCCAGTCAAGGGCATGTACCTTGGTTGCAGGCACATACCCAGTAGGGATTGTGCAGGAGGCAGCTGATCGATGTTTCTCTCTCATCGATGTTTCTAACTTTCTATCCCTCTCCCTTCCTCTCTTAAAAAAATCAATAAAATATATTTTTTTAAAAAGAAAAAGAAAAAAGAAAAATGTACCTTCACTCCAACTACCTCTCACTTTTTCATGCTCCCATCCCTGGCCCACCACTCTCCAGCACATATTGTATTGTTTTCTCTGTGACAGTTCTTATTAACTAGAAAGACTGGGTTAGTTGATTGGTTGGTTGGTTGTTGCCTCTCTCCCTCCTCCAGAATGCTATGTTCTAAGAGATGTGGGATCATGCCTGTCATATTTACAATGGTCCTCTTAGACTTTAAATAATACACGGCACACCACAGAGGCTCAGTAAACATTGTTAAATGTTTAAAAAAAAAAGTACACTTGTACTAAATTACAATTAGCATTTTATTTGTGAATAACCTTTTGAAGATTTCCTTTGCCTAGCTTCACACATGGTTTCCTAGTGAAATATGTTGACAAAATTGGGAAGGGGATGTTTTTATTTAAACATATGAATGTAATTTACATTATGCACTGCCAGTTAAGAGGGTAAAAGGATGGGAAGATGTGGGAGTTTAATTCAGTGTTACTTGCATCACAGGTGAAGGGTCTGCTGTGCTCTGCTGGAGACACCACGGTGCACTTCCAAGAGCTGAGTGTTCTCACACCTGTTTCTGAGCTATAACCTGCTTACACTTCCTTAATAAGAGGAAACTCAATGTTTTCAGAAGGCCAGTGCATGACAGTTCTAAACATATCCTGTTGGAATTAAATCTTCAGTTCTAAAAATAAAGCTTTCAGTGCTCAGATGAAAGAAAATTAAAACATTTTATTTTTTTTAAACATGACACTATAAATTGTAATCTAAAGTAACTGTACCAGTGTGAATAAGAACATTTTTTATATCTACAAGAAGCATATATTAAATTCAATATTATATTTCCATTCATAGATTACAGAGACTTTATGGCTCAAAAAATGCTAGTAACAGATTTTTGTCAAATATGGACTGGATTCCAGGGAAAACTAATAAGACCATATGCTTATCATTTGATGACTTGACATTGAAAAATCTGCCTTAAATAAAAAAAGGCCACCCAAAGAAGCCCACTAGTGACATGTCTAATGACTTATTCTGTATCTCTTACTCTAATCAAAGCATGGAGAACTGGAAGTAAGCATCATTGATGCTAGCATTGCAACAGCAAAGCACTGTCGCATGAACATATTTGCCAGGTTACCATTTCTTAAAACCAGAATTTGACTTCACATCTAAGTTTCATTGTCATTGAAAGGGAAGATCATAAGGAGGTATAGAAACACACAGGGTGAGAGCTAGTCAATAATGAAAAATAAAATCAATCTTTCCCCTTCTCCCCAAGCCATAGTAACCTCATCTATTCAACAAGTATTTAGTGAGCTTTTGTTACTTGCCACAAACTATGTTATGAACTGAGAATATATATATATAAAAAAAAAAGGAACATGGTCCTTGTTCTCAAAAGACATACTATATTATAGTGGGAACATCCCTGTTCTCATGGTGTGTTCCAGCAGAAGCTACATGAGTGAAGCAAAATATATTCTAAAGCTATGCAGAAATAGATCAGGAAGTCAAGCTTCTAATAATAGTGTTTCCTTAAGAGGCACAGAGTAATCTGTTAAATAATCTATTAATGCTATGGACTGAATGTGGGTGTAAACCTGAAATTCATATATTCAAATCTTACCCCCCACCCCCAGTGGTGATAGTAAGGGGTGGAGCCTTAGGAATGTGATTAAGTCATGAGGCTGGAGCCCTCATGAATGGGATTAGTGCCCTAATAAAAAAAGATCCTCCTGAACTCCCCAGCCCTTCACCATGTGGGAATATGAGGAGAGGTCTGCAACCAGGAAAAGGGCCCTCATCAAAACTGACCATGCTGGCATCTTGATCTTGGACTTCGCAGCTTCCAAACATTTTGTAGTATTTTGTTATAGCAGCCAAATAGACAAAAGCAAACAAACAAACAAACAAAACAGTATGTTAAATGCATGTGTCATCTGGTGATTGATGATGCAATGTAAAATAAAATATTTATCAAAGTTTAAGGCATGAAACAAACATAATGAAAATAGTAGTCAGCATCCAACTTATTTACTGATGTTTATAATTTTGATAAAAATTGAGAAGCTTAAAAATACCATACAAATACCATACCTATCTAAAATACACAAATGTACAAAGGTAAAATTAAGCAACTAACATATCAAGATCAAAAAAAGTTTATTTTGCTCTCACCAGTTTGGCTCAATGGATAGAGCATCAGCCTGGGGACTATAAGGTCCTGGGTTCTGTTTTGGTCAAGGGCACTTACCTTGGTTATAGGCTTGATCCCCAGTCCAGGGCACGTGAAAGGTAACCAACCAATCAATGTGTCTCTCCCCCATCAATGTTTCTCTCTCTCTCTCTCTCTCTCTCTCTCTCTCTCTCTCTCTCTCTCTTCCTTCCTTCCACTCTTTCTAAAAATCAGTGGAAAATATCCTTGGGTGAGGATTGGCGAAAAAAAAAAAAAAAAAGAGTTTGTCCTAGGAATACAAAATACTTCAATATAATTTACTTTATTAACATAATCATCGATATCAGTGGTTCTCACCCTCGGCTGCACATTAGAATCACCTGGGAATCTTTTTAAAATCCTGATTTCTGGGCCTCATCCTCCGGAAATTCTGTTTCTTTGTTACTAATATTGTGGCCCCACCCCATAACAAAGAAACAGAATTTCTGGAGGATGAGGCCCAGAAATCAGGGTTTTAAAAAGATTCCCAGGTGATTCTAATGTGCAGCCGAGGTTGAGAACCACTGATCTATATGGATGCCAAACGGTTTTTGAGAGAATACATCATGCATTCAGAATAGAAAGAAATTATTCTGACTTTATAAAGAGTATCAGAGACCAGCCCTGGCCGGGTGGCTCAGTAAGTTGGAGTGTTATTCCCACACCAAAAAGGTGGCGGGTTCCATTCCCAGTCAGGTTACATACCTGGAGTGCAGATTCAATCTCCCTAGTCAGAGCTTGTGCAGGAGGCAGCCGATCTCTCTCTCTCTCTCTCTCTCTCTCTCTCGCTCTCGCTCTCGCTCTCGCTCTTGCTCTCGCTCTCGCTCTCACTCTTGCTCTCACTCCTTCTCTGTCTTTAAAATCAATAAAAACTTATCCTTGGGTGAGGATTAAAAAAAAGAGTATCAGAGAACAATAGAAAATTTTGTACTTTAACAGTGTTCCCTCCCATGTTTCTTACGTAAAAAACAGCACCTATTTTCTGCCTTAGTTGTGAGGACTACATAAATTCAAGCATTTGCACCAATGCTTGATGCACAACTGTCTTTTATACCTTTTAGAGACACTGACGAAGTTCAGAGGGAAAGAGGGGTGGGAAGAGATTAACCAAAGAACTTACATGAATATATTCATAACCCATGGACACACAATAGTGAGGTGAAGCCCTGGGAAAGGGTCAGGAGAGGGGTACGGGGGGTCAATGCGGGAAAGAGGAGGGCATCTGTAATACTTTTAATAATAAAGACAATTTTTTCAAAAAGTGTTGTAACTATTCTTAGTTCATGAGACAGTGTTACCAACTATGCTTCCCATGCTATACATTATATCCCTAGAATTTACGTATTTATGACTGGAAGTTAGTACCTTTTGACAGCTTTATCCTTTTCTCCCATCCTGCTACCCCTTGAATCTGGCAACCATGAATCTGTTCTCTGTATTTCTGAGGTTGGTTGTTTTCCCATTTTATTTGTTTTTGTTAATGATTTTATTTAGAGTCCACAAATTATGAGATCAAACTCTGCCTTTTTCTGTTTTACTTATTTCACTTAGGATAATGCCCTCGAGGTCCAAATGGCAAGATTACATTTTTCCCTATGGCTGAATAGTATTCTACTGTGTATATAATACACACACACACACACACACACACACACACAGCTCCAGCCCAGGACAGCTTCAAAGCTGATTTCATTCATATATTTAAGGATAATAAGCCCTGACTAGGTAGCTCAGTTGGATACACTGTTGTCCTAATGACCCAAGGTTGTGGGTTCCATCCCCAGTCAGGGCACATACAATAACCAATAAATGCATAAATAAGTGGAACAACAAATCCATCTCTCCCCCCCTTCCTCTTTCTTTCTAAAATTAACCCTATATAATAAAAGCCTAATATGCTAAGTGCCTAGTCAATAGGTCATATGTTCAACCAATGAAAGTGTAATATGCTAATGATATGCTAAGGCTGCTCAACCGCTCACTATGATGTGCACTGACAACCAGGGGGCATATGGTCCAACCAGGAGGTTAATTTGCTGCTGGGGTCCAGCCAAAAGGGACTGAGTGAAATGGGCCAAACACGCCCTGGAGCCCTCCTATGGTCCCTCTCCAGCCGGCCAACCTCCCACATCCCTCCCCGGCTCTGATCATGCACCGGTGGGGTCCATCGGCCTGGCCTGTGCCTCTCACAATCCGGGACCCCTTGGGGATGTCAGAAAGCCGGTTTCAGCCCAATCCTGCAGGCCAGGCTGACGGGCCCCAGTGGTGCACAAATTCATGCACCGGGTCTCTAGTCAATAAATAAAAACTAGGAGAAACCAAGATGGTGGCATAGGTAAACACCAGAGTTTGCTGCCTTGCACAACAACTTCAAAAATACAACTAAAAGATGGGACAGACATCATCCAGAACCACAGGAAGGCTGGCTGAGCGGAAATTCTACAACTAGAAGGAAAGAGAAAAGCTTATCGAGACTCAGAGGAGGAGCGGTGCAGGAGTAAAATACTAAGGTGCGGAGGTGCATGTGGAGAGGGCTGAAGGCTGAGGACATGGTTGTCTTTTTCAATCGGGAGGGAGTCTCAGGCTCTGGGCTCCAGCTCCAGGCGAGTCTTTGGGGACCCAGACTCATACTGGAGAAGCGGGACTGTCTGGCAGCGTCTGGAATGCGAGGGCAGCCTTCTCTCGGAGGTGCTTACAGTGATTACTGGAACATTGAGAAGCGGAGCCTCTGAGGGCAGGACTGAGAGCAGCCATAACTGCTACCCACGCCCTGTTGATCCCGTGGGACCCATTCCACCCGAGCCCTGCATGGAGGCTTTTGCTGGGTAGCCTCAGGCAAAGGCTAAATTAGCACCTCCCTAGAGATCCAGGAGACAGGAAGCCCAGAGGTCAGAGTGGGACCATCCAGTTTGCACCTCCTCGGACCCTTAAAGGACACACTCAGGGGGCAGACCCAGTGAGCACCAAAGCCCCATTGAAGCAAGTCTTGCCCCGGAGGGGTGTCTCCAGCACAGAAGTTCTCCCACTGCAGACACAGCTGATTCTCACAGCCAATTGGCCTGGAGGTCAATTCCTCCCAGTGATACCTACAACAATCAAGGCTTAACTACAACAAGACTGTGCACAAAGACCACAAGGGGGTGCACCAAGAGTGTCCTCCTCAGGTAATTGGGGAGGCTGAACCACTGGGCCCTACAGGACACTCAGCACAGAAAACCACTTTATCAACACAGGGAAGCATAAAAAAATATGGAGACAAAGAAAAAGGACACAAATGACAGAAATGGAGGAAAGCAAACTACTGGATGTAGAGTTCAAAACCACACTTTTAAGGTCTTTCAATAATTTTGCTAGAAACCACCAATAAATTTAGTGAGACCCTGGAGGATATGAAAAAAGACCAACTAGAAATTAAGCATACACTGACTAAAATAAAGAATAATATACAGAGATCCAACAGCAGACAAGAGGATCCCAAGAATCAAGTCAAAGATTTGAAATACGAAGAAGCAAAAAATACCCAACTGGAAAAGCAAAAAGAAAAACGAATCCAAAAATATGAAGATAGTGTAAGGAGCCTCTGGGACAACTTCAAGCACACCAACATCCGAATTATAGGGGTGCCAGAAGAAGAGAGAGAGCAAGATATTGAAAACCTATTTGAAGAAATAATGACAGAAAACTTCCCCCACCTGGTTAAAGAAATAGACTTACAAGTCCAGGAAGCACAGAGAACCCCAAACAAAAGGAATCCAAAGAGGACCACACCAAGACACATCATAATTAAAATGCCAAGAGCAAAAGACAAAGAGAGAATCTTAAAAGCAGCAAGAGAAAGATAGTCAGTTACCAACAAGGGAGTACCCATATGACTGTCAGCTGATTTCTCAACAGAAACTTTGCAGGCCAGAAGGGAGTGGCAAGAAATATTCAAAGTGATGAATAGCAAGAACCTACAACCAAGATTACTTTATCCAGCAAAGCTATCATTCAGAATTGAAGGCCAGATAAAGAGCTTCACAGATAAGAAAAAGCTAAGGGAGTTCATCACCACCAAACCAGTATTATATGAAATGCTGAAAGGTATCCTTTAAGAAGAGGAAGAAGAAGAAAAAGGTAAAGATACAAATTATGAATAACAAATACACATCTATTAACAAGTGAATCTAAAAATGAAGTGAATAAAGAATTGATGAACAGAATGAACTGGTGATTATAATAGTATCAGGGGCATAGAAAGGGAATGGACTGACTATTCTTGGGGGGGAAAGGGGTGTGGGGGATGCGGGTAGAGACTGGACAAAAATTGTGCATCTGTGGATGAGGACAGTGGGTGGGGAGTGAGGGCAGAGGGTGGGGTGGGAACTGGGTGGAGGGGAGTTATGGGGGAAAAAAGAGGAACAAATGTAATAATCTGAACAATAAAGATTTATTTAAAAAAATAAATAAAAATTAAACATAAAAATTCTACACAAATTCTTTCAGGAAATATAGAAGATAAATATCATCCCAACTCATTTTACAAAGCCTGTATATTCCTAATAATGCAAACCCTAATAAGAACATTTCAAAAAAATAAAATAGAATTGCAGATATCCCTCATGATCATGGGCATAAAAATCAACAAGATATTGTTAAATCAAACCCAGAAATAGATCAAGGGAATGTAAAATAAGTTTCATATCCAAAAATGTAACTCAGTACATTAACAGAAAGAGAAAAAAGTGAAATGATTGCTTCAACAGAGGTAGCAAAACATTTCACAAATATTAACATCCCTCATTTTTTAAAAAAATTAAAAGTAATCTTGCCCTGGCTGGTTTTGCCCAAGGGTCATGGGTGTGATTCCTGGTCAAGAGTTGCAGGTTCATTCCCCAGTCCGGGTTGGGGCATGCATGGGAGGCAGCCAATCAATGTGTCTCTCAAGCATCACTGCTTCTCTCTCTCTCTCTCTCTCTCTCTCTCTCTCTCTCTCTCTCTCTCTCTCTCTCTCTCTCTCCCTCCTCCCTATCTCCCTTCCATCTCTCTTAAAAAAAAAATTAATGGTAAAAGAGTATCCTCAGATGAGGATTAACAAAACCAAACCAAACCAAACAAAGATCTCTGTTCTTACAAACATCATATAGTGAAATATCACTTATTTTTGGGGAAAAAGCAAGCATATCCACTTTTACTGCTTTATACAACAATATAGTGAAGGTTCTAGCTAGTGTGTTAAGGAAATAAAAATATTTAAAAAATTTTAAATACTGGACAAGAGTGAAATTGTCAATATTAGTAGACAACATGATTATGTTGATAAGATGAATAATTTAGCAAGGTTTCAGTATGTAATACCAATATATAAAATAAGTTGCATTTCTATATATTAGCAACAAATTATGGGAAGATAAAATATAAATATATAATATCATTTAGAAATAGCATTTTAAAAAATCAAATACCTAGGAATCAATCTAACAAAAATATGGCAGATCTCTAAACAGAAAACTAAAATTACTATTGATAGAAATAAAACATATAAACAATAGACAAATAGTTTTATTAAATTTTTTGATATCTATAATAATAAAAGCATAATATGCTAATTAGACTGGATGACCTTCCAGATGAAGCCAGGGCTGTGAGGGAAGCCCAGGTCCCAGGTGAAAGAGGGAAGCCAGTGCTGGCAGCGAGTGGAAAGAAAGCCTACTCTTGCACGAATTTTATGCATCAGGTCTTTAGTTGGCCAATAAGATCATATAGATTTCAAGTGTATATTTATATGATACATGATCTGTACTAGTATATGGCATTACATGACCACCACCCAAAGTCAAATCATCTTCTATCACAATATATTAGGTCTCCTTTACCTTCTGCTACACCCACCCCCCCCCCAACCCCTTCTCTCTGGAAACTATCATAATGTTGTCTGTAACTATGAGTTTCAGTTTTATATCCACACTAGGAGCCCAGCGAGTGATTGAAAAGTGCGTGGCGCCGCCCACCCTCGAATCGCCTAGGGATATTGTCCCATTGATTTTCAGAGAGCATGGAAGAGAGAGGGAAAGATAAAGAGAAACATCAATGTGAGAGGGACACTTCAGTTGGTTGCCTCCTGACCTAGACCCACAGCGCAGCAACCCCTGCAGTCACTGCCCATCCGGCTCTGTCTCGCTCCCTGGACCCTCAGCCTACTGGTCTGGCCCTGCCTTCCTCCCTGGGCCCCACAGCCTGCTGATCTGACCCTGCCTTGCTCCCTGGACCCTCAGCCTGCTCTTCTGGTCCTGCCTCGCTCCCCGGGCCCCACAGCAGCCATGGCTGCTGCCGGTCCAACCCTGCCTCCCTCTCTGGCCCTTGAAGCAGCTGTGGCTGCTGCTGATCAGGCCCTCCCCAGCACAGTTGCGTGGAGGCCCTTGCCACCCAGCCCCCAACGCTGCATGTGCAACCTCTTGTCTGGTCAACACGTTATGGCATCCCAGTTAATTAGCATATTTCTCTATTTTTTTATAGATAGATAGATAGATAAATATAGATATGAATGAAATAATATGGTTCTTAGCTTTTTCTGGCTGACTTATTTTGCTTAGCATAATATTGTCAAGGTCCATTCATGTTGTTGTAAATGGCAGTATTTCATCTTTTCTTATGATTGAGTAGTATTCCCTTGTATATATCTTCTTTATCCAATCCTCTATCAAAGGACACTTTGGGTGTCTCCTTATCTTTGCCACTGTGAATGAGAAATAGATCAAGTTGAGTATATGTCTTGTAGAGATAACTCTTCTTTCCTAATTGATCTTTTGATTCAACACAATTCTAATCAAAATTCTATCAGGCTTTGTTAAATAAATTAGTAAGCTGATTCTACAATTTATAGGAAAATGCAAAGACCATAGATGAGGATAGAAAATCTTAAAGTAAATTAATAAGGGTAGAGTATTACACTACCTTATTTCAAAAGAGTTACTGATATTAGTTATTCTGTTAATTAATCTGGTTGTACCATTGGCTATAATAATAAATTAATGAACCAGAGTAGAGAGTCCAAGACTTACGTAGGGTCAAGTGATTTTCTAAAAAATGTAAGACATTTCAAAGTAGAGAGTAAAAACTTTTCAAGAAATAGTACTGGGATAATTGTCATTTCATACTCAAAAGTTTAGTTGAGGTAAATCATAGACAAAAAATACATATATTTTTTGGAATCAAACATAAGAATATGTGTTCACAATCAAAGATAGTCAAATATGTTTTTAAAGTATACAAAAGTATTAACCATAAACAATAAGATTATTTGGTCCTCATTAAAATTAAAAATCTTTTTATAAAAAGATGCCATTGATAAAATAAGTACAGAAGCTTTGGCTTGGAAAAAACATACTCAGCACATATATCTGGAAAGAACTCATACTCAGACTATCTAAGGAATTCCTACAAATCAACAATAAAAATATGAAGACTCAAATATTTTCACAGCAACAGACATTTTGCAAAAAAAGAATAAGCCAGTGGCCAATAATCACAAAAGAAAGTTCTCCAAGTCCTTAATAATCAAGGATCCTATCTAATAAAAGACAAAAAGGGTAATTAACCGTACCTCTGCTATGCTTCCCATTGGCTAATCAGCGAGATATGCAAATTAACTGCCAAAAAAGATGGCAGCCGTGCAGCTGAAGTGAGCAGGAGGCATGCTTGCTCCAGTGATGGAGGAAGCCAAGGTTCCCTGCCTGCCGCGGCCCGGCTCTGAGCCTGAAAGCAACAATGTTTCAATTACAGAAGCTAAACAAACTCCAGATACCTACTTTCAGCCAGCCATGGCCTCAGAGCTGGAGTGAGCAGGATGGCAACAAAGTTTCAATTATAGAAGCCAAACAAACCCCAGATACCTGCTTTCAGCCAGCCTCGGCCTCAGAGCTGGGAGTGCCAGTGACAGCAACAGAGTTTCAATTATAGAAGGTAAATAAATCCCAGAATAAAAGAAAAAAAGGAGAGGCTGGGAGCTTCAGTCACCGGCCAGCCTGAAAACGGCCCTCAGACCCTCATCCAGACTGGCCAGGCACCCCAGTGGGGACCCCCAACCTGAAGGGGGTGTGACCAGCTGCAAACAGCCATCAACCCCTCACCCAGGCTGGCCAGGGCACCCAAGCAGGACCCCCACCCTGATCCAGGACACCCTTCAGGGCAAACCAGCTGGCCCCCACCCGTCCACCAGGCCTCTATCCTATATAGTAAAAGGGTAATATAAAAACTGACCCTAACAGCGGAAAGACTGGGAATGACTGGTCACTATGACACACACTGACTACCAGGGGGTAGATGCTCAATGCAGGAGCTGCCCTCTGGTGGTCAGTGTGCTCCCACATGGGGGAGCTCTGCTCAGCCACAAGCCAGGCTGATGGCTGCCAGCACAGCAGTGGTGGTGGGAGCCTCTCCTGCCTCCTCAGCAGCGCTAAGGATGTTCGACTGCAGCTTAGGTCTGCTCCCTGCTGGCAAGTGGACATCCCCCAAGGGCTGCCGGGCTGCCAGAGGGATGTCTGATTGCCAGCTTAGGCCCAATCCCCCAGGGAGCAGGCCTTAGCCAGCAGGTGGTCATCCCCTGAGGGGTCCCAGACTGCGAGAGGGCACAGGCCGGGCTGAGGGAACCCTCCTCCCTCCCCCCCCCTCAGTGCACAAATTTTTATGCACCGGGCCTCTAGTATTCAAATAAAAATATGAGATGTGCTACCACTACACAGTCAACAGAATGATTCAGATTTAAGACTGGCAACACCCTGCATTTGTGAGGATAAAAAACAATTGTAATGTTGATTCTTAGCCAGGAATATAAATTCAATGATCACTTTGGTAATTTACTAAAACATTAAACATTTAGCTACCCTGTATCCCATCAATCCCCCATCACAATATATTTATGCAAAG
Organism: Myotis nattereri; assembly: GCF_964212035.1. NCBI lineage: Eukaryota > Metazoa > Chordata > Mammalia > Chiroptera > Vespertilionidae > Myotis > Myotis nattereri. The sequence continues at coordinate 131,619,000 of NC_138075.1, read as the reverse complement.
AAATCATCATCATCATCAGATCAATCTTATTCATAGGAGCCAAAATCTGGAAACAAGTTATCAAACAAGAATGAGGAAACATATTATAGTTTATTTAATTAGTACCATGAATATTATTTAGCAATGAAAAGATATGAAGTACTGAAAAAGGTAACAACATACATGAACCTCAAAAATTATTGTTGAATAAAGAAATCATATAAAAGAATAGGTATTTTATGATTTATTAAGTTCTACAACGGTCACAATTAACATTTAGTGGTAGCATTCAGGCAAATGAGAATTTTTTGGTGATGATAATATTCTAGATCTTGTTTTGAATTTACATTGTATAAAGTCATTAATCTAATACTTAAGATCTGTGTTTTAAAATTATACCTTTAGAAGTACCAGAAAATAAAAAATATATATAAAAAACAATATGTGCAAATATGTTCAACAGGAACATTGTCAATATAGTTAATGCCACTGAATTGTACAGTTACAAATGGTAAAAATAAGCCCAGCTAGTTTGGCTCAGTGGTTGAGTGTTGACCTGTGAACCAGGAGGTCATGGTTCGATGCCCAGTCAAGGCACATGCTGGGGTTGTGAGACTCAATCTCCAATGGGGGGCGTGTAGGAGGCAGCCAATCAATGATTCTCTCTCATCATTGACATTTCTATCTCTCTCTTCCTCTCTGAAATCAATAAAAATATATTTGTTAAATGGTAAAAATGACAAAGGTTGTTTTATGTATATCTGATTACATTTAACTATATATATTTTAATACCTATAACATATATGTTACAGCAGGTAGTCATGAATTTACCCAACAATGATACCAGTGGTCACAATGGAAAGTAATATTGAAGGATGAGGGCACAGGAAACTTTACCATTAGCATGAAAGCTTCACCTTTTACCTGTAAACATCCAATGTTCTCATTCATAGACTTGTTTTTGCCATAAGAAAAATGCAAAAATTATTATGTGATGAGCAACCCTTGATCTCTGCACCTTTCAAACTTTTCTATCTAGTAATAGTAAAATATTCCAACAGTAAACAAGTCTAAATCTGAGCCAAAAATCTTCCCCAATCTTCCATCCTGCCCATTCCCTTCCTCTGCCACATCCCCTTCACCTGAGGTCACTTTACCATCATTACATGTCTACAAAGGAATCTCTGATTAAGTCATCATACAGTCATCTGCAAGTTGGAGAAATGTTTTACTAACAAGAGCAGGGGTCCTCAAACTACGGCCCGCGGGCCACATGCAAATACAGATATTGTATTTGTTCCCGTTTTGTTTTTTACTTCAAAATAAGATATGTGCAGTGTGCATAGGAATTTGTTCATAGTTTTTTTTTTTTAAACTATAGTCCAGCCATCCAACGGTCTGTAGGACAGTGAACTAGCCCCCTGTTTAAAAAGTTTGAGGACCCCTGAACAAGAGTTTTCTGGAGAACTGAAGGATTTGGGTAACTTCAAGACAGAACCAAAGTCCTTGCTTTTAATTCATGGTTCTGGTGCTTCCCTGGACCTTTCAATTCTTCCATTGGTCCACACGCCTTCTAACATAAAAACTTGTCTTATACACTTTTTTCTGTCACCATTCTTTATTCTTTCCTTCCTCCTTTTCTCTTTTCCTCCTCCCCTTCCTCCTCCTCTCTTTTTTCCTCCTATTCTTCCTCCCTGTTCTTGGTTTTTGATTTTGAGGCTTGATTCCAGGAGGAGTAGCTGAGAAACACTTCTTTTTTTCTCTCATTTTTATTTTCTATTTATGTTTTATTGAATTTATTGGAGTGACCTTGGTCAACATGAACATATAGGTATCAGGTGTGGGTTTCTATGTTATAAGATCTGTATATTTCAGCACTGTGTACCCACCACCCAAAGTCAAATCTTCTCCCATCATCATATATTAGGACCCTCTCCCCACCCCCCACCTTCTTCCCTCTGTCAACCTCCACCTGCTGTTTGTGTTCATATGTTTCAGTTCACCTATATGAGTGAAATCATATGGTTCTTAGCTTTTTCTGACTGACTTATTTCAAGGCCCATCCATGTTGTTGCAAATGGCACTATTCCATCCTTTCTTATGGCTGAGTAGTACTCCATTGTGTATATGTACCACATCTTCTTTATCCAGTCCTCTATCACAGGACACTTTGGTTGTTTCCATGTCTTGGCCACCGTAAATAATGCTGCAATGAACATAGGGGTACAGATATATTTGTGAATACATGGTTTCGAGTTTTTCGGGTATATACCTAGGAGAGGGATTGCTGGGTCGGATGGTCACTATTGTTAATTTTTGAGGAATCACTGGACTGCTTGCCATAGTGGTTGTACCAGCCTACATTCCCACCAGCAGTGAATGAGGGTTCCCTTTTTTTCCACAAGCTCTGCAACACTTGTTATTGATTGTCTTGTTGATAATGGACACTCCAACAGGTGTGAGATGGTATCTCATTGTAGTTTTGATTCTCATTTCCCTAATTGCTAGTGAAATTGAACATATTTTCATATATCTATTGGCTGTTGGGATGTCTTCTTGGGAGAGATGTATTTTCAGGTCCTTGGCCCACTTTTTGATTGGGTTGTTTGTTTCTTTGATGTTGAGTTTTATGAGTTCTCTATATATTTCAGAAATTAAACCTTTGTTGGAACTAATGTTTGAACGTATCTCCTATCTGGATGACTATCTCTTTGTTTTGTTGTCAGTTTCTTTTGCTGTGCCGAAGCTTTTTAGTTTGATATAGTCTCATTCATTTATTTTTGCCTTTACTTCCCTTGCCTTTGGGGTCTAGTTCAGAAAATGTTCTTTACAACCAAGGTCCATAAGTTTGGTTCCTATATTTTTGTCCATATAACTTATTGTTTCAGGTCTTATATTTAGGTCTTTAATCCTTTTAAATTAATTTTTGTACATGGGGACAAACTGTAATCCAATTCCATTCATTTGCATGTGGCTTTCTAGTTTTCCCAACACCATTTATTAAAGAGGCTATCTTTACTGCACTGTGTTTCTGGATCCTTCCGTAGACATGTGGAAGAAACATTTCTTGCCGGAAGCCGGTCCATCCTTGATGCTTGACATAGTCACTGCAGGGAAGAAACATCTGCACAGCATATGTTTCAAGGGACCTGGCGTATATGGCATACTGTTCTTAATATGTTTGCTCCCCTTCTTAGTGCTATGTGTTTTAACCAAGGTCACCTCTCCAAGAAAGGTTGTTTCCCCAGGTGGCGATTTTTTCCTGGAGTTAGGGATTAACAGGACTAAGGAAGGGAATAAATCAGTAAAACCCCTTCACTAAGTGCCAGGCGAGTAGTTAATGACTTTAACTACAAACAATCACACTTAAGCTACATAATCTTTACTTAGGATAATCTCTTTCAGTTACTTCCTTGTAGCTTAACAGAACAATAGAGTAGTGACTTTGGAATGGAGATAATGACCCCCCTAACCTTTGGAATAGAATGGATAGGATTAAAATCAACTGGTATAAATACAGATATAACAGGACAATAAAGAGAGAACCTGGCTATGATGATTGACTGAACGCTGCCTCCATGTCATTCCTTCTTCGCTGACTCTGTCCACACCTTTGAGAAACCCTGGACCTGCTGGGGCTGGACCTCAATAATTTCTGACAGCTCAGTAGATGAAGGAGAGAAGCACTGAGTGTGGTTCCTTCACACAGGGGAGGAGGGGCTTGCGTTAGGTTGGGAACACAAAGTTCTGCCTAGAGATAGAAGCTAGAGGCCCTCACAGGAAGCACAGTCCAGCTTCACAGCATCTCCGTCTCTGAAACTGAACTGAGATGATCCCAGATTGCTAGTGCTCTCAGGGGCCTAGCAAAAGCACATATAAAGCCCTCTCTGAAGGAAGATAACACCATCCAACGCCTCAAATTACTTTTATAAACAATTGTGCAACTGCAAAATCCGGCACAAACTCAACAGTAGCTAAGCACCAAAAGAGTCATGAACACATGAAGGAAAATGAACAGAAATGTCACACCATATAATCAGACCTAAAGGAGCTCCAGATATTAATGTCAACAAAACCCAGATTTTAAAATCAGAATGAATCCATCACACAGATGGTATCCTATATAATAAAAGCCTAATATGCAAATTGTCCCCTCGGTGGTCGACTGGGAGTTCGACTGACCAGGAGTTTGACCGCTCGTTATGATGTGCGCTGACCACCAGGGGGCACTGTGGAACATGGCGGGCGTCGGCAATGTGGCACTGGCAGTGGATGGCAGAGAACAGAACCATGGCAGTATGGTAGAACAAGTGAGTGGGTGGCACCAGGCAAGGTGGGTGCAAACGGGGGCCCATCAGTAACCAACAGTGCCTCCTCTGCCATCTGCTGGCAAACGGCGACCAGCGGTGGTGGTGGGAGGTGGGGCCACTGCCTGACTCCCAGGCACTGAGGGAGCTGGGCAGGGGGCCTGGTCCCAATCAATCACCCTGCAAATGGGATGGTGGAGCAAGTGAGGGGCGTGGTGCCAGGTCAAGGCAGGGCACCAGGCAGGGCTGCGGGGCTGTGAGGCTGGGGGCATGAGCTGGAACCTGATCTTTACAGGCCACCCCAAGGGACCCCACCCATGCACGAATTTGTGCACAGGGCCTCTAGTTTCTGTTCATAAAAATCACCTTTAACAATTTACCTTAGGAGGGGGATTCTAAGAGACACGAGAAGTAAGGCAAGGGTCTAGAGGTGCTTTGTCCATATGTCCTGTTCCTGGACTGAAGGAGGCAGCCTTAAAGGCCTTGAGGTAAGATGGTCATGTGTTATATGTTTGTGTACCCCCCACGTCCTGCGTGGTTCAGGGTTCAGGATCTGGAAGAGGAGCCACACACAAATGAAAGAGAAGAGATAAGAGATAATTTGGAAATACTGGGGGACCAGGCGGGCAAGTCCAACTCAAGGGGAAGGACTTCCACCAGTGCCCAGGTCATGCCAAACTTTTATTCAAATTTGGTTAAACATAAAGCCCTTAGTCAGGCAGGTAATAGCAGTAGCAGACAGGCTGTCATAAAGGTCAGTAAATACTAGAAGAATTTACTCTGAGGCTATTTGATCAGGAAATAGCTTGAGCTCCCATTGTCAGGACTAGACAATCGGTGCATAACTCAGGCCCTGCCGTGGGTACAAGGGTCACCAGCCTTCTGGGATCCTTGTTTGCATTTCTTTGCTAGTGAAGACAATGGGTGGCGTCCTGCATCTCCCGCAGTCATGGGCGAGGGGAGGGTAAAGGCCGCTAATGGGAATGAAAAAGGGGGAATTGAGATGGAGATTCTCAGAGCTCATGCTCTGCCTTTAGATGACGTATCCAGAGAGGGATCCCAGTGTCTGTGCCTTTCTCTGGATACAATTCAGGATTATTGATCCAGAGCTTCAAAGCTTGAAGGGTTCTTTGGGACTTGAAGAATAAGACAGGGTATCATTAAATTAGAGAAATACAAGACTTACAAGATGATTTTGGAGTTAGAACTATTGAGAATATAGTAGTTTGGGTATCCCCCAACATTCAGGACCACCCATAGAACTAAGCTTTACTTATCTGAGTATCATCATTGCCTACTTGGCTATGAGTTCCATATCTAGAGTGATATCTCTCTTACTATGTTTTTCCTGGTATTAAGCAGATTTCGATGTTAATGAAATTGAACTATATTGAAATAACCTATGTGAAGTCACTCAAGTCAGTGAATAGGGTGGTATTCAATTCAACATTTATTAAAAACAGCTAATACTTACATAATACTAATATACACCAAGCACTGTAGACTTTTTCATATATTAATTTTGAAGGCCCATTATAATCTTACTAGGGACCCAGTGTATGAAATTCATGCACAGGTAGGGTTCCTAGCAGCTGCCAGCTGCTGGCCAGGGCCTTCCTTTCCCAGGATGCCTGCTGCCACTGACAACCGGGGTGGGGCCTGCCGGGGGAGGGGCCGCAGGTGGTTGGATGGACGGCCCCGCCCCCTTGGGTGAACTCCCAGTCGAACTCCTGGTTGAGGGGACAATTTCCATATTAGGATTTTATTATATAGGATTCCATATGTCTTTTAGGATTCTCATTTTACAGATAAGAAAACTGAAGCACAGAAAGGCTAAGTAATTTTCCTGGGTTTAAATGACTAGTAATGGGGTGGAGGGGTTGTATTTGAAGGTAGATGGTCAGGCCCTACAGCCCAAGATACTAACTACCACTTCCAATTCAATGGAAAAATATTAAGGATTCCACCCTAGATTTCTTCTTGCTAGATGACTTCCACTATACTAGACTGTCCTCTTTCTATAATGCAATTATTTCACCTAGAACTGTGTCTTGACTCTGAATTTTCTTTTTGCAAAAGGCTCATCTTACATATTTGTTTTTTGTTTTTTAAAAATATATTTTATTGATTTTCTACAGAGAGGAAGAGAGAGGGATAGAGAGTTAGAAACATCAATGAGAGAGAAACATCGATCAGCTGTCCCCTGCACACTCCCTACTGGGTATGTGCCCGCAACCAAGGTACATGCCCTTGACCGGAATCAAACTTGGGACCTTTTAGTCCACAGGCCGATGCTCTAACCACTGAGCAAAACCAGTTAGGGCCATATTTATTTTTTTAAATAACTACTTACTTAGAAGGATAATCATTGTACATATATTTAAAGCATATAAGAGTGTTGATGTGCTGGATCAAAGTGTGCTGTTACCTAAATGAGTTACTTTTTAGTGCAAATAAGTCAGTTCCATCTTATCCAACTGTGACAAAACCAACTAAACTGATAATACTTTCTCCATAAAGTTTTACTTGAAACATGTTTGATTGACTAAATTAATTTTTTGAAAGGACCTCAGATGTTTCTAATTTAAATTTGCTGTATTTTGCAATTAGGGGACACAATGTTTGCAATAACATGTAGTTTACTTTGCCATTTTGTAAATGGTCTAGTGACTTTTGAACCACTTGTCTCGGTCAAGAATCTACTGCCTAGAGTGGGTATTTTCCTGTTTGAAGGCCATTGGCATGTTTGTCAGAATACTAAACTGTATTTTCTACACATACATATTTTTAAAGACATTAGTTTGCTATGTTAGCATCCAATTTCAGGTATCAAATATATGTTTTATATCTGTGATTTGATCAAATCAATATGTATAAAACCTTTTATTATCAATTTTATTTAGACATCAATATTCTTTTTAGCCAGATTTGTTATCTACTTAAGGTCAATACAGAGCATAAAGAGAATTTCCACAGAATTAAACCACCATTTACTCAAATTTAAATTGAAGGATGTATACTAAGATATTATAGTATTTGAAAAAATTGCATGTTTCAAGCAATGTACAGTGAACCCAGTTGAAGAAATCTCTCCACATTATTAAAAAGACTAATACAAAAGAAAAGGAAAGCATTTTAGTCAATTGAGAAATGTATCACCTTGTGGGGTGAGATATTTCATAGTGCAACTGTTGATATGAGGTGGACAGAGGTCAAAAGCAATGCAATCTGTGAACTCAATTCACCCATGTTCCAGCTAATATTGTACAAGTGAAGGCTTTCATGGACGTATCATTTCTTGTCCCCCATTGCAGTTCCTAAAGTCGAGAATGCTTTAATTGCACTTAAATTAAACAAAGTTAAGTGAAGCATGACTAATTACTTAATTTAAGTCAAAATGAAGTCAGGCATTTGCTGGATGATTTTATGGCTTTCTTGAAGCACTGTGAATATTCCACAGAAAAAGTACCTGCATTATAATAAACAGTGATTACCATACCCTATATCTTCCATTCAGCCTCCAGATCCACACTCCTTCCTTCTCCATGGATACAATGGGGAAGCAACTATAAGAACCACAGCAACATGTTCGCTTGCTCCATGACTTGCTATTGGGTTGGCCACTTGGGTGCTGAAGATGAAAGGAAGAAAGGGGAGTTGCCTCAGGATGATCCTGTCCCTGGAAAGATGGCACAGTTTTCCTCAAAACACATGATTTTCTCCTTGTGACTTCCAGTACCTTTTTCTCCACTCTTCCCTTTGATCCTGGGGGTGGCCCCATCTCTGCTGATATCAGCCCCAATGTGCTGCCCTGTCTCTTGAAATTTCCCTGTACCCTGAACACCTCTTTTCTATAGTTTTTTCATGAAACATATACCTCCCTCCCAGTGAATTAGCTCAATTTGAGTGTGCCATCAGATTCTATTGGAGGCCCTGGTTTATAAAATTAACATAAGAAACTATATTTTAAGCTCTCCAATGTAATAAAATACATTTGGAAGTTGTTATCTAATTCTTCTGAGAATCAAGAGTGTATAACCTCCCTTTTGCTTGTAAATAGTTTAAAACATTTTAAGTAGACTAACCAAAGAACTTACTAAATCACTCTTTTATCTGTTACTGGACAAGAAAAATGAGTTGATATAAACCTCTGCCTTAGAAGACTGTCCTTCATTTTTTCTTGAGCACCTATTATGTACCAGTCACTCTGCTAAGCCATGGAGATGCAACGATTGATAAGAAACAGTCCCTGCTTCCAAGGATCTCAGATGGATAAGCTGATAATTATAGCACCATGTGGCAAGTATGATGATGAATAAGAGAAAGAGCATTATAAAAACTCAGTCTGGAAATACAAGTGAAATTTTCTTGTCAGATTAGGTTGTTTTTTTTAAGATGGAAGAAATTGAATCTTTTTATGGCCTAGACTAGGGAAGGAGCAAATTCCAGGAAGAGATGCCAGAGTAAGAAAAAAATTAAGAGTGCATCTTTTGGGGGAAAAAAAAAAGAAATAAATAAGAGATACCTTTTGTTTACTTGGATGATGGAGGGCAGAGTATTTTAACTTATTAAAATCAGCTCAAGTACAGCAATCCAGGACTGTATCTCAACCTCAAGATTTATTATCACTCAGCCATCTGTGACCAACAGTCCCTGCGGAACTGTTCCGAATGTATTCTCCAACGTCAAATCTATGAGAGAAACAAAAAACTGGCACCTTTCAGTAGGTGAACATCTGGATTCATTCTGAACAGGTAAGAACCATGTACCTGATATTTTAAATTTTAATGACTACAAGGACCAATGTGGGAACGCATTATTCTATTGTAATAAAGTTGAAAGATTTAAGTAGGTAAGCTGGAAGAATGCTGACTGGTTAGAACACCAAAGGCCTACAAAATGGCAGAATACAATTTTGGAGATTTACTAGTAAAACATCAGGCTGTGGGGGAAAAGTGTTCAACTTAGGGTTCACAGTCCCCAATTTTGTTTAAATGGAAATAGTCATTTCAAAAACTTTCTTGAAAATGCTATTTAAAAAGGAATGTCTGCAAGTTAGAAAATGTGCATATGATATGGTTGGCAACAGGGTGGAGTAGACCTCATTGTCAGAGAGCAAAATATTATTACTGGAAAATCATTAATTTCAGCCTCCCTGAGATCAAGGAACTTGCAGCATGAGGAGTTATCAGAAGCACTGGGCTGAATCTACTGGCAGCAATCCTGAGCTGGGAAATCTACACAAATGTCCACTTTTCCTCGGGCCTTTAGTGTTTCCTCCCAGCCCACAATAGGGATCAGTGCAGAATGACATGTGTGTCTAATCTTTCAACCTCCTTTGTAATAAAGAGTGATGGCTGTACTCTACCTTCCATTCACCCTTCAGTCTACTCTTTTAAAAAACTAATTTATTTTTTATTTGCTCACTTATTTATTTTTAATTTTTATTAAATGTGTTGGGGTATCATTGGTGAGTAAAATTATATAGGTTTCAAGTGTACAGTTCTATGATACATCATCTGTAAATTCCATGTGTACCTTAATTATCTATACTAATAAAAAGGTAATATGCTAATTAGACCAGATGTTCTTCTGGACAAAGCCACGGTGGCAGGGGCTGAGGCAGAGACAGTTAGGGGCGATCAGGCTGGCAGGAAAGAAAAGTTAGGAGGATCAGGCCAGCAGGGGAGAGAAGTTAGGGGTGACCAGGCTGGCAGAGGAGAGTGGTTAGGGGTGACCAGGCCAGGAGGGGAGTAGTGATTAGGGGTGACCACCAGACCGGCAGAGGAGAGCAGTTAGGAGTGACTAGGCCAGCAGAGGAGAGCGGTTAGGGGTGACCAGGCTAGCAGGGGAGTAGCAGTTAGGGGCAATCAGGTAGGCAGGTAGAGAGGTTAGGGGCGATCAGGCAGGCAGGCAGGTGAGCGGTTAGGAGCCAGCAATCCTGGGTGTGAGAGGGATCCCGGATTGGAGAGGGTTCAGGTTGGGCTGAGGGATCCCCCCTGTGCACGAATTTTGTGCACCGGGCCTGTAGATAGCTATAAAAGGGATGGAAGAAAGAGGTCCATCTGCCCAAGCCACAGAACTGAAGCAAAGCAGGCCTCTAAGCTGCTCCCTCCGGAAGTGCACCAGAGACTGACTGTATCCCTTCTCCCAAAGTCTAATGTTGAAACCTAATCTCCAATGGGATGGCATTTAGAGGTGATACTTTTGGGAGGTGATTAGGTCATGAGGGTGGAACACATGAATGAGATTAATGCCCTTTTAGGAAGAGACTCCAGAGAACTCTTGCTCCCTCTGCCATGTGAGGACACAGAGAGAGAAAGGACATTTATGAACCCAGAAATAGGTCCTCACCAAAATCTGTAAGTGCCTTGATCATGGACTTTCAGCCTTCAGAACTGTGAGAAATAAATGTCTAATTTTTTTTTAACCCTCACCTGAGGATATGCTTATTGGTTTTTAGAGAGAGAAAAAAACATTGATGTGAGATAGGAAACATTAATCAGTTGCCCTGACAGGGGATCAAACCTGCAACCTGGGTATGTGCCCTGACCAGGAATCAAACCCCAAAACGTTTTGGTGTATAGGAAGATGATCCAATCATTGAGCAACCCTCCAGGACATGTCTATTCTTTATAAGCCACCCAGTTTATAGTATTCTGGTATAGCAGCCCAAACTCTTACAGAGTGCTGTGACTCCCTGAGGTCACCCACACAGGAGGCCTGGGGATTAAGATATAGGGGAGGATAGATTTCAACAAGATTCAGCAGCAGGTCCAGAGGTGAAGGGTCCCCTATCAGAAGGTACTGCTACTGTGGCACCTGGTGATCAAGGGAAGAAGCAGGCCAGCAAAGGGTGCTCCTGTGGTCACTTCTGGCTTTGCCATCAAACGCTGAGAACATCCTCATTCCCTCAAAAATGCACTGGGATTATCTGCATATTTAGCTTGGTATGACTTTCTGTATAATTCCTTAGCGGGGATTTATAAAAGGGCTCTTATTAAGTAAAGTGTATGACATTTTTAAGGTCCATAATATACATAACTATAACCAAAATCCATTCAAGAGAAGTATACCTCAGAGGGAAGGCAGGAGAGGGTGGATGGGAAGAGATCAACCAGTGAACTTGTATGCATATATGCATAACCCATGGACACAGACAATGGGGTGGAGCTGTCAACACATTAGTGCAGTACCATTGTAGATCATTTCAAAGCCATTACTGCATTCAAAAGTAATAGTCTTTCATAGTATAATAAGTTAGCCACATGTGACATTTTATTTATTGAGCAACCACTGTGAATTGATACTGTGCTCTGCGGTTATAAATATGAATAAGATAAAAACTCTACAATCAAAGTGTGTATGATTAGGGTTACCAGATTTAGAAAAAAATGCCCAATTATGTATCAATTCCCGATACACAATTTTTATACAAGTATGTCCCAAATATTTCATGGGATATATTTATACTTTTAAAAAATCATAGTTCATCAGAAATTCAAATAGTACTGGTACGCCAGTATTTTATCTGGCAAGCCAATTAAGACAAAATAGAAGAGTAATAAAAGTGATTATTTATTGTAATAAATATAAGCAGTTGTATTAGTGCTATAAAACAGGAACTTAACCATGTTACACAAGTTGAGAGGTGGGAGATCCGAGAATTCATTAAAGAATTGTTTCTAAACTGGGTCTCAGGAAAGAAAATCAGATTTAGACAGATGTTAATCACTGATGTTCCAGAAAGGAGGGAAAGTATGAGTAAAAATGAATGGGAACAAAAGCACCAAAAATATCCTGGTATTGTAGTTCATTTTGATTGGCCAAGAAATGTATATTGGGAGATATGTAGAAAGGAGTACCACCAACAGCATATGTAGAAGTTACAAGTTATAGAGTGTGAAGAAAAGGCTGCATTACAGTTTTAGGATAATAATTAGAAATTCTAGGATACAGTAGTTCAGTAATTTGTTCTAAATTGGTGATATTTCTGCCAGGAAGAAAAAATAATTACTATAGCAAGAGTAATGGCTCCCTCTACTGTTTGAAAGTAGAAAAATTCTCAATTGGTATCAAGAAAAATGTCATGATTTAGAGACTGGACATTTCATTATAAAATATCGGGCAATATTGGCAATATCATGGAACATCTTCATTTAATCTAAATAGTTTTTTCCTATATACCACAATTCATAAACTTCTCAGTGACAAAAGTTGGGGGATTCACTTAAAGACATTAAATAAAAATAGTAAATTGCTTAAAGAAAGCTCACCAAAGTTCTTTCATCCTCACCATGGTTGTCTTCCTACATAATCTGACTTAAAATGAGAGCAGACAGTAAATCTGGGATTAAATACGGCTCTAAGTGGTGCATAAATAAGGCTCACTCTGTGAGCTTGTGAAATACTGTTTCTATCCCAAACCCTCTAAAGCACATGTGACATAAGAGGGGCTGCCAATTTGCAATTGCAACAATTGCCCTCAAGTGAGTCAGGGAAGTGCTTCTCCCAGGTGCATCTTCCTAATAAACTAACACTCTTCAGCTACCAGTGTGTTGCAGTGACTCCTGATTATCCTCAAGTAATTAGCACCACCTGTTTAACAAAAGTGAATAGCTCCCCACTGTCTACTAGATCAACTCCAAACCTCTCTCTCTGGCAGGAATTCGGGCTTTCCCTGCGGGTCTTCCCATCCAATCACACCCCCATCCAAGGCCCCATCCAGCGGGGCTTCTCGCTCATGCAGTCCCACTCTGCCTGGCCTCTCCCTGCAGAACCATTACTCTTGCAGGCAAGTGTGACATCTGCTCTGTTTTGAGGCTTAAGTCTCCACATCTACTCTACTGGCCTCAACAGCCGCCTGTGGGCTTAACTCTCCAAATGCTACATGTGCCCCATGTTTCAGACTTGCTCCTGAATGCCATGCAGTATTTACTGGTTTCTGATCAACTTATAGGCCAGCATATGTGTTGGCTTCTCTGGCACGATATATGTCTGATTAGTTCACCTGAAACACTAAAGCACTAGAAATGCCAAATAAAAATTAGTAAATGTCCTTTTGAATACATCAAAGACAATAACTTTTTAAAAAGAAGACAAACAGGATATTATCCAAAATTTTTAAACAATTACAAATGCCAGGCATATTTGACACAGAACCAAACAGTACTGCAGTAACTAGAAAATAAACGTACTTGCTACAGCAGAAGCTCCCAGAATATTCAAACTTTAAGGCTATTATGATCACTTTTTTGACATAAAACTTTTGTCTGCAATGATGTCTCCGCTGTCATGAGCTAGAACATCAAGCTATTCTGATGATGTCTAGTATATTCAGGACCAATTTTCAGCCAGAGCCCCACATAGGGCATGAAATGTGGAATATATCCAATTACAATTTGCTACTTGCTTTGAAATGACCAAACTGTCTTGAATTACGCACTCTTATCTAGTTTACAAGCATCAATTTGATGAGGAAGCACCCATTATCTATTAATTAAATAAACAAATGAACCCAAACAGACAAGTACAAAGTGTCCACTTTATCTAATAAGTTTACACACAAGTTGTAGTAGTTTTCTATTACTGCAAAGCCAATTACTACACACTTAGTGGCTTTCAGCAATACCTATTTGTTATCCTGCAGCTGCGGAGACCAGAAATCTGGGGTGACATGACTCGGTTCTCTGCTTAGGGCTGAAATGAAGGTGTTAGCTGGCCCCTCTGCTTTCTGAAGGATCTAGAAGAATTTATTCATGCTGTTGGCAGGATTCAGTTCCTTTCACTTGTAGGACTGAGGTCCCCATTTCTTTTTTTAATTTATTTTTTATTGATTTCAGAGAGGAAGGAAGAGAGAGAAAGAGATAGAAACATCAATGATGAGAGAGAATCATTGATTGGCTGCCTCCTGCACGTCCCCTACTAGGGGGGTGGGGAGTGGGGAGGGGATCAAGCCCGCAACCCGGGCATGTGCCCTTGGCTGGAATCAAACCTGGGACCCTTTAGTCTGCAGGCTGATGCTTTATCCACTGAGCCAAACCAGCAAGGGCTCTTTTTAAAAGAAATATATTTTTATTGATTTCAGAGAGGAAGGAAGAGGGAGAGAGAGAGAAAGAGAGAGAGAGAGAGAGAGAGAGAGAGAGAGAGAGAGAGAGAGAGAGAAGCATCCATGATAAGAGAGAATCATGGATCAGCTGCCTCCTGCAAGTCCCCCACTGGGGATGGTGCCTACAACCAGGGCATGTGCCTTTGACTGGAATCGAACCTGGGACCTTTCATTTTGCATACTGATGCTCTAGTCTAGCCACTGAGCCAAACTAGCTAGGGCACGAGGTCCCCATTTCCTTGATGAATGTCAGCTAAGAGCCACTCTTAGCTCCAGGAGATTACCTGGATGCCTTGGCATGTGGTCCCCTCTTTCTTCAAAAGCATCATTAGTAGATGGCATGTCCCTCAAGCTTTGGGTCACTGACTTCCTTTTCTTCCACTACCAGTGATGGTGAACCTATGACACGTGTGTCAGAGGTGACATGCAAACTTATTTTTTTTGGTTGATTTTTCTTTGTTAAATGGCATTTAAATATATAAAATAAATATCAAAAATATAAGTGTTTTACTATGGTTGCAAATATCAAAAAATTTCTATATGTGACACAGCACCAGAGTTAAGTTAGGGTTTTTCAAAATGCTGACACGCCGAGCTCAGAAGGTTCGCCATCACTGGCACTAGACAGTGAAAACTCTACTTTCAAAGGGTTTGTGAGATTAGAGCAGTGGTTCTCAACCTTCTGGCCCTTTAAATACAGTTCCTCATGTTGCAACCCAACTATAAAATTATTTACGTTGCTACTTCATAACTGTAATGTTGCTACTGTTATGAATCATAATGTAAATATCTGATATGCAGGATGGTCTTAGGCGACCCCTGTGAAAGGGTCGTTCGACTGCCAAAGGGGTAGCGACCCATAGGTTGAGAACCGCTGGATTAGAGGATCAACCTTTTGCCTTATCCTATACTAGGGGCCAGGTGCACAAAGATTCGTTCACTGGGGGTAGGTCCCTCAGCCTAACCTGCACCCTCTCCAATCTGGGACCCCTTGGGACCCATCAGGGAAGCCCTCTTTAATCTGGGAGTTTCTGTCTGTCTTTGCAATCATATGAGCAAATTGTCTGAGACCCCCAACACAGTTTGGTTTGTTGCTCACAGACTAATAGAGGCAATTTTTTTTTCCTTTGCTTCATTGGTGGAGATTTCCTGGAAGTTTTAGGATATCTTCCCTTTAATTTTTCCTAGACACTCTGATTTTACTTATGTCTCTCACCTTTGCTTTCCCTCCATCCCCCACCGCAACAGTAATTTGCTCCAGGCTCACTTTGCTCTAGTGCAGCAGTTCTCAACCTGTGGGTCACCAACCTGTGGGTCGCGACCCCTCTGGGGGTCGAACGACCCTTTTACAGGGGTCGCCTAAGACCATCGGAAAGCACATATATAATTACATATTGTTTTTGTGATGAATCACTATGCTTTAATTATGTTCAATTTGTAACAATGAAAATACATCCTGCATATCAGATATTTACATTACAATTCATAACAGTAGCAAAATTACAGTTATGAAGTAGTAACGAAAATAATTTTATGGTTGGGGGTCACCACAACATGAGGGACTGTATTAAAGGGTCACGGCATTAGGAAGGTTGAGAACCACTGCTCTAGTATCATTTGTCTGCCACCAGAACTACAATTTCCAGCATTCCTGGTACTCCCCATGCTCTTGGTTTTCCCTTCCTGTTCTGTCTCTGTCCCATGGCCTCCCACTCTGCCAAGTCCTCCAAGCCACCAGCTCTCCTGCTCTGCTCTCCGCCTGGTGCCTGTGTATGCAAATTAACTAAAATTATCACAGGTTAATTTGCATACTCACTCCTGATTGACTGGTGAGTGTAGCGGAGGGACAGTCAATTTACATGTTTCTCTTTTATTATAAAGGGTAATATGCAAATCAACTGAATAGTAGAAAGACCAGTCAGCAGGGGGCAGGGCCAGTGAACAGGCAGCATCAAGTCAGCCAAAGCATGGGCAGAGGGAGGGGACAGCAATGGGGGAGAGGCGGCAGCAACCAGCAGCAGTGTGATGGGGGGATGGTGGGGCTGTGCCAGCCGGCACCATCCCCTGATCAGCCGCCTGGTCACCTCCCACAGAGGCCGTCAGTAGGACATCCCCTGAGGGCTCCCAGACTGTGAGTGGGTGCAGGCCAGTCTGAGGGACCCCCTGAGTGCACAAATTTTCATGCATCAGGCCTTGAGTAACATATAATCATGGGAATGGTATCTCATCACATTCATAGGTTTCACTATAATCAAAGGAGAGGGGATTTGACAAAGGAGAGAACCATTGTCTATCACATATGTCCAGTGTATTACTTGGTAGTTATGCTTTGTTTTTAAAAAGATTGAGCATATATTTATTAATTCAACATACATGTATGGCACTCCAACTATGTCCTAGGTGCTGTTCACACAAAGATTCATTAACCATGGTCCCTGACCTCAAGGAGTTTGATTTAAGTTTTGCTTTATTCCATAACTAGTGGCCTGGTGCAGAAAATTCATGCATGGGGAGGGGGGGGGGGTGTCCCTCAGTCCAGCCTGCACCCTCTCCAATCTGGGACCCCTTGGGGAATGTTGGCAGGATTCCGTTCCTGCTGACTTCTACAGCCACCTATGGTCTTAACTCTCCAAATGCTACATGTGCCCCATGTTTCAGACTTGCTCCTGAATGTCATGTAGTATTTACTGGTTTCTGATCAACTTATAGGCCAACATATGTGTTGGCTTCTCTGGCACAATATATGTCTGATTAGTTCTCCTGAAACACTAAAGCACTAGAAATGCCAAGTAAAAATTAGTAAATATCCCTTTTAATACATCAAAGACAATAGGGATCCTGTGGGATTGGGCCTAAACCGGTAGTTGGACATCCCTCTCACAATTCGGGACTGCTGGCTCCTAATTGCTCACCTGCCTGCCTGCCTGATTACCCCTAACCACTCTGCCTGCCGGCCTGCTCGCCCCCAACTGCCCTCCCTTGCCAGCCTTCTCACCACCAACTGCCCCCACCTGTTGGCCAGCTCACCCCCAACTGTCCCCCCCGCTGGCCTGCTCACCCCCAAATGCTCCCCCACCAGCCTGATCACCCCCAACTGCCCTCTACTACCAGCCTGCGTGCCCCCAACTGCCCCCCCCCCCTGCTGGCCTGCTGGCCCCCCCTGCCAGTTTGCTCACTCCCAGCTCCTCTCACCCCCGCCGTCCTGATCACCCCCAACTGCCCTCTTCTCCTGGCCTGATCTCCCCTAACCACCTCTGCCTTGGCCCTGCCACCATGGCTTTGTTCGGAAGGATGTCTGGAAGGTCTCCTGGTCTAATTAGCATATTACCCTTTTATTAGTACAGATTCAGGTAGAGCCATTGATAATCAAGAGGATGATGGGTGATTTCTCCATCAGGTAGAGCCATTGATAATCAAGAGGATGATGGGTGATTTCTCCAAACATCTGACACGCAGACTCTGAAATTATCACCAGCAACAAATAGCACAATCCAGCTGAAGCATATGCAGACTGACTCACTAATACTGTTACTACATTTAGGAGAATGAATTCTAATAGCCCAGTGCAATGGTTGGCAAACTGCAGCTCGCCAACCACATGCGGCTCTTTGGCCCCTTGAGTGTGGCTCTTCCACAAAATACCATGTGTGGGCGTGCACGTACAGTGCGATTGAAACTTCGTGGCCCATGCACAGAAGTTGGTATTTTGTGGAAGAGCCACCCTCAAGGGGCCAAAGAGCCGTATGTGGCTCGTGAGCTGCAGTTGGCTGACCACTGGCCTAGTGGACAGAAATGTTAATGTAACAGAGGAACCTAATTTATAACCAGATCGTGGCCCAGGCACTGGGGAAACCTGACTCAGCCTGGCAACTCCTCCATCACAGTTCTGGGACAAGTTTCTAATTTATCATAATCTACTTTGTCATACTCTCAACTTCCATGACCCCTCCGCCCACTCTCTGCCAGGCTTTCAACCACCCACAAAAAGAGTTTCTTTTATAGACTAGAATTAAAGCTTTGCACATTTTATACCTGCTGTTGCTTCCTGAGAAAAGGTTACAGGAACCTCAGTACATTTTAATGAGTTAGATTTTTAGGTCTCTACTGATTTATGTCAGAAAACATTTGAGATTTTGTAGTAAGTGTATGGTTGACATGAATTATCACGTCTACCATACCTCACACACCATCCTCTTATTTTAAAGAGTAGCCAAGTTATCAAAGTGGAATAATTATTAAATGTCACTGTTGGATCTCTAAAGAACTAAGTATGTAGAAAATCAAATTCCTGCTTCCTAGATGTGACTCACCATTAAGTTTCTTCTTATGGACAAAATACACTGTGTTTTTTAAAAAAAAAAAAAAAAGTCAGGGGTGCTGTGATTCAGATGAGGAAGGGAGGGTCTTCCCAGGAGGGTTTCTTAGGGAATTCCCAGAAATATCCTCGGGCTTTTCTGGACCCCTTAAGGCAGTGGTTCTCAACCTTGGCTGCACATTAGAATCACCTGGGAATCTTTTTACAATCCTGATTTCTGGGCCTCATCCTCCGGAAATTCTGTTTCTTTGTTACTAATATTGTGGCCCCACCCCATAACAAAGAAACAGAATTTCTGGAGGATGAGGCCCAGAAATCAGGATTGTAAAAAGATTCCCAGGTGATTCTAATGTGCAGCCAAGGTTGAGAACCACTGCTCTAGATTGTGTCCCCACGCCCGCACCTTTCCCCCAGGCGCAGGGAATTTGGGCCTGAGGTAGTCCACCTGTCCCCCCACCATTGGTCCCCACTGGAATGAGCCTGCACAAGCACCTTCCACTGCGCACTCCCTGCCTCCCCTCCAAACCTTAGGTGCGGGCACCTGAACCCCTAGCAGGACCCTGCCCGTCCTGCTCCTCCAAGGTTGGAGCCTGCACCTCCACACCAGCGCGTCTAGGAGTCCCACTGGTCGCCCCCCAACACCACTGGCAATTGGAGCCGGCATGGAGGGCCCAGTGCATTCGCGTCTCCCCTCCGCCTCCCCCACCAGACTGACCAGACCTGTGGGAATGACTGAAGGTGAGTGCGTGCGCTGGACATGGAGGTTGCAGAAGGCGGGTGCAGAGGGGCCTCCACTGGGCATTCCACGCGATGGGGCGGCGGGGAGGGGCATCCCTGGTGTCTTGGACCCCTCCCTGGGCCTGCCCACAGAGTGCGCTAGCCCAGGGCGGCTTTCCAGGCGCCCAGCCTGGGCCACTTTGACTTGCAGAAGTTGCCCAAGATGCAGCTGAGGGAGGGAGGCATGTCCTCACTGCCACCTGCAGCCTTGCCAGAGGCTCTGCAAGGCCCGCAGGGAGAAGGAGCTGCTTCCAGGGCGAGTCCGGACTCATCCAGACAGCCTGGCAGTCCAGAGTCCTCACTGTCCAGCCACGGGGAGCAGGCCCAGAGCGCCCCTGGAGGAAGGTCTCAGCTTAGGGAGAAGCATGAACACATGGAGTCAGAAGGTAATGCCTGCCACTGATTGACAGGTTCACCTGTAGATAACTCAGGTTTATTGAGCAATTAGCAATAATAGGCAACTTATTGTATAAAACAAGAGTCTGATCATTTCTCTGTTCAAAAAGGACAGTTGACAAGAGTAAACATTGACTGCGTTTGGCTATGGATCAGGGCCCCCAAGACCCCCAGGCTTGTTGATTCATTGGGAAGACCGGCGGCTTTGATGTATCACCGGGAAAGGACAAGGCAACATTTGCAAAGGCATTGGCTCCCAGCGGAGACACGGGAGCACTGAACTCCCCAGCACCCATTTCTGGGACACCTGAAGTGCTGCCAGCAGGGACTCAGCACCCTGACATTGTGTTGGCGGCTCATCCTGTGGGCATCCCACACTGGCATACAGCCTAGTTCCAGACCCCAGAAGGACAATCGCGTTTAATACAAAGCACATTGCATAATTGGTTTAGGCACAGAGAGGCCTCGTAAGTAAAGGTGGTGGGACCCTCTTGAAATCTAAGTCCCCAGATGCCCGCAGGGCCAGCCTGTGGGCAGACTTCCTGAGGAGAGAGATGGTTAAGGAGTTTGGCCTGTTCTTTTAAGAATGTTGGGGAAGGAGGAAGTTAAACCTGTATTTAAGACAGTTAATCTTAGTAGATTTTATTTGCATTATTCTGTGTAGAATCAAAAGGTGGCAATTGGATTTTCCTGAACATAAAATTAATTAACTTATTCATTTATTTTGTTTTTTTACATACTTTTTGTTTTAGGGAGAAAGGAAGGGAGAGGGAGGGAGAGAGAGAAACATGGATGTGACAGAGAAACAATGATCAGTTGCCTTCAGTACTTGCCCCAGTTGGGGATGGAAGCTGCAACCTGGAAAGAAATTGAAGTGGCAACCTTTTGGTGTATGAGTCTAAGCTCAACCAACCAGCCACACCAGCCAGGGCAACTTAGTTATTTACTGAGCACCTTGTGCCAGTTTGTGTTGTAGACACAGGAAATGCAGGTGGAGCAAGACAGATACTCAACTTTGAAGCACCAGTGTTGAGTGCAGGCAAGTTATTTATTTTTTTTTTAATTTTAATTCTTTATTGTTAAAAGTATTACATAAGTCTCCTTTTTCCACCATTGACCTCTCCCCAGCCACTCCCACCCCCACAGCACATACCCTCACCCCACTACTATCTGTGGCCATTGGTTATGCTCATATGCATGTATACAAGTCCTTTGGTTGATCTCTTAACCCCTCATCCCCCACCTTCCCTCATAGGTTGGACAGTCTGTTCAATGCTTCTATGTCTCTGGTTCTGTTTTTGTTCATCAGTTTATGTTGTTCATTATATTCCACATATGAGTGAGATCATGTGATATTTATCTTTTCTGACTGTCTTATTTCGCTTAGCATAATGCTCTCCATTTCCACCCATGCTGTTGCAAATGGTAAGAATTTCTTCTTTTTTTACAGCAGCATAGTATTTCATTGTGTAGCTGTACCACAGTTTTCTAATCCACTCATCTGCTGATGGGCACTTAGGCTGTTTCCAAATCTTAGCTATTGCAAATTGTGCTACTATATCCTTTCTGATTGGTGTTTCTGTTTTCTTGGGATATATTCCTAGAAGTGGGATTACTGGGTCAAATGGGAATTCCATTTTAGAAATGCCATACTGTTTTCCACAGTGGCTACATTCCCACCAGCAGTGCAAGAGGGTTCCTTTTTCTCCACATCCTCTCCAGCACTTTTCATTTGTTGATTTGTTGATTATAGGTATCTGTAAGGTGTGAGATGGAACCTCATTGTCATTTTGATTTGCATCTCTCAGATGATTAGTGACTTTGAGCATGTTTTCATATGTCTCTCAGCCTTCTGTATGTCCTCTTTTGAAAAGTGTCTATTTAGGTCCTTTGCCCATTTCTTGATTGGGTTGTTTATCTTCCTTTTGTTAAGTTGTGTGAGTTCCCTGGAAATTTTGGAGATTAAACCCTTATCTGAAATAGCATTGGCAAATATGTTCTCCAATGCAGTGGGCTTTCTTGTTATTTTGTTGATGGTTTCTTTTGCTGTGCAGAAGCTTTTTATTTTGATGTAGTCACATTTGTTTATTTTCTCCTTCGTTTCCATTGCCCTAAGATCTGTGTCTGTAAAGATATTTCTATGACATATGTCTGTTATGTTGCTGCCTATGGCTTCTTCTAAGAATTTTATAGTTTCCCATCTTACATTTAAGTCCTTTATCAATTTTGAGTTTATTTTTGTGTATGGTGTAAGTTGGTGATCTAGTTTCATTATTTTTGCATGTATCTGTTCAATTTTCCCAACACCATTTATTGAAGAGACTGTCTTAACTCCATTGTATGCTCTTGCCTCCTTTGTCAAACACCAATTGAGAATAATGGCTTGAGTTTATTTCTGGGTTCTCTGTTCTTATGCATTGGTCTATATGTCTGTTCTTGTGCCAGTACCAGGCAGTTTTGAGAACAGTAGCTTTGTAATATAGCTTGATATCTAGTATTGTGATCCCTCCAACTTTGTTCTTCTTTTTCAAGATTGCTGTGGCTATTCCAGGTCTTTTTTTATTTTAGACTAGTGGCCCAGTGCATGAATTCATGCACATTGAAAGGGAATTAATTAGAAGAAATATTTTAATATCACTATTTGCCCTTTCTCTATAATAGAAGTGTCAGAGATTAAAGAAAATTAGAAAAATGTATATGAAAGTAATATATAAATTTATTAATAAATAAACAATAACAACCTGTCTGGGTTTTGGGTGCTGGTGAATGGATGCCTGGCTGTCAGGCCACTGACAGCAAACTGGCCAATGGCCGATTATGCGAGGCATGGGGCTCCCGCCATTCTGCTGTCTGGATCCTGGGTGTGGGTGAATGGGATTCCTGGCTGTCAGGCCACTGACAGCAAGCTGACCAATGGCCAATTCCCTGAGGGCCAATTCTGCTTGGAAGCAAGGCCACCCTGGGCTTGGTGCTCCAGCGGTTTGCAGGCCAGCCATGCCCCCAATCAGGGTGTGGGTCACTGCTGAGGGGCAAGGCTGGCCTGGGCTTGGGGCGAGGCCTGCCTGGGCTTGGGTACTGGCAGTTTGCAAGCCAGCCATGCCCAATAGGGGTGTGGGTCCCTGCTGCGGGGCAAGGCTGGCCTGGGCTTGGGGCACCAGCTTTTTGCAGGCCGGCCACACCCCTGATTGGGGTGCATGTCCCTTCTGGGGCCGCGGAGTTCTAGTCTCTGGACCTACTGGTGACCAGTTGTTTGGTTGTTCCACATTATGGTGTTCCACAGGCCTTTTATTAGTATAGATGAATTTTTGGAGAGTTTGTTCTAGGTTTTTGAAATATGTTGTTGGTATTTTAATGGGGAGTGCATTGAATCTATAGGTTGCCTTGGGTAGTATGGACATTTTAAAGATGTTGATTCTACCAATCTATGAACACGGTATATTCTTCCATTTGTTTATGTCTTCCTCTATCTCTTTTTTCAGTGTCCTGTAATTTTCTGAGTACAGGTTCTTTACCTCCTTAGTTAAGTTTAGTCTTAGGTATCTTAATTTTTTTGTTGCAATGGTAAATGGGATTGTTTTTTTAGTTTCTCTTTCTGTGAGTTCATTATTGATGTATAAAAAAGGCATAGATTTCTAGGTGTTAATTTTATATCGTGCTACATTGCCAAATTCATTTATTAAGTCTAGTAGTTTTTTGATGGAATCTTTAGGGTTTTCTATGTACAATATCATATCAACTGCAAACAATGACAATTTTACTTCTTCTTTTTCAATTTGGATGCCTTTTATTTATTCCTCTTGTCTGATTGCTATGGCTAGCACTTCTGGTGCTATATCTAACAGGAGTGGTGAGAGGGGGCATCCCTGTCTTGTTCCTGTTCTTAGGAGAAATGGTTTTAGTTTTTGCCCATTGAATAGATGTTGGCTATAGGTTTGTCATATAGGTTTTATTATGTTGAGGTATGATCCCTGTATTAAGCTTTTTAAATGACCTAAGAAAATATATCAGATGCCTTAGCTGGTATGTTAATTTTGAAATTAATTTAACCTAAAGTTAAATTAATGTTAACTTTGGATTAAATATTTTTCTCTTTACTCCTCTTGAAATTTAAACATTACTGCTCTCTACCCATGTAACCAATATTAGATCTATTACCTGTATTTTTTATATAGTGCCATGAAAGAAAAAAATATTCTTGGAGAAACATCTTACCATTATCATCTCAAATGCACCCCTAATTCTAATATGGTTAATTCTTTGGGAGAAAAGTTACTTACATAATTATATTTTATTACTCTATAGTATAAACTGGTCAGATTTTAACTATAATAACTTTTATTTCTAGTTTTTAAGATAAACCAAGAATATCTTATTTATTTAGGGCATTGAAAACATAAAAAATGGAATTGAAGATTTAACTGAACCTTTGATAGAACCTGTGTATGAGCATGGCAGGTAATTAACTAAAATCGATAATCTCCTCAAATGGACTTTAATTTAAGAACTTGACTTAGAATAAAGAACCATGGAATCAGAAAATTTTGTCATTGTTAACAGGATAAAGTCTGTGAATTGGAGCAGTCTTGTGCTTTGTGTGTTGCTTGCCTTCTGTATGAAATGTTAATTTTCACTTTAGGTTTATGTATGCAGTGCATTTATTGTAGCACATATTTTGTTTCAAGATGACAGGGGTATTCAAGAATAGTATAACAACTTCTGCTTGATATTCCATTTATGAAACTTCTAATAGATGAAATTTATTCATTTTGACTTAGAAATAAGTATATACTTACCTATTTATAAGTGTTTTCTTGCTTGGGTAAAAAAATTCTTATTTTCTCTATGAAACTATACTCCTTCTCAAGCTCTTTTATAGCTATTTCTATTAAAATGAATAAAACAGTGATTATTAACTCATCCTAAAAAATAAGTACTTCTTTTTATAACTTTATGCCAGAGGCTAAAAGTCATATATGTTCCATCAAGCACAAAATAATAATATTCATATATGTATCCTCTTAAATTATTATAAAAATTAAGTAAATTATCAGTTTGAGTATCATTCTGTTCATTCAAATATGGTATCTTAGATAAAGTTGTTAAATTTATGTGAATAAATAAAACAATAGATACCATTGTGGTGATTAATTTAGTGATAGTTAACAAGACTGTTGTTCCATTGAGTGTATAAAATGAAAAATGTAAGGTTTTTTTTAAAACTTTGTTTCTTAAACAATATAATTTAATATAAAAAGTCATTTACTTTATGCCTTACCATATGGGTCATCTTATTTGAAAGTTAGTTTATTCATATTTTAATTACTTCTTAATTTTTACGAACAGCCAAAGTTTCACCTCCCATTGACAGGACACACTGTTTCTACTATATGGGATGGTGATAGAGAATGCTCAGGAATGAGTAAGTATATCCTTTGCTTATTTATCTCTTTAATGATTAATATTTCACTAGGTTATAGTTGGTTGTTATTCATCTGTTTAATGGCTTGTATTACTTAGAGCTTAAGGTAAGTGCTTTATAGTAGAAGAATCCTTTACAGTTTTCAGGGCACCATAATGTGAAGAACTTAGAGTTTGGAGGCAAACTTGGGATAAAATCTCAAGCCTTTCATTTTCTCAAGTATAAAATTGGGAATGCAGGACTATTTTCTTTAGAAAAAGTAAAATATAGATCCCTTTATATAAACCTAGTACCTATTTATGCCATAGTATCTATAAGTCAGGTATACTGTTGCATATTGCATAAAATTGAGAATTACTATAAATATTGTGATTTGAAATATTTGCTTTGAGTGGTTTTCCTATATTACCTTTAATTCCATCATTTCCTTTAAGATGCTGGGCAAATTTAGTGTCATCTGATAATTTTTATCCCCCAACACCTCCACCACTACCTCCATTTCTGGTCTCAGTTATTTCTTTCCTGTCACTTTATATGTTGCCAGGGATATTGCAGGGACACCTTTGGCCAATCCAACCAGCTAAGGAGACCTGATATATAGCTCAGAATAAAATTCCCTTCAGCTTATTGCCAAGTCAGTGTAAATTCATGTATTTACCCATTCAACTTATATCAAATAACACTGTGTACCTTCTATTGAAGTATGTAGTATAGGACAGGAAGTTCCATAGTCCTTATACCAATTTCCAGAGGGAAATTTATTTATTTCTTCTGTAATTAGATAAAACTTTCATCAAATGTCAGAAGCAATGTTATGATTGAGAAAATAAGAGTTACTGATGTATGGTTCCATTTAAGTAGGTCAGTCTTGATCTTAAATATGTACTATTCTCAAATTTTAGAAATATGTATAGTTAATTAAGAGGAACATGAAAGAATATAACATTAAGGAAAATTCAATAAAAGTTATATAATTTTGTAATTAAAAAGCACCTCTTAAGAATATAATGGTAAGGGAAATAAGTCAGAGAAAAAAAGTAAAGAACCATATGATTTCACTCATGTGAGATAGAAAACTGAAAGCAACAAATGAACAAGACAAACAAACAAAAACTCAGAGGCACAGACAACAGAGGGAAATGTTGGTGGTGGGGGAGGAAGTAAAGGGTGAAGAGGTCAAATATATGGTGACGGAAGGAGATTTGACTTTGGGGTAAACACACAGTACAGTATACTGCTGATATATTATAGAATTGTATACTTCCAATGTACATCATTTTATTAACCAATGTCACCCCTAATAAATTAATACATTCTTAAAAAATTATATAACTTCAAAATTAAAAAGCACCTCAGCATGATCCAACCCTTCATTTCTCTGTTTATGAAATTTTAGAACAACCCTCCCTATGTTAGATAATCTATGGAAATTATTTACTTCATGATGAGGTTAGAATGACAACCTAGTTTTGCCCATTTCTGGTAAAGTTCAAATTTTAAATAGTAAAATTCACAGGCAAATAACTACACAAGTTATCCTGCTCAATTTTATTTTTTTATTTTTATTTTTTGTAATTGAGCCCACCCTCTCCTTGAATCCTCATTCTGACTGAGAGCTGGAAGCACTGCATTTTGCCAATAAAAGGTGTCAGTTTCTCTTGAAGAATATGCAGGTCTCCCCTCTCACCCACGTTGGCTCTGCGCACCTCCCCTTCCTCCTTCTCTGGATGGTTTCTTGACGCTAAGGTATCTTATATCATCTGAGACATTAGGGACGGAGGATCTGGTTCCCGCTGAACTTTGGTTGAGGTATCTCAGCCCACTTAGCCTGTGTTCTGGCTACCCCTGTGAGCTGTGGCTGAGAACTCCTGCCACCTGGACTTTTGGCCTTACTCTGACTCTTGGTCCTAGTTATCCTGGTCCTTCTTTCTACACATTCTGCAGATGCTCCCAGGCCTCTTCTGTTTCCAGAATCAGAATATTCTTTCTGTCTCCTAGGCGTTCCCTGCCCCAGCCTGCCATAAGCTTTTTTTTTCTGGCCATGTACTACCTTTACAGAACATTAGTCAATTAGCCAAATTTTGAATCTTGATATGTAAAAATTCATCCTTTTCTGTTTCTTAAAGTATTAGATTTCAAAGCTATTATCTTGCTATGAATTTGTTTTTATAATAGTTTAAATATCAAAACTACGTAATGATGTTGAAATAATTTTGGAAAAGAAAATACATAGGGTATATTTCTTGCATTTTCCCTTTAATTCTTAGGAATGTTGACTTGAGGTTAAATCTGTTTACAGTCACAAAACTTAAAATAAAAATTCATGCATTTATTCTGCATTTATTGGATGTTTTTCTGCTCTGACAACATGGGAGGAGGATTTCAGATGTGTAAATATACAAAGAAAAATTCTAATTGTGTATTAAAATCCTTAGGCAAGCCACGTCTCACAGTTTCAGTTTCCATTCATAAAATGTGGAGGTAATACCTATGTCAAAGGGATGTTGTAAAGATTAGGATCAAATTTATAAATGGGCTGCTGCAGCTCAGTGGTTGAAAATGGACCATGAACCAAGAGGTCACTGGTTCAATTCCTGGTCAGGGCATATGCCCAGGTTTAAGGCTCCATCCCCAGTAGGGGGCATGCAGTAGGCAGCTGATTGATTTTTCTCTCATCAATGTTTCTACCTTTATCCCTCTCTTGTTTTCTCCCTTACTCTCTCTCTAAAATCAATCAATAAATAACTATCCTATCTAATAAAAGAGAAACATGGTAATTGGCGTACAACCGCTACCCTTCCCATTGGCTAATCAGCAAGATATGCAAATTAACTGCCAGCCAAGATGGCGGCCGTCAACCAGGCAGCTTGAAACTAACATGAGACTTGCTTGCTACAGTGACGGAGGACTCCAACATTCCCCGCCTGCGGCTGCAGGCCTCTGGGCTGCAACTATAAGCAACTATGTAACAAATATAAGAGCTAAACAAAACCCCAGAAACCTGCTTTAGTTTGCGGGATGGCAACATTGTAAGCAAAGGCCAGAAACCTACTTTCAGCAGAGGAGGCCTAAGAGCTGGAGCCAAGCCTCAGAGCTAAAGCTGGCCCAGAATAAAAAAAGAAAAAAAGAAAAAAAGGAGCAGTTGGGAGCTTCAGTCCCAGCCTGAAAACAGCCCTCAGCCCCTCACCCAGACTGGCCAGGCACCCCAATGGGGACCCCCACCCTGAAGGGTGTGTGACCAGCTGCAAACAGCCATCATCCCCTCATCCAGGCTGGCCAGGCACCCCAGTGGGGACCCCCACCCTGATCCAGGACACCCTTCAGGGCAAACCAGCCAGCACCCAACCGTGCACCAGGCCTCTATCCTATATAGTAAAAGGGTAATATGCCTCTCAGGACCGGGATCAGCGGAGCCGCGAGGCCTCCTGGCACCGGGATTGGCGTGATGGGGGCAGCGCCCAAACCCCCTGATCTCCCTGCGGCTCTGTGTGTGACAGGGGGTGGGGCCACAACCTCCCTATCTGCCCTGCTCTGTGTGTGGCAGGGGAAGGCGCCCCAACCCCCTGATCAGCCCTGCTCTGTGCCTGATAGGGGGGAGCTCCCAACCCCCTGATCGCCCTGCGGCTCTGTGTGTGACATGGTGCGGCGCCCCAACCCCCCCGCCCCCCACGGGCCCTGCTCTGTGTGTGATGGGGTAGAGCCATAACCTCCCCATCAGCCCTGCCCTGAGTGTGACAGTGGCGGCACCCCAACCCCCTGATGGGCCTTGCTCTGTGAGTGACAGGGGGTGGCGTCACAACCTCCCCATCAACCCTGCCTTGAGTGTGACAGGGTACGGTGCCCCAACCCCCCAATCGACCCTACCCTGAGTGTGACTGAGAGTGGCATCACAACCTCCCGATCGCCCTGCTCTGTGCATGACGGGGCGGCGCCCCAACTCCCCAATCGGCCCTGCTCTGAGCCCGACCAGGGGCTGCACCTAGGGATTATGCCTGCCCTCTGCCACCCGGGAGCAGGCCTAAGCCAGCAGGTCGTTATCTCCTGAGGGGTCCCAGACTGCAAGAGAGCACAGGCCGGGCTGAGGGACCCCCTTCCCCCCCGAGTGCACAAATTTTTGTGCACTGGGCCTCTAGTTTATATATAAAAGATAAAATTCCTAACATGCCTCAACTTGCCATAAGAAGAACTCAGTTTCCCCCCAAAAGCCTATACACCTATACACCTACACACCTAGTTTGGGCATACAAGAACAGGCACACAAATAGCTACAGTGCAAGGTAAATGCAGCAGGTTGAAATAAAGTATTACAGAAGTTCAGAGGAAGAGGAAAACTCTCCCTATTGCGCTTATATTGGGGTAAAGGGAGAGATTTTAAGTAGGAGTTAACATTTTCATGGGCCCAACGGTATTTGTGGGGAAATACAGCTTATGTTTAGGGACAGGGAGGCACATCAGTGTGATTGGAACAGTGGCTCTTTTTCTTGTTGTTAATCCTCACCTGAGGATATTTTTACCATTGATTTGTAGAGTGGAATGAAGGGAGGGAGGGAGGGAGGGAAGGAGGGAGAGAAATATGAATAGGAGAGAGACACATCAGCTGGTTGGCTTCCCTCATGCCCTACAAGGATCAGGGATCTAACATGCAACCCAAGTATATGCTCTTGACCAGGAATCGAACCCATGACCCTTTGGTGCATGGGCTAATGCTCTAACCACTGAGGTTACCAGCCAGGGCAGAAGAGTGGTTCTTAATCCTGGCTACATGATTATTTGGGGAGCTTAAAAATATGTCAGTGCTGGGGCTCCAGTTGAGAATGCATGAAGGCAGGAAGAATGGAAGGGGAAGGGGAAAAGGAAGGGGAAGGGGAAGGGGGCGAGAGAAGGGAAGGCAAGGGAAGGGAA
Source organism: Myotis nattereri (assembly GCF_964212035.1). Lineage (NCBI taxonomy): Eukaryota > Metazoa > Chordata > Mammalia > Chiroptera > Vespertilionidae > Myotis > Myotis nattereri. The sequence continues at coordinate 131,588,796 of NC_138075.1, read as the reverse complement.
GGGAAGTGAAGGGAAGGGGAGGGAAGGGAAGGGAAGGGAAGGGAAGTGAAGTGAAGGGGAGGGAAGGGAAGGGAAGGGAAGGGGAGAGAAAAAGAATCTCTAGGTGGTGGGGCCTATGCATGATCATTTAAAACTGACCCTTACCTATTGGTACCTAGTCAGGCTTGAGAAGCAATGGAGAAGAGCACTGGATCTGTGAAGGAGACCAGTAAGACAAAACATCATATACGCAGCTTTGGGTAAGAATGCAGAGCACTGTAAATACTCAGAAGTTTTTAATTTTGTTGGCAGACACTAAGAAAGGAGTCATTGAAGACATCTGAAAAGAGCAGGAACATAAAACATAAAATTAAGAACCTTAATCTGTCACTTTGTAGCATGTATTGAATGGGATAACATGCCAAAAGCACACAGTTAAGACAGGTAAGAGGTAAGGAGATGCAAAGGTGCATGGCAATGAAAGAAAACAGATCCCCCAGTGTTGTGTACTTTGTGCTGAGCAGTATGTTTTCGATATGTATGTTCCTAAGCCCAATATCCTATCTAATAAAAGAGAAACATGGCAATTGGCATACAACCGCTACCCTTCCCATTGGCTAATCAGCCAGATATGCAAATTAACTGCCAGCCAAGAAGGCGGCCAGCAGCCAGGCAGCTTGAAGTGAACATGAAGCTTGCTTGCTTCAGTGACGGAGGACACCAATGTTCCCCGCCTGCCTTGCTGGCCTCTGAGCCTGCAGCTTAAGAAACATAGTAACAAATATAGAAGCTAAACAAAACCCCAGAAACCAGCTTTCAGCGAGCCCGGGATCTCAGAGCTGGAGTTGATACAGAGTTTTGATTATAGAACCGAAACAAACCAGATACCTTCTTTCAGCAGTGGAGGCCTAAGAGCTGGAGCCTCAGAGCTAAAGCTGGCCCAGAATAAAAAAGAAAAAGAAAAAAAGGAGCAGTTGGGAGCTTCAGTCCCAGCCTGAAAACAGCCCTCAGCCCCTCACCCAGACTGGCCAGGCACCCCAGTGGGGACCCCCGCCCTGAAGGGTGTGTGACCAGTTGCAAACAGTCATCATCCCCTCACCCAGGATGGCCAGGCACCCCAGTGGGAACCCCCACACTGATCCAGGACACTCTTCAGGGCAAACCAGCCAGCCCCACCCATGCACAAGGCCTCTATCCTATATAGTAAAAGGGTAATATGCCTCCCAGCACGGGGATCAGCAGAGCCGAGAGGCCTCCTGGCACCGGGATCAGCGTGACAGGGGGCAGTACCCAAACCCCCTGATCACCCTGCGGCTCTGTGTGTGACAGGGCCCGGGGTCAAAACCGCCTGATAGGCCCTGCTCCGTGGGTGATAGAGGGTGGTGCCCCAACCCCCCCCCCCCACTCCCACGGGCCCTGCTCTGCGTGTGATGGGGTAGAGCCATTACCTCCCCATCAGCCCTGCCATGAGTGTGACAGTGGCGGCACCCCAACCCCCTGATCCGCCCTGCCCTGAGTGTGACAGGGGGCGGTGCCCCAACTCCCCAATCGGCCCTGCTCTGAGCCCGACCAGGGGCTGCACCTAGGGATTGGGCCTGCCCTCTGCCACCCGGGAGCAGGCCTAAGCCAGCAGGTCATTATCGCCCGAGGGGTCCCAGACTGCGAGTGGGCACAGGCCAGGCTGAGGGACCCCCCTTCCCCCCGAGTGCACCGGGCCTCTAGTCCTATCTAATAAAAGAGAAACATGGTAATTGGCATAAGACCGCTACCCTTCCCATTGGCCAATCAGGGCGATATGCAAATTAACTGCCAGCCAAGATGGCGGCCAGCAGCCAGGCAGCTTGAAACTAACATAAAGCTTGCTTACTTCAGAGACGGAGGACTCCAACGTTCCCTGCCTGCCTTGCTGGCCTCTGAGCCTGCAGTTTGAACATTATAGCAAATATAGAAGCTAAACAAAACCCAAGATACCAGCGTTCAGCCCGCCAGGATCTCAGAGCTGGAGTTGATAGAGAGTTTCGATTATAGAACCTAAACAAACCAGATTCCTACTTTCAGCAGCTGAGGCCTCAGAGCTGGAGCCAAGCCTCAGAGCTAAAGCTGGCCCAGAATAAAAAAAAAAAAAAAGAAAAAAAGGAGCAGTTGGGAGCTTCAGTCCCAGCCTGAAAACAGCCCTCAGCCCCTCACCCAGACTGGCCAGGCACCCCAGTAGGGACCCCCATCCTGAAAGGTGTGTGACCAGCTGCAAACAGCCATCATCCCTCATCCAGGCTGGCCAGGCACCCCAGTGGGGACCGTCACCCTGATCCAGGACACCCTTCAGGGCAAACCAGCCAGCCCCCACCCATGCACCAGGCCTCCATTCTATATAGTAAAAGGGTAATATGCCTCCCAGCACTGGGATCAGCAGAGCTGCGAGGCCTCCCGGCACTGGGATCAGCATGACAGGGGACAGCGCCCAAACCCCCTGATCTCCCTGAGGCTCTGTGTGTGACAGGGGGCGGTGCCCCAACTCCCCCACCCCACGGGCCCTACTCTGTGTGTTTTGGGGTAGAGCCATAACCTCCCCATCGGCCCTGCCCTGAGTGTGACAGTGGTGGCGCCCCAACCCCCTGATCAGCCCTGCTCTGTGGGTGATAGAGGGTGGCGCCCCAGCCTCCCACATCCCACAGGCCCTGCTCTGTGTGTGATGGGGTAGAGCCATAACCTCCCCATCCGCCCTGCCCTGAGTGTGACAGTGGTGGCACCCCAACCCCCTGATCGGCCCTGCTCTGTGGTTGATAGAGGGCGGTGCCCCAACCCTCTGATCTGCCCTGCTCTGTGTGTGACAGGGGGGAGCTCCCCAACCCCCTGATGGGCCCTGCTCTGTGCATGACAGGGGGGAGCTCCCCAACCCCCTGATCGGCCCTGGTCTGTGCGTGACAGGGGGTGGCGCCGCAACCTCCCCAATCGGCCCTGCTCTGAGCCCGACCAAGGGCTGCACCTAGGGATTATGCCTGCCCTCTGCCACCCGGGAGCAGGCCTAAGCCAGCAGGTCATTACCTCCCGAGGGGTCCCAGACTGCGAGAGGGCACAGGCTGGGCTGAGGGACTCCCCCTCTCCCCCCCGAGTGCACAAATTTTTGTGCACCGGGCCTCTAGTAGAGCCATAAAAATTGAAGCTCAGATAGCTGAGTAGCCCAACGTCGAACAGCAGAGGCATAACTGCATTTGACCACAGCCACGGCCTGTGTTCATCATCCCACCATCGCACAATCTCCTGCTGTACCCATGCCTCTGGGAGAGCGTGCAGGGAAGCGGGCTCTACAGAACTCAGCATCCAGTTACACACGTGAGGGAGGGGTGTACTTCATTCGTAGGCTTTCAGATAAGGCTCACTAACTTAATGAACACAGGAAGGAAGCATCATGGCAGGTTTGCTTGAAGTCACTGTGTATGTTTCGATGGTGGGAAAAAATCTTTGTCCTCAAGTATTTTATTTTTTAAAATAGCAATTACAACTATTGATCAAGAATGCTCAGTATGAAGCAGTGACAAACATTTAACAATGCCAAGTACTATTGTGAATAACTTAGTGATTATGTTTTTTTCCATTGACTCACTTCATTCTTATAACTATGCTTGAATAGAGGAAACTGAGGCACAGAGTAGCCAAGTATTTCTTTTCATTTTATGCAGCTTAATGAATAGCAAGGCTGAATTTGAACCACAATAGCCTGGTTCCATATAACCAGCATATTTAATCATTATAATATCATTCCTCATATTCCTTAATTCACAGGCTTGAGTGAGGTAATAAATGTGAGATTATTTGGAAGATATAAATTTTACAGTAGCTTTCAGAAGTAACTTGGAAGATATATATTTTATTAACTTTTACAGTAGCCTTGAGAACTCAGGACTTAAAGTCTTCAAAGAGAGTATATTTTTATTGGTTTCAGAAAGAGGAAGGGAGAGGGAGAAAAACATTTCAATTATGAGAGAGAAATATCGATTGGCTGCCTCCTGCCCGCCCCTCACTGGGGTTCAGCCCGCAACCTGGACATGTACCCTGACTGGGAATCAAACCCTGACCTCCTGGTTCATGGGTCAACACTTAACAACTGAGCAACACTAACCAGGCAGTGATAAATATTCTTAATGGTGTACTTTAGCCAATAAAAGCAGATAAAAATTTTAAGTAAATATTGTTTAAGGAAACCAGATTAATACATTTTTTAAATAATACCATCCAAACTACATGATTAAACATGTGATTCTTGACCTAATATGAATAATTTTTTACTCAAGAATTATGAATAGCTACTTTTTTTATACTGAGTAACATGCTATTATAAATAGGCTAAACATTTGTTTAAAATTCCAAAAAAAAGATGTAGTATCTAATCATAACACTAGGTGGTGGTAACGGACTTTATAGAAATTAAAGTGTGAGACTATTTCTAATGTGCTCTATTTTTTGAACGTGGTGAAAACATTTAGTGCTGCTTTCATTTCAGAAAAGGAGAGAAATTATAAGGCTGTACAGTACCATTACTACCTGTTTCACCCCACTCCAGCCTTTTCCTTTGAATGTTATAATCCAATGACTCTCACATTTGTAGGTTTCATCCCCTTTACAATATTAAAAATTATTGAGCATCCTAAAGAGCTTCAGCAAATAGAGATCAATAATGTTTGTTAGAAATTAAGAAATTTGAAAAGATGTGTTAATTCATCTAAAATAACAATAATACATCTAAAACTTGTCCATATGAATATTTTAATAAATCTATTTTCCAAAACAAAAACAAATTTGAGTTACTGTTTCAAATGTTTAAAATCCCTTTAATATCTAGGTTATTAGTTGACAGTTGGATTCTCATATTTATTTATAGATTCAATCTGTTAGACTATAACATATAATTTAGTCTCTGGAAAATTTTACTCTATACACTTGACAGTGTAAGGAAGGCAATATATGTCTGCCACCACCTGTGTTCTGCCTGGGCCCACAAAGAATAAACTACAAAGCCATCTGCATTGGGTGCTTCTCATGCTGGGCTTGGAGGTACCCAGGGGAGGCCAAGATATGAACCAAGGCTGGCTGCTGCTAGTGCCACGCCTGGGCCACTTAGCTAGAGGCATAGGGCTCCCTGAGGCCAGATGCTGCTTATTGGAGAGTTTTAGAGAAATCTAAAGCATGAGCCAAAACAGGCCAGTCCTATGTTAAAGCCATTGGGAACAGCTTGGGTGGGTCCAGAAAGGTAGCTGGGGTTGGTTTTCAGGGAACCACTAGGGTGGGGCAAGCAGTATGAGCCAATTTTAAGGCTCTGGTGTGGGACTGGGACCCCTCACTCCTCAGGGTGGTTCCTCCACAGCCAAAGTATCTTCCTGATTTTTACCTGTCACACGTAGTTGTGGGACCAGCCTATTCCAACCCTCCATCTCTCCTACCAGTCTCCATGTGGCTCCTTCTTTAAGGTTGTAGTTGTAGGACTTCCCTTCAGCTCAATTTCAGGTGGTTCTGAATGATGATTGTTCTGAAGTGTAGTGGTCATTTTGATGTCAAACCTGGGTCATTTTAATGCTCTCTTGTGGTTTAGCCTTCCAGTGGGGAAGATAGGTCCTAAAAAGAACTAGACAGTGAATGGCCGAGAACAGCACATAAAGGGCAGAAGAGGAGACTAGGACAGTGGTCGGCAAACTGAGTCCCCTTGACTGTGGCTCTTCCACAAAATACCACGTGTGGACGCGCATGTACAGTGCGGTTGAAACTTTGTGGCCACACTCAAGGGGCCAAAGAGCCGCATGTGGCTCGTGAGCCGCAGTTTGCCGACCACTGGACTAGGACCTTTTCAGGGATCATTGTCAGAGGAGGCTTCTGTGGAAATGACAGCTGGGTTGAAACAGGAAGGATGAGATGAAGCTGGCTGTGGGACAGAAGAGTGGGTGTGGAGCGTGTGTTCAGGTGGAGGGGGCAGCAAATCAAAGTCTTTACTGTGGGAAAGACCATGCGTGTTCAACACACTGAGCAATGTGGCCAGAGCTAACTGAGTTAGAGGGAGTGTGCTGGGAGATAAGGTTGTAGACAGGCAGGAACCAGATCCTGCTGCCCTTTTGAATGCCATGGTGATGAATTACATTTTCTATTAGCTGGAGTGGGGAGCTGCTGAAAGATTAGGCAGAGAAGAAAGATGATCAAACTTGGATTTTAAGATCATATAATATTATTTTATATATAATCATTAAATGTGATTAAAAGTAAAAAAATAAAGTCCACATTATTTTATGCATAACAATTTCTAAAATATGACTGGTAAAAACGGAGGTGCTAGATGTTAGCGATTTGGGCGAAATATTCTTGGCTTTTAAACTGAATAGTTACTGTTCATTGAGGAGCTGTTATATAACAAGCAATGAGGTATGTTCTTTACTCATATTGTTATGCCCAGAGTTCGGGGTCCCCAATAATCCACCACCAGGGAGCCTCCTCCGATGCAAAAGCAACGAGTCTTTATTGATCAATTCTAGAATTGGCTCCCAGCCCCTATCCGGCGCAGCGGTGAGGCGCGAGAGCGTGTCCCAGGAGAACAAAGGTTATATAGGGCTAGCTATTTGGGGTGGGCTTTAGGGGTGACGTGAGTTACAGAGATTGGTCAGGGTTTTACAGCATAAGGGTCAGGAAGTGACCACCACATTCTGAAGGTTGGAGCCGTCCTCCACTATAGCCTTATTAGGACCTTAGCTACATTTCTGGAGCTTCATTGGTCCACTCAGGTGGGTGGTTGGGAGAGTTAGGACAATACCAGCATTCTTGTGTTCACTCTTGGGGGGTGGGGGGGGCGGCTTGGGCTGAGGGCCCAGCCTTGCAAGACAAGATAGAGGAGAGGGAGAAGAGCATGTCTCTGCCTCGTCCTTGAAGAGGGAGGAGGGTGCATTTCTGCTTAGTTCTGCTTAGTTCTTTCAAGTTCCGTTCTGTCCCTTCAGTGCATTTCAGTAAGCTAGATTTTCATAGGCAGTTTTATAGCTCCAGCCATTCATATTGGTTTAAAAGACTGAGTGTGGACAATCATACTCAATGGTTTAAAGACTGATGTGGACAGCCACACACAATGGTTTCAAGGCTGAGTGTGGATGACTCAGAACCAATCCATCATTTGTTTTCAAAAATTAACTCAGATGTACCCATACAAGAGTCACTAAAGACATCCCTATACTTCAAGAACCAACGTTTTTGTTTGTGAATTTACTTTATCAGTACTCCATTATCAGATCTGTAGCAACAAATTGTGGCAGTAAAAATGTATCTCACATTTTTAAAAGATTTCTTTCAATTCTAATGATGTTATGGGGAGGCAATTGCTGTTACACTCACATAAAATAGTATTATAAAAAACAACAATAGTAAATGCCCACTAGAATGTAAATTTAATTTAATGAATTGATGTCATGCACATTGATTATGTGGATAAATTGAGATGCTCATATATACCATTAATTAATTAGATACACTCCCCAACAAAACTGTTTTGGGAATGCAGTGCCATTTGTATTTGTGATTTAAAGTTAAGATGATTTTTTTTTATTTTTTAAGTAAAATCAAATTATGGGTTGATGCAGTGAGGATAGTACCAAAAGGTGTGGCAACATTTGCTAGAGCAAAGTGTCTGTGAGAGAAACAGAAATAGGTTATAATGGGGAGTATTGTGAGTTATTTACACACAGCCTGAGAACACAGATACTGGGGAATGATTCCTTGTCTTTTCACAGAGAGGGTAAATGTTTTCCATTTGTGTAGCATTCCACTTTCATCTTAAAACTGCTGTAAGCCATATACATTTAAAGGAGAAGCAAAGAAAATTATGCAAGCAATTCTGTTTTATTTTTTATTTTTTTCATTCTTAAATAACCAGTTACATACAAATGGGGGATGTGTGCCTGTTGGGCCCTGTACAGCTTCTCACACGGAACACCACTATCTTCATCCCTACTCAGGTTGACGTTGATGGAATATTGTGCTTCCTTTTTATTATTGAACTTATTGCGGTGATATTCTTGAGGGAATTACAAATATCATGAAATGTCACCAAAACATAACTTTACATCTATAAATGTAATTAGAAATAATTAGGTAAATTTATATCCAGAAAGTAAAACTAGTAATTACGTTGATCAGTACTACTGAGTGCCTGAGACCGTTTCAGAAACTGTCCATGGGTTAGTTCTAAGTTTCTTAGCCACCGTGATGGCTAGGAGACATTATTCTCAAAGAATGCAGTCTAGGTGAGTGCTTACTAGTTTATCACAGAGCTTTAATCTCACATTTCTGTGTGTGTGGACATAATTAGGTTTTTAAGAAAGGCTTTAAGGCATTCTGGAAGTGTGTAATTCAAAAGGTCTGCCTGACAATGGAGGTAGTAGATGGGAACAAACTGTAATGTAAGAATAAGGGCATTTTTATTTATTCACTCTCTTTGATCCTCAGGTAATAAGTACTTTAAATTATAGAACTAAGTTCATACTCTACTTCACTTTTCTATCTCATGTTTTTAACTTGGTACAACAAACTTAGCTCATCACTGGCTTCCAACTTGGAATTGTTGTCCATTACTGCTCTATATTTCAGTAGAATCAGTCAGAAGACCATTAACCTAGTGGAAGGAGGTGACCAATTGCTTTAAAAATAAATGATAGTAGACCTGAATCAAGAAAAAAGGAGGTTCATTAAAACTCTGTAGGAGAACCCTCATCAGCCTCCCCATATTGCTTTTGACAATGCCAGAGAGATGGGTATATATTATGTTTATTTTTGGAGCCAACCAATCTCTTTTAACTTAGTAGACTGCAGGGCAAAGAAAGCAATAACATTTTCAGAGAGCTCTCTCTCAAGTTTAGTGTGGGTAAGCTGAATTACTTCATTTGTATTAGGAGCTGCTTCCTATTCTTCACTTTGGACAGGTTTTTTCAGAATTAACACAAGGAAAAAAATTACTCATGTTTTGGGACTATTGATGCACTTGCTTTTTAAAATGAATAATATATGTGAACTAAAGACTTAATAAAGCAAGGTTGACTGAGTTTTATTCATCTTTTTAAGTATCATAAAGACTATTACAATTTGATTTTTTAAAATAAAATTTATCAAATGCACTGTTTTATTCTCTGTATGAATAAATATTTATAAATAGCTTAAAATATCAACCCCTTAAAATTAAAAAATTGAAGCATTCGCTCTTGACTGTATTTCCTTTGACGCATTTGAAAGTATATTAGAGGAAAAAAACATAAACAGAGGGTTTCACTCGACAGTTTTTCTTTTGCTTTAAAAATAAATTCACACTGAAAAGCAAAATCAGAGTGTGAGATTGTCTCCCAGTAATGAGACACAAAAAGTAAAGAACATTTCAAAATATGGGATAGAAATATATTAGAAAATATCTAAAGGATATTGAAATTATTGGAATGAAATGCACACAGAGTCCAAGTTCAAGTTACGAGTTAGGTTTCATGGATGAAATATGCCAATTTCTCTTTCAGTGGCCACTCTTTGCAGCACTTGCACTGCTCTCATTTTATCACTATGATTTGCTTTCTTTTGATGGATACTTGTCTCTCATCCAAAACAGTCCATGCCCCTCTTTTGCAAATAAGTGGCAGCTATTCAGGAATGGATGCCATGGGAAGAAAATGGGGGTTTGTTCTTTCACAGAGAGGGTAAATGTTTTCCATTTGTATGTCATTCCACTTTCAACTTAAAACTGCCTTAAACCATATACATTAAAGATAGAAGCAAAGAAAATTATGCACGCAATTCTTTTTTATTTATTTACTTGGCTGGGAACAGTGATAGTTATTGTGGTCAAGGGTGGATTACATAAAGTTGAAACTAAATATTCAGGTGTAGGAAATCGGAGAACTATGGGCTGCACAGGAAGGTATAAAAATACCATTTGTTATTCAAATTAACGATGAAATAAATTTCTAGGCCCAAGATGGAGCCGCTCCTGCCTGGGATGCCAGGTCAGCAAACCTATAGCTGGATAACTTTCAGGTCCCTCCAAATGATGCCACTGACCAGGCATCCAATCCCCAAAGGCCAAGCCGACTCTGTATTTACTTCCATATCCCTCATTCATTTTCTATTTTCTCTTCTTTGTTCCTTATTCTTTATCCAAGGATAGAAGGAAAACTTCCAGACTCCTGCCACACTTGCATTTCTCTGACCCTTGAGACTAAGACTGTGTGCTTCATGAAATGTAAAATAAAGTTTGTTTGTATCCCCTCTTAAAAGATAAACTGAGGCATGTTACGGAGCGAGTTCCCCAGAGACAGACCACCGACTCATCATTAGTTAGAGCAAGCAAACATTTATTGATTACAGATTCGAATCTGGGCCCCTGCCTTAGCTGACACAGCAGCAGGCTATCGCTGGGCGAAGGGCGAAGGGCGGAGGGGCAGTCCCTCCTTTTATCACCCCTCCCGACCTTGGCGGATCTGTCCTATTCCTATTGTTTGGCTACTGAACTAACAGCCCACCCCCCCGGGCGAGGGCCAGGCGCAATTCCTGCTGTTTTTCAGGCTTTGCCCAGCTTCCTTCTTTCCCCAGATGCCACTCTGGCGGAATTCCTGCTGTTTTGCTAAAGCTATTCTTCTCCCTGACAGGCTTTGCTCAACTTCCTTCATTCCCCAGAAGGCACCCTTATCTTGACTTGTTTTTCAAGTCTGGTCTTCCCCTATGTCTGATTCAAGTTACAAGCTATGTTCAGTACTTTTCCACCCTGGCTGAGCCCCCCACCCTGCGATTTCTATCTCGTTCCCCACTCCTCTTACGCGGGGGGGGGGGGGGGGGGGGGGAATCAAACCTTTGATTCGCTCTCACTCTCCTTGTCCATAGCGAGATTTTGGTACTGGACACGGAGAGCAAGGATCTTAAGGTCCTGAGTCCTGGCTTGAATCATCTTAGCTATCGACCTAAAAATGCAGGGGGCTATAGTTAACATTAGTATAAGTCTTCTATGGTTCCTAACCCTGACACAATCCTCCATACATCAGTCCCCCCTCCCAGCACATTCTGTAACATTCTGTAACCCTTCCATGCCCCAGTCCCTCACCCTAGCACACAGTTTACTAACTATGTGGTTTGAGCAAGTGCTTTTGTCTCTCTGTATTTTAGTTTTCTCATTGGTCAAATGGGAATCATTCTACTTGACCAATAATTTTGTTGCATTGTCATAATGATTTGATAAAACATCCTAAGAGGAAGGAGCAGCACAGCCATTTGAGTTCTGACTTTGCCAAGTACTATGACATTCGATTAGTTACTTAGCCATTGAAGAGCCTCAGTTTACTTATGTGCAACATGGAGATAATGATGCTCATGTCAGAGGGTTCTTGCCAGGATTTATGAAAATCAGGTAAAACTTCTCAAACATTTTAGGAGTGCACTCATGTTTGTTGAATGAATAAATACAGTATGAAGTTTTTGTTCTTAAGAACTCAAACTTTTCTAATGAAAGTACAACTGAATTCACTTCATGCTGCTGACTTGGGAAACTGGGAGGTTTGTTCAGCAGGAATTGGAAATGACGCAGACTCATGAACAGGTGTTAGGCTCATGAAAGGCTTTGTCTGTAATATGCTGGATGATAAATATTTCAGGTTGCTGAATATCATGTGTCTCTGTCACACCTCTTCAGCTCTGCCATCGTGGCAGGAAAATGTTAGTCATGTGCCGGAAGCCGGTCCATCCTTGCTGCTTGACACAGTAGCTGCAGGAAAGAAACATCTGCACAGCATATGTTTCAAGGGACCTGGCGTATATAGCATACTGTTCTTAATATGTTTGATCCCCTTAGTGCTGTGTGTTTTAACCAAGGTCACCTCTCCGAGAAAGGTTGTTTCCCCAGGTAGGAATTTTTCCCTGAAGTCAGGGAGGGGATGAAACTCCTTAACTAAGTGCCAGGCGGGTAGTTAATCACTACAAACAATCATGCTTAAGCTACATAATCTTTACTCCCTGGAATGGAGATAAGAAATGCCCTAACCTTTGTAATAGAAATTGACAGGATTAAAATCAACTGGGATAAATACGGATGTAACAAGACAATAAACAGCAGAACCTCTCTGGAGATTGAGATCAGAACTTGGCTGGAGATCCTGGCTAGGCTGCTGATCAACTGAAAGCTGTCTCCATGTCATTCCTTCTTCGCCGACTCCGTCTACGCCTTTGGGAACCCCTGGATCTGCTGGGGTTGGACCCCGGCAGTCATGGTATGTGAAAGCCCCAAGGAAGAAAAGCGCACGCAGCGCTGGGCAAACCATGAGAACCCCTGTGATGCTTCTTCTCTTCACTGGGAGTCATTTCCAGGTGGGAGAAGGGCACTGCCCTATTGGGTGACCTCGATCCAATCCCTTCATTTCTTTCCATTCAGACTTCCTTCTCTGTTAGATGTGAACAATGACCATTGTGGCAGGTGCTTTGTAGAATATAAAGCTCTGTGCCAGTGGTAATTATCTTCAGTGGAATATGGTGAATTAACTTGAGTTAAGGTGTCAATTAGAAGGGGCAAGCTCTCTGCACTCCTAGAGATGCAGAGGGTGCCAACAGGAGATCTGCTGACTGCAGGTGTCAGGCCAGCCCCCTAGAGGTTGCTCACCCTGGTCTGTCTGCATCTAAAGTGCATGCTCCTGCCATTGTGTCATGGTTCATAATGTAATGGAAATTGCCACTTAGTCTGGCACCTGCCACAAGCAGTCGAACAGTCCTATGCCACATGGCCAGTCAGTGTCTCGTTTTGTGCCTCCATCTCCACTTATTTTAAAGGAATGGGCTGGACTGAATGGGAACTGAGATCCTGGCACGCCTTCCCCTTGGACTCTCCTACAGAATGTGAGTGCATACAGGGAACCTCACCACCTCAGCCGAGCATCTGATGGGCATAAGTTCTTTCAGACACTCGAGGGATATCTGCCTTTTAATAAGATGCCAGATGGGCTAATTTTGTACTGAATTTTACTGTGCAGTGAATAATATCAGTCAAATTTTCCTTTTACAGAATCTAGAACAGAAGCTCCACTCTATCCATTACTCCTCTTTTATCCTCGCCATCCCCTGTAACCCATGCACACGTAGTCCTGTGATTTTTTTTAGGATTTCTAGAACACATTTCCACTTCCCATAGCCAGATCCTTGAATGGGGTTGAGGAAGCCATGCAGTGTATTGTCACTGCCACAGGTTGTGAGGACAGGGAGACATGAGTCCTAGTCAAATGTTTGCCATGTGGTATCTGTGTGGCCCTACCTTTCGCTGGTTTTAGACCTGTAAAATGAACACAATGCCTACTTCATGGAGAAATTTCAATGATTAAGTGTGATGATGACAATAAAGTTGTGAACATATTAGCTAGATCATAGTAAGTCCCAATCTTTTCTTAGCATCAAGAATACAGATTGGGAAGGTTTTTCTCTTTTCCTTCTATTTCAGCTCTCACAACTGGCTGCTTTGCTGCTGGACTATGCTTGGAAGGAATGCTCCATCTCCCTGAGGGTTGTGGAGACAATTGTGAAACAGGAATTTTGAGGGGTGAAAAAGACAGGTTTTAGGAAATTTTAGAAAATAAGGGTCCATGGAAGAAACACAGGGCTGCAGAGCAGCAGAAGGTTTATTTCCATAGAATAGGGAAGTTGAAAAGCTGCAACAGGTACATTTCCATAGAATAAGGGAGCTGGGAGCAGCAAAAGGTCTATATTTACAAAATAAAGAGAAGGAAGCCCTTCATCCAGAAGGAGAAGAAGAAAGCCCAAAGGGATTAGGAAAACAATAAGGAAGGAGGTGGGGGAGAACTTCACATGTCCCATGTGAGGTTGCACCTTTGCAGGAGTTACTATGGTAACCATTCTAAGGGCATGGTGACCAATCAGAGGGGATATCAAGGCACCAGGATCTGCAGGCTTTATAATCCATAGAGAAAAGGAACTCAGTGGGGTCCTTTCCCCGACCCTACATGAGAGTCCATTCTATGGGACACTTTTCCCCTCCCCATATGGGAGTCTGCACTTGTTCTTTAATAAATTTCTACCTTAGTTATACCATCTTCTGTCCATGGATTCATTCTTCGACTCCGGTGGACAAAGAATCTGGGTTTCAGTCCAGAGAAACACCCTGTGTTCCAGTCCAAAAATTCCGTTTCAATTGTAACAACCGTGCATACAAGCTCCATATCATGTAATGGTACCTAGCATGTCTCCATTAACAGCTAATGTGTTAATTAAGCCAAGAGGAGCCAGGATGCAGCAAATAATTTCCCCCCCACTCATCAAATCAAATGCTACTTGAATAAGACTTACTGATCTATTTTTAATAGTATTGTGCTGTGATGCAGGTTGGGTTAACAGTGGTAGTGGATACAAGATGAGGTGCCAAGACAGAGGGATCTCAAAGAAGTCTGAGAGAGGAGGCAGGAATTAGAGGTCCCAAAAGGTCAGCCAGGTAGGAGACTTACGAAGTGAAAGATTCATAGAAAACAGTAAATCTAGAGCAGAAGCCAAACGGTAAATATTTTAGGTTGTTCTGTCTTACGTGTCTCTGTCTCACCTACTTGACTCTGCCATTATGGCAAAAAAGCAGGTGTAGAAAATTATAAACGAACGGGCTCAGTTTTGTTCCAATAACATGCCAACTATGGACATTGAAATTTGAATTTCAGGAATCCTTGTTTTGTTTATTATATTTAAAAATGTAAGTCATTCTTCTCTTGGTTGCAGTACAAAAGCAGGTGCTGGTGGCAGTTTGCTGGCCTTTAGGCTAGAATTACATTCATGGAATTGCAAATTACAGAGAACTAAGCAAGCTAGGACATTAAAGTCTAAAAATACAGCTGTTGGACACACTTGGGCTCCATGGGTATGAACATGGTATGCTCTTACCTCAGTGAGAAATGGGGCTGCACTTTGCTGGAGGGGGCTGGCTTACCGGGAAGTGCGGCCTGAGGCCATCAGGCTTTGTAGAGGGACACAAAAGAAAACAAGGACTACTGACAGGTTCTGACTCTGTCAGGTCCTGACCTACTTTTTCCTATTATTTTTCAAATGTTTTCCTTCTACCACCTCTCCCTCTTCCACTGGTTGACCCATCTCCTTTCAGAAACCTTTTCTCTCTCCCTGCTGTCCTTCTGAACACAGGCCCTGAGGCTTTGCTAAAGCCCAGTTTGCTCTACTAGGGGAGTTAGTGTAAGGCAGGTGCAGCCTTGGATTTCATACAGGAGTTTACTTACCAAAGAGCCAAAAGGAGTTCCTGATAAGAGAGTCTCACCCAAAGGGACTGTTACAGAACAGACTCTCTGGCGAGAGAGCGCGCGCGCACGCGCACACACACACTCCTATTCACCCTGTTTTTAGATATCCTCAATCCTGCTATGAAAATCTGTGCTGCTCTCCTGTACTTGCACAGAACACCTGAAAATGTGCATCACTGAAGGGAATGTCAAGCCTGGATGAATTCAAGCTCCACCACATGCCAGCTCCATGACCTTGGACACTTTATTTGAATTTTGTTTAATCTGCATTTTTTAAATGCATCTGATATCTGCTAATCTAATCATGTAAGGATTTACCAGTTCTTAGGATGTCTGAAAAAAATATATTAGGTAGATTTAATTAATTTCTATATTTCAATATGTATATGCTTTAAATTATTTTGAATATATTATTTTAAATGTTTCACAGAGTCTTTGAATACATTCACGCAGGCACACACATACACTGCAGTAAGTGGCTCAGAAATAGAAAGTGTTTTTTTTAAAATATTTTATTGATTTGTTACAGAGAGGAAAGGAAAGGGATAGAGAGTCAGAAACATTGATGAGAGAGAAACATCAATCAGCTCCCTCCTGCACGTCCCCTACTGGGGATGTGCCTGCAACCAAGGTACATGCCCTTGACTGGAATCGAACCTGGAACCCTTCAGTCTGCAGGCCGGCACTCTATCCACTGAGCCAAACCAGTCAGGGCAATAGAAAGTGTTTTTATGTGACTTCTGATTTCACGACTTTGCCTTTGCATGGGAACAGTGTACCATAGCGAAAGCAGTGTTGTTTTTAGAGACAAGGAAACAGGACTTGCACGACAGGCCTGGATCCATCCTGGATTACCGTAGCTTTAAGGGCGGGAATGCTTAACATCTCTGAATCTGTATTTCTTCACTTTAAAAAAATGGGATAGTAACACTTGCCTTCAGCACAAGATTATTTTAATAATCAACTGTGGTGATTAAAGTGTTTTATAAAAAGTAAAGAGGTATGCAAATCTAAATGTAGCCTCAGTTGCATCATTTTCTCTCCTCTGACGACCTGAAAGTCTGCTCAGAACTCGAGGAATCTGCAGTTTGGAAACCACTAACAGTAAGACAGCAAACTTTCAGAACAAGGTAATGGCTCACTGACAGCTGAAATGTACTTCCTAAAATTTTCTATATACAGTTAGGAGACCAACTTCAATATGTGCTTTCTTAAAATGAAAAGTTGATAGATGCATGTTTGTTGTTCATAATTTGTATCTTTACCTTTTTCTTCTTCCTCTTCTTAAAGGATACCTTTCAGCATTTCAAATAATACTGGTTTGTTGGTGATGAACTCCTTTAGCTTTTCCTTATCTGTGAAGCTCTTTATCAGACCTTCAATTCTGAATGATAGCTTTGCTGGATAAAGTAATCTTGGTTGTAGGTTCTTGGTATTCATCACTTTGAATATTTGTTGCCACTCCCTTCTGGCCTGCAAAGTTTCTGTTGAGAAATCAGCTGACAGTCGTATGGGTACTCCCTTGTAGGTAACTATCAACAAGTGAATCTAAGAATCAAGTGAATAAATAACCTGGTGATCATAATAGAATCAGGGACATAGAAAGGGAATGGACTGACTATTCCTGGGGGGGACAGGGGTGTGGGAGATGCGGGAAGAGACTGAACAAAAATTATGCATATATGGATGAGGACTGTGGGGGGGAGTGAGGGCGGAGGGCGGGGCGGGAACTGGGAGGAGGGGAGTTATGGGGGGAAAAAAGAGGAACAAATGTAATAATCTGAACAATAAAGATTTAATTAAAAAAAAATGCAAAAGTTACCCTCAAATTTCAACAAATGGCCCTAACTGGTTTGGCGCAGTGGATAGAGTGTCAGCCTGCGGACTGAAAGGTTCCAGGTTCGATTCCGGTCAAGGGCATGTACCTTGGTTGCAGGCACATCCCCAGTAGGAGGTGTGCAGGAGGTGGCTGATCGATGTTTCTCTCTCATCAATGTTTCTACCTCTCTGTCCCTCTCCCTTTCTCTCTGTAAAAAATCAATAAAAAAATATATTTAAAAAATTTTTTTTCAACAAATGGATTTTCACTAAACCTTGGCACAAAAGATGATTTCAACAAAGCCCACATATATACCCTATATAATAAAAGTCTAATATGCAAATCGATCAAATGGCAGAATGACTGGTGGAATGACAGGTCACTATGATGCGCACTGACCACCAGGGGGCAGATGCTAAACACAGGAGCTGCCCCTAGCCTGCAATCCCCAGGTGGGCCAAGGCAAGTGCCAGCGGGGACTTCCAGATCGCCCACCAGTTGCCCCACGGGGACTCCCAGATCACCCACCAGTTGCCCCACAGATGGGCCCTGATTGCCAGCCTTACCCATGCATGAATTTCGTGCACTGGGCCTCTAGTGTATTACATATAGTTTTCCTTGTATCTGTTATTGCAGCAAAATGTGGTTCCTGGAACACCGGGAGTCTGCTGCTCCCCTTTGATCTGGAGAAGGAGAAGCAGGCTGTGCCAGGGTCATGGGGGGAAGGAAATGTCTTCCCAGCTTCTGAAGAAGGTCAGGCAACTGGCCAGTTTTACCAGAGCAGCCAAGCAGTTAGTTGAACTAATTGCTTCCCTCCAAAGACTTTCTCTGGCTGAATTTACTAGGTGTTTGAATCCAGAGGGATGATCTCATATTGCTTGCTTGACCCAAAGCCACAGGCAACATAGTTCAAAACAAAACAAAACAAAAACATAATTAGAAAAGTTGTCATACGGGGGTGCACAGTGACCCGAGTTAATCAGGCTCATACTTTCTGTATGGACCCTCTCTTGCTCTGGGATAATTGGTGCCTCAAAGGCCCAAAAGACTCACTGATTTTTAATACAAGATCCCCAAAGAGGACTGTGTTGAGCCATTAAAGAAAGAAGAAATATTTTTCTCTGTTAAATCAACGAAAGGCCTTCCATTACAGCTTCTAACTCATCATGAGTAAGTGAAAGTGAGATAAGGAAAATAAAATCACCAAGTGAAAAAGGGGAAAGAAGGCCTATTTTTCTAGTGGTGAGGTTGCGTGAGCAAAGCGATGTGAAAAAGCATTCTTTCGAGGATACCCACCTGGCAAGATGTTCTTGAAAGGGACGGAGCAGGAGGCAATGTGTGGTACAGGATACTGCTGGGAAATAGAAGTCATTCAGACTGCAATGCTTAAGGAAGACTTGCAGGTGAAATAGCTGGAGAGTCACAAGGAAACACTGTGGGGACAGGTGCAAGCTTTTTTCGGCTCATGTCTTTACTTCCTGATGGTGCGCTAACTAGGGACTCCTATATTTCTACCTCTAGTCCAATTTTTTTCCTCTGGATTCTAGATCAATACATCCATTTATCCATTTTATATTTCTACATACATGTCTCAAAAGCGCATCCAGGTCAAGTTGTTCAAACCTGATAATCTTCTGCCTAAAACTGGCCTTTTGGTGTCCTCTCTTTCAGCAACCGATACCATCATCTGTCGAGGAACAAACTGGAAAGTGAGAGACGGTTTTTGAAACTTCGTTATTCCCCACACATCACAGCTAATCCATTACTTTATCTTTTTAAAAGACTTTATTTTATTTAGAGCAGTTTTAGGGTCACAGCAACATTTTGAGATTTCTAATATACTCTCTGCCTCCACACATGCTTAGTCTCCCCATTATCAACATCACCACCGGAGGGTACATTTGTCTCAGTGGATGCACCTACATGGACACATTATTATCACCTAAGAGCGATAGTTTACATTAGGGTTCATTCTATAGGCTTGGGTAATGTATAATGAAATCCAGGCTTAAGAATCTGTCAGAGGACTTTACATGGATCTAAGTTCCACATCTATTAGATGAGAGGGTTGGTCTCCATACTACCAACATCATACTACAGGGGACACCATTTGCATTGTATTGTATGTATCATCCTGATTTTCATAAAAAGTGCAAGGTGAGTGCCATTTCTGGACCCGAGCAGCACAGTGGTCCTAGATAATATCTAATATGCAACAGGCAGATGTCCTTTTGATCAGACCACATAAGGTTCTGTATAAAGATCACCAGCTTGAGCTTTGAATGTATTTATTTTGCTTCTATGTGTTTTCTATTGACTTTATAAACTTATTAATTGGCCCTAGGCCAGTGATGGAAAACCTATGACACATGTGTCAGAGGTGACACGTGAACTCATTTTTTTGGTTGATTTTTCTTTGTTAAGTGGTATTTAAATATATAAAATAAAATATCAAAAATATAAGTGTTTTACTATGGTTGCAAATATCAAAAAATTTCTATATGTGACACAGCACCAGAGTTAAGTTAGGGTTTTTCAAAATGCTGACACTCCAAGCTCAAAAGGTTCACCATCACTGCCCTAGGCAGTTTGGCTTAGTGATAGAGTGTCGGCCTGTGGACTGAAGGGCCCTGGGTTCCATTCTGGTCAAGGGCATATGCCTGGGTTGTGGGCTCGATTCCCGGTGTGGGGCATGCAGGAGGCAGCCGATCAACAATTCTCTCTCACCATTGATGTTTCTGTCTATCTCCCCACTTCCTTCCTCTCTGAAATCAATAAAAATATATTTAAAAATGTAGGGATTAAAAAAACGAATTAAACAATTGACTATGCAAGATATGGTCTGTGTTTACAGGAAAAATATTGTAACTTCTATGCAGTGGAGCAAAAGTGGTGCAGGTTTATGATCGTCAGTGGGTTTGTGGTTTGTTCAAAGTAAGATGAATAACTATTAACCATGTGCAATGTATCATCATTGTTATTATTCTAGGCTGTGAGGTGATTCATTATTCATGAGCAGTAAGTAAATATGTGAGCAGAGTTTACTGTTGTGATAAAATAAAACTTAAATACATTTATCTGACATGGTTTATCTGACTTTTTATGCAACACATAATCCTTATTGTGTTGCACAGTAAACAGGCATAAGTTGTAAACTGTTCACTTTAAGACTCAGAATTAAAATTACTTTTACAAAGACAAAAATGCTTTTAGTTTTCTTATTTTATTTGGATTCCTTGTATCCTGAGTCAACATCAATGGAGTTCAGCAGAGAAATGATTCAGAATGGGGTATTTACCACCACTTCAAAGCAAATTGCAGCTCTAGCTGCTTTGGCTTAGAGGACAGAGCCTTGGCCTGCAGACTGAAGGGTCCCAGGTTCGATTCTGGTCAGTGGCACATGCTCAGGTTGCGGGCTTGATCCCCAGCAGCCGATCAATGATTCTGTCTCATCATTGATGTTTCTATTTCTTTCTTCCTCTCTGAAATAAATAAAAATATATATATTTTTTAAAAAGGGACATGCATGAGCCCCTGAACTTGTTATATCTTAACTAGTGGAAGAAGCAATAGGCTTTCCATGTTCCAGAAGCAGGAACAAGTTGTCCAGAATTTTGTTTAATAGAAAATGTATAGGGGAGTGAATCTCAAGATTGAGTGTGTCTACTACAACATGGAATATAATAAGAAAACTGTAATAATTGCATTAGTTATGTACTTGTTAAATGTCTAAGACAGGGTGATTTGGTAAATTAAATTGCTACCTGCATATAAGATCTTGGCTGGGTATTTTTTTAAAAAGAAACACTGTGTAATGGATGGACTTTATATTAAAAATATCTGCTGTTCCTTCCCTGTGAGAGGAGGATACTTTTTCAGTCTCCCACTGACATGGGTTTAGCTATGTGACTGGCTTACTTCCAAGAAGTATGAGGGAAATAATGTCTGCCACATTGGAGCACAGATTTTAAGAACATTGTGAGGTTTCAGCTAGATAATTTAAGAGACATTGCCTAGCTGTGTGCCAGAAATCTAGACAGTCATAGGTTAAAGAAGAATAAAAACAACCACAGACAAAGAAATTCTGTTAGGACACAATTGCCCACTCAAACAATGGGCCAGTTAGGTTTTCTCTTAGTTTGAAATAAAAATTCCAAAGGTTACCCTTCGAGCAATGGCCTAGATGATATGAATAGTGGCATTATTTTCTAGGCTAATGCTAGAGTAAGGGAAGAAATAAGATAAGCAAGGGTTTTATGTTTGGCTAAAGTAGGAAGTCTTGGTCCAGTGTCGTGGGCAGAAGTCTAGATCTAGTCATGCACATCAGTTACTTCTTTTCCTAGTCAGTTTGTTTTGAAGGTCTTCATTGCTTGTACAGAATCAGGTATCAAGTGAAGCCTTCCTTAGCTGTGAGATGTGTACCTAAAGCTCAGTGTCTTCTAGATTTGCAGCAGTGTCAATGATCAGGAGCAGTTGATAAGGTCCCTTTCAACAGGACTCAAGGCCTGTCCTCTTCCAATGATGCTTCCAGAACACCCAGTTACTAGGCTCTGGGCCAGCCGTGGGCAAACTACGACCCGCGGGCCAAATCCGGCCCATTTGAAATGAATAAAACTAAAAAAAAAAAGAAGACCGTACCCTTTTATGTAATGATGTTTACTTTGAATTTATATTAGTTCACACAAACACTCCATCCATGCTTTTGTTCCGGCCCTCCGGTCCAGTTTAAGAACACATTGTCGCCCTTGAATCAAAAAGTTTGCCCATCCCTGCTCTGGGCTCTGATCTAAAGGATCATTTGAATTGAAGTCTGGAAAATCTTCTTTGACTTGTTAATGATGGGCTTGAGCATAAGACATTAAAGACATACAATAGCTGGTCATACTAGCACATGATGATGAGGGATTAGCAGATGGTTTTATTCCAATAAACACTGGTCTACTGGTACAGTGCCTCATGTGAAGTCAAAGCACATTTTCTAACTGGGAGGGCATCAGCCTTGAGGCAAGGGAAGGCTTTAACCTATTTGGAAAACATACCCAACAATAAGAAGGTATTGATAACTCATACTAAGTGACAGTTGAGTGAAGTCAAGTTGGAGGAGCTAAAAGGGTTCAGAGGGAGGAAGTCTGAGAACAAAATAGTTTATCTTCAGTGCACTATGGTGGGTAAAGAAAGGCAAAAATGAAAAATAGGACTTGCAAGGAAGCCTGAAAAAAAACAAGTTGTTTTCCTGAGTTTTCCATAGCCCTGAATGTTCATTTAATGTATAGGCATTGTTTACCCATCTAAGTTTCTCAAATTCAGAAAATTGTTGCCATGTTACAGGGATATCAGGATTAAAAAAAAAAAAAAATTGGCAATGAAGGACTATTTTTGTTGTTGTTGCAGCAGAATGGACTTCATGTGCCATGATCTCTATAAACTCTACTAGTGGCCCGGTGCATGAAATTTGTGCACTTTGGGGGGAGGCATCCCTCAGCCTGGCCTGAGCCCTCTCACAGTCCGGGAGCCCTGGGAGGTTGTCCAATTGATGGCTTAGTGGGCCTAAGCCATCAGTTGGACATCCTTAGCATTGCCACAGAGGCAGGAGAGGCTCCCACCACTGCCGCTGTTCTTGCCAGCTGTGAGCTCAGCTTCTGGCTGAGCGATGCTCCCCCTGTGGGAGTACACTGACCACCAGGGGGCAGCTCCTGTGTTGAGTGTCTGCCCCCTGGTGGTCAGTGCGCACCATAATGACCAGTCATTCCACCATTCGGTCATTTGCATATTAGCCTTTCATTATATAGGATACACTATAGATAAGGCCCCCTAGAACCATAAGAAATGCAAAAAATTCACTGTTAACTCTTTCTCGAAATGCCCCTATTGAAAATAAAATTGCCCCCCCTGTGGGGCCTGTGCTGCATCTTGGGAACCACTGGGCTTGACACTGTTCCTCTCTGAGCTTCATTTCTGAGCTTCATTCTGAATACATACACATATACCATGGAAATTGTAATCTCTTCTCTGTCTGCCTCACTGGATTGTCATGAGGTGGTTTTGAGCTAATAAACCTAGAAATGTTTAATCAAGTAAGTGATGTCTAAATGGGAAGGGACTGTTATTTTTAAGCCCACGGGTACCTTCGCAGGTAGCAGGTGCTGATTAGGGGAGGAGGCATGATTGTTTCCTGGAACTGTAGCTATCAAAGCTTTGCAGAGGGTTCCGCAGGCCTCGGAGGGGCAGGCTCTGGCCAGCAGCCCTGTAGCGGTGGTTGTCCCTGGAGGTGCTAGGGGGGGACAGTAAGGGGATACTACGGGGTGACGAGGCCAAACGGGGAGTAACTGTGAAACTTCCCTGCTTGGTGCCATTCTTTAAATTGTATGTGGCCATTTCCCAGCTGTCTGTGCTCAGGGCGGGGCTCCAATCTCCTGGAGTGGGGCTGGGGCGGGCCAGGGCGGGGCCAGGCGGGCTAGGAGGGCGAGGCTTGGTGTGCTTTTGCTGTGGAGAAGGTGCTGCTGCTGGGGGTGGGGGATGGGTCTGACCCTGGAGGGGGCTTGCTCAGGCCTGCCTCCACCTGAGTCTGGAGTTGTAGGGAGGAGAGGTGTGCCCGGCCCCAGTGGAGGGGGCCCAGCAGCGGTGGGCCACAGGCCCTGGGTACCTCGGGGGTGCTGATGGGTCGTCCTTGGCATGAGGCATGCTATTGCTGTGGTCGCCCCTGGCGGGGGTGGCGGTGGAAGAGATTGGGAGTCAAAGGTGCAGACTGCGGCTACCCCTGAGGCTGGGTCTTCGCCCTGTCCAGTCAGCCTCCCCGTGCCCGCTGGGATGTGGGGGCTGGGGTAGGGTGTCCATGCAGAGGGATTGGAAGAGCTCCCCAAGGCCGCTTCATCTTCCTTCTTTGCAGTCAGGCTCCTGTCAGGCACTATTCTCAGACCCCTGGGAACTTGGCTCCAGCTGCCCTGCCCCTCCATGGCTCCCTGAAACCCCCACCCCACTCAGCTCTCCCTGGCCGCCTGCCTGTCAAGGGGCTGCTGGGGTGCCCTGCTGCAGGCAGCGTTGTCCTGGGGCAAGGGGTGGGGGTATGGGGAGCAGTTCCAGTGAAGTTTAGTAAACCCCAGGTTGGTGTCGAGATTCAGCTGCAGGGCCATGGGGGAGTCTGCCTGGGCAGGAGGAAATCCTGCTAGACCTGGAGTCCCACCCCATGGCCCCGCAGCCCGCCCACCCTGTGAATACTTGTGATGTGATGCATCCCGGATAATTTGCATATTCCTCTATTTTATATAAATAGATTGCTGCTGCCTTTGCATTAAAGTCAGTTACCAGGGCACTTCCCTGGCTAATACTCAGGTTCAGTATCTTTACTGTGAACCTCAGTTTTTATAATAGCAATTTAAGAAGGTAATGGAATAGCAGTAAGAAGGCAATGTTCTTGTTGGCCATTATTAGAGATCTAATTGAGAAGTCACTACAATGAAATTGACAAGGAAATTTGGTTATTTCTGTGCCACCAAATATTTTAAGATAATAACTAGAATTACAAGGGATAACATTATACCAGACTATATCAGTGTTTTAGGAATTTCATACAATTTCTCTAGAACAACTTATATTGCCCCGTGAAAAACACCTAAGAAGTTTTATCATCGCTCATTTAATAATGCAGCTCATGTAATTTAACATACTGAATGAGTATAATTAGTTTAATATCTCCCCTTTTATAAGGAAAGAGAACAAATCTTTTGAAAATTCTAGGGACCTTCTTAAAAACCTCAGAGTTAGTTTGTGGTCAGAATTTCTTTAGAATTTGATTCTTGAGAAGTTTGTAAAAATATCAAAAGGTTTTAGTACACTTGATTAAGTAAGATCACACATTATTATGTAATAATAATTAATGGTCTATTTGACCAAAGAAACAATATAAGATTTCACATACCAATACAGAGGGTTAGTTCTTACTATTGAAAAGGTTCAGTTTTCTTAAGTAATCGAAGACCTAATTAAGACAACATAAAACACATAAAATTATTTTGATAAAACAGAATATTTGCTGTACTTGCAGATTACTTGATAAGAAACACTTTTTACAATTTATCATCAGAAGACTAATGGTTCAAAAGACATTTGTCTTTTAAGCAGATGAAAGAAAAGTTTTCGTTTTGCATAGGTACACCATTGATATTAAAGCTTAATTTTTAAAACCCCTATAACAACAATTCAATTTTTAGCTAGCTTCATCACAAAAAGAAAAAGTCTTTCCCATGCTCACTGTCTTTTTTCAACTTTTTGCATACATTTAATTAAAGTCAGTGGCAGCCATGACAGGTATGTCAAGTACTATGTCAAACTGAGGTAATGGGGTGCAATGGGAACACTTTTAGGAGGTGCCTGGATATGCAAAACCACAAGTCTGGACACTTAAATAGGACTCCATCTAGGCACTCATATGAGTAGGACCTCCACCGTATGTGGGCTTTAAGAACTCAGACTTTCCAGCCCTGGTCAGTTAGCTCAGTTGGTTAGCATGTCGTCCTGATATGCCAAGGTTGTGGGTTTGATCCCTGGTCAGGCCACATACAAGAATTACCCAATGAAGGCATTAATAAGTGGAACAACATGGAACAGCAACTCACTCTCTCTCTCTCTATTTACCCCTCTCTCTCTTTTTCTCATATATGCACACTAGGGGCCCAGTGCACAAATTCATGCACCTTGAAAGGAACTGTGGGCCATGAGGCTGTGGTGAACACAGGGGCAGGTCTCAGCCTGCCACCTCCTGCCGCAGCCCCCAGCCCCCTGTCTGGTGGCAGCCCCGATCCCACATGCTGAGGCCGCTGGGCCCGCTTGCACCTGCTGATGGTGTGGAGTGATCGGGGCCAGTGCCAGCAGCGGGGGTGAGCAGCGGCTGCTGCCCCGATCACCCCTCAGGAGCAGGGGGAGGTGGAGAAGCCCTTAGGAGTGATGGGGGATGGCAGCTGCCACTTGCACTCACTGGTGGCGCCGGCCCCAATCACTCCATGCTGTCAGCAGGTACAAGCACTGGGTGGGACGCTGGTGTGCAGGAGCAAGGACTTTTCAGTAACCACCAGAGGCTTTCCCCGATGACAGCGACAGGTGCCCCACCTTGGTCTGGTGACCGACCCCACTCACCTGCTCTGCCATCCCACCATGGCTGATGCCCGCCATGTTCTTCTACACATGCCCCTTGGTGGTCAGTGCATGTCATAGCATTTTATATATCCAGATATTTTATTATTATTATTTTTCTAAATATATTTTATTGATTTCTTACAGAGAGGAAGAGAGAGGGATAGAGAGTTAGAAACATCGATGAGAGAGAAACATCGATCAGCTCCCTCCTGCACACTCCCCACTGGGTATGTGCCTGCAACCAAGGTACATGCCCTTGACCAGAATCAAACTAGGGACCCTTGAGTCCGCAGGCCGACGCTCTATCCACTGAGCCAAACCCGTTAGGGCTATCCAGATTTTTTAAAGCACTCAGAGCTCTGACCACCCAATGTGCTTGGGGCTTGAGCTTGGCTGTATCTGTCAGATTCAGGGCCCTGCCAGACTTCCACCCCACAGGAGGCATGCCACCACTGTAGCTGCCTGGCTTGACACCTAAACTTCACTCAATCTACAGATGACCTCCAAGGACCACAACTTTGCACTGGATGCTAGCTCTGCTCACTTCTATCACGTAAGTTCCCCCTCTCTGTGTGCAACCTGCATGTGACTCTTGGCTAACTGGGGGGTGGGGGGGCCTCCCCTAATGAATCTGGCATTGTGGGAACATACAAATGTGTGAGTGACTCCTTTTGGGGATGCACCTTTGCTCATGACAAAAAAATTACCTACATTATACACACACGTATATACATACAAACATATTCAGATAGATACATGCATACATACATGCATGCATGCACATACATATGTGGGAGTACATGTATTCTGTGTATGAAAGACACAGTGTATATGTCCTGTGCATGAAAGACACACTGCAGAGGATAAAGAGCAAACATATTATAAGCCTTGATTTTAGGAAGGCAATGATTGATTAAGGGGCACATGCAACTAACCTAAAATTACAGTAAAATGCCTAATAGAAGACCTGCAAACTAGGTTCAAGAGTAGCACTGAATGATGAAATTTTGCCTAAGGTTAAGGAGAGTATCATTAAAAGAAGAGAAATACTTTGGGTAGAATATGAATAAAAGTTTTTAAAGGGGGTGTATAGTGGAACAGTCGTGTTGTGGGAACAGAGTTCTGTGAATCATTCTGGTAAATCGTCATACCTGAGGGGTATCATGGAAACCCTGGTAATGTTTCTCTCTCTCCCTCTCCCTTCATCTCTCTCTAAAATCAATTGAAAATCATATTTAAAACAAACAAATTTAACACATGTTTAACAAAAACACACTGACAGCCTTGAACAATGATCCCATCTGATTCTAATGTGTATCCCCAAGTAGTAGCGTCACCAGCACAGTCCTCGGAGTTATTACTTTGGAAAGTAATAGTAGCACAGTTACTACATGGAACCAATGTTTTCCAGATTAAAACATTTATTAATGTGAACATTAAAAACGGGTCCCCATTTACGTCCTGTCTGGCACTTCTCAGCGGGCCCCTGTGCAGGTCTCTGTGTCACTGCTGGTGGGCGGGGTCGCCATGCGGGTTCCATCCATCAGCTGAGGGTGGCTGTGCATCAGACAGGGCTGCTCAGCTGTCCTCAAAGGTGTGAGAAAGCAGCACTTTGCCTGTGCGGACACCTCTCTGCGCCTGCGCACACAGTGGCGATTCCCCCAACATGGCATCCTTTCCTTCTCTTAAGAGGCCTGTAAGGTAAACAGGAGGGAACAGGGCTTGTCCAAGGTTGCTCAAGGGACCTCGGACCCCAAGTTCTTCTCATCACTGTGTACCCAGCGGCCTCCTGGGAGCAAGAGATCAGGTAGACTGAGCACGTCCCATCACGGTTCTGTGTGTAAGACCTGGCCTGTTTTTTTGTTGTTGCTGTTTATTTTTTGAATATTTTTATCACAGTAAACTATTCACAATAAAATTTACCATTTTAACTGTTTTTGATGCACAATTCAGTGCTGTTGAGCTCACAGTGTTGTGCGGTTGTCACCACCATCATCTCCATCACTGCTCTCATCTTCTCCAACTGAAACCCTTCCCCACTAAATAATGCCCCATCCTCCTCCCCCACCCCTGGTGCCCTCCATCTTACCTCTGTCTCTATGACTGAGCTCCAGAGGCCTCATGTGAGTGGGATCACACAGTATTTGTCTTTCTGTGACTGGCTTGTTTCACTGAGCATCATGTCTTCAGGTTGTAGCCTGTATCACATGTCCTTCCTTTTTTTTTAAATTGAATTTATTGGGGTGAGATTGGTTAATAAAATTATATAGCTTCCAGGTACACAATTCTATAATACATCATCTGTATATTGTACTGTGTTCACCACCCCAAGTCATGTCTCCTTCCATCACCATTATCTTTTCTATACCCTCTTCTACCAACACCTTTCCCTGTGGTAATCTCCATACTGCTGTCTGTGTCTATGACATTTTTTTAAAACATATTTTATTGATTTTTTTCAGAGAGGAAGGGAGAGGGAAAGAGAGTTAGAAACATTGATGAGAGAGAAACATCGATCAGCTGCCTCCTGCACACCCCCGACTTGGCATGTGCCCGCAACCAAGGTATATGCCCTTGACCAGAATTGAACCTGGGATCCTTCAGTCCCCAGGCTCTATCCTCTGAGCCAAACCGGTTAGGGCTCTATGAGATTTTTTTTTTTCTTAGCATAATCCCTTTACTTTTCACCCAGTTCCCAGCCCCTTTCTCCTCTGACAGCTGTCAGTCTGTTGTCTGTATCTATGAGTCTGTTTTTATTTTTTTGTTATTTTATTTTTGTGCATTAGATTCCACATATAAGTGAAATTATAAGTTACTTGTGTTTCCCTAACTGACTAATTTCACTTCACATAGCATAATACTCACCAGGTCCATCCATGCTGTTGCAAAGAGTAAGATTTCCTTCATTTCCTTCCTTTTTACGGCTCAGTAGTATTCCATTGTGTTCATGTACCACAGCTTTTTCAGCCACTCCTCTACTGATGGGCATATATCCTATTGAATCAGTGTTTCAGGTTTCTTCAGATATATTCTCAGAAGGGAAACTGAAGGGTCATAAGGCAGTTCCATTTTTAATTTTTTGAAGTAACTCCATCCTGCTTTCCACAGTGGCTACACCAATCTGCCTTCCCACCAACAGTGCACAAGGGTTCCCGCTTCTCCACTTCCCACCAGCACTGGTTGATTTATTGATGATCGCCATTCTGACAGGTACAAGGTGATACCTCATTGCAGTTTTCCTTTCCATTTCTGTAATGATTAGCGATGCTGAGCATCTCTTTATATGTCTGTGGGTCACCTATGTGTCCCTCTTGGAGAAGTGTCTACTCACATCCTTTGCTCATTTTTAAATTAGATTGTTTGTTTTGTGTGAGTTTTGTCAGTTCTTTATAAATTTTGGGTATTAACCCTTTATCAGATATATCATTAGTGAACATGTTTTCTCATTCAGTGCGTTGTCTTTTCATTTTGTTGATGGTTTCCTTTGCTGTGTAAAAAAAAAATTAGTTTGATGTAGTCCCATTTGTTTATTATTTTTTGTTGTTTCCTTTGCCTGAGGATATATATCAGAAAAAATTTATATTGCTATAAGAAATGTCCAAGATCTTACTGCTTATGTTTTCTTCAAAGATTTTTATGGTTTTAAATCTTACATTTAAGTATTTAATCCATTTTTAGTTCATTATTTTGTGTGGTGTTAGAAGGTGGTCTAATTTCTTTCTTTTCTTCTTCTCTTCACTTTTCTTTTCTTTTTTTTTTGCATCGATCTGTCAAATTTCCCCATCATTTATTGAATAGACTATATTTACTCCATTGTATGTGCTTGTGTCCTTTGTCAAATAGTAACCAAAAAGACATTGGTTTATTTGGGGCTTCCTATTCTTTTCCATTGATCTATATGTCTATTGTTATGCCAGTACCAGGCTGTTTTGATTATTATGGCCTGTAGTTAATTTGATATCATGTAGCGTGATTCCTCCAAGTCTGGTCCTCTTTTTCCAGATTGCTGTGGCTATTCAGGATCTTTTGTGGTTCCATATCAATTTTTGGAATATTTGTTATAGTTCTGTGAAATATGCCATTAGTATCTTGGTAGGGATTGGATTGAGACTGTAGATTCCTTTAGGTAGGATGAACATTTTAATGATGTTAATTCTTTCTATCCATGAACTCATTATGTGCATCAGCTTATTTGTATTTCATCAATTTATTTATTCAGTGTCTTATAATTTTCTGAGTACAGGTTGTTGTTTTTTTTTTAATATAGGTCTTTTGAGTCCTGGCTTACAGTTATTCCTAGGTGTTTTGCTTTATTTCATTTTTATAGGAGAGACAATGTCTCTCTTCTTCTTTTTTAAATCCTCACTTGAGGATATGCTTTTATTTATTTGAGAGAGAGGAGAGAGAGGGAGAGAGAGAGAGAGAGAGAGAGAGAGAGAGAGAGAGAGAGAGAGAGAGAGATGTGTCAATCGGTTGCCTTCCAAACACCCTGACAAGGGATGGAACCCACAACCTAGGTATGCACCCTGACCAGGAACTGATCCTGTGACCATTAGGCATACAGGATGATGCTCCAGTCAATTGACCCACACAATCAGGGCCTTAGGTGTTTGTTTTGTTTTGTTTTGTTTTTGAGGCAATTTTAACTGGGATTGCCCTCTGAGTTTCCCTTGAAACAAATAGTTTATTATTGGTGTATAGAACTGCAACTGCTTTCTCAATATTTACCTTGCATCTTCCTACTTTACTGAATTCATTGATCAATTCTAGTAGTTTTTTGGTGGAATCTTTAGGGTTCTTTATATACAGTAAAATGTCATCCACAAATAATGAGTTTTTCTTCCTCCTTTCTGTTTGGGTTGTTTTTTCGTTCTTCTTCTTGTCTGATTGCTGTGGCTAGGACTTCCAGTACTATGTTGAAAAAGAGTGGTAAAAACAGACATCCCTATGTTTTTTCTGATCAGAAGAGAAATGTTTTTATTTTTTTCCGGTTGAGAATGATGCTGGCTGTGGGTTTGTTATATTTGGCTTTTATTATGTTGAGGTATGTTCGCTCTATTCCTACTTTGCTGAGAAATTTTATCATAAATGGGTGCTGGATTTTATCAAATGCTTTTTCTGCATCTGTTGATAGGGTCACGTGGTTTTTATCCTTCATTTTGTGTATATGGTGCATCATGTTTATTGATCTGTGGATATTGTACCAATCTTGCATCTCTGGAATAAAGCCCACTTGATCATAGTGTATGGATTTTTTAACGTACTGCTGGATTCAGTTTGCTAATATTTTTGATGATTTTAGCATCTATGTTCATCAAGATATTGGCATGAACTTTTTTTTTTGAACTTTGTTTTTAATGTCTTTATTCTGTTTTGGAATGACAATAATGCAGACCTTATACATGAGTTTGAGAGTCTTCTCTAGTAATGAATTTTTTGGAATAATTTGAGAAAGTTTGGTAAAATTCACCTGTAATTCCTTCTGGTCCAGCACTTTTGTTTGTTGGGAGATTTTGTATTACTGCTTTGGTTTCATGAGTTGTAATAGGTCTATTCAGATCTCCTTCTTCCTGATTGAGTTTTGAAAGATTGTATATTTCTAGGAATTCATCCATTTTGTTCAGATTGTCCAATGTGTTGGCATATAGTTGTTTGTAATGTTTTCTTACAATCATTGTATTTCTGTCGAGTCAGTTGTTATTTTTCCTCTTTGATTTCTGCTTTTATTAACAGGGTTACTCACATTTTGTTTTTGTTTTTTTGATGAGTCTGGATAAAGGTTTGTCAATCATGTATTTTTGTTTTCTGATTTTTTTTTTTTCATTGCTGTTAATCATCACCAGAGGATATCATTTTCCATTTGAATTTTTTAGAGTGAATGGAAGGGAGGAGAGAGAGGAGGAGGAAGAGGAGAAGAGATAAACAGAGAGAGAGAGAGATATTAATTGGTTTCCTCCCTCCTGTGAGAGAGACTCTTCATTTGGCTCCTGCCTGCAGATGCCCAACTAGGGTCAGGGATTGAACCTGCAAGCCAGGTACGTGCCCTTGGCCAGGAATTGAACCCATAACCACTTGGTGTGTGGACGCACTAACCACTGTGAACAACTCTAGCTTCATTGATCTTTTGTATTTTTTTAGACTCTTTTTTATTTCTGCTCTCCTCTTAATTATTTCCTTTGTTCTCATTTTGAGCTGTTTGTTTTTCTCTTTTCTAGTTCTTCTAAGTGTAAAGTTCCATGATTTATCTGAGATTTTTCTTGTTTTTGAGGTCTGTAATGTTTTGAAATTTCCTTCTTAGAACTACTTTTGCTGTGTCCATTCAATTTTGGATCGATTGGTTCCCATTTTCATTTGTTTCAAGTTATCTTTTGATTTCTTTTTGGATCTAATTTTTAATCCATTCATCAGTTACATGTTATTTAGTCTTTATGTCTTTGTGTGCTTTATATTTTCTTTTTTATCTTATAAATAATAACTTTTATTATGGCAAAATGCATATAATGTAAGATATACAATTTTAACCACATTTAAATATACAATTCAGCTGTATTAAATACATTGATGTTGTGGAACGATCACCACTATCCATCTCCGAAATTGTTTGTTTGTTTGTTTTGCTTCTCATTGTTTTTTTCTTCTTTGTTGAATTTATTGGGATGACAAGTTTTAGGTGTGTACAATTCTATAATATATCACTTGTATACCAGTTTTTTTTCTTCTGATTGATTTCTAGTTTTATGTCATTAAGGTTAGAGAACATTTATGATATAATTTCAGTCTTCTTAAATTTATTGAGACATGTTTTGTGTTCTAACATGTGGTCTATCCTAGAAAATATTCCATGTGCATTTGAGAAGAATGTATATTCTGCTGCTTTGCAGTGAAATGCTCTGCAGATACCAATTAAATCTACCTGATCTAGTATGTCATTTCAGGTCACTATTTCCTTTTAGATTTTCTGTCTGGCATATATAGATCCATTGATGTCAGTGGGGTATTATGATCCCCTATTATGCCCGTATTGCTGTCAATCGCTCCCTTTACATCCATCAAGATTTTCTTTATATATTTAGGTGCTCCGATGTTGGGGACATAAATGTTTAAAGGGGTATATCCTCTTCTTGGATTGCTCCCTTTATCATTATGTAGGGTCCTTCTTTGTCCCTTAAGACAGTCTTTGTTTTAAGTCTGTTTTGTCACATATAGGTATTGCTACCCCAGTATTTTTTGTTTCATTCTCATTTGCATGAAATATATTTTTCCTCCCCTTTACTTTTAGTTTGTATATTCCATTCTGAGGTAGGTCTTGTTTTCTTACCCATTCAGTTACCATGTTTTTTAATTGGAAACTGGGGGCCATTTACATTTAAAGT
Organism: Myotis nattereri; assembly: GCF_964212035.1. NCBI lineage: Eukaryota > Metazoa > Chordata > Mammalia > Chiroptera > Vespertilionidae > Myotis > Myotis nattereri. The sequence continues at coordinate 131,555,221 of NC_138075.1, read as the reverse complement.
GATTATTGATAGGTATGTATATTTTGCCATTCTAATCTTTTAACTCTGTTCCTATTTTTTTACCTTCTTCTTGATGCTTTAACAATTCTTGAAATACTGGTTTGGTGATAATGAGCTTCTTTAGCTATTGGTTGTCTAGGAAGCTCTTTATTTCTCTGTCAGTTTTAAATGATAGCCTTGCTAGGCAGAGTAGTTTTGATTGTAGTTCCTTGCTTTACATCACTTTGAATATTTCGTGCCAAACCCTTCTCGCCTGCAATATTTCTGTTGAGAAATTAGTTGACACTCTTATGGGAGCTCCCTTGTACATAACTAAGTACCTTTCTCTTTCTGCTTTTAAGATTTTCTCTTTGTTTTTAATCTTTGCCATTTTAATTATGATGTTTTGATGAGAGCCTTTTTGAGTTCATCTTGTTTGGGACTCTCTGTGCTTCTTGGACTTGTCTTTTTTCTTCACCAGGTTAGGGAAGTTTCTGTCATTATTCATTTTCATAGGGTCTCCATCTGTTGCCCTTTATTTTCTCTTTCTTGTACTTCTTTGATGCAATTCATGTTCTTAGGATTCATGTTGTCCCAAAGATCCCTTAAACAGTCCTCATTTAATTTTTTTTTCTTTTTGCTGCTCTCATTGTCTTCTGCTCCCCTGTGTGCCAAATCACTGATTTGATCTTCTGCTTCATCCAATTGCCTATTTCTTCTAGTGTATTCTTCATTTCAGACATTGTATCCTTTACTTCTAGCTTGTTTTTCTATGGCTTATATGTTCATTTTCACGCTTACCATCTCTTTATTGAAGTTCACACTGATTTCATCCATTCTTAAGTTCCTTTAGAACCCTTATAACCATTTTCTTCTTTAATGCTGTGTCTGTTGTTGCTTGCCTCTACTTCATTAAGGTGTTTTTTTTTTTGGTTTTTTTTTTGTTTTTTTTTTTTTTGTTTTTTTGTTAAGGTGTCTTCTGTGCATTTGTTTCTATGTATTGCACTATTAGACGCCCAATCTTGACAGTGTGGGCTTATGTGGTAGGTATCCTGTGAGACCTAGTGGCACTGTCTTCTTTTTTCCAGAGCTGAGTGTTATAGGAATCTCCCTTGTGTGTGTTATGTGGGTCCTCCTGTTGTCATTGAGTCCACAATGCTATTGGCCTATTCATGGTTGACCTTCAGGCTGACTGACTGTGAGGATCAACCCTGACCTCACATTGTATGAGCTGCTGTTCAGGTGCTGACCACATGGAGCTGAAGTGGTCTCTTCCTGTTCTGGTGCCTGCCAAGCTCTCTCTTTGGACATGCTGCATATTAAGCTAATTGGATCATCTCTGATGTCATCTAAAGTTGGCCACTGTGTGTTTGTCCTGGGAGGGATTCTGGTGCCGGGCAATTTCAGATGCTTTCTGTGACTGGCCCTGGGCATTCTATTTGGAGCTGCAAAGCAATTCACAGTTTATGGCTGCCTCTGCTGGGTCAGATTGAGTTCAGGAAGTCCAAGCAGTGCACCAAGGCTGACTTTTACCTGCAGTGGGACTGGGGAAATTCATCAAAAGTCCTAAAACACCCCTGATATCTGCCTCTGCCTGCCTGCATCTGCCATGTGCCTGTTAAGCTCAGTCACTGAAAGAGTCTCTGGAGGTATTCAAGTAGCATGAGGTAACTTCTCAGTGAGTTCTCAGGTAGAGTGAGCGGTGTTCACCAGATTGATGCAGGTTCAAACTTGTTGTCTGTGCTGGGCTTGAGGGCACTCAGCAAATGTTCCAAGGTATACCAGGTCCAGCTTCCACCTACTGGGTCTCACACTCCTCTGAGAAGGCTACAAAAGACCCAGGCCTGGCTTTCTTTGGAGGAGTAGAACTAAAATGTCAAAACAGGCTACTTTGTAGGGTTTAAGATTTCTGGGATTCATAAGATTTCTGAGATCAGCCATGTGAGCTCAAGTGCTTTGCAGAGGGTCAGTGGGTTGTCAGAGGCCATGGAGCTGCTTCTTGCTGTGGGTGGTTCATGGTCCCCTGGGATGCAGTGGGAGAGTGAGATGGTGGTGATGTCCTGCAGCTCTGATCCCATCACTGTGTCACAAAAAGTTTAGTCCTCTGGTGTGTACCTGATCCTCACAGATGCGTCCCTCCATTTCCATCCTAAGATCACTGCAGTTCTCTTCAGATGTCTGGCCAGATGCATGTTCACTGGCTGCATGGGCAGCAGCATTCCTGCCTTCTTTCCTCAAGCTGGGTGAGCCAGGTTGGCTGGGTGCAGGAAAGGGCAGATAAATGGCCCTTGGGTGGGTTGAAATGCTATTAGAACCATTAAGATTTTTAAAAAATTTTTTTTTCTGTGTCTGCTCCTTCAGTAGAACAAAGCAACCAAAGTGATGCTTAGCTCACTCTCATGGAAGCACAGTTCTGCCCTGTACCAGTGCCACATGTCACCAGAACAGTGAAGGGGGCAACTGGAGGAAGAAGACAGGGCATTCCTCTCCCAGCAGTGTAGTAGACAGGCATGATGCTGTCTGGAGAGCTGACCCCTGCTGGAGCGCTTACGGCTTTTAGGCACCGACTGTACTGATCTGATTTATTTTTTTAAAGATCACTCTGATTTGTATTTTTATTAAAAATTATTTTACTAATTTAATTTTTTTCAATTATAGATGACATTCAATATTAGTTTCAAGTGTATATAATAGTGGTTTGACATTAATATAACATATAGAGTGATCCCCTAATAAGTATAGCATGGGGGATCTTTTAAAAGGGTAATAATGAAATTCATGAGGGTTCCACTCTCATAACCTAATCACCCTCAATAGACCCACTTTTTATTTATTTTAATCAAACTTCTTTGGGTGACATTCATTAATAAAATTGCATAGGTCAGCTGTGCCATTCTATAATGCATCGTTTGTATATCGCATTGTGTGCTCACTGCCTTCAAGTCAAGTCTCCTTCCATCACCATTAACTGCCCCTATGCCCTCTTCTTCCTCCACCCACCCTTCACCCGCCAACCCTATCACCACTCCAAACACCCACCCCCAGCTGCCATCCCACACCCACCAGCCCCTCCTGCTCCCCACACGCCACACCCCCAGTCCTCACCCGCAACCTCACACCAGCGTGCCCCAACACCCCAATACTACCCCTCACCCCCATACCCCTCTTACCCCCTACTCCCACCTGCCACCCCACATCCCACACCCCATATCACACAGGCCCAACCCACCACCCACCAGCCCCCAACCCCCACCCCCTCCCGCCCACCCTTTACCCCCCACCCCCTTCCCCCCACCCCCCTTCACCTGCTTGTGATTTGACATTTGAAATGATATTTGAGATGTGTCCTGAGGGCTCAGGTAGGATTTAGACAGATGAAGAGGGTGAGAATGTGCTTCAGGTACAGACAGTAGCCACAGCCTGGAGGCAGGAGAGATGAACACTGGACAGACCAGAGCATATGCCCGTCAGATGCCTGTGAGTGAGGGGTCAGGACAGGGAAACAGAAGACCCTGCATGGAGGGAAAAGGCAGAGGGGAAAGGGGACCAACCACAGAGTGGTCAGAGCAGGAGAGACAGGGGCCCCTCCATGGGACGGCAGGGCAGGGGGACAGGGCACCATGAGAGGGGGTGGGCAGTGGGGACAGGAGACCTTGGGAAGGGCCAGGGATGCAGAAGAGTGGATAGGGGACTTTACACTGAAGCAACAGGACAGGGAAAAGGAAGACCTCCGCCCTAACCGGTTTGGCTCAGTGGATTGAGCGTCAGCCTGTGGACTCACAGGTCCCAGGTCAGATTCCAGTCAAGGGCATGTACCTTTGCTGAGGCCACATCCCAGTAGGGAGTGTGCAGGAGGCAGCTGATCGATGTTTCTCTCTCGTCGATGTTTCTAACTCTCTATCCCTCTCCCTTCCTCTCTGTAAAAAATCAATAAAATATATTCAAAAAACATCATCATCCTCCCCTTAAAAAAAAAAAATAAGGAAGACCCTCGTAGCTGTGCCAGGGCATGGGTGACAGTGGACCCTTCTTGGTAAGGACAGGGTGCCATCCATGGATGGGATAGGGCAGGAGGGCCAGGGCAAAAGGGACAGGAGGTGGGGAGTGTCCGCATGGAGGGGTCAGTGTCCCCACCTCCTGTCCCTTTTGCCCTGGCCCTCCTGCCCTATCCCATCCATGGATGGCGCCCTGTCCTTACCAAGCAGGGTCCACTCTCCTCCCTGCCCAGACACAGCCACGAAGGGTCTTCTTTTCCCTGCCCTGTTGCTTCAATGGAGAGTCCCTTATCCACACTGCCCTGTGGGGACAGAGCGGGGGGAGAAGGACCCCACCATGGAGTGGGGAGAGCAGACCTTCTGTGGAGGGACATGGCAGAGGGATAGGGATGCCCCCTTTGAGGGGGCAAGGAGAGGGTGAAATGGACTGTCCATGGCAGGAGCAAGACTTGGAGGACAGGGAAGCATCCATGGAGGGGAAAGTGCAGGGGGACAGGACACCCCTGTCATGGTCCCCCTGGCACCCCTTCTCTGCCCCTTCAAATGTGGGTTCTTTGTCCCCTGCCCCTTCTCCATGGATGGTCCACTGTTTCCTCTACTCTGTTCCCTGCATGGAGGGTCCCTGTGCTCCCTGCACTGCTCCATCCCTGGTGAATCTCTTGTTCACCCTTTCCTGACCCCTCAAAAGGTGGGGTGCCCTACCCCTCTGCTCATTTTCCTCCACAGGCAGAGGGGAGGGGCACCCTCCATGAAGGGAGCAGGACATTTTTTTTCTTGCCCATCTTCCTCCAAGGAGGGTGCCCTCCCCTCTCTGCCCTGTCCCCACTCCATGGAGGGTGCCTCTTTCCCTGTCCTGTCCCTTAAAAGGGGGTTTCCTTGTACCCTTGCCCATTCACCATTATGGAAGGTCCCCTAACTCCCCTTCTTGTCCCTCCATGAAGGGTCCCCTTTCCCCACTTTATGGAGAATGCTCTATCCCCATTGCCCTGTCCCTCAAAGGAGGCGTCCCTATCCCCCTGCCCATTCCCCTTCATGCAGGGTCTCTGTGATCCCTACCATGGAGATTCCCTTTTTCTACCTTTCCTGCCCCCTGAAATGAGGGGTGCTCTATGCCCTTTCCCAACACCCCCAGGCAGAGGGGAGAGGGCAGCCTCCATGGGGGGAGCATGGCATTGCCCTTCTTCCTCCATGGAGGGTCCCCTATCCCCCGTGCTCTGACCCTCAAAGCAAGGCTCCTCATCCCACTGCCCTTTCCCCTCCAGGGACGGTCCTCTCCCCCCCCCCCCCCGCTCTCGTCCCATGCATGGAAGGTCCCCTATACCCGCTCCATGCCTGTTCCCTCAAAGGGAGGTTCTTTAATCGCCTGCCCATGTCCCTGGGGACCCTCCGTGGAGGTACAGGACAAGGAGGAAAGGAGACACTCCATGGCAGTGAATGAGCAAGGGTACAAGAAACCTCCCTTTGAGGGGCCTGGGAGAGGGAGGGGATATGCTCCATGGAGTGGGGGCAGGGAACTAGTCGTGGAGGGTCCCCTATCTCCCCTCCTTGTCCCCTCCATGGCATGTCCCTTGTTCCCACTCTATGGAGGGTGCTTTCTGCCTGCTCTTTACCCTCAAAGGGGGGGGATACTTATCCCCCTGACCATTCTCCTTCATGGAGGGTCCCCTTCCCTTCTGCCTGGTCTGTCCATGGAGGGTCCTCTGTCCCCACTTCATGGAGGGTGCCCCCTCCCCTCCTTCTCTACCCCCTCAAAGGGGGGATTCCTCTCTCCCTGCCCATTCCCCTCCATGGAAGGCCCCTGTGGTCCCTACCATGCTCACTCCATGGAGATTCCCTTGTTCCCCTTTCCTGGCCCTGAAATGAGGTGTGCCCTATGCTCCTGTCCCACACCCCCAGGAAGAGAGGAGAGGGCAGCCTCCATGGATGGAGCATGGCATTGCCCCTCTTGCCCTTCTTCCTCCATGGAGGGTCCCCTGTCCCCTCTGTTCTGACCCCTCAAAGTGAGGTTCCCTGACCCCCTGCTCTTTCCCCTCCAGGGAAGGTCCTCTTTCCCCCCTCCTTGTCCCCTACATGGAGGGTCCCCTATCCCCCTTCCATGAGGATTTTGTCCCCCCCCCCCCACCTCCATGCCTGTATCCTTAAAGGGAGGTTCTTTGATCCCCTGCCCATGTCCCAGGGGACCTTCCATGGAGGGTCAGGAAAAGGGGGAAAGGGGACCATCCATAGTAGTGAATGGGCAAGGGTACAAGGTACCTGGGAGAGGGAGAGGATGCCCTCCATGGAGTGGGGACAGGAGACTAGTCATAGAGGGTTCCCTATACCCCTCCTTGTTCCCTCCATGGCATGCCTCTTGTTCCCACTCTATGGAGGGTGCTCTCCGCCTGCTCTTTCCCCTCAAAAGGGGGGTTCCTATCCTCCTGACCATTCTCTTTCATGGAGGAACCCCCTTCTCCCGTCTTTTCCCTCCATGGAGGGTCTCCTGTCCCCACTTTATGGAGAGTGCTCTCTCCCCCATGCCCTATCTCTCAAAGGGGGGTTCGAATCCCCCTTCCCATTCTCCTCCATGTCGGGTCCCTGTGGTCCCTACCATGCTCACTCCATGGAGATTCCCTTGTTATCCATTTCCTGTCCCCTGAAATGAGGGGTGCTTATGCTCCTGCCCATTCCTCCTGCCCACCCCCTGGTGGGGAGAGGGCAGCCTCCATGGAGGGAGCATGGCATTTCCCTTCTTGCCCTTCTTCCTCCATGGAAGGTTCCCTTGGGCCCTTTCTCCTCCAGGGTTGATCCTCTTTCCCACACCCTGTCCCCTACATGGAGTGTTCTCTATCCCCCTCCATGGGGGGTCCCCACCTCCATGCCTGTCCCCTCAAAGGAGGTTTCTTTGTTCCCCTTGCCATGTCCCAGGGGACCCTCCATGGAGGGACAGGACAAGGGGAAAAGGGGACCCTCCATTCCAGTGAATGGGCAAGGGTACAAGGAACCTCCCTTTGAGGGGCCAGGGGAGTATGAGGGGACACCTTCCATGGAGTGGGAACACATGACCCGCAATGGAGAGTATGAGGAGGTAGGAAAAGCGATGCTTCATGGAAGGGAATGGGCAGGGGTACAAGGGACCTTTCCTTGAGAGGCTGGGGGCGGAAGAAGGGGACTCCCTGCATGGAGTGGGAACAGAGGACACTCAATGGAGTGAATGGGGAGAGGGAAGTGGATTCGCCATGTAGGAGAATGGTCAGGGGAATAGGGATCCCACCTTTGAGGAGACAGGGCAGGAGGGAGAAGGCCCCTTCCATGGAGTGGGGACCAGAGACTCTGCATGAGGGACAGGGCAGGAGAAAAAGGGTCCTCTCCATGGAGGGGATGGTTAGAGGGATAGGTATCCTCCCTTTGAGGGGCAGGGCAGGGGGAGAGCACTCTCCTTAGAGCAGGGGTTTGGGACATGCCATGGAGGGGACAAGAAGAGGAGGTAGGGGACCCTCCATGATGGGTTCCGTGTCCCCATTCCATGGAGAGTGCTCCTTCCCTCCTGCCCTCTTCCCTCAAAGGGAAGATGCCTATCCCCTTGACCATACCCCTTCATGAAGGGGCCCTGTCCCCCTCCTGTCCCTTCATTGAGCATCCCCTGCCCTCCCTCCATGGAGGGTGCCCCAACCCCATGCTGGTCCCACAAAGAGGGGTTCCTAGTTCCCATGCCCACTTTCCTCCATGGAGAGAAAAATTCCTCCCCTGCCCTGCCCCTCCATGGATGATAACTTCTCCCCTGCCCTGTCCCCTCCTAGGGGGATTCCTTATACCCTTGCCCATATCTCCACTGGGACAGGGGTCCATCCATGGAGGGACAGGACAGAGGGTACAGTGGACCCTCCATGGCAGTGAATGTGCAGGGGTTGAAGGAACACCCCCTTTGAGGGGAGAGGGAAGAGAGAGGAACTAGCTCCTTGGAGTGGAGACAGAGGACCTTCAATGGAGAGGCCAGGGAGGGGGGAAAGGGGATTCACCTTGGAGGGGAATTGACAGAGGACTAGGGATCCTCCTTAAAGGGGACAGTGCAGGGAGGTGAGAGCACCCTCCATAGAGTGGGGAAAGGGGATGCACCATGAAATGGACAAGGAGAGGAGATAAGAGACCCTCCTCTTATCTGGTTTGGAGAGTCACCTATCTCCCCTCCCTGTCCCCTCCATGGAGTGTCCCCTGTCCCCGCTTTATGGAGGGTGCTCTCTCCCTGCTGCCCTGTCGCTTCAGAGGGGGATCCCTACACCCCTGCTCATTTCCCTCCATAGGAAGGACCCTTTGCTCCATGCCCTGTCCCTCCATTGCTGGTCTCCTCTCCCCACTCCATGGATGGTGGCCCCTCCCTCCTACCCTGTCCCCTCAAAGGTGGGATTCCTATTCCTGTGTCCTGCCCCCTCCATGGAGAGTCCCCTCTCCCCCCTGCCTTGCCCCCTCCATGGAGGGTCCCCTCTCCTCCCTGCCCTGCCTCCTCCATGGAGGGTCCCCTCTCCTCCCTGCCCCCTCCATGGAGCGTCCCCTCTCCTCCCTCCCTTGCCTCCTCCATGGAGAGTCCCCTCTCCTGCATGGACCCTCATGCAGGGAAGGGCAGGGAGGAGAGCAGACACTCCATGGAGGAGGCAGGGCAGAGAGGAGAGGGGACTCTCAATGGAGGGGGCAGAGCAGGGCAGGGAGGAGAGTGGACCCTCCATGGAGGGGGCAGGGCAGGGAGGAGAGGGGACTCTCCATGGAGGGGGCAGGGCAGGTCTGGGAAGAGAGGGGACTCTCCACGGAGGGGGCAGGGCAGTGCAGGGACCAAGTCCCCACTCCTCCCTGCCCAGCCCCCTCCATGGAGAGTCCCCTCTCCTCCCTGCCCTGCCCCCTCCATGGAGAGTCCCCTCTCCTCCCTGCCCTGCCCCCTCCATGGAGGCCTCCCTGCCCCTCCTTCCCTGACCCTCTATGGAGGGTTCCCTGTCTCCCCTACCCTGCCCCCTCCATGGAGAGTCCCCTCCCCCCTCTGCCCTGTCCCCTCCATGCAGGGTCTTCTGGTTCCCTGCCCTGTCCCATCACTCACAGGCTCTGAGAGGCATGTGCTCTGGTCCCCAGTGTTCATCTGTCCTGCTCCAGGCCGTCTCCACTGTCTGCACCTGAAGCGCATCTCACCGTCTTCAGCTGCCCAAATCCTGCCTGGCTCTCAGGACACACGTCAAATATCATTTCAAATGTCAAATCACCGAGTGATCTTTAAAAAATATAAATCAGATCCCCCTATTCTGGTGCCTAAAAGCCTTCCTGCTTGACAGCATTTCCAACCCACCCTTTATCTGCCTGCCCGCCCTCTCCTGCCTGCCCTCTCCTGCCCCGCCCTCTCCTGCACCAGCCTGGCTCTCCCTGCCCTGGAGGTACTTGCTGTCCCTTTGGTGGTGGCTTCCTGAGTTCTCCTTGTGGCAAGCTCTGTCTCAACAGCCAAGTCTGAGTTAAATATGACAAGGCCTTGGGGAGCCCTTCCCTGAGTCTCTGGGGCCTCACACTGAAGGGGTCTCAACCCAGGCGTGTGGGGTATAAGCTGGCAACAGGTCACAGAGCAGACAGGTCACAATGGTGAGACAGGCCATAGTGGTAACCTGGCAACCACTTGAGGTCAGCCAGGTGGGCCAGTGTAACCAGGGGTTCTTGTGTGGCTGTTTTAAGTCACTGACTGAACATTCATTTAGCACCAACAAACCCCAGACCCTCTACAGAATGTACAGAAGGTGCAGCTCGCCATGGATGATACCTTCTCCCCTGCCCTGTCCCCTCCTAGGTCCTGGCCCTCAGTAACCATGTGCTCTTGAAAGTGGGCTGTGGGTGAGAGGGTGGGTCACAGATGCCGTGGGAGGGGCTCAGTCTGAGTTGCTGGCTGCAGGAAGTTGTTGCTGGAGGAAGGGACCAGGAGCCAAGGTTTTCTGGAGACCCTGGAACTGGGAGTGGCTCTGGCAGGGACACAGCAGGAAACTGCTCTGCAAGGAGAGGGCTCTTCTACTTCCCCAGGAGCCAGGAGCAGGGTCTCTGACCTACCAGGGAGGAGCTCAGCTGGATGCACCTGCCTCAGGCTTCTGACCCACAGCCCCTGGGATCCCACACTTTGTGGTGAGGGCCACTCCGTTTGAGTCATTTGTTAGGGCAGCAATAGGAGACCATGTAGTCCCTGTCACCCCCTCTTCATATCACCAAGCCTGTGTTCTCCATGGCTTTGGGTATCTTCTGAAATAAAATGTGGTTCTTGTTCTCCTGTCTGTCTCCCAGCCCCTCTCAGCTCCTGAAAGGTAAACTGTGAAGGCCCTGCCCCCAAAGACCCAGGTCCAGGGAGGGACATGGAGGGGCACACATGTGTTCAATGAGTTCGGGAGTGAAGGGCTCTTTTCTGATTTTATAAAATGTTATTTTTGTAATAAACCTGATTGATTCACATATAAATACATATGATTTTTATTTTTTAAGAAATATTTTTATTGATTTCAAAGAGGAATGGGGGGGAGAGAGAGAGAGAGAGAGTGAGACAGAGAGAGAGACAGAGAGAGAGAGAGAGAAGCATCAATGATGAAAGAGAATCATTGATTGGCTGCCTTTTGCACACCCCCTGCTGGGGATGAAGCCTGCAACCCAGGCATGCGCTCTTGGCCAGAATCGAACCTGGGACCTTTTGGTCCACAGGCTGACGCTCTATCCACTGAGCCAAACCAGCTAGAGCTACATATGATTTTTAAAACCTCTTTAGGACATCCCAAATATATAAATTCACAAATGACAAAAAAATATTTTTTGTCAAGACCTGTGTGTTAGTTTTTGGTTCAGAAATGCAATAGTTGCTCTGTGAGCTGCCTCAGAGGGGGAGAGGATCCTGAAAGCAGACCCGGTTCACACTAGGATGTGCCTCCTGTCCACCTTTCCTCACTAGCCTGCCCTCAGGCCTCTGGTGGCCAGTTGACTGGCAGTGGTCCTGAAACCTCTTTTCATGTTCACCCGCCTGGTACTACTTCTGGTGGTGCCAGGGCACCCCATCTCAGGGCTGTGCATGCTCTGATGATCCTAATCCTTGAGCTCTGGTTCATTTTTTACTTGGGGACCAGGAATTGTGACCATTGAATGTGGGGCAGCCCCATGCTCTTTGCTCCTGGCTTCAAGCCTGCAGGGAGAGGGGGGCAGGTGGTGGGGGTCAGCCCCTCCAAAGCCCCCCACTAACTGGCCTGCTGCCTTGCTACTCCTCCTGGATGGCAGCTCCCCTCCTGGTTGCCTTTGAGGTTTAGGGAGAGGCTGATGTCGGGTGTCTGGATGGTCCCCTGGAATTAAGAAAGCAGATGCTTTGGAAATAGAAGAGGCAGACATGCTGTCCATAGGGAAGGGCTGTTTCTTCTTGGTCAGGAAACTCCAGCAAATCAAACGGCAAATCTGCAAAGAGATGAGTTGTGTCTTCCAAACAGTGTGAGCTGTGTTGAGAGAATCCAAATACAACTGCTCTGCAGATGGGCCTGTTTGAGGAGTCCTGCGCCATGTGACCCTGACTGGGAAGGGTATGACAGGCCTGGGCGGACCTCAGGCACAAAGTGTCCATTGTGCTCGCTGCCAGTTCAGGTGCTGCTCCCTAGGACTCTGTGACTCCAGGCCGGAGGGCTGGTGGCCCGGGAAAGCTGGAGAGGATGTCCTGCCTGCCCGGCCCAGTGTTGGTTTCTTTTGTGTGGCTGGGCCTGGTTTAGCGGAGGCCAGGTGCCCTGAGCGGTCCCCATGTCACTGAGGACTGAGGTGCTGAGCTCAGTCAAGAGCAGGGCCCAGGGCCCCCTTCAGACTCTGTTATCAGCAAAGGGTCAACCTTTGTTTCAAATACATCACTTCCCAGTCAGCAACCCAGGGATTGGGCCCTCATTTCCTCCCCTAGGTTAATAAAAATAGTCTCCGGTTTACTGATGCTAAGCATGATTGTTCTTGTTGAGATAGTGTTGGCTCAAGGCAATTCCCTAACCTGATAATCCTTTTACTATTTACCAAACTTTACCTTTGATATGCCTGTAGGCATTGCTAAAGGGCAAATGTTTATTCAAGTAAATAAAAGGCGAACTAGGCCAGAAGTAGGTGTGTCTCTTCAATAAAGAGGCTCCACCTGGCCCCCAATGCCTTCTAAATTCATATTTCTTGTGTAACATTTCATTTGTGCTTCAGCCCCTCCTTCAGATTCTGAACCCCGCCACGAAGGTCATGGCACCTATGTCTAATCTTTGTTAAGAAGCTAACAAAAATAGAATGGAATGGAATCAAATATTGCCCAATGATTATATGTGGCAAATAGGAAGATCAGAGGATATAGGCAGTAGATCCATTTCCTCAGTATAATTAAATGTAGACAAGTCATTTCACATATTAGTCCCATAGTTTCTTCCCTGTAAAATGAGGGAAATGCATGGTCTAGGTTGAGCTTTCTATAATTCCACAGTCAATAGATATGATGAAATTGATATAGCAACATCTACATCAACACCTACCTTTCTACTGTCCCTTATAGTATGATTCCTTTAGTGGAATGTCTTTGTTAACACAATTTTCTAAAAGGTATACTACAGTAAAACTTCCAAGGAAATTCATATATATATTTTTAATATTAGAGGCCCAGTGCACAAAAATTCATGAATTTGGGGGGTCATTCAGCCTGGCCTGCACCCTCTAAACCAGTGGTTCTCAACCTTCCTAACGCCGTGACCCTTTAATACAGTTCCTCATGTTGTGGTGACCCAACCATAAAATTATTTTCATTGCTACTTCATAACTGTAATTTTGCTACTGTTATGAATCATAATGTAAATATCTGATATGCAGGATGTATTTTCATTGTGACAAATTGAACATAATTAAAGCATAGTGATTAATCACAAAAATATATGTGTTTTCCGATGGTCTTAGGCGGCCCCTGGGAAAGGGTCATTCGACCCCCAAAGGTGTCGCGACCCACAGGTTGAGAACCACTGCTCTAAACCCTTGGGTAGAGTCCATAGGCCTGGCCTGAGATCAGGGCCTATTGGGGTTTTCCTTCCCCCGGCTGCATGCAGCTGGCCCCATCCCTGCCGCTGCCACTGCTTGCCATCTGTGAAGCACTGCTCCCCCTCCCCTGCCACCGGTGTCCTCCCTCTGTTGGGGACAGGTGTGAGGGGCAATGGCTTGGCTAGCCTAGGCCTCCCTCTGCGGGGCAACAGCTGGCCGGCTGCCCACCTGCCACAGAGTTGCCGCCCATGGCCCTGGCATCCCTCTTTCTTTGCTGGGGGATGGGGCTATCTCTGCAAGGGGCCGCCTGCCAACTTGATCACCCCTAACTGCTCACCTGCCTGCCTGATCACCCCTAACTGCTTGCTGGGGGGCAGGGCCAGCTCTGCAAGGAGCCATCTGCCTACCTGATTGCCCCTACCTGCTGGCCTGCCTACCTGATCGCCCTAACCACTTGCCTGCCTACCTGATTACTCCTAAACACTGGTCTGCCTACCTGATCACCCCTAACCACTCTGCCTGCCTGCCTGATTGCCCCTAACCGCTTCCTTGGGGGTGGAGCCAGCCGGTTGAGGGGCCATGGTGGTTGTGGTCTCTGGTTGTTCCGGTCCTTATGATTATGGTGGCTGGTCTTTTAATGTATAGGATGATTCTATTTTATCTCCTCTGTTAGCATATTAATTGCAGTTCTTTCAAAAATTCATTTTGTGGTTGTTCTAGAGTTTATCATATATATATTAACAACTAATCTAAATTCACTTTCAAAAACCTCTACATCACTTCAAGAGTAGTGCAGGTTCCTTATGGCAGGGAGTTCCCAGTTCCTCCATCCAGTTCCTTATTGCATTGCTGTCATTCATTTCACATATCCATAGGCTACTAGTATAAGCACCTAGTAAGTTTTCACTATTACTACTTTAAGCAGTTACATTTTAGATCAATTAAGAATAAGAAAAAAATTAAAAAGTGACTTTATTGCCCTAGTTAGTTTGGTTAGAACATCTGCCTGCAGACTCAAGGGTCATGGGTTCATTCTGGTCAAGGGCACATACCTCAGTTATAGGCTCAATCTCTGGCCCCCACCGGGGTGTGTTCTGGAGGCAAATAATTGATTTATCTCTCACATTGATGTTTCCCTCTCTCTCTCTGTCTCTTCCCCTCCTTTCCACTCTCCCTAAAAAACTCAATAGAAAAAAATATCCTTGATTGAGGATTGACAAAAACAAACAAGAAAACTTTACCTTCATTTATTCCTTCTCTGACATCCTTTCTTTATGTAGATCTGAGTTTCTGATCTATATACTTTTCCTTCTCCCTGAAGAAATTATTTTAACACAACTTGCAAGATCTACTTTCCTATGGTGAGTTTTCTCACTTTTTGTTTGAGAAAGTTTTTATTTCTCCTTCATTCTTCAAGGATAATTTCACTGGATATAGAATTTTCGAAGAATGGTTTTATTCTTTTAGCACTTTAACTATTTTATTCAATTCTCTTCTTGCTTGCATAGTTTCTAATAAATCAAATGACATTTTGATCCTTATTCCTGTATTGTTATGGTGTTTCACCCATCTCTGACTCTTTTTAAGGTTTTCTCTTTGCCTTTAATTTTTCTTTTTTTTCACTTTGAAATATGTCTTGGTATAGACTTTTTGGTATTTATCCTGTCTGATGTTCTCTGATCCTTCTGGACCTGAGGTTTGGTGTCTGTCATTACCAAAAATTGTTGGTGATTATTAATTCAAATATTTTTTCTGCTCTGTTATTTATTTCTTCTTCTTCCGGTATTCCAAAATGTATTATACCTTTTAAAATTGTTCACAGTTCTTGAATGATCTGTTCTTTTACATTTTTTTCTACTATTTTTGAAGGTTTTTAGTGACCTATGCTAATTTCACAGATTTTATTTTTTCTTGGCCATATCCAGTCTACCCAAGGGCCGATCAAAGCATTCTTCATTTCTGTTAGTGTTGTTTTTAATATCATTTTCTTTTGCTTCTTTCTCAGAGTCCCTATCTCTCTGTTTACATTGCCCATCATTTTTTAAAAAATATGTATTTTTACTGAAAGAAAAGGGAGAGAGAGAGATAGAAACATCAATGATGAGAGAGAACCATTGATTGGCTGCTTCGTGAATGCCCCACACTGGAGGTTGAGCCCACCACACGCATGTGCCCTGATCAGGAATCTAATCATGACCTCCTGGTTCATAGGTCGATGCTCAAACACTGAGCCATGCCAGCCAGGCCATTCTTTCATATTGTCTACTCTTTCTCTTAGAATCCTTCTTTAGTTATAGTTATTTTAAGTTTACTGTGTTGTGATTTAAAAATCTATGTCATATTATTCTGGTTTTATGCTTGCTCTGTTTCTTCAGGTTGTGATTTTTCTTGCATTTCAGTAGGCTTTATTATTTTCTGTTGAAAGCCAGACATATTTAATTGCATAATTGGAACTGAGATAAATAGACCTGTTGTGTGAGATTTTGTGAATATGTCTAAAAGTTGGGCTGTGTTTCATGTTTGGTGTAGGTGGGTGCCAGAGAGTTCAAATTTCTTCAGTGCCCTTGATTTTGTCTGTCCTCTTGACTTCTAGCTGCCCTAAGAGCTCTCTCTTAGATGGAACCTGCACCTTGTTTGGCAGTAATGCATGTTACTATCCTGGAGCCATTAGTGTGGTGCTAAGGTGTGGGGAGAGGAGAAGCATTATGTAATCTTATGCTTAAATCTCAATGTTTTAGTGAGCCTATATTCCTGGGCTGTGACCTTCCTGTGTGTTTCATGGCTCCCCACTCCTCAGGTGAGACAGGAAGACTAGAGGGTAATGGATACAGGCCCTTCCTTGTAGATGGGGTGATGCGCTGGTAAAGTCTTTTTCCCTGGAGAGTAGGCCTTTGTGTGGAGAATCCTCTTCACTAGTAGTATGTCTCACTGGTTACCTTTTCCCTGCCTCTGCCAGAGCCTTAGCGGATATTTCTTGGCTCTTAACAGTGACAACCTGGTGGGGTTCCTGGTGGTCAAACCCATGAAAGTGTGAGGGCCCCGCTATGACTGTGGTCCCCAGAAGTCTCTTGTTTTCAAGTTAATGCATACTCAGACTCCAGCAATTCATTAAAATGACCATTAAAGGGATGCTACCAGTTTATGGCTCCAGGGACTCCTGCTTCAGGTAAGCCTACTTCTTCTGTGGTTCTCTATGTTTACCTATCTCCAGGTTCAGGCATGGAGGTCTGCCCTGTGACCTCAGTTCTCTAATGGTTCCTAGAATATTCATTAGATTTCAGTTTTTGGGTTTTTTTCAGCTTTTTGTTGTAAGGAGGGAAATGACAAATTTCAAGCTTTTTTCACATTGTAGCTAAAATTGTTTACCCAATTGGATAATTTTTAAAGAAGTAATAGACCATTTGCTAATCTTTTTACTCTCTAATGTGAGACTAACAATTCATATTTACTTTGTGAGGTATGAATAAGATCTTAAAAATTTTAATATGGTGCTTACTCATAGTAGGTGCTCAAAAATAGGAGCTGTTTTAATTTAATTAAAAATTTCATTGACTCATCAGTTCATTTCTATTATTTTGGTTATTGGTGTGATTCAATTAGTCAACAACTGGTATAACCAACTAAATAGCAGCTTTTCTAGAAATTGCTTTTAAGAAGAAAAAGACTTCTTTTTCTTGGAGGTGGATCTCTTGTATTTTGAATAAGTTTTATTTGTTATTATCTTTCCTGGTGAGAATAAAAATAAAAAAATAAGAGTAGCATTTATTTTTATTTCTATGGAGCAATCATTTTATATACAATACATTTTTATTTCCACAGCAGCCCTTTGAAGTCAGTACTATTATCGTCATTCATGCTTAATTGATGGAGCTGCATTAACATTTAGCGTATTTGTAACTGTGACTCAGGAAGATTCATTTAGCTAAGATTATAGAACCCATCAATGGTAAAGCTGAGGTTTGAAAGCATGTCTGACTTTCTCCCCAACAAAACCCTTCGTCTTCAGTACAGCACAAGCATATCTAAAACTTTACCAGTGCATGAAATCCTTTTGCAGGAAAAATATCTACTCGATTACTTTCTTCAGATTTGTACTATTTGTGTTATAATATTATTTAGTCGTATATGCACAATGAACCTGGTATAAACTCCCTTTCAAATGGCTCTTATCCAACTACAGAAGGAAATGCGAGCACAATTTAAATGCAAAGAGAATTACAAAATTGATCAAATTTAACTAAACATTTTTACTACAGGAGGGAGAGAAAGATACTATAAAGCAACTGAATGCTTGAAATAGAATGTAAGTCCTTTCATGGTGCACTTTATTTTTAAGATTCTGGTAGGCACCGAAGAAGCCTTTTCAGAACAATAGCAATTATCTGCAAAGCACACCACATCTCCCCCAGGAAATTGCATTTGTTTAGTCAGTGAATGACTGCAAATAAAGAGGCTCACCTTAGTGGAACTTCTGTGGAAAGGAAAAGTCCAGAAGCAGAATCTGGGCTGAGCAGTGTCTTCTGCAACAGTGACCTGTGGTTTCAGTGTGAATGATGTCCATCATTTCATTGATCTGGTCTGTTTACCATTAGCCAAAACCACCTTGCAGCTCCTTGACAAGGTGGGCAACAGTATTCAGAACAAAACTTCTCATCCCAAAAGGCACAATGTTATTCTATGGAGGATGTCTGCATTGCTCTGTTTGAAATGTTATTTGGAAAATATCTTGTTTTGAGCCTTTTAATCAAAACATAAGTAAAAATCATTTAAGTCCAACTTTTTTTTTTTCACCAAGTGAAAGAGTGAAACAACAAAATTTTTTTTTCCTTATTTGGTTACCTTTTAATGCGATTTTACTCATGTGCATTTAACTTATTAGATAAAGAGTTTAGTAATTCAAGCATCCTTGACCTTCTAAGATATCTCCTTTTTTTCCAGGAGTCTCAGTCCTAGTTCCTAATAGAATTCTGGCTAGGGAAGGCAATGCATTTGGTGCTTCCAAACCCTATGTGTGGATTAAGCATAAAATTAGACCTGCTGTTAAGGGTTGGAGGCCTATTATAGTCTGTATTTACAGAGTTCTTCAGCCAGCCATAGGTTCCAAATTTATCATTTTTGACCAAATCAATATTACTTTTTATCTGCCTCAATTTTCAGGGATTTAGAGAAGCAGAAAAAATAATTATCCAGCACTTACAATTTTCCAAAGACTGAGCTAAGGGATTTTTATACAGGGATTGATTTAAGACTTAAATAATTATATAAGGTGTTATAATCTATTAGAATTCCACTGAAGCAAATTGAATTCCAAGCAAATAGAGAATAAGGAGAGAAAATGGATTAGCTATCCCAGATCAGGTTGAGTCCAATAAAAAAAGACCTTCTGAAATTCTAAATGAATCCTACCATGAATACTTGTAATCCTGATATCTTGGACATGTCTACTGGATGGAGACAAGCTACAACATAAACAAATTTACCAGATCCACAATGTGGTTCTTCATCAGAGCTTGACCACAACCAGTAAACATACACATGTTCAATACACAAACAATTCTTCTTCATTGCCCATCTCAGTCAAGACTGGATTTGCCACATTCCCATATTAAGCTTATTAAATTGATGATTAACCCATCAAAAATCATTTTTGTTGTTATTGTTGATTGGGTTTTTCTCCTTAAGCCTTGGGCACAGAGTCTAGCTTCCTGTCTTATCTTACTGGTCACAACTGATTATCAAATGACCTGATAGGTTTGCTTCCTGGTAAAGCCCAGAATGTCTTACACATCCCTTATTGCATCATGAACAGGCGTTGAATTTCTTATACTCTATGTGATTAGAGACGTTTCATAAATCTTAAATTCCTCAATTAACATTTCTTGATTTATGCTAAAGTTTTTGTTTTCAGTGATCTTACCTTAGTTATGTATGTAATTATTCATGATGTCAGTATTTCTTAATTGGCTAGACTGCACAGGTTTTTATTTTTCATCTTTAAGCTTTCAAAATAAAAATTGATGAATCCAAGGAATGAGTGATGGAGGTACCCAGGCTTTCATTATTAGGTTGACAAAACAAGCCATTTTTTAAAAAAAAGAAATACATTTTATTGATTTTTTACAGAGAGGAAGGGAGAGAGATAGAGAGTTAGAAACATCAGTGAGAGAGAAACTGATCAGCTGCCTCCTGCACACCTCCTACTGGGGAAGTGCCGGCAACCAAGGTACATTCCCTTGACCGGAATCAAACCTGGGACCCTTCAGTCCGCAGGACGGCACTCTATCCACTGAGCCAAACCGGTTTTGGCAAACAAGCCATTTTATATGCTCGGAAATCTGATTCTACACTAGGATAAAAGAGAGAATTTTTTGAGATGTTTCTCCTAAGGACTCAAAAGTGAATGATTTTAAGTTATTTAGTTTACATATACATCAATCTTGACAGCGGTGTGAAAATTTTAATTGCATTAGGAGATACAATGCAATTATGACCTCCTAGGTGAAAATGGAAGTGGTGGTAGTGCCTCTCAATGCTGAATTGCTTCATATGAAACATTTGCTGATGTTTTTGGTTGTATTCATTCGGGGAGAAGCTGTGATGAAGACTACCACAGTGTAGCTCTGTCATTCTTTTTAAAGACCTCTCTGAAGGTTGGACTTTTAAAGTGCTTCAGGAGCAAGAATGGAAAAGCACCCAACATATATAGGGAAAGAGAAATGGTTGCTACTGAAAAGGCCAAACAACATCTACCTGAATATAAATCCTCTTTCTTCATTTGTTTGCTTATAATGATTTTCTTGCTTGAAGTGACTTCTCTGTCTTGGTAGACTATTAACCTTCAAGACCCTGCTGAGACATAACTCTTTTCTAAAGCCTTCTCCGATTTACCTCTTCCTTCAAATTGCTATACATTTATTCCATTTATTCAATTCACTCATTCATTCAACAAACGTTTCTATATTATTTACCAGGAATTGGGTCTATAAATACAGATAAAACTTGATCTCTATTCTTCAGAAGTTTTAAATCGATTTGGAGGAGATTCACATAGTGAGGAAAATAAGTGTGATAGTTGTCAAAGCTTCCATTAGAGACATCTTTATGAAGCATAAAGAGTCCATGAAGCAAGAACTGTTAACCACTATTGGGAACTAACAAAGGTGTAATAGAGAAGATGGCATTTGTGATTATCTTGAAGTATGTGTACATTTGGCCGGTGTAACGGGAGCTGTTGGTAGCCTGCCTATATTTCTTTGTCTTTACAACAGCAGTGTACACTGGCTCAAATGTTATTGGAGTTGGCTCTTTGGCCACATTCATGAGAGGCTGGACATTCTGGAAATTACCCACTCCCTCACAAGCAGCCCTCCATCATAGGTAAATGGTCTAGGATCAAAAGAAAGGTCTGGGTTGGAGTGTTAAGTATAGCGGTTGTTGGATAAATAGCTCACCTTCCTTACCCAGGGCTGAGATAACTCTGAGGAATGTGCGCCATACTGACTGGGAGTGCCCCCGGGAGAGTTACCTGCAGTTACCCACAGTAGTAACTGGCTTCATAATGTGTATTTATAAGCTGGCTTCCCTACCTTGTCTCACTTCCTTATTTCCCTGCTACCCAAATAAACTACTTGTAAGCTGTTATGAGATGATTTTTAAAAGTAAAATCAAGACTTTCATACAATTGTAAAATAAATACATACCAATGGTTTTATTTAACTTATTATTTAATGAGAAAAATGAAGAATGTCACAACTGAAAGAAAGGTAGAATTACCAGATAAAATGTAGGATGTTAAATTTGAGTTTTACATAAATTTTTAAAGTGTAAATATATCTGAGAGAGAGGAAGATGGCGGCGATATAGGCAGACGCGTCCCAGGTCGTGTCCCGGAGCAAATGGAGTGAGCAGCTGAAACTAGTAACACCCACACTGAATTGGCGAAATTGCTCAGCTGGTGAGACGGTTTGCAGCCGGGAAGAGCAGAACTTCCCTGGAAAGCAGGTCCAAGCAACAGCAACCTCCTTAGCACCACACCCTCTGCTGAGGAACAGCAGCTGTACGTGAAACCTCGCCCCAACAGCTAGAAGAGCCACCACAGCTGTGAACAGCACCCACCTGAGGAGCTGCTGCCAACTGAAGAGCAGCTGCTACCGTAACCGCCCGAAGAGCAACCACAGATCAAGGAGTCACTGCCACCAAAGGAGCAACCACTGAACGACTCAACGTCTAGATATGTCAGTGAGATCAAACATGGGTAGACAAAGAAACCCCCAAAGGAAAGAGAAGGAAGACTCTCCAGAAAAGCAGCTAAGTAATACAGAGGCATGCAACATGACAGAAAAAGAATTCAGAATAAGGGTCCTAGAGTGCATATACCGGATGGAGGAAAAAATCGACAACCTCTGCAAGAAGCAAGAAGAAACAGATGAAAAAATCGATAACATATGGAAGAAGCTAGAAGAAACAGATGAAAAAATCAACAACTTAATTAAGACCCAAGAAGAAATGAAGAGTGATATAGCTGCAATGAAAAACTCCATTGAAAGTATCAACAGTAGACTAGGAGAAGCGGAGGACCGAATTAGTGAATTAGAAGACAAGGAAGCAAAACACACCCAAAATGTACTGCAATTGGAGAAAAAAATTAAAAGACAGGAGGAGAGCCTAAGGGAGCTTTGGGACAACATGAAACGAAACAACATACGAATAATAGGAGTACCAGAACAACAGAAGGATGAACAAGGATTAGAAAACCTATTAGAGGAAATAATATCAGAAAACTTCCCTGAGGTGGGGAAGAAAAAAGTCACACAAGCCCAGAGAGTCCCAAACAAGGTGAACCCGAAAAGACCCACACCAAGACACATCATAATTACCATGGCAAATGTTCAGGACAAAGAAGAATCTTACAGGCTGCAAGAGAGAGACGGAAAGTTACATACTCTCCCATTAGATTGTCAAATGATTTCTCAACAGAAACACATCAGGCCAGAAAAGAATGGACTGAAATTTACAAAGTGATGCAAAGCAAAGGACTGAATCCAAGAATACTCTATCCAGCAAGGCTATCATTCAAACTTGAACGGGAAATAAGAAGCTTCACAGACAAAAAAAGGCTAAGAGAGTTTATCACCACCAAGCCAGCAACGCAAGGAATGCTAAAGGGACTGGTATAAAAATAAGAAATAAAATGCTCAGAAAGAAAACAGCCACACAAAAAAAGAAATGGCTACAAACAAGTACCTTTCAATAATAACTTTAAACGTAAACGGACTAAATGCTCCAAACAAAAGACATCGAGTGGCTGAATGGATAAAAAAACATGACCCATACATCTGCTGTCTACAAGAAACCCACCTCATTAGAAGGGACTCACACAGACTGAAAGTGAAAGGATGGAAAAATATCTTTCAGGCAAATGGAAAGGAAAAGAAAGCTGGGGTAGCAATACTTTTATCGGACAAAATAGACCTCAAAGTGAAGGCCATAACGAGAGACAAGGAAGGCCACTTCATAATACTAAAGGGATGAATACAACAAGACGATATAACCCTGGTAAACATATATGCATCCAATGCAGGAGCACCCAAATTCATAAAAAAACTCCTGGAAGATATCAAAGGAGAGATCGACAACAATACAATCATAGTCGGGGACTTTAATACACCACTGACAGCACTGGATAAGCCCTCTAGACAAACAATCAGCAAAGATACAGCAATCCTAAATGACTCACTAGATCAGATGGACTTAATGGACATCTTCAGAACACTCCACCCCAAAGCCAGGGAATATACATTCTACTCAAATGCTCATAAGACATATTCAAAAATAGACCATATATTGGGTCACAAGCAAAGTATCCCCAAATTCAAGAAGATTGAAATCATAAAAAGCATCTTCGCAGACCACGATGGCATAATATTAGAAATAAACTACAATAAAAACAACCCAAAATACTCAAACACCTGGAAGCTGAATAGCATGCTATTAAATATTGATTGGGTTACCAATGAGATCACAGAAGAAATTAAAAACATCCTGGAAACGAATGACAATGAAAACACAACAATCCAAAACCTATGGGACACAATGAAGCAGTCCTGAGAGGGAAGTTTATAGCTCTACAGGTCTACCTCAAAA
Source organism: Myotis nattereri (assembly GCF_964212035.1). Lineage (NCBI taxonomy): Eukaryota > Metazoa > Chordata > Mammalia > Chiroptera > Vespertilionidae > Myotis > Myotis nattereri. Next base: position 131,532,113 of record NC_138075.1, on the reverse strand, counting down.
AACAAGAAAACATGGTAGTAAATCATCTAACTCTACAACTCAAAGAATTAGAAAGAGAGCAACAAGAAAACCCCAGAGTGAGCAGAAGGAAGGAGATGATAAAGATTAGAGCAGAAATAAATGACATAGAGGTCAAAAAAACAGTACAGAAAATCAATGAAACCAAGAGCTGGTTCTTTGAAAGGATAAACAAGATTGACAAACCTCTAGCCAGACTCACCAAGAAGCAAAGAGAGAGGACCCAAATAAACAAAATCAGAAACGATAGAGGTGAAATAACAACAGACCTCACAGAAATACAAATGATCGTTAAAAAATACTATGGACAGCCCTACTCCAACAAACTCGGGTAAGGTTGGCAGTTTCAGGCCCATCTGAAGCTGAGGGGAGAGGATGCCATCCCTCCCAGCTCCCGTTGATGCTGGCAATCGTGGTGGTCCTCCAGCAGCCGCACCATTCCTCCCATAGCAGCACCACTCCAGTATCTGACTCAGCATCACACAGTGTTCTCTGCGCCAGTTCAAATGTTTATTTTCTGATAAGGGCACCAGTCAATTGTCCCGCACCAGCATGACTTGATGCTAACTTGCTCACATTGTAAAGGACCTGGTAAGGTCACATTCACAGGTATCAGGAGAAAGAACTTGAACATATTTTTTGGGGGGACCAAGTTCAAGCCAACTAATGGCAATATCCCCCCTCCACCAAATATCTACAGATTCAGCACAAAGCCTGCCAAAACACCAGGAGGCTTTTTACAGAAATTTAGCTGATCCTAAAATGTGTCTGAAAATTCAAAGGGTTCAGAATAAAAAAAACAATTTTGAAAAAGTTAAAGAACTTATATTATCTGATTCCAAAACTTACTATAAAGCTATAGTAATAAAGACAGTGTGGGTGTGAAAAGGGCAGCCGAATAGGAAGACCTGTCGTGCACCTCGTCCCAGGGCCAGATTGGAAATACAACTAAATTGGAGAACATTCACCTGGGATTCCCACCTGAGGAGGAGATAGATCAATGAAGGACAGAGAACACCTGGAGACCAGTAGGCCCGGAGCCTGGGATGGGCTGCAAGCTGTGAGCAGCAGGGCCAAGACCGGCAGCCCGGGCAACACCCAGCCTGATAGGCAGCGGGGCTGCTGGAGCGGGTTAGAAAGAAAGCCGTGGTTTCATTGTTTGGTTTTTTAACCCAGAGCACAGGAGTTTTCATTTGCAGCTACTCACCAGAGCTTTGGGAGACATGGACTGGAGGAGCCTAAGGAGGGGCTGGGGTGGGAAGCACTGGGGGGGGCGGGGGGGGGCTTGGAAAAGCAGAAGCTGGGAGCATTTGGTCGTAGGCTATGGGGTACGGCTCCAGTGTTTTGGACAGGTTCAAGCCTCAGACTAATGAGAGGGCACAGTCCTCTCGTGGCCACGTGCAAGTCCCAGCTGGAGGGCAGAGCCTTCCCAGCACAATTATAGCCAACAGCTATAGTTGTAAGCTTGAACCTGTGGTCCGAACATGTGGCCCCACGTGCCTGTGTGATACAGTTCAGGTGCAAGTAGTTGAGTAGGATTGAAACCAACGAGAATGCTGTAAACATCTTGATCACACCCCTACTTTGCCTCGTAGCATCTACTATAAAATAAAGACATGGCTTGTGGGCGCTGTCGCTGTCTCCTCATCAGGGAGGCAGTGTCCCACCGAGACCCAGCTTTCATTCTGTCTCTTTTCGCAATCCTTTCATCACCCCCCCTCAGGATCACCCTTGGCTGTGCTGGCGCGGCCCAGTAGGCCCCCAAACTGAAACAGCCATTTTTCCCGAGAGGAGCTGGCCACTCACAGCAGCCACAGGGCAGGGAAAGGGAAACCCCTGCTCTGAGGACATAGCCGCCCCCTGTCTGGAGCCCTGCTGCCACACCTGCACCTGCCACCCCTGCATGGTGAGCTTTTCAGAGGAGACAAAGGCAGAGGCCAAGCCTACTGGCTGAGCAGTCTCCAGGGCATCAGTGACTGGCTTGGGGGAGGGGCCGTCCGCCACACTATCCCAGGAACCAGATGGTAATTTACCTAAACTCCAGGCTCCCAGCCGACCCCGCTGGTCTCCACACAGGGACCTCTGTCCAGCCAAGGGCAGAGTAATACTTTGGGCCACTCACAGAGGAGCAGCTCTGGGACAGGGAAACACACCCACCACATTCCATGAAAGCTGAACAGCACCTTCCCTGCCTAAAGCCCCTTCAAAAACAGACTTCTGAGTGGTTAAGATTGACAGCTGGCTGACAGGCAGAGGCGGGACCTGAGGAACCAGGGGAAGTGTGCTGACCACCCACCTGCTTCAGAGGGCAGATTGGCCCTCCTGCTGGCAGCCACATCCTGTGGAGACAGACACAAACAGTGGATCAGTGGATCGCTGGGAGCCTCAAGCAGGAGCTGAAAGCCAAAGGTCAGCATTTGGCAGTGGCCAGCACCTAAGCACTAAGAGGAAGCCCAGAATCAGCAGACAGAAGAGTGGGGTCCAAAGCAAGCTCCCATGGGGCACTAAACTCGGCTAAAACAAATGCCACTTCACTTTTTTCACTTTTACTTTTTTCCTCTTCCTTTTTTTCCTTTTCTCTTTCCTTTCTTTATCTAACGGCTTTATTGATTTACTAGAGGCCCAGTGCATGAAAATTTGTGCCCTGCAAGTGGGGGGGGAAATCCCCCCCTCAGCCCAGCCTGCCCCCTCTCACAGTCTGGGAGCCCTGAGGGAAGCAGGCCTAAGCCTCAGACTGGCCTCCCTCTGCAGGAGGCAACCATCCCATTATGGGAAGGCCCTGCCCCCATCACCCCTGCTGCTGCTGCTGCCACTGCTGCCAGTCATTGGCCCTCACTTCTTAGTGCTGGCTCCGCCCCTCACCCACCAGTGGGTGGGGGGCAATCTAGGGCCAGGCCAGCTGGGGGAGAGGCTGTGGGAGGTTGAGGCACAGCAGGTCACACCCCGCCCAGCCTCTGCAGAGGCGGCAGCGTGGGCCCAATGCCTCTGTGGCTGCCTCTGTGGAAGGGGCCATGGTGCTGGATTGGCCTGTTCTGAGGCCTCTCCTACTCTGCCTCTGCGAAAGGGGCCGCAGTGCCTCCTCCTCCGCAGTGGTGCCTTTCCTGCACCACCAGCTCGCAGCCACTGTGGCTTTGTCCGATGGACATCTGAAAGATGTCCAGTCTAATTAGCATATTACGCATTTATTAGTATTCTATTCTACTCTGTTGTTTCACTTATATATCTAATGTTACACTTCCCTTTTCCTACCCCCCCATTTTTCATTACTCAATTTTTTTCTCTCTTTTCATTTTCTGCTTTTTTTTAAAAAAATATATATATATTTTATTGATTTTTTTTTTTTTTTTTTTTTTTTTTTTTTTACAGAGAGGAAGGGAGAGGGATAGAGAGTTAGAAACATTGATGAGAGAGAAACATCAATCAGCTGCCTCCTGCACACCCCCTACTGGGGATGTGCCCACAACCAAGGTACAGGCCCTTGACCAGAATCGAACCTGGGACCCTTCAGTCCGCAGGCCGACGCTCTATCCACTGAGCCAAACCGGTTAGGGCGTTCTACTGTTTTCTCATCTTTTTTCTTTTTCTTATTTTGGGGATATCTGCTTTTTACACTATTTTCCCTTTCAAATTTTTTTCTTTTCTTTTCTCCTTCCTTTATTTTAAACCATTTTCCTTCCCCCATATCCTTTAATTCTTTATTCTTATTTTCTTTATTTCAGCTCTGCACCTACATATTCTGTCCCCTCCTTTTCTTGTGGTTTTGTGTTGGTGCTTTTGTTTGTTGTTTGTTTTGTTTTCTCCTCGTGCTTTTTCCATCTTTTTTTCTAGTATTCTTACTCTCTTTCCTCTGTCCTAATTCTCTCTTCTCTGGTGGTTGCTTTTGTTGGTGCCATAGGGGTCCTGTGTATTTTTTTGTTTTGTTTCTTCTGATTCATATTTTGTCATGTTGTATTTTGTTGTTTGGGCAGCACTTTCACAACAGCTCTCACAATGTGGTTGTGGGTGAGCACATAGTCAGCTAGCCTGAGAGGAGACTCTATCCATGACAGGCCAACAACATTCAAGACCCCACTACACAGGAGAACCCAAATAACTCAAGTAGGGGGGCTTTCCAAAGCACCCAATTCAGGACAATTGAGACTGCACCACTGGATTCCACAAAACACCTGCTACATAAGGCCACCCCACAAAATCTGGGAGGCACAGCAGTCTCATCTAACATACAGAAACAAAAACAAAGGGACAGCAAAAATAAGGAAAGAGTAATGGTAACAAGGGTGTCAAACAATTCAGTGAGAACTACAAGCAACTTAATGAGTATTATCCAGGTCTTAATGAGAGCTACACCAACATGAAAACAAAGGTTGAAACAACTAATGAGAATAGATTGGAAGTGAGGAATGACAGCTGAAATAAAGAATACCCTGGAAGGATTTAACAGTGGACTAGAAGAGGCTGAGGACCGTATCAGTGAATTACAAGATAACGTAGAAAAAAACAGCCATTCAGAGCAGCGCATGGAGAAAAAAGTGGAAAGCAGGAGAGTCTAAGCTTTGGAACAACATGAAATGTCACATTAGCATTATAGTGTACCAGAAGGAGCAGAATGTGAGAAAGGAATAGAGAACCTGTTCCAAGAAATAATGGCAGGAGAAAATGGCAGCTGAACAGGCAGACCTGTCGGACACCTCATCACAGGGCCAGGCTGGAAATACCACTAAATTGGAGAACATACACCTGGAATTTCCAACTGTGGTCCAGCTGAAGAGTGACTTATAACACGGAAGAAAGAAGGCACTTGGAGATCTGTAGAAAGGGCAAGATCTAGAGAGGTGGGGAGCCCAGAGAGGAGGGTGCTGAGCTACGGGGAGAACTGTTTGGGGGCACAGGCAGGGCTCCACACACCACCTGTGGTGGCAGTGCTGCTGACCTGACCGGCAGGGCTTCCCAACCTGTGGCAGTGTGACCCGAAGCACCCGTGTCATCCAAGCAGCCGTCTAGACCCAGCAGACCAGAGCCAGTGAGGGAGAGAGCAGCAGTTTCGATTGCCCTTTTTTTCTCTAAACACAGAGCACAGGAGTCTTCATTTGCAGCTACACACCCAGGCAGTGGCTCAGGAGGGAGGTGTGGACATGAGGTGACTGAGGAGAGGCGGGAGGGAAGCAGGGCAGGGGGACCTGGAAAAGCAGGAGCCAGGAGTACTGCAATGGGTTGTTCATAGGCTTCCAAAACAAAACGGCCATTTTCCCTGGGAGGAGCTCCCTGCTCCCAACACCCAGAGAGCAGGTAAAGGGCCCCCCATCCAGCCTGCCACACCTGCACTTTGAGGGTTACTGAGAAACAAAGGCAGAGGCCAAGCTCACGCGCCTGAGCAGTCTCAAGGAGCCCCCGGGGATCGGACTGGAAGAGGAGCCGTCCACTCGACTATTCTGAGAACCAGACTGATTAAACCTCCAGGGTCGTAGCTGACCTCATTGGTCTCCACACAAGGAGACCTGTCCAGTCGAGGACAGAGTAACGTTTTGGGCCACTCATGGAGGAGTAGCTCTGACACAGGAAACACACCCTTCATTTTCCCTGAAAGCGAAACAGCACTTCCCCTGTCTAAAGCCCTGTCAGAAACAGACTCTTGAGAGATTAAGACTGACAGCTCATAGGCAGAGCAGACTGGCCCCTCCTGCTTGCAGCCAAGGCCTGTGGAAACAGACACAAGCAGTGGAGCGGTGGATTGCTTGGAGCTTCAAGCAGGTGCTAAAGGCCAGAAGACGGTGCCCAACAGTGGTTAAGTCCTCACAGAATTGGCAGACAGAAGAGTGGGGTCCTACGCCAGCTCCCTTGGGGCACTAAGCTTGGCTGAAGTGAATGGGACTTCACTTTATTTATCTTATTTTTTGCACCCCCTTCTTCTGTTTTCCTCCCATTTTTTTCTTCTTCTCTTTCTTTCTTCCTCTTTTTAAAATTGATCTTTACCTATCTGCTATATTGATTTGCTATTATTCTAATCTCTGTTGTGCTCATATATCTAATTTCCTCTTCCCTGTTCCTACTCAATTTCCCTTTCTCTTTTCTTTTTATTTCACTACTCAATTTTAAAATTTTTCTCTCTTCTTTTTCTTTACTTCTTCTAATTTCTTAACTTGTTTCATTTCATAAATTTAGGTCTATCTGCTCTATTGTCCTATCCAAATTTTTTTCCTTGTCTTCTCATTCCTGCCCCGCACCCCTTTATTCTAAACCAGGGGTCCTCAAACTACAGCCCGCGGACCACATGCAAATACAAATATTGTATTTGTTTCCATTCTGTTTTTTTACTTCAAAATAAGATATGTGCAGTGTGCACAGGAATTTGTTCATAGTTGTTTTTTTTTTAAACTATAGTCTGGCCCTCCAACAGTCTGAGGGACAGTGAACTGGCCCGCTGTGTAAAAAGTTTGAGGACCCCTGTAAAACCATGGTCCTTCCCCTATTCCTCTAATTCTTTAACCTTATTTTCTTTATTAAAGCTCTGTATCTACAAATTGTGCCCCCCACCCACCTTTTCTGGGTGGTTTTGTTTGTGCTTTTTGCTTTATTTGTTTTTGTTTTGTTGTGTTCCTCCACATATTTTTTCTTTTTGTTCCGTCATTCTTGCTCTCTTTTCCCTTTCTTAATTCTCTTTTCTCTGGTGGTCATGGGGCTATAGGCGTCTTGCATACATTCTTGTTCTCTACTTTCTGTGTTGTGTCTTGTCTTGTTGTATTTTGTGCTGTTCAGACAGCACCTCCTCAATGGCTGGCACGACATGGTAGGAAGTGAGACACATAATCAGACACCCTGAAAGGAGACTCCATCCACGAATGGGACAATAACATTCAAGACACAACTACAGAGAACCAAGATGGTGGCGTAGGGAGTAGACCTGTGTGTGCTGCCTCCCACAACATCATTGAAACTACCAACTATAAGACAAACAACCACCATTCAGAACCATGGGGAAGTTGGCCCAGTGGAAGTTCTACAACTGGAAGGAAAGAAAGAAGCACAGTGAGACTGAGTAGGAGCTACAGAGGAGCCAAAGAGAGGTACACAGCCATGCTCCAGGCGGGCTGCAACTGGATGCGCGGTTTTTTTTCAATTGGATTGCTCGGGGCAGGCCTCTGAGGCCCGAGACCCCACGGGAAGAGGCAGCACGGCCTTGCAGCAGTCGGAAAAGCTAGGGAGGCTCTGGCGCGCACTGGGGGACGCAAAGTCCCAAGTCCCAGAGTCCCGAAGAGGCGAGGAGCAGTGGAGACGCTGACATTGCTATTTGCTCTGCCCTGGCGACTCCCTGAGACCCCGCCCTACTCAATTTACATTCCCATCCAGGCTGTGCCAGAGGCACAAGAGGAAACGCCTGTGCTTTTACAAATCTCTTGAATCCACTCAGCTGGTTTGGGCAGGATCATGAGGCAGCAGACCCTACTGGGAGAGGCAGCACGGCCTTGTAGCTGTCAGAAAGCGAGGGAGGCTGTGTTGCACAGCTGCTCACCCGCACTGGGGGACGCGAAGTCCCGGTGTCCCGGAGAGGCGAGGAGCCACAGAGACGCAGCCATTGCTATTTGCCCAGCCCTGGCGACTCCCTGAGACCCAGCCCTAATCAATTTACATCCCCATCCAAGCTATGCCAAGGGCACAAAAAGACCCACCTGCGCTTTTGCAGCCTAACCCAATAAATTGCAGACTTCAACTCCTCGCACCCATGGGAGACACACTCAAGAAGCAGACCCAGGAGAATCAAGATGGTGGCGTAAGGAAGAGACCTGTGTGTGCTGCCTCCCACAACAACATCGAAACTACCAACTAAGGATAAACAGCTATCATACGGAACCATGGGAAAGCTGGCCCAGTGGAAGCTCTATAACTGGAAGGAAAGAAAGAAAAGCATTGAGACTGAGTAGGATGTGCAGAGACACCAAGTACAGAGCCCAACACAACAAACTGCAGATTTCAACTCCTTTCATAGAAAGAAGAGCATTGAGACTGAGTAGCATGTGCAGAGGCACCAAGTACAGAGTCCAACCCAGCAGGCTGCAGATTTCAGCTCCTCGCATCCGGGAGGGACGCACTCGGGGGGGAGGAGTCGGGTTCGGCGCAGGCTGGGGCCGGGCCCGGCTGGGCAGGCAATGTGGAACCGCTGTACCAGCAGGCGCACAAGCATGCCCACTGGTTCCAGTCTCGCATGGGACGCTGGGGGACGGCAGACGGGCAGTCTGTGCACTTGGTGGAGGGCGAAGTCCGAGCAGGCGTGCTGGATGTTCAGCCACCAGGAACGCCTGAAGATTTTGTCTGGCGGGGAGCCGCCCGGCAGGAGACAGAGTGCCAAACTTCGTGTTTCCCCGGTGAGGCTGGGACGGCCCCGGTGAGGCCGAAACGGCCCGGTGAGGTCAGGATGCCCCTGGAAAGGTCGAGACGGCCCCGGTGAGGTCAGGATGCCCCTGGAAAGGTCGAGACGGCCCCGGTGAAGTCAGGATGCCCCTGGGAAGGTCGAGACGGCCCCGGTGAGGTCGAGACTGCCCCGATGAGGTCAGGATAGCCCCGGTAAGGTCGGGACCACCCAGGTGAGGTCGAGACTGCCCTGGTGAGCTCGGGATGGCCCCGGTAAGGTTGGGACGGCCCCGGTGAGGTTGAAATAGCCCTGGTGAGGTCAGGATGGCCCCAGTGAGGTTGGGATGGCATCCGGGGCCATGCGAGGTCGAGATGGCACCGGTGAGGTCAAGACGGCCCTGGTGAGCTCGGGACAGCCCCGGTGAGGTTGAGACGGCATCTGGGGCCGGAATGGCCCCGGTGAGGTCGAGATGGCACCAGTGAGGTCAGGATGGCCCTGGTGAGGTTGAAACAGCCCCAGTGATGCCGAGAGGGCCCCTGTGAGGTCTGGACAACGCCGGTGAAGTTGAAACAGCCCCGGTGAGGCCGAGACGGCCCCAGTGAGGTCAGGACGGCCCCGGCAAGGTCGAGACGGCCCCGGTGAGGTTGAAACAGCCCCGGTGAGGTAGGGATAGCCCCGGTGAGGTCGGGACGGCCCTGGTGAGGATGAAATGGCCCCGGTGAGGTTGGGACGGCTCCAGTGAGGTTGGGACAGATAATGGGGACCAGTATAGACTGATGAACAGGGGTAGCTGTAGAGGCATAGCAGCATTGAACAGACTGTCAAACTACAGTGGGAAGCCTGGGGAGGGTTTCGGGGGGGGGGGTTAAGAGATCAACTGAAGAATTTATATGCATGCATATAAGAATAACCAATGGACACAAGACACTAGGGTGTAGGGGAGGCCAGGGGAATGTCAAGGTGGGGAAAAAGGAGACATATGTAATACTCTTTGTAATACTTCAAGAAATAAAAATTATTTTAAAAAAAATTAAAAAAAAAAAGACTCCATAAAACCTACCAGATTTAATAAATGAATTCAGAATCTATGAATACAAAATTAACACCCAAAAATCCATGGCACTTTTATACACCATAATGAACTCTCAGAGAAACTAAGACAAACAATCTTATATCTATCTATCTATCTATCTATCTATATACACCACTGCAACAAAAAAATAAGATACATGGGAATAAACAAGGTGGTAAAGGACCTGTACTTGGAAAACAATAGGACATTGAAAAAAGTAAATAGAGGGAGATATAAACAAGTAGAAGCAAATACTATGTTCATGGATTGGAAGAATTAGTATCATTAAAATGTCCATACTACCAAAGCAATCTTACAGATTCAATGCAATCTCTATTAAAATACGAATGGCATGTTTCACAGATCTAGAAGAAATATTCCAAAAATTTATATGAAACCAAAAAAGACCCCAAATAGTCACAGCAATTTTGAGAAAGAAGAACAAAGTTGGAGGGTCACAATACTGGATATCAAACTATATTACAAATCCATTGTAATTAAAACAGTACTGTCACAAGAACTGGCACATAGACCAATGGAACAGAAAAGAGACCCCAGAAATCAATCCAGACGAATATCAATTAGCATTTGACAATGGAGTCAAGAGAATACAATGGAGTAAAGATAGTCTTTTCAATAAATGGTGTTAGGAAAATTGGACAGACACATGCAAAAAAAAAAATGAAACTAGATCACCAACTTACACCATACACAAGAATAAACTCAAAATGAATAAAAGACTTAAATGTGTCACAAAACCTTAAAAATCTAAGACATCTCACGTAGAGGTATTTTCATGATACATCTCCTACGCCTAGAGAAACAAAGGAAAAAATAAGCAAACGGAACCACATCAAACTAAAAAGCTTCTACACAGCAAAACAAACCAGCAACAAAATTAAAAGGGAACTTAATGTATGGGAGAACATATTTGCCAATGATACATATGACAAGGGGTTAAGTTCCAAAATAGACAAAGAACTCACACAACTCAACACCAGGAAGACAAACAATCCAATTTAAAAATGGGCAAAAGACCTGAATAGACACTTTTCCAAAGACAACATACAGATGGCCAATAGAATTATGAAAAGATGTTCAATGTCATTAATCATCAGAGAGATGTAAATTAAAACCATAATAATATATCACCTCACACCTGCCAAAATGGCTATCATCAATAAATTAACAAGCCACAAGTGTTGGTGAGGATGTGGAGAAAAGGGAGCCTTAGTATACTGCTGATGGGAATGCAGACTGGTGCAGCTACTATGGAAAAAAGTATGAAGTTTACTCAAAAAATTAAAAATGGAACTGGCTGTTGACATAGCAATCCCATCCCACTTCTATGAATATATCCTAAGAATCCCAAAACACCAATCAGAAAGAATATGTTCAAGACAAATGCAACCTTATGTTCATAGCAGCATTAATTAAAATAGCTAAGATCTAGAAACAGCCCAAGTGCCCATCTATATCTATATAGATAAAAGGCTAATATGCAAAGTGTCCCCTCAGGAGTTCAGCTGAGAGACCGGGAGTTTGATTGCTTGCTATGACATTCGCTGACGACCAGGGTGTGGTGCAGAATGAAGGAAGACCGCTGCCGTCAGCCGGCAGCTGGGGAAGGAAGGCCCCGGCCGGCAGCCGGAAGGCCCGGATCTGCCCTGATCACAGGCCAGGCCTAGGGACCTTACCCATGCATGAATTTCATGCACCAGGCCTCTAGTCAGTAGATAAGTGGGTACGAAAGCTGTGGTACATTTACACAATGGAATACTATGCAAATGTACAAAAGGAGCTCTTAGCCTTAATGACATAATGGATGGACCTGGAGAATATTATGCTAAGTGAAATAAGCCAGTTAGAAAAAGACAAATACCATACACTCTCACTAATATATGGAACTTAATGAACAAAGTAAACTGATGAATAATATATATCCAGCGGCATGGAAACATGGAACAGAATGACTCAGAGGAGTGGGAGGTAGAAGGGAAGAGATTAACCAAAGAACATATTAGTATACACAAATATGCATAGCCCATGGACACAAACAATAGTGTGGGGAAGGGCTGGGGTGTGTCAGGGGCTGGGTGGAGGATGCTAGAGAGGGGAATGGGGGACATCTATAACATTATCCACATTAAATATTAAAAGACATTTTTACTGAGAAGATAAAATAGAAACTGGAGGAATATATTTGCCAATCATTATTCTAATGAAGAACTTGTATGAGGAATATATAAATAACTGATGGCTCAATAAGAAAAATACCATTCCAAATAATGGACTTGTTCAAAGATGTAAATGATGCCAGGATTTTTAAAATGTACTTCAAAGCATAATTTTCTGGCAAGGACACCAGAATTATCCTATCTAATAAAAAAGAAACATGGTAATTAGCATACATCTGCTACCCTTCCCATTGGGTAATCAGCGAGATATGCAAATTACCTGCCAGCCAAGATGGCGGCCGGCAGCCAGGCAGCTGGAAGCTAACATGAGGCTTGCTTGCTTCAGTGACAGAGGAAACCAACGTTCCCCGCCTGCCTTGCTGGCCTCTGAGCTTGCAGTTTGAAACATTGTTACAAATATAGAAGCTAAACAAAACCCCAGAAACCTGCTTTCAGCCCGCCGAGATCTCAGAGCTGGAGTTGATACAGTGTTTCGATTATAGAACCCAAACAAACCAGATATCTGCTTTCAGCAGCAGAGGCCTCAGAGCTGGCCAGAGCTAAAGCTGGCCCAGAAGAAAAAAAAAAAGAAAAAAAGGAGCAGTTGGGAGCTTCAGTCACCCACCAGATTGAAAATAGCCCTCAGCCCCTCATCCAGACTGGACAGGCAGCCCAGGGGGGACCCCCACCCTGAAGGGTGTGTGACCAGCTGCAAACAGCCATCATCCCCTCACCCAGGCTGGCCATGCACCCCAGTGGGGAACCCCACCCTGATCCAGGACACCCTTCAGGGCAAACCAGCCGGCCCCCACCCATGCACCAGGCCTCTACCCTATATAGTAAAAGGGTAATATGCCTCCCAGCACCGGGATCAGCAGAGCCACGAGGCCTCCCACCAGCATGATCAGTGTGACAGGGGGCAGTGCCCAAACCCCTTAATCGGCCTGCGGCTCTGTGTTTGACAGGGGGCGGGGCTACAACCTCCCTATCCGCCCTGCTCTGTTCGTGACAGGGGAAGGTGCCCAAACCCCCCGATCAACCCTGCACTGTGCCTGATAGGGGGGAGCTCCCCAACCCCCTGATCGCCCTGCGGCTCTGTGTGTGACAGGGTGGGGCGCCCCAATGCCCCCCCCCTACGGCTCTGTGTGTGACGGGGTAGAGCTATAACCTCCCCATCGGCCCTGCCCTGAGTGTGAGAGTGGCGGCGCCCCAACCCCTTGATTGGCCCTGCTCTGTAGGTGATAGAGGGCGGCGCCCCAACCCCCTCTCCACGGGCCCTGCTCTGTGTGTGATGGGGTAGAGCCATAACCTACCCATTGGCCCTGCCCTGAGTGTGACAGTGGCAGCGCCCCAACCCCCTGATCGGCCCTGATCTGTGGGTGATAGAGGGCGGCGCCCCAACCCCCTGATCTGCCCTGCTATGTGCGTGACAGGGGGGAGCTCCCCAACCCCCTGATGGGCCCTGCTCTGTGCGTGACAGGGGGCAGCACCCCAATCCCGATTGGCCCTGCTTTGTGCGTGACAGGGTACGGAGCCCCAACCCACCTGATGGGCCGTGCTCTGTGCGTGACAGGGGGCAGCGCCTCAACCCCCTGATGGGCCCTGCTCTGTGGGTGACAGGGGAGAGCTCCCTAACCCCCTGATCAACCCTTCTCTGTGAGTGACAGGGTACGGATCCCCAGGTCGTTATCTCCCGAGGGGTCCCAGATTGTGAGAGGGCACAGGCCGGGCTGAGGGACACCCCTCCCCGCGAGTGCACAAATTTTTGTGCACCGGGCGTCTAGTCTAATCTAATAAAAGACAAACATGCAAAATGACCGTACCTTCCCTACACCTTAAGCCACACCCACCAGCCAATCAGGGCGACTATATGCAAATTAACCCAACCAAGATGGCGGCTGGCTGCCACGGAGCTGAAGCGAGCAGGAGGCTTGGTGGCTCCAGTGATGGAGGAAGCCAAGCTTCCCGCTGACTCTGAGCTCCACTGAAGGCAACAAAGTTTCAATTATAGAAGGTAAATAAATCCCAGAATTAAAAAGAAAAAGAAAAAAACTGAGAGGCTGGGAGCTTCCATTGCCAGAGGACTTGGCCAGCCTGAAAACGGCCCTCAGCCCCTCACCCATGCTGGTCAGGCACCCAAGTGGGGACCCCCACCCTGATCTGGGACACCCTTCAGGGCCAACCAGCCTGCCCCCACCCGTGCACCAGGCCTCTATCCTATATAATAAAAGGGTAATATGCAAATTGATCCTAATAGCAGAAAGACTGGGAATGACTGGTCACTATGACACACACTGACCACCAGGGGGCAGATGCTCAATGCATGAGCTGCTCCCTGGTGGTCAGTGCGCTCCCACAGGGGGAGCTCTGCTCAGCCACAAGCCAGGCTGATGGCTGCCAATACAGCGGTGGTGGTAGGAGCCTCTCCCGCCTCCTCAGCAGCGCTAAGGATGTCCGACTGCAGCTTACGCCTACTCCCCGCTGGCCAGTGGACATCTCCCGAGGGCTGCCGGGCTGCCAGAGTGATGTCTGACTGCCAGCTTAGGCCCAATTCCCCAGGGAGTGGGCCTAAAGCAGCAGGGGGTCATCCCCAAGGGGTCTCAGACTGCGAGAGGGCACATGCCAGGCTGAGGGACAACCACCCCCACCTGCTGAGTGCACAAATTTTTGTGCACCAGGCCTCGAGTTCTATATAAGAAAAAGCTAATATGCTAATTAGACCAAACAGCAGAACGACCATCCAGACGACCATCCGGACAACCATCCGGACAGGCCGGACTGCGAGGGCCAAGCCCCTTGCACAAATTTTGTGCATCAGGCCTCTACTCAGATTATATAGTAAGACTCTAGAATTCTGTGCCAAAAAACTTCACTTGAGCCTAAGGTGCTAACTAATAGGACATGTTTCTTATAGATAAAAATACAAATTTGAGACACTGCAAGAAGAATCCTTTGGCAACTTAGCCAGAAGTATCTCCTTCCATGTGGCCTGTAGGAGAAGCCTAGAATGCAGGTATATTCTCATCTGTACTGAGTGAAGTCCTAAGCTGGATTGTACAGCGTACTGCTAGAAATAATGAAATTCTTAAATTGGAATGAATCTTTCTCAGAAGTGGAAATATCACTGATCTGGATTCTGTGCGTTTGGTTTTTTAATGCAGAACTTCTTTGATTAAACCCAGGAATGTATAGGTTGGTCAGTCTTCACATTTTCGATCATGTATATACTTTGCGATTTCAACTGAAGTTCTTAATGATCCGCGTGTTTGGCCTTTTCCTTTCCTTTCCTTTCCTTTCCTTTCCTTTCCTTTCCTTTCCTTTTCCTTTTCCTTTCCTTTTCCTTTCCTTTTCCTTTCCTTTTCCTTTCCTTTCCTTTCCTTCTTTTCTTTCCTCTTTTCTTTTCTTTCCTTTTCTCTTCCTTTCCTGCCCCTTTCCTTCCCTTTCCTTTCCTTTTCTGAGCTCATTTTAATGTAGGGTCATTGAACTTTCTAGAACGCCCCTCACAACTTCCCCCAAATCTTGGAAATATCATGAGAGGTGTGTGCGCGCGCGCGTGTGTGTTGGTGTCCACACGGGTGCACAGAGAACGTGGGTGCCCCCTTTAGGTTGCTCTCTCATTTTATTTCCTCTTCAGAGCAGTCCTATGGTGGACAGGACGGGTGATGTTACCATTTTGTACTGAAAATACCTATGCCTAAAAGAGCTCTATAATTTATATTTTTAGAATAAAGAAACTTTAGAATATTCAGTTATTTTGAATCACAATGGAAAATCTCTGTGATGTGTATATAGTGTGGGTGGGGGACAGCTAAATTTTCTTAGACTGACAGGCTCAGTAAATCTGACTGTCAATTTTAATTTAGCTGTAGACTGGCCAAAAAGAAGAAAACATTATGATAAAGGAAAGTCATGAACAGAGAAAACAGGAAACAATGAAGAGTTTTTAAATTCAAGGTCTAGCAGCTAAGGATATGATGACTAGCTTTTCATTCGTGTATTAAAAATGTCTAGGTTGTCTAAAAAAATATTTTCAGAGTATGGACGCTTCTCATTTTGCTGTTGCCCAGATTGGTATTTAAGTATATGAATTAAAAACGTAGTCTGTACTTAAAAAAACAAAAAAAAAGAAATCCCTAGATGAAAGACTTGAATGGACATCATAAAAGACATACCAGTGGCTAAAAAACACATGAAAGAGGGGAAACCAAGATGGCGGCATAGGTTAAAGCCGGAGTTTGGTGCCTCAAACAACCACTTCAAAAATACAACTAAAAGACGGAATGGACATCATCCAGAACCACAGGAAGGCTGGCTGAGTGGAAGTTCTACAACTAGGAGGAAAGAGAATAGCATACCGAGACTCAGAGGAGGCGCAGGGCTGAAGTAAAATACTAAGGTGCGGAGTGCATGCGGAGCGGGCTGGCACAGCTGAGGGCACGGTTGTCTGTTTCAATTGGGAGTGAGTCTCAGATTCTGAGCTCCAGATCCGGGCGAGTCTCTAGGGACCCAGACTCAAACGGGAGAAGCGGGACTGTCTGGCTTCGGTCGGAACTCGAACGCAGCTTTCTCTCCGAGGTTTGCAGCAGTTGCTGGGACTCTGAGAGACAGAGCCCCTGCGGACGGGACTGAGAGCAGCCATAACTGCTCGCTCCGCCCACCCTCTTGATCCCCTGGAACCCGCCCCGCCCAAGCCCTGCACAGAGGCATTTGCCGGATAGCCTCAGGCAAAAGCTAGATTAGCATGGCCCTAGAAATCCAGCACAGAAGTTCGCCCACTGCAGACACAGCTGATTCTCATAGCCAGTTGGCCTGGAGGTCAAATCACCCCCAGTATTACCGACAACAATCAAGGCTTAACTACACCAAGACTGCGCACAAAGACCACAAGGGGGTGCACCAAGAAAGCATAAAAAAATGCGGAGACAAAGAAACATGACAGAAATGGAGGATACAGAGTTCAAAACGGCACTTTTAAGGTCTTTCAATAATTTTCTAGAAACTGCCGAT
Source organism: Myotis nattereri (assembly GCF_964212035.1). NCBI lineage: Eukaryota > Metazoa > Chordata > Mammalia > Chiroptera > Vespertilionidae > Myotis > Myotis nattereri. Next base: position 131,515,495 of record NC_138075.1, on the reverse strand, counting down.
AAACTTAATGAGATCTACAAGAACTCAAATGAGACCCTCGATGTTGTGATAAAGAACCAATTAGAAATTAAGCATACACTGACTGAAATAAAGAATATTATACAGACACCCAACAGCAGACCAGAGGAGCGCAAGAATCAAGTCAATGATTTGAAATGCGAAGCAAAAAACACCCAACCGGAAAAGCAAAATGAAAGAAGAATCCGAAAATACAAAGATAGTGTAAGGAGCCTCTGGGACAGCTTCAAGCGTACCAATGTCAGAATTATAGGGGTGCCAGAAGATGAGAGAGAGCAAGATATTGAAAACCTATTTGAAGAAATAATGACAGAAAACTTCCCCCACATGGTGAAAGAAATAGACTTGCAGGTCCAGGAAGCACAGAGAACCCCAAACAAAAGGAATCCAAAGAGGACCACACCAAGACACATCATAATTAAAATGCCAAGAGCAAAAGACAAAGAGAGAATCTTAAAAGCAGCAACAGAAAGAAACTCAGTTACCTACAAGGGAATACCCATACGACTGTCAGCTGATTTCTCAACAGAAACTTTGCAGGCCAGAAGGGAGTGGCAACAAATATTCAAAGTGATAAATTCCAAGAACCTACAACCAAGATTACTTTATCCAGCAAAGCTATCATTCAGAATTGAAGGTCAGATACAGAGCTTCACTGATAAGGAAAAGCTAAAGGAGTTCATCACCACCAAACCAGTATTATATGAAATGCTTAAAGGTATCCTTTAAGAAGAGGAAAAAGAAGAAAAAGGTAAAGATACAAATTATGAACAACAAATATGCATCTATCAACAAGTGAATCTAAGAATCAAGTGAACAAATAATCTGATGAACAGAATGAACTGGTGATTATAATAGAATCAGGGACATAGAAAGGGAATGGACTGACTATTCTTGGGGGGTGGGGGCGGGAAGGGGTGTGGGAGATGCGGGAAGAGATTGGACAAAAATTGTGCACCTATGGATGAGGACAGTGGGTGGGGAGTGAGGGCGGAGGGTGGGGCGGGAACTGGGAGGAGGGGAGTTATGGGGGGGAAAAAGAGGAACAAATGTAATAATCTGAACAATAAAGATATAATTTAAAAAAATAATAATAAAACAGAAAAAAAAAACACATGAAAGAAACACCCAACATCATCAGTCACTAGGGAAATATAAATCAAAACCATAATGAGATACTCTCTAGGATGTCTATAATTACAAAGACATGTAACATAAGAAGTGTTGGCAAGAATGTGGAGAAATTAGAATCCTTATACATTGCTAATGGGAATATAAAATGATACAGTCACTTTAGGAAATAAGTTGGCTATGTTTTAAAGGTTAAACATAAGCTGACCATATAAGAAACCTATCCAAGAAGAGTGAAAACTTATGTCCACACAAGTTTGCTTGGATGCGCAAGTTCATTTGTCACACTAACCAAAACCTGCCAACAATCCAAATATCATCCACAGGTGAATAAGAAAAATGTGGCATATTCATAAAATGCTACACTATTCAGCTTTTAAAAGAAATAGAATATGGATGAACCTCAAAAACATCATGGACAAAGCAGACACAAAAACTGCATATTATATGATCTCTTTTATGAAATGTCCAGAAAGGCAAATTCATAAACACAGCAAGCACATCAGTAGATGTCTGGTGTTTCCATGGAAGCACGCACTGACTTCACATGGGTGTGAGGGAAACTTTTGGGTAATAGAAAACGTTCTAAAACTGGATTGCTGCTGTGAAATGACTTATTTATTGAGAATTGGTAACCTGTATATTCACAGTGGGTGGATTTATGGCAGGTACTGTAAGTTATTGCTATACTACCACAGACGTGTCAAAGGTGCCAGAGTAAGGGAAAAAGGGAATCAATTCTGCCTGTGTAACTGGGGCAGAGAGGGACAGTGAGGCAGAAAGGATCACACAGATTTATTTCTTTAGCAAATATTTATTGTCTACTTTGTTCTAGGTGCCTAAAATTAATATTAAAGCATGGGGTGGTTCACCAGGAGAGGAGGGAAGGGCACTGACGCGCAGCACCCAGGATGTGCCATCGCAGGACTAGGGATGTGGTCCCAGTGTTCAGGGAGCCCGACTGCTGGGGGTACACAGAAGGATGACCGGGGATGGATGGCCATGAAAAGGTCAAGGTGAAAAATCATAAGTGACATTCACTGTTTCATTTAATTATTTGTAAGACATAGGTATTTTCAATGGTATAGATGAAACTGAGGTTATAGAAAGCATTTGCCTTCCCAAAATGAGTCCTGTAACAGTATCTACTGATTGTGGTGGTTATGGGAGTCACAGTGCCTGGCACGTACTAAGTGCTGTAAAAACATTTGCCATTATTTTTATTATTACTATGACGGTGTCATAGGGTCTGTTTATTAAATTTTACAGACTACCCAGAAAGCTATCCATCCACAATGAATCAAGAGATATAAAAAAGATGTGCCTTCTTCTTTTGCAGGAACAATACATGGGGTGTGTTGTTCACCCTCACGGCATGGACTCAGACACTGCAGCTCTCTCTTTTCCAGTAATACCTTTATAGCCCTTCCTTGAACTGTCTAAAGCTCTCTTCCTTAGGACACCAATTTCACAGTGCAGACAAAGGGGGGACTGCCCTGGCTGGTTTGGCTCAGTACATAGAGCGTCAGCCTGGGGACTGTAGGGTCCCAGGTTTGATTCCAGTCAAGGGCACATGTCTGGGTTGCGGGCTCAATCCCCAGTAGGGGGCATGCAGGAGGCAGCCGATCCATGATTCTCTCTCATCATTGACGTTTCTATCTCTTTCCCTTCCTCTCTGAAGTCAATAAAAATATATTAAAAACAATAATAACAGGGGTTTCCATGAAGATTAAACAAGTTAACTCAGAAGGCACAGACTGCCCAAACTGTGAACACCTCAAAGGTCTGCAGGACTGGCTTTCGACCGACTCCTGAGAGAGAACCTCAGCGAGAACCTGAGCCCTTGGACTATCCTGCGGAGAAGAGGGATTTGTCTGCTAGAGGCTCTGGGCCATGCACCAGACCATGCACGCCAGCAATGTGAGTTGTGGAGCATGCCTGTTTTCCTAGGCCAGAGGTCTCGGTTTGATCGCTGTGGGGCTGGAGTTTGAGTTGCTGAGGTCAGCCTCATGGGCACTGCACATCCATGCAATAAGACACCCCAATAGAAACCCTGGACACCAAGGCTCAGGTGAGCTTCCATGGTTTGCAACACTTTGCACGTGTGGCCACACACTGTCACTGGGTGAATTAAGGGCATTCCCATGCAACTCAACTGGAAAGGAATATGTTAAAGTTTGTGGCTGGTTTCTCCTGGGCCTCACCTTAGGCATCTTTCCCTTTGCTCATCCTTGACTGTATCCTCACCGTAACCGTGAGGACAGCAGCTTTTTTAAAGTTTTGTGAATATCTCTAGGGCATCATCAAGCCTGAAGGTGATCTTGGGGGACCCATGAGGGAAAGTGCTCACAACAGCACCTGGCATCTAATGAGCATTCTACAGGGAGTTCTTATTGCCAAGTGCAGAGAAGCCATTTAAAAGACCTGAGATAGCTAGACAGTGCTATTATTTGTGTCAATCTCTTATCTCAATTTTCTTTTCATTTTCTAAAACATATATTTTTTATTGATTTCAGAGAGGAAGGAAGAGAGATGGAGAGATAGAAACATCAATGATGACAGAGAATCATTGGCTGCCTCCTGCACATCCCCTATGGGAGGGGGAGGGGGGATCAAGCCTGCAATCCAGGCATGTGCCCCTGGCTGGAATCGAACCTGGGACCCATTAGTCCTCAGGCTGATGCTCTATCCACTGAGCCAAACTGGCCAGGGCTCTTATCTCAATTTTCACAGCAGGTTGGGGCTGAGATGATAAACAAGCGCATGCTTGTTCTTTCACCTTGAGCCTGAAGCACACTGGGCTTCATGGCAATGCTTGCGTCAGTTCCTAGCGTGTTCTGCTCTAGCCAGTGAATGAGACTAAGTGAATGAAGGTCTGTTTAACAGACAATAGCTGACAGCAATCAGACTGGAAATGGCAACAAACACAACGGAGATCTCACAATATCATGCCCACATTTACTTCCTTTATGTTCGGAAGTGATGCATTCAGAAGTTCCTCAGTTAATCTCTTCCAACTGGCAGCTTTACCAAGATCAGAATGAATGATGAACTTTTCATAAATTCTAAAACATATTTTAAAAAATGTACTGATAGTTAGAAAGTTAAATAAAAAGATCTACAAAAATACATATATTTTGAATATGTACATAGACTCATACATATAAAACTGACTTACCCTTCTATTGTCTTTTCTACTTTGTGACTGTTGACATCCAAGAAACGATGAAATCTAGAAGACAAAATGCAATTCTTACATCAATCCTGTCATCCAGCTAAGCAGACCGGTATCACTGCCCTCCATGTCTCCGAACACCCTGCACTCAGCTGCACTCAGCAGTGCACCTCTCTCGCTTTTTCACCTCCGCCATCCGAGCAAACAGCCACACATCTCCGAGAGTGCTCAAGTAGCCTTTCAGAATGCAGGCCATCCCAAGCCACCCCCACCCTGTCCTCTGGATCCTCTGTCTTCCCATAATGCCCTGTATTTAAGCCCAGCATAGCACAGCCTATACTGTTCCGAATTTTTTTATGCTATAATGAAGCACAGGGAAGAGTCGGGATCCCCTCTCTTCATTCATAAAATGAAATACAAAGGAAACCAAGTATACTGAAATACAGTTGTGAAGTATTTTTAAAAGTTTGTGATAAGTAAGAAACATTCCTTTTTAAAGCATTAAGTAAGATCTAGCAGTGGGTCCATAACTACCATTAAAGTGAGACATAAATAATATTAGAAATATCTGCAACTATAATAGGATGTGAAATGTGATTTCTAATAGTGACACACTCATAGGTAAGCTAATATTGTTTGTTGCTTTCATTCATAATTGAAAGAAATGCTACTTTTTAGTTAAAGGTTAGTGTGAACTTTTTCTTGTCCAAATTTAGAACCTGAATTCTATCCTCAGGCCCTCATGTTAAGAACCCCTATCCTCATCATATATAATTAGCTTTCATTTCTTTCTTCCTTAAGGACAGGCACTACATTTCACCTCTCTCTGAAGTTCTAGGGCCTACAACATGGCCACAATTTTAACAAAGCAAATGCAAATTGGTCATATTTCTGATGGATTAAAGCATCATAAAATGACTAGAGGCCCAGTGCACAGATTCATGCACTTTGAAAGGAAATAAATTAGAAGGTGACCGGAGGGGTGAGAAGGGTTGGACACGCCCTGGAGCCAATCTCCCGTGGTCCCTTTCCAGCTGGCCACACCTGGGGCCATGGCTCAAAGAGCGTCTGCAGAGTGAGCAGGGTCCCTTCGGCAGGTGGGGTCCCTTAGCCTGGCCTGTGGGGATTGGGCCAAAACTGGCAGTCAGACATCCCCCGAGGGGTCCTGGAGTGTAAGATGGCACTCTGCAAAGTTGCTGTCGCTCGGCAGCTCCTGCATTGAGCATCTGCTCCCTGGTGGTCAGTGTGCATTATACCTGCCAGCTAGTTGGTCGGTCGCTTCGCCTTTTATATATATAGACAGTGTAGCTCACTGGCTCTTGTTTTCCACTTTTTTAGTATCAAAGCCAACAATCTGAACTTTGAAGTAAATTGCACTACTAAATAACATTAATTCTATCCCCTAAATGGCTGACTGGAACACTAATTCACCTATTATAATTTAGTTGCTTACTGTATAAAAGGAGGTAGTAACTTCTTAGTCCTTTCCCAACTCTAAAATGACGTCATCCATCTACTTACTGCCATTTAGAAAGATTAATAGAAAAATTATTTTAAATACACATTTTAGTTTCTGTCCTTGCAGTGTTATTTACAGTAGCAAAGATATGGAAGCAACCCAAGTGCCCATGGATAGATGATTAGAGAAAGATGTAGCACATATATACAATGGAATATTACTCGGCAGTAAAAAAGAATGAAATCTTGCCCTGTCCAGGTAGCTAGGTTAGTTAGAGTAAGGTAGTGAGTTCAATCTCTGATCACACATAAGAAGCAACCAGTAAATGCATAAACAAGTGGGTCAACAAATCAATACTTCTCTCTCTCTCTTAAAAAGAAATCAATAAAATAAAATAATGAAATCTTACCACTTATAACAATAGCGATGGACCTAGAATGTATTATGCAAAGTGAAAAAGTCAGACAGAGAAAGACAAATACCATATGATTTCACTTATCTTCGGAATCTAAAGAGCAAAATGAACAAATAAAATAGAAACAAACTCAGATAACACACTGATGTTTGCCAGAGGGGGATTGGGTGAAAAAGGTGAAAGGGATTAAGAAGCACAAATTGGCAGCTATGAAATAGTCACAGGGATGTAAAGTACAGCATAGGAATCCTATATAATAAAAGGTTAATACGCAAATCAACCGAATGACCGGTTGCTATTACGTGCACTGCCCAGCAGGGGGCAGATGCTCAATGCAGGAGCCGGGCTCATGGCTTCAGGGTTAGTGACGGTGGCGGGAGCCTCTCTGCCTACACGCATCCCCTGAGGCCCCCGGCCTGCGAGAGGGCGGAGGTCCGCTGCGGACCCGGGAGTCGGCCTCTAGTCTAGTCAACACCATTGTAATAACTATGCATGGTGCCAGGTGGGCACTAAACTGACGGGAGATCACTTTGGAAATTACACAAATACCTAACCACTTCTAGTATGCTGTACACTTGAAACTAACAATATTGAATGTCACCTGTAATTGAAAAATAAAAATAAGTGGGGGGAGGAAGAAGAGGGAATAAATGGTGACGGAAGGAGACTTGACTTGAGGTGGTGTGTTACAGAATTGTACACCTGAAACCTACATTATTTTACTAACGAATGTCACCCCAATAAGCTCAATAAAAATAAAAAAAGAAAAGCAAAAAATAATTCATTCAATCTGTAAGAAAAACATTCTGTTAAGTTACATCTAAGAACTGAGTTTATTATTTTAGAAACTTGGCGGGCTTTTACCTCGCTGTCTATTCTCATTGTAAACTAAGTAGGAACTTCATGTATGATCATTAAGGTTGAAACTCAAGATCACTGATTTTGAAAAACTGTTCAGTATTCAAGATTTCTACTGAAATTAAACCGGTATAATATTAATACCGACTAACATTCTTTTAGTAATAAAATTCCATTAGAGATAATAATCCCAGCAGGACTGTCTAATGTACATCTTCCGTAAAGGAGATAGGAGCGCTGGCGAGGAGTGTAAACGGGGCGCATCTGAACCGGTATGGGAAGCCCGGGAGGCGGCGCCGCTCCTGTGCGCGGGAACCTTTCCGGGTGCTGGGATGAGACGCGGACAAAGCCGCCCGCCCTCCTTCCCCGGCCCGCGCCCCACACCTGAAGTGGGACCAGGAGAAGCGCAGGCAGAGCTGGAAGTTGGGGTCCACGTGGTCCCGGAGGCCCGCCACGTGGCGCACGAGCTCCCGCACGTCGCGCTCCAGCTGCGGGTTGAGCCGGCGCCAGGAAGGCTCTGGCCGCGCCCAGTTTCTCGGCTCCCCGGTGCCAAGTACCCTCGGGGGTGGCACTCGTTCTCGCGAGAGTTCTCTCCGCCACCGCATTCCGCGTTAGAGGCTGCTCTCGCGAGAGTTCGTGCCCCAAGGCGTGTGGTGTGGGAAAGGCTGAGGTTGCTCTCGGATAGGCGGGCGGGTCCTCGCTGGCGGCTGCAGGGTGTGTGTTCCAGTCTCCCCGCGTCCAGTTAGGAGCGTCCGCGGGGAGGTCGCCGCTTTTGTCCATCGGATGAAGCCAGTCCCTGGGTGACCGTGGTGGGTTTCACTGCTGCTGCTTTGAGAGCCGCTGGTTAGTTGTCATTCAGTGTCCTCCACCTGCCTCCGCAGGCGCCTTGGCGTGCAGCTATGGAATAGTCACCGGGATGTAAAGTAAAGCATGGGGTCCTATATAATATTCCTACATAATAAAAGGCCAGTTTGCGAGGTGCCCTCTCCCAGCGTTTCCCCTGGAGGGGACATTCCCTCCTCGGGATCGCGGCACCGCAGCCAGCGTGGCGGCGCCCAGCGCTGCGCCTCCTGGTGGCCAGAGAGGGTCTTATTCACCCTGAGCCAAAGCTGTCCTCTTTGCTGTTCGCAATTAAAACTGTACCTTTAAATTTTGTTAATGATTGCGCATAACCGTTCTGAAACCTATGACATTGACCTTTATTTTTTCTTTCAGGGAACTAGGTTTTCGTGTGGTTTATTACACTGCACTCCTGTAGTTATGTGACAAGATAAAAATCCCAAGACAATCTAAAAACCAAGCATGTAAAACTCAAAGGCTAACTGGCCAAATAAGGTTTAAGTTTATGTGGGCTGCAAAAAAACAAAAGCTTCATTTTTCATAGAAACATAGGTTTAATTCGAAAAGTATGCTGTACAAACGAAAAGAACAAGAGCAATGATACAATTAATGTTTTCTTCCTGACGCTTGGCATCTCTTCTCTGCTACTCTCTTTCCTACTTCGGGGAAATCTTGTTCGCAGTGATCACTTTCAAAACTGACCCCAGGTGAGCGTCAGTAATTCTGGATCTGACAGGAGACGTATTTCTTTTCATAATTGTAATAACTGCTCACACCGATAAGTAGTTCCAAACATGGAAATAATTTCATATGCGAATTTTAGAGTATTTTCACACCTGGCAGGTAAATATTTGTAAAATTCAGGCATACCAACTTCACTGAATTTTGCCTTCAAATCTGAATCACACTGGATTTCAATGATCTCCATTTGCATTTGATTAGGTACTGATTCTATATTGAAAAAATCGAAGAAAACTTGTCTTCCAAACATTTAAAATTTGCAAATCTTGTTTAAAATTCAGTTCTAGGACAAAACTTTTTTTCTGCGTATTTTTGATACGATGTGGTTTCACCTAAACTTAATTTGTTCAGGTTGCAGGTCAGATAAACTTAATTTGTTCAGGTTGCAGGTCAGAAAGTGTGTTAAATCTTCCTTTTTCAACTGCTTTCCCCAAAGAAGTAGCTTACATCTGAATGCTTTGACTTGGTCACACATATTTGTAATAATCTGATCTTTTCCTTGCAGTTTTAAATTTGATTTGTGTGTTTTATATCATCCATGAAGGATAAATCTTGCGACCACATAGTGTCAAAAAACAGGCTTGTGTCTTGATTTTTAGTTATTAAGGACTGATATATTTCTTCTTTCAAGTCCCAGAATTGCGTAAGAACCTTGGAGCAGGATAGCCACCCTACCTCAGCATAGTAGGACAAGCCAAATATTCACTAATTCACTTAGGAAAGTGGAGAACTGTCCCTGATTTAAACTTCGAGATCTTATGAAATTGATAATTTTTTGATAGGTGTCATCACATTTTCCATGTTTATTATCTTCATCCATAATAAATCTTTTACGGTTATTTTATTTTTTATTTTTTTAAATTGTTTTATTGCTTAAAGTATTATGGAGAGTATTATATATGTCTCCTTTGTTTTTCCCGCCCTTGACAATCCCCTGGCCTCCCCTACCCCCCAGTGTCTTATGTCCATTGGTGATGCTTATATGCATGCATACAAGTCCTTCTGTTGATCTTACCCACCCCACCTGCCCCCCAACCCTCCCCGGCCTTCCCACTGTAGTTTGACAGTCTGTTCGAGGCTGCTCTGCCTCTGAATCTATTTTTGTTCATAAGTTTATAATGGTCTTTATTATCCATAAATAAGTGAGATCATGTAGTATTTATCCTTCATTGACTGGCTTACTTCACATAATGCTCTTGGCAATAATGCTCTCCAGTTCCATCCATGCTGTTGCAAATGGTAAGAATTCCTTCTTTTTTACAACAGCATAGTATTCCATCGTGTAGATGTACCACAGTTTTCTAATCCATTCATCTGCTGATGGGCACTTAGGCTGTTTCCAGATCTTAGCTATGGTGAATTGTGCTGCTATGAACATAGGGGTGCATATATCCTTTCTGGTTGATGTTTCTAGTTTTTTGGGATATGTTCCTAGAAGTGGGATCACTGGGTCAAATGGGAGTTTCATTTTTAACTTTTTGAGGAAACTCCATACTGTCTTCCACAGTGGCTGCACCAGTCTGCATTCCCACTAGCAGTGCACGAGTGTTCCTTTTTCTCCACATCCTCTCCAGCATTTGTTGTTTGTTGATTTGTTGATGATAGCCAGTCTGACAGGTGTGATATGGTACCTCATTATTGTTTTGATTTGCATCTCTCGGATGATTAGTGACTTTGAGCATGTTTTCATATGTCTCTTGGCTTTCTGAATGTCCTCTTTTGAAAAGTGTCTATTTAGGTCCTTTGTCCATTTTTTGATTGGATTGTTTATCTTCCTTTTGTTAAGTTGTATGAGTTCCCTATAAATGTTGGAGATTAAACCCTTATCGGTGCTAACATTGGCAAATATGTTCTCTCATGCAGTGGGCTTTCTTGTTGTTTTGTTGATGGTCTCTTTTGCTGTGCAGAAGCTTTTATTTTGATGTAGCCCCATTTGTTTATTTTTCTTTAGTTTCCAATGTCCTATGAGATGTATCGGTGAAGAAATTGCTTCGGCATATGTCTGAGATTTTGTCGCCCTATAATACTTTTATGGTTTCCCGTCTTTATCCATTTTGAGTTTATTTTTGTGTATTGTGTAAGTTGGTGGTCTAGTTTCATTTTTTTGCATGTATCTGTCTATTTTCCAAACACTATTTATTGAAGAGACTGTCTTGACTCCTTTGTCCAATATTAATTGAGCATATTGGTTCAGGCCGATTTCTGGGCTCTCTATTCTATTCCATTGGTCTATATGTCTGTTCTTGTGCCAATACGAGGCAGTTTTGAGAAAAGTGTCTTTATAATACAGCTTGATATCTGGTATTGAGGTCCCACCTACTTTGTTCTTTCTCAGGATCGCTGCAGCTATTCAGGGTCTTTTTTTATTCCAGATGATTTTTTGGAGAGTTCGTTCTAGGTCTGTGAAATATGCCATTGGCATTTTAATGGGAAGTGCATGGAATTTATAGATTGCTTTGGGTAGTGTGGACATTTTAATGATGTTGATTCTACCAATCCATGAACATGGTACGTTTTCCAACTGTTTATGTCTTCCTCTATCTCTTTTTTCAACGTCCTGTAGTTTTCTGAGTAGAGTTCTTTTACCTGTTTCGTTAAGTTTATTCCTAGGTATCTTAATTTTTTGGTGCAATGGTAAATGGAATTGCTTTCTTAGTCTCTCTTTCTGTAAGTTCACTATTGGTGTATAGAAATGCCATAGATTTCTTGGGGTTAATTTTGTATCCTGCTAAATTGCCTATTCATTTATTAAGTCTACTAGTTTTTTGATGGAGTCTTTGGGGTTTTTTATGTATAATATCATGTCATCTATGAATAAGGACAGTTTTACTACTTCTTTTCCAATTTGGATGCCTTTTATTTCTTCTTCTTGTCTAATCGCAATGGCTAATACTTCTAGTACCATGTTGAACAGGAGTGGTGAGAGTGGGCATCCCTGTCTTATTCCTGTTCTTAGGGGAAATGGTGTTAGTTTTTGTCCATTGAGTATGATGTTGGTTGTGGGTTTGTAATATATGGCTTTTATTATGTTGAGGTATGATCCTTCTGTTCCCATCTTGCTGAGAGTTTTTATCAGAAATGGTTGTTGGATTTTGTCAAATGTTTTTTCTGCATTAATTGATATGACTATGTGTTTTTTTTTCTTTCAATTTGTTTATGTGATGTATCACATTTATTGATTTGCGGATATTGTACCATCCTTGTATCCCTGGGATAAATCCTGCTTGGTCATGGTGTATGATCTTTCTGATGTACTGCTGGATCCGATTTGCTAAGATTTTGTTGAGGATTTTGGCATCTATGTTCATGAGGGATATTGGCCTGTAATTCTCTTTCATTGTGTTGTCTTTCCCTGGTTTTGGTATTAGGGTGATTCTGGCTTCATAGAATGAGTTTGGAAGTGTTCCTTCCTCTTGAATTTTTTGTAGTAGTCTGATGAGGATAGGTTTTAGTTCTTCCTTGAATGTTTGGTAAAACTCCCCAGTGAAGCCATCTGGCCCTGAGCTTTTGTTTGCGGGAAGCTTTTTGATGACTGCTTCAATTTCTTCCATAGTTATTGGCCTATTGAGATTTTCAGATTCTTCCTGATTGAGTTTTGGAAGGTTGTATTTTTCTAGGAATGTATCCATTTCCTCCAGGTCGTCTAGTTTGTTGGAGTATAGTTATTCATAGAATTTTTTAACAATCATTTGTATTTCTGTGGGGTCTGTTGTTATTTCGCCTCTATCGTTTCTAATTTTGTTTATTTGGGCCCACTCTCTTTGCTTCTTGGTGATCCTGGCTAGAGGTTTGTCAATATTGTTTATCCTTTCATAGAACCAGCTCTTGGTTTCATTGATTTTCTGTATTTTTTTTTTAATCTCTATGTTATTTATTTCTGCCCTAATCTTTATTATATCCTTCCTCTTCTCACTCTGGGATTTTCTTTTTGCTCTCTTTCTAATTCTTTGAGATGTAGATTTAGATGATTTACTACCATTTTTTCTTGTTTTTTGAGGTAGACCTGTAGAGCTATAAACTTCCCTCTCAGGACTGCTTTCATTGTGTCGCATAGGTTTTGGATTGTTGTGTTTTCATTGTCATTAGTTTCCAGGATGTTTTTAATTTCTTCTTTGATCTTATTGGAACCCAGTCAATATTTATAGCATGCTATTCAGCTTCCAAGTGTTTGAGTATTTTGTGTTGTTTTTATTGTAGTTTATTTCTGATATTATGATATCGTGGTCTGAGATAATGCTTGGTATGATTTCAATCTTCTTGAATTTGGGGAGACTTTGCTTGTGACCCAATATGTGGTCTATTTTTGAAAATGTCCCATGTGCACTTGAGACGAACGTATATTCCGTGGCTTTGGGGTGAAATGTTCTGAAGATGTTAGTTAAGTCCATCTGATCTAGTGAGTCATTTAGGATTGCTGTTTCTTTGCTGATTTTTTGTCTTGAGGATTTATCCAGTGATGTCAGTGGTGTATTAAAGTCCCCTGCTATGACTGTATTGTTGTCGATCTCTCCCATTATATTGTCCAGGAGTTTTTTTTATGTATTTGGGTGCTCTTGCATTGGGTGCATGTATGTTTCTCAAGGATATATCCTCTTGTTGTATTGATCCCTTTAGTATTATGAAGTGGCCTTCCTTATCTCTTGTTATGGCCTTCACTTTGAGGTCTATTTTATCCGATATAAGTATTGCTATCCCAGCTTTTTTTTCATTTCCATTTGCCTGAAAGATATTTTTCCATCTCTTCACTTTCAGTCTGTGTGAGTCCCTTATTCTGAGGTGGGTCTCTTGTAGACAGCAAATATATGGGTCATGTTTTTTTATCCATTCAGCCACTCGATGTCTTTTGATTGGAGCATTTAGTCCATTCACATTTAAAGTTATTATTGAAAGGTACTTGTTTGTAGCCATTTCTGTTTTTGTGCCTGTGTTCTTTCTTAGCTTTTTATTTATTTTTACACCAGTCTCTTTAGCATTTCCTGCATTGCTGGCTTGGTGGTGATAAACTCCCTTAACCTTTTTTTTTCTGTGAAGTTTTTTATTTCCCCTTCAATTTTTGAATGATTGCCTTGCTGGATAGAGTATTCTTGGATTCAGTCCCTTGCTTTGCATCACTTTGTAAATTTCCGTCCATTCTTTTCTGGCCTGATGTGTTTCTGTTGAGAAATCATTTGATAATCTAATGGGAGATCCCTTGTATGTAACTTTCCCTCCTCTCTTGCAGCCTTTAAGATTCTCTCTTTGTTCTGAACATTTGCCATGGTAATTATGATGTGGCTTGGTGTGGGTCTTTTCGGGTTCATTTTGTTTGGGACTCTGTGTGCTTGGGTGACTTTTTTCTTCCCCACCTCAGGGAAGTTTTCTGACATTATTTCTTCAAATAGGTTTTCTAACCCTTGTTCCTCTTCCTGTTGTTCTGGCACCCCTATTATTTGTATGTTTCTTCGTTTCATGTTGTCCCATAGCTCCCTTTGGCTCTCCTTCTGTCTTTTAATTTTTTTCTCCAATTGCAGTTCAGTTTGGGTGTGTTTTGTTTCCCTGTCTTCTAATTTGCTCATTCAGTCCTCTGCTTCTCCTAGTCTACTGTTGAAACTTTCCATGGTGATTTTTATTGCAGCTATATCACTCTTCGTTTGTTCTTGATTCTTACATAAGTTGTTGATTTTTTTCATCCATTTCTTCTTGATTCTTGCATAAGTTGTTGATTATTTTCTCCATCTGTTTAATGCACTCTGGGACCCTTATTCTGCATTCTTTTTCTGGCATTTTGCACGCCTCTGTTTCACTTAGCTGCTTTTCTGGCGCGTCCTCCTTTTCTTTCCTTTGGGGGTTTCCTTGTCTACCCATGTTTGATCTCACCTACAGATGTAGATGTTGAGTCGTTCAGCGGTAGCTCCGTGGGTGGCTGTGGCTCCTCGGTCTGTGGTTGCTCCTCGGGCAGTTGTGGTAGCAGCTACTCCTCAGTTGGCAGCAGCTCCTCTGGTGGGTGCTGTTCACAGCCATGGTGGCTCCTCTGGCTGGTGGGGGGAGGCTTCTCACACAGCTGCTGTTCCCCAGAGAGAGGGTGTGCTGATCACGAGGCTGATGTTCCTTGGATGGGGGCTGGCTTCACACTGCTGTTGTTCCTCTGATGTGGTGGGCTCTTTGTGGGGCTACTGCTCCTTGGACATGTGCAGGTTGATTGCAAGGCTGCTGCTCCTCGGATGGGGGTGGGCTGCTCGCGCGACTGCTGCTCTTTGGACCGGAGTGAGCTGTACACGTGGCTGCTCCTCCTCAGACAGGGATGGGCCATTCACCTGGCTGCTGCTTGTCGGACAGCTGCAGGCTGTATGTGGCTCTGCTCCTCAGACTGGTGTGTGCTGAGCAGGGCTGCCGTTCCTCGGACAGGGGCAGTCTGCTTGTGTGGCTGCTGCTCCTCGGACCAGGGTGGGCTGCTGCTCCTCCTTGAATGGGGACAGGCTGTTCTCAGAACTGCTGCTCCTCAGAAGGGGGTGGGCTGCTCACACAGATGCTGCTTTTCAGATTGGGCAGACTGTTCGTGCAGCTGCTGCTGCTTGGACAAGGGGAAGATGCTTGCGTAGCTGCTGTTCCTTGAGCTGGTGCAGGGTGAGGGCTGTGCGCAGCTGCTGCTCCTCGGATGGGGGCGGGCTGTGCAGGGCTGCCGCTCCTCAGAAGTAGGCAGACTGCTCATGTGGCTGCTGCCCCTTGGACGGGTCTGGCTGCTCGTGTGGTTGCTGCTCCTCGGATGTGGGAGTGGGCCGCTCACACAGCTGCTGCTCCTTGGACAGGGGCAGGCCACATGAGCCTGCTGTTCTTAGGCCTGCGGCAGGCTGCTCATGGGACTGATGCTCCTTGGACAGGAGCGTGCTGCTCACGTGTCTGCTGCTCATGTGGTTGCAGTACCCTGGACTAAAGTGTTGGGCTGGTCAGCGGGGAGTGTGCTTCAGAACTCACAGGTACCTGCACCCGGGGTGACTGGAGACTCGGTGACCGTGGGACCACAGCCGAGGTAGCAGGCCACTGGCAGGGGTGGCTGTAGAATCCCAGGTGTTACCTGAGGGCACCCTGGGTGGGGGTGAGGCTGGGCCCTCAGTTACATCAGCTCTTCCCTTTGAAAAGGCGAGGCCTCTGAAGAGGAGCTGGCCTCACAGTACTGTTTGCAATGGTAGCTGCGGCTGCTTAGTTAGGATGCCCAGTTAGCCCTGTCCCTGAAGGTCCTGCGGTGTTTAACTGCGTCTCAGTCACACACACACACACACACACACACACACAGACACACACACACACACACCACAACCACACACTCCTCTTTTGCTCCCTCGCTGCCGCTTTCTTCCTGCCTCTGTAGCTGGGTCTAGGGCAGGGGTGGGCAAACTTTTTGACTCGAGGGCCACAATGGGTTCTTAAACTGGACTCAGAAGAAGGAGCTGTGGCCGTGTTTCCCGACATTGCCATGTTAACACTGCTGCTGGTTAAGGAGTGGGGGGAGAGCAAGAGAACCCTCCGCTCTTTCAGCTCCGCGGGCCGGATAGAACAGCCGAACGGGCCGGATCTGGCCCGCGGGCCGTCGTTTGCCCTCGGCTGGTCTAGGGTGTAATTGACCCATTTGTTAATGAAGTTTCCTTTCCAGGTGTCGGGTCATGTGGCTTGCTCTCTAGCACTTTAGCTAGACTGGATAAAATTCACCTTAGCAAGACATGACCCAAAGGGAACAAAACATGAATGTACTCACGACACCAGTAACCCCAATATAAGTAACCACCTGAGAAAAGAGAATTAGGGGAGAGAAAAGGGAGCACAAATGATATCTAAGAGAGAAAGACAAAAAATATAGGAGAGAAAAGAAAGAGGAAGAATATATCCTATCTAATAATAGACAAACATGGTAATTGACCATACCTTTGCTACACCTCCCATGGGCTAATCAGCACGATATGCAAATTAACCACCAACAAAGATGCCGGCTAATTTGCATACTGCAGGCAGGGCCGGACAGTGCAGCCACCAGCGCAAGAGACGCCATCCAGGCCCCCGTGTGCGACCCCAGTACCCGCCTGCCTGCCGCCCGTGATCGAATCTGATCCTTGGCCGCAGGCCGGCCCCAGAAGCCCCAGAAGCCACCCAGAAGCCAGTGATCAGAGGGAGATGGGTGTCCCCTACCCAGGCCTGACACCTTTGGCGGCGGCGTCAGGCCTGGGCAAGGGGCCGATTCGGCGATTGGAGGGTGATGGGGGTCGACGCCTCTAGCCGAAGCGTCAGGCCTGGGCGAGGGGGAGGTGGTGATCAGGGGGAGATGGGGGTCCCCTGCCCAGGCCTGACACCTCTGGCGGAGGCGTCAGGCCTGGGCTAGGGGCCGATCC
Source organism: Myotis nattereri (assembly GCF_964212035.1). NCBI lineage: Eukaryota > Metazoa > Chordata > Mammalia > Chiroptera > Vespertilionidae > Myotis > Myotis nattereri. The sequence goes on along the minus strand of NC_138075.1, from coordinate 131,498,501 downwards.
AGTGATTGGAGGGTGATGGGGATCGATGCCTCTGGCCCAGTTGTCAGGCCTGGGCGGGGGGTGGAGCTGGTGATCGGGAGGAGATGGGGGTCCCCTGCCCAGGCCTAAAGCCTGGTCCAGAGTTGTCAGGCCTGGGCCAGGGGGGCCAAGCCAGGATCGGTGTGAACTACAGAGGAAACACCTTTTCTGACCTGTCATTGGCTAAGCTCCCTGTATGCCACTGGTAATATTCTTAGTAACTTGGGTAATAAGAATCCAAAAAGGTGATCTAGGGTTTTTCACCACACTCCTGGCGAAAAAAGCGAAGGTCCGCTGCTGGAGGGCTAAGAAATGTCATATCCTGCCCTAGCCGGTTTGGCTCAGTGGATAATGCCTTGGCCTGCCGATGGAAGGGTCTGGGTTCAATTCTGACCAAGGGCATGTACCTAGGTTGTAGGCTCCTCCCTGGCCGGGGCCCAGGGCAGGGCTCATGCAGGAGGCAACCAATCAAAGTGTTCTTCTCACTTTGATGTTTCTCTCTGTCTTTCCCTTTCTCTTCCACATTCTCTAAAAATCAATGGAAACATATCCTCAGGTGAGGATAAAAAAAATAATAAAGAAATTATTATTATTTGAAAGACACATCTTGAAAATGCCTAAAGAAAGTTGTCATTTTTTCATGGTGACGGGACTGGAGTCCGTGTTGATGGGAAAACCTTGGTGGCTGCGGTGACTGGCAGTGGCTGCAGCAGCACGGTGGTGGGGCTGGTGCCTTCCCCTGATCAGCCCAGTCACCTCCCACAAAGGGAGGCCAGACTGCGGTTTAGGCCCTATCCCCAAGGGGAGCAGGGAGCGGGCCTAAGCCGTCACTAGGACATCCCCTGAGGGCTCCCAGTATGTGAGAGGGGGCAGGCTGGACTGAGGGACACCCCCCCCCCCAGTGCACGAATTTTGTTCACCAGGCCATCTATCTATCTATCTATCTATCTATCTATCTATCTATCTATCTATATATATACTAGAGGCCCGGTGCACAAAAATTTGTGCACTCGGCGGGGAGGGCGTGTCCCTCAGCCCGGCCTGTGCCCTCTCACAGTCTGGGACCCCTTGGGAGATAACCACCTGCTGGCTTAGGCCTGCTCCAGGGTGGCAGAGGGCAGGCCCAATCCCTAGGTGCAGACCCTGGTTGGGCTCAGAGCAAGGCCGATTTGGTAGTTTGGGCGCTGCCCCCTGTCATGCACAGAGCAGGGCAGATTGGGAGGTTGCGATGCCACTCTCAGTCACGCTCAGGGTAGGGCCAATTGGGGGGTTGGGGCACCGCCCCCTGTCACACTCAAGGCAGGGTCGATGGGGAGGTTGTGGTGCCACCCGCTGTCAAGCACAGAGCAGGGCCAATCCGGGGGTTGGGGTGCTGCCCCCTATCACGCACAGAGCAGGGCCATCAGGGGGTTGGGGAGTTCCCCCCGTCACTCACAGAGTAGGGCCGATAGGGGAGTTGGTGCACCGCCCCCTGTCACACACAGAGCAAGGCGGATGAGGGGGTTGGGGTGCTGCCCTCTATCACCAGCAGAGCAGGGACGATCAGGGGGTTGGGACGCTGCCAATGTCACACTCAGGGCAGGGCCGATGGGGAGGTTATGGCTCTACCCCATCACACACAGAGCAGGGCCCTTGCGGGGGGTGGGGGTGGGGTGGTTGGGGCACCGTCCTCTATCACCCACAGAGCACGGCTGATCAGGGGGTTGGGGTTCCGCCACTCTCACACTCAGGGCAGGGCCGATGGGGAGGTTATGGCTGTACCCCGTCACACACAGAGTAGGGCCCGTGGGGTGAGGGGGTTGGGGCGCCGCACCCTGTCACACACAGAGCTGCAGGGTGATCAGGGGTTTGGAGAGCTCCCCCCTATCAGGCACAGAGCAGGGCCGATCAGGGGGTTGAGGCGCCTTCACCTGTCATGAACAGAGCAGGGCTGATAGGGAGGTTGTGGCCCTGCCCCCTGTCACACACAGAGGCACAGGGAGATCAGGGGGTTTGGGAGCTGCCCCCTGTCACGCTGATCCCAGTGCTGGGAGGCCTCTCAGCTCCACTGATCTCGGTGCTGGGAGGCATATTACCCTTTTACTATATAGAATAGAGGCCTGGTACATGGGTGGGGGCTGGCTGGTTTGTCCTGAAGGGTGTCCTGGATCAGGGTGGGGGTCCCCACTGGGGTTCCTGTCCAGCCTGGATGAGGGGATGATGGCTGTTTGCAGCTGGTCACACACCCTTCAGGGTGGGGGTCCCCACTGGGGTGCCTGGCCAGGATGGGTGATGGGCTGATGGCTGTTTTCAGGCTGGGACTGAAGCTCCTAACTGCTCCTTTTTTTCTTTTTCTTTTTTTTATTCTGGGCCAGCTTTAGCTCTTAGGCCTCTGCTCCTGAAAGCAGGTATCAGGTTGGTTTTGGTTCTACAATCGAAACTCTGTATCAACTCCAGGCCTGAGATCCCGGCTAGCTGAAAGCTGGTTTCTAGGGTTTTGTTTAGTGTCTATATTTGTTACAATGTTTGAAACTGCAGGCTCAGAGGCCCGCAGCAGCAGGCGGGGAACGTTGGTTTCCTCCGTCACTGAAGCAAGCAAGCCTCATGTTAGTTTCAAGCTGCCTGGCTGCCGGCCGCCATCTTGGCTGACAGTTAATTTGCATATCTCGCTGATTAGCCAATGGGAAGGGTAGCGGTCGTACACAAATTACCATGTTTCTCTTTTATTAGATTATATATATATATATATGTATATATATATATATATATATATATATAGAGAGAGAGAGAGAGAGAGAGAGAGAGAGAGAGAGAGAGAGAGAGACAGAGAGAAAACACCACAGAACCAATAGATAAACCAAACACCAAACACCCAGTAAAGAGGGTGGGGACAGAATCTCACCCATAATAAATCTTGATGTATAATGCAATGCATATGATGAATCTTTGGACCCATCATAAATTTCACTTTTTCTTTTTGCAGTAATGCCACGAAACCATTGTTTTTTCCAGTCATCAAAGGAGCTCTATCTGTAGCCACAGAAGTTAATTTTGAGAGAGGGAGATTGTATTTTTGCAGAAGTTTAGAAACAAATATATCTTGTCCTGTAGTTTTATGCATCGGTACTAGTTCCAGTAATTCCTCAAAAATGTTGAAATCCGTGTCACAAGTACGAAAAAACACAGCTAACTGAGCTACACCTCTAATGTCCATACTCTCATTACAGGCAATGGAAAAGCTTTGAAACTAGGTGATTTTGCTTTGATCTGAATACTTAAATTGTCAGCCAAATCAGTAACTCTTTCTGCGACTGTATTTTGAGACAAAGAGATTATTTGAAAGACTTCACATTTCCAGGACTAACAATTTCTGCAGCTTTAATTAGACATTCTTTGATGAAATCACCTTCAGTAAAAGGTGAGTGTTTTAGCTATCAACTCCGAGAAGATGTAGCTTGCATGCACCCCCCGCTTCTTGTGATACTTTAGTAAATGTGAACTGTTGTTTTTTCAGTCCCAACTTGAGCTCTTTCAACTTTTCTCATTAATCCCTCGTAATTATATTTTGATTTGTGTTGTTCATAGTGACGATTAATGTTGTGTAACTTTGGTACACTAATAGCATTTTTACACATCAAGTAGATTACTTTAGTTTTTTATTTCACAGCAAAAATACTTCAATTCCCACTTTTCTTGGAAATTCTGATGTTCGTCGGCAATTTTTCGTTTATTTTTACTACCACTTGATTTCGATAGAGACATGCTGAATACAGAGGACTGAAATAAACGAGTAATCATTAACATAAAATGATAGAACATTTTAATAAAAATATTTTTTCTTGAACAGTAACTTACCAGACACTGAATAACTGCACAAATTAATAAGCATAACGCAAATAAACCTATTTTTCTTGTTCTCCGGAAGCAAAATATTTCCTGTGGCGCACACCAAACAACATTAATGATGTGCCAATCAACTGCTAAAATATTCACTGCTAGTATTAGTAAGGCACATAAGAGAAATGAATGCAACACCATTATAGTAGTCATTAGCGAATGTTGTCATTCATTTTAATAATTATGTGTAACAGGATATTGTAAACATTAAGTTATGAATTTTTTATTAAAACGTTCATATATACCGTTATATTGGTTGGGCCGCAAAAATATTCGTTGTGAGTTTGACATGCTTGGTCTAAACTAAATTACAGCAGCTGGATAGTGAGAGAGAGACAGGGACAGTGGACCAGGTGATACTCACAGTGGGCACCTCCTGCGTGTGTCTTAGGGCTTTGGATCAACACCATTCAAGGACAGTGTGTCCCACACGCGTACGAACTTACTGAAGCTTGTCTGTAACCAAGTAGAGGCAGTAACTGTTCCTTCAGTCGGTGCTGCCCTGCTTCACCTTTCCCCACCCCCTTATCTGCAGCCGATGTAAATTCTCTCAAGACAAACTAGAACTTTCTTCCTGGTACTTGCACTTATAGAGAGCCCTCACCTCCAGAAAGGGCAGCATGTTGCCTTTGCACGCAGTGCTGCTGCTGGTGGCTTAGACTTCATGCCCCAGGACATGGTCCTTTTTTTCTTGCTAGCACATGGCTCAACTCATTTAAAAAGACTTTCAGCCCTGGGCGGTATGACTCAGGTGGCTGGAGCATCATCCCATGCACTGAGGGTAGGAGGTTCAATTCCAGGTCAGGGCACATACCAGGTTGTGAGTTCGATCCCTGATCAGAATGAGCATGTGTGAGAGGCAGCTGATGGATGTTTCTCTCTCTCCTCTGTTAAATCAATAAAAAATAATAAAAAGGACTCAGCTGTGGAAGTTAAGATTTGTGTTTGACAAACATAGCCAATACCCTTAGTTCATTTGGGCTGCTAGAACAAAAGACCAAATAAGTGGCTTATAAACAACAGAAATTCTGGAGGCTGGGCTTCAAGATCAGGTTGCCAGCATGATCGGGAGAGGGCCTTCTTCCTGGAGCAGATTTCCTGCTGTGTCCTCAGGTGCAAGGGGTGAGGAGCCCACTTGGGCTTCTTTCATAAGGGACTCCTGGTCATTCAGATCACAGCAACTATCTAAAACAGACTCCACATGATGGCACAGATCCCATAAAAAAGGATAAAATCATAGCAGTAGACATGATTTTATGGAAGGGAACTTATAATCTCTAGTTTCAACTATCAGCTGCATGTTTATAGCCCTCAAATCTGTGCATGCAACTCACATTTTTCTTTTTTAAATTTTATTTTATTGTTTAAGGTATTACAAATAGTAGTACATATGTCTCCTTTTTTTTCCTCATGGATCTCCCTCCGGCCTCCCCTAACCCCCAGCACTTGCCCTCCCCCCTACCCCACATGTGTCTTACGTCTGTTGGTTGTGTTTATATACAAGCATACAAGTCCTTCGGTTGATCTCTTACCCCGCCACCCCACATCCCCTACCTTCCCCTGTAGTTTAACAGTCTGTTCAATGATGCTTTGCCTCTATGTATTTTTGTTCATCAGTTTATAATGTTCTTTATATTCCATAAATGAGTGAGATCATGTGGTATTTATCTTTCACGGACTGGCTTATTTCACTTAGCATAATGCTCTCCAGTTCCATCCATGCTGTTGCAAATGGTAAGAATTCCTTCTTTTTTACAGCAGCGTAGTATTCCATTGTGTAGATGTACCACTGTTTTCTAATCCATTTATCTGCTGATGGGCACTTAGGCTGTTTCCAAATCTTAGCTATTATAAATTATGCTGCTATGAACATAGGGGTGAATATATCCTTTCTGATTAGTGTTTCTGGTTTCTTGGGATATATTCCCAGAAGTGGGATCACTGGGTCAAATGGGAGTTCCACTTTTAATATATTGAGGAAATACCATACTGTTTTCCAGTGGCTGCACCAGTCTGCATTCCCACCAGCAGTGTATGAGGGTTCCTTTTTCTCTGCATCCTTGCCAGCACTTGCCATTTGTTGATGGTAGCCATTCTGACAGGTGTGAGGTGATACCTCATTGTTGTTTTGATTTGCATTTCTCGGATAATTAGTGACTTTGAGCATGTTTTCATATGTCTCTTGGCTTTCTGAATGTCCTCTTTAGATAAGTGTCTATTTACGTCTTTTGCCCATTTTTTGATTGGATTGTTTATCTTCCTTTTGTTAAGTTGTATGAGTTCCCTGTAAATGTTGGAGATTAAACCCTTATCTGAGATAGCATTGGCAAATATGTTCTCTCATGCAGTGGGCTTTCTTGTTGTTTTGTTGATGGTTTCTTTTGCTGTGCAGAACCTTTTATTTTGATGTAGTCCCCATTTGTTTATTTTCTCCTTAGTCTCCATTACCTTAGGAAAGTGATGGCGAACCTTTTGAGCTCGGTGTGTCAGCATTTTGAAAAACCCTAACTTAACTCTGGTGCCGTGTCACATATAGAAGTTTTTTGATATTTACAACCATAGTAAAACAAAGATTTATAATTTTGATATTTATTTTATATATTTAAATGACATTTAACAAAGAAAAGTCAACCAAAAAGTTAGTTCGCGTGTCATAGGTTTGCCATCACTGCCCTAGGAGCTGTATTGGTAAAGATATTGCTACGACAAATGTCTGCTATTTTGCTGCCTATGGCTTCTTCAAGATTTTTATGGTTTCCCATCTTATATTTTGAGTTTATTTTGAGTTTATTTTTGTGTATGGTGTAAGTTGGTGGTCTAGTTTCATTTTTTTTGCATGTATCTGTCCAGTTTCCCCAACACCATTTATTGAAGAGACTGTCTTGTCTCCATTGCATGCTCTTGCCTCCTTTGTCAAATATTAATTGAACATACTGGCTTGTGTTGATTTTTCGGTTCTCTGTCCTGTTCCATTGGTCTGTATGTCTGTTCTTGTGCAATTACCAGGCAGTTTTGAGAACAGTGGCTTTGTAGTATAGCTTGATAACTGGTATTGTGATCCCTCCAACATTGTTCTTCTTTCTCAAGATTGCTGCAGCTATTTGGGGTCTTTTTTATTCCAGATGAATTTTTGGAGAATTTGTTCTAGGTCCTTGAAGTATGCCGTTGATATTTTAATGGGGATTGCATTGAATTTATAGATTGCTTTGGGTAGTATGGACATTTTAATGATGTTGATTCTACCAATCCATGAACATGGTATACTCTTCCACTTGTTCATGTCTTCCTCTGTCTCTTTTCTTAGTGTCCTGAAATGTTCTGAGTACAAGTCCTTTGTCTCCTCAGTTAAGTTTATTCCTAGGTATCTTAATTTTTTTGTTGCAATGGTAAATGGGATTGCTTTTTTAATTTGTCTTTCTGTGAGTTCATTATTGGTATATAGAAAAGCCATAGACTTTTGGGTGTTAATTTTGTATCTGGCTACATTGCCTAATTCATTTATTAAGTCTAGTAGTTTTTTTTATAGAGTCTTGTGGGTTTTCTATGTACAATATCATGTCATCTGCGAATAAGGACAGTTTTACTTCTTTTCCAATTTGGATGCCTTTTATTTCTTCTTGTCTAATTGCAATGGCTAGTACTTCTAGTACTATGTCAAACAGGAGTGGTGAGAGTGGGCATCCCTGCCTTGTTTCTTTCTCAGGGTAAGTGGTTTTAGTTTTTTCCCATTGAGTATGATGTTGGCTGAGAGTTTGTCATATATGGCTTTTATTATGTTGAGGTATGATCCTTCTAAAGGGTGTCCCAAAATTCACGCAAGATTTGAATTTTGCATGAGCATTAACAACAACAACAACAAAAAATAAAAGCCTAATTTTACTTGGTTTATTGAATCAGATTCTAATAACTGTTGTCCTTTGATTTCAACCCCTTCAATTTGATAAGCATTACCAAGTACCAATTATGGCCCAGGAGCAGGGACAGTGAAGACCAATGAAGACCAGGGATTTGCGTATGTGCCAGCAAAGCCGTGGAGGCTATTTACCCGATGTGCTATTCCATACATAACCCTATACTTTATACTTTGTGAATCAATAAAAAATTTACAATTTTTAATTATAAACCTGTGTTTTCTATCAAAATAACTTCTTGTGTGAATTTTGAGACACCCTTTATATATGGGTCATGTTTTCTTTTCTTTTCTTTTTTAAATAGATTTTATTGATTTTTTAGAGAGGAAGGGAGAGGGAAAGAGAGTTAGAAACATCAATGAGAGAGAAACATCGACCAGCTGCCTCCTGCACACCCCCCACTGGGGACGTGCCCGCAACCAAGGTACATGTCCTTGACCGGAATCGAACCTGGGACCCTTGAGTCTGCAGGCCAACGCTCTATCCACTGAGCCAAACCGGTTAGGGCGGGTCATGTTTTCTTATCCATTCACTCACTCGATGTCTTTTGATTGGAGCATTTAATCTATTTAAGTTTAATGTTATTATCGATAGGTACTTGTTTGTGGCCATTTCTGTACTTTATGCCTGTGTTCCTTCCTCCCTTTCTATTTCTTCTTTTTACAGCATTCCCTTTAGTATTTCTTGCATTGCTGGCTTGGTAGTGATAAACTACCTTAGACTTTTTTTTTTTTTGTCTACGAAGCTGCTGATTTCCCCTTCAATTTTGATTGATAGTCTTGCTGGATAGAGTATTCTTGGATTCAGTCCTTTGCTTTGCATCACTTTGTATACATCCTTCCATTCCATTCTAGCTTGATGTGTTTCTGTTGAGAAATCATTTGATAATCTAATGGGAGATCCTTTGTAGGTAACTCTGCCTCTCTCTTGCAGCCTTTAAGATTCTCTCTTTGTCGTTAACATTTGCCATCATTATTATGACGTGTCTTGGTGTGGGTTTTTTGGAGATTCATCTTGCTTGGGACTCTCTGTACTTGTGTAACTTTTTTCTTCCCCATATCAGGGAAGTTTTCTGTAATTATTTCTTCAAATAGATTTTCTAATCCTTGCTGCTCTTCTTGTCCTTCTTGCAGCCCTATTATGCGTATGTTACTTCGTTTCATGTTGTCCCAAAGCTCCCTTAGGCTCTCCTCCTGCTTTTTAATTTTTTTATCCAGTTTTTGTTCAGATTGAGCTTGTTTCTCTACCTTATCTTCTAACTCACTAATTCGGTCCTCTGCTTCTTCTGGTCTACTATTGAAACCTTCCATGGTGTTTTTGATTGTAGCTATATCACTTTTCATTTCCTCCTGATTCTTGCATAGGTTGTTGATTTTCTCATCCATCCGATGAATGAATTGCACAACCATTACTCTGAATTCTTTTTCTGTCATGTTACATGCTTCAATTTCATTAATTTCCTTTCTTGGCGACTCCTCCTTTTCTTTCCTCTGTGGGTTGTGTCTTCTCCCCATTCTGACTATCTCCAGATAGTTCAAACGTCAAGTTGCGTGGGCCTGGGCCGTGTGCAGTGGGAGCTTCGCACCACCCTAGTGTCACTGAAGAGTTCTGACACTAAGATGTGTGGTTGTGGTGGGTTGGTGGGAACCAGGCTCACTCAGAATCAGCGTTACCAGCACTCAATGTGGCCTCGTGTGCACACTTAGAATCAGGGACCCTGCCTGCACTGATAGAAATCAAAATGAGAGGACCTAGAGTAGTATGGGAATGTATCTGAAACTCTACTAGAAATATAGCCAAAACAAAATAAAACAAAATAAATAAATATGTAACAAGACTGATAGTGCTAAATACCGTGAAGAAATATAAAGGATTGCTTCTTGGCCTTTTGACTAAGATCAAGTATAGACATATAAAGGCGATAGGAGAAAAGGCAGTCTTGGTGAGGTCTGCGCATGCCTTCAGAATGCACACAATAGCGGAACATGTTTCAGCTCATGATAGGTTTGGGGGAACTTTGTTTCTCTAACATAACTTTGTTTCTTACATCATGGTGGGAAGATAGCAGGAATCTCTAATAGGACCTATATGTACAAAAGCCATTTCATGCTCTGACTCTATGTCCCCTTTGACTCTCTCACTCCCTTCCAAAGCACCCTCTCAAATCTATGGTCCATCATCAAGAAAATCTGCTTCATCTCTAAATGTTTTCTTCATCTCTTGTTCTAACAGAAACCGAGATCTGCCCCGAGGACCTCCCTACTCCAGAAATCCTCACATTGTGACTATTTCCGTCTCAGAGTTTCCGACCACAGAGTCGGATGGCGGCCCCTACTTCTTTACCATTTGCAAATCAAGGCCTGGCCCATTGTAGGAACTCTACCAAAACTGTTTTGGAACACATGACTGCCTTAAACTCTTTCCCTTCAGGTCAGAAGAAGGGATGTGGAGCATCTGAACCAGCCCCTTGGTTACAACTACAGTGGGGCCTTGACTTACGAATGTCCCGACTAACGAGTTTTTCGAGTTATGAGCGGTTTCTTGGCCGATATTTTGCTTTGAGTTGCAAGCTAAAATTTGGGTTACGAGCCAGCTTCAGATACCCCACCACTAGTTGGCACAGCAAACGTCACAGTGAATGCCACAACATCAGCCCAGCATCATGTGTCTCACTCGTTCACTTCTTGATTGGACATACGAGTAAGTTGAGTTACGAGCTCCGTCACGGAACGAATTAAACTCATAAGTCAAGGCCCCACTGTAATTGGATTGAGTCATGCACCTCCCTGAGCCAGAGCAATCAGATTTCTCTCTTAGGAGAGACAACCATTTGCAACGTGGAGCCAAGCTGGGAGGTCATGTGGACTTTCAGTTGTGTAGACTACCATTTGGATGCAGGTTTGTGTAAGCAAATGAATGAGCAGAGAGATGCTCTGTGGAGGAAAAAAAAAGAGGCAGAAGCAAATTAGAGATAAGAGACTCTGAAGGAAGAAGGAGGAGGAAAATAAAGGCTTGATGACTATCCATCTTACAGAAGGACTACAATTCAGTTCCCTGAATCTTAGGATTCCCATATCCTGAGGGAACAATGATGCTGTTTCACCCCTTTATTTTTGCTGTCTTGAATGGTTTTTGTTCTTTGTAACTGACATACACTTGCTTGTGTGGTGGCTCTGCACACCAGCATTTATAGCAGCTTATGTTAATAGATGGAAGGCTTCAGTTTCCCCAAGCTCTGCATAATAATCTTATTATAATGTCATCTATGGCACCTAATCTTTAAGCCTGTACCCTCATTTTTCTCTAGAAAACCTGCCCTTTCTTAGAGGAGTCAACAAACTCTGTCTGTAAATGGCCAGATAGTATAATTTTTAATTAAGACTTTGCAGACTATTCTGTCAGTTCCAACTCAGTTCTGCTATTGTAGCATGAAAGCATCTATAAATAACGTGTAAACAAATGGAATTGATTGTGTTCCAATAAAACTTTATTTATGGCCATTGAAATTTAATTTCAGATAATGTTCATGTGTCATAAAACATTATTCTTCATTTACTTTCAACCACTTAAAAATGTATAAAAAGTTTTACCTCACAGGCCTTACAAAAACAAGTGGCGGTTTGGACTTGAGTTATGGGCTATAGCTTGCCAATCTCTGTGATCTATAGAACATGCAATAGAAGATTATTATGATCAATTTTTACTTCCTTCTAATTGCAACTGTACAAGCTGTTCTTTTGTATTCTTTTAACCATTTTGAAATAACTTTAAAAAATATTTAGGTGGCAACATCGTATTGTGGATAAGAGCAAGTGCCTGGAGTCAGGCTACCTCAGTTCAAAGGCTGAGTCCGCTATTAATTAGCCATGTGATCGATGGAAAAGTAGTGACCTTCTCTAATATCTTCAGTTTCTTCATCAGTAAAGTGAGGCTAATAATAGTACCCATCTTATAGGATCATTGTGAAGTTTAAATGTAATAATGTTGGTAGAGTCCCTGGAATATTGCTAATACAGATGTTAAACATTCTACATTTCTTTCCTTGCAAACTTCTTTTTTATTATTATTCCTTTACTAATTCTAGTGCATCCTTCCCAGAAGCATTTGTTTCTTAACTTATGAATAAGAGACTGAAAGTGCTTCATGGTCAAGTCAGAATGGAAATTTCTGGACTAAATAATGTTCAATCATACCCTTCTCTGTGCTTTTGGTTTGAGGAGAAATACATCAGAATTTCTCCATTATCTAAATGATGTTTATGTTAAAGCAGCAAAAGGAGACTATAATAACAAATGTTCCCAAACTTATTTGGACATGGAACTCTAAACCTGAGTATCTCAAAACATACTTTGGGAAAAGCTGTCTCAATAGTTCATGGACAATACTTGTCACTTTAATAGTGGTGTACTGATCTTTCCGGCATTCCTCCCCTTGGCATTTGACAGTTTCTTGTTTCTTGTTTCCCGAAGCTCTCTTCTCTTTGCCTGGGTCCTGTTAGAGCAGCGGTTCTCAACCTGTGGGTCACGACCCCTATGGGGGTCGAACGACCCTTTCACAGGGGTCGCCTAAGACCATCAGAAAACACATATATAATTACATATTGTTTTTGTGATTAATCACTATCGTTTAATTATGTTCAGTTTGTCACAATGAAAACACATCCTGCATATCAGATATTTACATTATGATTCATAACAGTAGCAAAATTACAGTTATGAAGTAGCAATGAAAATAATTTTATGGTTGGGGGTCACCACAACATGAAGAACTGTATTAAAGGGTCGCAGCGTCAGAAAGGTTGAGTACCACTGTGTTAGAGCATGCCCTCATGATTCTTCGAATGTCCAACATTGCTTCTCAAGTTTCTTTGATGAGTTTTCTACCTCTGTGCACCCTTCAAAGTCTTTCCCTTGCCCATCTTTTCCTCAATGATTTCATTGACTCCCAGAGTTCTAACCTGTATTAAGCCTCCCACATCCATATTTCTAGACCAGACTTTTCTGCTGATCCTAAACCATATATCTAGCTGACTGCTGATAGATGTTCATGCATTCAAAGCTAAACTCAATATTTTTGGTCAAGGACGTGTCTATCTCTGTTAATATCCTATGTAATAAAAGCCTAATATGCTAAGTGTCTGGTCCTTTGGTTGTCCGTTCAACCAATTAAAACGTAATATGCTAGTGATATGCTAAGGCCGCTCAGCCACTCGCTATGACATACACTGCACCAGGGGGTAGACAGTCGACTGGTCAACCAGTCGCTTTCATGTGCATTGACCACCAGGGGGCAGACGCTTAACGCCAGAGCTGCCATCTGGTGGTCAGTGCGCTCCCAAAGGGGGAGCGCCACTCAGCCAGAAGCCAGGCTCACAGCTGGCAAGCACAGCGGTGGTGGTGGGAGCCTCTCCCGCCTCCGCAGCAGCACTAAGGATGTCTGACTGCCAGCTTAGGCCCCACTCCCCATGGGTTAGACATCCCCTGTGGGCTCTCGGACTGGGAGAGGGTGCAGGCTGGGTGGAGGGACCCTCCTCTCAGTGCACGAATTTCATGCACTGGTCCTCTAGTCACTAATAAAGCACAACTATAATAGTCATCCCTACACAGTTACTTCTAATTCAACCCACACATTTTAATAAATATATCTTCCTGCCTATTCTATCTCCTTAACTGTTTTCTGAGTTCTCCTTTCCTTTCTCTTCTATATCTGTACCTACTTGCCACTTTTACCTCTGTTTTTCACCTCCAGTTTTATAGCCCTAAAATCCATTCATCATTCTATTGGCTGGTTGATCTCTATAAATGCAAATCTGATCTTGCTACTTCTTCAGTAGCTCCAGGTTTGTCACATGATTCAGCCCAAGCTACTCAGCATGGTACACAAGGTTCTTAATTATCTCACTCTCAACCTATCACTACACTCCTACCACCCAACATGACTGTCCATATGTCCTGTACAGTTCTTATAGTGCACCATCATTCTGTCCCATTTTCTAGATTGATCACCTCACCTGTCCCCAGAACAGTTTCTTAGTTTGTATTCGCTCAGAAGCAGACTCTCAGACAAGAGTTCTTATTGTTGGAAACAATTATAAAAGTCTATGAAATGGAAAACAAACAAAAAGACTACTGAGTACCCTATCTCACCCTCCCAGTTATCTCTACTTTTTCATTGTCTTTGAGCTATTTCACAACTCTAAGTTGTAGAAAACTATTACCCATGAAAATACTTTCCACACACACATAAATTATGCCCAGTGGAATGTAATTGATTGTTGTCCTATAGATATTGACCAGTTCTTCCAGTTTTACACCTACTTGTAAATTTATTTCACAACATTCCTTATCTGACATCTATATATAGTAGTTTGAATGCTCCTTTGAATAGGGTTGTTATATTTAGCAAATCAAACTAACAAGATACCCAGTTACATTTGAATTTCAAATAAATAGTTATTTTTTAGCATAAGTATGGTCCCGTTCAAAAATGTAGATATATTTACACTTTAAAAATATATCTAAAACTCAAATTTAACATCCTACATTTTATCTGGTAATTCTACCTTTCTTTCAGTTGTGACATTCTTCATTTTTCTCATTAAATAATAAGTTAAATAAAACCATTGGTATGTATTTATTTTACAATTGTATGAAAGTCTTGATTTTACTTTTAAAAATCATCTCATAACAGCTTACAAGTAGTTTATTTGGGTAGCAGGGAAATAAGGAAGTGAGACAAGGTAGGGAAGCCAGCTTATAAATACACATTATGAAGCCAGTTACTACTGTGGGTAACTGCAGGTAACTCTGCCGGGGGCACTCCCAGTCAGTATGGCCACATTCCTCATAGTTATCTCAGCCCTGGGTAAGGAAGGTGAGCTATTTATCCAACAACCGCTATACTTAACACTCCATCCCAGACCTTTCTTTTGATCCTAGACCATTTACCTATGATGGAGGGCTGCTTGTGAGGGAGTGGGTAATTTCCAGAATGTCCAGCCTCTCATGAATGTGGCCAAAGAGCCAACTCCAATAACATTTGAGCCAGTGTACACTGCTGTTGTAAAGACAAAGAAATATAGGCAGGCTACCAACAGCTCCCGTTACACCGGTCAAATGTACACATACTTCAAGATAATCACAAATGCCATCTTCTCTATTACACCTTTGTTAGTTCCCAATAGTGGTTAACAGTTCTTGCTTCATGGACTCTTTATGCTTCATAAAGATGTCTCTAATGGAAGCTTTGACAACTATCACACTTATTTTCCTCACTATGTGAATCTCCTCCAAATCGATTTAAAACTTCTGAAGAATAGAGATCAAGTTTTATCTGTATTTATAGACCCAATTCCTGGTAAATAATATAGAAACGTTTGTTGAATGAATGAGTGAATTGAATAAATGGAATAAATGTATGGCAATTTGAAGGAAGAGGTTAATCGGAGAAGGCTTTAGAAAAGAGTTATGTCTCAGCAGGGTCTTGAAGGTTAATAGTCTACCAAGACAGAGAAGTCACTTCAAGCAAGAAAATCATTATAAGCAAACAAATGAAGAAAGAGGATTTATATTCAGGTAGATGTTGTTTGGCCTTTTCAGTAGCAACCATTTCTCTTTCCCTATATATGTTGGGTGCTTTTCCATTCTTGCTCCTGAAGCACTTTAAAAGTCCAACCTTCAGAAAGGTCTTTAAAAAGAATGACAGAGCTACACTGTGGTAGTCTTCATCACAGCTTCTCCCCGAATGAATACAACCAAAAACATCAGCAAATGTTTCATAGGAAGCAATTCAGCATTGAGAGGCACTACCACCGCTTCCATTTTCCTCCTAGGAGGTCATAATTGCATTGTATCTCCTAATGCAATTAAAATTTTCACACCGCCATCAAGATTGATGTATATGTAAACTAAATAACTTAAAATCATTCTCTTTTGAGTCCTTAGGAGAAACATCTCAAAAAATTCTCTCTTTTATCCTAGTGTAGAATCAGATTTCCCAGCATATAAAATGGCTTGTTTGCCAAAACCGGTTTGGCTCAGTGGATAGAGTGCCGTCCTGCGGACTGAAGGGTCCCAGGTTTGATTCCGGTCAAGGGCATGTACCTTGGTTGCGGGCACATCCCCAGTAGGAGGTGTGCAGGAGGCAGCTGATCAGTTTCTCTCTCACTAATGTTTCTAACTATCTCTCTCCCTTCCTCTCTGTAAAAAATCAATAAAATGTATTTTTTTTAAAAAAAAATGGCTTGTTTTGTCAACCTAATAATGAAAGCCTGGGTACCTCCATCACTCATTCCTTGGATTCACCAATTTTTATTTTAAAAGCTTAAAGATGAAAAATAAAACCTGTGCAGTCTAGCCAATTAAGAAATACTGACATCATGAATAATTACATACATAACTAAGGTAAGATCACTGAAAACAAAAACTTTAGCATAAATCAAGAAATGTTAATTGAGGAATTTAAGATTTATGAAACGTCTCTAATTACATAGAGTATAAGAAATTCAATGCCTATTCATGATGCAATAAGGGATGTGTAAGACATTCTGGGCTTTACCAGGAAGCAAACCTACCAGGTCATTTGATAATCAGTTGTGACCAGTAAGACAAGACAGGAAGCTAGACTCTGTGCCCAAGGCTTAAGGAGAAAAATCCCAATCAACAATAACAACAAAAATGATTTTTGATGGGTTAATCATCAATTTAATAAGCTTCATATGGGAATGTGGCAAGTCCAGTCTTGACTGAGATGGGCAATGAAGAAGAATTGTTTGTGTATTGAACATGTGTATGTTTACTGGTTGTGGTCAAGCTCTGATGAAGAACCACATTGTGGATCTGGTAAATTTGTTTATGTTATAGCTTGTCTCCATCCAGTAGACATGTCCAAGATATCAGGATTACAAGTATTCATGGTAGGATTCATTTAGAATTTGAGAAGATCTTTTTTTATTGGACTCAACCTGATCTGGGATAGCTAATCCATTTTCTCTCCTTATTCTCTATTTGCTTGGAATTCAATTTGCTTCAGTGGAATTCTAATAGATTATAACACCTTATATAATTATTTAAGTCTTAAATCAATCCCTGTATAAAAATCCCTTAGCTCAGTCTTTGGAAAATTGTAAGTGCTTGATAATTATTTTTTCTGCTTCTCTAAATCCCTGAAAATTGAGGCAGATAAAAAGTAATATTGATTTGGCCAAAAATGATAAATTTGGAACCTATGGCTGGCTGAAGAACTCTGTAAATACAGACTATAATAGGCCTCCAACCCTTAACAGCAGGTCTAATTTTATGCTTAATCCACACATAGGGTTTGGAAGCACCAAATGCATTGCCTTCCCTAGCCAGAATTCTATTAGGAACTAGGACTGAGACTCCTGGAAAAAAAGGAGATATCTTAGAAGGTCAAGGATGCTTGAATTACTAAACTCTTTATCTAATAAGTTAAATGCACATGAGTAAAAAAGCATTAAAAGGTAACCAAATAAGGAAAAAAAATTTTGTTTCACTCTTTCAGTTGGTGAAAAAAAAAAAGTTGGACTTAAATGATTTTTACTTATGTTTTGATTAAAAGGCTCAAAACAAGATATTTTCCAAATAACATTTCAAACAGAGCAATGCAGACATCCTCCATAGAATAACATTGTGCCTTTTGGGATGAGAAGTTTTGTTCTGAATACTGTTGCCCACCTTGTCAAGGAGCTTCAAGGTGGTTCTGGCTAATGGTAAACAGACCAGATCAATGAAATGATGGACATCATTCACACTGAAACCACAAGGTCACTGTTGCAGAAGACACTGCTCAGCCCAGATTCTGCTTCTGGACTTTTCCTTTCCACAGAAGTTCCACTAAGGTGAGCCTCTTTATTTGCAGTCATTCACTGACTAAACAAATGCAATTTCCTGGGGGAGATGTGGTGTGCTTTGCAGATAATTGCTATTGTTCTGAAAAGGCCTCTTCGGTGCCTACCAGAATCTTAAAAATAAAGTGCACCATGAAAGCACTTACATTCCATTTCAAGCATTCAATTGCTTTATAGTATCTTTCTCTCCCTCCTGTAGTCAAAATGTTTAGTTAAATTTGATCAATTTTGTAATTCTCTTTGCATTTATATTATGCTCACATTTCCTTCTGTAGTTGGATAAGAGCCATTTGAAAGAGAGTTTATGCCAGGTTCATTGTGCATGTATGACTAAATAATATTATAACACAAATAGTACAAATCTGAATAAAGTAATCGAGTAGATATTTTTCCTGCAAAAGGATTTCATGCACTGGTAAAGTTTTAGATATGCTTGTGCTGTACTGAAGACCAAGGGTTTTGTTGGGGAGAAAGTCAGACATGGTTTCAAACCTTAGCTTTACCATTGATGGGTTCTATGATCTTAGCTAAATGAATCTTCCTGAGTCACAGTTACAAATACGCTAAATGTTAATGCAGCTCCATCAATTAAGCATGAATGACGATAATAGTACCGACTTCAAAGGGCTGCTGTGGAAATAAAAATGTATTGTATATGAAATGATTGCTCCATAGCAATAAAAATAAATGCTACTCTTATTTTTTTTTATTCTCACCAGGAAAGATAATAACAAATAAAACTTATTCAAAATACAAGAGATCTACCTCCAAGAAAAAGAAGTCTTTTTCTTCTTAAAAGCAATTTCTAGAAAAGCTGCTATTTAGTTGGTTATACCAGTTGTTGACTAATTGAATCACACCAATAACCAAAATAATAGAAATGAACTGATGAGTCAACGAAATTTTTTGTTTTAAACCTTTTATTTTATTTTATTTTTTTAATTATTTTTTTTATTGCTTAAAGTATTACAAAGGGTATTACATATGTGTCCATTTTATCCCCCCGCCCTAGACAGTCCCCTAGCCTCCCCTATCCCCCAGTGTCTTATGTCCATTGGTTATGCTTATATGCATGCATACAAGTCCTTTAGTTGATCTCTTACCCCCCTACCTCCTGCCCCCCAACCCTCCCCGGCCTTCCCGCTGCAGTTTGACAATCTGTTTGAGGCAGCTCTGCCTCTGTATCTATTATTGTTCAAAAGTTTATAGTGGTCTCTATTATCCTTGAATGAGTGAGATCATGCGGTATTTTTCCTTCATTGACTGGCTTATTTCACTTAGCATAATGCTCTCCAGTTGCATCCATGACGTTGCAAATGGTAAGAGTTCCTTCCTTTTTAGAGCAGCATAGTATTCCATCGTGTAGATGTACCACAGTTTTCTAATCCATTCATCTACTGATGGGCACTTAGGCTGTTTACAGATCTTAGCTATGGTGAATTGTGCTGCTATGAACATAGGGGTGCATATATCCTTTCAGATTGGTGTTTCTGGTTTCTTGGGATATATTCCTAGAAGTGTGATCACAGGGTCAAATGGGAGTTCCATTTTCAGTTTTTTGAGGAAACTCCATACTGTCTTCCATAGTGGCTGCACCAGTCTGCATTCCCACCAGCAGTGCACAAGTGTTCCTTTTTCTCCACATCCTCTCCAGCACTTGTCGTTTGCTGATTTGTTGATGATAGCCAGTCTGACAGGTGTGAGATGGTACCTCATTATTGTTTGGATTTGCATCTCTCCGATGATTAGTGACTTTGAACATGTTTTCATATGTCTCTTGGCTTTCTGAATGTCCTCTATTGAAAGGTGTCTATTTAGGTCCTTTGCCCATTTTTTGATTGGATTGTTTATCTTCCTTTTGTTAAGTTGTATGAGTTCCCTATAAATTTTGGAGATTAGGCCCTTATCAGATATGACATTGGCAAATATGTTTTCCCACACAGTGGGTTTTCTCGTTATTTTGTTGATGGTTTCTTTTGCTGTGCAGAAGCTTTTTATTTTGATGTAGTCCCATTTGTTCATTTTCTCTTTAGTTTCAAGTGCCCTAGGAGCTGTATCAGTGAAGAAATTGCTTCAGCATATGTCTGAGATTTTGTTGCCTTTGGATTCTTCTAGAATTTTTATGGTTTTCTGTCGTACATTTAAGTCCTTTTTCCATTTTGAGTTTATTTTTGTGTATGGTGTAAGTTGGTGGTCTAGTTTCATTTTCTTGCATATATCTGTCTAATTTTCCCAACACCATTTATTGAAGAGACTATCTTGGCTCCATTGTATGTTCTTGCCTCCTTTGTCAAATATTAATTGAGCATATTGGTTCGGGCCGATTTCTGGGCTCTCTATTCTATTCCATTGATCTATATGCCTATTCTTGTGCCAGTACCAGGCAGTTTTGAGAACAGTGGCTTTGTAATACAACTTGATATCTGGTATTGAGATCCCACCTACTTTGTTCTTTTTCAGGATTGCTGCAGCTATTCGGGGTCTTTTTTTATTCCAGATGAATTTTTGGAGAGTTCATTCTAGATCTCTGAAGTATGCCGTTGGTATTTTAATGGGAAGTGTGTTGAATGTATAGATTGCTTTGGGTAGTATGGACATTTTAATGATGTTGATTCTACCAATCCATGAACACGGTATGTTCTTCCATCTGTTTATGTCTTCCTCTATATCTTTTTTCACCGTCCTGTAGTTTTCTGAGTAGAGGTCTTTTACCTCTTTAGTTAAGTTTATTCCCAGGTAGCTTAATTTTTTTGGTGCGATGGTAAACGGGATTGTTTTTATAATCTCTCTTTCTGAAAGTTCACTCTTGGTGTATAGAAATGCCTCAGATTTCTTGGGGTTAATTTTGTATCCTGCTACATTGCCAAATTCATGTATTAAGTCTAGTAGCTTTTTGATGGATTCTCTAGGGTTTTGTATATATAATATCATGTCCTCTGCAAATAAGGACAGTTTTACTTCCTCTTTTCCAATTTGGATGCCTTTTATTTCTTCTTCTTGCCGAATTGCAATGGCTAACACTTCCAGTACTATGTTGAACAGGAGTGGTGAGAGGGGGCATCCCTGTCTTGTTCTTGTTCTTAGGGGAAATGGTGTTAGTTTTTGTCCATTGAGTATGATGTTGGCTGTGGGCCTGTCATATATGGCTTTTATTATGTTGAGGTATGAGCCTTCTACTCCCACCTTGCTGAGAGTTTTTATCAAAAATGGGTGTTGAATTTTGTCAAATGCTTTTTCTGCATCAATTGATATGACCATGTGGTTTTTTTCTTTCAATCTGTTTATGTGATATATCACGTTTATTGATTTGCGGATATTGTACCATCCTTGCATCCCTGGGATAAATCCTACTTGGTCATGGTGTATGATCTTTCTGATGTACGACTGGATCCGATTTGCTAAGATTTTGTTGAGGATTTGGGCATCTATGTTCATGAGGAATATTGGCCTGTAATTCTCTTTCATTGTGTTGTCTTTCCCTGGTTTTGGTATTAGGGTGATGCCGGCTTCATAGAATGAGCTTGGAAGTGTTCCTTCCTCTTGAATTTTTTGTCGTAGTCTGAGGAGGATAGGTTTTAGTTCTTCCTTGAATGTTTGGTAAAACTCCCCTGTGAAGCCGTCTGGTCCTGGGCTTTTGTTTGATGGAAGCTTTTTGATGACTGCTTCAATTTCTTCCATAGTTATTGGCCTGTTGAGATTTTTAGATTCTTCCTGATTGAGTTTTGGAATGTTGTATTTTTCTAGGAATTTGTCCATTTCCTCCAGGTTGTCTAGTTTGTTGGAGTAGAGCTGTCCATAGTATTTTTTAACAATCATTTGTATTTCTGTGGGGTCTGTTGTTATTTCACCTCTATCGTTTCTGATTTTGTTTATTTGGGTCCTCTCTCTTTGCTTCTTGGTGAGTCTGGCTAGAGGTTTGTCAATCTTGTTTATCCTTTCAAAGAACCAGCTCTTGGTTTCATTGATTTTCTTTATTGTTTTTTTGGACTCTATGTCATTTATTTCTGCTCTAATCTTTATTATCGCCTTCCTTCTGTTCACTCTGGGGTTTTCTTGTTGCTCTCTTTCTAATTCTTTGAGTTGTAGAGTTAGATGATTTACTACCAATTTTTCTTGTTTTTTGAGATAGTCCTGTAGAGCTATAAACTTCCCTCTCAGGACTGCTTTCATTGTGTCGCATAGGTTTTGGATTGTTGTGTTTTCATTGTCATTAGTTTCCAGGATGTTTTGAATTTCTTCTTTGATCTCATTGGTAACCCAATCAATATTTAATAGCATGCTATTCAGCTTCCAGGTGCTTGAGTATTTTGTGTTGTTTTTATTGTAGTTTATTTCTAATATTATGCCATCGTGGTCTGCGAAGATGCTTTTTATGATTTCAATCTTCTTGAATTTGGGGATACTTTGCTTGTGACCCAATATATGGTCTATTTTTGAATATGTCTTATGAGCACTTGAGTAGAATGTATATTCCCTGGCTTTGGGGTGAAGTGTTCTGAAGATGTCTATTAAGTCCATCTGATCTAGTGAGTCATTTAGGATTGCTGTATCTTTGCTGATTGTTTGTCTAGAGGGCTTATCCAGTGCTGTCAGTGGTGTATTAAAGTCCCCTACTATGATTGTATTGTTGTCGATCTCTTCTTTGATATCTTCCAGGAGTTTTTTTATGAATTTGGGTGCTCCTGCATTGGGTGCATATATGTTTGCCAGGGTTATATCTTCTTGTTGTATTGATCCCTTTAGTATTATGAAGTGGCCTTCCTTATCTCTTGTTATGGCCTTCACTTTGAGGTCTATTTTGTCCGATATAAGTATTGCTACCCCAGCTTTCTTTTCCTTTCCATTTGCCTGAAAGATATTTTTCCATCCTTTCACTTTCAGTCTGTGTGAGTCCCTTCTAATGAGGTGGGTTTCTTGTAGACAGCAGATGTATGGGTCATGTTTTTTTATCCATTCAGCCACTCGATGTCTTTTGGTTGGAGCATTTAGTCCATTTACGTTTAAAGTTATTATTGAAAGGTACTTGTTTGTAGCCATTTATTTTTTGTGTTGCTGTTTTCTTTCTGAGCTTTTTATTTCTTATTTTTATACCAGTCCCTTCAGCATTCCTTGCATTGCTGGCTTGGTGGTGATAAACTCCCTTAGCCTTTTTTTGTCTGTGAAGCTTCTTATTTCCCCTTCAAGTGAATGATAGCCTTGCTGGATAGAGTATTCTTGGATTCAGTCCTTTGCTTTGCATCACTTTGTAAATTTCAGTCCATTCTTTTCTGGTCTGATGTGTTTCTGTTGAGAAATCATTTGACAATCTAATGGGAGATCCCTTGTATGTAACTTTCCGTCTCTCTCTTGCAGTCTGTAAGATTCTCTCTTTGTCCTGAACATTTGCCATGGTAATTATGATGTGTCTTGGTGTGGGTCTTTTTGGGTTCACCTTGTTTGGGACTCTTTGGGCTTGTGTGACTTTTTTCTTCCCCACCTCAGGGAAGTTTTCTGATATTATTTCTTCTAATAGGTTTTCTAATCCTTGTTCATCTTACTGTTGTTCTGGTACCCCTATTATTCGTATGTTGTTTCATTTCATGTTGTCCCAAAGCTCCCGTAGGCTCTCCTCCTGTCTTTTAATTTTTTTCTCCAATTGCAGTACATTTTCGGTGTGTTTTGCTTCCTTGTCTTCTAATTCACTAATTCGGTCCTCCACTTCTCCTAGTCTACTGTTGATACTTTCAATGGTGTTTTTCATTGCAGCTAAATCACTCTTCATTTCTTCTTGGGTCTTACTTAAGTTGTTGATTTTTTCATCTGTTTCTTCTAGCTTCTTCCATATGTTATTGATTTTTTCATCTGTTTCTTCTTGCTTCTTGCAGAGGTTGTCGATTTTTTCCTCCATCCAGTTTAAGCACTGTAGGACCTTTATTCTGAATTCTTTTTCTGTCATGTTGCATGCCTCTGTATTACTTAGCTGCTTTTCTGGAGAGTCCTCCTTCTCTTTCCTTTGGGGGTTTCTTTGTCTACCCATGTTTGATCTCACTGACATATCTAGACATTGAGTCATTCAGTGGCTGCTCCCTGGGTGGCAGTGACTCCTTGGTCTGTGGTTGTTCTTCGGGCGGTTGCGGTAGCAGCTGCTCCTCAGTTGGCAGCAGCTCCTCTGGTGGGTGCTGTTCACAGCTGTGGTGGCTCTTCTGCCTGGTGGGGGGAGGTTTCACGTACAGCTGCTGTTCCTCAACAGAGGGTGTGGTGCTCAGGAGGCTGCTGTAGCTTGCATCTGCTGCGTTGATTCAAAGGCACAAAATACAACACAACAAGGCACCACGTACCAGGTAGTATACACAAATATATTCACGATATTAATAACCCCAAATAAAGGTGACCGCCTGAATTAAGAGAATTAGGGGATAAGGAAGAAGGACGATAAAAGAGAAAAAAGAAAAGTAGGGACCAAAAAAAGGAGTGCAAAAATGAAATTGGGAAAAAGGAGGGGGGAAAATAAAAGCGAGAAATGAAAAGAAAAAAAAGAGCGAAAAGAGAGAATGAAGTGGAAGCGGGGAAGAGACTTTTTATATGAGGAGAATACTCCTATAGAACCGCCACTAATCCCAACAACTTCCAGCAACAGCTCCCTGGAGATGGATGCAAAATAGAAACAACCAATAATATAACAATGAAAATAGAATGGAGAACACTAATCCCAAAATAAAATAAAGAGAAAATAAAATGGCACTTTAAAACATGGTAAAATGGTAGCAGTAATAATACTGGTTAAAAGTAATAAGGTAGTAATTAAAAGGGTAAAATCAGGTGATGGAAAAAGAAGAAGAAAGAAAGAAAAATAAAAGAAAAAAGAAAGAAAAACAAAAGAAAAAAAAATGCAGTAGTGAAGGTCCTTCGGATCTTCTATTCTTCAGTCTGGCTCGCCTTTAGTCCTGCCAGGTATTCAGGAGAGTGTTGAGTTTCCCTGCGATACACTGTTCCTCGGTGTTGTAAACCACAGTCCTTATTTTATAGCAGGCCGTATTTGTTTCCCAGACTGCCTTCTTTTGTGTTTAGCAAAGAGTCAGTTTGTGGCTCCGCCTCTGGGTGGCAGTGTTCTGGGGTTGGCCTCTGAGGCTACACGACATCTCTATTGCACTTAAAAGTGATTTGGAGAGGTCAACTATCCAGAGCTGGTTCCTTAATAGTTACCCGCTCTGTGTTGTTGCTGGGATTGAAAATCCCTCTGTAGGCCAGACCCTGTTAACTCCCAGGGACTGATCAGATTATTTTAATCCTTGATCTCGTTCAGGGTGGAATCTGGGGGTGCCTGTGCTCCTTGCCTGGGGGCTGGGGGGAGGAGTCTCACTCTCCAGAGAGAATGGCTGCCCCAGTCCTGGGCTCAGGGGTGTCTCAGCACTCAATTCGCTGCCACCTCTCCCGGCCCCCCTTCTCTCCTCAGTCTCTCCCCAGATTCCACTCCTCCACACCCTCTCCCTCTCTTCAGCACAGGTGAGTGTCTATATCCGAAATGTCCCATGAACAGGATTCAGTGAGAACAAACAAACAAACGCCGGCCGTGGAGACGGGGAAGGCTTGGTTCCTGTAAGCTCTTCTCTTACCGGCACTGCATGGTCTGGTCAGCTCTTCAGGCTGCCCTCTTTAGGCTCAGTCCTCCGTGATCACAGAACCCAGCTCTCAAATCCCCCGGCGGTGCCAGGAATCCCGCAGATCTCCTTTCCCCAGTCAGGGGCTGTGCCTGTCCCGAGGGACGCGGCTGTCTGCCACGCGGTCTCCCTCCGACCCTCTGGGCTCAGAGGTCTGGCAAACTTTCCTGCCCAAATCCCTGGTTTTTTTGGGGTTTTTTTTTTTGTTTGTTTGTTTGTTTTTTACATTTCCAGGAGAGTTCTGCCCTTCCCGGCTGCAAACCGTCTCACCAGCTGAGCAATTTCGCCAATTCGGGGTGGGTGTTATTAGTTTCAGCTGCTCACTCCATTTGCTCCGGGACATGACCTGGGACGCATCTGCCTATATCGCCGCCATCTTCTCTCCCTCTGAAGATGCCCTTGGACATATTTAGCAGCCACCTTAGAGATTTAAAAAAATAAGTCCCTCAAAGACATCGCCAAGCATTTGCCATTACCACGCTGTGCAATGCACTCACTACCTTGGAGATATTAATCATTTGACACCAAGGCATAATTTAGAGCAACAACCTCTAAGGGAGAACAAGATAGCCTGGCTGGTGATCAAATGACCAAACACATCTCCAGAGGCCATTGCTTATCACATTGTTACCAAAGTGTTGGAGGTGGCATCTGCCTTTCTGTCTTCCCCACACCCTCCTCCTGCAGATCACATTATTTTTAGCCACTTTGTCAATTATACTGTAAATATTATTTACACCCCTATGTTAATCTTTGCCTATTTAACATGTATGGCTCTATGTAGAGTAGAAAAACTAAGGATAGTTTGTCTAAAGGCACCCTCTAGTGATAATAACAAAGATCACAATCAAGAAAGTAAATTTACCAAGAACCAGATTGTGTTGGACTAACTTAACCCATTGTGTTTAAGTTGTTATCTTAAATGTTTCTATTTAGGGGAATTCTGACAAGCTACCTACACTAATAAAAGAGAAACATGCAAATTGGTGTTCCTCCGCTATGTCCACCAGCCAATCAGATTGACTATGCAAATTAACCCAACAAAGATGGCGGTTAATCTGCATACGCAGGCACAGAGCGAAGACTGAAGGTTCCGGCCTGAGTGAAGACTGGACTGAAGAGGCTTGGCTTCTCTGCTGAGGCTGGACAAAAGACCTGGGTCCCGGGTGCCGGAGGAAAACCAGTGCCAGCAGCCAGGGGAAGGAAGGCCTATTGCGCAAACCTTCAAGAAACCAGCTTCTAGTTTTATAATAATACTAGAGACCTGGTGCACAAAAATTTCTGCACTGGGGGGTGGGGGGGGTGGGGTGGGGTGAAATTCTCAGCCTGGCCTGTGCCCATTTGCAGTCCAGGACCCCTTGGGGGATGTCCACCTGTTGACTTAGGCCCACTCCCCAGGGGATCAGGCCTAAGCTTGCAGTCAGACATCCTTCTGGCAGCCAGGGAGCCCTCAGGGGATGTCCGACTAAAGGCTTAGGCCCCCAAGGGTCAGGCCTAAACTGTTAGTTGGACATTCTTAGTGCTGCCACGGAGGTGGGAGAGGCTCCTGCCACCACCTCTGCACTGGCCAGCCATGAGCCAGCTTCTGGCTGAGTGGCACTACTCCTTGGTCTGACCTAAACCCCAGAGATTAGTACTTCATTTTACAACTTTTTCTCAGTTTATAGGCAGCAGAAAACTCAGACCACACAGTCAGGTGTGCGAGAAATGTTGCTTTCTTTATTGTTTAGTAACCAAACCTAACTACAGCTTCAGCCTCCATTCTGCCAGGTGAAAAAACAAAAACAAAATATTATTTAACTTAGGTTCCCCACCCCCTTCTCTGGAGTTGTGCTTCCATGTCAGACAGTGTGTGTCTCAGGCGGAGGTGCCAGAGAACCGAGCAGGTCAGGACATCTGGGCCTGAGTCTTCTGTCTGGGCTGCCCCCACCAGCTGCCCTTGGCCCTCACCTCAGAGCTCAGTCCATGCTGATCCCGGTATATTCTCCTCATCTGGGCCTTGAGCCTCTTGAGTCCAATGTGCTCTCTCCCTCCCTCCCTGCCACCTTCTCTCTCACACAAAGAGCTACTGGGTTTTCCGGGGTGAGGTCCTCTGACACCTTCTCAGCCCTGTTGCAGGGGCACCATCTTGGTGCCTTGGTCACGGCTACAAAGCTGTGTGGCTGCTCTCAGACCCTCCGTCTCCTGCTGCCTTAGGGAGTGACTCAGCGGGAGGGGAGCATCACAGTCCTTTTTACATGGCCGCCAACAAACACTCAGCGTTCCTTCCCTCTAGTTCTCCTTCTCCTCCTCACCCAGTCCAGGCACGTCTATGTGCAGGGCAGGGGAGGGTGGGAGGCAGGCGTGTCTCTGACCCAGCACACAGGCTTCCAGATCCACTGCTCCCCCAGGAGGCCTTCCATGCTCTAGACCTTGACACCCAGAGCCTGTCTCCTCTCAGCTGCAGGTCTTTGCCTGCAGTGCTCAAGTCTGTTTAGATCAGTGGTTCTCAACCTTGGCTGCACATTAGAATCACCTGGGAATCTTTTAAAAATCCTGAATTCTGGGCCTCCTCCTCTGGAAATTCTGTTTCTTTGTTACTGATGTTGTGGCCCCACCCCATAACAAAGAAACAGAATTTCAGGAGGATGAGTCCCAGAAATCAGGATTTTAAAAAGATTCCCAGGTGATTCTAATGTGCAGTCAATGTTGAGAACCACTGGTTTAGAGGCCTGAAGTCAAGAAGTGCCTCTTTGTTCTCTGCTTTCTGGAGGCGGTCAGCGTGGAACAATCCTGCCCTGGATTGGGGTGGGGTCTCTGGGTGTTAAGAATACCAGGAGGGGGAGCACAGACTCCTCCGAGAGCTCCGAGAGGGGAAAGGCAGCAAGCACCCCCTCACCTCTAGCCCCAGGATGTTTCTTTAGAAGCAGAAGCCTCGTCTTGTGCAGGGGCCTGTGCTGGCTGCCTCAGTTTCTCAGAAACAAAGAATTTGATGAACGTCTTTTCCCCACTGCTGTGGCTGCTTCATCTGTTCGTTCTTGCATTTTTCATTTTTCATTAGCTGCTAAATCACCCCTGTGGCTGCAAACCTGTTGTGCCTGACATAGCCTGCAGGGGGCTATGGGAGCTGTGCAGGGACAGCAGAAGGGGCAGGGGGGCCTGGCCTGCAGGGAGGGTCAGCGGTGCCTGCCGGGCTATCTCAGAGGATGTGGCTTAGGATAGGTACTGTCCTTTGGCAACTTTACAAGGGGAGGCCATGTCCTCTGCTCCCCACTTTGACTGAGGGGCAGAAGTTCTCCTTGCTGTCTGGCCTCATAACTCAGTGGATCATGGTGGGATGCGGCAGGCAGGTGGCTTCTGTGGCTGCACACGGGCGCTGGCCTGCAGCCTGGCACCCGCTTCTCAGGCCGCAGTTAGGGTCTTCTGTGGCTGCACAAGAGGGCCTGGATGGCGGCTCACGCCAGCTCATTCTGTCCTGCCCTGCCTGCAGTATGCAAATTAGCCACCATCTTCATTGGCGGTAAATTTGCATATCACGCTGATTAGCCAATGGGAGGAATAGTGAAGATACAGTCAATTACCATGTTTGTCTATTATTAGATTACACTAAAGGCCCGGTGCACAAAAATTTGTGCACTCGCGGGCGGAGCAGGGTCCCTCAGCCCGGTCTGTGCGCTCTCGCAGTCTGGGACCCCTCGGGAGATAACAACCTGCTGGCTTAGGCCTGCTCCTGGGTGGCAGAGGGCAGCCCCAATCCTTAGGTACAGCCCCTGGTCGGGCTCAGAGCAGGGCTGATTGGGGAGTTGGGGCGCCACCCCCGGTCATGCACAGAGCAGGGCGATAGGGAGGTTGTGATGCCACCCTCAGTCACGCTCAGGGTAGGGCCGATTGGGGGGTTGGGGCACCGTCCCTTTTCATACTCCAGGCAGGGTCGATGGGGAGGTTGCAGCGCCACCCTCTGTCACGCACAAAGCAGGGCCAATCAGGGGGTTGTGGCACTGCCCCTTGTCACACACAGAGCAGGACCCCTCAGGGGGTTGGGGCGCTGCCCTCTATCACCCACAGAGCAGGGCCAATCAGGGGTTGGGGCGCTGCCACTCTCACACTCAGGGCAGGGCCGATGGGGTGGTTATGGCTCTACCCCATCACACACAGAGCAGGGCCCGTGGGGGACGGGGGGGGGGGGGGGTTGGGGTGCCGCACCCTGTCACACACAGAGCCACAGGGCGATCAGGGGGTTTGGGAGCTCCCCCCTATCAGGCACAGAGCAGGGCTGATCAGGGGGTTGGGCGCCTTCCCCTGTCACGAACAGAGCAGGGTGGATAGAGAGGTTGTGGCCCCGCCCCCTGGCACACACAGAGCCGCAGGGCGATCAGGGAGTTTGGGCACTGCCCCCTGTCATGCTGATCCCCGGGGCCGGGAGGCCTCATGGCTCTGCTGATCCCGGTGCTGTGAGGCATATTACCCTTTTACTATATAGGGTAGAGGCGTGGTGCACAGGTGGGTGCCAGCTGGTTTGCCCTGAAGGGTGTCCTGGATCAGGGTGGGGGTCCCTACTGGAGTGCCTGGCCAGCCTGGGTGAGGGGCTGCGGGCTGCTTTCTGGCTGGGGGTGACTGAAGCTCCCCACCGCTTCTTTCTTTCTTTCTTTCTTTCTTTCTTTCTTTCTTTCTTTCTTTCTTTCTTTCTTTCTTTCTTTTCTTTCTTTTCTTTCTTTCTTTCTTTCTTTCTTTCTTTCTTCTTTCTTTCTTTCTTTCTTTCTTTCTTTCTTTCTTTCTTTCTTTCTTTCTTTCTTTCTTTCTTCTTTCTGGGCCAGCTTTAGCTTTGAGGCCTGGCTCCAGCTCTTAGGCCTCCGCTGCTGAAAGTAGGTTTCTGGCCTTTGCTTACAGTGTTGCAATCCTGCTGGCTGAAGCCCAGTGGACTAAAGCAGGTTTCTGGGGTTTTGTTTAGCTTCTATATTTGTAACAATGTTTCAAACTGCAAGCTCAGAGGCCAGCAAGGCAGGCGGGGAACGTTGGAGTCCTCCGTCACTGAAGCAAGCAAGCCTCATGTTAGTTTCAAGCTGCCTGGCTTCCGGCCGCCATCTTGGCTGGCAGTTAATTTGCATATCTTGGTGATTAGCCAATGGGTAGGGTAGCGGTCGTATGCCAATTACCATGTTTCTCTTTTAGTAGATAGGATTGCTAAATCTTAGAGCTTCAGCTTAAAGACTAGTAGATCAAGTTAATACATAAAAATATTAAGGGGAAAAACACCAAAGGCACGTAAAACCAAAAAAGGAGGAGAGATTAAACTGTCTTGAAGGAACATTTGAAAGGTAAGTTTATTTACTAACATCATTTGCCAAAGTTATAGTATTTAGTTAGCTTTCATGCCCTACTAATCTCATGACCCTGGCACAATAGTAATTATGTTTTAAGTTTAGAGGCTAATTAATGAGTTAAATTTATTTTCTCTGAGTCTGCATTTGACGTATAAAGTTCATTGCTTTTCCAATAATTTTCTGTGTTCCAATTCTTCTTGGTAGAGTCACACATATATTTCCGATTCTCTTCTTGCTGTCATCTGGAGAAGTTTTCAAAAAGAGGAGTTCTAAGTTCCAGTTGACTTCTTATTGAAGCATTATGAATACATATTAACTACTCTGGGGTTTCTTGAGATGCTCTTTGTGTCTAAAGCAAATACAAAGGATACATTTTTAAAGTAAGTATAACCTGAACAGTTATAATTGTTTTCTTTAGTTTTGAGTCAACGACTCAGAGATCATCATTTAATTGTGAAAAAAAGCTGACACTTAAAATATTTATCATCAATGTACACTGAATTAAATCTGAGTTATAGAGTTAATCATTCTTCTATTAGTACTCATGTAATCTGAGAATTCAAAGAATAATAGCTTCAGTTTAAAAAATTTAAAGTAGAAGGATATAAATTCAAGAGTATGGGACAATTTTTAAATCTCCTTTTCCCCTTTTCTTTCAAATAGTTCTGTTAAACATCAACTGGTCTTAAAAATAAAATGATCCTCTACTAAGAATCATTTGAAAAAGATCAATTTAGTGATAGTAATGTTGGAAACTAAAATACTGCAAAGGAAAAACAGATGCAACCTTCCTTCTAGAAATCTACAAAATAAATTTCCATTAAAGGAAGTAGAGGAAAAGGGAAAACACTGTATTTATCCAAAATGAAATTTGCAGTGAAGTAAATTAAAGCACATTAAATCAATAAATTAACCTGTAAAAATAGAGTTGTGTCACTTTTCCCCCTACATCCTTGTAATTTCTTCAAACTTTAAATTATACTTTTCTCCTACACAGTCTTCTTCCATATGCATATTCATTTGTGTTACGAGGTTTTCTGCTCTATCTTTCCACTTCTCTTTTTCAGCCTTTAATTCTTCACATCTCTTTAGAAGTGCTTCCATTGATAACTCCTGTTGAGGTGTCTTTTCCTCATCCAGACGTATGCATTTTGAAGATGACGGTTGCAGTTTTGCTATAAGCTCATCATTCTGCATGAATAAAAGAATATAGTTTGGTTATGAAGGTGTGGACACCAGTATGAAATTTTGAAATGAGTTCAGTTGCAATAAAATGTTATCTGTACAGTGGTAGAGTCTTCGAATGTGGAACCTTGAGTTACTCAGAATCAAGACCAAAGTTAAAACGACCAGGAGTCACAAAAATATATTTACTGTTGTCGTCTTTGCACACAACGTCTGCACTTGACTTTATACTCCTTTTCCTATGACTGTTTCATGTCTTTCCTCCACAAAATGACTACACGTTGCCCCTTAGTGAGAAGTTTCTTACCTCTTGCCCCATTTTAACTCTTCATAATCTTTAAAAAAGTTTTAGAGATATCTTATTGTGGTACTCAGGACTGTCACCAAATGCTTCCCAAGATAACACTTTCAAAATAAAACTAATTCATCTTATGAGCATGGATTCTAATGCCATCGGTCTTTTACTGAACCAGAAACATTTGATGCTAATTTAAGTTGCATTCCAAGAAGACATGATTCCCTGGATTACAGAGAAATTAAAACTTTTACTGTTAAAGTTTAGCGACATAAGCCCTACATTTTTTAGAACCAAAAAAGTGGGGGTGGGAGGCTGAATTCAATAATGCTATCTTTAAATTCTTTGTTACTTTTCACAAAATAAGGGAAGATACTAAACAAAACAACATCATCATCCTATCTAATAATAGACAAAGATGGTAATTGACCATACCTTCGTTACGCCTCCCATTGGCTAATCAGCATGATATGCAAATTAGCCACCAACAAAGATGGTGGCTAATTTGCATACTGCAGGCAGGGCGGGACAGCGCAAGCCACCATCCTGTCCCTGTGTGCAGCCCTGGGCACGGGGCTTCAGCGGTGCCCCACCCCCAGCCAGGACCCTGGGTGCCACCTAATACCCGCGCTGCCTAAGCCCCGCCCCCAGCTGGGACCCCCGTGTGCTTCCTAAGCCCTGCGCTGCCTAAGCCCCGCCCCCAGCCTGGACACCATGGCGATTTGAGAGCAGGAAAATGCCCGTCCACCGGGAGCACCCAGCAGGGCCTGACCCCAGGTGCCCTGGCAATCCAGTGATCGGTGAGCAGGAAAGTGTGGCCTGTAGGCAGCACCCAGTAAGGCCTGCTCCTGGGTCACCATGGTGATCCCAGAGAAGGAATGGGTGGACTGCAGGCAGCACCCCACCCTGGCCACAGCTCAAGGGAGAGTACAACATGAGTGGAGGCCAGGAGCCTGACAGATCAACAGAGAGGGGCACCTGCTCCAAGCCTCCATGGTGTGGCTAGGGGTAGGCCCCCAGCAGACACACACACGCACACACACACACAGAGCCTACTCTGAGCCTCCAATGTGGCTGGGGGCAGAACCCCAGCAGACACATACTCACACACACACACACACACACACACACACACACACGGGACGCCTGCTCTGCACCTCTGCTACCAGACTGTAGCTGTCAGTAGGACATCCACTGATGGCTCCCTGACTGAGTGACAGGCTGGGCTGAGGGAACCCTACCTCCCAGGGCATGAATTTCATGCAGCGGGCCTCTAGTTAACAATAAAAGACTTGCTGGAATGTCAGTCATAATGGTGACTGCTGTGTGACTGCTATGTCTGGTGCCATCTGACTCTCTCCCTAGGGAGCTCAGCCTGAGAACTCACCACCGTGTTGTGAAGAACCAAGCAGCCCAGGCCACATGGTCAGTCCTCATACAGGTGTCCAGCTGAGACTGCCCCAGCAAGCGTCCCAGTCAAAAGCCCACTGCACCTGACAAACCCGTGAATGAACAAGCCTTTAGAACAGTCGTTATCAACCTTGGCTGCACATTAGAATCACCTGGGAATCTTTTTACAATACTGATTGCTTGGCCTCATCCTTCGGAAATTCTGTTTCTTTGTTACTAATGTTGTGACCCCACCCCATAACAAAGAAACAGAATTTCCGGAGGATGAGGCCCAGAAATCAGGATTTTAAAAAAATTCCCAGGTGATTCTAATGTGCAGCCAAGGTTGAGAACCACTGCTCTACATGATGCTACTTCCCAGCTTCAAATCATCCCAGCTGATGGCAAGTGGAAAAGCAATGAGCTGGCCTCTGCCGATTTGTGAACAAGTAAATGCTGCTTTAAGACATGAGGTTTGGAGGTGGTTATTAAGCAGCAATAAGTAACTGGAACAGATACTGACAATAAGAATAGAGCGCTGGTTTTGGAGAAACCAAGATGGCGGCATACATAAACACCGGAAATTGCTGCCTCCCACAACAAATTCAAAAATACAACTAAAAGACATCATCCAGAACCACAGGAAGGCTGGCTGAGTGGAAAGTCTACAACTAGAAGTAAAGAGTAAAGCACACTGAGACTCAGAGGAGGTGTGGAAGTGCAGAGGTACGGAGGCACACACGGCAAGGGCTGGCAACTGAGGACGGGGCTGTCTTTTTGAATCGGGCGGGAGTCACATGCCCCCGACTGCTCTGAACTCCAGTTCTGGGTGAGTCTCTGGGGACCCAGACTCATACAGGGAGAAACTGGACTGTCTGGCAGCGGGCAGAACTTGGAACTCGAGGGCGGCTTTCTCTCAAAGGTGCTTGCAGTGATTACCGGGACACTGAGACGTGGAGACCCTTAGGGCAGGGCTGAGGATCAGCCATAGATGCTTGCTCAGCTCTGTTGATTCCCTGAGACCCCGCCCCACCCAAGCTGCTACAGAGGCTTTTGTATATGAATGGCCTGGCCCTTTGAAAACTGAAAATTACCTAACAAACTGCAGCTGGGCCAGACAGACCCAGAACTTCCAAGAGAAGGCCCACGGCCCCACAGCAGCTTGCTTTGCTTCACAGCTGAGCCTCAATTGGGTACCTTCAAACCCCACACAAGGAAGGGGAATCTGCAGATCTCTTCATAGCTCCTGCTGAGTAGCCTTAGACAGAGGCTAAATTAGCACCTCCTTAGATCCAAGAGCCAGTGTACCCAGTGGTCAGAGTGGGACCATCCAGTTTACAACTCCTCAGATCCATAAGGGACACACTCAGGGGGCAGACTCAGTGAGCACCAAAGCCCCACTGAAGCAAGTTTTGCCTCATAAGGGTCTCTTCAGCACAGAAGTTCTCCCACCGTAGACACAGCTGACTCTCACAGCCAATTGGCCTGGAGGTCAATTCCTCCCAGTGATACCTACAACAATTGAGACTTAACTACAACAATACTGTGCACAAAGTCCACAAAGGGGTGCACCAAGAGTGTCCATCTCAGGTAATTGGGGAGGCTGAGCCACTGGGCCCTATAGGACACCTAGCACAGAAAGCCACTCTACCAACACAGGGAAGCATAAAAAATGCGGAGACAAAGAAACAGGTCACAAATGACAGAAATGGAGGAAAGTAAATGACTGGATATAGAATTCAAAACCACACTTCTAGGGTTTTTCAAGAACTTTCTAGAAACCGCCAATAAATTTAGTAAGAGCCTCAAAAAGTCTGGTGAGACCGCTGATAAATGTAGTGAGATCCTCAAGAAATCTAGTGAGACCCTTGAGGTTATGAAAAAGGACCAACTGGAAATTAAGCATACACTGACTGAAATAAAGGATATTATGCAGAATTCCAACAGCAGACTAGAGGATCTCAAGAATCAAGTCAAAGATTTGAAATATGAAGAAGCAAAAAACACCCAACCAGAAAAGCAAAATGAAAAAAGAATCCAAAAATACGAAGAGAGTGTAAGGAGCCTCTGGGACAGCTTCAAGCATACCAACATCTGAATTATAGGGGTGCCAGAATAAGAGAGAGAGCAAGATATTGAAAACCTATTTGAAGAAATAATGACAGAAAACTTCCCCTACCTGGTAAAAGAAATAGACTTACAAGTCCAGGAAGCGCAGAGAACCCCAAACAAAAGGAATCCAAAGAGGACCACACCAAGACACATCATATTTAAAATGCCAAGAGCAAAAGACAAAGAGAGAATATTTTTTTTTTAAATATATTTTATTGATTTTTCACAGAGAGGAAGGGAGAGAGATAGAGAGTTAGAAACATCGATGAGAGAGAAACATCGATCAGCTGCCTCCTGCACATTTCCCACTGGGGATGTGCCCGCAACCCAGGTACATGCCCCTGACCGGAATCGAACCTGGGACCCTTCAGTCCGCAGGCCGACGCTCTATCCACTAAGCCAAACCAGTTTTGGCAAAGAGAGAATCTTAAAAGCAGCAAGAGAAAGAAACTCAGTTACCTACAAGGGAATACCATATGAATGTCAGCTGATTTCTCAACAGAAACTTTGCAGGCCAGAAGGGAGTGGCAAGAAATATTCAAAGTGATGAATGCCAAAAACCTACAACCCAGATTACTTTATCCAGCAAAGCTATCATTCAGAATTGAAGGTCAGATAAAGAGCTTCACAGATAAGGTAAAGCTAAAGGGGTTCATCACCACTAAACCAGTATTATATGAAATGCTGAAAGGTATCCTTTAAGAAGAGGAAGAAGAAGAAAAAGGTAAAGATACAAATTATGAACAACAAATACACATCTATCAACACGTGAATCTAAAAATCAAGTGAATAAATAATCTGATGAACAGAATAAACTGATGATTATAATAGAATCAGGGGCATAGAAAGGGAGTCGACTGACTATTCTTCGGGGGGTAAGGGGTGTGAGGGGTTCGGGAAGAGACAGGACAAAATCGTGCACCTATGGATGAGGAGGGGGGGTTTAGGGGGTGAAGGCGGAGGGTGGGGTGGGAACCGGGTGGAGGGGAGCTATGGGGGAAACAAAGAGGAACAACTGTAATAATCTGAACAGTAAAGATTTAATTAAAAAAAAAAAAAAGATTAGAGCGCTGGTTTTCAAAATGGTGGCCAAATAGGCAGATGTGCCATGTGCCTTCTCATGGAGCAGATAGAAGGAACAACTAAATCGAACAGCATCCACCCAGAATTGAGGAATTAACAGCTGGTGAGAAAATCCATGGCTGGAAATGACAGGGGACACCTGGAGAATCGTAGGATCCGGGATCTGGGCTGGAGAGAAAGACTCGCGACCACTGGGACAGAGGGTCAGAAAGAACTTGCGCGGCACCAAGTCCGGTCCTTGGGGACACGGTACCACTGGACGGTGGAGGGTCCGCGGGATGGCTGGCAGCCGGGCATCTAGATCTGAGTCCACAGCCATGAGAGGCCGCCACCAGGAAGGCAGCCTGAAGAACTGTGGAGCAGCGCCTACCAGGGGGAGAGAAGCTCCCAGTGGCGCGGTTGTTTTGCCTTTACATTTTCCTTGCTTTTACTCACTAAACCCAGTTCATAGGACCTTTCCATTACAAACACTCACCGAGGCTGTGGTGCAGGTGAAGGTGCAGTTTTGTGGAGGCTGGGGAAAGGCTGTGGAGAGGAGCAGGATAGGGAAAGGTAACCAGGAATCCGGCACTGGCACCTCCCGAGCCTCCAACCCTAAGCAGCCATTTTCTCCTGAAGAGCCAGCCCCTGGCAGCACCCGCAAGGCAACTGGTGCAGCCTCACCCAACCTCGAGCTTTGCAGAGGAAACAGACTCTGAATAGAACCAGGGAGCCCTTGGGAATTGGGTTGAGGTGCTGTTTTGTCCTGAAACCAATACAGCAACACCCCCACCTAAAGCACATGTCAGAAATAAATGCTTGTGTAAATAAGAATGAAAGCAGACAGTGAAAGTAGGCAGATTGGTCCTGCCAGCCTGCAACCAAGACTGTGGAGACAGACACAGAGGAGTGGTGGATCACTGGGAATTTCTACACATGCTGACTACCTACCAGGAAACTGAGAAGTGGCAGACAGGACAGTAGAGAGGAGTCTTAAACCAGCCCCCCCCCCCACCCCCCGGGACATTAAAACTGGGCTGAAATGAATGACACTTCAGTTTTTTATTTTTTATCTTTACCTTAAATTTTTTTTCTTTATTATTCTTTAACTTTTTATTTTTTGTATTATTTTTCTTCATTCCATTTTTATTATTTTAACATTATTTTATCTTATTATTTCTTTTTTCCACCCTTTTCTTCCTCACTTCTCCCTTTTTCATCCTGTTTCTCTTCTCCTATCCCTGCTATATTTTTTCTCTCTACACCTTGTTAAAAATTGACCTTCCTTATCTGCTTTATTGACATGTTATTATTATTATAGTCTCTGTTGGCTTACTCATGTATCTAATTTCCTCTCCCCTGCTTCAAATCAATGCATCCTTCTCTTTTTTCTTTCTTTACTAGTCAATTTTTTATGCTGTTGCTTTTCCTCTCCTATCTTGCTCTCTTCTTCTCCTAATGGCTTAATTAGTTCTACTCACTAAACTCAAGCCTATCTGCTCTCTCCTCTATTCTCCTTTTCCAAAAATAGAAGACTATATAGATAGATAAATTTTTTTAAAAAAAGTTTTTGGTTATTTTTTTATCTTTTTATTTTTTATTTATTGATTATTTTGTTTTTTATTTTTCTTCTTATCCACTCATTCTCTTTCTACCACCTCTATACTGAACCATGACCATTGCCCTATTCATTCAATTTCTCTACCTTACTCTGGAAATAAACTCTGCCTTTACAGATTCTGTCCCCCCTACCCCCTTTTTTTCTGGGTGCTTGTTGTTTGAATTTTTTTGTTTATTTTTTTGTCCTGTGGAGTTTTCTCCCCATACATGTATATTTTTTCTCCTTCATTTTGCTTCTTTTTCTTTGCACTCTTACCTTTTTCCTTTTTCTCAGTACCATTTTTGCTTTCTTTTATCTCTCCTA
Organism: Myotis nattereri; assembly: GCF_964212035.1. NCBI lineage: Eukaryota > Metazoa > Chordata > Mammalia > Chiroptera > Vespertilionidae > Myotis > Myotis nattereri. Next base: position 131,459,924 of record NC_138075.1, on the reverse strand, counting down.
ATTCTATTTCCTCTGGTGGTCACTTTTATTGGGGTTATCAGTATCGTGAGTACATTTGTGTTTTGTTCCCTTTGTGTCGTATCTTGTCGAGTTGTATTTTGTGTTGTTCTGTCAATGTGGTAGAGAGTGAGCCACATAACCAGAAACACAGAGAGGACACTCCATCCATGAATGGGACAATAACACTCAAGACACAACTACACCAGGAGAACCCAAATATCCCAAGTAGGGAACATCGTAAAATACCCAACCATAATACCTGATAGTTGCAACACTGGATCCCACAAAACATCTACTATACAAGAAAAACTCAAAAAATATGGGTGACATAGAATTTTGATCTAATACATAGTAAAAACCCACAAAGGAGCAGCAAAAATTGGGGAGGAAGAGAAACACCCCACATACAAAAGAAAAGGAGGAATCACCAGAAAAGGAAGTAAACAAAATGGAGGCAAGCAATTTGTAAGAGAAACAATTCAGAACAATAGTTATAAGGACACTGAAAAGGATGGGAGACAAATTCAACATGTGTAAGAATCAAGGGGAAATGAAGAAGAACCAAGTGGAAATGAAGAATGACATATCTGCAATAAAGAACACAATGGAAAGTATCAACAGCTGAGTAGAGGAAGCTGAGACTGCATCAGCAAACTAGAAGACAAGGTTAAAAAAAATACCCAAGCAGAGCAGCAACTGGGAAAAACAAACCTTAAAAGCAGGAGGAGAACATAAGGCAGCTATGGGACAACAGGAAATGACCACCTGCATGGTAGTGGTGCCAAAAGAGAGGAGACTGAGCAAGGAATAAAAAATCTGTTTGAAGAAATAATGACAGAATACTTCCCTGATATTGAGAAAAAAAAATTCACAAAAGTCCAAAATGCACACAGAGTCCCAAACAAGATGAACCAAAAAAAACAAAAAAACAAAAACCCTGACACCAAGATACATCATAATTAATTAGCAAACACCAACGACAGAGTAAGAATCTTAAAGGCTGACCAAGAGAGACAGAAAGTTACCTATAAGGGATCTTCCATTAGATTATCAACTGATTTCTCAACAGAAACACATCAGGCCTGAAGATAATGGAATGAAATATACAAAGTGACGGAAAGCAAGGGACTGAATCCAGCAAGGCTATCATTCAAAATTGAAAGGGAAATCAGGAGCTTTAGAGACAGAAAAGGACTAAAGGAGTTTATTACCACCAAGCTGGCAGTGTAAGAAATGCTAAATTGACTGCTGTAAAAGGAGAAAATAGGAAGGGAAGAAGGAAAACAGGAATAAAAAATAAAAATGGCTACAAACAAATACCTATAAATAATAACTTTAAACATAAATGGACTAAATGCTCCAATCAATAGACAATCAGTGGCTAAATGGATAAAATATCATGACCCATGTATATGCTGTCTACAAGAGACCCACCTCAAAACAAGGGATTTACACAACTGAAGGGATGGAAATATAACTTCCAGGCAAATGGAAATGAAAAGAAGCTGTGGTAGCAATACTTATGCTTGACAAAATAGACCGCAAAATGAAGGCCACAACAGGAGATAAGGAAGGCCACTACATAATACTAAAGGGATTGATACAAAAAGAAGAAATAACACTGGTAGACATACATGCACCCAATGCAGAAGTACCCAAATAAAAACGACGACAACAAACAAAAACAAACAAACAAAAACACCTCCTGGAAGATATCAAGGGAGAGATCAAAAACTATAAAATTATAGTAAGGGACTTTAATACCCCACTGACCTCACTGGCGAAATCCTCTAAACAAATAATCAGTAAAGAAACAGCAATCCTAAATGACTCACTAGATCAGATGGACTTAATTGACATCTTCAGAACATTTCACCCCAAAACCATGGAATATATGTTCTTCTCAAGTGCACATGGGACATTTTCAAAGAGAGACCACATATTGACTCACAGGCAAAGTCTCTCCAAATTCAAGAAGATTGAAATCATATCAAGCATCTTCTCAGACCAAAATGGCATAATATCAGAAATAAACTACAACAAAAGTAATAAAAAAATTCAAACACTTGGAAGCTGAATAGCATGCTATTAAACAATGGGTAGGTTACAAAAGAGATCAAAGAAGAAACTAAAAACACCCTGGAAACGAATGACAATGAAAACACAACAATCCAAAGTCTATGGGACACAACGAAGGCAGTCCTGAGAGGTAAGTTTATAGCTCTACCAGCCTACCTCAAAAAACAACAAAAAAATTGCAATAAATCGTCTAACTCTATAACTTAAAGAATTAGAAAAGAGCAACAAGAAAATCCCAATGTGAGCAGAAGGAAGAAGATAATCAAGACCAGAGGAAAATAAATGACATAAAGACAAAAACAAAAAAAAGGAAAACAAAAAATGATCAATGAAACCAAGAGCTGGTTCTTTGAAAGGATAAACAAGATTGATGAACCTCTAGCCAGGCTCATCAAGAAGCAATGAGGAGAGAGGATCCAAATAAATGAAATCAGAAATGAAAGAGACGAAATAACAACAGACTTCACAGAAATACAAAGGATTGTTAAAAAAAAATACTATGAACAACTCTATTCCAACAAACTGGACAACCTGGAGGAAATGGACATATTCCTAGAAAAATACAACCTTCCAAAACTCAATCAGGAAGAATCTAAAAACCTCAATAGGCCAACAACTATGGAAGAAATTGAAGCAGTCATCAAAAAGCTTCCAGCAAAAAAACAAAACAAAACTGGGGCCAGATGGCTTCACAGGGGAGTTTTACCAAACATTCAAGGAAGAACTAAAACCTATCCTCCTCAGACTATTCCAAAAAACTCAAGAGAAAGGAACACTTCCAAGCACATTCTATGAAGCCAACATTACCCTAATACCAAAACCAGATAAAAAGAGAACATGATGAAAGATAATTACAGGCCAATATCCCTCATGAACATAGATGCCAAAATCCTCAACAAAATTCTAGCAAATTGGATCCAGCATCACATCAGAAAGATCATACACCATGACCAAGTAGGATCTATCCCAGGGATGCAAAGATGGTACAGTATCCACAAATCAATAAATGTGATACATAATAAACAAATTGAGAGATAAAAATCACATAGTCATATCAATTGATGCAGAAAAAGCATTGGACAAAATCCAACACCCTTTCTTGATAAAAACCCTCAGCAAAATGGGAATAGAGGGATCATACCTCAACATAATAAAAGCCTTATATGACAAACCTACAGCCAACATCATACTCAATGGGCAAAAACTAAAACCATTTCACCTAAGAATAGGAATGAGACGGGGATACCCACTTTCACCACTCCTGTTTGCTATCCATAGCCATCAGACAAGAAAAAGAAATACAAGATATCAAAATTGGAAAAGAAAACGTAAAACTGTCATTTGCAGATGACATGATATTGTACATAGAAAACCCTAAAGAGTCCATCAAAAATTATTAGACTTAATTAATGAATTTGGCAATGTAGCAGGATACAAAATCAAGCCAAGGAATGTATGGCATTTTTATACACCAATAGTGAACTTACAGAAAGAGAGATTACAAAAAAGTTCTATTTACCATTGCACCAAGAAAATTATGATACTTAGGAATAAACTTAACTACGGAGGTAAAAGACCTATACTCAGAAAACTACAGGACACTGAAAAAAATAGAAGAAGACATAAACAGATGGAAGAACATACCATGTTCATGGATTGGTAGAATCAACATCATTAAAATGTCCATACTACCCAAAGCAATCTATAGATTCAATGCCTCCCCATTAAAATACCATTGATATATTTTACAGACCTAGAACAAACTCTCCAAAAATTTATCTGGAATACTAGTAAAATAAAGTCCCCAAATAGCTGCAGCAATCCTGAGAAAGAAAACAAAGTAGGAGGGATCTCAATACCAGATATCAAGCTGTATTACAAAGCCACTGTTCTCTGATAAGGGCCTAATCTCCAAAATTTACAGGGAACTCATACAACTTAACAAAAAGAAGATAAACAATTCAATAAAAAAGTGGTCAAAGGACCTATATAAACACTCTTCAAAAGAGGACATTCAGAAAGCCAAGAGACATATGAAAACATGCTCAAAGTCTCTAATAATTTGAGAGATGCAAATCAAAACAACGAGGTACCATCTCACACCTGTCAGAATGGTTGTCATCAACAAATCCACAAACAACAAGTGTTGGCAAAGATGTGGAGAAAAAGGAACCCTCGTGCACTTTTGGTGGGAATGCCACTGTGGAAAATAGTATGGAGTTTCCTCAAAAGTTAAAAATGGAACTTCCACTTGACCCAGTAATCCCACTTCTAAGAGTCTATCCCAAGAAATCAGAAACACCAATCAGAAAAGACATACACTCCTATGTTCATAGCCGTATAATTTATAATAGCTAAGATATGGAAACACGCTAAGTGCCCATCAGCAGATGAGTGTATTGAAAACCTGTGGTACATATACACAATGGAATACTATGCTGCTAGGAAAAAGAATGGACTTTTACCATTTGCAACAGCAATGATGGACCTGGAGAGCATTATGCTAAGCTAAATAACCCAGTCAAAGAAAGATAAATATCACATGATCTCACTCATTTGTGGAATATAATGAACAACATAAACTGATGAACAAAATAGATCCAGAGACAGAGAAATACCAAACAGACCATGAAACCTCAGAGGAAAGGCAAGGAGGATGGGGAGCGGGGGGCAAGAGATCAACCAACGGACTTGAATGCATGTATATTAGCCTCACCAATGGAAACAGACACTGGGGTAGTGGGGGCTTGTCCTGGGAGGTGGGAGTGGACGGTGAGGGGTCAATGGAAGAAAAAAGAGACATATGTAATACTTTAAGCAATAAATAAAATAAAATAAAATAAAATAAAATAAAATAAAAACAGACTGCTGACACTAAAAAAGAAACACACACAAGTTGGGAGTGCCTTTAAACTGCAGGTGGATGGAACCTGACATTATGTAGAGAAGAGTGAGAATAAAAACCAAAAGTGCCTCCAAGAAATGATGAGTGGAGGCCTGATGGCCCCTGAGGAGGCTGACAGCAAGGGCTTCTGGACAAATGAACAAAATGACACTGAAACAAGGATTACAGGGATTCTTTCTAGGAAGCTGGTGAAAGTGAAACTGATGAGAAAGATAAGCTAAAGAAAGACAATCCTATATAATAGCCTTATATGCAAAATGACCGAACTGCAGAATGGTCAGTGAGGGGTGGGGCCAGCAAGCAGGTCAGCCAAGGTGGGTGCCAGCAGGCAGAGGGAGGGGATGGAGATCGGGGGGGCGGGGGGGCAGAAGTGGCATTCAGCGGCAGAGGAGGGGTAATTTGGGGACAGGGCCGGCTGCTCGCCTGTGGGTGCTGTGCCCTGATCATCCTGCCGGTCACCTTCCACAGAGAGGGGCCAGAATGCAGCTTAGGCTCCTGAGGGATCCCAGACTGTGGTGCAGGCTGGGCTAAAGGACCCTCCTCCTGCCCCCAAGTGCATGAATTTGTGTGCACAGGGCCTCTAGTTAAATATAAAAGAAAGAGGACTTAAGGATTTTAATTATCCATTTCCCAATTATTGCTTCTCCCACAGGTCCAATTGTTATATAATCCTATCTAATAAAAGAGAAACATGGTGATTAGCGTACGTCCGCTACCCTTCCCATTGGCTAATCAGCGAGATATGCAAATTAACTTCCAGCCAAGATGGCGGCCAGCAGCCAGGCAACTTGAAGCTAACATGAGGCTTGCTTCTTTCAGTGATGGAGGAAACCAATGTTCCCCGCCTGCCTTGCTGGCCTCTGAGCTTGCAGTTTGAAACATTGTTACAAATATAGAAGCTAAACAAAACCCCAGAAACCTGCTTTCAGCCCGCCGGGATCTCAGAGCTGGAGCTGATACAGTGTTTCGATTATAGAACCCAAACAAACCAGATACCTGCTTTCAGCAGCAGAGGCCTCAGAGCTGGAGCCAGAGCTAAAGCTGGCCCAGAATAAAAAAGAAAAGAAAAAAAGGAGCAGTTGGGAGCTTTAGTCACCCACCAGCCTGAAAACGGCCCTCAGCCCCTCACCCAGACTGGCCAGGCACCCCAGTGGGGGCCCCACCCTGAAGGGTGTGTGACCAGCTGCAAACAGCCATCATCCCCTCACCCAGGCTGGCCAGGCACCCCAGTGGGGACCCCCACCCTGAAGGGTGTGTGACCAGCTGTAAACAGCCATCATCCCCTCACCCAGGCTGGCAGGCACCCCAGTGGGGACCCCCACCCTGATCCAGGACACCCTTCAGGGCAAACCAGCCAGCACCGACCCATGCACCAGGCCTCTATCCTATATAGTAAAAGGGTAATATGCCTCCCAGGACCGGGATCAGCGGAGCTGAGAGGCCTCCTGGCACCGGGATCAGCGTGACAGGGGGCAGCGCCCCAATCCCCTGATCGCCCTGCAGTTTTGTGTGTGACAGGGGGCGGGGCCACAACCTCCCTATCCACCCTGCTCTGTTCATGACAGGGGAAGGCGCCCAACCCCCTGATCAGTCCTGCTCTGTGACTGATAGGGGGGAGGTCCCAAACCCCCTGATCGCCCTGTGGCTGTGTGTGTGACAGGGTGTGGCACCCCAACCCCCTGATCGGCCCTGCTCTGTGTGTGACGGGGTAGAGCCATAACCTCCCTATCGGCCCTGCCCTGAGGGTGAGAGTGGCGGTTTTCCAACCCCCTGATCGGCCCTGCTCTGTGGGTGATAGAGGGCAGCGCCCCAACCCCCCCTCCACGGACCCTGCTCTGTGTGTATTGGGGTAGAGCAGGGTGGGCAAACTTTTTGACTCGAGGGCCACAATGGGTTCTTCAACTGGACTGGATGGCCGGAACAAAAGCATGGATGGAGTGTTTGCGTGAACTAATATAAATTCAAAGTAAACATCATTACATAAAAGGGTACGGTCTTTTTTTTTTTTTAGTTTTATTCATTTCAAATGGGCCGTAGTTTGCCCACGGCGGTGGTAGAGCCATAACCTCCCCTTCGGCCCTGCCCTGTGTGTGACAGTGGCAGCGCCCCAACCCCCTGATCGGTCCTGCTCTGTGGGTGATAGAGGGTGGCGCCCCAACCCCCTGATTGGCCCTGCTCTGTGCGTGACAAGGGGTGGCACTACAACCTCCCCATCGACCCTGCCTTGAGTGTGACAGGCGGCGGTGCCCCAACCCCCCAATCAGCCCTACCCTGAGCGTAACTGAGGGTGGCATCACAACCTCCCGATCCGCCCTGCTCTGTGCATGACAGGGGGCGGCTCCCCAACTCCTCAATTGGCCCTGCTCTGAGCCCGACCAGGGGCTGCACCTAGGGATTGGGCCTGCCCTCTGCCACCTGGGAGCGGGCCTAAGGCAGCAGGTCGTTATCTCCTGAGGGGTCCCAGACTGCGAGAGGGCACAGGCCGGGCTGAGGGGACCCCCCCCCCCACGAGTGCACAAATTTTTGTGCACCAGGCCTCTAGTCAATATAATAAAAGTCTAAGTGACCCTTATGGCAGAATGATCAGAATGACCGGTCGCTATGATGTACACTGACCACCAGGGGGCAGACGCTCAATGCAGGAGCTGCCTTTTGGTGGTCAGTGTGCCCCCACAGGGGGAGTGCCACTCAGCCAGAAGCGGGCTCATGGCTGGCAAGCACAAAGGAAGTGGCGGGGGTCTCTCCTGCCTCTGTGGCAGTGCTAAGGAACAGCAAGCCAAGCAGTAAGGAGCGAACAGGTGGGAGGTAAGGAGCAAGGGATCCCGGATTATGAAAATGATGTTTCCTAAGCCAGCAGGCGGACATTCCTCTAGAGGTTCTAGAATGTGAGAGGGTACAGGCCAGGCTGAGGGATCCCCCCCCCCCCCACCGCCTGCACAAATTTTGTCCACTGAGCCTCTATTCCTATATAATAAAAGGGTAATATGCAAATTGTCCCCTTGGGTGGTCATTTGACCAAGAGTTCGACTGGGGAGACCAGGAGTTTGACTGCTCACTATGACATGGGTCTGTGACCTCTCACTGACTACCTGAGGGTGGGGGTGATGGGGACAGAGGTGCAGCGAGAATGCGGGTTCTGCCAAGCTCGCTCTCACTCCTCCTGCTACCCTCTCCCAGGACACCAGGACTCACACACGTGGTATGTTCTGGGTGATCCGGGACACAGCCACTGGGCCGCAGCCACTGTGACCACAGGGGCCGGTCAGGCTCCCCATGGGTTTGCACAGGAGCCGGTCTGTGAGCCAGCCAGAAGAGCTCACACTGCCTCCCGGTTTCTGTGTGGTGCTGCTGGGCAGCCCAGAGGCCCACACTGAGCCCGGGCCTGTGGCATCTGGCTGTACTCACTAAATCTACGTGTGGGCACTCAGGCACTGTGAATTAGACAGAGGGGGGCGCGCATAGGGGCCTGGGAGCCCAGGTGCTGCCCAGGGCGCAGAGGTCAGCTGGGACCTGCCCTTCCACACCAGACACTTGCTCTTCGATTGCTGGTCAGGCCTAGGGACTGCACCCATGCACTATTTCATGCACCAGGCCTCTAGTGCTAAAATAAAGAAAGGGCTCTGGGCTAACATCAAATCCAGGGTGTCCAGGAAGACATGGTTTAAGGATGAAGCCAAGACTTATAAAACCCTTAAGACCTCAGAAACATTTATGTGGTGCCTCAAAGGATTTTCAGAATGTATGAGTTTTAAAGGCACTGTCCTACAACACCTCCAGGGAGCCCAAAGTGAAGAACAATTTGTGAGGTGTTTATATGAAAACAATTTCTGAGGTTGCTTTTCGAATGGCATGAACTGCAATGTTAGTTAATAGAAAACAATCCTCTTGACTCCTATGAAGAATGATGCATAATTCTCAACGTTCCTAAGGGTAAATACTTAAAAAAATATACAAATGGCAGAATAAAAGCCAGGGTTTAAGATATAAGTGCACTATAAAGATAATACAATTAATCACAATGAAATACATAAGAAAGCTGCCATGAAAAGTAGTATCCTAAAACACATTATATTATTTAACCAGCTATAGTTTAACTGATTACAGGTTAAATTTCATACATACTTGACTTCTGCTTTGATCCAGTTTGTTCTTGAAATCTTGTTTCTTATCTTCTAAATGCATATGATGACGTGATTCAATCTCCAGAAAAAACTTTATTGTAGATAGTTTTGTTTTGGTACCAGCCAGTACTTGTTGAAGTTGTTTCACAATGGCCTAGTAAGATATTTCTGTTACTCATTTTATAAATCACATTATTATGAAATTATGTTAATAACACATAACTTCACATAAAGGACGGGGCAAAAGATTTACAGTTGTGAATACATGAAACACAGAGTTTACTCTTGTACAGTTATTGACTAATTCTTGTATTATTCTCCACACAAACAACTATAAAAAGTATAAACCTACTTTGGCCCAACCCTGGATGTACCTTGTTAGAGTCATATATTATTATCATAATTTTATTACGATAATCTATGACTGGAAAAATATCACCAGTTACATCAATTCACCTCCTTTTCCTCATATGGACATGTTTCTGTTTGCTTAATCAGGTTAAAGTCACAGAAAATGTAACACTTCTGCCAAATCAGACAGCTGATTCAGCCCCACTCTCATCCCCCTCTCCTATAAGTCTCAAAGCTATGCAATCTACTGACATCTCAAAGAGAAATGGGTACGTAGGTGGATCAAGTGGTAGTAAATTCAATATTATGGAAAATTTTCTCTTTTTATTTATTTTTTTAATCAGAGGCTTAAATTAACTTCAGAGTTCCTCACACATTCAATTCCCTGTTCAAGTCCTCCCAATAGGTTCCTGACTTAGAAGAAAAGTGAAGTCATTCCAATGGCTTTCAAGGCCCTAGCTAACGAGGCCTTTGCCTTCCCTCCCTGCTACACATAAACCTTGCCACCCCTCACTAATCTGAAATGGAGATCCAATGCCAAGTTACTAAATCACAGAGAGCTACAATTCTCTTTTTCTTGGACAAACTTATTTCCAAATGATAGTAACGAGGCCTCAAAATGAGAAACATGAGCACTTTATTTGTAAAAGTATTCAAAGAAATTTTTAAATAGTAGTGGAAAGATTAAATCAAGTGTGGGTTTGCTAAAAGTCATCACATTAGTCCCAAATTATGATTTAATGAAAAGTAGATGCCTTTAAAAGAGTTGAGAGGTCATATGAATATATTACTCGAGACTGAAATATTTCTAAATTTAATTCAATTTAGCATAAATAAAAATAACATTACACCAACTAAAATGTATAAGAAGCTATTGAAGGGAAGGTAGTATATGATACAGCATCTACATTTCAGTTCATCTGGGAAATCTGAACTTAGCGGTGAAATTAATCCACTTAATTGAATCTTAATTTCAAAATACTCATTTTTGGTAGAGCATTTCCATTTACTTGCTTCCTAATGGTTTTAAATTGGGTGACAGAAAGATTAAAATTATTATTCTATTAATATAAGACTAAATTATTGATATAAACCTATATCTACTAATAATCGATAACGTAACCTCTTAAAATTTCATGGGCAGCACAACGTCTTTACTCAAAACAAAGCACTTTTTAGGTTTAATGTTCATCTCTCTGGTACAGCGTCTGCTTTAAAGCTGACAGAGCAAACACATTTATAGATGGAATATTATATATATACACACATAAGATTGATTTCAGAGAAGAAGGGAGAGGGAGAGAGAGATAGAAGCATCAATGATGAGAAAGAACTATTGGTTGACTGTCTCCTGCACACTTCTACTGGGGACCGAGGCTGCAACCGGGCATGTGCCCTAGACCAGAATTGAACCTGGGACCATGCAGTCCTCAGACCAATGCTCTCTATCCACTGAGCCAAACCAGCTAGGGCCATGATCTCTACATTTTTAATATTCAACTAGATTCAACACTTATCCATCATCAAATATTACTCTGAATTTTCTCTTAGGAAGTTTGAAAAATACTTATCTGTCTGGATACTTACATCTCTTTCTACATGATCATTTTCACACTGATGTATTCTTCCTTTAAAATGATGCCATTCATTGATTAACTTCTTAATTATTTTATTCAGCATAAGATAATAATTTTCAGTTTCATCATCAAATATTTTTATGATATCTAGAATCTGATCTTGGATGTTAATTACTGTCTTTTCTTCTCTGTCAACTTTGTTGTGAGCCTGATCCAGTTGCTGTCGAAGCAACATATTTTCACTCTGTGGGTGAAATAGCCTCTCCTGTAAGGATTCCTGCTTTCCAATGTCTTTATCGACTTTACCTTGTTCCTTTTGATACACATGTTCAGTTTCCTCCTTTTGACACTGCTTTTTAATGAGGTCTCTTTCTAAAACCAATGTCCTTTCATTGAGAGCATCTCTTGTGTGATGAAGCTCAATTTCTAAGCTACTAATTTTAGTTTCCATTTTAGAAAGTTGTTGAGAAAGAATCTCATTGTTATGTTTTAGGTTAGACATATCAGAATTCATTTTGTCATATAAACAAAACCATTCATATCTTGCTCCCTGGAAAGTAAATTGTAGGTCTCCTTTTGCTGTCTGACAATGCTCATGATCCTGTACAGCAGTAGCCAGTCTAGACCGGTTTGATTCAACTTCTGCTTCCAGTCTTCCTCTGTTTTGTTGTTCATCCTCCAGTTTACTGTTTAGCACAGTATTCTCAACTCTCAGAACTTCAAGCTCCACATTGTGTTGAAATACTGTTTTTCTTAATGCCTTTTCAAGACGGTCAGTCTTTTCTTGGACAATTGCAATTTCCTCAAAACAGTTTTTTCCCATTTCCTGGACCTGATTTTTTACTGTGTTCATTTCCCGTCTTAGCTTGGCAATTGCATCCCACAACATGCGATTTTCATGCAATCGACTTTTTTCTTCGTCAGAACTCTCAGAAACCTATGTAACACAAAGAAGACTTTTAGCTAAAACATTGAAATGACATGTCATGATAGGCTCTGAAATTAAAGAATAACCTATGTTTATAATAAAACGTTGCGATATGTGGATATCCCACTGAAAAAAAATAAATAGAGTTGGATCCAAACCTCTAACTTTTACAAACATAAATTCTCCAAAGTTAAAAAATGTAATATAATATGATGAATTTTTTAAGTGAAAAAAAATCACAATAGATTTTCAGAGTCTCAGAATTAGAAAGGGTTTTTCTAAATCATCACAAGCCCAGAATGCATTTAAATAAAATACTAATAACTGTACACTTACAAGTTGATATTATAGCCTGAACATATAGCTACACCATAGTAAAAGTATAAACCACGCATATAATAGGGCAAACTAAATTTCCTAAAATTCTTTTTCCCCCAATATTATCCCATAGATATTCTACTTTTCTAATACTTTCATAGTCATTTATAAAAACTACCTATACTAATAACTGATAATCAAGCATTTTCCTAAGCACTTCTACGTCCATCATTCAGTTATCACAATCTGGAATGGAGGGGTTAAAAAGATAAGGAAGTTCAGGATTTTCCCCAGGTTTTCAGACTCCACAATTCATGCTCTTGCACCAGTCCATAGTTCCTCTCCAGTGTGGATACAGAAACACAAATGAAGCCTATGTTTCAAAAAACAAATGGTGACTAAGTAAAATTTACAGAGCTCTTTTTAGAAAAACACGAGAACATTTGTCGCTTCAATAACTTTTATTTCTTGTTCATGATGTTTGAAGTAGTATTAAATATGAAATGGGGGGGGGAATACACTAAAATACTTAATCAATAAATTACCACTAAATATAGTATATTATAGCTTGCATTCTCTTCAAAAGTCCCTTGTATTAAAATGGGGCTCTGAGTTTAGCACAAATTGTTACTTTTCTCAAAAGCAGAAGAATGACATCTAAAATGTGATCTCTGAACCTGCTATACTTTCCTCCATAACATCACTGGGAGTGAAAACTAACCTCTATATTAATATGTCAAGGAAATGAAATTACTGCCAAAATCTGGAACATCTGTTGTTAGTAGCAATATCTTTGGGATAATGGAAAACACATCAATTCTTATGGAAAATATTAAAAGCCTTTTCTTTGGATGAAGCCATTGTGAATGTCACTACTTGAGACAAATGGTTTTGAATTAACAATATAATTTTATCCAATGGACCCCAAAAGCCCTCTCTCTTTCTCTCTCTCTCTCTCTCTCTCTCTCTCTCTCTCTCTCTCTCTCTCTCTCTCGCTGTTTAAATCCTCTATAGTTTCTATATGTAGAGTATTGTTGTTTTTTTAAAATATATACAAACTCACACATACTCACATACTGGTATATTTGAAAATGACTAAATAAACTACCTCAGAATTCATTTTCTTATGAGCTATTTCTATCACTTTTGGTTTGCAAAAGTGTTCAGTCAGAATTCCATCTTGTAATATTCTGGCATTCTGTTTTGGAGAAGGTTGCCTCTGAGTGTAATTTTGCTCTTCTACAACCTAGAGACACATTTCATTTAGTTTTTGGTCTCATTCCATTAAAAAAAAAAAAAAAGTCCAAAGCTTAAGAGCAGTACCTTAAACAAGCTGTGAAAAGGAAGTAGCCTGTTTAAGCACAAGGATCGTTCCTTTCCGTGAAAAACTAAAATTGTAAGTGATTGCTACATTTGTCATAGAGCAAAAATACAGTATTCTGAAATAAAATTTATTTATGAATATTTGACTCGTTCCATCACAGTATAAAGGCAATTTAGCCCATATGTTAACATTTTTCAAGAGCCAGAAATAACACTTATTTTAATGGGTAGGCTCAATTTATTTTCCATTTCTTCATTTAGAAAACATTCACAAGCATCTCTTAGATGCCAAAGATAGTAATAAATTAAGAATAATTTAACTCATAAATGTCACAGTTCCCATTTAGAATGAGAACATCTTTTGGTTTGTTATAAATGTAATAATATACATGAAATGACAGGGATATAAATATTGATGAAGTACTGTTAGAAATAAGAGATTTTTCCCAAAGATAAATTTACCTCATTCTCTCCTATAATCTCCAGTGTGATGGCTTGTGTTCTAATGTTGGTTTCAAGTTGTGGGTTCATTTCAACTTCTTTAATAGAGTGCTCTTTTTTCTTTCTTAACTGCACCCTATTTTTTTCACATAACAGATCAGCTTTTCGTCTCTTCTCTTTTTCTTCTCTTAAGGTAGATCTGCAGTTAAATATAAGCAAAGATGTAATCAACATAAGACAAACCGTTATATCGTAAGATGTCTTATGTAAACCTCATGGTAATCACAAAGCAAAAACCTCCAGCAGATTCACAAAAGATAAAGAGCAGGAATCAAAGCACACTATGGAAAATCTTCAGTTCACAAAGGAAGGCAGCAAGAGAGGAAGAATGGAACAATGCAACTACAAAACAGCCAGAAAACAACTAAATAGCATTAGTAAGTCCTTACTTGCCAAAAGTTACTTTGTAAATGGATTGAATTCTCCAATCAAAGGCATAGGATGACTTGGGGCAGTGAACACACAATGCAGTGTATAGATGATGTGTTTGTAGAATTTGCACCTGAAACCTGTATAATTTTGTTAACCAGAGGCACCTCAATAAATTCAATAAAATGAAAAAAAAGTAGAGAATGTCTTGATGGATTATAATAAGACCTAACTATATGGTGGCTACAGGAGACGCAATTCATGCATTTTCTTAATTTTTTAAACCCTCACCTGAGGATATGCTCATTGGTCTTAGAAAGAGGGGAATGGAAAGAGAGACAGACAAACAGGCAGACAGACAGGGAAACATCAATGTGAGAGAGAACATCGATTGGTTGCCTCCCATTCATACCCAAACCAGAGATCAAACCCACAACCTAGGTATATGCCTTGACTGGGAATCAAACTAATAAACTTTTAGTATAAGGGATGGTGCTCCAATCAACTGAGCCACACAGGCCAGGGCTCAATTCATTCTTAAGACACTTAAAAGCTCAGTGTGAAGAGATGGAAATGTTAAACTTGAACCAAACATTAGACCAATGGATATAACAAATATTTAGAGAACAGTCATACATCTTTTTATCACCGCTTGTAAGAGAGAGCTGCATTCCCATGTTCACTGCAGCATTATTCACAATAGCCAAGATATATAAACTAAGTGTTCACCAATAAATGAACGGATAAGAGGATGTGGTATGTATGTATGTCTGTTTGTATGTATATGTGTGTATATTAAGTATGTGACTGCACTTGTATGTGTATGTTTATATAGTAAACTAGAGGCCTGGTGCACAAAATTCATGCATGGGGGTAGGTGGGATTCCCCTCAGCCCAGCCTGCACCCTCTCCAATCCGGGACCCCTTGGGGAAAAATCCCTCCCTGAGATTGGGCCTAAACCAGCAGTTGGACATCCCTCTCACAATCCTGGACCTCTGGCTTCTAACCACTTGCCTGACTGCTTGCCTGGTTGCACCTAACTGCTGCCCCCGCACTGGACTGATTGCCCCTCACTGCCTCTGTGTGCTTGCCTGATCACCCCTAACTTTCCCTCCTGCTGGCCTGGTCACCGCTAACTGCCCCTGCTGCTGACCATGTCACCCCCCGACTTACCACCTTCCTGCCAGCCTGGTCACCCCCAACTGCCCCCCTTCACTGGCATAGTTGCCCCTCACTGACCCGCCTGCCGGCCTGATTGCCCCCAACTGCAAACTCCTGCTGGCCTTGTCACCCCCAACTGCCCCCACTGCTGGCCTGGTCACTCCTAACTGGCCCCCTTGCCAGCCTGGTCACCCCTTATGGCCCCTCCACCAGCCTGGTTACCCCACACAGCCTGCTGTTCAGTCATTTGGTCATTCCTCACTAACCCCCCTGCCAGCCTGGTCGTAGACAGCCATCTTGTGAGGGTGTGAGGTTTAATTTGCATATTACTACTTTATTATATAGGATGTGTGTACAGACACACATATATATGTACACACACACACACAGGAATTTTGCCAGGGAAAAGAGAACGAAGGAAATCTTACTGGTAGGGGAAAAAATAGAATAGTAGAGACTAGCTATAGTTATAACAAATATTAATCATGCTCTGTTAACCATGATTGTTTTGTTCTGATTAAAGAAATCATACCCTCATCTGGCTGGGAGTTCCCCCCAGTCCCTTTGCACTTGGAAGTTAACCTGGAAATGTGGGCCATCCTCCTTAACTACCTGTATCATGGAAAGGTTAACCACCTTATTGATGAAACAATGGAGTCCCAGCCTTCATTGGTGTAATCTTTACCATTATGCCCATTTTTATTCCTTTTGCCTATTTCCCCATGCCTGTAATACCCATTTCTGTTGCATTTGGATCATACCCATTCTTATTTCTTCTGCCTACTTCCCCATGTAATCTTTGTCTTTCTACCCCATATAAGCAGCTGGCGTATGGTGTGGGGGTGCAAAATAGATTTTCTTGGATAACCTGCTGCTCTTTCATATTGCCAGCATTATTTAAGTAAATGTCATGTATGTTCATATAGGATTCAACCCTGTCTGATGTACAGCATGGTGATTATAGTGAACAATACTGTATTATATATTTGAAAGTTGCTAAGGGAGTAGATCTAAATGTTCTCACCACAAAGAAAGAATTGGTAACTATGTGATGTAATGGAAATGCGAACAAAGAATCTTAAGGTAATCATTTAAGAACATAAAAGTGCATGGAATAAACACACTGTATCCCTTGAAAATATACAGGTTTACGTGTGAATTATAGCTCAATAAAACAGGGGAAAAATTAGAAAAAAATAAAATATCTGCATGTCATTATATATATAGTTAGAAAATGGTACTAACCCAATTAGTTATGATTTTCTTTGAAAATGAAATTATTTGGTAACTTTTTCATCCAATATTAAATGAAAAGCTAAATTTACCAACAGGAAAGTATAATTACTTTTTTATGGAATCAATTCATGCAGAAGAATATCATGATTATATACATCCACAAAGTACAAAAATGCCTGGCTGGGTGGCTCAGTTGATTGGAGCATCATCTTATACACCAAAAGTTGCCAGTTTGATTCCCTATCAAGGCACATACCTGGGTTTCAGGTTTAATTCCTGGATGGGAAGCATACCAGGAGGCAACCAATTGATGTTTCTCCCTCATCTCTCTCTCTCTCTCTCTCTCTCTCTCTCTCTCTCTCTCTCTCATCTCTATCTGAAATCATTAAGAATATATCCTTGGGTGAGGATTAAAATAAAATTATAATCTATATATAGCTATACAAATCACTCTCCTGGTTAAAACTAAATATTTAAACACTAAACATCAATGTTGAGCATCAACCCATGAACCAAGAGGTCACCAGATCAATTCAAAGTCAGGGCACACGCAGGGTTACTGGCTTGATCCTTGGTAATGAGCATGCATGAGGCCGCTGATTGATGATTCTCTCTCATAACCGATGTTTCTATCTCTCTCTCCCTTTCCCTTCCTCTCTTTCTAAAATTAATAAAAACACATTTAAGAGGATCTTCTTGAGAGCAATTATTAAACAATTCCTCTTGACCCAAACTTCAAAAATAAGTCTCTAATTATTGAATATGAAATATTGAACATAGCTGATGGAAGAGCACCTACCCAGGTTTTGGGTTCAATCTCCAGTTGGGAGGCCTGTGGGACTCATGTCCTTTGAGTGAAACAGGCAATTAGAAGGTATTGGCCAGAGAAACAATACAATCTGACTTACCTTTTAATAGGTCCAACTGTGTTTAGATTGAACAAAAGACTAGAATTGATGGAAAGAAAATAAATAAAAATAAAAGGGAGGGAGAGAGGCAGGGACGGAGGGAGGGAAAAAGGAAGGAAGGAAGGAAGGAAATCAATTAATTGACTACTAAGCTAATCTAGATAGCAGACGGTAGTGACCTGACCTGGAAGATGTGATTGCATTCTGGATATACAGTAAACTCTGGATTTTTGTGGACCTTGAATTAACAGACTTCAGATTTAACAGATAAAACTTCTGGTCTGTATGTCATATGTGAAAATTAACACCTCATTAAATTAAAATGCTTTTAACCAAGATTTGCTTATAGTTAAATTAACAGATTTATTTTTTTGGTGATTAACTCACAGTTATTTTTGACAAATTTTATCAAATAGGCCATATGTTGTAAAACCACTGTAGTAATTTCACCACTTATCTACAACTATACTCTGCATATTTAAATCCAAGAATCACCGTTCCTAAACAATGTTTGGCAAATGATTAGGACATGATTACACCACATGGCACCTAGGAATTGGTTCTGTTGGCAAGTGGAGTGACTTTCTTTAGAAGTGTTAACATATGCCGGCCAATTCCCATGTGCACTGAGCCGCGCCCCAGTTGTGTGCATTTGTTTACTCTCGGTGACTGGAGGATGCACACATTACTAGATCCATTCAGTATAAAGTTAAAATTATGTATGTACCTTAAAACACATCACTCCAACCTTAACCTTTAAAGATAATTCTGGCAACCAAATGAATATATTGCAAAAAGTTTTTAGAGGAAGTAGTGCTTGTATTGCAGAATGAAGGTAATGATGAACATATAAGAAGACAGTATATCTTACAAAACTTACCATTTTAAAGAGTTACTGTTTAAAATCAGCAATTTTGCTGCAGCATGAAAAGAAGTGCAAACATTAGAAACTGGTTGGAAGAATTTACTTGACAATGAAGGGAGACTTGCATTTAGAAGGTGTAGAGGTTACCGATTACTGTGGGACAACACAGAATATTGGTGGGCAAGTAGCTGAGGAAGATGTTTTACAGTGGTTAGAAGAAGATGAAGGTGACCCTGGGTACCACACTGGCTGAAAGTGAAATAGCAGATGAGCTGATGACCTGGGAAGACGAGGGTAGAAGTGAAGATAAGGAGGAAGAAGAAAGAACATGCCCCAAACATAAAGTTATCAGTGCTTGGATCTCATCTCCACGATCTAATAACATTTATTGACAATTCATCGGATAATAAAATTCAACTTCATTTACCCATTTTCAAAATATTAGGGAGTTAATAATAAAAATAGCAGACTTCAAACGTTCAAGCTAGATCGTTTTTTTCAAAGCAGGATTACCTAAAGCAAGCCCCTCAGAATCAAATATTAAAGTGACACCTCAACAGGAGTGTCTGTATATATCATTATCCAAAGATGATTAAATAGGAAAACTTTTTTCCTGTTCTTATAAAATTTAAATTTTGTTTTGTTTTTAGAACATTGTTCATTTGTTTAGTTAAATATAATTAAAATGTATTTTCTGTGAAATGGTTATTTCCATTTAGATTCCATACTTATTACACAGTCTCAAAACTATGGTGAATATATAAGCAATAATGTGTTTGGAAAACTCTTCTTTGAAATGAAACTTTTCATATCTACTTAATTTTAATTATACAAATGTGTCTACAGATGTAAAAACAGGTAAACTAATTTGTCAATTTTTTCACATACACACTCAGAAAACCTACTTTATTATATATAACTGATTTTCATCTTTAAAGCACACCCCTTGCCTGAATGAGTCCCTTATATCCAGGTTCCACTGTATTTTGAAAGTAATCTGACAAGATTTGCTGAGACAATAGATGTGAGGTTTAAGACAAAGAGAAAGACAGGCTGACACCAAGTTTTTGTCAGAGCAATTGGAAGAGCTGTTATTTACTCAAATAGGAAAGACCACGTGAAGGGTAGATGTGAGAAAGACTATCAGTAGATCAAATTTGGAGATCTTAAGTCTGCAACACCCAATAGCGATATTAAAGAGAGAGAGAGAGAGAGAGAGAGAGAGAGAGAGAGAGAGAGAGATATCAAGTTCTAGCTGGTTTGGCTCCATGGATAGAGAGTTGGCCTGCGGACTGAAGGGTCCCAAGTTCAATTCCAGTCAAGGGCACATGCCCAGGTTCTGAGCTCAATCCCCAATAGGGTATGTGCAGGAGGCAGCCTATCAGTGATTCTCTCTCATCATTGATATTTCTCTCTCTCTCTCTCAACCTCTCCTTTCCTCTCTGAAATCAATATATATATATATATATTTTTTTTTTTTATTTTTTTTAAAAAAGAGTTATTAAGCAGGCAGTTTGATATATAGGTCTGGCATTAAGGAGAGAGATCTTGGCTGGGAATATACATTTGAAGATCATTCGTATATACAAGGTAGTAAAAGTCAATTTTGGTAGGAAAAAAAGACCAAGGTCTGAATCCCAGGACACCTGATTGTGTAAAAGGTGGGAGACGAGGAGAAATCAAACAGACTAAGACGGACAGGCTAGGCAGGCAAGGGGGAAACTAGGTGAGTGTGTTCTCACCCCCTGAAAACTCAAAGTCCTAAAAGCCAAATGAAAACAAAGTTTTCCATGGGGTCAAATATTGCTGATAGGTTATGTAAAGCCAGGTCTAAAACATGATGTCTAGATTTATTAGAGGGAAAACAAGTACTAATCTTGAGAAAAACCATTTTGGAGATGAGTTAGGACTAAAAATTACTAGAGTGGCCTCAACAGTGCATGGAAGGGAAATTAGAATCAGTGAGTATAGATAGTGCTTTTAAGGACTTTATACTAAATGGCATGACCTTGGATGATCTCATCTTCATGTTTACCTGTAGCTTTCAATCCTTTCATAATGATCATAAAGTATTTTTGTAATACTTAAGAGTTTTTTCATTACATACCTGTAATATTACATGGTTTAAAACATGCCAGACTAGGTGTTACATAACAAATTCACAAATTATACAACTAAGAGACCCCATGAAATTTTTCTAGTTCTATAAGATTACATAATCTGATTGTGATGCTTCTCATGCTTACAAAGATGACAGAAGGATTTCTTGCTAGATGAAAATCATCCAATCCTAGAATATGTGACACTACTTAAATGTACAAAGCACACTGTAATTAGTCATATTAAAATTGTGTAATAGAAATAAAGGGGGAAACATGCAGGTAATATTCTTACTTTATAAACTGAATTTTTGTCAATTGTGTTGAAAAATTGTGTGTGGTGCGTACTGAAATGTATTCTCCTTAAAAATGAAGGATAAAGGCACGCGTGCAGGGTACTTTTCAAACAGAAGGTTCACTACGTTAGGAGCACCTTGGTTTATATTGCAAAGGTCAACAAATGAATGCCTGCAGGCCAAATCCAGCCCAGAGCCTGTTTTTGTCAATAAAGATTTGTTGGAACACAGCCACACCCACTCCTTTACCTAGTGTCTATGATTAACTTCAGAGACCCCATAGTTCACGAAGCCCACAACACTAACTTAACTATCTGGCACTTTAGAGAAAAGCTCTGTCAGCCCCTCACTTAGCAGATTAATCCCCTGATGTGTTTTAATAGGTTTTTCACAATATGCTGAAGTTTTTATGTAAGATATGGAATAAATTGCCTTGTGAAATCCCTCAGCTTTCAGATTAATTTGAGTGCCCAATATTAGGAATAAAACACAAATATCTAGTAACCAGCAACTTAGGTGGAAACAAAGTAGAGTGACAGTGTAGCATATAACTTCCTTTTATAACTGAACGGATATTAAAAATATTCTCACAAAATTTGCTTAGAACATGACATTAAACCCAATGCTTTAAGTACAAGTACATTGTGAAACAATTAGTATACTGTAGACCAGAACTACCCCCATTTTTCCAGTGGCTGCATACCACATTATTTTATGTGTATAATAATGTATTACCTTATAGATAGGTATTTACACTACCTACAATTTTTTGTAAGCAATGCTATAATAAATATTCTTATACATATGTATATATGTAACATTTGTATTAGTATCCTTAATGCATAAATGTATATTATATATCCTTAACATTTGCCATTATATATACATCTGTATTACCTATAATGACCTACTTTATGTTTTATATACATAATAATATATAATTGATGTCCTTAGAATTTGTACATGTGTGTATATCCAAGTCATGTCTTCTTGTAGGATCTAGTTCTGGAAGTGAAGCTATTGGGATAAAGGAATGACATACTTGAAATTCCAAAATTCACTCAATTATCCTAGAAAAAGGTGTGCCAATGTCAGGTACCAGTAGTGCACGGGAGCGCCTTTTCCTCTCATGTGCCAGTTCTGGTTGTTATTTTTTAAATAAAATATTTATCATTTTAAATTTAAAAAATGGTATCTCATTGTTTGTTGATTTACATTTTTTCTGATTACCAGGCAAGGATCAATCTCCCTAGTAAAAATATAAAATTTGTTAATCATGAATATTTGCACAAATTGGAATTTGTTTTATAGGAAAAGAGTAATTACCTGTTATTAAATACTGCTGTAGGCTTACCTATCAGAATCTTCGCTCCCCATAACAGGAAGCTGCTGCTTATCAGTTTGTTCAACTTTGTTTTTCTGACTCCTTCCATCACTGTCAGCAGCAGCAGCATTATACATGTTTCCTGACACTTTCCTTTCACTGCTTTTCTGCTTCTTTTTTTCTTCTTCAGCCTTTGATGAAAGTTTGATATTAAGGATATTGTTACTACCTTATTCATTAAAAATACTGTGTTTTCTTTAATTTTATCGTTTGGCTTTTAGTTTAATTGCCATGACTTTAATAATAAAAATATTTTAATAATAAAAATAATCAATAAAAATATTTTGTATGTTTATTTTTATCATTAGAGGTCATTGAAATTGTTGAAAATTCTGCTTCATTTCTGTTTCAGTAAAGAAGCAGAATTTTCCAAAAGTTTTAAAAGAGCTGTCTTAATTTTGTGCACCGATTCACATCACACCCACACTTTGTTACCTTACCTACCCCACCCCATTTATCTAGCAGAGACAGAGAAGTAAAAGGACAAAAAATGCAAAATGTGTCCTCCTCTGTCTTTCCCACCTGGGTCTTGCATTACCCACCAGATTTAACGAATGTGACATTGTGCGTCAGTAACAAATAGGAAGCTATCCTCATTCTGCAGGAAGCTATTCCTTCCCCTCTTGCCTTTTACAATTATTTTTTCTTTAAGATCTTTGAGGGCATCAAAAAAGTGGTGGTATTCATAAAATATATGAACCACAGTTTACCACAGCACTGGAGTAGAGTGAAACCAATGGATTGTTGGTTAATGTATAATTCTGGAAAATGAGTAATGCTCCCCTAACGTTACATACAATCACTATAAAATCTTATAGCTAGAGGACATAGAAGTCGTTATCTACTTACTTTAGCCCATATTTACTGATAACGGAAATCAAGGTTTAATGATCTGTCCAAAGTTTCTAAAGATGCATTACCTACCATTTTATGGCACCAAAAGAAGAGATATCTTGTATAATAAAAACCTAATGCTAAGTGTCTGGTCATCTGGTTGGATATTCAACCAATCAAAGTGAAATATGCTAATGATATGCTAAGGCCATGCAACCGCTGTCTATGACGTTCATTGACCACCAGGGGGCAGACAGTTGACCAGTTGACCAGTCTCTATGACATGCACTGACCATAGTAGGCAGATGTTCTGACCGGTAGGTTAGGTTGCTGCTGGGGTCCGGCCATTGGGACTGAGCGAGATGGGCCGGGCATACCCTGGAGCCCTCCCACAGTTCCTCCCCAGCTGGCCAACCTCCTGTGTCCCTTCCCGGCCTCAGTCATGACCCAGTGGGGTCCCTCGGCCTGGCCTGCACCCTCTCGCAATCTGGGACCCCTCAGAGTATAATGGAGAGCCGGTTTCAGCCCAATCCCGCAGGCCAGGCTGAGGGACCCACTAGTGCACGGATTTGTGCACTGGGGCCTCTCATAATTCTATAATGCTGAATCAGATAAATAAACAAAAAATTTTATTAAATTAACCAGGTAAAATAAGTATGACTTTTGAAAAGTAATTTAATGCCTTAATGTAATGAGAAGGCTCATCCACTTTTTCTTATAAAGGAGCATAATGTCTCAATTTTTTTTCCATCTCAAAGCTCAGGTTCTCTTTTAGAGACAAATATTGAGTTTATGGCAAATAACTTATGTGACCTATATGATACATACATGTCAAAATGATAATTGCCATGCTTTTATTTTTGGAAGGTATTCTACATTTCTATATTTTTAATCTTTCAATTACATTTCACATTCAACATTTTTGTATTAGTTTCAGTTGTGCCGCATAGTGGTTAGACAATCAGATACTTCACAAAGTGATCCTCCTGATATTCCAAGTGCCCACCTGGCAGCATACATACTTATTACAATACTAGAGGCCCAGTGCATGAAATTCATGCACAGGGGGGTGGGTAACCTCAGCCCAGCCTGCACCCTCTCCAATCTGGGACCCCTCAGGGGATGTCCTAAACTGGCAGTCGAACATCCCTTTCACAATCCGGGACCGCTGGCTCCCAACTGCTCTCCAGCCTGCCCGTCTGATTGCCCCTAACCACTTCTGCCTGCCATCCTGATTGACACCTAACTGCTCCCCTGCCAGCCCAATGGCCCCCAACTTCCCTGCCCTGTAGGCCTGGTCTCCCAACTGTCCCCCCCCTGCTGCCCTAGCTGCACCCAACTGCACCCCCCTGCAAGCCTGGTCGCCCCCTTACTGCCCCCTCTGGCCTGGTCACCCCTTACTGACCCCCACCGGCCTGGTCACCCCTCACCATCCCCCTCTTCCAGTCTGGTTGCCCCTCACTGCCCCCTCTTGCCAGCCTGGTTTCCCCCAGCTGCTCCTGCTGTGGGCTTGGTTGCCCCACACAGCCTGCTGCTCGGTTGTTTGGTTGCCCCTCACTAACCCTCCTGCTGGCCCTGTTGCCCTTACTGCACCCCCTGTAGGCCTGGTCGTCCCACGCAGACTGTTCGGTCATCTGTTCTGTTGTGATGGTCGCTTAGGCATATATATATATATATATATATATATATATATATATATAGAGAGAGAGAGAGAGAGAGAGAGAGAGAGAGAGAGAGAGAGAGATGATTGACTACATTCTCTATGCCAGTTTTTCTCAACCTTCCTAATGCTGCGACCCTTTAATACAGTTCCTCATGTTGTGGTGACCCCCAACCATAAAATTATCTTCGTTGCTACTTCATTACTGTAATTTTGCTACTGTTATGAATTGTAATGTAAATATCTGATATGCAGGATGTATTTTCATTATTCGTTACCCACAGGTTGTACTTGACATCCTTGTGACTATTCATTAACTACCATTCTGTGCTTCTTAATCCCTATATTTTTTGCCCAGTCTACTGACCCCTTTTTCTCTCACATCCATCAGTCAGATTTCTGTCATCTATGAGTCTCTCATAAATTTCTTAGTTAACCTATTTTGCTCTTTACATTCCACATATTAGTGAAATCATATGGGACTTCTGTTTTTCTGTCTGACATATTTCACTTAGCATCTATGCTGTCACAAATGGCAAGGGTTCATTTATTTTTATGGCAGTGCCACACTTTAGTAAACAACATAATGTAAAGCTTTGACTCAACAAACACATCTGAGCGTGGTGATAAAAAATATATGTGGAAGTATATATGTTTGTTATTAAAATATCTCAATAAAATTGCAATGATGATATACGGTGCAGGTGGGTACTTGAAATATTGGGGAGACCAATTTTAAAAGTATATGATTATCTAGCCATTATGCTGTACATGTGAAACTAATAGAATATAATATTGAATGTAAACTGTTAACAAAAATGAAATAAAAATATCTTGAAGCGATCATATTAGAATTCTAAGTGTCAAGGTTTTGAGTAAACTGTAGAAGACTGCACACTACAGCACAAAATAGAGAGTTTAGCTGGGGATATTTGTTCATATCCCTTCTCTCAGTCATAGCTTCCTTCCATTTTATTGTTTCTGGGATGCAACATAAATTCAATTTTTTTTAATTTGATTTTAGGAAGAGAGCATGGGACTGGGATAGAGAGTTAAAAACATCGATGAGAAACATGGATTGGATTTGTCCTGCACATTCCCTACTATAGATCCAGTCACCACACTGTGCCCTGACCCTGAATCCAATCAAAGACATCTTGGTTCATGGGTCAATGCTCCACCATGAGCCATACTCCCTGAGCTATGGGATGTGATGTAAATTTAAGCCAATGGACTTAAAAAGCAACAGCATAGTACTTATTACATATTTTAAACAATTTCCTTCATACTTTTCACTGGTTCATAGTACATAGGTCACATGGTACATAGCTAAATTAGTTGCCCAATTCAGAGGGAAGGCTGACAGAGAGACTTAAGTCAATTAAAGAAGAGAAGAATATTTTCCTAAACTATTACTTAGTTGACAGATTCTAATTATACACACAATTACATATTTAAACAACCTCATTTTACGTACAATATATTTTTCAGAAGTGGAAAATCAGAATGGATCAGAGAATTGATAAAGAGAAAAAAACAAATAGTAGCAGCAACTGAAGTTCTACCTCTTTTTGAAGTTGAATTTTCTCTCTTTTCCACGCCAGGTGCTCTGCTTTGTACATGTCTACTTCATTCATTATCCTTTGTAATTTTTCATTTACATATACTCCAGGTGTTCTGTCATTGTGCAGTGCAGAGGAACTCTCATCTTTTAATTTAGAGTCCATGCTTTTACAATAATTAGCACGGCAATGATCTGCACATAATGGCTTCTGGAACACATCTTGATTTGGCTTTGTTTCCTTATAAGCATTTGTAACAGCAGGCGTATCGTGGCTTTTTATTTCAATGATGAGTCTGATTTCATTGCAGCAGGGATACTGCAATTCAAGGTGGCTTTTCGGATCACGGGACTGAGGTGTAGGTCTGATGCCTAATTTCCAATCCGTGGTATTTGGGTTCATATTTTTTGTCATCTGCATAGCAAACTCTTGGTCTTCTCTCACTTCAGACGTAACTACTGGGTGTCTTTCTTTTTTATTTTCTGTATCATTATAAAAACTCTCCTCATTTTTGTTCAAAACGTGTTCAGCGTCAGGTTTGTGATCATTTCCAGAGTGTAATTTCCTTTCTCTTAAACAAAGCTCAGAGGATGATGATGAGGGAGAGTCTTCCGGGGACCCAGGGTCTGCATGAGATGGAGAAACAATTTTGAGAGAGGTTTCTTCTCCTTCAGGAAATGTTTGTAATGCTGCAGAGACAGACTTTCCAAGTGCATCTTTCCCCTCACAATCAAGCATTTTACCTGTCAAATTAGAAGGCATTTGTCTTAAGCTTGCTCCTTCTTTAGAGTTATCACGTAGTGGCTCTTCCTCAGGGCACTCCGTCATTTTGAATTTTACAGAAAATTCATGTGACCTCTGCTTTGACTCATCTTTGGAAAGTTGTAAGTTCTTCCTCTGCTCTAATGTGCCTTGTTTGATGCCTATTTCCTCCTCCTTTTGCACAGAAGGGTGTCCTGAATATGCCGATGTATCCTCTTTGTCACATGCCCTATTTATTTGTGATTCTTGAGTCATTTTTTCCAGATGCAAAGGTGGAAGACAAATATGCTTGCTTTGATTTTTAGATGTCTTTGCTGTCGGGGTATGTGTTTCTGAAATAACTTTATCCTTAAGTAATCAAGTATGGACAAAGAAAAATTAGAATGTAATTTAAAATTAACGGTTAGAATTCCTAGTCTGTGACTACCTATTCCCCCAAATCAATGAATATTAACTGAAAAGTAAAAAAAAAAAGAAGAAAAGAAAAACTTGCCTTGGTCTAAATTAAAATAAAAACATGTGCCCTCAAACCTAACTGTAACACTACTGAAATCAAAGAATTCATTAGATGTTAAATCTATCAGAAATAAATTAGTAGCTAAATTTTAACATTACAAAGTCTTCCTCACTTAAAATATTTCACCTCACCATATCCTAAATAGTGAGCCACTGTAGTGCATTTCAGAAATTTTAGGGTGATTCAAAGTGGAGGCAAAAGAGGTGAAAGTTACACTCACTTCCTCTGTGGACCAGATTGCGATTACAACTCAATTATGTAACTACTAACCTGAATAACCAACTGAACATTATCTGAATATCATTCTTATAACCAAGGATCTACAGACGAAGCCTCAGCTACACTGGCAGGAAGGACAGAGACCCAAAAAGGCTGTCCCCGCATCCACTTGTGGTGGCTGAGAATGCAGAGGCATGTCTCAGTGCAATGGTCCCCTGAGGAGCATGTGGTCTCAACCCCACGCTGGGCTCCCAGCCCTGAGAACCAGAGCCTGGAAGAGGAGCCCACAGGACAGCTGGTTGTGAAAATCAGAAGGGATTCTGTCCTCCAGGAAGAGTTGGGAGTCTGCTAGAAAAACAGGAGCCCTCGTAAAGGGCCAGCACACAAGTATCCTTCCTACCACCTACCCTGGGCCTATGAAGAAAGGGTGGCTCAGAGTGGCCTGGGAGTCCTGTGAGGAGACTGTTTTGTGTGGCTCTGGGAGAGAGCTGAGGGGATGGCCTCTGGGTGCCCTCCCTGTGCTGAGTCCCTCTCCCACGATGCCCACAGATGCCATCTACCCTGGGTCAAGCCCTCCCTTCGTTATGGCCTCAGCCTGGGGAATGTACTAGCCCATCGTCCTGAATCCTTGTTCAAAACCCTGTGGAGCTACTTATTGCAAAGGAGTGTGGGCCCGTGGTGTTTTGTGATCTCTTAAGGAGGTCGGGATGGACTCAGGGGGTGTCAGAGACTGAGTTGTGTGACTTTGGGTTGAGGGTCTTTATTCCCTTGCTGGTCTTACTAAAGCCACCATTTCATTGCTGAGTCCTCCCTCCATGCAGCCAAATCTTGGTCTTTGAGCCCTGATGAATTTTGATGGCCTTCCTCT
Organism: Myotis nattereri; assembly: GCF_964212035.1. Lineage (NCBI taxonomy): Eukaryota > Metazoa > Chordata > Mammalia > Chiroptera > Vespertilionidae > Myotis > Myotis nattereri. The sequence goes on along the minus strand of NC_138075.1, from coordinate 131,431,080 downwards.
AATGTCTCCCTGAGGCCCCACCCAACCACAACAGTCCACAGGTACCTGGTGGGTGATAAGTGGCATTTGTGTTCCCTGGGACTTGTGCTGAGTGGCCTCACACCCAGAAATGAAACCGAATTTGAATCTGTATCAACATGGCAAACACCACTTGCACCTACCTGATGACTCACTTACCTCATGCAACTCACATACCAATGGGAACTTCTTGAGTTCCCATTGACTGACCCCAACAGAAAGCTGGTAGGTAGAAGTAGCCCAAGTGTCCAAGTGACTTGGGCTTTTTGCTCAGCTGTCCCATGGGCTTGATGCTGGTGGAAAGAGGCACCTCCCAGGCACCCCCTGGCCCAGCAGAGGCAGTCACACACACTGGATCTCTTTATAGCTCCACAGAGGCAGCACAAGGGAGATCACAGGCAGAGACTGACATTGCCTTTCAGCAGAGACCCTTCCACAGGCCCCAGAACCAACACACCCAGGGTTGAGTGGGGGGACTTCAGAGCATGACCCAGTTAGATCCACAAGTAGAACACCCAAGGTCTGGACAGACAGCAAACCGAGCTGGCCTGAATTACTCAACATGGGGTCAGTCTTTGCACAGCAGCTTGTACACTGTGTGTAGTCAGCCAGCCTGAAGATCAACCCCATCCACAAACAGGCCAAAAGCAATCAAGACTTTACAAAAGGAGGGTTCACAGAACACTCACAGTGACATTCCAGGAGCACCTAACTGAGGTGATCAGAAAGATTGTGTCAAGGCATATACAAGAAGCAACCAATGAATGCATAATTAAGAGGAACAACAAATCAATGTTTCTCTCTCTCTCTCTTAAGTCAGAAAGTAAAAAAATTAAATTTTTTTTTTTCATTTTTAACAACCAAAAAAAGCCAGGATAGCAATAATTACATCAAATAAATGGAATTTAAAACTAAGGCTATAACAAGAGACAAAGAAGGCAGTTATATAATGATAATGGAATCAACCCGAAAACAAGAAATAACCTTTGTAAACATAAGAGCACCTAATTATATACAGCAAATATTGATATAATCATAGTTGGGAGTTTAATACCACATTGACATCAATGGATAGATCTTCCAAAAGAAATAAAAAAGATAAGAGCACCCTGAAAAGACACATTTTACCAGACAAATTCCATTTATTTTTTCAGAGAATTACACTGTAACACAGAAGGGTATACATTTTCTTCAAGTACACATGGAACATTTTCCAGGATAGACCAGATGTTAGACCATAAAAAAAGCCTTAGAGAATTTAAAAAGATTAAAATCATTTCACACATCTTCTCCATTCACATTTGTAGTGTTATCAAACTACAAATCAATTACACACAAACACACACACAAAAAAACAAACCACACCTGAAAACCCACAAACACATGGAGGCTAAATAACCTGTTACTAAACAGTGAATGGGTTAATAATGAGATCAAGGAAGAAATCAAAAGATACCTTGAAACAAAGGAAATGAGAACATGACAACCCAAAATCTATGGAACAGTGAAAGCAGTCCTAAGAGGAAAATTCACAGCAATGCAGGCCTACCTCAAGAAACAAGAAGAATCTCAAATTAACAATGTAACCTTTCACCAGAAGACCTGCTTTAAATGAGCCTATTGGATTGTTTTGAAAGGTGTAATATGATCTTAATTAGATCTGTTGATAATTATTATTATGAGAGTATTCTTTTTGTAGTGAGTATAGTCCACCAAACATAAAATAAACCCTGGGTACCACACTATGACCGAAAGTGAAATAGCAGATGAGCTGATGACCTGGGAAGATGAGGGTGGGAGTGAAGATAGGAAGGAAGAAGAAACAACATGCCCCAAACATAAAGTTATCAGTGCTTGGATCTCATCTCCACGATCTAATAATCCATTTTAAACTAAACAATTCAGTAACATTTGGTACATTTACAATATTGTGCAATGATGCCCTCTATCTAGTTCCAAAACGTTTCATCACTCCAGAAGGGAACTTCATTCCCACAAAATTGAGACTCCCCATCTCCCCTACTGCAGTCTCTGGCAAGCGCTTGTCTGATTTCTGTCTCTATGGACTCATTTATTGTGGAAATTACATATAAAAGGAATCACACAATAAAATAAACATATGTTCTGGCCTGGCCTATGTGGCTGAGTTGGTTGGCGCGTCACCCCAAGCACCAAAAGGTCACAGGTTCAATTCTCAGTCAGGGCACATACACAGGCTGTCAGTTCAATCCCAGTTGGGGCTCATGGGGAAGGAAACCAATCCATGTTTCTCTCTCATGTCAATTATTCTCTATCTATCTATCTATCTATCTATCTATCTATCTATCTATCTATCTATCATCTATCTATCTCTCTCTCCCCCCTAACCCTCCCTCTCTCTCTATAATCAGTTCTTAAAAAGGCATATCTCAGTTGAAAATTTAACAATAAAAAGACTAATTTTGCATTACAATCATAAATCAATGACAGGTAAGCCGCTATAAAATTTTAAGAGTAAGTTCCACACAAAATTAAATTGACAGCAGGAAAATTAATTTCACAAGGGAGCACGTTACCTTCAAGTCTTCATTGTGTGATGTAGGTCTTGAATCACCAATGCCAGGTTTGCTGCAAAGTCTTTACAGTAAAATATATAATAAAAATGAGTGAGTTCATTTCTTTCAAACAAGCAACAAAAAATTTAAGTGAAAGATCTGTTATCTGTATAACAAATAAAGATTTTTTAAAATATATTTTATTGATTTTTTACAGAGAGGAAGGGAGGGAGTTAGAAACGTCGATGAGAGAGAAACATCGATTCAGTTGCCTCCTGCACATTCCCCACTGGGGATGTGCCCGCAACCAAGGTACACACCCTTGACCAGAATTGAACCTGGGACCCTTCAGTCCGCAGGCCGATGCTCTATCCACTGAGCCATACCATTTAGGGCACAAATAAAGATTCTTGATATAATTAATGCTGGTGCTCTGTTTAAAAAAAGGCTTTAGTTATCTATTTCTGCTGCCACCTCTCCCAATCTATAAACTATTTAATTGAAGACACACTCTGCCTGAGACTAATTTGTTTTTACCTATTAATGGCTGGCATATCTTTTGTTTCCTGAACTGGCACACATCTGATGACCTAAATCAAAATAGGAAGATACACTGTCCCTTCCCCCTTGTCTGACCCTGGTTTAAAGACTACTGGGTTTCAGTCAAAAATGGTAGTCTTGCCGAAACTGGTTTGGCTCAGTGGATAGAGCGTCAGCCTGCGGACTAGGGGGTCCCAGGTTCGATTCCGGTCAAGGGCATGTACCTGGGTTGCGGGCACATCCCCGGTGGGGGATGTGCAAGAGGCGGCTGATCGATGTTTCTCTCTCATCGATGTTTCTAACTCTCTCTGTCTCTCTCCCTTCCTCTCTGTGAAAAATCAATAAATTATATTAAAAAAAAATGGTAGTCTTGCTTCTTTAGCATAGAAACCACTTATTAAGGAGAATCCATTCCTTCCTTTTACCCTAAAACCATATAAAAAGTTCCCTGAAATGGTGGAAAGTTAAATGTCCAAATGTCAAAGAGCAAAGTATTATCTTGTTAGCCATCCCACTCCCAGATCACCCTCTGCTGGCTCCATGCCAGTCTCCAACATTTAAATCGCCAGCCTATGAGGCACAGACTCCTGAAACAAGCACAGGCTCAAATGGCCAAGAACAGGAGCTCTCTATTTCCCTGCTCCTGGAAAACAATCTAAAGGGAGTCTCAGTAATCCACGCATAACATAGGTGTGTTACCAACTACCCAACTCCACTACTGATTTGACAGCTTGTCCTGTCCCTGCCCAACTCTCAATGTACTTGGAAAGCACATCAGCTAATTGGAAAAAGTTATACAAATAACTCTCCTGGTTAACACTAAACATCTAAAACACACACACACACACACACACACACACACAAAACGGGAACTGCCTTGGCCAGTGTGTGTCAGTGATTCAGCATCAACCCATGAACCAAGAGGTCACCAGATCAACTCCAAGTCAGGGCACATGCCCAAGTTGCTGGCTCAGTCTTTAGTAGGGGGCGTGCCTGAATGAGGCAGCTGATCAGTGATTCTCTCTCATCATTGATGTTTCTATCCCTCTCTCCGTCTCCCTTTCTCTCTTCCTAAAATTAATAAAAACATATTAGAAAAGGGGGGAGGAGCTTCCTGAGACCAATTATTGAACAATGCCTCTTGACCCAAACTTCAAAGATAAGTCTCTAAATATTGAATATGAAATAGTTTTCATTTTGAACATAGCTGATGAAAGGCAAATTTTAAACAGAACACATTTGGTTAGCCCTGGCCAGTTGGCTCAGTTGTTTGGAGCATTGTTCCATACACCTGAATTCAAGTTTGATTTCAAATCAGGACACCTACCCAGGTTTCAGGTTCAATCCCAGGCTGGGGCATCTGTGGGACTCATGTACTCTGAGTGAATCAGGCAATTTGAAGGTATTGACCAGAGGAACAACACTATCTGACTTATATTTTAATAGGCCCACTATATTTAGAATTGAACAAAAGACTAGAATTGATGGGAAAAAAGAAAATTAGGGGGAAAGGCAAGGAGAGAGGAGTAGGGGGAGAGCAAGAAGAAGGAAGGTGGCAGGAAGGAGGAAGGCAGGAAGGAAGACAGGAAGGAAAGAAGGAAAAAAGAAAGAACAAAATCAATTAATTGGCTATTAAGCTAATCGAGATAGCAGATGATGCTGACCTGGGCCTGGAAGATATGATTGAATTTTGATATACAGTCACCTCTTAAGTTTGTGGACCTTGAATTAACAGACTTTAGGTTTAATGGATAATACTTCTGGTCTGTATGTCATATGTGAAAATTAACAACCCATTAATTTGAAAATGCTTTTAACCAAAATTTGCTTATACTCAACAGGTGTTTTTTTTTATTATTATTAATTCACAGTTACTTTTAACAAATGTTTTCAAAAAGCCATATGTTGTAAAACCACTGTAGTAATTTCACCAACATAAATACGTATTACTTATCGGCAACTATAGTCTACATATTTAAATCCAAGAATCATCGTTCCTAAACAATGTTCAGCAAATGATTAGGACAAAATCACACCACGTGGTGCATGGGTAATTGGTTCTGTTGGTGAGTAGAGTGACTGTCTGCAGCAGTTTTAACATGTGCCAGCCGCCATTCCCATGTGCACTGAGCTGTGCCCCAGCCGTGTGCATTTGCTTATTCTTGGTGACTGGTGAATGCATGCATTATTAGACCTATTCACTATAAATTTAAAATTATGTATTAAACACATCATTCCAACCCTCACCTTAAAATATAAACAAAAGGAAAGGACTTAATTTAACGCTAAATTGCAAATTAGAAGAGTCAGGAGTAGGTGTGTTCATCCGTGTCAGCAACATGGCATAAAAAAAGCAAACTGTATTTGACATTAAAAAGTAACAAAGATGACCCTGGACATTGTGGCTAAGTGGTGAGAGCATTTGCCTGCACACCAAAAGGACCACAGATTCAATTCCTGATCAAGGGCACATAACTGGGTTGCAGGTTCCATCCCCAGCCCTGGTCCACTAGAGGTGCTTCTCTCACATGGAGGTTTCTGTCTCTCCCTCCCTCACTTCCACTCTCTCTAAAAAATCAATGGAAAAAATATCCTTGAGTGAGGGTTAACAACAAAACAAAGACCCAATAAAAAATATGTTAACATGTGGTACAGGGTAAACACCAATCACAGAAAACATGGGAAACTGATGAAATTGGCGCCAGAAAGCAAATGAATGGGCTGGTGACACTTCAGTTGAGGAAGCATTGTTGAAGTGTGCACACAACAGCGTTCCTGTGGGCCCGGTGCAGGCAGCTGAACTGAAATCTGCAGCAGTTTAGTTTGCAAATCATATGAACACACCATTCAAAGCAAGTGATGGGTGGCTTGGGTGCTCTCACAAAAGGCACGAAATTATGAGAAAATGAATTTACGGTGAAAATTTAAGTGCTCCAACAGAAGAGTCTGAACCATTTAGGCAAAAATTAACAGAACATATAAATAACTCAATGTCACTACAGCCTCAGGTTTACAATGCTGACAAAAGTGGTTTGTTCCGGCTTCTGTGCCTGAAAACACACCAGCCTGCAAATAGCGGAAACCGACACGGGAAGAAAAGCCAGCAAGGACAGGATCTTGGCACTGCTGTGTGCCCACACAGATAGGTCATGTCCTAGTAAACTGACACCTGCAGTCACTGGCAGAACTCATAAACCTGGAGTTTTAAAAAACAGAATGCGTCATCTGCCTGCTTTGTATGGCAACTCTAAAAAGGCATGGCTCAACTCAGACATTTTGCAAGAGTGGATTTTGAAAGCATTTTCCCCTGCAGTCAGGAAGTTTCAAGGCGAAGAGCTTGGAATACCACCAGAGGATGCAAAATGTTCATTGCATTTAGACAATGCTCTTGCTCATCCATCTAAAAATACTTTCTGTTCAGAGGATGGCAAATTTAGATGTATGTTTTTGCCAAAAAAATACATCACGTATCCAGCCCATGGACCTGGGGGATAATTCTGGCAACTAAATGAATATACCGCAAAATTTTTTAGAGGAAGTAGTGGTTGTATTGCAGACAGAAGGTAATGATGAACATACAACTGGACAGCGTATCTTACAAAACTTACCGTTTTAAAGAGTTACCATTTAAAATCAGCAATTTTTAAATGTTGATGCAGCATGAAAAGAAGTGAAAGTGCAAACATTGGAAACTGGTTGGAAGAATTGGCTTGACAATGAAGAGAGACTTGCATTTAGAAGGTGTAGAGGTTACTCATTACTGTGGGACAACACAGAATATTGGCGGACAAGTAGCTGAGGAAGATGATTACAGTGGTTAGAAGAAGATGAAGGTGACCCTGGGTACCACACTGGCTGAAAGTGAAATAGCAGATGAGGTGATGACCTGGGAAGATGAGGGTGGGAGTGAAGATAAGGAGGAAGAAGAAACAGCATGCCCCAAACATAAAGTTATCAGTGCTTGGATCTCATCTCCACGATCTAATAACACTTATTGGCAATTCATCAGATAATGAAATGCAGCTCTATTACACCCATTTTTGAAATATTAGGGAGTTAATTATAAAAAACAGCAGACTTCAAAAGTTCAAACTAAACTTGACAGGTTTTTCAAGGCAGGATTACCTAAAGCAAGGGCCTCAACATCGAACATTAACGTCACACTACAATGGGAGTGGCTGGATATATCATCATCCAAAGATGATTATATAGGAAAACTTTCTTCTGTTCTTATAAAATTTAAATTTTGTTTTGTTTTTAAGAATATTGTTTATTTTTTAGTTAAATATAACTAAAGTGTATTTTTGGAAAAATGTTTATTTTAATTTAGATTGCTTACTTATCACAGTCTCTAAACTATGGTAAGTACATAAGCAATAATATCTATAGAAAATTTTTCTGTGAAACTAAACTTTTCATACACACTTAATTTTAAACAAACGTTGTCTACAAAAGTAAAAGCAGGTAAACTAATTTGTCAGTTTTTTCACATACACATTCAGAAAACCTACTTTATTATATATAACAGACTTTTGGCTTTGGGACACCTCCTTGCCTGAATTAGTCCCTTACATTGGATATTGGGGTCTCTCTTTAATTTGAAGATAACCTGACAAGAGTTGCTGACAGATTTGATGTGAGGTTTAAGATAAAGAGAAAGATAGGAGTTGAGTTTGAACCCAAGTTTTTGGCAGAGCAATTGGAAGAGCTGTCATTAACTCAAACAAGAAAGACCACATGAAGGGTGAGTGTGAGAAAGAAGATCAATAGTTCAATTTTGGAGATCTTATGTCTGGAACACCCAATGGCTATTAAAAAAAAAAAGATACCAAGTAGGGAATTTGATATATAGGTCTGGCATTGAGGAGAGAGGTTTGGTCTGGAGATATAAATTTGAAGATCATTAGTATATACAAGGTAGTAAAAGTCATGAGAAAAAAGATCAAAGCCTGAATCCTGGGACACTTGCATGTGTAAAAGGAGGGAAATGAGGAGAAACCAGACTAAGGACAGACTAGGAAAGGCAAGGAGGAATCCAGGTGATTATGTTCCCCCTCCCCACTGAAAACTCAAAGTTCTAAGAGACAAATGAAAAAAGAGACAGTTTTCCATTGGGTCAAATATTGCTGATAGGTTATGTAAAACCTGGTCTAAAACATTATGTCTAGATTTATTAGAGGGAAAAAAGTACTAACCTTGCAGAAAACAATTTTGGAGATGAGGTGGGACTGAAAATTACTAGAGTGGGCTCAAGAGTGCATGGAAGGGAAATTAGAATCAATGAGAATAGATCATTCTTTTCAGGACTTTGTAGCTAAATGGCACAGCCCTGGATGATCTCATCTGCTTCATGTTTAGCTGTAGCTTTCAATCCTTCCATAGTGACTATGAAGTATTTTTGTAATATGTAATACTTGAAAGTTTTTTAATTACGCACCTGTGGCACTATATGGTGTAAAACATGCCAGTCTAGTGTTACATAATAAATTCACAAAATTATACACCTAAAAGATGCCATGATTTTTTCTAGATATATAATATTCACTAACCTTATTATCATGTTTCTCATGCTTACAAAGATGACAGAAGGATTCCTTTCTAGATGAAAATCATCCAACTCTAGAATATACTACTCAAATGTACAAAGTACACTGTAATCAATCATATTAAAATTGTGTAATAGAAATAAAGGGGGAAACATGCATGTAACATTCTTACTTTATAAACTGAATTTTTGTAAATTTTGTAATATGCAGTCCCTGTTGAAAAATTGGGTGAGGTACATACTGAAATGTATTCTCTTTAAAAAAGAAGGATAAAGGTATGCACTCATGGTACCTTTCAAAAAGATTCACGACATTAGGAGCACCTTGGTTTATCTAGTGTCTATGACAGATTTCAGAGACCCGATGGTTCATGAAGCCCACAATACTGAGTGTCTGGCCCTTTACCAAAAAGGTTTGTCAACTCCTGATCTAGCAGATTAATCCCTTGATGTGCTTAATAGCTTTTACTCAATCTTCTGAAATTTGTATATAAGATATGGGACAAATTGCCTTGTGAAATCCCTGGGCTTTCAGATTAATTTGAGGGTCCAATATTTGAACACTCAGGAATTAGGGACAAGCACAAAAAGCTAGTAGCTAGTAATTTAGATGGAAACAAAGTAGAGTGACAGTGTAGCATATAATTTCCTATCATAACTGAGCAGGTATTAAAAGTATCCTCACAAAATTTGTCTAAGACATGACATTAAACCCAATACTTTAAGTACACTTCAGAAAAACAGGAATAACAGGAGTGAAGAAAAAGATGGTGGCTGGCAGTATGGAGGTGAGGGATAGGAAGTGAGTGAGTGAGGGTATGAAAGGAGAGTGTGTGGATGTGTGTGGTATGTGTGTGAGTGAGGCAGGGACAGTTAAATCTGGCAGGAGAAGCCGAGGCTGGCAGACCAGGCTCTCTGGGACAGGGAGAGACTACCACCGCTGCGGGCACTCCCCAGACTGCAGGACTTGGACTGGGAGCCCAGACCATCTTGAAAGGGAGAGTGGCCTCTTCTAGGAACTCATCAGCACCACCACCCAGATAGGCCTTGGACACTGCCTGTGACCTGCAGCCACTCCAGCCAAAATCCTGCTGCCATACCCGCAGACTCGCAGACCCTGGGATCTCCACCTCTAAAGGAGCACTGCGCCTGCAGCAGTAAGTGCAGCTTCCCCCTCCCCAGTGGCAGACCTCCAACATCGCATTCATGCATCTCCAGTGAGCAGGTCTCCAAGGCACACCACTCCACAAACTTCTCTTAGGAGTCATTGTGAGCCCCAGCTGGGTGTGATTTTGTACAGACACAGGCACACTGCCCCCCAATAGAAATTCTGAATTCCCTCTGCCTGAATAACTGCCCACACACCCAGCTGCCCAACTTTAGCGCCAGGGCCTCTCAGTACCAGAGCCCCTCAGTGCCAGGGCCCCTCAGAGTGCATCAGAGGTCAGCACCTCTGGCAGATGCACTGCCACAGTTGCTCATTCCCCCTGAGCCCACCTATCCACAGGGCACTTTGGGAAGCCTCAGTGAGCCTCCACTGGGTCCGATTTTGGACAAATAGGGACTCACTCCCCGGGGCAGTAGAAATCTGAATTCAACCATCCTGGATACCTGCCCAAAGATGCCTCGATTAAGCATGCCAGGGCCCTTCAGAGTGCTTCAGTGTGCCTGTCTTAGCAAACTCAGGGCGGGTGCTCCTGTGTGCCACCACTGGGAACACGCACCTATCCACCACAGGAGCGTCAGCAAAAATTGAGTTTCCCCACCCCACAGATGCAGATCTCTGGACACTACAGTTGCATGCTTTTCCAGCGTGCAGTTCTCCCAAGACCACTGCTCCACAGGCAGCCCTGGGGCCCCGCTGTGAGCCCTGCTGGACACACATTTAAACAAACAGGGGTGCACTGCTGGGCTGTAGAAACACTGAATCCCCTCTTCTGGGATACCTGCCCACAGACACTGCAATCCAGTGGCTTCAGTGCCAGGGCCCTTCAGAGTGTGTCAATACACCCTGCTGGCAAACACACCACAGGTGCCTCTGTGAAGTGCCGCTGGGATCACATGTACCCAACCATGAAGGCAGCAGCAAAAGCCGAGTCTGCCCACCCCACAACTACAGAACTTTGGACACCATAGTCATGCCTTGCCAGAACAGAGGCCTCCTGAGCCCCAACACCCCAATAGGTGGTTCCTGGGTGCCACTGTGAGTCCCTGCTGGGCACACGTGATTTCAACCAAGGGCATAAGACAGCAAAAATTGGAACACTCCCTCCACAGCTGCTGACTTCTAGACACCTCAGTTGTGCATTTCCAGCTCACAGGCCTACATCAAGAGAACCCAAATAGCTCAAGTAGGGAGCTACACTAGACTACCAAGCCCAGGAGGCCTGAGAGGTCACACCAGTAGCACCATACCCAAAAGAAGCTGGGTAGCAAAGCAATCTGAGCTACAATTAAAACATTACAGCAAAACATGGGAAGACAAAAAAGCAACCCACAAAGGAAAGAAAAATAAGAATCACTAGAAAATGATTTAAATGAAATTGAGGCTACTAACTTATGAGAGAAAGAATTCTGAATAATGGTTATAAGGATGCTCAAATGGCTGGATGACAAATACACACAACTCAATGGGAATCATAAGGAGCTGAATGAGAATGTCACCAACATGAAAAGGAACCAAGAGGAAATGAAGAACGACATAGCTGCAATAAAGAACACAATGGAAGGCTTAAAAAGCAGACTAGAAGAGGCTGAGGACCACATCAGTGAATTAGAAGACAAGGTAGGAAAAAACACACAAACACAGGAGCAACTGGAAAAAAACTTAAAAAGCAAGTGGAGAGCCTAAGGGAGCTTTGGGACAATGCAAAATGAAACAACATTTGCTTAATAGGGGTACCAGAAGGAGAGGAGGAGAAGCAAGGAATAGAAAACCTGTCTGAAGAAATAATGACAGAAAACTTCCCTGATACTGGCAAGAAAAAAGCTACACAAGTCCAAGAAGAACATAGAGTGCTAAACAAGATGAACCCCAAAAGACCAACATCAAGACCCATCACAATTAAATTCGCAAACACCAATGACAAAGTAAGAACCTTAAAGGCTGCCAGAGAAAGACAGAAAGTTACCTACAAGGGATCTCCTATTAGAATATCAGCTGACTTCTCAACAGAAACACACCAGGCAAGAAGGGAATGGAATGAAATATACAAAGTGATGCAGAGCAAGGGAATGAATCCAAGAACACTATACCCAGCCAGGCTATCATTCAAAATTGAAGGTGGAATCAGGAGCTTCACAGACAAAAAAAAAAAGGCTAAGAGAGTTTATTACTACCAATCCTAAAGGGACTGCTGTAAAAAGAAGAAAAAAAGACAAGAAGAAGCACACACATTAAGAATAAAAATAACGAGAAACCAAGACGGCGGCATAGGTAAACACGGGAAATTGATGCCTCCCACAACAAAATAAAAAATACAACTAAAAGACAAAAAGGACATCATCCAGAATCACAAGAAGGCTGGCTGAGTGGAAACTCTACAACTAGAAGGAAAGAGAAAAGCACACTGAGACTCAGAGGAGGTGCAGAAATAAAGTGCAGAGGTACAGAGGCGCACGTGGAAAGGGTTGGCAACTGAGGACACAGTTGTCTTTTTCAATCCGGAAGGAGTCTCAAGCTCCCTACTGCTCTGAACTCCAGTTCCGGGCGAGTCTCTGGGGACCCAGACTCATACGGGGAGAAACTGGACTGTTTGGCAGCGGGGGGAACTCGAGGGCAGCTTTCTCTCAGAGGTGCTTGCAGCGATTACCTTACTGGGACACTGAGACACAGGGCCTCTTGGGTAGGACTGAGTTTCAGCCATAGCTGTTTACTCTGCCTTGTTGCTTCCCTGAGACCCCGGCCCACCCAAGCTGTTAGCAGAGGCTTTTGCATATGAAAGGCCTGGCCCTTTGAAAACTGAAAATTACCTAACAAACTGCAGCTGGGTCAGAGAGTCCCAGAACTTCCAAAAGAAGGCCCAAGGCCCCACAGCAGCTTGCATTGCTTCACAGCTGGGCCTCATCTGGGCACCTCCAACTCCCAAACACAGAAGAGGAATCTTCAGATATCTCCATAGCTCCTGCTGGGTAGCCTCAGGCAAAAGCTAAATTAGCACCTCCTTAGAGATCCAAGAGCCACTGCACCCAGTGGTCAGAGTGGGACCATCCAGATTACAACTCCTCAGATCCATAAGGGACACACTCCAGGGGCAGACTCAGTGAGCACCAAAGCCCCACTGAAGCAAGTCCTTCCCCAGAAGGGCGTCTCCAGCACAGAAGTTCTCCCACTGCAGACACAGCTGATTCTCAAAGTCAATTGGCCTGGAGGTCAATTCCTCCCAGTGATACCTACAACAATCAAGGCTTAACTACAACAAGACTGTGCACAAAGCCCACAAAGGAGTGCACCAAGAGTGTCCACCTCAGGTAATTGGGGAGGCTGAGCCACTGGGCCCCATAGGACACCTAGCACAGAAAGCCACTCTATCAACACAGGGAAGTATAAAAAATGTGGAGACAAAGAAACAGGTCACAAATGACAGAAATAGAGGAAAGCAAACTACTGGATATAGAGTTCAAAACCACATTTATAAGGTTTTTCAAGAATTTTCTAGAAACCGCTGATAAATTTAGTGAGACCCTCAAGAAATCTAGTGAGACTCTCGAGGATATGAACAAGGACCAACTGGAAATTAAGCATACTTGACTGAATTAAAGAATATTATACAGAGTTCCAACAGCAGACTAGAGGATCGCAAGAATTAAGTAAAAGTTTAGAAATACGAAGAAGCAAAAACACCCAACTGGAAAAACAAAAAGAAAAAAGAATCCAAAAATATGAAGATAGTGTAAGGAGCCTCTGGGACAACTTCAAGCGTACCAACATCAGAATTATGGGGGTACCAGAAGAAGAGAGAGAGCAAGATAGTGAAAACCTATTAGAAAAAATCATGACAGAAAATTTCCCCTACCTGGTGAAAGAAATAGACTTACAAGTCCAGAAAGCGCAGAGAACCCCAAACAAGAGGAATCCAACGAGGACCACACCAAGACACATCATAATTAAAATGCCAAGAGCAAAAGACAAAGAATCTTAAAAGCACCAAGAGAAAAAACTCAGTTATGTACAAGGGAGTTACCATATGACTGTCAGCTGATTTCTCAACAGAAACTATGCAGTCCAGAAGGGAGTGGCAAGAAATATTCAAAGTGGTGAATAGCAAGAACCTAGAACCTAGCTGAAACTGGTTTGGCTCAGTGGATAGAGTGTCGGCCTGCAAACTGAAAGGTCCCAGGTTCGATTCCGGTCAAGGGCATGTACCTTGGTTGTGGGCACATCCCCATTAGGAGATGTGCAGGAGGCAGCTGATCGATGTTTCTCTCTCATTGGTGTTTCTAACTCTCTATCTCTCTCCCTTCCTCTCTGTAAAAAATCAATAAAATATATGTATTTTTAAAAAGAACCTACAACCTAGACTACTTTACCCAGCAAAGCTATCGTTCAGAATTGAAGGTCAGATAAAGAGCTTCACAGATAAGAAAAAGCTAAAGGAGTTCATCACCACCAAACCAGTATTATATGAAATGCTGAAAGGTATCCTTTAAGAAGAGGAAGAAGAAGAAAAATGTAAAGATACAAATTATTAATAACAAATATACATCTATCAACAAGTGAATCTTAAAATCAAGTAAATAAATAATCTGATGAACAGAATAAACTGGCGAATATAACAGAATCAGGGGCATAGAAAGGGAGTGGACTGACTATTCTCGGGTGGAAAGGGGTGTGGGGGGTGTGGGAAGAGACTGGACAGAAATCATACACCTATGGATGAGGACAGTGGGGGGAGGGTAAGGGCAGAGGGTGAGGTGGGAACAGGGTGGAGGGGAGCTATGGGGAGAAAAAAGAGGAACAACTGTAATAATCTGAACAATAAAGATTTAATTTTTTTAAAAAGAAGGATAAAAATGACCACAAACAAGTACTTTTCAATAATAACATTAAATGTAAATGGATTAAATGCTCCAATAAAAAGACACAGGGTAGCTGAATGGATTAGAAAACATGACCCATATATTTGCTGTCTGCAAGAGACCCACCTCAGAACAAAGGATTCACACAGAGTGAGAGTGAAGGGATGGAAAAAAAATTTTCAGGCAAATGGAAATAAGAAAAAAGCTGGGTTGCGATACTTATATCTGACAATACAGACCTCAAAATAAAGGCCATAACAAGATATAAGGAAGGCCACTACATAATGCTAAAGGGAGCAATTCAACAAAAAGATATAACTCTGGTAAACATATATGCACCCAATATAGGAGCACCCAAAAACATAAAACAACTCCTGGAAGATATCAAGGGAGAGATCGATAGCAATACAGTCATAGTAGGGGACTTTAATACCCCACTGACACCACTGGATAGTCCTCTAAACAAAAAATCAGCAAAGAAAAATCAATCCTAAATGACTCACTAGATCAGATGGACTTAATTGACATATTCAGAATATTTCACCCCAAAGCTACATTCTTCTACAGTGCACATGGGGCATTTTCAAAGATAGACTATATATTAGGAAACAGGAAAAGTCTCTTCAAATTCAAGAGAATAGAAATTATAACAAGCATCTTCTCAGATCACAATGACATAAAATTAGAAATCAACCACAATAAAAACATTGAAAAAGAAATCTAACACTTGGAGGCTAAATAGCATGCTATTAAACAATGACTGGGTCACCAGAGAGATCAAAGAAGAAATAAAAAGCATCCTGGAAACAAATGACAATGAAAACACAACAATCCAAAATCTATGGGACACATTTAAAGCAGTCCTCATACGGAAGTTCATAGTTCTACAGGCCGACCCCCCCCCCCCAAAAAAAAAACAACAAACAAACAAAGAAAAACTGATAATAAATTATCTCATTCTACAACTCAAGGAGTTAGAAAGAGAGCAACAAGAAAAGCCCACAGTATCCAGAAGGAAGGAAATAATAAAGAGCAGAGGAGAAAGAAAAAAACATAGAGACAAAAAACAACAACCCACAACAACAAACAAACAAACAAACAAACAAAAAATACCACAATACAAAAGATCAATGAAACCAAAAGCTGGTTCTTTGAAAGGATTAACAAGATTGATGAACCTCTAACCAGGCTCACCAAGAAGCAAAGAGAGAGGACCCAAATAAAATCAGAAATGAAAGAGGTGAAGTAACAACTGACCCTACTGATATACAAAGTATTGTCAAAAAATACAATGAACAACTCTACTCCAACAAACTGGACAATCTCGACGAAATGGACACATTCCTAGAAAAATACAAGCTTCCAAAACTCAACCAGGAAGAATCAAAAAACCTGAATAGGCCAATAACTACTGATGAAATTGAAACTAATCAAAAAGCTTCCAGCAAACAAAAGCCCTGAACCAGATGGCTTCACAGGGGAGTTTTACCAAACATTCAAAGAAGAACCAAAGCCAATCCTTCTCAGACTATTCCAAAAAGTTCAAGAGGAAGGCACACTTCCAAGCTCTTTCTATGAAGCCAGCATTACCCTAATCCCAAAACCAGAAAGGGACACCACAAAGAAAGCAAATTATAGGCCAATATCCCTGATGAACATAGATGCTCATATACTCAACAAAATTCTAATAAACTGGATCCAGCATTACATTAGAAAGATCATACACCATGACCAAGTGGGATTTATTCCAGGAATGCAAGGCTGGTAAATATCCGTAAATCAATAAACGTGATACATCACATAAACAAACTGAGAAGCAAAAATCACATAATCATATCGATGGATGCAGAAAAGGTATTTGACAAAGTCCAACACCCTTTTCTGATAAAAACACTCAGCAAAGCCCTAACCGGATTGGCTCAGTGGATAGAGTGTCGGCCTGCAGACTGAAAGGTCCTAGGTTTGATTCCAGTCAAGGGCATGAACCTTGGTTGCGGGCACATCCCCAGCAGGGGGTGTGCAGGAGGCAGCTGATGGATGTTTCTCTCTCATCATCGATGTTTCTAACTCTCTATCCCTCTCCCTTCTTCTCTGTAAAAAATCAATAAAATATATTTTTAAAAATGCTCAGCAAAGTGGGAATAGAGGGATCACACCTCAAAATTATAAAAGCCTTATATGCCAAACCTACAGCTAACATTATACTCAATGGGCAAAAACTAAAACCGTTTCCCTTAAGAACAGTAACAAGACAGGATGCCCACTTTTACCACTCCTGTTCTACATAGTACTAGAAGTGCTAGCCAAAGAGATCAGACAAGGAGAAGAAATAAAAGGCATCCTAATTGGAAAAGAAGAAGAACATTGTCATAATTCCCAGATGACATGATACTGTACTTAGAAAACCCTAAGGACTCCATCAAAAAAATATTAGAATGAATAAATGAATTTGGCTGTTTCAGTATACAAAATCAATGCTAAGAAATCGATGGCATTTTTATTATGCCAATAGTGAACTTACAGAAAAAGTAATTTTAAAAAAACTCATTTACCATTGCACCAAAAAATTAAGATACCTAGGAATAAACTTAACTAAGGAGGTAAAAGATCTCTACCCAGAAAACTACAGGACTTTGAAAAAAGAGATAGAGGAAGACATAGACAGATGGAAGAACATACCGTGTTCATAGATTGCTAGAATCAACATCATCAAAATGTCCATACTACCCAAAGCAATCTATAGATTAAATGCACTCCCCATTAAAATACCGAGATCTAGACAGAACTCTCCAAAAATTCATCTGGAATAAAAAAAGAAAAAAGAAACGAATAGCTGCTGTGATCCTGAGAAAGAAAAACAAAGTAAGAGGGATTTCAATACCAGATATCAAGCTGTATTACAAATCCACTGTTCTCAACACTGCCTGGCACTGGCACAAGAATATACATATAGACCAATGAAATAGAACAGAGATCCCAGAAATCGACCCAAACCACTATGCTCAATTATTATTTGACAAAGGAGGCAAGAACATACAATGGAGTCAAGACAGTCTCTTCAATAAATAGTGTTGGGAAATTTGGTCAGACACATGCAAAAAAATAAAACTAGACCACCAACTTACACCATACACAAAAATAAACTCAAAATGGATAAAGGACTTAAATGTAAGATGGGAAACCATAAAAATATTAGAGGAATCCACAGGTAGCAAAATCTCAGATATATGCCGAAGGAATTTCTTCACTGACACAGCTCCTAGGGCACTTGAAACTAAAGAGAAAATGAACAAATGGGACTATATATATCAAAATAAAAAGCTTCTGCACAGCAAAAGAAACCATCAGCAAAACAACAAGAAAACCCACTGCATGGGAGAACATATTCGCCAATGATATCTCTGATAAAGGTTTAATCTCGAACATTTACAGGGAACTCATACAACTTAACTAAAGGAAGATAAACAACCCAATAAAATAATGGGCAACAAACCTAAATAGATACTTTTTGAAAGAGGACAGACATAAGGCTGAGAGACATATGAAAACATGCTTAAAGTCACTAATCATGTGAGAGATGCAAATAAAAACGACAGTGAGGTACCACCTCACACCTGTCAGAATGGCTATCACCAACAAATCAACAAATGACAAATGCTGCGAGGATTCGAAGAAAGAGGAACCCTTGTTCACTGCTGGTGGGGATGCCACTGTGGAGAACAGTATGGAGTTTCCTCAAAAATCTAAAAATGGAACTTCCATTTGACCCAGTGACCCGACTTCTAGGAATATATCCCAAGAAACCAGAAACACCAATCAGAAAGGATATATGCATCTCTATGTTCATAGCAGCACAATTTACCATAGCTAAGATTTGGAATCAGCCTAAGTGCCCATCAGCAGATGAATGGATTAAAAACCTTTGGCACATCTACACAATGGAATACTATGCTGCTGTAAAGAGGAAGGAAATCTTACCATTTGCAATAGCATGGATGGAGCTGGAGAGCATTATGCTAAGTGCAATAAGTCAGTCAGAGAAAGATAAATATCACATGCTCTCACTCATTTGTGGATTATAATGAAAAACATAAACCGATGAACAAACACAGATGTAGAGACAGAGAAGCATCGATCAGATGCTCAAAACTCAGAGGGAAGGTAGGGGAGGGTGGGGGTGAGGGTGAAAGATCAACCAAAGGACTTGTATGCATGCATATGAGCATGAGTGATGGATGTGGACAACAAGGGTGAGGGTGAGGACAGGATTGGGGGATGAGGGGACATTGGGGGGATAAGGACACATTTATAATATCTTAATTAATAAAGAGGAAAAAATGTAAAAAAAATAAAAAAATAAATACACTTCAATTGTCTAACAATCAGTACACTGTAGACCAGAACTACCCTCATTTTTTTTTCCAGTGGCTGCATACTACATTATTTTATGGGTATAACAAAGTATTTCCTTATAGATAGCTATTTATACTATCTTCAACTTTTTGGTATGCAATGTTGTAATAAATATCCTTAACATACATATGTATATTTGTAACATTTATATAAATATCCTTAATGCATATGTGTATATGATATATCTTTAACATCTATGTCACATTTTATATATATACTAGAGGCCCAGTGCACAGAATCTTGCACCGGTGGGGTCCCTTGGCGTGGCCTTGGGATCGGGCCGAAACTGGCAGTCCAATGCTGCCTGCCCTCCTGCCTGCTGCTCCTGCTCATCCAGGCCCAGCTGCACCTGCCCAGTCAGTCCCAATCAGGAGAGGCTCGCACAGCTGCAGCGGTGGTGGCCAGCCATGAGCCCTGCACCTGGCGCCCCTTCCAAGGGGATTGCCGCAGGGGGAGGGGGGGCTGGGATGCCATCAGTGATCAGCCCTCTGGGTGGACAGTGAGGTGCCCTTGCTGGCCTGGGATCCGTATCCATCCTGCTGACATTCGCACCAGTTGTTGGGAGCCACCTGACAGCTGCTTTCACTGGTATATCTTTTTTCCTTGCCAAGCTTGCATGGAGGGGAAGTGGCCGTGGTGTTCGAGGCCGACTTCCAGGAGGCCAGTGTCACTGTCAGGATTGTGCCAACAGTGCAGGTCCATCAGCTGGTGGCTGCTGGGACAGGTCAGACAGCTGAACAGTGCTCCCGCTGTGGGAGCCCACTGACCACCAGGAAGAGCTCCTGTCGATCAGTCATCTGGCCATTCAGTCATTTGGTTGCTTAGGCTTTTATATATATATAAATAATACATATAATGACCAACTATATGCTTGATATACATAATAATATATAATTTATGTCCTTAGAATGTATACATGTGTGTTCATACAAGTCATGTTTTCTTGTAGGATCTAGTTCTGAAAGTGAAGCTATTGGGATAAAAGAATGACATACTTGAAATTTTGAAACTCAATTACCCTTCAAAAGAAGATGCACCGATTTCACCTCCCAATAGTGCACAAGAATGCCTTTTCCTCCCACATGCCAATTCTGGTTTTTATTTTCTTTAATAAAATAGTTATCATTATGAGTTCTAAAAATGGTATCTCATTGTTTGTTGATTTGCATTTTTCTAATTACCAATCAAGGTTCACTCTCTCTAGTAAAAATATAAAATCAATCAGTAATATTAGCTCAAGTTGGAATTTTTTTATACGAAAAGAATAATTACCTACTGTTAAGTACTGCTGTAGGCTTACCTGTCAGACTCTTCATTCTCCATAGTAGAAACCTGCTGCTTATCAGTTTGTTCACTGTTGTTCTGCTGGCTCACTCCACCACTGCCAGTGTCATCAGCACCCTCATCCATGTTTCCCGACACTTCCCTTTTGCTGGTTTTCTGATCCTTTTTTTCTTCAACCTTTGATGAAAGATTGATATTAGGGATATTGTTATCATCTCGCTCATTAAAAAGACTGTGTTTTCATTAATTTTATCATTTGGCTTTTATTATTTGGCTTTGTTATTACCTTATTCATGAAAATGACTGTGTTTTCATTAATTTTATCACTTGGCTGCTGGTTATCAGTGTGTTCATTGTTGCTCTGCTGACTCAGTCCAATACCGCCACTGTCCTTATCAGCACGATCATCCATGTTTCTTGACACTTCCCTTTTGCTGCTTTTTTGCCACTTCTTTTCTTTAACCTTTGTTGAAAGTTTAATATTATGGATATTGTGATTATGTTATTCATTAAAAAGGCTGTGTTTCCTGTAATTTTATGAAATTGCTATGACTTGAACCAATAAAAATATTTTGTGTGTTGAAGTTTATTATTAAAGGTCATTGAAATTGTTGTCAATTCTACTTCATTTGTGTCAGTAAAGAAGATGACTTTTTCAAGATTTCTAATAGGGCTTTCTTAATTTTGTGCTCCTATTCACATCACACCCACACTTTGTTACCTAACATTCTCCTTACCCACCCCCACCCCATTTATCTAGCAGAGACAGAGAAATAAAAGGACAAAGATGCAAAATGTGTCCTCTTCTGTCTTTCAAACATGGATCTTGCATTACCCACCAGATTTAGAGGATGTGAAATCGTGCTTCAGTAACAAATAGGAAGCTTTCCTGGGTCTGCACTAAGCTATTCCTTTCCCCATTGTCTTTTACAATTCTTTTTCCTTTAAGATCTTTGAGGGCTTCAAACAAGTGGTGGTATTCATAAAATATATGAACCACAGTTTACCACAGCACTGGAGCAGAGTGAAACCAATGGATTGGTGGTTAAAGTTCAATTCTGGAAAATGAGCAATACGATCCCTATAAAATCTTATAGCTAGAGGATATACAAGTAGTCATCTACTTACTTTAGCCCCATAGTTACTAATAATGGAAATAAAACCAAGATTAAATGAACTGTCCAAACTTGGTAAGGATGCAATTCCTAGCATTTTATGGCACCAAAAGAAAAGATATAATTGTATAGTGCTCAATCAGATAAGTAAACAGAAAATTTTGTCAAATTAATCAGGTAAATTAAGTATGACTTTTGAAAAGTAATTTAATGCCTTAGTGTAATGAGAGGGCTCATCCACATTTTCTTATAAAAGAGCATCATATCTCAAGCTTTTTCCATTTTAAAAGTCAATGAACCTCAAAACTTAATCTTCTATAGAGAAAAATATTGATTTTATTGCAAATAATTGATGTGACATATATATATATATATATATGTATATATATATATATATATATATATATGTCAAAATGATAATTGCCATGATTTTAGTTTTGGAAGGTGTTCTATCTCTTTTTATATTTTTTTAATCTTTACATTGCAGTTCACATTCAACATTATTTGTATTACTCTCCGTTGTGCCGCATAGTGGTTAGACAATCAGATACTTTACAAAGTGATCCCCCTGGTATTTCAATATCCATCTGACACCATTCACACTTTTTACAATACTAGTGGGCTGATGCATGGATTTGTGCACATGGAAAGGAAATTAACTAAAAGAAATATTTTAATATTGCTGGTCACCCTTTCTCTCTAATAGAAGTGTCAGAGATGAAAGGAAATTAGATGCATATGAAAATAACATTTGAATTGATTACTAAATAAACAATAACAACATGGTATAACAACAAAGACATGATATAAAAACATTGATAAAAACAATGACTGATAAATTGATTAAACTTATTCTATATCTCCCTGAATACTACATTAAAGGTAAAAACATTTTCAGAGTTCTTGACTAATTTCCCTTGTGATAAAATATTTACAACTTTAATGTCACATGCTCTTTTACCTCGAGAGAAAGCAACATGTAACTGACCATGTCCGAAAACGGGTTCAGGTAGGAATATTCCTACTCTGTCTAGAGTTTGTCCTTGTGATTTATCAATAGTCATCACAAATGCTGGCATCACGGGAAACTCTCTTCAAATTAATTTAAATAGGAGGCCAGTGTCAGACAGGGACAATCAATTCTTAGAATCAGAGCAACCTCTCCTTTCACAGCATCTGTTAATACTTCAGCTTTAATTATGTTAGGTCGCAATCTTGTGATAATAAATCTAGTACCATTACAAAGACCCCATTTACTATTAAGATTCCTCAATAGCATGATAATTGCACCTAATTTCAATTTTAATTTATGACATGACATTCCCAAAGGAGTAGTACTATTAAGAAATGCAATGGGAAAATATGCCTTCCCGGCATCATCCATTGAATCAGTAGATTCATCACTCAAGTAAGTGTGAAAATCTCCATTGAGTCTATCCAAAATTTCTTCATTTAATTTATGAACATGCTTACTTTTAGGACAAAGAATCACACATTTAGCTATATTTTTAGTATTACCTATAGATATACTATTTTCAAAGCTAGCTTCAATAATAGATCCGTTACAAATCATTTCACGTGGTATTTCAATAATATCCATTCCTAAATGAAAACTGCTATCTAGTTTGCCATCTCCAAGTTTTACTAACAATTTACTATAAGCAGAATCCTCTGATCTCATATTTGTTTTAAGGGACAACTGTCTGAAACATCTCCAAACAGTACAGTACTTTAAGCTCATTTGTACTATAGCCGATGGCATAGCATGCAGCAAAACACTGAGATATTGTCGAAAATCCCCTCCAAGGAGAACTTTTCCACCAAATGCAACATTCAAATTAATAATTTCTCTTAGTAATCTATCTATGGTGTTTATAGCATGACTGGATGCCATGGTGCATTCATCAATAATGAGCCTTTTTAATGGTTTTAGCAACTTCACTCTTTATATCGAGTCTAGAAATTGAAGTTTCATTGGTGCCAGAGAGAGCTTTATATGTATCACCCATGCACGAGTCAATGTTTATTTTTAAGTTGCCAGTGTGTGTCATATGTACCAGCAGGTGGGTCAGTGGAACTTTCAGATGGATGTATGGTCAGTCACTTAGCCTTTTATATATATAGATGGTTGACTATATTCTCTATGCTGTACTTGACATCCCTGTGACTTTTCTATAACTACCAGTTTGTACTTGTTGACCCTACTTTTGACTCAACCTACCAACCCATTCCCTCTGGCATCCGTCAGTCAAATCTGTCTGTTATCTATGAATATCTTTTAAATTTCTTAGTTCATTTATTTTGCTTTTTGCTCTTTACATTCCACATATAAGTGCAATCAGTTGGGACTTATCTTTCTCTGTTTGATTTATTTCACTTAGCATAATGCCCTCTAGGTCCATCCATGCTGTCACAAATGGTAAGTTTTTGTTTTTTTTATGGCACCATCATACTTTATTAAACAATATAATGTGAAGGTTTGACTCAACAAACACATTTGAGAGTGATGATAAAAATATATATATGAAAGTACGTATGTTTGTTATTAAAATATCTAAATAATATTCCAATGATGATATACAATGCAGGTGGGTACTTGAAATATTGGGGTGACTATGTTATACAGTATATGATTATCTAACCACAATCCTATACATATGAAACTAATACAAAATAATATTGAATGTAAACTGTAACTGAAAAGTAAAATAAAATAAAAATATCTTGATGTGATCATATTAGAATTCTAAATTCTAAGGTTTTCTTTCAGTAAGCCATAGAAGATTGCACACACTATAGCACAAAAATAGATGAGTTTGGTTGGGGATATTTGTTTATATCCCTTCTGTCAGTCATAGTTTCCTTCACTTTTATTGTTTCTGGGACGCTATTTATGGGTATTTTAAAAATTAATTTTAGAGAGAGAGAGAGAGAGAGAAACATCGATGACATAGAAACATAGATCGGCTGTCTCCTGCACACACTCTACTGCAGATCCAGCCACAACACAGGCATGTGCCCTGACCCTGAATTCAATCAGGAGCCTCTTGGTTCATGGATCAATGCTCAAATACTGAGCCACACTGGCCAGGATACGGGATGTAAATTATATTTAAGCCAATGAACTTAAGAAATAAAACAACCCTAGTGCTTATTACATTTTTTAAACAATTTCCTTTATACTTTCACTGGTTCAGAAGATGACATAATACATAGCTAAATTAGTTTCCCAATTCATAGGGAAGACTGACAGAAAGATCTAAGAACAAACCTGAGAACGTTTTCTTAAAATTCTATTACTTAGTTGACTGAATCTATTTATATTTACAATTATATATTTAGACAACCTAATTTTACACACAAACTTTTTTCAGAATGGATAAGAGAATTGATAAAGAGAAAAAACAGAGTAGCAGAAAATGAAGTTCTACCTCTTTTTGAAGTTGAATTTTCTCTCTTTTCCACGCCAGGTGTTCTGCTTTTAAGATGTATACCTTATTTTTAACCTTTTGTAATTCTTCATTTACATATACTCCAGGTGTTCTGTCATTGTGCAGTGCAGAGGAACTCTCATCTTTTAATTTAGAGTCCATGCTTTTACAATAATTAGCACGGCAATGATCTGCACATAATGGCTTCTGGAACACATCTTGATTTGGCTTTGTTTCCTTATAAGCATTTGTAACAGCAGGCGTATCGTGGCTTTTTAATTGAATCATAGGTTTTGTTTCATTACAGCGGACAAGCCACAAATCAAAATGGCCTTTCGGATCACTAGACTGAGGTGTAGGTCCGATGCCTAATTTCCAATCCGTGGTATTTGGGTTCATATTTTTTGTCATCTGCATAGCAAACTCTTGGTCTTCTCTCACTTCAGATGTAACTACTGCATGTCTTTCTTTTTTATTTTCTGTATCATTATAAAAAATCTCATTTTTGTTTAAAACGTGTTCAACGTCAGATTTGTGATCATTTTCAGAGTGTAATTCCTTTTCTCTTAAACGAAGCTCAGATGATGATGATGAGGGAGAGTCTGCTGGGGACCCAGGGTCTGCTTGAGATGGAGAAACAATTTTGAGAGAGGTTTCTTCTCCTTCAGGAAATGTTTGTAATGCTGCAGAGACAAACTTTCCAAATGCATCTTTCCCCTCACAATCAAGCATTTTACCTGTCAAATTAGAAGGCCTTTGTCTTAAGCTTGCTCCTTCTTTAGAGTTATCACGTAGTGGCTCTTCCTCAGGGCACTCCGTCATTTTGAATTTTACAGAAAATTCAGGTGACTTCTGCTTTGCCTCATCTTTGGAAAGTTGTAAGTTCTTCCTCTGCTCTAATGTGCCTTGTTTGATTCCTATTTCCTCCTCCTTTTGCACAGAAGGGTGTCCTGAATATACAGATGTATCTTCTTTGTCACATGCCCTATTCATTTCTGATTCCTGAGACATTTTTTCTAGATGCAAAGGTGGAAGGTGAATTTGCTTGCTTTGATTTTCAGATGTCTTTGCTGTCAGGATACATGTTTTTGAAATAACTTTATCCTTGAGTAATCAAGTATGGACAAAGATAAGTTAGAATATAATTAAAATTTAACTGTTAGGATTCTTAATCTATGATTAGCTACTCCCAAATCACAGGATTGAAACTAAGAAGTAAAAAAATAACTTGCCTTGGCCTAAATACAAATAAAAATATGAACCTAATTTTGACGCTGTTGGAGTTAAATAATTCATTAGATGTTAAATAAATTACCAGCTGAGTTTTAACATTACAAAGCTTCCTTCCTCACTTAAAATATTTCACCTCACCATATCCTGAATATTGAGTCCTTGCAGTGCATTTCAGAATTTTTTAGGGGTGCTCCAAGATGGAGGCAAAGAGGCAAAAGTTAAGTCACCTCCTCACTGGGCCAAATTGGAATGACAAGTAAATTACATAACTACCAACATGAACACTAGGTGAACATTCGTCTTATAACCAAGGATCTACAGAAGAAGCCTGAGCTACACTGGCAGGAAGGACAGAGATTCTAAAGGTAGGCCCCCACATCCACTTGTGGTGGTTGAGAATGCAGAGGCATGTCTCAGTGCAATGGTCCCCTGAGGAGCATGTGGTCTCAACCCCACTCTGGGGTCCAAGCCCTGAGAACCAGAGCTGAGAAGAGTAGCATACATGACATCCGATTGTCCTTCAGGAAGAGGTGGGAGTCTCCTAGAATCCCAGGAGTCCTTTTAAAGGGTCAGCACATGAGTATCATTCCCACCACTCACCCTGGGCCTATGAAGAAAGGGTGGTTCAGAGCAGACTGGGAGTCACGTGAGGAGAGACTGCTTTATGTGGCTCTGGGAGAGAGCTTTATGGCCTCTGGGTGCCCTCCCTGTGCTGAGTCGCTCTCCCACAATGCCCACAGATACCATCACCCTTGGGTCAAGTCCTCCCTTCCTTCTGGCGTCAGCCTGGGAGATGTACTAGCCCATCATCCTGAATCCTTATCCCCAACCCTGTGGAGCTACACAGTACAAAGGAGCCAGCTGCCTGGGCCCATGGTGTACACTTTCATGAAGATCTCTTAAGAAGGTTGAGATAGCTGAAACCGGTTTTGCTCAGTGGATAGAGCGTCGGCCTGAGGACTGAAAGGTCCCAGGTTCAATTCTGGTCAAGGGCGTGTACCTGGGTTGCGGGCATATCCCCAGTAGGAGATGTGCAGCAGGCAGCTGATCGATGTTTCTCTCTCATCGATGTTTCTAACTCTCTATCTCTCTCCCTTCCTCTCTGTGAAAAATCAATAAAATATATTTTTTAAAAAAAGAAGGTTGAGATAGACTGAGGAGGTGTCAGAGACTGAGTTGTGTGGCTTTGGGTTGGGAAATTTTATTCCCTTGCTGGTCTAATTGAGGTCACCTTTCTAGTGCCAAGCCCTCTCTTCACACAGCCAAATCTTGATACTTGGGGCCTGATGAATTCTGCTGGCCCCACCCTACCAGAAAGGTCCACAGGTCCCCGGTGGGTGATAACTGGTATTTGTATACCCTGGGACTTGTGCTGAGTGGCCTCACACCCAGAAATGAAGCCCAGTTTAAATCTGTATCAATCAGGTAAACACCACTGGCACCTACCTGATGACTCACTTACCTCATGCAACTCACATGCCAACCATAGCTCTTTCAGAGACTGACCCCAACAGAAAGCTGGTAGGTGGAGGTGGATCTCGGAGTGACTTCGGCTTTTTGCTCAGCTGCCCCATGGGCGTGGTGCTGGTAGAAGGAGGCATTGCTGTGCAGCTTGGCCCCTTCCAGGTGCACCCAGGCCCAGCAGAGGCAGTCACAAACTGGATCGCTTTGTAGCTCCACACAGGTAGCCCAGGGGAAATCACAGGCAGAGACTGACATTGACTTGCAACAGAGTCCCTCCCAAGAGGCCCCAGAACCAACACACTCAGTGGGGGGCTTCAGAGCATGACCCAATTAGCTTCACAAGCAGAACACGCAAACAGAAATCTGGGCAGGCACCACACCGAGCTGGCATGAATTACTTCACATGGGGTCGATCTTTGAACAAAAGCTTGTATGCTGTGTAGTCAGCCGGCATGAGGATCAACCCCACCCATGAACAGGCCAACAGCAATGAAAATTCTACCAAAGGAGGGCTCACATAACACAATAAAACACAAGTGACATTCTTGGAGCACCTACATCATGTGATCAGAAAGACTGTACCAATGTGCCTCACTAGACACCTAGTTCATAAGGCCATTATACCAAGACTGGGAGGCAAAGCAGATCTACCCAATACACAGAAACAAGTACCACGTCGCAGCCAAAATGGAGAGACAAAGATGCCGCAAATAAAAGAATGGGAGAAATTCCCAGAAAAAAAATCTAAATGAAATGAAGGCAAGATACAGAGCTCAAGAATATGGTTACAAAGATCCTCAAGGAACATAGTGAGAACATCAACAAAGAGGTAGCAAGTATAAAAAAAGGACAAAGAAACCACATAAGATAACCACTCAGAAATAAAGAATACGATATCTGAAATGAAAAATACACAAAAAGGAATCAATAGCAGATTCAATGAAGCAGAGAATAGACTCATTTTTAGAAAAATATATTTTATTGATTTCAGAGAGGTAGGTATAGGGAGAAAGAGAGATAAAAGCATCCATCATGAGAAAGAATCATTGCATGCCCCACACTGGGGATCAAGCCCACAACCTGAGCATATGTCCTAACATGGGATCGAAGCGTGACCTCTGGTTTATAGGTCAACACTCAACCACTGAGCTATGCCAGCTGGGTGAAAATAGAATCTTTGATTTAGAAGACAAGGTATCAGGAAACACCCAATTAGAGCATAAATGGTGTTTTTTTTTTTAAATACGGCTAGTTTAAGGGACTTCTGGGACAACAAAAAGCATAGTAACATCCACATTATAGGGTACCAGAAAGGGGAGAGAAAGAGAGAGAGAGAGAGAGAGAGAGAGAGAGAGAGAGAGAGAGAGAGAGAAATGATTTGAAGAAATAATGACTAAAAACTTTCCTGACTGGGTGAAGAAAAAGGAGACACAAGTGCCCGACACAAAGAGAGTCCCATACAAGAGGCCCACAGCAAGACACTGTATAATTATAGACAGTGACAAAGAGAGGATCTTAAAAGCTAAAAGAGAAAAACAGATAGTTACCTACAAGGGAGGCACCATAAATCTATCAGATACTTTCTCAACAGAAACTTTTCAGGCTGGTAGTGATTGGTACAAAATATTCAAAGTGATGAAAAAGAAGGACCTACAACCAAAACTATTCTACCCAGCAAAGCTATCATGTAAAATTGAGCTTTTCACATAACTTAAAGGAGTTCATCTCAAAAAAAGGCAGCGTTAGAGGAAATATTAGAGGGACTTCTATATAAAGAAAAAGAAAAAAGGCAGAGACATAATTATTAAGGGTAACAATAATTATGAAGAATAAAATGGCAATATGTGAGTACTTTCAATAATCCCTTAAATGCTTCAATCAGAAGACAGAGAGTAGATGGATGGATAGGGAAACAAGATCCCTACATGTGCTGTCTACAAAAGATGCACCTCAGCAAAAGATACACACACACTGAAAGTATAAAGAAATGGAAAAAGATATTTCCTGAAAATGCACGCAAAAAAGGCCCTGGTCTGCTGGCTCAGTTAGAGTATTGTCCCAATACGCCAAGTTCGTGTGTTCAATCTCTCATCATGGCATATACAAGAAGCAACCAATGAGTGCATAAATAAATGGAACAAATTGATGTTTCTTTCTATCTCTCTGTCTGTCTCCCTCTTCCTCTCTCTCAAAATAAAAAATAAAAAAATAAACAAATTTTTGCCTTGTCAGTGTGCTCAACGATCAAGTGTCCATCCAGGAAACAAGAGTTCACTGTTTTGATTCCTGGTCAGGGCACATGCCCGGGTTATGGGCCCAATCCCCAATAGGGAGCATGCAGGAGACAGAGGATTGATGTTTCTCTCTCATTGATGTTTATATCTCTCTATCCTCTTCCCTACTGTCTCTCTCAAATCAATAACACATCCTTAGCCAGTTTGGTTCAGTGGGCAGTGTCAGTTTGCAGACTGAAGAGTCCCGTGTTCCATTCTCTTCAAGGCACATGAAAAATGTATTTTTCCAAAAATAAAATAAAACATATTTAAAAAAAATTTTTTTCAAGCACAAAGAAAAGCCTGGGTAGCAATACTTATGTCAGACAAAATAGAAGTTAAATCTAAGGTTATAAAAAGAGACAAAGAAGGCCATTACATAATGATATGGGATCAATCCAACAAGAAGAAATAACCCTTATAAACATATATGTACCCACCAGAGGAGCATTTGAATATATAATGCAAATATTGATACAATCATAGTTAGGGTATTAAATACCCCATTGACATCAAAGGACAGACCTTCTAAAGAAAAAAAAAAAATCAGGAAGGTAACAGCACCCTTAAAGGACCCATTTTACCAGAAGAATTTCATTGATTTTTTCAGAGTATTACACCCTAAAACTGCAAGGTATACATTTTACTCAAGTGCACATGGAACATTTTCCAAGATAGACCACATGTTAGGCCATAAAACAGGCCCTTGTAAATTTAAAAAGATTGAAATCATTTCACACATCATGTCCAGTGACTATAAGTGTGTACCTATTAATAATCACTTTAAATATAAATGGCTTTAACGCTCCAATAAAAAAAAAAAAACACAGAGTAGATGAATGGACAAGAAAACAAGACCCCTATATGTGCTGTCTGCAATAGAACCACATCAGCAAAAGATACACACAGACCAAAAGTAAAGTGATGGAAAAAGATATTTCTTGAAAATGCAAAGTAAAAAGGCCCTGTCCTGGTAGCTCAGTTAGTTAGAACATTGTCCCAAGTTTGTAGGTTCAGTCTCTCATCAGGGCACATACAAGAAGCAGCCAATGAATGCATAAATAAGTGAAACAACAAATCAATGTTTTTCTCTCTGTGTGTGTCTCTCTTCCTGTCTATCTGCCTGCCTCTCACTCTCTCTTCTTTCTTTTTTCTCAATAAGTAAAAAAAACAAAACATTATTCAGGAGAATCAAGGTGGTGGCATAGGTAAATGCCTATACTTGCTGCCTCCCACAACCACATCAAAATTACAACTAAAATACAGAATAGCTATCATCTAAAGCCACTGGAAATCTGTCTGAGTGGAAGTACTACAACTAGAGAAGTAAAGAAGAAAGCACACTGAGACTGGTAGGAGACACGGAGGCTCAGAACAGGCTGGTCCGGCACCCGGATGTGTCACTTTTTTAATCAGGAGGGAGACTGCCTCTGCAGAGGCCATCCAGAGGAGCGAGGGATCCCAGCCCAACACCAGACCCCCAGCCCAGGGTTCCAGAGCTCAGGAAAGAAGTCACTATGGGCAGTAAGAACTATGGGCTGTAAAAACCAGTGTGGATTGGGGCTGAGTGACACACAGGCTGCTGGTAGCACAGCTGCTCCTCTTAAAAGGCTGGCACCAGGAACTGCATTTACAAGCTCCCAATTCCTCTGAGCTCCAATGCCAGGCAAGGCTCTGGGAGACCCAGACACATAAGGGGATAACTAGACTGTCTGGTATTGGGGCAGGAACTCGGGGGCAGCTTTCTTCCAGATGGAGATGCTTAAAGAGGTCATTGTTCTCGTGCTGAGACTTCCCCGGTGCAGGGCTGACTGGTAGCCATTTCTGTTTGCTCTGCCCTGGTGATTCCCTGAGACCCAGTCCAACCCAATTTACAACCTCCAAGCTGTGCTCAATGGCTTTTACATATGAATGATTTGTCCTTTCTCAGGCTAAAAATCTGTCAAACAAGCTGCAGCTGGGCCAGGAAGCCCCAAACCTATCAATAAAAGTCTCAAGAACCAGCACCAGTGCCAGCCTGCCTTGCTTCACAGTTGGGTCTCATCTGGGCACTTCCAAATCTGATACAAAGAAGAGGAATCTTCAGATTTCTCTGTAGCTCCTGCTGGATGGCCCCAGGCAATGGCTGACTTTGTACCTCTCTGGAGACCCAAGAGCCAGTGTACCAGTGGTCAGTGTGAGACTATACCAGATGATAAGTCTTCACATCCATAAATGTCACACTCAAGGGACAGACTCAGTGACCACCAAAGCCCCACTGAAGCCAGTCCTGCTTCATAAGGGTATCTCCAGAACAGCAGCTCTCCCACTATAGTTGCAACTAATCCCCCCAGCCAATTGCCCTGGAGGTCAATTCCTCCCAGAAACACCAATAGAAATCAAGGCTCAACTACAACAAAACTGTGCACACAGCCCACAAAAGGGTGCACCAAGAGTGTCCACCATAAGTGATTGAGG
Organism: Myotis nattereri; assembly: GCF_964212035.1. Taxonomy (NCBI): domain Eukaryota; kingdom Metazoa; phylum Chordata; class Mammalia; order Chiroptera; family Vespertilionidae; genus Myotis; species Myotis nattereri. The sequence continues at coordinate 131,398,755 of NC_138075.1, read as the reverse complement.
AGGCTGAGCCACTGAGCCCTATAGGACATCTACTACACAAGGCCATTTTATCAACTCAAGGAAACTTAGCAGCTACCCAATACATAGAAACAAGCACAGGGAAGCAGCCAAAATGCAGAGACAAAGAAACATGTCACAAATAAAAAAAACCAGAAGAATGTAAACTACTGGATATACAGTTCAAAACCATGGTTATAAGGTTACTCCAGAATCTTCTAGAAACTTCTGAGGAACTTAGGGAAACTTTCAAGGATCTTACTGAGAATGCCAAAAAAAAAAAAGAAAAGTTCGGTCAGAAATTAAGCCTATAGTGACTGAAATAAAGAATAAAATACAGGGATTCAATAGTAGACTAGAGGATCCCGAGAACCACATCAATGATTTGAAATATAAGGAAGCAAAAAACACCCAACCAGAAGAGCAAAAAGAATAAAGAATCCAAAAATCTGAGAATAGTGTAAGGAGCCTCTGGGACAACTTCAAGTGTACCAACATCCGAATTATGGGAGTGCCAGAAGAAAGAGAGCAAGATATTAAAAACCTATTTGAAGTAATAATGACAGAAAACTTCTCTCTCTGGTGAAACAATTACACTTACAAGTCCAGGAAGCACAGAGAACCCTAAACAAGAGGAATCCAAAGAGGACCACACCGAGACACATCATAATTAAAATGCCAAAAGTAAAAGACAAAGAGAGAATCTTAAAAGCAGCAAGAGAAAAAAAGTTAGTTACATAGAAGGAAGTGCCCATATGACTGTCAGCTGATTTCTCAACAGAAACTATGCAGGCTAGAAGAGAGTGCCAAGAAATATTCAAAATGATGAATAGGGAAAACCTACAACCAAGATTACTCTACTCAGCAAAGCTATCATTTAGAATTGAAGGTCAGATAAAGATCTTCACAGACAAGAAAAAGCTAAAAGGGTTCATCACCACCAAACCAGGATTATATGAAATGCTAAAGAGGATTTTTTAAAAAGAAGAAGATAAAGATAAAAAATATAAACAAGGAAGTGATAACAAATACCTATCTATCAACAATTGAATCTAAAATCAAATGAATAAAAAATCTGATGAACAGAATAAACTGGTGAATGGAATAGAATCAGGGGCATGGCAATGGAATGGATTGATGATTCTCATTGGAAAGGATGTGTGGGGGGTGTAGGAAGAGATTAGACAAAGATTTTATATGCATGTATGCATTACCTAAGGACACAGACAATATGGTGTTGACGGCCTAAGGTGGGGCAAAAACCAGGTGGATGGATGGGGCGAAAGGGGGAATATCTGTAGTAATCACAACAATGAAGATTAATTTTAAAAAATTATTCAAATGCAAACAAAAATAAGCTAGATAGCAATATTTATTCAAAAAATTTGAATTTAAAATTAAGACTTTAACAAGTGACAAAGGAGGCCATTACATAATGATAATGGGGTCAATCCAACAAGACACTCAACCACTGAGCTATGACAACTGGGTTAGAATAGAATCTTTAATTTAGAAGACAAGGTAACAGGAAATAGCAATTATTCACCTACCATAGGAGCTGAGTCTAAAAATTAGACTCAGAGTCTAAAAAATATTGATACAATCATAGTTGGGGGTTTAACACCCCATTGACATCAATAGGTAGATCTTCCCAAAAAAATCAAGCACAATGGTATCAAACTAAAAATTAATTACGCACACACACAAAAGAACACCTGAAAACACACATGGGGGCTACATAACCTGTTACTAAACAGTGAATAAATTAACATTGAGATCAAGGATAAATCAAAAGATTCCTTGAGACAAATGAGATGAAAACATGAAAAACCAATAGGACATAGTGAAAGCAGTCCTAAGAGAGGAATTCAAAGCAATGCAGGCCTACCTCAAGAAACAAGAAAAATCTCAAATTTATAATGTAACTTCATCAGAAGACATGTTTTAAATGAGCCTATTGCATTGTTGTAAAAGAACAATATGATCTTAATTCGATCACTTGATTGACTATTATTCTGATAGTATTCTTGTTTTTTTAGATAGTAAAGTTCACCAAACAGAAAATAAACCACTTTAAAGCGAGAAATCCTGTAGCATTTGGTACATGTACCATGCTGTGCAATGACCACCTCTATTTAGTTTCAAAACTTTTCATCACTCCAGAAGGAAACCTCATTACCATGAAATAGGAACTCCCTATTCCTCCTATCAAAGTCATCTATGAATTAACTTATTGTCAAAATTACATATAAAAGTAATCAGATAATAAAATGAACATATTTTCCACCCTGGCCTGCATGGCTCAGTTGGTTGGAGCATCATCGCATGCACCAAAGGGTCACAGGTTGAATTCCCACTCAGGGTACATACTCAGGTTGCCAGTTCAATCTTGGTTGGGACCCATGCAGAAGGCAGCCAATCAATATTTCTTTCTCACTTCTCTCTCTCTCTCTCTCTCTCTCTCTCTCTCTCTCTCTCTCTCTCAGTGGCTCCCTCTCCCTCCCCCTTCCTCTCTCTCTAAAATCAATTAAAGAAAATATACCCTCACTTGAGGATTTAACAACAAAAGACTCATTTTATATTACAAACATAAAACAATGACAGGTAGGCCACTACAAAATTTTAAGTTAGGCTACATAAAATTATATTGAGATCAGGAAAATTACTTTCACAAGGGAGCACGTTACCTTGAAGTCTTCATTGTGTGATACAGGCCATGCATCATCAATGCCAGATTTTTTGGAAAGTCTTTACAGTAAAATATACAACAAAAACGAGTGAGTTAATACTGTAAAATAGCAACAAAAAGGGGGCGGGGGAGATCAAGCTGGGAAAAAGGAGTCATATGTAAAATTTTAAACAATAAAAAAGGGAAAAACAATTAAGAAGCAACAAAAAATCTAAGTGAAAGATCAGCTACCTATAAATGAAATAGTTTCTTGATACAAGTAACACCAGACCTCTGTTTTAAAAAATATTTTAGTTACCTATTTCTGCCACCACCTCTCCCAACCTATGATCAATTTAATGAAGGTACACTCTGCTTGAGCTTAATTTGTTTTCACCAATTAAGGGCAGACATAAGTTTTGCTCCCTGAACTGGAACACATCTGATGACCTACGTCCAGGTAGGAAGATATACTGATCCTTCTTCAACATCTGTCCCTGATTCAAAGACTAATCAACGTCAGAAAAAATGGCAGTTTTGCTTCTTTAACATGGAAACCACTTGTTAAGGAGAACCTATTCCTTCCTTTTATCCTAAAACTGTACAGGAAGTTCCCTGAAGTGGTTGAAAGTTAAAAGTCCAAATGTCAAAGAACAAATGTATCCCAGATCACCCTTTGCAGGCTCCATGCCAGTCTCCAACATTTACATCTTCAGCCTGTGAGGCACAGACTCCTGAAACAAGGACAGGCTCAAATGACAAAGAACAGGAGCTCTCAATTTTCCTTGCTCCTTGAAAACAATCTAAATGGAGTCTCAGCAATTCACGCATAACATAGGCGTGCTACCAACTCCATTACTGATCTGACATCTAGTCCTACCTCTGCCCAACCCTCCGTGTAGATGAGAAGCACATCAGCTAATTGGGAAAACAGGTAGCAGTGAGAAGACACCTGCCTTGGGGCATAGATCTATGTAGTTCAGCAATCCCCGTCCCCTAGGCCTCAAGGAGACCTAAGCCCCACTCTGTGAATCAGCGTTCACGTAGCTAACATCACAATCCTTTATGCGATCAAAAGATCTTTCCAGTAGCTCCCAGTTTTTAAATATCTTTCTAAAGAAAACTTGAATGTTGCTAGTTCCTCCAATTAAACAAACTAACAGAAGAGCAGCAAACTTGTCAGGACTTCTTTGAGCCCCATATTTTAATCTGCCTTTCTAGAGAACTCCCGACACCCTATGGCCTTCCTTCTTAATACTTTTCTGTAACTTGTCACAAACCCCAATATTCTCATCTCCTTTCCAAAACTCTTATTTCAACCTTCACCCAGTGTTGTTCCTCTTGAAACTTAGACAGTCCTGCTAATTCCATTCTTATCCTCTATTGACTGTGTTCACTACCCAATCTCTGTATGTCTATTATTAAAACTCGCCAACAGAATGATCAAGAAGAGTACTACACTTAGCAACCTGAATTTACATATGAATTCCACCACTTTTTATATCCCCATGAGTCAATTTAAACCAGTTTCCAATAGTCCATGTGAACAACCACTGGGCCAGGATATTAAACAAGTTAAAGTACTACAGGGAGTTTTGATGAATTAATTGATAGCCTTCCTCAAAGTCCTGAAATTCTACGTGCCTGTCTTTCTGTCTATGAAAAAATGAAGAACACTGGAGCTGGCAGAGTAGAAAAAAAATTACACAATAAAAGACACACCAAAAAAAGCAGAGAAGAAAGTAAAATAAATAAATAAGTAAATAAATAAATGTCATGGAAGAGGAAAGAGGGCACTAGGGAAAAAGAAAAAAACTTCATACAACTAGACAAAGTTACAACCTGAAGGAAAATCCACAGTGGGAGTCAGTAAATAGAGAAATCAATTAGGAATATCCTCTAAATACATGCTGAATTTAATTAACATAACATGGTTTATACATAGAGACTATTCACTTACAGATAAATAATTCATGTCAAGAAGAGTAGATTATCATTTTATGTAAAAACAGCTGCCTGATTAGGCCTTGCTTAGGTAAAACCTTTGGTTCTGTGGCCATAGCTAACTGAGATGTGCCCTACAAGCTTTGGTGGGAAGAACAAGGTCCTATTTACCACTACAATGTTCAAGTACAGTAAGATAAATACTTGGACTAACTGAGCCGCTTAATAAAACTCTAAGTCAGAGTTAATACACAATCGGATTTGACTTCTGAGTTATCTGAATGCCATCCATATCTCAATGCCTGTGCTACACAGGAACTTACCAGTGTATGTTGAGAGACAAGAGAATAATTTGGGAGCCAGCCTGGTTAACAATCAAACCATGGGTCAGCCCCTTGCTAACTATGGAATCATGGGTCAATTCATCCACCTCCCTGAACCACAGTGGCCTCACTAGAAAAAGTAGGCTAAATAGCACAGCTACTTTGCAGAGCTATTGTGAACACTATAACACGGGTTAATAACATGAAGTAGTGACTGGCTCATGGCAGAACACTTTAGAAATGTTAGGTTTTTTTCTCTGCACTCCCTTAGTTAACATATAGTTTTAAAAATCCATAAAATCCTACCTGCTTAAGGAGTCTTTTTCAGAGCTCTCATCCACTATTAAAGAAAAACATAAAATACATTTTAAAACAATAAAAAAAACTGGACTTTAAAAGTACTGGAGTAATGCTTTGTTAGGGAGTATTCCTTTGGGACCACACCTGAAGACTATACTAGAGTGAATATGGATCACATTATTGGTAGGCCATGAACATATTAAGAACAGTTACTTTCTCTTTTAAAATATATCAAATGCAAGAAAAAAAAAAGAATGGCATCCATCAAAATTTTATACTTACCTTTGAACTATTATTTACAATGAACATATTCCTAGCCAAACCCCACCAGACTGATAGAAAATTGTTTCACTAGTTGAAGCAGAACCATAGACTGACAATGGAAATTGTAAATAGCATGAGTCTTCTGGACCTCTTCAACTGAGAGCGGTTGGAAGAGAGGACACCCACTCTGCTCTAACACAGCACAACTCCTCCCGCTCTTCAGTGAGGACCAGCCAGTTCAGGATGGAGCACCCTATCACAAGGAAGCCTGGCCGCTGGCACTACACTCTGCAGCACAGCAACACATAGGAAACAGTGTTTATGGCCGCATTACCGGCTGCAAGATAAGTAGGAAAGATTTTGTGATTCCGGTTGTGTAAAATATAACGATATGAGATTGTCCCCTTCCAGTGCTAGGGTCTACCGGGGCCCACATCATAGCTCAGGATGGTCCAAACAGTTAGTGCTCTGCAAGAGTGCGTGAGGTCATTTTTTCAGCTTGTACAGTATATGTCAGCAGAGCCTGTGCTGATGAACAACAACAACAAAGCACAAAGGACAAAGAACATCTTGGATAACTACATCCAAATACCTTGGATGTAATTTTTAAGCATTTAAAAAGATACCCACTGTATGATTCCAACTATACAACATTCAGGAAAAGGCAGAACTGTGGAGACAGTAAAAAGGATCAGTGATTTCCAGGGACTAGGGAGAAGGGAGGGATGAATAAGAGAGCACAGAGGATTTTTAGGGCAGTTAAGTGATTCTCTATGGTACTGTTAACGGGGGATACGTGTCATTATACATTTGTCAAAACCCATAGAATGTACACCAAGTGTGAACCTTAATATAAACTATGGACTTTGGTTTATAATGATGCATCAATGCACATCTACCCATTGTAATAAATGTACCTTTCAGGTGCAGGATGTCAAAAATGAGCAAGGCTGTGTGTAGGGGATGTAGGGTTTAAGGGAACTTTCTGTGCTTGCTGCTCAGTTTTACTGTGCACCTAATACTGCTTTAAAAAGTAAGATTATGAATTTCTGTGAAAAATGTGTTATTCGCATACATGACCACATTAGTACTATTTTCAAGACACAGTCACCTTGGAAATTAAGAAAAACCCAAGTACCAGAAAATTGGCATTATTCCCACAATTGAGTGAAACATACGGAAAACATAAATAAAGCCAATAATTTTAACTGTGTACAGGGCAGGGATATAACTGATATGATTGAATATCTTGCTTTATTATTATAAACTAGAGGCCCAGCGCGCGATTGTAATCACGGGAGGAGGCGCCCTGCTGGCCAGGACCTGCACCTGACCAGCATAGCAGCAGCCACCGCATTGTGTGGCTGGGGTGGGGGCCTGCTCTATGCTCTGAGCCAAGCAGCAGCCACTAGGAAAATGCCCCCCCCCCCCACCCTGCCGGCCGCCAGCATTGTGCCCGCTGGGGTGGGGCAGGTGCTCCTGTGTGTTGTGTCTCAGCTGTGGCCAGCCCTCTCCTCAGGTTCTCCATGTGTTGTGTCTCCACTCTGGCCCGCCCTCAGCCCCAGCCTCCCCCTGGCCACCGGGGTGGGGCGGTAAGCAGTCCCCTCCCGCCCATCTGCTTGCTCAGCTCCACATGAGCTGTCATGATGCAGCCTCCTCCTCAGTGGTGGTGATGGTCGGCTATCATATTCCCTGTTTATATATGTAGATGGGGATTTAGCATGACATAAATTAAAATTAAATCATCCATATAATTAAAGGATATTTTCTAATTTTAAGTAAAAAATCATTATTATGATTTTACAGAAAAATTGTCTTGAAAAGTTGATTGTACAAAAAGGAAACCTTAAAATTGCCTAAAATTACACTAGTAATTTATGGCCAAAAACCTGTTAAATAGCCACCAAGCATCACAGAAGTAACCAGCATTGCAAGCAACTATGGATGCTGTGACAAACCAGTACCATATTACATTATCATATTGCTTGTTTTAAAAATAAATTTTTAAGTCAACACCAAAAATTCAGTCAGGGCTATACCTGCTGTGCAGAAACATTTCCTACAGCAGGCTCAAGACTGCTATCCTTAGAAAGTCCTGCTTAACTGGCTGCCCTTCAGTTGGTGTCTGAACCTGAATCTGGGAGGGTTTCCACCTTTCCCTAACTGAGAAGAGTGGCTCCCTGCATCTAAACACTTTGTACAACCAATGGGGATCATGCTGAACACTTCCTTTCCTTCTGTGAATCTAGTAGTTTGGTACATGCTATCAGAAGATGTCCAGGTGACTATAGTGCCATAAAAACCTTGGCACTGAGTCTAACAAAACTGGTAGATGACATACTTCATGTGTGTTGTCAGAATTAGACACTGGAGTAACTCAGCACATCCTGGTAACTCCACAGGGAGAGGACTCTTGGAAGCGTGTGCCTGGTGTCCTCCACACTTTCTCACACACACCTTTTCTCTTTCTGATTTTGTTTTGGCCTTTCCCAAAAATAAACCTTTTTTTTTTTTTTTTAAGAGTAAAACTATATGCTGACTCCTATAAATTTTTCTTGGGAATTAGCAAACCTAGGTGTAGGTTTAGGAACCTCTAACAAAATTGCATTATGTGAAATTGGTATTATTTGGTGTGTTATACATGATGATAGGCAGAAATTGATTTCAGAGTACCTGTGTTTGATGTTGTTTCGGTCCATGCTTGTTTTTGAGTGTGCTGAAGATTTATAACTATTGGAATAAAGACATGAAAGGGATAAAGAAAGCAATGATGTCAGAAAATAATGTGAAACTAGCAACATTACTATTTACTCAGAATAAGAAATAGAGAATCCTAATGATTGACAACATGTTCTATACTATCAAAGTTCCTATAAAGGAAAGGAAGACATCACACTGACAATTTTATACAACTAAACAGGGTTTAATTCCTTTCTACAATAGTCATGAATCAATCGATATTGGGAGAACTGTAGAAAAACAAAAATGATCATATATACCAAAATAGGGTTCTCGTTATTTCAAAGTTCTTTTTATTTGTTCCTAATGTTTCACAAATTTCTTATTAAACTAAAATCATGGCTCACCTGTCAAAAGCAGTTCTTCACAGGACAAGTCAAAAAGTCAAAGGTATTGTATACAAACTTTAGAGATATCCATGGATATTCTACTAAACTCAACATGTGTGGACAAATACTGGTCTTACCTCTGGAACAGTGGCTCTTTCCTGTTCATCTGATAAAGTCCTATTCTTCATGTCTGATCTAAATGCCAGTGCACTACCTGGAAACCTGTCAGTCACCTTAGATTTCTTTCTCCTCGCCACTTTTTACATGCAATCACCAGGAAATCATATGAACTCGGCCTCCTACTGTCTCCACTTATTTTGCTACTGTCAACTGCCCTAGTCAAACATGAGCTCTTTACAGATAGCTCTCACAGGGGGATAATACCACTAATTGTTACTGTTCTTTCTTAAATTAATAAAATTAATAAGATATTTTAAGCAAAACAAATGAAAAAGGCATAGAATTAGAAAAAAGTTAACATTGTAAATGGAAATAATTGAGCTTCCTGACTCGTTTCACATACGAGTAAATGGGTAAAAACTTCATAATGGACTGATGGTAGTCCAAGGAGGAGAAATCTTCATTTGTCTCCCAGTCTCTTTATGTGCTTTCCTTCCATCTATGCTCTACATGAGGGGTCAGTCAGCAAAGGAGGGCTCACAGGCCAAATAGAAGCTGCCATCTGGTTTTGTAAATAAAGTCTCACTGGAACACAGCCATTCCTATTCACTTGCAGATTCTCTAGGACTGCCCTCACACTGCAGTGGCAGACTTGAGTAGATATGCAGACCACATGGACTAAAATCAGGCCCTTTCCAGAAAAAGCTTGCTGATCCCTGCTTCATACCACAACCACCGGGCCCTAATCAAATATAATCTTCTTACTCTTCTCCCAAGAACTGCAATGAATCCCTGCAGCAAATATTGGTGGCTCCCTACCTTGGTCTTCATTTTTGCTGGAGAACCACAACTGAATTTGGCCATTCACTGTCCTGATACACAAAGAAGGTGGTATCTCTCCAGCTCCAAAGAGAGAAATGATTATACTAAGCTCATCACAGTAACAAGTTGACCACTGTCTGGTTTAGGAATGAGCAGGGGATGTAACCCAAGCCTATAAAATGTTAGAGGAAGTGAGCTGCAGGCCACTCAGTTTTCTTCCTATTTGAAAAGAAACACATAGGCCCAGCCTGTGTGGTTCTGAGGATTGAGCGTTTTCCCATGCACCATGAGGTCACTGGTTATATTCTAGGTCAGGGCACAGTTAGGCTTGATCCCCCATTAGGGGGCGTGTAGGAGGCAGCCGGTGGATGTGATGGCGCTCTGTCTCCATGTTTCTATGGCCCTCTCTCTAAAGACAATAAAAACTTATTTTAAAAAAGGTTAAAGGGAACACACAGATCAACATCAATAATCAGGGAAATGCAAATGAAAACCATAAGAAGTACCAGCTCATTATCTAAGAATGGCTGTCATCAAAATATAAATAAATAACAAGTGTTGGTGAGAATATGGAAAAAAGCAAAAGCCTCATGCACTGTACAGGTGTTTAAAATTGGTATAGTCACTGTGGAAAGCAGCATAGACATGCTTCAGAAAAATGGAAATAGAACTGCCATTCCACTTCTGGGTATTTATCCACCAGAAACATGAACACTAATTTGAAAAGATATCTGCAGCTGTATGTTTGCTACAGAATTATTTACAATAACCAAGATATAGAAGCAATGTAGGTGTCCTTCCTTAGATAAATGAATAATGAATATGTGGGTAGTATATACATATACACATGCATATATATATACATATATATATAATTTATATATAATAAAATACTACTCAGACATAATAAATAATGAATTCCTGCTACTTATGGCAACATGGGTGGACTGAGAGGGTGTTATGCTAAGTGATATAAGACAGAGAAAGACAAAGACCATAGGTTCTCACTTACATGTGCAATCTAAAAGAATATAATAGAAACAGACCCATAGCTTCAGAAAACAAACTGATCCCTTACTTGCCAGAGATAGTAAGTTGAGGAGAGGGATGAAATAAAGAATGTGTATAACAAGTGCAAACTTCCAATTATACAATGTATAAGCCACGGAAATCTAGTGTACAGCACAGGGAATGTGTCAAATCTATCCTATCTAATAAAAGAGAAACATGGTAATTAGCGTATGACCGCTACCCTTCCCATTGGCTAATCAGGGCGATATGCAAATTAACTGTCAGCCATGATGGAGACCGGCAGCCAGGCAGCTGGAAGTGAACATTAGGCTTGCTTGCTTCAGTGACGGAGGACTGCAACGTTCCCCGCCTGCCGCTGACGGCTTCTGAGCTGAAACTCTAAGCAACTATGTTACAAATATAGAAGCTAAACAAAACCCCAGAAACCTGCTTTAGTCGCCAGGCTTCAGCCAGCAGGATCGCAACATTGTTTCAAATACAGAAGGTAAACAAAGGCCAGAAACCTGCTTTCAGCAGCGGAGGCCTAAGAGCTGGAGCCTCAGGGCTAAAGCTGGCCCTGCTCTATGCCTGATAGGGGGGAGCTCCCCAACCCCCTGATTGCCCTGCGGTTTTGTGTGTGACAGGCTGCTGTGCCCCAACCCCCTGATCGGCCCTGCTCTGTGTGTGACAATGTGCAGCGCCCCAACCCCTGATCAGCCCTGCTCTGTGAGTGACAGGGTGTGGTGCCCCAAACCCCCACCCCCCATGGGCCCTGCTCTGTGTGTGACGGGGTAGAGCCATAACCTCCCCATCGACCCTGCCCTGAGTGTGACAAGGTACGGCACCCCAACCCCCTGATCCGCCCTGCTCTGTGTGTGATGGGGGGAGCTCCCCAACCCCCTGATCGACCCTGCTCTGTGCATGACAGGGTACGGAGCCCCAAACTCCCTGATGGGCCCTGCTCTGTGAATGACAGGGGGAAATGCCCCAACCCCGATTGGCCCTGCTCTGCGTGTGACAGGGGGTGGCGCCGCAACCTGCCCATCAACCCTGCCTTGAGTGTGACACGGGGCAGTGCCCCAACCCCCCAATCAGCCCTACCCTGAGCGTGACTGAGGGTGGCATCGCAACCTCCTGATCCGCCCTGCTCTGTGCATGACAGGGGCAGCGCCCCAACTCCCCAATCAACCCTGCCTTGAGCCGGACCAGGGTCTGCACCTAGGGATTGGGCCTGCCCTCTGCCACCCGGGAGCAGGCCTAAGCCAGCAGGTCGTTATCTCCCGAGGGGCCCCAGACTGCGAGAGGGCACAGGCTGGGCTGAGGGACCCCGAGTGCACAAATTTTTGTGCACCGGGCCTCTAGTATATATATAAGCCTAAGAGACCATTATGACTGAATGATTGGACAACCATTCTGTAGCTATAATGTGCATTGACCACTGGGGGGCAAATGCTCTACGGAGGAGCTGCCCCCTGGTGGTCAGTGTGCTTCCACAGTCAACCTCCCCCAGGCAGCCAACCTCCCAGCCCCAATTGGCCCAATCAGGACTGGGTGAGAGAGGCCCTGATCAGCCCTGATCACCGGCAAGGCTGAGGGATGAATTCGTGCACCGGGCCTTGCTGGGGTCCAACCCCAGCGGGTCCAGGGGTCCCCAAAGGTGTGGACGGAGTCGGTGAAGAAGGAATGACACGGAGACAGCGTTCAGTTGATCAGCAGCCTAGCCAGGATCTCCAGCCAAGTTCTGGTCTGGATCTCCAGCGAAGTTCTGCTTAGGATCTCCAGCCAGGTTCTGTGTCCATGGTCTCTTGCTAGGTTCTCCAGCCAGGTTCTCCAGGTTCTCCAGCCAGGTTCTGTAGCCATGTTCCCTCGCTAGGTTCTCCAGCCAGGTTCTGTCCAGGTTCTAGTCAGGTTCTCTTGCCAATTTCTGTAGTCAGGTTCAGTCCAGGATCTTTTGCCATGTTCTCTCGCTAGGTTCTGTCTCTAGGTTCTGAGGCCAGTTTCTGTCCAGGATCTTTTGCCATGTTCTCTCCAGCGAAGTTCTTCTGTCTCTAGAGAACGTTCTGTGTAGGTTCTGTGCCAATTTCTGTCTCTCTCCGTTCTGTCTTCTTACATCTGTATTTATACCAGTTGATTCCAATCCTATCAATCTCTATTTCAAAGGTTAGGGCGTTTCTTATCTCCATTCCAGGGAGTAAAGATTATGTAGCTTAAGCATGATTGTTGGTAAAGTGATTAATTACCCACCTGGCACTTAGTTAAGAGGTTTTATTCCCTCCCTAACTTCAGGGGAAAATCCCTACCTGGGGAAACAACCTTTCTCAGAGACCTTGGTTAAAACACATAGTGCCTAGAAGGTGAGCAAACATATTAAGAACAGTGTGCCATATATGCCAGGTCCCTTGAAACAGCAAGCATGGACTGGCTCCCGGCAGGGCCTGCACAATAACAGATGAATACTAGACATATCATTGTGAAAACATCATGAAGTACCTAAATCTCAAATCACTATGGATACACACCTGAAAGCAATATAATGTGTGCCAACTCTACTGTAACAAGAAGTTTAAGGAAAAAGAATGCCTCAGGAAAAGCAGGCCTTTCAGCTTCACATATTGCCATATGAGAATAGGATGCTTTGGCACCATTGCTAAATACGGACCAGGTAAGCAGACATAAACACTGACAACCTCACAGCTGAAAAAAAGGACAACTAGGATCCTGATGACATTACTGAACCACAAAAACAATCCTGGTTCCTAATGTTTCAGCCTCTGTTAATTAGACCACCTATTATCTGAAACTAAAAGCATTCTATCTGATAAATTTCCCAAGTCCTAGAGCAGTGATGGTGAACCTATGACACACGTGTTAGAGGTGACTCACGAACTCATTTTTTGGTTGATTTTTCTTTGTTAAATGGCATTTAAATATATAAAATAAATATCAAAAATATAAATCTTTGTTTTACCATGGTTGCCAAGATCAAAAAATTTCTATATGTGACACGGCACCAGAGTAAAGTTAGGGTTTTTCAAAATACTGACACACCGAGCTCAAAAGGTTTGCCATCACTGTCCTAGAGGATAAGACCAGGTCCTTTCTGTAGCACTAAAGACTTTCATCAGCCTGCCTTAGCTAGGCACTCACCTCATTCCCAACATTCCCATTGCACACATCTTGCACATTGAAATGGTTCTGCTCATAAACCCCGCCAAGTTCACTAGTGCATCTCAGCCCTTGCACTGCTGTTCCTGCAGCCAAACCTGTAATCTCAATAGTGGTTCCACCTGCCAAACATCATCCTTCTGCCACTTTACCTGGAAAACTTCTTTGTGGTCTGCATGCTTACTTAAACTCTCATCCACATTTTTACTTCTATTTTTTAAAAATATTTTTAAAACATTGATTAGAGAGAGACAGAGATAGAAACAGGGATAGAGAAACACTAGTTTATAGTTCCACTTATTTATGCATTCATTGAGTGATTCTGGATTATGCCCTGACCAGGCATCAAGACCACAACCTTGGCATATCAGGGACAAGGCTCTAAGCAACGGAGATACCTGGACAGGTCCTCACCCACATTTTTCTAACTGCAATTCTCATCATGGACTTAAAGTGGCTGGCACACACTACACACAATACACAAGAATAAACAATGATAATTATAAGCTCCTAGTGCACTCTGGCACATAATAAGAATTGAATAAACCATAGTAAATAATAGAAATGACAAATGATAATAATAAACTCTTAGAGGGTAAGAACTGTGTTTTTAAAATATTTCAATTCTGTATCATCAAAATAATACTTAGTACCTAAAAGACACCTGATGTAAATAGCGTGATCATTAAGCAGAAAAATGAATTAACTGAATTTAGATATTTTCTTTGAAAATTCTGTTTAAAAAGTACAGAAATAATCCAGGACATTTTTCTCATATTATGAGCACCTTCAAGGTCAAAACACTACTTTATCTTTGCATTTTCCATGATTTGCAAAACAAACCAACAGAATTCCTTTGATAAAGGACTACTAAGTCCAAGTTGTCCTCGTACAGTTCAGATTACACAATGAACTATGTGCCACATCTGGGTAGCACACTGACATTTTTGTTATTGTGAAACACTTTTGTACTTTTATGATAATTTGCTGAGTCCCGAGTGGGACTATCTGAATATTTATGATTATCTTTTGACCAATGGCAACAGAGCACCTTGTTCTAAAGAAATTATTGTCCTGACATTTATTTAACAAACAAAGATAACATGTTCTAATAAATCAACATATCTCATTCTGTTTTGACTTCTGAAGAGTAAAGTTAATAACAGTGAGACCTAGTTGGTATAATATGTAAAATACCCTATGATGCTCAACAGATATTGCCTTTCTGACTTCTGTACTATGAGTATATATCTTTCAAAAACAACTTCATTGAAATCCGTGCACACTGGCTAAGTGAGTAACTCTATCATTTGCCATTTGTTTGTGCTTCTAAGAAGTAATGATGAGTCCCTACTTTTAGTTACTTTTTTAGTAAGACAAATCACTGTGTATAATAAGAATTCATGTACTAAATGTAATCCATTCAGTACAAAATCTAAACAAAAGATCCATTTTTAGAACAAGTCCAATTTGTTATAATGTGAATATAGTAGAAACATACAACATTCTAACTTAACATCTTTTTTCTTTTTTACATAAAGATATCATATGGGCTTTTAGGGGTCAGAATAAATAAATGAACTTGTTTTCAAACAAAATACTTCAAGATTTTAAATTACCCACAATTAACATTTTTGATCATACTGAATATTATTCTATCAAGAATGAGATAAAGAAAAACTACATGCAAGTTGCACATTGTTTTGTTTTTTTTCACTGCTCCTTCATTATCAAAATTTCCTCATTCTACTGCATCTATGTTAGGAGCACCAAGAGTAATTCACTATCAGAATTCTTACCACGATGAGTACTTTCAGATGTGTGAGATCTCCTTCTTTCTTGATATTCAGAAGTTAGTTGTTGCTTGCTGTGCACAAAAAAATAAAAATGGTGATAAGTAATATTAGTGCCTTAATACAAATCCTATATAATAAAAGGGTAATATGCAAATAAACCAAACAGTAGAAGACTGTTCACTATGATGCACACTGACCACCAGGGGGCAAAAGCTCAATGCAGGAGCTGCCCCCTGGTGGTCACTCAGCCAGAAGCCAGGCTCATGGCTGGCGAGTGCAGCAGTGGGAGCTTCTCTTGCCTCTGCAGCAGCACTAAGGATCCCCCTCAAGGTATGTCCAACTGCCGGCTTAGGCCTGCTCCCTGAGGGGACATCCCCCAAGCAGTCCCAGACTGTGAGAGGGTGCAGGCCAAGCTGAGAGACACCCTCTCCTCCTCTCACAAATGTCATGCACCTGGCCTCTAGTCCTATCTAATAAAAGAGAAACATGGTAATTAGCTATACCTCCGCTACCCTTCCCATTGGCTAATCAGGGCGATATGCAAATTAACTGCCAACTAAGATGGCAGTTAACTGCTAACAAAGATGGCGGCTAATTTGCATACTGAAGGCAGGGTAGGACAGTGCAAGCCGCCATCCAGGCCCCTGTATGCCATGGGGGGAGGGGGGGTGGGGCTAAGGCAAGTGGTGCCAATTCCTTCTCCAGCCTACCAGAGACAGGGGGCCCACTCCCGTGTGCGATCTGGGCGGCGGGTGGGGGCTGGGGCCAAGGCAAGTGGTGCCGATTGCTTCACCAGCCTATGAGAGACAAGGGCCCACTCTTGTGTGTGACCCGGGGGTGGGTGGGGGCTGGGCCAAGGCAAGCAGTAGCTATCGCTTCGCCCGCCTACCAGAGACTCGGGGCCCATTCCTGTGTGCGACCCGGGGGTGGGCGGGGGATCGGCAGCATTGCTTGCCTTAGCATGAGCCCCGCCCGCCCGCCAGGAGCCATCCAGCCCAGGGCCAAGAAGGCAGGAGGCAACCCTGGAGCGCTGGAGCCACCCGGCTCTCCCAGCTGTCCGCACTTCATGAATCCCAATTTTCCACGGAGCAAAGGCTGCAGGACCCAGAGCAGGAGACAAGGGAGTGGGCCAAGCTCGGCTCTGGCTCGGGCTTGATAGAGGGCACCGATGATGCTCGTGGAGGATATCTACCCAGGGGGCAGCGACTCCCCCTGCTGCCTGGGAGATCTCCTCTGCCCCAGTGCCCTCTGTCCAGCCCGAGCCACACTCAGCCTGCTCCCCTGTCTCCTGCTCTGGTCCCTGCAGCCGCTGCCTCTGGGGAAACTTGCGATTCATGAAGCAAGGGCGGTGAGGAGGAGGAGGCACCTAAGAAGTCCCCAGCTGCTGCCACTGGGAGCTGGGAACTTTGTGCGGGGCGCTCCCAGCAGGGCCATGGCACAGGGGAGTTGGGACTCTGGCCACCACCGCCGCCACCCCCCAGCTGGCTACTGCTGCTGCTTTGGCTGCTGGAAGCTCCGCTGCTGCTTGGGGTCCAGGCGCAGGAGGCTGGCCACGGGCCTGGGCCAGGTCAGCAGCCCCCGCGGCCGCCTCAGCAGCAACAGAGCAGGCAGCAATACAATGGTGAGCAGGGCCTGAGCCCCGCCAGCCCACCCAGACACTGGGCCGAGAGAGAGAGAGAGAGAGAGAGAGAGAGAGAGAGAGAGAGAGAGAGAGAGAGGCGGAATTTGGCACCCCGCATCCCTCCCTGATCAACCACTGTGATTCAGGCCGCAGCTCCAGGTCCCTCATCCCCACCCCAGGCCCGAGAGCACAGTTCTGGGCAGAGGCACCCAGTGGTTGGGGAATGCAGCGCAGTGAGGGGCCAGAATGAGGTGGGGGTGGGGGTTGTGTTTACACCACCAAGTTCCCCACTTCTGCCCTGGCCCACATCCCTCCTCCTTCCCCTCAGAGGCCCAACTCCTGCCTACATGCTTGCTGGGCAGGCCCAACTGCACCAGAAAGTGAGCTATGGCAATCAGGATGGCCACTTCCTGGGATGGGATGGCCAGACCACGGGGATTCACGAGGGCGATGAGGCCCATGGGGCATGCACAGCCCTCCGGCAGTGGGGGTGGCTGGCCAAGCCAAGTCTGGCTACAGTGGGGCCAGTGGGAGCCCGAGGCTACCCCAACCCCCACAGGTCCTGGGCAGACGGTGGCTCAGTGGAGAGTGGTATCTCCATGCATGGTGCCCAGGGGCGGCTGTGAGCTGCTGCAACCCCACCCCATGCTTCAGGGATGGGGAGAAGGCTCGCAGCCACCAGCACCCTATGCTGCACCGCCTGGCCTGTGCCTCAGCCTGCCAGGTTGGCAGGGTCCAGAGAAGGTGAGCTGTTCCCTTTCCCCAGTGGTAGGACAGGGAGGAGAGCGCTGGGTGGACGGAGGGGACCTTAGCTGGGATTCTCCTGGTGTGGGCCCTGGCAGGGGCCGGTGCAGAAGTACCAGGGCACAGTTGCTTCGGTGTCTCGGTGAAGTTTGCAAATGACCCAAGGAGGAAACCCGAGAGGGGAAAGGCCGGGAGGCATGAATTGCCAGCACTGTAGCCACTTGAAAACAGCTCCACTTGGAATGTGAGGTGGTTGTATGTTCAGCTGAGAAGTGAGGGGGCTGAACTCCACCATCGCTGGGCTCCTGTCAGTCCAAGGCCCAAGCGTCCACCACGACAAGGGGAGAACAAAGCGAGGGACCCGGAGGAAGGGAGGACAATTGAAGAAAACCATGTCTAGATTTTCCCCAGCCCTCTCCTTCTTTCTGCTGCCTACAAGAGCCCCAGGCCCGGCCACAGTTCTGTGTCCACCTTTTAGTCCCCTATTCTCCAACCGCAGAGGAAAGAAATAAGGAAGGAGTCTGTGCTGCCTTCAGAAAGTATCTATATACCTGATTGGCCAGTTGCCTTCGACAGAGGGAGGCCAGACTGTGGCTTAGGCCCACTCCTCACAGGGACATCAGTAGGACATCCTGTGAGGGCTCCCAGACTGTTAGAGGGGGCAGGCTGGGCTGAGGGATGCCCCCCAAGTGCACAAATTTTTGTGCACCGGGCCACTAGTCTATATATAAAAGCCTAAATGACCATCCAACCTTTCGACTGTCTAACCGGTAGCTATGATGCATACTGACCACCAGAGGCAGACGCTCAGTGCAGGAGCTGCTGAGCTGCGGTGACTTGGCAGCTTTGGTTCTCAGGTGATGCACCCAGAACAAGGAAGGACGGAGCCCGATTCCTGGGTGCATCACCCGAGAACTGCCCTCTCATAATCCAGGACCCTTCGGGAGATATTGGAGAGATGGTTTTGACCTGATCCCCCAATGGCCAGGCGGAGGGAACCCACCTGCCAGAAGGACCCCACCCTTAGTGTGGCCCCCCAGGGAGGGTCTGCAGGACGTTGGCTCCAGGGTGTGTCTGTCCCGTTTCGCTCAGTCCCACCTAACCACCTTCTAATTAATTTCCTTTCAATGTGCACAAATCTGTGCACTGGGTCACTATTATAAATATATTTTCCAAATGTAGTAAATTCTTAGAATATTTTAGATAATATTGGATCTAATATTAAAACTTCAATTATATGATACATTTCAAATACATAAGGTCTATAACGCTTTTTAGGAAGCATGTAATTTTTTAAAAAAAGTAAACTGAAATAGTCATGATTTTAGGACAGTATAGTTTAATGAATTAATTAGAGTTAGCTTATCATAAGGGCAAGTGTCTTGAACTCATACATCCTAGTTCTATAATCAACAGCTATTTGTTCTCAAGTCACTTTTCTTTGACTCAAGGTCCTCCTTTCAAAATAACAATCTTACTGCCTTATTTTAGAAGGTCGTTAGGAGGACTAAATGAGCTAAGACAGCAAAAAAAGAATGCTCAGAGAAACAGTAAAGTCAAGCAAAAATCAGTTCATGAACATTATTTGTTGAAATTGTTTTGGAATCTGAAATAAGTCCCATTGTGGGGTTTTCAACATTTCTAACATAAAATGTTGCAGTTTTCAGAAAATGTTATTACTTCTGATTATTACCTGTTCTTTCTTTGTGTTTTGTAAATCAGGGTATCTCAGCTACTATCTAACTTGCAGCTAAATTTATCTACAAATATATTACCTCCTGAAGTCAGATAACACAATGCTCCCTTATTTTGGCAGCAAATCATACCAATGGCAGAAAGAAAACTAATAGAAATCACGACCTGGTCTGGACCACTACTATCCCTTCTCTACCTACTCACTCTGTGAACCAGCAGATCTTATTGAGAATGATCCTTAATCTCCCTGTTCACCCCCATTGGCTTTGAAGATAGAATCCTACTGGTCACACATGGATACTGATGAGTCATGGATGGAGGCTTAGGTATTATATGGGCCAATAACCTACTTTTGTTTATTGGATTTTTAAAAAATAACTCTTTACTATAGGAATTATTACATAAGTCCCCTGCTTCTCTCTATTAACCACCTCCAAACCACTCTCCCCCATCCCCTGGCCCCAGGCACTCTCCACCCCACTGTCTGAGTCCATGGATTATGCACATATGCATATAAGATCTTCAGAATAACCTACTTTTGATTCAGAGCTTTAGGTTAACTGGCTTCCATATGAGGCAAAATTTAAAATATTTTGAAACCTGAGGTAAATTCAAATCACTTGGGCATGTTTCAATGTTATGGCAAAGAGATCACTGGAGGAGCCAACCTCAGTTATGGAATCTCAGGCGGGGTGTTGACCACTACTCTGGGAATTGTGACATGGGACCTTCCACTATCTGAACAAAGATTCTCTGTAGGATTTAAAGTGAACCTAAGGTACAGGACTGGTAACAAAGGAGAAAGGAATGTCTGGCCTTTTCCTGAGGCTTTATTTGAACCTTTATTTGACAGCTCAGAACGGGTCTGACTAACACCTGCAAGCAGAAAAATACAAACAAGAAGCTCAAAGGTAAGTAGTCCACAAAGGTCCCGGCAAGGAAGTGAGCACCATGTAGGCTTTCCAGTGTGTGTGTGTGTGTGTGTGTGTGTGTGTGTGTGTGTGTGCGTGTGTGTGTGAGAGAGAGTTGGGGGAAGACTTTAAGCTTTGAGTGCTAAAGCTAGGAGGCTCAGATACCAATATAAGATGGTGGTAATTGAAATAGTGGCTTAGTATAACAGCATATGGATATGAACTAATAAAAAGCTGTGACCCTCAAATCCAAGAGAGAATGAACATGAAGACTCAGGAATCTGGATCAGCAAGGACAATCCAGGAGCAAAGATCAATCATGACTACAGGACCAGTTTCAGTGGCACGTCTGCAGCAATAAGATCGAAGGAAATGACAGAACAATTAGAATGTCCTCTTTTTACCTCTGCATCTGACTTGTGAAAGAAGATTGTCTCCCTTGGACTTAGGGAATCCCTTATGTTCCTAAAGAATTCAAGGGGAAGAGTAGGCGATAACCTCCAGAAAACACAGATATTTCTACTAAAGAGAACAAGTCAAAATCGCACATAATGAATTAGAAAAATCAGAGATGAGACTTTATTTGTAATCACATGCATAGAGGTTCTACTTGGAGTGAAATGGATAAAGATCTTAAAAGTTCTGAGATAAGAGTCTGGCTCATTGCTCATCCTAACTAGTTGAGCCTTTGCTGGTTTCTGGCTGAAGACGACAGTAACCCACTGCTATTCCTAAACTGCCTGAACTAAACTATGAAATCTCACCTGGTACATAGGAAGGAACAGGGAAGCTATTTTAAACCTCAATTTAGTCATAAACACCATTTTAAAACAAACACGAATTAGCACCACTCACAAAAGCATATTCTTCGAAAGTCCACCTACAGTTACCTTGAGAAAAGACATCAGTACCTTGCTGAAGAGGAAACCTGGTTGTGCTTGTGGACTCATCATTTCTAGCAAGCCTGAGGGCTGTGCATGTAACACAGAGATCACTTCCCTCTCAGCATCTTCAATACAGCTAACTATTTAAACAGTGAATTTGGTGTACTCCCCGAGTTAATGCCCTGTGTGTCTGTCTAGAGTGGCCCATTTACATGCCAAAGTGCTCATCTTTGTGGGTTACCTCAAAGGCCAAAATGAAGGGACAAAATGGATGCCTCTTGCCCCACTTGTGTATTGCTAATTTAAAGTCTAACCTATAATCAACTATGCTGAGGTCACTAGTCTGAAGTAGGGAAAGATTTAATGAAGATCCACCACTGGCTAGGATTTTAAACACATGCTAATGTACTATAAGGTGTTTTTTATTAATTAACTAGAGGCCCGGTTCATGAAATTTGTACATGGGAGGGTTGCCGGTGCACCCCCTCGGAATCTGGGACTGCTGGCTCCTAATCGCACACCTGCCTGTCTGCCTGATCGCTCCTAACCACTCGCCAGCCTGCTTGATTTCCTCTAACCACTCTGCCTGCCTGCCTCATTGCCCCTAACCACTCAGACTGCCTGTCTGATCATCCATAATCGCCTCTGACTCAGACTTCGCTGCCGTGGCTTCGTCCAGAAGGGCATCCGGAATGATGTCCAGAAAGTTGGTCAGCTGTTCAGTCTAATTAGCATGCTATGCTTTTATTATTATAGATTGCTGGACTTCCTTAAACTCTTGAAATTTCACATGACTTTGATTCTGAATATAGATAAATGGAGAACCCTGGAGCTTGCAGAAGTAGAAAAAATAACACACTGAAAGAAACACCAAAAAAAAAAAGCAGAGAAGAAGTAAAAATCATTAAAAGTCATGGAAGAGGAAGAAAGGACTAGGAAAAAAGAAAAAACTTCACACAGGTAGGCAAAGGTACCATCCTGAAAAGAAACCAGACTGGGAAGTCAGTAATTCGAGACATCAATTAGAAATATCTTCTAAATACACTCTGAGTTAAATTAACATAACATGGTCTATACAAAGATATTCTTTACTTACAGATAAATAATTCATCTCAAGAAGAATAGATATTATTGTACCTAAAAATGCTTTCCTGATTAGGCCTTGCATAGGTAAAAACTTTGGTTCTGTGGCCATAGCTAACTGAAATGGGCTCTAAAAGGTTTGGTGAGAAGAACAAGGTCGTATTTACCAATACAATTGTCAAGGATAGTAAGTTAAATGCTTGGACTAGCCTGGCCTCTCAGAAAAACTCTATATCAGAGTTAACACACAAGCAGATTTCACTGAGCTGATGTGATTCTCATATGTATCTCCATGCCAGTGGCACACAGGAACTTATCAGTGTATGTTGAGGGACAACACAGTAGATTTGGGAGCCAAGCTAGTTGACAGTCAAATCATGGGTCAGCAACTTGCTAACTATGAAATCATGGGTCAATGCATCCACCTCCCTGAACCACAGTTGCCTCATTAATAAAAAATAGGCTAAATAGCACACCTCCTTTGCAGAGTTATTATGATGACTATATTACACAAATTCATTACATAAAATAGGGTCTAGTCCACAGGAGAACACTCTAGAAATGGTAGTTTCTATTCTCAGCATCCCCTAAGTTAACATATAATTTTTAAAAATCCATAAAATGTTACCTGTTTAAAGAGCCTTCTGCAGAGATCTCATCCACTATTAAAGAAAAAATTAAAATACATTTTAAAACAATAATAAAAAACGCAGGTATTTAAAAGTCCCCAACTAATGTTTTGTTGGAAAATATTCCTTTGGGACCACACCTGAAGACTATACTAGAGTGAATATTAATGATAGTATGGGTAGGCCTTTAATACATTAAGAACATTTACTTTCTCTTTTTCAATGCAAGAAGAAAAAGAATGGGATCTATCAAAATCGGATCTGCCTACCTTTAAACTATGTACAATGAATATCATTCTAATCAAACCCCATCAGACAGAAAGAAAATGATATTATTAGTGCAAATAGAATCATAGAATAACAGTATCAAACGTACATAACATGAGTTTTCTGGACTCCCTCCTTTTAGAGTAGTTGGAAGAGAGTATATTTATTTTGTCCTAACACATACAGCTTCTCCAGCTCTTCAGTGAAGCCTAGCCAGTTTCGGATGAAACGGTCCATCACCAGGAAGCTTGGTTGATAGGCCCTCCATTTTGCAGCACAGCAAAACATAGGAACCAAACTCTTTCTGCCCCATTTCCAATTGCAAAATAAGTATGAGAGACCTTGGGATTCCAATTGTATAAAGTAGAACTACTTGAGATTGTCTCCTTTCATTGTGAAAGTCTCTCTGGACCCACCTCATAGAGAAGGATGGTCCAAACAGTCAGTGCTCTGCAGTAGTGTGTGAGGTCATTTTTCTCAACCTTCCCCATTAGGTGTCTAATAGAGAAATCATGCTACCTGAGTGCATATGGCACATGTCATCAGAGCCTAAGCTAAAGAACAACAACAGAAAACCACAAAGGACAAAAAACATCTTGGATAAATGCATCCAATTACCTTGAAATTTTAATTTTTTAAACACCCAAAAAGATACCTACGGTATGATGCCAACTATACAACATTCAGGAAAAGATAAAGCTACTATCACTGGTGTCCACTGTTTAGGGAGAAGGGGTGGATGAATAAGCAGAGCATAGAGGATTTTTAAGGGAGTGAAAGGATGGTATATGATACTGTAATGGGGGATACATGTCATCATACATTTGTCAAAACCCATAGAATATACAACAGCAAGAGTGAACGTTAATGTAAACTATGGACTTTTGTTGATACACCGCTCTATTACAGGATGTAAAATGAGCGAGGCTGTTTGTGTAGGGGATGTGGAGGTTATGGGAACTCTCTGTACTTTCCCCTCAATATTGCTGTGATCCTAAAACTCATCTAAAAGCTAAGAATTATGAAGTTTTCTTTAAAAATAGGTATTTGCTGAAACTACTATTAGCATATATCAACATAGTAATGCTATTTTCAAGACATAGTCACCTTAGAAATTAATATGAAGATCCAAGTATCAGAATATGGGTATTGAAAGATGTAGTAGCATGGAACAGACCTTCAAACTACAGAGGGAAGGCTAGGGAGGGTGAAGGGGAGGCCTAGGAGATGAACCAGAGGACTTGTATGCATGCATATATACATAACCAATGAACACGGACAATAGGGGGATGAGAGCATGTGATGGGGGCAGAAGCAGGCAGGGAGAGATCAAGGGGGGAAAAGGAGACATATGTAATACTTTCAACAATAAAGAATTTTAAAAAGAATAAGGGTGTTATCCCCACAATAAAGTGAAGCATATGGAAAGACATAAATAAAGCCAATAATTTTAATTGTATACTAGGGCAAGAAAATAACTGATAAATACGGTTGAATATCTTGTTTTATCATTATAAGTGGGGAGTTAGTGCAATATCAACTGAATCATCCATGTAATTAAATGACACTTTTTATTCTAATTTTAATACAGAAATTGTCATACAGATTTTATCTAAACATTACCTTGAAACATTAATTGGATGAAAAGGAAAGTTTATAATTGCCTGATATTGCACTAGTAATTTATGTATAAATAGCTATTAAATACTCACTAAGAGTAATAATAGTAACCAACATTGCAAGCAATTATGGATGATGCAACTGAAACCAGTGCCATGTTATATTACAATATTACTTGCTTTAAAAATAAATTTTCAAGTCAACACCAAAAATTCATTCAAGGCTATAACTGCTGTGCAGAAAATTTTCATGCCGCAGGACTAAGACTCCTATCCATAGAAAGTCCTGCTTAAAAGGCTACCCTTCAGTTGGAGTCTGAAAACCTGAATCTGGGGAGGGTTTCCTCATTTCCCTAACTGAGAAGAGTGGCCCCCTGTGCCTAAATACTTCCTACAACCTACAGGGTTCGTGACAAACACTTGCTCTCCTTCTGGGAATCTAGAATTTAGGTACAGGCTATGGGGCAGATGCCCATGTGACTATAGTGACATAAAAACTTTGGCACTGAGTCTAACCAGACTGGTAGATGACACAGTTCACGTGTGTTGTCAGAATTTGACCCTGGAGTAATGACGACCTCCTGGTAAGTCCACAGGGAGAGGACTCTTGGAAGCTTGTGCCTGGTGTCCTCCACCCTTTGTCACACACACACACCAATTCTCTTTGGGGACTTTCCTTTGGACTTTTACTGTAATAAATCTCAGGTATGAGAACAACTATATGCTAAGTCCTGTAAATTTTTCTAGTGAATAAACAAACCTAGGTGTGGGTTTAAGAACCTCTAACAAAATTGCATTATGTGGAATTGTTATTATCTGGGTTGATATATTATACATGATTACAGTCAGAAGCTGATTTCACAGAATACCTGTCTTTGATTTTGTTTCGGTTTGTGGTGATTTAGGAGATTCCTGTAGATTCGTAGCTATTGGAATAAAGGCAGAAAAGGGATGAATGAAACAATGATGTCAGAAAATAATATGAAACAAGAAACAGTACTTTTACTCAGAATAGAAAATACAGGATCCTAATGATTGACAACAAGTTCTATAGCATGAACGTTCCAATAAAGAAAAGAAAAAAATCACACTGACAATTCTCTCCAACTAAACAGGTTTGAATTCCTCTTTACAATAACTGTAGAAAAGTAAAAATGATCACATATTCCAAAATAATGTTCTAGTGATTACAAAGTTCTTTTTATTTGTTCCTAATCTTTTTTTTTTAAATGTTATTAAACTAAAACCATGGCTCACCTATTAAAGGCAGTTCTTGACAGGACAAGTCAAAAAGTCAAAAAAATTGTACCCAAAATGTACATATCCATGGATATTCTATGAAACTCAACATGTATGGCCCAGCCAGCATGGTTCAGAGATTGAGTGCTGACCTGTGAACCAGAAGGTCAAGGTTGGATTCCCTGTCCGGGCACATGCCTGGGGTGCAGGCTCAATCTCCAGTACAAGGCCTACAGTAGGCAGCCGACCCATGAATCCCTCACATCAATGTTTCTATCTCTCTCTCCCTCTCCCTTCCTCTGAAATCAATACAAATATATTTTAAAATAACTCAACATGTATGGAAAAGTACTGGTCTTTGCTCTTGAACTGTTGTTCTTTCCTGCTCCTCTGACAAAGTCCTATTCTTCACGTCCAATCTAAATGCCAGTGCACTGACTGGAAGCCTATGAATCACCTAGGATTTCTCTCTCCCTGATCACTCTTCACTTGCAATCATCACGAAGTCATATGACCTAGACCTCTCTACTCCCTCTGCTTTTACTTTGCTACTGTCAGCAGCCCTAGTCAAACATGGGCTCTTAACAGGTGGCTGTGACATGGGGGAAAATACTAACAACTGTTATTGTTCCTCCTTAAATTATTAAGATTTTGAAAGCAAAATGAATAAAAAAGACATAGACCTATAAAAACTCCAACATTTTAAGTGGAATAAATTGAGCTTCCTGACACATTTAGCATGGATGGATGGAAACTTCATAATGGACTGATGCTAGTCCAAAAAGTCAAGAGCTATTTTCGTCTCCCGGTCTCTTTACGTGGTTTCTTCCATCTATTCTCTACATGAGGGTTCATCAAACTAGGGCCCACAGGCCAAATACAAGCTGCCATCTGGTTTTTCAAATAAAGTCTCACTGGAACACAGCTGTGCCTACTCAGTTGCAAATTCTCTAGAACCGCCCTCACACTGCAATAGCAGACTTGAGGAGATAAGGCAGACCACATGGACTAAAATCAGGCCCTTTTCAAGGAAAACTTTGCTATCCCTGCTTCATATCACAACCAGAGGGCCCTAATCAAACCTAATCTTGTTACTTTTCTGCTCAAAACTCCAATGCATCCCTGCACTATGCACTGCTGGCTCCCTGCCTCAGTCTTCATTCTTGCTGGAGAACCACATCTCTATCTGGACATTGACTGTCCTGATACACAAAGAAGGTGGCATCTCCCCAGCTCCAAAAAGGGAAGTGATTATACTGAGCTCATCACAGTACCTACTTTACCAATAACTGGTTTAGGAATGGGCATGTGATATAACTCAGGCCTATAGAACTTTAGAGGGAGTCAACTGAAAGTCTGTCCCTTTTCTCCCTATTTAACAGAAACATATAGGCCAGGCCAGTGTGGTTCAGAGACTTGAGCATTGTGCCCTGCATTAAGAGGTCACTGGTTCGATTCCCAGTCAGGGCACAGGCCGGGTTGCAGGCTGCTTCCCCAGCAGGGGCAGCAGGTAGCAGCTTATCGAAATGATGTTTCTCTCATTGATGTTTCTATCTTACTTTCCCTTTCCTTCCTCTCTCTCTAAAAATAAATAAAAACATATTTTTAAAACAATTACAGGAAACACATAGCTCAACATCACTAATCAGGAATATACAAATGAAAGCCATAATGAAGTACCAGCTCACTCCTCTCAGAATGGCTGTCACCAAAATATAAATGGAAAACAAGTGTTGGCGAGGATATGGAGAACAGAGAAAGCCTCATGCACTGTCCATGTGATTGTAAATTGGTACAGTCACGGTGGAAAGTAGCACAGAGCTATTTCAAAAAACTGGAAATACAACTGCCATTCCAGTTCTGGGTGTTTATTGTACAGAAACATACACAGGAATTTGAAAAGATATCTGCATCCCTAATGTTCACTGCAGCATTAATTACAGTAGCCAGGATATGGAAGCAACCTAGGTGCCCTCCATAGATAAACGAATAAAGAAGATGTGGGATGTGTGTGTACATATACAGAAAGAAATATTACTCAGACATAAGTAAGAATGGACTCTTGCCATTTATGGCAACATTGATAGACCAAGAAGGTGCTATGCTAAGTTAAATCAGAGAGAGAAAGTCAAACACCATAATGTCTCTCTTACAGGTGCAATCTAAAACACCAGAAACAGACCCCATGGCCACAGAGAATAAACTGATGGTTGCCAGAGGGTAGTGAGTTGAGGATTTGGATGAAAAGGAAGAATATGAATAAGCAGTGCAAACTTCCAGTTATAAAATATATAAGCCACAGGGATCTAGTGCACAGCACAGGGAGCGTGTCAAAGTTGCGATAACTTTGCACAGTAAGATGGTTATCATTTGCTTATCATTGTGAACACATCATGAGAAACATAAATTACTCTGTCATATACCTGAATGTAATCTATTGTGGGCCAAATATATTTTAACAAAAAAAATTATAAAAGAAAAAACATCTAGTCCTTTCTGTGGTACTAAAGACTTTCATAAGCCTGCCTTAGCTACATATATACCTCATTCCCAACCATTCCCTTAACGCACATTGGGCCCCATCAAAAGAGTACTGCTCCTAAATCCCTCAAAGCTCATGTGTACACCTTAGCCCTTGCTCTGCTGCTCCTGCTGTCAAACATGTAATCTCTATAAAGATTCCTCCTGCCAAACATCACCGTCTGTCTCGTTACCTGGCAAACCTATTTGTGTGCGTTACTTTAAAACACACCCACCAATGCAGACTGGTGCAGCCTCTGTGGAGAACAGTATAGAGCCTTCTCAAAAAACTGAAAATGGAACTCTCATTTGACCAGTGAACCCACTTCTAGGAATATATCCCAAGAAACTAGAAACACCAACCAGAAAGGATATATACACCCCTATGTTCATAGCAGCCCAATTCACCATAGCTAAGATTTGGAATCAGCCTAAGTGCCCATCAGCAGATGAATGGATTAAAACACTGTGGTACATCTACACAATGAATACTACGCTATTGTAAAAAAAATAAATAAATAAAAGGAATTCTTGTCATTTGCAACAGCATAAGTGGAACTGGAGAGCATTGGTATAATGCAAAATAAGCCAGTCAGAGAAAGATAAATATCACATGATCTCACTCATTTGTGGAATATAATGAAAAACATAAGCTGATAAACAAAAACAGATCCAGAGACAGAGAAGCACTGATCAGACTGTCAAACCTCTGAAGGTAGGGGAGAGTGGGGGCAAGGGGGAGCGATCAAGCAGAGGACTTGTATGTATGCATATAAGCCTAACCAATGGACACAGAC
Source organism: Myotis nattereri (assembly GCF_964212035.1). Classification (NCBI taxonomy): domain Eukaryota; kingdom Metazoa; phylum Chordata; class Mammalia; order Chiroptera; family Vespertilionidae; genus Myotis; species Myotis nattereri. The sequence continues at coordinate 131,369,268 of NC_138075.1, read as the reverse complement.
ACCAAGGGGTGAGAGACGAGAGGGGGTTTGGTGGGGAGGGCATTGGGGGGTAAGGACACATATGTAATACCTTAATCAATAAAGAAAAAAACAACAAAAACATACCCACTTTTTAATTTATTTTTGAAGGTTTTAAAAGAATTCATTAGAAAGACGAGGAGAGACAGGGAGAGAGAAGGAGTATTGGTTCCACTTATTTATGCATTCATTAGGTGATTCTGATATGAGCCATAACCAGGCAGCAAAACCACAACCTTGGCATATCAGGAACAGCACTTTAAGCAACTGAACCACCATGCCAAGGCCTCACCCACATGTTTAAAACTTTAGTTCTCATCATGGACTTAAAGAGGCTGGCATCCTACATGCCAATACAAAAGAATAAACAAGGGTAATTATAAGCTCCTAGTGCACTCTGGCAGCTAGTAGCACTGAATGAAGTAATGTGAATAATAGAAATGACAATGATACTAACAAGCTCTTAGAGGGCAAGGACTGTGTTGTTAAAATGTTCCCATTCTGCAACATCAGAATAACACTGAGCACCTAAAAGACACCTGAGAGTTAAATAGCAGACCATTCAGTGGACAAATGAATGACTTATTTTTGACATTTTCTTTGAAAATTCTGTTAAAAAAACAACAACACAGAAATGAACCAGGGACAGCTCTCTCATATTATGCACACCTTCAAGGTCAAAACGCTAGTCCATCCTTGTATTTTCTATAACTTGCAAACCAACCTACACAAGTCCTCTGATAAAGGTCCACTAAGTCCAAGGTGTCCTCAAACATTTCCAATTGCACACATTGGGTAGCACACTGTGCCACATCTGGGGAGCACACTGGCATTTTTGTTATTGTGAAACACCTTTGTACTTTTTTAAAAACATATATTTCATTGATTTTTTACAGAGAGGAAGGGAGAGGGAATAGAGAGTTAGAAACACCGATGAGAGAAAAACATTGATCAGCTGCCTCCTGCACACCCCTTCCTGGGGATGTGCCCGCAACCAAGGTACATGCCCCTGATCAGAATCGAACCCGGGACTCCTCAGTCCACAGCCTGATGGTCTATCCACTGAGCCAAACCAGTTAGGGCTATTATCATTTCCTGAGTCCCAGGTTGGGCTCTTTGAATAGTTATTATCATTACCTACTGACCAATGGCTACAGAGCATCATATTCTAGAGAAATTACAATAATCCAACTAATTAAGTCAACATATCTCATTCTGTTTTGAGTTCTGAGCAATGAAGCTGATAATAGTGAGACCTTGTTGGTATAATATGTCAAATCCACAATGCTTCTCTACAGGCATTTTCTTTCTGACTTCAGTACTATGGGTAGAAATCTTTTAAGAAACAATCTCATTGGGATGTTGCACACTGGCTAACTGCTGTAACTCTTATGGTTTGCTGTTTCTTTGTGGTACCCAAAAAATATTGTTGCGTTTCTAGTTTTAGTTACTTTTTTAGTGAGACAAATCCCTATGTATTACCAAGTGTTCATTTACTACATGTAATCCATTTGCTATAAAAACTAAAGGTAAGATCCATTTTTAGAAAAAGTCCAATTTGTTATCATGTGAATACAGTAGAAACATACAACATCTTTTTTTTTCTTTAAATATATTTTATTGATTTTTTACAGAGAGGAAAGGAGAGAGATAGAGAGTCAGAAACATCGATGAGAGAGAAACATCAATCAGCCGCCTCCTGCACATCCCCCACTGGGGATGTGCCCGAAACCCAGGTACATGCCCTTGACCGGAATCGGACCTGGGACCTTTCAGTCCGCAGGCCGACGCTCTATCCACTGAGCCAACCGGTTTTGGCATAACATCTTAAATTATGATTTTTTTCTTTTTTACATAAAGGTATCATATAGGATTTTAGGGATCAGTTCTAAATAAATGAATTTCGTTCCAAATAATATTGCACCAGATTTTAAATTACCTACAATTAACTTTGTTAATAATACTGAATACTATGCTGTTAAGAAATACATTGAGAAAAACTATATATGCACCTTACATATTGTTTTGTATTTTTACAGTGTTCTTCCATTATCAAAACTTTCCTACTCTTACTTCATCTATGTTAGGGGCACCAAGAGTAATTCAGTATTTGAAGTCTTACCAAGATTGCAACTTTGAAATGTTTCGGGTCTTCTTTCTTCTTTATATTCATAAATTAGTGGTTGCTTCCTATGTACAAAAAATGGTGATAAATAGTATTACTCTCTTAATATCAACACAAAATATTTTCCAAATATACTAAATTCATAGAATATTTCACATAATATCAGAACTAATATTAAAACTTTAATTATACCATACACTTTAAATACGTAAGTTCTACAAGTGTGTTATGAAGCATGTAATTAAAGAAAATAAGGTGTAATAGTCATGACTTCAGGGCAGTATAGTTCAGTGAATCAATTAGAGTTAGTTTGACATATCATAAATGTCTTGAACTCACACATCCTAGTTCTATAACCCATAGCCATTTGTTCTCAAATGAGTCATTTTTTTTTTGTCTCAAGACCCTCCACTACAAAATAAGAATCTTATTACCTTATTAAGAAGGTTGTTAGGAGGATGAAATGAGATAAGACAGCAAAATGACATGCTCAGAAAAATAGTGAAAGAAAGAAAACAATCTAGTTATGAACTTTATTTGTCGAAACTATTTTGGAATCCCAAATCAACCCCAATGTGGGCTATTCATGGCTTCTAACATTCAAATGCTGCAGTTTTCAGATGTTATGAATTCTGGTTGTCACCTGTCCTCACCTGGTGGTCTGTACCTCATGCATCTCAGCTGCTATGTAACTGGCAGCTGAGTGTTTGTACAAACACGTGACCTCCTGCAGTCAGACAGCACCTCCCTCCCTGTATTTCTGCAGCGAATCACCAGCAGCAGAAAGGAAACTAACAGAAGCCAGGACAACTATTCCTCCTCTACCTGCTCTCACTGTGAGCCAGCAGATCTTCATGAGAACGACGCTTACTCTCCCTGTCCACCCCAACTGGCTTGGAAGATGCAATCCTACTGGTCACCCACGGATACTGATGAGTCATGGATGGGCCCTTAGCAATTTTAAGGACCAATAACCTACTTTTGATTCAGAGCTTTCTGTTGACTGGCTTCCATGTGAGGCATAATTTAAATTTTGAAACCTGAGGTAAAGTTTCATTGTTATGGCAAAGAGATCATTTGAGGGGACAACCTCAATTATGGAACCTCAGGCAAGCTGGTGCTCACTATTCTGGAAAGGCCTTATGCGACCTTCCACTCCCTAAACAAAGATGCTCCACGAGATAGAGAGTGGCCTTGGAGTACAGATCTGGTAACACAGGACAAAGGAACGTCTGGTCGTTTCCTGCAGCCTTATTTGAATCTCTCTGGCAGCTTAGGATGGTCCCAACTAACACCCTCTTCTTCTATCCGAAGTGCTTCCTGTTTCACTGTCCCCAGCTTCAATAAATGTACTCTCCAAATAAAATTTTTAAAAGAACAAACTATTGTACCTTTTTCTCTGATCATCTTTTGCAGCTCTGCTTTCTAGTAATTCCACCATTTCATCATTGTTTGCAAGTTTAGCAAGTGCAAGTGGTGTGAGGTCACTCTGTAAGCAGCAAAAACAATTTATAATTTAAGAAATTACATATATCCAAATTGAATATTAAAAATTATGAAAGATCCTCTGAACTTACACGTATAATATAGAAAGTAAATAAAAAGCATCCATTTTTTTCCCTGGCCAGTGTTACGCAATGGCTGGAGTGTCAGCCTGCACATGGAAGGGTTGGGAGTTAGATTCCCATTCAAAGGCAAGTCCCTGGTTGCAGGTTGGATCCCCAGCCCTATGGGGGGTGGGCACCCAATCGATGTGTCTATGTGTCTCTCACACATAGATGTCTCTCTCTCTCTCTCTCTCTCTCTCTCTCTCTCTCTCTCTCTCATCTGTTCCCTCCCTCCACTCCACTCTCTCTAAAATCAATGGGAAAACTATCCTCTGGTGAGAATTAAAAAAAAAAAAAAAGCCCCTTTCTTCTCACCTCTGTGCAGTCACTGACTGTTCTTCCCTTTAAAATGCCCTCCATTCTCCCTTCAACAGATTAACTGCAACATCATTTGTCAAATCTCACTTCCAACATTTACAGTACGGGTGCCAAGAATCTGTGTTCCTATCGTGCTATCCTGTTGTTATTTTGTTGCCTGTGGACTGGGGCTTCCTCTTCCCTCTTGCACTCACCCAGCTCCCCTTGCTGGGTACTAGGCCTCCTCCTCCCACCCATACCCAGCAGCACCATTTCCTAAGCCCCTGGCAGCACAGCAGCCAGTCCCCAGCATCACTTCACTCCCCCAGGCCTTCAGCCTTAGTGGGCTCTGAGCCTATCTCCCACTCCCAGGCACTAACAGGAAGTTCTTCCTTCTGGGGTGGAAGGGAGACAGAGCTTTGCCCCCTACCGTGGACACTACATTTCCCCAGCCCCCTGATTGGGCTTTGGAGTGTTTCCATGGTGACAGGGCCTGATATATTACATTCAGTATATGTATGTGAGAAAGAAAATGCTTGTGCCCAGCTGGTGTGGCTCAGTGTTTGAGTGTAGACCCAAGAACCTAGAGGACATGGTTGATGAGAGGTCAGGGCACATGCCGGATTTGTGGGCTCAATCTTCAGTAGGGGATGTGCAGGAGGCAGCCAATGGGTGAGTCTCTCTCATCATTGATCATTGATGTTTCTCTCTCTCTCTTCCTTCCTCTCTCAATACAAAAATACTTTTTTAAAAAAAAAAAAAAAGATGCCTTTAACTAAACTAAACACATGTATTTCAAATATTTAATAAATGAGGTTACTTGAGCTATACCTTGTTTCTCACTTCAGTATTTGCCTTGCACACAAGCAGCTTTTCCACTATAGCTGTATTGTGACCAAGGACAGCATAGTGCAGAGCGGTGTTGCCATCGTTGTCCATTGCATTCGGATCTGCACTAGAGTCTAGCAGAATAGCTGCACATTTCACATTCTGATATTGTAGGGCCTGTCAGTGTTATGCCAAGAAAGAGATTATAAGTTCTAGGAACCAAAATAAACATTTCGCAATTTCACCAATGACTTTTAGATAAATGAGATGAATTGAATTTTATTCTAAATAATTAAATGAACCCCATCTCATGTTGACATAGTTGGCGAGTGCATACCTGAATCAGAGCTGTCTTTTTCTCACTGTCACGGAGGTCCAATAGGCATTGTCTCTCTATTAAGAGTCTCACTATCCTTGAACGGCCATAGGCACAGGCCACATGGAGAGGAGTCCTATGGGAGTCAGAGGACTCGTTAGGAAATTAGAGGGCACTATCTCAAAACATAAATTATCCATGTAATTGTAAACATTTACCCCTATGATTCAAAACAAATATGTCGTTTTCTTCTGAAAACAGTACAGTATTTGTTAATTCTTGTTTCTCTCCACATTAATGAAGGAGCAGCCTATTTGACTAGAGGGAGGATGACCTGGGAATTCAGTTCAACTTGAGTCTGATCGTATTTTAACTGTCACTTATTAGCTATCACTTGGCCTTAATTTCCTCATCAACAAAATGGAGATAAAAATAATTATTTCCCAGGACACCACTGTTTGCTTAATGGGAATCTATGCAAAGTGTTTACTATAGTTCTTAGCACACACAAAAAACTGGCAAAATAATTGTTAGATAATATTAGTATCATTATTACTATTACTGCCACTTTATAAAGACAACATTTCAATTAAGTAAAATGATATCATTACATCTATTCTGCAGACCTGTTTTAAGGATCAGAAAGAAGACAGTATTTCAATGATTCTAACATGCTTATCTTCTCACACTTTAACATTTCTGACTTTGGAATCCAATTTTTAATTCAGAATGTGTTAAAACTTATTGACAGCATTAAAAAATTTTAGTGATACATAAAATACTGGCATCATTCCATCCATGGTACCTTACATTAAGTGAAATAATGGTGAATACAACAGAGCTCTTGCAGTTCTAATCAATGGTTGGCATTTAAATAAATTTTAGTTCTTAAAAACCTTGTGGGGGAAAGAGGACTAAAAAAGCAAAATAATAATTTTTTAAAGTAATTTGATGTTCAAGAAAACTTAAGCCAAAGGAAATGCAGGATTCAAATAAATAGGATGATTCATTTTGTCCAATATTTGAATGTACAGATTGTATGGAAAACAGATGTTCCCAATGATCAATATTATTTGATACTATTATACTTTTCAAAAGGGCAAGAAAAGGTCTTACAATTTCCTACCTTCAAAAATACTTTTGTTTGAAACCTGGGAGAAAAAAGCTTCAACTGTGACTAAGTCCTAATACTTTCATTTTCAGTTTCTCATTTTGCTCATATTGGCCAACATGAACATTTTAAGGATGAAAAAAGGGCCTGGTAGATAGACTGGAAGGGTCCTGTGTAGACTATGTCTGCTCCATAATAGATATTCAGGTTATGTTTCATGTAAAGATGGATTGAAAGAATGAATAAACATAGTGGGAGAGTTCAATATTTTTTAAGAAAACTTCTATAAGTTAAAATGACACTTCTGGAATAGGAATAATCACTGATATGTTCTATTTTTTAAAGAAATAAGCCAGTTAGAGAAAGACAAATATCACGTATCTCACTTATATGTGGAATCTAATGAACAAAATAAACTGATGAACAAAATATGTCCAGAGGTATGAATGCATGGAACAGAGTAACAGATCTCAGGGTGGAGATGGGGGAACAGGAAGAGATTAACCAAAGAACATATATACATATATTCATAAGCCATGGACAGAGACAGTAGTATGGGAAAAGCCTGTGGTGGGGTGGAGGCTGGGTTGAGGGGGACAAAAATGGAACAAATAGGAGACATCTGTCATAAATAAGACAAAAATAAATTATTTAACTTAAAAATATTTTTAATTAATTGTAGAGAAAGAGGGAGGAAGAGAGGGGAATGAGAGAGAGAAAAATATCTATGTGAAGGAGAAGCATCGATCAGTTCTCTCCCATAGGTACCCCGACCAGGGATCAAACCCACAATCTAGATATGTGTCCTGACCTGGAATGAACCTGCGACCTTTGAGTGTACTAGAGGGGTACCAGGCAACACTCCAACCAATGGAGTTATACTGGGCACCATTTTTGATTTTCATAAGTACACAACTAAAATGATTAATCTATAATCATTTACATATTATGTATAGTAAAGCTATATAAAGTAAAACACATATGTGTGTAATTAGATGTATGCATACACTCTACAGGCACAGACAAAAAGCAGCCCAAGTGCCCATCAGCAGATGAGTAGATAAAGATGTAGTACATTTTCACCGTGGAATACTACGCTGCTGTACAAAAGAAGGAACTCTTATATGCTTGGTGACAACATGGATGGACCTAGAGATTATTATGCTGAGCAAAAATAAGCCAGTCAGAGAAAGACAAATACCATATGATCTCATTTACCTGTGGAACAAAATAAATTAACAAACAAATAGGACCAGAGGCATGGATACATGGAACAGTCTGACAGATCTCAGAGGGAGGGAGGGAATTGGGGGGACTCAAAGAGATTAGCCAAAGAACATATATGCATATTTGCATAGCCCATGGACACAGACAACTATGAAGTGAAGGCTGAAGGGGGCTGGGTGGAAAGGCACTAAGAGGGGGGAAAGGAAGGGGAACATCTGTAACAGTGTCAACAATAAAAATAAATGTAAAAAAGATTCCCTTTCCTTCTGAAGATACCAATCCTCAAAAGAATTTCAAAAATAAGTCCACAAAACAGGAAGTGAGCAATCAATTTTATCTGTGCAGGATTCATATTATTGCTCTTACCCAGGATGATTTCATTCATAATAATATTTACTGGAACTTTTGTACATGTTCATTGCAGAAATCAGATTTTTTTAAAGAAATGCTCATTTTTAATACAAATGCTCAGAAATAAATTTTATCTTATTTTGCACCTATTTTTGGCTAAGACAAGATCATAATCTGTTTGTGTGTATGTATAACCAAATTGATTTTTTTTCTTATTATTATATTGCTCTTTTAAGCAGTGCTGAATGAAACAAACTATGTAATTTATCTAATTATTTCATAAAGATACTTTAGTATAAATAGAATTGATGGGTGTAGGGAATATACATATATTTTTAAATGTGGTACTTGGTACCAAATTGCCTATGGAAAAGTCAAAAGCAACTTAAACTTTAAGCAGCAGTATAAGGATAATCACTGGTCATCTTCACAAACCTTGTGGATGGAAAATATTATTTTCCTCTTTCAACTTAAATTCCTTTTCCTACCAAGGATACTAAGTACTTTTCCTGTGTCCATTGGTCACTTGCACATATCCAAAATGTACTTAATCTACTTTCAAGTTAGTTTTTTCTTGTTGATTTCAAAAACTTCTCTGTAACATGAAGACTTTTTTTTTTTTTGCTCTGATACACATTCATTGCAAATATTTTGCTACTACTTTTGCTGTTACCCTGCTAATATTATTTTCTGACAGAGGGTTTGAATTTTTTATATTGCTCAATCAATCTCCTGAAATCTTGCTTTTGAAGTGTTTGTAATCATTTAAAAAAAAAAGTATAAATAGCCCTAACTAGTTTAGCTCAGTGGACAGTATATCAGCTAGGCACTGAAGGGTCTCAGGTTTTACTCTCTTCAAAGACACATACCAGGGTCGCTGGCTCAATCCCCAGTGTGGGGGCATACAGGAGGCAGCCAATCAATGATTCTCTCTCATCATTGATGTTTCTCTCTCCCTTCCTCTCAGAAATCAATAAAATATTTTTTTAGTAAAGAACATATACATGTACACTGATATAAAGTGATTATTGGATTTTACCTAAACAACTTTTAGCCTAGTAGTTGATCTACTATGGTAATTCTCTCTCTGTTTATTTAATTTTCTAAGGTGTGTAACATTATGGTATAAAAATGTGTACATCAAATATAAAATGCTGTATATATTCAATTTCATTTCAATTATTGATATATAGTTCAATCACTTAAAAGTTGTCAATAAAGCCCTAACCAGTGTGGCTCAGTGAATAGCGTGTCAGCCTATGGACTGAAGGGTCCCGGGTTGGATACCTGTCAAGGGCATGTGCCTTGGTTGCGGGCACATCCCCAGTAGGGGGTGTGCAGGAGGCAGCTGATGGATGTATCTCTCATTGATTTTTCTAACTCTCTATCGCTCTCCCTTCCTCTCTGTAAAAAACTAATAAAATATTTTTTTAAAAGTTGTCAGGAAAGTGTTCTGTAAGAGGAATTATGAGTGGGTCTTTATGTTTTGCGGCTCATAAAGTTGGTCTGAGCGCTAATCCCCAGGTTAGGTGTCCAGCAGGGAGGTGCTGCGGGGTCCCAGGAGGGAAGTCAGCCCAGAGCCCTGGCTGACAGGAGGCTGCTCTCCAGCTGCTGAGCCAGGCAAGGGCGTGCCTCTCCCAGGTCCACCCACCTCTTCCCAGGGCACCTCAGACCCCCAGCCTTGCAGTCCCAATTACCTGCGCTTCTTATCTCTTGAATTCAGGTCACTTATCCCGAAAAAGAGGATGTGCTTCAGGAGCTGCCGGCTGCCCTCTCTGGCTGCCTTGTGGATCACATTCAAATCTTTGTCTTGAAAGCTAGGCCTCCTGGGTTCCATGCGACTGTGCCCCTGGCTTGTAGGGGAGGCATTGGCCACACTGGTAGAGGAACCCATGGCCCTGCTGGTAGGGGAAACCAGGGCCCCCCTGGTAGGAGAGGTCTTGGTCTGGCAGGTAGGGGAGACCGTGGCCCCACTGGTAGGAGAGACCGTGTGCCCAGTAGTAGGGGAGACCATGGCCCCGTTGGTAGGGGCGACATTGGGCACGGCAACAGGGGAGTTCACAGCCACCATGATAGCATCCCTCAAAAAATGAGACAACTTTTTCCTGGTGGGGAGTCTAGGCTTCAGAGAAGCCTCACTGGTAGGGCAGACATTGGTCCCACTGGTAAGGGAGATCTTGGTCTGGCTGGGAGGGGAGACCATTGTCCCACTAGTAGGGGCAACCATGGCCCCAGTGGTAGGGGCAACCATGGCCCCACTGGTAGGGGAGACCGTGGAACCGCTGGTAGGGGAGACCGTGGGCCCAGTGGTAGGGGCGACCGTGGGCCCAGTGGTAGGGGAGACCATGGCCCCGCTGGTAGGGGAAACCATGGCCCCCCTGGTAGGACAGGTCTTGGTCTGGCAGGTAGGGGAGACTGTGGGGCCAGTGGTAGGGGAGACTGTGGGCCCAGTGGTAGGGGAAACCGTGGGCCCAGTGGTAGGGGAGACCATGGCCCCGTTGGTAGGGGCGACATTGACCACGGCAACAGGGGTGTTCACAGCCACCATGATAGCATCCCTCAAAAAATGAGACAACTTTTTCCTGGTGGGGAGTCTAGGCTTCAGAGAAGCCTCACTGGTAGGGCAGACATTGGTCCCACTGGTAAGGGAGATCTTGGTCTGGCTGGGAGGGGAGACCATTGTCCCACTAGTAGGGGCAACCATGGCCCCAGTGGTAGGGGCAACCATGGCCCCACTGGTAGGGGAGACCGTGGCCCCGCTGGTAGGGGAGACCGTGGGCCCAGTGGTAGGAGCGACCGTGGGCCCAGTGGTAGGGGAGACCATGGCCCCGCTGGTAGGGAAAACCATGGCCCCCCTGGTAGGACAGGTCTTGGTCTGGCAGGTAGGGGAGACTGTGGGGCCAGTGGTAGGGGAGACTGTGGGCCCAGTGGTAGGGGAAACCGCGGGCCCAGTGGTAGGGGAGACCATGGCCCCGTTGGTAGGGGCGACATTGACCACGGCAACAGGGGTGTTCACAGCCACCATGATAGCATCCCTCAAAAAATGAGACAACTTTTTCCTGGTGGGGAGTCTAGGCTTCAGAGAAGCCTCACTGGTAGGGCAGACATTGGTCCCACAGGTAAGGGAGAGCTTGGTCTGGCTGGTAGGGGAGACCATTGTCCCACTAGTAGGGGCAACCATGGCCCCACTGGTAGGGGAGACCGTGGCCCCGCTGGTAGGGGAGACCGTGGCCCCACTGGAAGGAGAGACCGTGGGCCCAGTGGGAGGGTCGAACATGGGCCCAGTGGTAGGGGTGTTCACAGCCACCATAGCATTCTTCAAAACATGAGACACCTTTTTCGTGGTGGGGGGTCTAGGCTTCAGAGAAGCCTCACTGGTAGGGCAGACGTTGGACCCATTGGTAAGGAAGACTGTGGCCCCACAGGTAGGGGCGACTTTGGCCCCGCTGGTAGGGGAGACCATGGCCCCGCTGGTAGGGGCAACCGTGGCCCCGCTGGTAGGGGAGACCATGGCCCCGCTGGTAGGGGCAACCGTGGCCCCGCTGGTAGGGGAGACCATGGCCCCGCTGGTAGGGGCGACCGTGGCCCCGCTGGTAGGGGAGACAATGGCCCCGCTAGTAGGGGAGACCGTGGCCCCGCTGGTAGGGGAGACCATGGCCCCGGTGGTAGGGGCGACCGTGGCCCCACTGGTAGGGGAGCCGGTGGGCCCAGTGGTAGGGGCGACCATGGCCCCGGAGATAGGGGTGTTCACAGTCACCATAGCATTCTTCAAAACATGAGACACCTTTTTCGTGGTGGGGGGTCTAGGCTTCAGAGAAGCCTCACTGGTAGGGCAGACGTTGGACCCACTGGTAAGAGAGATCTTGGTCTGGCTGGTAGGGGGGACCATTTTCCTACTAGTAGTGGCAACCATGGCCCCACTGGTATGGGAGACTGTGGCCCCACTTGTAGGGGCGATCGTGGCCCCACTGGTAGGGGAGACCGTGGGCCCAGTGGTAGGGGCGACCATGGCCCCAGCGATAGGGGTATTCACAGCCACCGTATCATCCTTCAGAAAATGATACACCTTTTTCCTAGTGAGGAGTCTAGGCTTCAGAGAAGCCTCACTGGTAGGGCAGACGTTGGTCTCACTTGTAAGTGAGATCTTGGTCTGGCTGGTAGGGGAGACCATTTTCCCACTAGTAGGGGCAACCATTGTCCCGCTGGTAGGGGAGACCGTGGCCCCGCTGGTAGGGGAAACCGCGGCCCCACTGGAAGGAGAGACCGTGGGCCCAATGGGAGTGGCGACAGTGGGTCCAGTGGTAGGGGTGACCATGGCCCCGGCGATAGGGGTGTTCCCAGTCACCATAGCATTCTTCAAAACATGAGACACCTTTTTCGTGGTGGGGGGTCTAGGCTTCAGAGAAGCCTCACTGGTAGGGCAGACATTGGACCCACTGGTAAGGGAGAAATTGGTCTGGCTGGTAGGGGAGACCATTTTCCCAATAGTAGGGGCAACCATGGCCCCATTGGTATGGGAGACTGTGGCCCCACTTGTAGGGGCGATCGTGGCCCCACTGGTAGGGGCGACCGTGGCCCCGCTTGTAGGGGAGACCATGGCCCCGCTGGTAGGGGAGACCGTGGCCCCGCTTGTAGGGGAGACCGTGGCCCCACTGGAAGGAGAGACCGTGAGCCCAGTGGGAGGGTCGAACGTGGGCCCAGTGGTAGGGGTGTTCACAGCCACCATAGCATTCTGCAAAACATGAGACACCTTTTTCGTGGTGGGGGGTCTAGGCTTCAGAGAAGCCTCACTTGTAGGGCAGACCTTGGACCCACTGGTAAGGGAGATCTTGGTCTGGCTGGTAGGGGGGACCATTTTCCCACTAGTTGGGGCAACCATGGCCCCACTGGTATGGGAGACTGTGGCCCCACTGGTAGGGGCGACCGTGGGCCCACTGGTAGGGGGGACCATGGCCCCGCTGGTAAGGGAGATTTTTGCCCCAATTTTAGAGATTAAGGAGGGCCGGATGGTAGGGGAGAACTTTGCTCCACTGGTAGGGGAGACCGTGGGCCCAGTGGTAGGGGCGACCATGGCCCCGGCGATAGGGGTGTTCACAGCCACCGTATCATCCTTCAGAAAAGGATACACCTTTTTCCTAGTGAGAAGTCTAGGCTTCAGAGAAGCCTCACTGGTAGGGCAGACGTTGGACCCACTGGTAAGGGAGATCTTGGTCTGGCTGTTAGGGGGGACCATTTTCCCACTAGTAGGGGCAACCATGGCCCCACTGGTATGGGAGACTGTGGCCCCACTGGTAGGGGCGACCGTGGCCCCACTGGTAGGGGAGACCATGGCCCTGCTGGTAGGGGCGACCGTGGCCCCGCTGGTAGGGGAGACCATGGCCCCGCTCGTAAGGGCAACCGTGGCCCCGCTGGATGGGGAGACCATGGCCCTGCTAGTAGGGGAGACTGTGGCCCCGCTGGTAGGAGAGACCATGGCCCCGGTGGTAGGGGCGACCGTGGCCCCACTGGTAGGGGATACCGTGGGCCCAGTGGTAGGGGCGACCATGGCCCCGGCGATAGGGGTGTTCACAGTCACCACAGCATTCTGCAAAACATGAGATACCTTTTTCGTGGTGGGGGGGCTAGGCTTCAGAGAAGACTCACTGGTAGGGCAGACGTTGGACCCACTGGTAAGGGAGACTGTGGCCCCACCGGTAGGGGCGACCTTGGCCCCGCTGGTAGGGGAGATCATGGCCCCGCTGCTGGGGGCGACCGTGGCCCCACTGGTAGGGGAGACCATGGCTCCGCTAGTAGGGGAGACCGTGGCCCCGCTGGTAGGGGAGACCATGGCCCCGGTGGTAGGGGCGACCGTGGCCCCACTGGTAGGGGAGATCGTGGGCCCAGTGGTAGGGGCGACCATGGCCCCGGCGATAGGGGTGTTCACAGTCACCACAGCATTCTTCAAAACATGAGACACCTTTTTCGTGGTGGGGGGTCTAGGCTTCAGAGAAGCCTCACTGGTAGGGCAAACGTTGGACCCACTGGTAAGGGAGATCTTGGTCTGGCTGGTAGGGGAGACAATTTTCCCACTAGTAGGGGCAACCATGGCCCCGCTGGTAGGGGAGACTGTGGCTCCACTTGAAGGGGCGACCGTGGGCCCACTGGTAGGGGGGACAATAGCCCCGCTGGTAAGGGAGATCTTTGCCCCAATTTTAGGGAATACGGAGGACCGGATGGTAGGGGAGACCTTTGCTCCACTGGTAGGGGAGACCGTGGGCCCAGTGGTAGGGGAGATCGTGGGCCCAGTGGTAGGGGCGACCATGGCCCCGGCGATAGGGGTGTTCACAGTCACCACAGCATTCTTCAAAACATGAGACACCTTTTTCGTGGTGGGGGGTCTAGGCTTCAGAGAAGCCTCACTGGTAGGGCAGACGTTGGACCCACTGGTAAGGGAGATCATGGTCTGGCTGGTAGGGGGGACCATTTTCCTACTAGTAGTGGCAACCATGGCCCCACTGGTATGGGAGACTGTGGCCCCAATTGTAGGGGCGATCGTGGCCCCACTGGTAGGGGAGACCGTGGGCCCAGTGGTAGGGGCGACCATGGCCCCAGCGATAGGGGTATTCACAGCCACCGTATCATCCTTCAGAAAATGATACACCTTTTTCCTAGTGAGGAGTCTAGGCTTCAGAGAAGCCTCACTGGTAGGGCAGACGTTGGTCTCACTTGTAAGTGAGATCTTGGTCTGGCTGGTAGGGGAGACCATTTTCCCGCTAGTAGGGGCAACCATGGCCCCGCTGGTAGGGGAGTCCGTGGCTCCGCTTGTAGGGGAGACCGCGGCCCCACTGGAAGGAGAGACCGTGGGCCCAGTGGGAGTGGCGACGGTGGGTCCAGTGGTAAGGGTGACCATGGCCCCGGCGATAGGGGTGTTCCCAGTCACCATAGCATTCTTCAAAACATGAGACACCTTTTTCGTGGTGGGGGGTCTAGGCTTCAGAGAAGCCTCACTGGTAGCGCAGACATTGGACCCACTGGTAAGGGAGAAATTGGTCTGGCTGGTAGGGGAGACCATTTTCCCAATAGTAGGGGCAACCATGGCCCCATTGGTATGGGAGACTGTGGCCCCACTGGTAGGGGCGACCGTGGCCCCGCTTGTAGGGGAGACCATGGCCCCGCTGGTAGGGGAGACCGTGGCCCCGCTTGTAGGGGAGACCGTGGCCCCACCGGAAGGAGAGACCGTGGGCCCAGTGGGATGGTCGAACGTGGGCCCAGTGGTAGGGGTGTTCACAGCCACCATAGCATTCTGCAAAACATGAGACACCTTTTTCGTGGTGGGGGGTCTAGGCTTCAGAGAAGCCTCACTTGTAGGGCAGACCTTGGACCCACTGGTAAGGGAGATCTTGGTCTGGCTGGTAGGGGGGACCATTTTCCCACTAGTTGGGGCAACCATGGCCCCACTGGTATGGGAGACTGTGGCCCCACTGGTAGGGGCGACCGTGGGCCCACTGGTAGGGGGGACCATGGCCCCGCTGGTAAGGGAGATCTTTGCCCCAATTTTAGGGAATAAGGAGGGCCGGATGGTAGGGGAGAACTTTGCTCCACTGGTAGGGGAGACCGTGGGCCCAGTGGTAGGGGCGAACATGGCCCCGGCGATAGGGGTGTTCACAGCCACCGTATCATCCTTCAGAAAAGGATACACCTTTTTCCTAGTGAGGAGCCTAGGCTTCAGAGAAGCCTCACTGGTAGGGCAGACGTTGGACCCACTGGTAAGGGATATCTTGGTCTGGCTGTTAGGGGGGACAATTTTCCCACTAGTAGGGGCAACCATGGCCCCACTGGTATGGGAGACTATGGCCCCACTGGTAGGGGCGACCGTGGCCCCACTGGTAGGGGAGACCATGGCCCTGCTGGTAGGGGCGACCGTGGCCCCGCTGGTAGGGGAGACCATGGCCCTGCTAGTAGGGGAGACTGTGGCCCCGCTGGTAGGAGAGACCATGGCCCCGGTGGTAGGGGCGACCGTGGCCCCACTGGTAGGGGAGACCGTGGGCCCAGTGGTAGGGGCGACCATGGCCCCGGCGATAGGGGTGTTCACAGTCACCATAGCATTCTTCAAAACATGAGACACCTTTTTCGTGGTGGGGGGTCTAGGCTTCAGAGAAGCCTCACTGGTAGGGCAGACGTTGGACCCACTGGTAAGGGAGATCTTGGTCTGGCTGGTAGGGGAGACCATTTTCCCACTAGTAGGGGCAACCATGGCCCCACTGGTATGGGAGACTGGGACCCCACTGGTATGGGCGACCGTGGGCCCACTGGTAGGGGGGACCATGGCCCCGCTGGTAAGGGAGATCTTTTCCCCAATTTTAGGGAATACGGAGGGCCGGCTGGTAGGGGCGACCATTGCCCTGGCGATAGGGGTGTTCACAGCCACCGTATCATCCTTCAGAAAAGGATACACCTTTTTCCTAGTGAGGAGTCTAGGCTTCAGAGAAGCCTCACTGGTAGTGCAGACGTTGGACCCACTGGTAAGGGAGATCTTGGTCTGGCTGGTAGGGGAGACCATTTTCCCACTAGTAGGGGCAACCATGGCCCCGCTGGTAGTGGAGACCGTGGCCCCACTGGAAGGAGAGACCATGGGCCCAGTGGGAGTGGCGACCGTGGGCCCAGTGGTAGGGGCGACCATGCCCCCGGCGATAGGGGTGTTCACAGTCAGCATAGCATTCTTCAAAACATGAGACACCTTTTTCGTGGTGGGGGGTCTAGGCTTCATAGAAGCCTCACTGGTAGGGCAGACGTTGGACGCACTGGTATGGGAGACTGTGGCCCCACTGGTAGGGGAGACCATGGCCCCGCTGGTAGGGGCGACCGTGGGCCCACTGGTATTGGAGACTGTGGCCCCACTGGTAGCGGAGACCATGGCCCCGCTGGTAGGGGAGACCGTGGCCCCGCTGGTAGGGGAGACCATGGCCCCGGTGGTAGGGGCGACCGTGGCCCCACTGGAAGGGGCGACCGTGGGCCCAGTGGTAGGGGCGAACATGGCCCCGGCGATAGGGGTGTTCACAGTCACCATAGCATTCTTCAAAACATGAGACACTTTTTTCGTGGTGGGAGGTCTAGGCTTCAGAGAAGCCTCACTGGTAGGGCAGACGTTGGACCCACTGGTATGGGAGACCATGGCCCCGCTGGTAGGGGCGACCGTGGGCCCACTGGTATTGGAGACTGTGGCCCCACTGGTAGGGGTGACCATGGCTCCGCTGGTAGGGGCGACCGTGGGCCCACTGGTATTGGAGACTGTGGCCCCACTGGTAGGGGGGACCATGGCTCCGCTGGTAAGGGAGATCTTTGCCCCAATTTTAGGGAATACGGAGGGCCGGCTGGTAGGGGCGACCGTGGCCCCACTGGAAGGGGAGACCGTGGGCCCAGTGGAAGGGGAGACCGTGGGCCCAGTGGTAGGGGCGACCATGGCCCCGGTGATAGGGGTGTTCACAGCCACCGTATCATCCTTCAGAAAAGGATACACCTTTTTCCTAGTGAGGAGTCTAGGCTTCAGAGAAGCCTCACTGGTAGGGCAGACGTTGGTCCCACTTGTAAGTGAGATCTTGGTCTGTTTGGTAGGGGAGACCATTTTCCCACTAGTAGGGGCAACCATGGCCCCGCTGGTAGTGGAGACCGTGGCCCCACTGGAAGGAGAGACCATGGGCCCAGTGGGAGTGGCGACCGTGGGCCCAGTGGTAGGGGCGACCATGCCCCCGGCGATAGGGGTGTTCACAGTCAGCATAGCATTCTTCAAAACATGAGACACCTTTTTCGTGGTGGGGGGTCTAGGCTTCAGAGAAGCCTCACTGGTAGGGCAGACGTTGGACCCACTGATAAGGGAGATCTTGGTCTGGCTGGTAGGGGAGACCATTTTCCCACTAGTAGGGGCAACCAAGGCCCTGCTGGTAGGGGACACCGTGGCCCCACTGGTAGGGGCTACCATGGCCCTGCTGGTAGGGGATACCTTTGTCCCAATTCTAGGGAAGACCATGGCCCCGCTGGTAGGGGAGACCTTTGCCCCAATGGTAGGGAAGACCATGGCCGCGCTGGTAGGGGATACCTTTGCCCCACTGGTAGGGGACACCGTGGTCCAGGCACTACGCGATTCCACATCCAGCCTGACAGCTTCCTTCAAAACAGAAGACACCTTCTTCATGATAGAGAGTCCAGGCTTCAGAGAAGCCTCACCCTCCGTCCACTTTTCGCACCTTCTGAGCCCAAAACTAGCTCTCTTGCCAACCACCTCATGCCACAGCATTCAAGCATGGCAGTTCAGCAGTTTGACAGTTTGGCAGTTTGGAATCTCCCAGCTCAGAATCATAGTAACCAAGCAACAGCCTCTGACATAACTGCCCATGTGCACAGAGCCTTGTGGTCAAGGGCAGCCAGAGCCCATGCCCAAGGCCCAAGCCTCTCAAATCCCAGGAACTGCCTGTGAGCAAGTGTGGGTTCTGTTCAAACACCCCTGGGAGTTGGCTAAGTGTTTCCAGATGCTTACAAAGGTGACTCACCCCCCGTTAAAAAGCAGTCTGTGCCTAAGACAAGGGCTAGGGTGGTATGGAACTTCAGGATACTCAAGGTCTAGTGCCCCAGAAAACTCCCCTTAAAAACATCTCTAAATCTCCTTGTGACTCAGTTTATTTCTCTTCCTCATCCTTTTGTGCCCCAGCCAAGCTCCAGGGAATGTACCTGATGCAAGAACAGACGGACGTTTTCATGGCTTCAGAGATTGTGGCAACATGTGTCTGCAAGTGTAAATTTATGAGAAACCAGTGCCTGTTCTGCTTATGAAATGAAACCCCTTTCTGCAATCCTCCTAATCTCCTCTTGGGCCCACCTCTTACACTTATGTATTATTTCCGTCAAATAAATGTTTTACTCAATCGAAGATGTATTTTGGCGCATGGTGTTAACCTTTAAGAACTTTTTGTTAAAAATGGCTATTCACCTGTCACAAGCCACCTTTTCTCGCCTCGTTGAAAATGTCACTTTACTGTGGATTAAATTCTCAAGTTATGATTTTGGTTTTGAAGTTTTCTGTTGTTATCCATTGAATGGTCAGCTTCTTTTTGCATCAGTAATACCTCTGTAATAAACCCAGGTACAAATAACTAGAGAGGAGCAAAGGGAAGGCCGAATTTCATAGGCATGTCTTTTATGCAGCTTTGCCAGAAAACTGCAATTTAACCCTCCCCAGGGCTAGTCCCCACAGATGGTGGGGGGAAGGGACTGGACAGGGGAAGAGTACTAGTGACTGCATGCCCAGGCAGGTCTCAGTGAAAGAGGGAAAGTACTTGACTGTCAGTAACACCTGAGAACAGGTCATGGGCTAGAGTAGGTGTGGCCCTCACAAGTGGAGAAGATTTGAGACACTTACTTCCTAAACAAAGGAGTTCTCTCTCTTGCTACGCCCACCCTCCTGGCCTGTGGGACTTTCATGCTCCTGCATTTGCCCACATAGGCCAAGGCCATGTGGCCCCCACACACAATGGACTAATGGACTGCAAGTAGCCTGATGTTATGCAGCAACCAGCTCCACTGTGGGAAGGAAACTCTGGACACTGGCTCTGCTTCAAGCTCTGCCGAGTCCCCAGCTGCACATTTTCTAGGCCTGGATGAAGGGAAATTGGACTTTGCAAACCCAGGGATGTAAATCACTCCTCCTCCTGTGTGAGTCTCAGAAATTTCTTTTTCTTCAGGTATTATAAGGACTCAACTCCAAGCACCCAGGGGGAAGGGGACTGATAACACTGGGTGGTTACTTTAGGTCTCTGAGTTTGTAAGGCCTGCCATGCACCTGCCATGAGCTTGTCACGTTTAGTAGGTGGTCACTTTTTTGTTCACACTTGACCTGTTAAATATTTGTTTATTGTCTACTTTCTCCCAACTAGAATGTACCATCCATGAGAAAAGTAATTATTTTCTTTGCTATTTATCTTCATTGCTTTTAGAAGAGTAGATGCTTAATAGTTTCTCATTAACTAAATGACTGAACTGTGAAATTGCCTAACATATGTCTAATTTATGTCTCTACCACCTCTCCACATGGAAATACTTGAAGACAGCTGTATAGGGGAAGAGGAGGAGGTTACTGCAACCCTATTTACAAATTGTAATGGATTTTAACTGCTGTATTTTCAGATCTCCCCTCATTCTCTCAGGAGACTCCCCTCCCCAAGGCCACTGGGGTTATTTCCACTCAGTCCTTGGCTGTTAAAAATAGGAGTGCCCAGAAAGACCCTGTGCATATGCATTACTTCTTTTCATCACTTAATCTCTGTAATACATTCTTAGAAATGTGATCTCTGCGTCAAAGTTGTAATTCCATATGTAAATTAATTAGCTATTGCCTAACACCACTCCCATCCCCACCCCCCACCGCCCACCCCACCCCCACCCCACCCCTAGAACTCATGCCACTACTATTTTGGATTTCCACCAAATATGTGAGAGGCTACAGCCTCACATGCCATCTGAGTGTGGTTAAGCTTTGGGGGTGAGAAGGTTGTCAATCTGATCCTTAAGGAATGGCCTCTGCTGGGTGCACCTGTTCCCACCCCTACTCCAATCCCTCCAGCCACTCCCAGGTCCCATAGAGGCAAGCTGATCTCCAACCAGAGGGCAAAGGAATAGCAGGTGAGTCCCCACCCCGTGCACAGGTGGAATGCATGGGCAGCTCCCCTCCCCACTCTGAAGCTGCCTGCCCCAGGTGGGATGCACAGCCAGGAAGGGGCATTTGCACAGCTGGCCAGACAGAGGAAACACAGGAAGGACTGAAGTAAACACTTAGAAAGACAGTTTAGAAAGAAATCTGGTCTTCGGGCTGTGGCCAAACCATCTTCTGGCCCCAAATTCCTTTGCCATTTTCCACTAATATATTGAGGCGACAGAGGGGTCAGTTCACCAGGGTCACTCCTGAGAGAAGGGGCACTTGGTGCCAGTAAGGAAGGGATGAGCCAGGAAGGCACAACTTCACCAGAATTTTTGAAACAACAAACAAACAAGAATAAAACACCTCTTTTCTTCAAGGTTATCAAGGTTGTAGTGTAGAGGGGGCAAGTAAGAGGAATTGAGGTACAAATCCAATGAGGAGGACAGATCAGCCCTGATTATTCCCAGTGGTTCTCCAGCTGCGTTTCTCCCTGTGTGTCTCCAACCAGGTGTCCCCCTTATACCAGGATGAGAAGCTGAGCTGACGCACTTCCTCCCTGAGGCGGGGACCTCAGCTGGGTGCAGCCTAGTCCATCTCTTTGCCTACCCAGCAGGAGTCCAAGGCCGACCAGCACCCTGCCCGCACCCCCACCAGGTCCCCCTACAGCCTTGGATGTAAGCACTGCAGGCAGGCCTGGGAGCAAAGGGAGCTGCAACCAGCACCCTGGGGCTCTCCCCTCAACATGTGTCAAGCCCCTGGGGTCCCAGGCCTCACACAGCGTTTCAGAGGAACAAGCGCTCCCACCTCCTCTTAGACCCGCTCCCCACGGTCCCACCACTGATGTCTGCACTTGACCCAGCTCCATGGAAGTTTGGGGCTGAGGCTGGACATCCCCACACCGGATTTCATCAGATTTGACTGATTTCCTACCCAGAAAATTGCTACAAGTTCCCATGAGGAATAGGGAAGAACCGCTGTCTGTCCCCCAGGTCCAGAAGCCCAGCCAACTGGAAGGGATTCCTGGGGCATTTCTGGGCGCTGTAGATTAAATGCAAGTCTTGTACAATTTGAGTTGCCTGCCTTGAGAACTTTCAGACAACTGTTTCTTCTTTTTAAAAATAACTTTTCTTCCAAATTGTTGGGTTGTTTTTGTCTTGAAGGAAGATAGAGGGAAAATATGGACACCAGGCAGAGGTTTGCAATTTGGCTTGGAAATTAATGTCCAGGGTGTGGTTTTATAGCATGAAGGAAAGTAGTAAGATGCCTGATACACTGGAAGGCCTCAGATCAAGGGCCCCACTGAAAACTTTGCTCAGTGTACCTCTCATTTTCCTCTGGGGAGGGGTTTCTTATTATTCATACCAGTCATACCATAACTGTGCTGTTTCCTAGACATTCACAGCAAAGTGGTTCAAAAGAATATTCAGTGTGACCGTTAGAGAAAGAGAAATGGAGTAACAGAGGAAAGTAACAGAGAGGAAAGGTCACATGAGTTTATTACTCCCCAGGGTATTGTTTCTGGTGGTATAATGTGGCTTAAACAAGGCAAGGATCCCACACTGCTTCCAACTTTGAAGTCTAGGCCTTCAAATCGAAATTTCAGAAAGAGAGCCTTTGTCCCCTTGCATAAGCCCCCAGTGGCAATTTTCCTCTGGCCTCACTGCAATACTGGAATGGCACAGTAATGCTGGCTGGCAAAATTAACAGAGGTTCCACTAAGAAATGTGTCATGTTTTCCAGATGGTATTTCCCGTGTGAAAGGTCAAAGAAATTGAACATAATCTTTGGACCATCAGTCCGTAATAATTCTTACAGTATTATTCAATACTTGTGTCTTTTCTGGGTATTTGGGAGACTTTAACTAGAGGAAGGATGGTCTTGAATAAGTTGCTTTAACCTCTCTGAACCTGAGATAATTTACCAGTAAAGTGAGATTATTGCACTACATTATGTCTGTCATTAAAAGAGCAATTAGCGAATTGCTATAATTCTTTGAATTTGTCCTGCCTGGAATGCCAATAAAGTTAGAATTGCTGATTACTAACCAAAAAGAATGGAGAAAATAATAATGACAACAGATTTTGTTAGATGCTGAACCACCGATACTTTAGAGGCCTTTTGTTTCTCTGAATACAGTCAATTTCTGGCCTATAGATGGCAAATTTTCATTCTGTTGAAAACTGAGTTGATGTGCCCAAGTTTGGGCAGGTCAATATTAGTTTTCAAAATTCTTCAATTGTTATTTCTCAAGAAATATAACTTCGTAATATGAATGACTTGGTGATTTAGTTACTTTAAATCTTAAACATAATACTTACTGAGTGAGGATAGTGTCCACTACATTTTTTGTATTTTTATATCCCAAGAATGTATACTAATTACCCACTCTATTTTTTGCCTTTTTTCAATTAAAATAAGTTTTTCTAGATATTTTCATATTTTTCTCCCAATAACCTTTTTATAAAATTATTGTTATAAGTTACCGTTTAATATGCCACTTTGAATTTTTTAAACCATCCTACTTTCAAAAAGTATTATTATTTTCATGTACTCTAATCATCCTCAACCTTATTTTAATTATTTTTATACTTAACACCTTTTAGTGATTCCACAAATCTTATAATAAACTAAGTTTGAATTTTATATTCTAGTAAAATAAAATCAATTTTATAGAACTTCATCAGTTTATTTTTATAGCTAATAGAATTATCTTAGTAATTATCCCTGAAAATAGAACAATTCTTATTAACATGATTAATATTTTAGTATGGAACATCTTACCTAATAATAGACAAACATGCAAATTGACTGTCTGTCTGCTACACCCACCAGCCAATTGGACTAGTATGTAAATTAATCCAACAAAGATGGCGGTTAATTTGCATACATAGGCACCCAGCGGTCTGGGTCCCGGGAACATCATCAGCACCCAGGTCACTCAGAGGTAGGCCCCGTGTGGGCCCTGAGCAGCCTAGAAAGGGCCAGAGCCAGGGGGCTCCTGGGCAGAGCCAAGCCTTCTATTGGAGCCGAGGGGGCCCCTGCCCATGCCTAACAACTCAGCCAGAGGTATTAGGCCTGGGCAAGGGCAGAGCTGGCAATCCCGGGGAACTGGGGGTATCCTGCCCAGGCCTAATGCCTTTGCCAAAGGCGTTTGGCCTGGGCAGGGGCGGGGCCGGCAATCGCAGGGAGCTGGGGGTCCCCTACCCAGGCCCAATGCCTCGGCCAGAGGGTAGCAGCTTTGTATGCTGTGTGGATGGGATGGATGGTTGGAGGCACCTACATCCTCCTGAAGAAGGAGGAGGAAGAGGGGGAGGAGGAGCTGGACACTCTGCAGGGCATGGCCTCTGCTGTCCTGGTGAGAAGCGGGGTGGGGCTCATTTCTTGAGCCTTTAGCAGCCCCTGTCAGGTCTTTGTAGCCCCGTTCCCTACCCCGTGTCCCAGAGGATCAGCAGCCTTTCCTGGGAGAGGAGCACTCTTCCCGAGTTCTGGGCCTGGGGGCAGGGGGTCCTCCTTCTCAGGGTGTGAGGAAGCAGGAAGGTTGTCGGTGCACAGAGAGGAATGGCTTTCCATGTCCTGGGGACAAGGCTCCTGATGCCCGTGGTGAGCCTTCTTCGGGAGGCGTTGAAATGTCTACCTGGGAGTTTACCACCAATGTCTGACGCCCAGTCTCATTCCCATCCTCTGGCAGTGGCAGAGGGGGACAAGGTGCTCTGGGCTGTCTCTGTCCTGGAGGAGGGGGTGCCAGGGCTTCCCAGGAAAAAAACCTCTTGTTCCTATGTTGGAGGGAGGAGTCCAAACAGGTGAGCCCGGTAGAGGTTTCCAGGCCCCGGCAGAAGTGAAGGTATCTGGTGCTTTATCTTTTACTAGAGGCCCAGTGCAGAGATTCATGAACTTGGGAGGGGGAAGGGGGGGCCTTCAGCTCGGCCTGCACCCAACTGACAGCTTAGGAAGAAGCCCTGAGCGGTGCTCCCCTTGTGGGAGGGCACTGACCAAGAGGGGGCAACTAGTGCATTGAGCGTCTGCCCCCTGGTGGTCAGTGCACATTATAGTGACTGGTCTTTCTGCTGTTCGGTCGATTTGCATATTAGCTTTTTATTATATAGGGCTTATTATATAGGATAGGATAGTATTTATAAATGCAGTAGTCATTGCTGTGTGTGGGGCGAATACCGGGGGGTGAATGGGAGTAGGAATAAGAGATCAGAGTTTTTAAAAAGAAAGAAATACTTGGCCCTTAGCCTCTTAGAGGCAGATTCAAGAATTCAGAAATGTGTACTTTAAGCTGTGTTTAATAGGGGGCCATCAAATTGTCTGCTTTTCCTCATTTCTGCTGCCTTCATCTCCACCAACACGTGGGGAAAGGGTAACGTACTGATCAGGTGCGTGGCTGCAAAGTAACACTGATGCAGCTGTCTCAGGACCTCCTGGCTAGGCCCCAGAGCACGCTCCGGTGAGATGGGCTTATTTTTGGGAAAGCCTTAACACAGCTTGTGATGCAGCTCATGAGTTCAGTGGAAATACAACACAGTAGGATCAATTCTGTTTTTTTGGACCCTGACAGTATAGGTTGTAGAGCAGCGGTTTTCAACCTGTGGGTCGCGACCCTTTTGGGGGTCAAATGACCCTTTCACAGGGGTCGCCTAAGACCATCGGAAAATACATGTATAATTACATATTGTTTTTTTGATTAATCACTATGCTTTAATTATGTTCAATTTATAACAATGAAAATACATCCTGTATATCAGATATTTACATGATGATTCATAACAGTAGCAAAATTATACTTATGAAGTAGCAACAAAAATAATTTTATGGTTGGGGGTCACCACAACATGAGGAACTGTATTAAAGGGTCATGGCATTAAGAAGGTTGAGAATCACTGTTGTAGAAGGAAAGAGTAGAATGTAAGCCATTTTAGTTAGTTTTTATTTCCAGCTGGGAAGTTTCTAATACTCCATGAAAAAGAAGTTGATGTAACTTGGGTACCCATTGGTACCAAGTCCTTGACCTGTTTTTTTCATGGTGTCATTATTTGGAGCTGTATGTCTGCTGATTAAGACAGGCATGAATTTGCCTTAGACAATTAATAGTCTCTTGACATGAAGGTGATAAACCTTGAAGAACATACTGAGTTGAGTATATCGGCCAAAGAAGAGTTCACAGAGGAGAAGGGCTTTGACGTAGGCAACAGGTTGTTGCTCCAAAAGAATGAGGAAGACTGCCCTGAGTTGTGGGAATCCTTTCCTCTGGATCTTGTCAGGATGGAGTGGGTGCTTTTGACCTAGCAGGTGTGGATTCTGGGACTCGCACACAGGATTACTTCTGCGTCCAGAGCCTCGGAGGGAAACGTACTCTCTGTTGTGTGGCTCCCAAACCCTCTTCCTGCTTTCTTCTCATCACCAGCTATGCTCTCTGCATAGGCTTTGTTCAGGTTGAGGGGACCCTAGGAAATTAATTAATTGATCTTCTTTTCCAACCAGGAAGAAGATTCCCTTCTTAACATATGCAAGGAGATTGTGGAACGATGGTCAGAAACTCAGAAAGTTGTCACCAAAGTGAAAAAAGAAGGTAGTTCTGATGTCTAGCTTGCATTGTGTTTTCCAGTAACCCAGTGGTTCTCAACCTTCCTAATGCCGCAACCCTTTAATACAGTTCCTTATGTTGTGGTGACCCCCAATTTCATTGTTACAAATTGAACATAATTAAAGCATAGTGATTAATCACAAAACAATATGTAATTATATATGTGTTTTCCAATGGTCTTAGGCGACCCCTGTGAAGGGGTCGCGACCCACAGGTTGAGAACTGCTGCAATAACCTTTACTAGTAAGCTGTCATGGAGAGAGTTTTTAGTTTTCTCCTGTAAATACTCATTATCCCTAAGATAATTTAATCTGTCAAACACCCAACAGCTTTAACTTTTTAAGTGAATATTGGTTTCCTTTTCTCTTTTCTACTTTTTCACTTCAGCTAACCAGTTATCTTCATTTTGGTTTATGCTTTTTTTCTTTTTAATCCTCTTTTCACTGCCCCTCGTAGATTTGCATTGCAGGGATAGGATCACCTATAATTTCCCACTTTTTTGGCTTGATAAACTCTTTTCTGTTTTTATTTTTATGTTTTAATTAAATATTTATTGTTGAAAGTATTACCTATGTCCCCCTTTTCCCCCCATTGGCCATCCGGATCTGGGCTTTTCTTTGCTGGGAGCTTTTTGACTACTGCTTCTATTTCATCAGTTCTTATTGGCCTATTCAACTTTTGTAGTTCTTCGTGATTCAGTTTTGTGATATTGTGTTTTTCTAGGAACTTGTCCATTTCATCCACATTGCCTAGCTTGTTGGCATATAGTTGTTTATAGTGTTTTCTTACAAGCCTTTGTATTTCTGTGGTGTCCACTGTTATATCATCTCTTTTGTTTCTGGTATTATTCATTTGAGTCCTCTCTTTGTTTCCTGATGTGTCTGGCTAACGGGTCATCAATCTTGTTTATCTTTTCAAAGAACCAGCTCTTAGTTTCATTGTTTTTTTTGTTTGTTTGTTTGTTTGTTTGTTTGTGTTTGTTTTGTTGTTTTTTTTGTCTCTGTATCATCTTTATGCTCTAATCTTTATTATTTCCTTCATTCTACTTACTCTGGGCTTTTCTTTTTCTAATTCTTTAATTAGTGAGGTTAAATAGTTTATTATTAATTTTTGTTATTTTTTGAGACAGGCCTGTAGTGCTATGAACTTCCCTTTCAGGACTGCTTTTGCTGTGTCCCAAAGATCTGGGATTGTTGTGTGTTCATTTTCACTTGTTTCCAGGAAGTTTTTGATTTCTTTCTTGATCTCATTGGTAAGCCAATCATTGTTTAATAACATGCTATTTGGTCTCCATGTGTTTGAATGTTTTGGGGTGTTTTTACTGTAGTTGATTTCTAATTTCATTCCACTGTCATCTGAGAAGATGCTTGATATGATTTCAGTCTTCTTGAACTAGGGACTTGTTTGTGTCCTAACATGTGGTCTGTCTTTGAGAATGTTCTATGTGCACTTGAGAAGAATGTATATTCTGTGGCTTTTGGGTAAAATGTTCTATAAATGTCAATTATATCCATTTGACCCAGTGTGTCACTTAGAGTCACTGTTTCCTTGTTAATTTTCTGTCTAGGAGATCTATTCGGTGAAGTCAGTGGGTGTTAAATTCCCCTACTATGACTATACTGTTATCTATGTCTCCAAGTAAAGTCCTCTGGAAGTTTTTTATATATTTAGGTGCTACTGTATTGGGTGCATATGTGTTTACCATGGTTATACCCTCTTGTTGGATCAATCCTTTTAGTATTATGTACTGACCTTTGTTGTCTCTTGTAATGGTCTTCATTCTGAAGTCTATTTAGTCAGAAATGAGTATTGCCAACCCAGCTTTTTTTTTTTTTTATTATTCCATTTGCATGGAATATTTTTTTCCATTCCCTCACTGTAACCCTATGTGATTCTTTTGCTCTGAGGTAAGTCTCTTGTAAACAGCATATAATTTGGTCATATTTCTTTATTTCTATTCAGCTACCACATGTCTTTTGATTGGAGAATTAAATGCAGTTACATTTAAGGTTATTATTAATCGGTACTTATTTATTGCCACCTTAAGTCTGTATGCCTGTTTTTCTCTCTATTTCTTCTCATGATAGCTGTCCCTTTAACATTTCTTTGCAGTGCTGGTTTAGTGGTGACAAACTCCTTTTATGTTTTTGTCTGGAAAACTCTTTATTTCACCATCTATTGTGAATGATAACTTTGCTGAACATAGTAATATTGGTTTCATATTCTTGCTTTTCATTACCTTGTGAACTTGGTCATTCCCTTCTAGCCTGTAGAATTTCTGATGAAAAATCAAGCTGACAGCCTTATGGGAGATGATTTGAAGGTAGAAAATTGCTTTACTCTTGCTGCCTTTAAGATTTTCTCCTTGACTTTAATTTTTGGCATTTTAATTATGATGTGTCTGAGTGTGGGCCTGTTTGGGTTCTTCTTGCTTGGGAGTCTGTGCCTCCTGGACCTCTTTGACTTTTTCCTTTACCAGGTTAGGGAAATTTTCTGCCATTATTTCTTCAAACATATTCTGTATCCCTTGCTCTCTTTCTTCTCCTTCTGGCACACCTATTATATGAATAGTATTACATTTCATGTTGTCCTGTAGCCCCCTTAAGCTGACCTCCTGTATTTTAATTGTTTTTTTTTCACGTTGGTTCTCTGATTGATTTTTTTTATGCCATCTTCTAATTCACTGATCCAATCCTTGGCTTCCCATACTTTTCTGTGTATTCATTCCCCTGTGTTCTTTATTAATGCTATATCATTCTTCATAGCTACTATA
This sequence comes from Myotis nattereri, assembly GCF_964212035.1. NCBI lineage: Eukaryota > Metazoa > Chordata > Mammalia > Chiroptera > Vespertilionidae > Myotis > Myotis nattereri. Next base: position 131,340,364 of record NC_138075.1, on the reverse strand, counting down.
TGTTTTCTAATGCTTATGATCATATTTGCCATCATTATTCTGAATTCTATGGCTCATAAATTTTTTTTCCTCAATTTTTATTAGCTCTTCTTCTAGAGAATTCTCTTGTTCTTTCATTTCAGAGTGTTTTGGGGGTTTTTTTTGTCTCCATTTTTGCTTCCTATTGGGTTTGTGACTATATACTAGGTAGATCTGCTACCTTTCCCAATCTCTTGTGTAGGACAGTATCAAAAGCTATTTTTGACTCATTAGATCAGGCAAAGACTCAAAGCCTTCAGAGACCCACTTTTGCCCTAGACCAATTGTATTCAGTTGCAAGAAGCCTCAAGCTCTCACCCACAGGTGGGGATGAGAGGTTTTTCAACAGACTGTGGCAGAAGCAATTGCCTAGAGCAGGGGTGGGCAAACTTTTTGACTTGAGGGCCACAATGGGTTTTTAAACTGGACCGGAGGGCCGGAACAAAAGCATGGATGGAGTGTTTGTGTGAAATAATATAAATTCAAAGTAAACATCATTACATAAATGGGTACGGTCTTTTTTTTTTTTTTTTTTTTTTAGTTTTATTCATTTCAAATGGGCCGGATCCGGCCCACGGGCCGTAGTTTGCCCACCCCTGGCCTAGAGGCTAATTGTTATTCTCAGTCTCTTAATGGGCCTGAGAAACTCTATTTGTGGAGGAAGGGGCTTTCTAATACAGCAGTGGTTCTCAACCTTCTGGCCCTTTAAATACAGTCCCTCATGTTGTGACCCAACAATAAAATTAATTTCGTTGCTACTTCATCACTATAGTGTTGCTACTGTTATGAATCGTAACGTAAATATCTGATATGCAGGATGGTCTTAAGAGACCCCTGTGAAAGGGTCTTTCGACCGCCAAAGGGGTCGTGACCCACAGGTTGAGAACCGCTGGAATAGAGTAAGGCAACTGCCTTCCCAACCAGGAAAAATACACTTGGATAGCAAAGGTCTGCCTGAGAAATTTGTCCTTAGGAGTGTGATGGAATGACTCAGCACAGGAAACCAATGTGTCTGCCTTCCGAGCTCTAACCCCAGAGCCCCCAACCCTGGCTTCTGCTCACACAGCTCCAGTCCACTCTGCCCTCCCTCTGCTGAAGCCCAAGTTGAGTGGCTGCACACAAAGTTTTGTGTGATGGCCCTTTAAGAGGATGCCTGCATCTCTTGCTCTCTCTCCTTGGCAGACAGCAACCCTTCTGCTTTTTATAGTCAGATGTTATGTGGGCATCTTTCTCGGTTCTGTTGCTCTCACCTGGGGCCCCAACTTGGGGTTTAGACACCAGAATTCTCAGTGGCAACCCCCCAAAGCTGAGATATCTCCCCAGATGCTCAGTTGCTGTTTGTGAGAGCACAGCCAGTCCCTTCACTCCTCTGCCCTTCCTACCAGTCTCTATGCAGTCTCCACTTTCTGTCCTTGGTTATCAGCATTCTCTCCAGCTAGTCTTCAGTTGATTATTCAAGATGGTGTTTTGTGTTTTGTTTTTGGGGTTTTTTTTTGATATTTGAGTAGTAATTCCAGTTTGGTCCTGGGAGCATGTCTGTGTAGAATCCACTTACTCCACTGCCATTTTTTTTGTAATTATGTGTTGTTGTTTTTGTGTTTTGTTTTGTTTTTAATATATTTTATTGGTTTTTTACAGAGAGGAAAGGAGAAGGATAGAGAGTTAGAAACATCAATGAGAGAGAAACATCGATGAGCTGCCTCCTGCACACCCCCCACTGGGGATATGCCTGCAACCAAGGCACATGCCCTTGACCGGAATTAAACCTGGGACCCTTCAGTCCACAAGCCAACTCTCTATCCACTGAGCCAAATAGGTTAGGGCTGTAATTATGTTTTAATAGAATATTGCTTAAGTCATTGCTTACCGTGTAATAGCCTATGTTTTTCATAGGGCATAAGTCCAGTTTTCAGTTAAGTGCATTATTAGGGTTTCATCTCAAGAAGTAAAGAACAAATTAGTTATTTGGCAGAAAAAGTACCACAAAATACTTTTCAGGTGATTTAGAGTGTATTATCCTCGTTAAGTTACTGGTTAAGTATATTTACCTGAGGTCACTATATTTATAGTTTTACAAATTTTCATCTCTGCTGATATCAAATTCACAACTGACAGTTGAATGAACTGATTGGGCTTGGGATGTAGTATTGGTTGGTTCTGTTGTTATTAGGACAGTGGCTTCCTTCTGATTAAATTCAGAACCCATGTATACTAATTAGTTAAAGTGTATTAGAGCATGTTACATTTTCTAAACGCACTTATTTTTTGTGTGTGTTTTTCTTCTCTCAGTCCGCTTCAAGTCCTTTGTGGATGGACACTTGCTATTTATAAACATTTAATTTTTGAACAATATACAGCTAAAGTAATACATTTTAAAAAGGGGAACCTGAGTGACATTATATTAAAAATGTGATACATAAATGTGGAAGTATAGATAACACTTAAAATGCAGAATATCATGTTTTAGTATAATAGTGGCAAGTTTTCTCTTCCCATACAAGGACAATGTAGAATATTTTATGGAATGTGATCAATCGGCAAAGTAATCTCTAAAGTATAAGTAACTTAGATATGACATTTTATTTTTAACTTTTATTTATTAAATTCAGAAAGAGGGGAAGGGAGAGAGAGAGAGAGGAATATCGATTTGTTGTTTCACTTATTTATGCATTCATAGGTTGATTCTTGTATGTGCCCTGACCAGGGATGGAACCGCATGGTTGGCTATGGGGTCAATGGTATGATCAACTGAGCTACATAAGGCTAATATGATATTTTATACAGCCACCTATTTCTACTCACAAACAAATGGAATACAAAAAGAATAAGACTATATCCTAAAGTTATCTGCACTTTAATAATATCTTGATGGAACACTAAGATTTTTCTTTTCCTTAGAAGTTTATTTTAACATATTTCATGTTATCTACATTCAGTTTAAGGGCTTTTATTTTTTGTTTGTTTTTTGTTTGTTTTTTAAATTAAATCTTTATTGTTCAGATTATTACATTTGTTCCTCTTTTTTCCCCCCATAACTCCCCTCCTCCCAGTTCCCGCCCACCCTCCGCCCTCACTCCCCACCCACTGTCCTCATCCATAGGTGCACGATTTCTGTCCAGTCTCTTCCCGCATCTCCCACACCCCTTCCCCCCCCCCCAAGAATAGTCAGTCCATTCCCTTTCTATGTCCCTGATTCTATTATGATCACCAGATTATTTGTTCACTTGATTCTTAGATTCACATGTTGATACAGGCATGTTTGTTGTTCATAATTTGTATCTTTACCTTTTTCTTCTTCTTCCTCTTCTTAAAGGATACCTTTCAGCATTTCATAGAATACTGGTTTGGTGGTGATGAACTCCTTTAGCTTTTCCTTATCTGTGAAGCTCTTTATCTGACCTTCAGTTCTGAATGATAGCTTTGCTGGATAAAGTAATCTTGGTTGTAGGTTCTTGCTATTCATCACTTTGAATATTTCTTGCCATTCACTTCTGGCCTGCAAAGTTTCTGTTGAGAAATCAGCTGACAGTCGTATGGGTACTCCCTTGTAGGAAACTGAGTTTCTTTCTCTTGCTGCTTTTAAGATTCTCTCTTTGTCTTTTGCTCTTGGCATTTTAATTATGATGTGTCTTGGTGTGGTCCTCTTTGGATTCCTTTTGTTTGGGGTTCTCTGCACTTCCTGGACCTGTAAGTCTATTTCTTTCACCAGGTGGGGGAAGTTTTCTGTCATTATTTCTTCAAATAGGTTTTCAATATCTTGCTCTTTCTCATCTTCTGGCACCCCTATAATTCTGATGTTGGTACACTTGAAGTTGTCCCAGAGGCTCCTTACACTATTTTCGCATTTTTGGATTCTTTTTTCATTTTGCTTTTCCAGTTGGGTGTTTTTTGCTTCTTCGTATTTCAAATCTTTGACTTGATTCTTGCGCTCCTCTGGTCTGCTGTTGGGTGTCTGTATAATATTCTTTATTTCAGTCAGTGTATGCTTAATTTCTAGTTGGTTCTTTATCACAACATCGAGGGTCTCATTAGATTTCTTGAGGATCTCACGACATTTATTGGCAGTTTCTAGAAAATTATTGAAAGACCTTAAAATTGCGGTTTTTAGCTCTATATCCTCCATTTCTGTCATATTTCTTTGTCTCCGAATTTTGTATGCTTTCTTGGTGCACCCCCTTGTGGTCTTTGTGCGCAGTCTTGTTGTAGTTAAGCCTTGATTGAGGTTTGCAATACTGGGGGTGATTTGACCTCCAGGCCAACTGGCTATCTTAAGTGCTTTTTTAATTATTTTTTAATTGAAGCAGATAATGAATATTGCAATATATGTATTCTTTAAATTAAAGAAGTGACCTGTAAGCTTTATTATGAAAGCTTTTCTTTTTTTAAAAAAAATATATTTTATTGTCTCTTTTTACAGAGAGGAAGGGAGAGGGATAGAGAATTAGAAACATCAATGAGAGAGTAACATTGACCAGCTGCCTCCTGCATGCCGCCTACTGGGAATGTGCTTGCAACCAAGGTATATGCCCTTGACCAGAATTGAACCTGGGACCCTTCAGTCCGCAGGCCGATGCTCTATCACTGAGCCAAACCAGTTAGGGCTGAAAACTTTCTTAATAGTCAATTAAGTTAAACATTCAAATGGTTTATTCTTTTGTTGTTGTAAATACTCATCCAAGGATATTTTTTTCCATTTCTTTTTATAGACAGTGGAAAGGAGGGAGGTACGGGGAGAGAGAGAATGAATGAAAGGGAGAGAGAAACTTTGATGTGAAAGACATTAATTGGTTTCTTCCCACAGGTCTGGGGATTGAACCTTCAACCCTTTGGTGTATGGGCCAATGCTCTTACCACTGAAAACCACCAGCCATGGCCAAATGGTTCATTCTTTTTAAAAAAATCACCTGGATTTAAAAATGCTTTTGAATGAGTCAGTATATGTATGCATCAATTATATATTCTGATCAAGTTTTTTTTTCCAGTCATGTGACTTCATTTGGATAGCCTAAGAAACCAGTACATTTTATTCTTCACTTTAACATAATTTCTGCATTCCATGGGAGGGTTTCATTTTCTTACTTACTTTTATGATAAACTACTTAAATACATGTATATCATGTATTCAACATAATGTGAAAACCATTTCCATATATGCATCATGATAAATCAATAGTTCCTTTGTGAATAATTTTTTTATTCATTCATTGTGAAAGGAACTTTAAAGGTGAAAATCAATGGGATTTTATTTCATTTTAATATCTGCTCTTTTTCATTGTGTTTTTGATGTACAAATGAGAGAATTTGCCTTATTAAATATGTCCAAATAAATTACTGATTCAAACAAAGTGTTGCGAGATATATTCTTCACAATATTTTTACAAAAATAATTTTATTTCATACTTGCTTCTATAAAGAACTGTGTACAATGTGTCTATAACCTAGAGTTATTTTTCTCACTGTGCTATTATTCCTTCTAAATCAAAGGAGCATATAAAAAACATTAAAAAGTTTAGTGTTTGTTATGAAGTCTCTATATGCCCCTCAAACCCTGACTGCCTTCTCTCCAGGGTTTTTTGAGGACATGAGGTAGTGCAGAGTGAAGGGACAGGCACTTGATAGATATAAACATATAGTTAACATTTCCCTTTGTTTTTTATTTAATCATACTTTGTGTAAAGGACCTTTATTCCATGTTCTTTGTGGGCAGAGCTTTGGGAATTCTATTCAGAGATATACTGACTCTAACAGAATTCCAGAGCCACACCTTGAGAAAAATTTGGCTTTGCCTTAACAGTGGGTGGGATGGCCAATCTGAACACAAGTTAAACTTTCTTAATTTGCAAAGTAAAATAAAGTTTTGGTTTTGCCGTATGCCCCATATTTTCTATTATAAGAATAGCTCATTTTAAAATTTATTGTTTATTCAAGTTTTGTTAAAAGTCCAGGTGAAAACACATAACATTTGCTTTCATGTGTATGTCGGTATGTATATCCAAAGGAAGTGATCTCTATCCACTTTTCTCTATCAAGTTAGTATCACTAATAAGTTATGTACATTTGCCAGATTAGTTTTTCATAGAATGTCTTTGGAGAATTAGTCTAATAACATTTTTTCTTTTTAATTTTAAAATTGAGAGCTTATTTTTAAAATAGACAGTTTTGCCCTAGCTGGTTTATTTTTATTGATACATAAATGTTCAAGTATAGATAATACTTAAAATACAGAATATTATGTTTTAGTATAATAGTGGCAGGTTTACTATTGATAGAGTGTTGCTGTGGAATAAAGGGTCCAGGCTCAATTTCACTCAAGGGCATGTACCTTGGTTGCAGCTCAATCACTGGCCCTGCTTATGATGCATGTGGGAGGCAACCAGTCAATGTGTCTCTTCACATCCATGTTTTTCTGTTTGTCTCTCCCTCTCCCTTCCACTCTTTCTCTAAAAAAAAAAAAAAGAAAGAAAAGAATAAAAAAGAAGAAGAAAGAAAAAAAAGTAAAAATATATCCTCCAGTGAGGATTAAAATAAAAATAAAATGGACATTTTTCCCATAGCTTTTTAAAATCCATCATTGAAGATATTATCCATTTTGATATTAAAAGTTTTAACATACAGATACTTACTCTTTCACTCAACCAATCTTTTAAAAAACGTTTTTAAATGACGAGAGTGAGAGCGAGAGCGAGAGCGAGAGCGAGCGAGAGAGAGAGAGAGAGAGAGAGAGAGAGAGACATTGATTTTGCTCTTCCACTTGTTTATGCATTCATTGGTTGATTCTTGTATGTCCCTTGACCAGGGATTAAACCTGTAACCTTGGCATATTGGGCCAGCACTTTAACCACCTGTGCTATCTGGCCAGGGCTCAACCAATTTTTATTAACTATTGTATGTGAAGCTAGTTCTTGGTATGAAATTTCACGGCGGGGGTGTCGGGGGGGCGGGGGATTGCTCCTACTTTCTTTTATTTCACAAAGTATTTTCCGTTTTTACTTTTGCTACTATTAAACTCAGTACTATGTTCAGAGCTCAATTGCAGCAACTATCCCTAACCTATGTTTCTAATAGAACTGTCGGTCCCTGTCTCTACCACATGGCTCTTAATATTTATCTTTGTATACATGTATTTTAGAGTGAACTATCTAAAAAGAATTTATAGTAGGTAGAATATAAATAAAACAAAGATTATTTTTACCTGAAGATATATTTTTTAACTGACTGCCTTCCAAAAATTTCCTCTTCAATTATTATTCATGAAACCTCCTAGAGCAGACAGTCCTTTTAGAACTGTCCTATTTATTCTCTACATATAAATTTTCAGTTTGTTCATTCATCATTCAATAAACATTTAGTGAGTGTCAAAGTGCCAGATGTATGCTTAGATGCTGATCATGTAGAAATAGAAAACCCTCAAGGATCTTATTTGTTAATTAGTGGCATGGTGCATGAAATTTGTGCACAGCAGGGGTTTGTCCCTCAGCCCGGCCTAAACCCTCTCCAATCTGGGATCCCTTTGGGGATGTCCGAATGCCGGTGGGATCATGCCTAAACTGGCAGTCAAACATCCCTCTCGAAATCCAGGACTGCTGGCTCCTAACCATTCACCTACCTACCTGCCTGATTGCCCCTAACCACTCTGCCTGCTGGGCTGCTTTCCCCCAACTGCGCCCCCTGCCAACCTTCTCTCCCCCGGTTGCCCCCCCTTGCTGGCCTGATGGCCCCCAACTGCCCTCCCTGGCCAGCCTCATGGTCCCCAACTGCCCTCCCATCCCAACCTCATGGCCCCCAACTGCCCTCTCTGGCCAACCTCATGGCCCCCAACTGTCCTCCCTGACTGGCCTGCTCACCCACAGCTGGCACCCCCACTGGCTTTCTTGCCCCCATTGTACCCCCTGCTGTCCTGATTGCCCCCAACTTCCTCCCCTGCCAGCCTGTTCATCCCCAACTGGCCCCGTGCCGGCCTGCTCTCCCCCAACTGCCCCCCCCACCAGCCTGATCACCCCAACTGCCCTTTCCTCTTGGCCTGATCGCCCCTAACTGCCTCTGCCTGGTCCCCACCACCATAGCTTTGTCTGGAAGGTCTCCCAGTCTAATTAGTATATTACCCTTTTATTAGTATTGATGGAGAGATATATAAATAAAATAACCATTTCATAAATGTCTAGAGATAGATAGAGCACATATGGAGGATACTTAACTCAGGCTTTGGGAGTGAAGGGTGGTGTCTATATGAGGCTTTTAGGAGGATTTCCTAGGACCAAAAATGGGAGGGGGAAACTGCATTCAGCTGGAGGGAAATTACGTGTAAAGGCAGAGGCCAGAAATAATGTGGTGTGTACTTGATAGAAAAGGCAAATGTTCAGGTATGACGGGAGCTTCTTAGAGAGAGAAACGTCAGTGCTCCAGAGAAAACAGGCCTAAGTATGAAGGACCTCATCTGAAGGTTGGATTTATCCTGAGATTGATAGAAAGCCATTCGAGAGATTTAATTAGAGGAACATTGGGATCCCTTTTGTGTTTTACATGATTTTCACAGTTGTGTAGAGAGCAGATTGGAGGGGATTAAAATGGGATCAGGGAGACCAGGTATGCATGTTTGCTCTACCAGTCTAGCTGGATAAGAGATATGCAGGACTTGTGACTTAGCAGAAGGGAGCAGGTGGCAGGTAAAGAGAGGTGAGTTCAAGATGACTCCCAGGCTTCTGGCTGCTTAGGTTAGTGCCATTCATTGGTGGAAAAAGAGGATACAGAAAGTGGAGGAAATGATTTCACTCAAACAGTGTTGAGGTGGTAGTGCGTCTGGGGTATTTATGTGCCAGTGACCATGGTAAGCAATTTGGATATGTAGGGCTCTGGAGCCCAGGAGAGATATCTTAGCGGGGGATAAAGGTTTAGATGTGTGGAACTTACATGCTTACTTGAAAACTATAGTCAAAGCTCATTTATATATTTCTTTATGTAATTATACACATGTAAGTTCTAGTCATTTTATCTAAAGTATATGTAAGTTGCACCTACCATAACTTGTATGCTCTACATGCTCACTCAGTTCATGGTGATGGCTGTGACCTAGTCTAGTCATACAGTTGAATTAGTTTAATACAGGATCATGGAAGACAGCTACAGTAATGTTAATAGTAGGATAATAGCAGTTCAGCAGATTATACCCTTGGGTATGCATTCTAAACCTAGCAATAAGCCGGTTTCATTGGTAAATGGTAAATGTTATATAAGTATATGTTAAATAAATAAATAAATAAATAAATAAATAAATAAATAAATAAATACTGCACTTCCTTTCCCTCTTAAAAGAGTTGCTAGCTTGTTCAGTGAGTCAGTGATCTTGGTCTCATCTTCCTTTCACCTCGCCCCACCCAAAAATGACCTATTAGGTGTGGTAGCCCTTCACTCATAAACAACTGAGTTAATAGTGAATCACCAAACAAAATTCAGAAGACGCTAACTGTAGTATTAATTACAATGAGAATAATTTAAAAAGGAGAAAATGGACTACTTTGGATCATAATGTAAAAAAACTAGATATGATTTGTGATTCATTCTGACCCTTTAAATAAATTATAAGACTTTGTGTTATAAGGGATATAGCATCTAAAATCATAATTGACATGCCCAGCTGGTGTGGCTCAGTGGTTGAGTGACAACCTATGATCCCGGAGGTCACATTTTGATTCCTAGTCAGGAAACATGCTTGGATTACAGGCTCAATCCTCAGTAAGGGTGTGCAGGAGGCAGGTGGTAGACGATTTTCTCTCATCATTGTTGTTTTTATCTCTCTCTTCCTCTCCTGTATTCTATGAAATCAATAAAAGTATATTTTTAAAAAGCTGATGTTTTAAGAAAATTTTAAATCATAAGTACCTTGATAGTTATGACAGTGAAAACGTATTTCACAGAAAACAAAACAAATAGACATGTGATACCAAAATTTATGATTTCTTAATTAAATGTAGGGATAGTGGCCAGAGGTATGTAATCATAGAGGATGGGAGAAACCAAATCAGGTCCTAAAAATTCTTACTCTAAAAAATTGCAAGGGAGGAACACTTAAATATTTTCAAATAAAAAATGGCCAGTGAAAGAAATTGAGAACAAGTTGTAAAATTCAGCACCTGCTTCAGTGTCATGACACTTGCTTCCTGTAAATGTAATATCTTATTATAGAAATAAAATTTTAAATCTGCTAAAGTTGGTAAGCGTAGTTGCAGTTATTCTGTGATAGAGCAGATAGCGCTTACAGTAGTGAAATCAAAGTGAGTGGTGGCTTCGAGAGCCAAGACCACACGTTTTTCAATAAGAGCTAGCTGTGTATTCAGGACCATGCTAGGTAATTTGAGAAACAGAAAACAAGTATAAAACGAGCTCTTCTCTGGATATGTTTATTATTTTCCTACTAGAGGCCCGGTGCACAAAAATTTGTGCACTCGGGGGGAGAGGGGGGGTACTTCAGCCCGGCCTGTGCCCTCTTGCAGTGTGGGACCCCTTGGGAGATAACGACCTGCTGGCTTAGGCCTGCTCCCGGGTGGCAGAGGGCAGGCCCAATCCCTAGGTGCAGCCCCTGGTCGGGCTCAGAGCAGGGCCGATTGGGGGGTTGGGGCACGGTCCCCTGTCACACTCAAGGCAGGGTCCATGGGGAAGTTGCGGCGCCACCCCCTGTCATGCACAGAGCAGGGCCAATCAGGGGGTTGGGGCACTGCCCCCTGTCACTCACAGAGCAGGGCCTATCAGGGGGATTGAGGCTCTGTACCCTGTCACACACAGAGCAGGGCCCATCAGGGGGTTGGGGCACCACCCTCTATCACCCACAGAGAAGGACCGATCAGGGGGTTGGGGGGCCGCCACTCTCACACTCAGGGCAGAGCCGATGGAGAGGTTATGGCTCTACCCGTCACACACAGAGCAGGGCCCGTGCGGGGGTGGGTTGGGGAGCTCCCCGCTATCAGGCACAGAGCAGGGCTGCTCAGGGGGTTGGGGCGCCTTCCCCTGTCACGAACAGAGCAGGGCGGATAGGGAGGTTGTGGCCCCGCCCCCTGTCACACACAGAGTCACAGAGCGATCAGGGCGTTTGGGCGCTGCCCCCTGTCACGCTGATCCCAGTGCCAGGAGGCATATTACCCTTTTACTATATAGGGTAGAGGCCTGGTGCATGGGTGGGGCCGGCTGGTTTGCCCTGAAGGGTGTCCTGGATCAGGGTGGGGGTCCCCACTGGGGTGCGTGGCCAGCCTGGGTAAGGGGATGATGGCTGTCTGCAGCTGGTCACACACCATTCAGGGTAGGGGTCCGCACTGGGGTGCCTGGCCAGTCTGGGTGAGGGGCTGAGGGCGGTTTTCAGGCTGGGAGTGACTGAAGCTCCCAATTGCTCCTTTTTTCTTTTTTTTTTTTTTTTATTCTGGGCCAGCTTTAGCTTGAGGCTTGGCTCCAGCTCTTAGGCCTCGGCTGACAGTAGGTTTCTGGCCTTTGCATACAATGTTGCGAATCTGCTGGCTGAAGTCCCGCGGTATCTGTTACAATGTTTTAAACAGCAGGCTCAGAGGCCTGCAGCCGCAGGCGGGGAACGTTGGTTTCCTCCGTCACTGAAGCAAGCAAGCCTCATGTTAGTTTCAAGCTGCCTGGCTGCCGGCGCCATCTTGGCTGACAGTTAATTTGCATATCTCGCTGATTAGCCAATGAAAAGGGTAGTGGTCGTACGCCAATTACCATGTTTCTCTTTTATTAGTGTAGATGGAGATAAGTAATTTATTCATATAAACAAACTAGAGGACCGCTTAAGATGGTATGTCAAGGATGGCTGCTGTGCTTTGCATGGCTTTGGGCGTACCATTTATATCATGGTCTATGTGAGTGTCATCCCCTGGACTTGCGCAGCACACAGCCTGCTCGGCCATTCATGGCGGACCTGGGGACTACTCAGCCTTCATTTTCATTTATTTCCCTGAGAGTAAGTGATGTAAACAGTAAAGCTCCCCATGGCTTCCCATTTCATTTAGAATAACATCACAAAATCTTAATTTGACCAGTAGCCAAATTTGATCTGGCCCCAACCAAGCTCTCCTGCTTTATTTCTTGCCAAGTCACCCCCCACTTGACATGTGAGGATGGTCTGACTTTCTCATGGCTTCTTCTACAGTCCGCCACCATCATGCACTCCTTGTCCAAGCCAGAAACCTGAAGTGTCACCAATTTCTCCGTCTTCCTCACACTAATCAGTTTCTCTTCTAAATCTCTCCCTGTCTCCTCCCCTTTGCCATTGCTGCTCTCGAGGCTATCTTCACATCCGGTGTAGGTTCCTACAGCAGCCTCCCAAGTGGTCTTCCTGCCTCCAGTCTTGTCTGTGTTTATCCTTTCTTCCCAGCGTAATCAGAGGGAGCCTCCTTTACAAAGTGCAAATCTGATTCTTTCGGCATACTGACATTAATGTTCAGATTCAATTCAAAATACTTCAGGATTTTGGTTCCTGTTAATTTCTTAGCCTCCTTTCTCCAACCTTCTCTCTCCACTCTGACACTGTAGTCATACTGCAGTCTCAGTTTTGTCAACACATCAAACTTTTTTGTTTTGAGCTTCATTTATATAGTTCCTTCTGGTTGGAATACTCTGCAGTCCACTTACCTCTCTACTCCCTCCAAATTTTTAGCAGGCAATCTGCCGAAATACATTCAGCTGTCAAGTTAGATGTCACTGTTCCTTGGTTGCCTTTTCTGTGTTCTTTAAAGCCTGCTCTAGTGCATGTTGGCAGAGCACACTCTACTTCTCATTTAGTTGCATACACCATAATGTGTTGCATTTGTTTACCTCTCACAGCCCCTTTATAAGTTCTTTGAGATCAAAGACAATTACGTTTTTAACACCGTGCCTATTCTTAAGATATACTTCTTTTATTTTCAATTACAGTTTACATTTAATATTATTCTGTACTAGAGGCCCGGTGCACGAAGTTGTGCATGGGTGGGGTCTGGCTGGCGCAGCCCCAAAAAGAGCAGATCAGGGCCAGGCCTGTCAGGAGGAGGAGATGCAGGAGGTTGGCCAGCCAGACCACCCCAATTGGGGCCCAATCAGGGCCAGGCCAGCTGGGGGAAGGGGCACAGGTGGTTGGCTGTTGGGCCCCACCCCCAGTTGGGATTGGGGTGGTGATCAGGGGCGGGGCCAGCTGGGGAGAGGGGCTGCAGGCCGATCAGGGTGGTGGGGGCTCATTGGAGATGGGGCTGGCCAGAGGGAGGGGCTGCAGGAGGTTGGCTGGCCAGCCCCACCCCCTATTGGGGTGGAGGTACAATCAGGCACAGGGTGGGCCCATTGGGGGTGGGGCTGGCTGAGAGGAAGGGCCGCGGAGGGTGGCCACCAGGCCCCACTCCCAATTGGCCAGTTCCTTGGCTGCAGTGGGTGTCATAGTAACCAGCCATTCTAGTCATTAGGGCGTTCTGGTCACTGGCTTTGTATATATACATTACTTGCAGATGTACAGCATAGTGGTTATTAAATCATGTATTTTACAGACTGGTTCCCCCAATATTTCAAGTACCTACATGGCCATATACATAGTTATTACGATATTGATTAGTCCCTGTGCTGTAATTTACATCTCTGTGACTATTCTGTAACTACCAATTTGTACTTCTTAGTCCCTTCACCTTTTTCACCCAGTGCCCTCAACCTTCATCCCCTCTGTCAATTGACACTCTGTTCTCTGTATCTGTTTCTATTTTTTTGTTTATTTTGTTCTTTAGATTTCATATGTAAGAGAAATCATACAGTATTTATCTTTCTTTACTTGACTTATTTCACTTAGCATAATACTCTCTAGGTCTATTCATGCTGTCACAAAGGGTAAGATTTCATTTTTTTTAATGGCCAAGTAGTATCCCATGTGTATATGTACCACAGCATGTGTTTTTTTTAATCCTCAACCAAGGACATGCTTAGAGAAAATGGGAGAGGGAGGGAGGGAGAGATGGAGGGAGGGAAGAAGGGAGGGCGAGCGCACTGATGTTAGAGAGAAACATCAACCTGTAGCTTTCTGTATGTGCCCCTACCAGGGATGGAACCCACAACCTGGGTATGTGCCCTGACCAGAAATCAAATGTTCAACCTTTAAGTGCAGGGGATGATGTCAATAATCTGAACCACACTGGCCAAGGCCCAACAATTCCATTTTAAGGTATGCACTAAAGGTAATTGAAATCTGGCACTCAAGTGGATATGTGTACACCAAGGCTCATAGAAGCATTATTTACAATAACGTAAAAGTGGAAATAACCTAAATGTCCATCAACAGATGAATGGACAAGCAACAGTTGTATATATATACAACACAATATTATTCATTTTACAAAGGTAATGAAATTCTGATTCATGCTGTAATAGGTGAACCTTAAAAACATGGTAAGGATGAAGTAAGCCAGGGGGAAAAAATGACAAATGTTTGATTCCCTTTATATGGGATATCTACAGTGGACAAATTCAAAGAGATAGAAAGTAGAATAGAGGTTACAAGGCACTGGGCGTAGGAAGAAATTGGGAGTTAGTGTTTAATTTGTATAGAATATCTGTTAGCAATGATAAAGGAAAGTTCTGGAAATGACAATGGATGGTGGTTACACAATATTATGACTGTACTTAATGCCACAGAATTATACATTTAAAAATGGTTAAAATAATAAATGTTAGGTATATTTTACCACAATAAAAATAAATTAAATTGGCCGAAACCGGTTTGGCTCAGTGGATAGAGCGTCGGCCTGCGGACTGAAGGGTCCCAGGTTCGATTCCGGTCAAGGGCATGTACCTGGGTTGCGGGCACATCCCCAGTGGGAGATGTGCAGGAGGCAGCTGATCGATGTTTCTCTCTCATCGATGTTTCTAACTCTCTATCTCTCTCCCTTCCTCTCTGTAAAAAATCAATAAAATATATTAAAAAAAAATAAATAAATTAAATTGAAAAGCAAAACAAAGATAAGAAGGAACCAGTGAATCTAATGAACAAAGTAAACTGATAGACAAAATAGATCCAGAGACATGGAAGCATGGAATAGTCTGAGGAATCTGAGGGGAGGCAGGGGTAGGATATGGGTGGGCAGACATTAACCAGGGGAACCCATATGTATACATGCATAGCCCTGGGACACAGACAATAGTGTGATGAAGACCTACAATGCACAGATATAGGGTGGAGGTGCTTATTTAGGAAGGGGAGAGAGGGGGAGACAGCTGTAATACTTTCAACAATAAAGGTAAATTTATATAAAAAAAGAACCAACCAGGGAAACCAGAAATCTTTACTATGATGGAAATAGGACCAAAGACCCAGTTTACAGGGACTTGTTTTTACAGAAACAAAGTTGAGATGTTAAATATCTTTATAAACAGAAGATTGAGGTAATATGTATATGAACTATATATATGTAATGTGAAAATGAATGGGTAATATTTTTGTCTTTGAAAATGTTTGACATTCCCTAATTAATATGCAGTAGGCATGCAGAATCAAAGTAATTAGGCCTATGTGGCATTGAAAGGAATTAAAGGAAAGAGCTAATAATTAAAGGAAAGAATTAATAATTAAGAGGGATTATGTGAGGCTATTTTATATTCTCCACTTGATTATTAGGTTCTTGAGAGTAGGAGCTGCCTTAACTCATGTATGTAGTTCTATTCCTTGCCACTTGGTAAGCCCTGATCTGTTTTCTGAATGAATGATTATGGGCAGGATCAGCAAGGTTGTTTCTGTTTGGGGCATAACTGGATTGCAACGTAGGTATTAGCAGCCATGTCTCCAGTATGGCACTGGAACAAGAAAAATACCAAAGGAGCTCAAAACTATAAAGCTGGGAGTAGGGGAGGATTGTAAAGATGTAGCCTATAAGTTAAAGTTCAAAAATGGTTTCACACTATTTTATCAGTTTGTATAGAGTACACTAAATTATTTTACAAATATTAGAGTACAATATGTGAATTATTTTAATATTAGGTATTAGATAGATGTTGGCTCCTTCAGTAAAGACCCCAATGAAGTCATTAGCTGCTCCCTAGAGTTATTATAGCAACTATTTCAGGGTGCTGTAATTTGTGGATTCTCAATTGTCATGCCTTTGCTCACCAAGGATCAATCACTATGGATTCCTAATGGATAGTGCTTTGTGCCTGCAAAGTTTACCAGCCTGTGCAGTTTAAACTTGCAACTGTGGCCTTCTATAAGATGGTCTAACCAGGCAATTTAGGCATAAAAATGATCTCTAAATGAAGTGCGAGACTATGAAAAGCCACAAGTCACATCATTAAATGTATTTGAGATAAGCATCATTATTCTCTGTTCATGTTACTTGGAAATACTATTTACGTTACTTTAATCTAATCCTAAATGTTATTGTAAATGTTTTCTTTTTATTCTTTTTTTTTAAATTTTTTATTGTTTAAAGTATTACATAAGTCTCCCTTTCCCCCATTGACCTCTCCCCGGCTGCCCCCACCCCTCAGCATATGCCCTCACCCCTCTACTGTTTGTGTCCATTGGTTATGCTCATTTCCTTGCATTAAATTCCTTTGGTTGCTCTCTTTCCCCCTCACTCCCTGCCTTCCCTCATAGGTTGGACAGTCTGTTAAATGCTTCTATGACTCTGGTTCTATTTTTGTTCACCAGTTTATGTTCATTATATTACACATATGAATGAGATCATGTGATATTTATCTTTCTCTGACTGGCTTATTTTGCTTAGCATAGTGCTCTCTAGTTCCATTCATGCTGTTGCAAATGATAAGAATTTTTTCTTCTTTTTTACTGTAGCATAGTATTCCCTTGTCTACACGGTTTTCTAATCCACTCATCTGCTATTGGGCACTTAGGCTGTTTCCAAATCTTCACTATTGTAAATTGTGCTGCTATGAACATAGGGGTGCATATATCCTTTACGACTGGTGTTTCTGGTTTCTTGAGATATATTCCAAGAAATGGGATTACAGGGTCAAATGGGAGTTCCATGTTTAATTTTTTGAGGAAACACCACACTGTTTCCATAGTGGCTGCACCAGTCTGCATTCCCACCAGCAGTGCAAGAGGGGTCCTTTTTCTCTGCATCTTCTCCAGCACTTGTTGTTTGTTGATTTCTTGATGATAGCCATTCTGAAAGGTGTGAAATGGTACCTCATTGTTGTTTTGATTTGCATCTCTCAGATGATTAGTGACTTTGAGCATCTATATATATAAAAGGCTAAGTGACTAGCTGGTACATATGATGAACACTGACCACCAGAGGGGAGATGCTCAACGCAGGAGCTGCTGAGCCGCAGTGACTTGGCAGAGGTAGTTCTCCAGTGATGCACCCTGGAACCAGGGAGGAGGGAGTCTGATTCCTCGCAGAGCCGTGCTATTCCACCTTTGGCCATGGGTTATGTTGTTGCTGGGGCAGTGTTGGCACACAATCTGTTTTACTGTACACCTGCATTTGCATTCTGTTGGGGGCCAGATGTAAGCTGGCAAGGTCCTTGCAACCTGTAGGGGCTAGCAAGGCTGGGACCCTTACCCACACAGTTTTCCCAGACTTGTTTGCATGGCGATTATCAGTAGAATGAGAGAAACATTTGTAGAATGAGAACAGCCTTTCATAGCTTACCAAGAAGTCTGTAACTATTTACTGAGATATGCTGTACTGAGAACTTGTCCTTCTGCTGTGTCTCTCCCTTAGAGATTAAGAGGAACAAAGAGCCAAAACCGGTTTGGCTTAGTGGATAGAGCGTCGGCCTGCGGACTGAAAGGTCCCTGGTTCGATTCCGGTCAAGGGCATGTACCTGGGTTGCGGGCGCATCCCCGGTGGGAGATGTGCAGGAGGCAGCTGATCGATGTTTCTCTCTCATCGATGTTTCTAACTCTCTATCTCTCTCCCTTCCTCTCTGTAAAAAATCAATAAAAATATATTAAAAAAAAAAGAGGAACAAAGAATACATTCCTCTTGACAGACCTCCTATTCAGTGTGTTGTGTATAAATAGGATTGTATAGCTAATAAACTTGCTTCAGTTCATCGAGACAGCTGGAGTCCTCCCGACCCCGCTTTCCTGTCTTTCTTTCTTTTCTCAATTCCCACCTCCCTGCCTCAGCCCGGCTCAACCTGTCAGGCTGGCCCTGACAGATCTGGCACCCGAACAGGGACTGAGGAGGGAAGCAGACAGTGAGGAACTCCTCCGGAGAAAGAGTGCACTCGTTAAGGTAAGGAAGGAGCAATTTTTTGGTAATCGGGAGTAAAGTATGGGGCAATTAGAATCTAGAGAAAATGCCCTTTATGGGCAAATGTTAAAGTTTATGCTCAATAGTAGAGGAACTAAGGTTAATGACAAGCAAGTAGAAAAATTTTTAAAATTCATTCAGGAGGTCTGCATTTCCTTATCGAATTTAATACAGGATTGTTTGGATCCCAGGCATGACCATAATCAACCGTCTCTTAAGCCAGAACAAAAGGAGAACAGTGTGATAGCACAAAACAGGAGTCTAAAAAAGACAGTATATTAAAAAGAAATAATGCAACTTTTAAAGATAATTTAACTCCTCAAGATGAGGAGGAGTTTGAGGAAGCTGCTGTTCTTTGTCATGATGATAATACAGGTATTGTTCAGGCAAAAGAGGAGGAAGAATATTTTTCTGCTGGAACTGAAGAGGGCAGTGATATAGAGGAAGTGTTGGAATGCTTTTTAGAAACATTAAAGCTTCTTGGCAAGAAAAAGAGAAGCCGCAGGGGCCGTTCCCGCCGCTCTCCGCTGCTTTGTGCGGCACCAGTTCCAAGGAAAAGTCAAATACACAAGTGTTTTACTTGTGGAGGAACAGGACACATGGCAAAACAGTGTCCTTCTAATAAAGGGATTAATAAAGGAAATGGCAGAGGTCCCAAACAACCTGGACTATGCCCTAAATGTAAAAAAGGAAAACATTGGGCAAATGAGTGTAAATCTAAGACAGATATCCAGGGAAATTCTTTGCCTCAACACAGGTCGGGAAACTACCAAAAGGGGCCAGCCCAGCCACGGCAAATAACAGGGGCATTGTCTATTTACCCTCCTGTCCCTGTGCTGTCTCAAGGCCAGCAGGCTGCACAGCACCCAGCCTGCCCCAGAGAGCAAAACAGATACAAGAGCTATTCCCAGCAGCCCCCGGAAGTGCCGGGCTGGGCCTTTGATCCATAGGAATAAGACACTCTGTCTGCCCTGGGTGCTGCCCTTGCCCACTGAAATAAACAAAATATCATTAGATTTAAAACCTCCCACATAGAGAAGAAATGATGGTTTCCTTGCATTTCCGATACAGCTACAGCAAATGCCACCAGATCTGAAATTTAAAAATACGTCAGGGATTTCTGTACATGTGTAAAGAGAAAACTGGCTTGGAACTGAGGCGCGCATTGTCCGATTTTGGACATTTAGATAGAGTTTTGAGCTGAAATCTCTTTACAAATATACAAAATAAAACCCAAGACTGATTATTTCCTAAAAAAAATGGAAAATTTAACCCAAAGGAAAAAAGATGCTGGCTAGATTCTAGCAGCAGGATTGGCATTTCCATAATAAAGAACAGTTGTTAAATACTAATAAAAGATGTTAAAATGTTAACTTCAAGGCCAAAAAGGAAATTCAGTAAAATTATCTCTGTTACAAAAATTTGCTAAAGAATATGCCTTAAAATAGTAAATTGGATTTAAATCTCAAGAATTATTAAACTATCTACACTAATAAAAGAGAAACATGGTAATTGGCGTACAACCGCTAGCCTTCTCATTGGCTAATCAGCGAGATATGCAAATTAACTGTCAGCCAAGACAGCGGCGGGCAGCTAGGCAGCTTGAAACTAACATGAGGCTTGCTTGCCTCAGTGACAGAGGAAACCAACCTTCCCCGCCTGCGGCTGCAGGCCTCTGAGCGGGCAGTTTAAGAAACATTGTAACAAATACCGCCGGACTTCAGCCAGCACATTGGCAACATTGTAAGCAAAGGCCAGAAACCTACTTTCAGCCAGAGGCCTAAGAGCTGGAGCCAAGCCTCAAGGTAAAGCTGGCCCAGAATACAAACAAAAAAGGAAAAAAGGAGCAGTTGGGAGCTTCAGTCACTCCCAACCTGAAAACAGCCCTCAGCCCCTCACCCAGACTGGCCAGGCACCCCAGTGGGGACCCCCACCCTGAATGGTGTGTGACCAGCTGCAAACAGCCATCATCCCCTCACCCAGACTGGCCAGGCACCCCAGTGGGGACCCCCACCCTGATCCAGGACACCCTTCAGAGCAAACCAGCTGGCCCCACCCATGCACCAGGCCTCTACCCTATATAGTAAAAGGGTAATATGCCTCCTGGCACCGGGATCAGCGTGACAGGGGGCAGCGCCCAAACCCCCTGATTGCCCTGCAGCTCTGTGTGTGACAGGGGGCGGGGCCCCAACCCCCTAAGCAGCCCTGCTCTGTGCCTGATAGGGGGGAGCTCCCCACCGCCCCCCGCCACGGGCCCTGCTCTGTGTGTGATGGGGTAGAGCCATAACCTCCCCCTCGGCCCTGCCCTGAGTGTGAGAGTGGCGGTGCCCCAACCCCCTGATCAGCCCTGCTCTGTGGGTAAAAGAGGGCGGTGCCCCAACCCCCTGATTGGCCCTGCTCTGTGCATGACATGGGGTGGCACCCCAACTCCCCAATCGGCCCTACCCTGAGCATGACTGAGGCTGGCATAGCAATCTCCCAATCCGCCCTGCTCTGTGCATGACAGGGGGCGGCGCCCCAACTCCCCAATCGGCCCTGCTCTGAGCCTGACCAGGGTCTGCACCTAGGGATTGGGCCTGCCCTCTGCCACCCAGGAGCAGGCCTAAGCCAGCAGGTCGTTATATCCTGAGGGGTCCCAGACTGCGAGTGGGCACAGGCCGGGCTGAGGGACGCCCCCTCCCCCCCCACCACCCCCGAGTGCACAAATTTTTGTGCACCGGGCCTCTAGTATTAATTATAAAAATCTATGTAGCCCAGGTAAAAGACGGCTACACCCTCTATTTAAGGCTGGCTTCCCAAAGCAATTTCTAATAGAGGAAGGGCTAGCCTCCCTTCCCCCAACAGAGCAGGTAGGTCATAAATTTCCTGCCAGTGACAACTTTTAAAAAGAGGCTTGCTTCTCAGTTTCCCATTCTTGGTAGAAAGAATGTAACTAATTTGCATTTTAATGGTTACCTGTTTTCAGTCAATGGCACCCCAAGGCTTAGGAGTTTGCTAAATTGAAGTAGATATTCTGAAATATCAAAATGCTAAAATATTAATCTAAATGTCCCTCAGGAAAAATCTAGAGGACAGAATTATATCTATTGATTATGTCTTGTATTTTTGAAGTTTGGGAGCTTCAGTCACTCCCAATTGCTTCCAGCATTACAAGAAGGAAAAAGCTAGATATATGAAAATGAACAACTTTTTACAAAATCTATTAGGGAACTGAGGTCACAAAGAAAATAATAGGGAACCCAAAATATATTGCCATGGCTGTGTGATTTTCAAATATTAAGTTTGCATAAAGAATCAGCCTGAGAGTGTGCCTTCTCCAGAGCCACCCCAGAAGAGGCAGCCCAAGCTGGAGGAATTCTTTGCCCTAAATCCTACATGGCTGGCCATTAGGATTATGGCCTTCCAGGGGCAGCTCAACAGCCACATGGAGACCTACCACCAAGAGCCACAGGCCAACTTTCTACCCGGCTTTGCCCCGCACCATCTATGAGGTCGTCACCAAGAACATGTAGCAGACATCCATGAATCAGACAGGCTAGAACGGCATCATCATGGAGGAGCCCTTCAGGAGGAACCTAAAAGCACTCCAACCAGCTTCCCACCCATATCTCTCCCCTATTCTGCGAGGATTAGATCTACCGCATCAACCGCTACCTGGGCAAGAAGATGGTCCAGAATCCCATGGTGCCGAGGTTTGCCAACGGGATCTTGGCCCTATCTGGAGCCAGGACAACATCGTCAACCGCACCCTTACCTGCAAGGAGCGTTTCGGTCCTGAGAGCTGCGGAAGCCACTTCGATGAATTTGGGCTCATCCTACGTGTGATGCAGAACCGCCTCCTGCAGATGCTGTGTCTGGTGACCATGGAAAAGCCCGTCTCCACGGACTCAAAAGAAGGCCGAGGGGTTGAAATGTACCTCAGAGGTGTAGGAGAACAACGCTGCCCTGGCCCGTGCAGGGGGAATCTAACAGAGGACGAAGCCACCGAAGGGCACCTGGACCTTCGTGCAGAGCGGCCCTTCCTCCTCCTCCGCTGCAAAGCCCTGCGTACATGCGAGACGGAGCCTTGGCTGCAGCGCCAGGACGCTGAGGACAGCTCCCGGCAGCGCGCAAGCGCAGTGAGCTGCAGGCCCGTGGGCAGTGCAAGGGCCTGCACAGCCACACGAGGGCCAGGAAGCCCGGCGGGTTCTTCTGACCCGAGGCTTCAGAGCCGGACCTGACACCCCGCAACAGTAACAAGAAATGAAGCTCCCCTGTCCATTTGAGCGCCTCTGCTGGACTAATGTAACAGAAGCCACGGTGTGTGCCCATGGGCCCGTGTGCCCTGAGGCGCTCCGACCCCCTGGCAGGTCTTTACGTCACTGCTGCACGAGGCGGAGCTGGGGAGGCGCGCCCGGGGCTACTTTATGGCAGCGGAGGCCGACAAGCTGAGGAAAAGAGGGAGCTTCCTCTACCAGGACGCCTGCAAGTAGGTGAACCCCCCCAAAGCGGGGAGTCCCTGGACCCCCAAACTCTATCTCTGCTTGGTCCTGTCTGTCGCTGTAGCTCCCAGCCCCCGAGGATTTCAGAACCACGCTCAGGCCCTGGCTGGGTGCTCGGTGCATAGAGTGTCCTTTCCAGGCACCAGGGTTGCAGGTCCCATCCAGGTCAGGGCACACACAAGAATCGACCAACGAATGCATAAATATGTGGAGCAACAAATCCACATCTCTTTCTCTCTCTCCCTCCCTCAAGCCCTGCCCCCTCTCTCATCAATTAAAAAATAAATAAAAATTTACAGCCTGCCCAGGCCAACCCCGGCTGCCCCTAGCAGCTGCAGCCCAAGCCCAGCTCCATTCCTCCAGCACCGAGCGCTGGCACTGTGCCTGTCCGCAGCCCCGACTGAGCCTGCTCTGCCCACAGGACTGAGCCCCAACAGCAGGAAGGAGAAGCATGGTCCTTCTGTCTGTCTCAGCCACCTGGACCTAGGACAGGAGTTAGTAAGGACAGGGAAGGGCAGCGGGTAGACCTCAGGGGCGTGGCCAACCACACCCCCGTGTGTCGTTCAGTGGGGAACATATAGCCTTTGTCTGTCCAGGCAAATAATATTACACAGGAATAGAAAGAAGTAAACCGCTGTTTCACACAATTGAATTTTGAACGCGTTTTCTGAGATCCAGAAGCCTGCACAGTGCTCTCTGGCTTTGACCTTTACAATAGCTGTGTGAGTGAAAGCAGTCGCCCAAGAGCACATTAGGGCAATGGAGCTGTTCTTTTGGGTACGGTCTTGTGTGCTTGGGGTTAGAATAAAGAAAAGTGATGAACGGGATTTCTGTGAGTACTGGATTGGGAGTGAGAACATGAAAAATTAAGATTAATCATTTCAAGTAAGTGACTATAACTCAGGTTTAATTCCATGCCCCATCACTTATAAGATTAGTGAGCTTAGAAAAATAATTTACCCTCAACACTTTAGTTTTTCTATCTGATAAATGTGACATTAAAAATACCTGCTTAATAAGGTCAGTATGCAATTTGAACATTAAAATAAATAATGATGGCAATAAAAAATAACCCATTACATAAAATAGGAACTCAAAACCACATATAGATATAAATAAAGAGTTGAATAAATTGAAATTTTTAATGAGGTATAGGGAGTTCTATGATTATAATATATCTACCAGAAAAAAATGCTTATTAATTGTGATACAGAAGCATAACTTTTTAGTGAAGTCTGGCAGACAGCAAGTACCTTAATAAAGTGAGCAAGGTGCACTTAATCAGTAACAAAGCAAATTGAAATATTGAGCCAACCGATAAGATGCAAGAAGTATACAACAACAGATAGAATGACATTTCTCTGATATTCCTACCTAAGATACACAGTTGGAATCTAGTCGTGATGAAACATCAGGCAAATGTGGCTTGAGGGACATTTTACAAAATAACTAGCTTGTAATCTTCAAAATAGCAAGGTCATAAAAATCAAGAAGTGCCTGAGGAACTCACCCAGACTGAATAAAACCAAAGAGATAAGGCAACAGCTCTCTTGAGCTGGAACCTTTGCTCTAAAAGGCATCGCCAAGACATGAATTCAGCCCAGGATCAGAGAGTATTTATAACAACTGATTTTGACAGTGTTTTTTAGTCACATAGGAAAATGTCCCTGTTTGTAAGAAATATATACTGAAGAGGAAAGATGAGACATCCAGTCAGCAAATTACTCTCAAGTGGCACAGAATGGACTGTTATTCTGTCATCTTGAGATTGTAAGTTTAAATGATAAATATTAAAATAAGATGGACAGCAAAGACTTCCCCTTCAATTCTTAAGTAAAACTAGTACTGTTATAATTGAATTTGTGGAAATTCAAATGAAAAAAAAAGCACAGAAGTACAAACTCATTTATGTGACATATGTTTTCAATCTTTTTCCATCCTGGTAAGGTGGGTCCAACCTCCATAAAATAGTGGAGTATTTGATAAATTGATGTTGACTTTTCTTTGCTCTCATTTTGCTAAACTCACTTCATATTCAAGTCATTTAAAAAAAATTTAAAGTATTTCATCCCTGGCCAGCTAGTGTGGCTAGCTGGTTGGAACATAGTCCTATACATCAAAAAGTGGCAGGGGCAAGTTCCATTCTCTGTCAAGACACTGAACCAGGTTGTGGGTTGGATCCCATGCTAAAGACAACTGATTGATCTCTCTCTCGCTCTCAAGTCACTAAAAAAAAATTAAGTATTTAATTTATAACTAGCATTTGTTTTGTATAAATAACTTATGTATCTTACCTAATTTAATTTTCCAGATATAACCACATTCTAAGGAGTACCTATATAATTGAACAGATATCTATACCTATTATATGTGTAGATATAGATATAGATACATATATATGTAGCTCACACATATATTCATATACACAAGTATATTTATAACATAAGTATACATGAATGTAAACATTTCTATTTACATATATATATATATATAATATATTCATGCATAAATAGTGTATGCATACACACATATATTTTCCCAAAAAGGATTATATTGGATAACTTTTAAAAACTTGCTACTTTTACTTAACAGGTAATTATATACACATTTCTCATACCAGTTTCTCCAGATGTTTAATACTTTGTTTTACATATTAAGCAGTATACTTGAATTCATAACTGGATGTGTTACAAATTTTAATGTAACGGAGATGCTTCAATCAATATCTTAGTATGTGTATACTTAGTATATACTAACATATATGTAATGATAGCATTACAAATGTAAATATATCTAGACATATGTACTACTATCTAATATTTTAAACAATAAAATAAAATAAAAAATAAAACTAAAAAAAACAAAAAATATAAATATATCTTGTAGAATAAATTGCATGATGTTTCTAGGTTAGGAATTTATATACATAAGCATATATATGTATATATATGTGTGTATATATGTACATAGGCGTATATATACATATATAATACATGCTAGTATATATACATATAAAATTATTGCCAAACTGATATTAAAGAATTTGTACTCATGAACATTCATATTAACAATGATAAAGACCAGGTTCTTGCCGAACCGGTTTGGCTCAGTGGATAGAGCATCGGCCTGCGGACTCAAGGGTCCCAGGTTCGATTCCGGTCAAGGGCATGTACCTTGGTTGCGGGCACATCCTCACTGGGGGGCGTGCAGGAGGCAGCTGATCGATGTTTCTCTCTCTCATCGATGTTTCTAACTCTCTATCCCTCTCCCTTCTTCTCTGTAAAAAATCAATAAAATATATTTAAAAAAAAAAAAAAAAAAAAAAAAGACCAGGTTCTCAGGTAACTAACAACACTGGCTAGAATCAATGTTTTAAATATTTACCAAGCTAATAGTTGAGAAATATTATCCATTATAGTAGTTTTCATTTATTTAAGTACAATATAGCTGGCCTCAGAAACTTTCATTATTTATATAGTTTAGGGATTGTTCAGGGATCAATTCTTTCAGGCTTTCTATACATTTTTTTTTACACTTGATCTCATTTCCCATGCACAACTATATGAATTCAATGCTATTATTTCCATTTTAGAGACAAAGAAAGGGAAGCAAGAGTTAATAACTTACCTGCAGACAGAGGACTATAAGTGGTGAGATTGGATTCAAACTCAAGTCTATCTGTCTCAAACCCTGCTTTTATACTAGACCACCCCCCTCCCTGAAAACTTTTGGTGAGTGTAAAACTAGGTACTAAGCATATAATTATGAGAATAGTCATTGGGTTGGCAGGTTAGACATGAATATACATGCTGCCTGATTAGTATCAAATTGAGGCGCTCTTCTAAACAAATGGTATATCCTATTTCCTTTTCCACAGAACCTGAAGGATTTCGATGCCTTCTTTATTTATTTATTTATTTATTTATTTATTTATTTATTTATTTAAAATATGTTTTTATGGATTTTAAAGAGGGAGAGAGAAACAATGATGAGAGAGAATCAGCGATTGTCTGCCTCCTCCATGCTCCATCTTGGGGCTCAAGCCCACAACCCAGACATGTGCCCTGACCTGGAATGGAACTGAGCCACACCAGTGGGGTATTGATGCCATTTTTAAGTGTAAGGGACTCAAACAGTTTACAGAACTAGTAGCTGATGCAAAGATGTTCCCATTTGAAGACCTTTGTAATGAGCCCCTCTATATACCCTGCACCTGCCTATTTGAATTGTGCTCATAGGAGTGACTAAAAATGAGTATTTCCATTTGTTTGGATTCATCCTTTAAAGTGTGAAGAGAAAGATGTATTTCCTTGGCATGTGTAGTATAATATGCTTTGCACTCAGTGGTTGCTCAATAAAATTTGATGTTGGCTGAATAGGTGGTGGTGATGGTACCCAGAGTTGTTTTCTTTCAAGTCAAGATCATGGGCTTTTGGCCAATTGTCAATGTAAGAAACTTTCAATCCTGCGAAGAATTTTTGTGGGTTTACTTGAGCCAAACTGTCAACAAATGCTGGGAAACAGAATCTCAATGGATTGCGATAATGCTCCAGAGAACAGCAGTTTTGCATCTTATTTTATACATTACAATCAACAGAGGAGATGCAAGTGGGTTACATGAAATCCACTGGTGATAGATTAGGAAGGTGGGAGAAAGCAAAGCGGGGAAACTTCTCAGGTTGAATAAAAAGTAAAATGATAGTCACAGACTTCTTTTACTTAGGTGGGTGCAGGGGAGTTAACCGTCAACAATTACCTATAACAATGAGGGGATTTGTGGTCTCCACAGAGTGGTACCTGAGCTTTGAGGGGTTCTAAAAAAGAAAAATTATTTTGACATTGCAAGAATATGTTATCAAAGATGCAGAAAGATAATGGACCAGCTCAGTTAAGGTAAAGATTGACCTTTTTCAGGGAAGATGCTGGCCTAGGACAGTGGTCGGCAAACTGCAGCTCGCGAGCCACATGCGGCTCTTTGGCCCCTTGAGTGTGGCTCTTCCACAAAATACCACGTGGGCTGCGCACGTACAGTGTGATTGAAACTTCGTGGCCCATGCACAGAAGTCGGTGTTCGGCCTGAGTGAGTCTGTTTTGAAGAAGTACTGTTGATATTTGGCTCTGTTGACTAATGAGTTTGCCGACCACTGGCCTAGGACATGACTACTCACAATAAGCTGCTGTTGGTTTAAAAAGTTTTAATTTCAGACCATACTTTGTGGTTACTTTAGGTCTCTGAGTTTGCAAGGCCACCACGCAGGCTTCCCCTGAACTAGCCAAGTTAGCATGTGGCCCCCTTTCATCCACACAATCAAAAAGAAAACAAACGTGTTCTGTCAAACGCTAGAGAAAGTCCTGCAGTCATTAAAAAAAGCCACTTATTTTTCACTGGCCAGTGGTACTAAGTAGTTAGAGCATATGCCCATGCACCAAAGGGTCTTGGCTGTGATTCCTGGCCAAGGGCACATATCTGGGTTGCAGGTGTCATCCCTGGCTCCAGGGGCACATGCGGGAGGCAGCCAATTGATGTGTCTTCTTACATGGCTGCTTACCTGTCTGTCTGTCTCTCCCTCCCTCCCTTCTACTCTTTCTAAAAATCAATGGGAAAAATATCCTCCGGTGAGGATTAACAAAAAGTAAACATTTTTTTTTAAAATCCACTTAATTTGAAATGCCAAACATTTTTCTTATAGCACCCTAGTGTCTATTTAGGATGCTTAGACCAGAGAAATTTAGTGGTTCAACTGTTTTCTGTCATATTATAATGTTTAATACTATATTGTCAGGTGATGAATCAGAGGGTAGGAGTTTACAAATCAGTCCCTAGGGTCTTTGCATTTCATCTTTCCAGGCAACCTGGAGTGATAGGCCTCCCTTAAGAAAACTAGTTCAAAAGCTAAGAAAACTTTGGCACAAAAAGAGGAAATATGAGCTAGGGCACTCAGCGGCCAATGAATAGAATGGCCCCACGGCATTCACATAGTTCATGTATGAGGAGACAAGAAGAAATCCTAAGTCCTCAGGCTGGATGTGGGCAACCTCTCCTGTGGCTCCATGCGTGGTACCATCTAACCAGAACCTTGGCTGAGGTCGAGGAAGTGCCCCGTAATGAGCGGGTGTGGGCTCATGGACACATGCAGGACTGGCCCTGGAAAGAACGCAACCTCGCATGGTCTCTGAGCAGCAAGAAGGGGCCCTGCTACCTCCTGAGGAAGAAGAGATTTTGGAGGTAAAGCAGGTAAAGAAAATCCCAGGGGATATGATGAACAGAAAAGAGCATCAAGGTCTGGAGGAGCAGTTTCTAGGACTTGTCTGGACCCATTGAAAAGGTCAGGAAGCTCAGTCCTTGTTCAGGAAGAGCCAGGCACAGTAAAGCAAAAAAATCCTTCTTACTCCTGAGAACAAGTAGTAAAATTATTTACTGCCCACCTCCCTCCAAAACTAAGCAAATTACAAGGAGAAAAAAACATACGAAAGCTAAATGCTCATTTGGGCACAATCACGAGCACATAACTGATGTAGCATATTGAAAAGATGATAGCCTGTTTCTTTTTTTTTAAAGCTTGGCTTTTGGTTTGACAGTTTTACATTAAATGTCTTATCTTTCAGTATGCATTTACCTTGCTGAAAGGGATCCTTATGCTAAGAAAATGATCTATTCTATTGGTATTATTTATTAAGTAACTACTAATACCACTTTTTATAAATGGATACAATTAAATCATAGAGTGGCAGCTTTTGCTGAAATTCTCTTCTCCTTTCTGAGCTTATTCTAATCTCTGACTGGAACTTGTGAACAGCTGTCTAGAATTGATGAGATGACCCCATTTGGGTCCCAATCAGCTCAGCAGGAGAGACTGTCATGCTTAGGAGCTGAGTGTCACTGATGTAGTAAAAGTAACAAACTAAAAAAGTAAAAGTGCAGTAGAGGGAAAAACTCACAGGCTAATCCCTCTAATGATCCCTTTACACAGAGCTGAGACTTGAGGAGGGAAATGTTAAAATAATTACTAGAATAATAACTTACACACGTGGTTAAAACACTCAGTGTACTGAAAGTAGGGAGCTTTCTTTGAAGATTAGTTTGAAACATAATGTGCCAGAGGCTCCCCCTAAGTGTCCCCAAGCCAGTCTGTTCCCTTTCTGCCTCCATAACAGGTAGAATTTGCCCCAACATACTACCTCACCCTTTGTACCCATGCAGAATGTCTTCCATCCAGAGGTTTAGTGTTTCCACAAATGTAAATTAACAAGCCCCAGCATCACTTCTGTCCACAGAGATGGCTCATTTAAGTACCACAGAAATTCACCTAAATGGCCCTCTCAGGGTCACCTGACAAGTCCTTTGTGTCATCGGGTATTGGATATTCAAAGTGTAAAAATACTTGCAGCCTCATTACGGTTCCAAATTTATTGCATCCTTAGCAAGACCACTGGAAGGATAAATCATCTTTCACCTTGATCAAGGCTCCTACCACTTGGCCTTCCTCAGTCTCATGGAGCGACCACATTCCTGGGAAGCCAGACTTCAGCCCTCCTCTTTCCTATCTTATCTGCCCCCAAACCTAAGTGAGGACAGAACATGATGGTTTTTTAGGATGTTTTAGGAATCACTTTGATTAAATAAATAGTTGGCCATATACTTTTTTATTCCCCAAACTCATTATTAATCCAGTGAACAAATATTGATTAGAAACTTACTGTGTTGCCTGCCACTCATGTGCTAGACACAGGGAACACTTCAGTCATGCTCCTCCCTTCATGGGAAGGACAGACAGTAAACAAGAATCAGCCACACTGTGGTCAGTGCTATGAAGATGACAAACGTGATGGGCTGGGTGAGGCAGGTAGGAATGGATGAAGCAGGGAAGCTCACTAAGCAGGTGATATTTGAACTGAGACCTGGAGCATGAGAATCAGTCAGACTTTCCCTCCCTCCCTCCCTCCCTCCCTCCCTCCCTCCCTCCCTCCCTCCCTCCCTTCCTTCCTTCCTTCCTTCCTTCCTTCCCTTCAGATTTTCATGTCTAAAAAAGTATACATCAATCTTTAATATTCCACATTAAAAAAAGCTCTTTTGTGGTCATTTTATTTTTCCCCAGAGTATAAGGATCATGGGACCAAAAAGAGAGAAAACCACTGTGGTCCATCCCCAACCCTGATCGGTCCATTTCTTGCTCTGACCTCATAAGGCGCCATTGTGATCCGTTGCAAACCAATCCTATATAAGGTGCTGGCTGAGCCCAGGAAGCTGTGGGTGTAGTAGTGGTTGGTTGGATTAGTTGGTGGTAGTGGATTGGCGGATTGATTGGTTGTTGCTTTTTACCTCTTCCTTCTCCTTCTCCTTCTCCTCTTCCTCCTCCTCCTCTTCCTCTTCCTCCTCCTCCTGCTCCCCTCCTACCACTGATCCCCTTCAGTGGAAATTTTTAAATCACTATGTGTGATTTTTTTGAGAACACCTCGTCCAAAGTGGACTGCCAGTTTGGCAATTATGCCATCCTCAGTAATATCGGGAGGGGCTCCTTTGGTGAGGTGCGACTGGCCCGGCACCTCCTAACCAGCATGAAGGTGGCGGTGAAAATAGTCAACTGTGAAGATCCCGCAGACGTGACCAAAGAAATTTATTGTCTGAAAGAACTAAACCACACGAACATCATCAAATTATTTGAGGTGGTCAACACCAACCACCAGGTATACATGTTTATGGAATATGCCTGGGGAGGTGCCTTGTACAATTATCTAAAGAAGTGGGGTCCTTTATCGGAGACGGCAGCATGAGCCCCATTCCGGCAGCTGCTGTCGGCCGTCCAGTACTGTCACCAAAAACATATCATCCACCGGGACATAAAACCCGAAAACATCCTGCTGGACATCGGGTTGAATATAAAACTGGCTGACTTCGGACCGAGTGCTGTGTTCACGGAGGAAAAACTCAGCACCTTCTGTGGCACTCCCAACTATAAGGCCCCAGAATTGTTCCGGCTTGAACCATACGAGGGCCCGAAGGTGGACGTCTGGAGCATGGGGGTCGTGCTCTACAAGATGCTGACCGGAGAACGTCCGTTTGTGGGAGAAACCTTAGAACAACTCAGGGAGCACATCTTGAGTGGGCACTTTTCTGTTCCGTCTTTTCTATCTATACCGTGCCACACACTATTAAAGACGATGATCGACATCGACCCCGGTCGAAGACCGACCCTGGGAATTATTATGCAAGATGTCTGGGTGAATATCGGGGAGGCAGAGGAAGTGACCCCATACATAGAACCACCGTGGACTGACATAGACCCCCAGGTCACTGACATCATGAGAACACTGGGGTATGAGCCAAAGGAGATAGAGTCATCCCTGATGGAGAGGAAATTTGATAGTGTGATGGGGACTTACCGGATATTAAACATGAAACTTACCACCGGCATCCGAACAATAAAAGTAAGTGCCAGCTCCCCCTCTGACTCCAACAGAACAGTTTGTACAACCGAGGGGACTAGAGGAGCAGAGACGAAGGGCGGACACCCTCGGGGTCCACCACCGAGCCCAGAGTTCAGTGTGCCCACCACCACACCACCGGGGGGCCTGGACTGGAGTATTGCCACCCCTCCAATTAGAGTGGAGGTGAGGAGGATCATCCGGCCACGCAGTGAGCACTTGCAGAACACCAGCCAGCCTGGCAGTGCACACCTGCAGAACAGCAGCCAGCCTGGCAGTGCGCACCTGCAGAACATCAGCCAGCCTGGCAGTGCACACCTGCAGAACATCAGCCAGCCTGGCAGTGCACACCTGCAGAACATCAGCCAGGCTGGCAGTGCGCACCTGCAGATCATCAGCCAGCCTGGCAGTGTGCACATGGAGAACATCAGCCAGCCTGGCAGTGCGCACCTGCAGAACATCAGCCAGGCTGGCAGTGCGCACCTGCAGAACATCAGCCAGGCTGGCAGTGTGCACATGGAGAACATCAGCCAGGCTGGCAGTGCACACCTGCAGAACATCAGCCAGCCTGGCAGTGCGCACCTGCAGATCATCAGCCAGCCTGGCAGTGCGCACTTGCAGAACATCAGCCAGGCAGACAGTGCGTACTTGCAGAACACCAGCCAGGATGGCAGTGTGCACATGGAGAACATCAGCCAGCCTGGCAGTGCGCACCTGCAGATCATCAGCCAGCCTGGCAGTGCACACCTGCAGAACATCAGCCAGCCTGGCAGTGCGCACCTGCAGAACATCAGCCAGGCTGGCAGTGTGCACATGGAGAACATCAGCCAGGCTGGCAGTGCACACCTGCAGAACATCAGCCAGCCTGGCAGTGCGCATCTGAAGATCATCAGCCAGCCTGGCAGTGCGCACTTGCAGAACATCAGCCAGGCTGGCAGTGCACACCTGCAGAACACCAGCCAGCCTGGCAGTGCACACCTGCAGAACATCAGCCAGCCTGGCAGTGCGCACCTGAAGATCATCAGCCAGCCTGGCAGTGCGCACCTGCAGAACACCAGCCAGGCTGGCAGTGCGCACCTGCAGAACATCAGCCAGCCTGGCAGTGCGCACCTGAAGATCATCAGCCAGCCTGGCAGTGCGCACCTGCAGAACACCAGCCAGGCTGGCAGTGCGCACCTGCAGAACATCAGCCAGCCTGGCAGTGCGCACCTGCAGATCATTAGCCAGGCTGGCAGTGCTCACTTGCAGAACACCAGCCAGGCTGGCAGTGTGCACATGGAGAACACCAGGCAGGCTGGCAGTGTGCACATGGAGAACATCAGCCAGCCTGGCAGTGCGCACCTGCAGATCATCAGCCAGCCTGGCAGTGCGCACTTGCAGAACATCAGCCAGGCTGGCAGTGCGCACTTGCAGAACACCAGCCAGGCTGGCAGTGTGCACATGGAGAACATCAGCCAGCCTGGCAGTGCGCACTTGCAGAACACAGCCAGCCTGGCAGTGCGCACTTGCAGAACATCAGCCAGGCTGGCAGTGTGCACATGGAGAACATCAGCCAGGCTGGCAGTGCTCACTTGCAGAACACCAGGCAGGCTGGCAGCGCAAATTTGCAGAACACCAGCCAGCATGCCAGCGAACAACTGGAGAGTACTTCCCAGCCAGACACCAGGGGGGAATTAAGGAAACAGAAACTGAAGCCAGAACTCCAAGGTGACAGTAACATGTTCCCTGCCACCCAGAGCGGTGGCAGCCCCAGAGGCTGTAGTGGAGGCACAGAGGAGAAAACCACCAACAAAGGCCAAGCTAGGGCATCTGGTGAGGAGACCCGAGCCTCTTCACCTGACCATAGCCAGCGCCGAAAAGGGATGGCAAGGAGGATTTTAGGATTTTTAAAAAGATGCTTCTGCTGTACGGGAGAAACTAAAAAACCACGCGTAAAAATTACACGGGTGGTACCAATTTAACATTCATGCACGGAGTGTCGGTAGCCACACTTCACCCAGCCAGACGATGAGAATAAGAGATTCAATTGGCCAGAAGTGAAGAGAAGAAAGTTAACAGAGTGAGACCATGACCGGACAGTACACCACAGCACACTAGACCAAACGCGAGGGAAGTCAGTTCACCACCGCTCACCAGCCAGAACCTGAGTGGAGGACAGCTAACCACAGCTCACTCGGGCAAACGCGAGGGGAATTCAGTTCACCACCACTCACCGCCCAGAAACTGAGGGGAGGTCAGTTCACCACCGCTCACCGGCCAGAAACTGAGGGGAGGTCAGTTCACCACCGCTCACCGGCCAGAAACTGAGGGGAGGTCAGTTCACCACCGCTCACCGGCCAGAATCTGAGGGGAGGTCAGTTCACCACCACTCACCGCCCAGAACCTGAGGGGAGGTCAGTTCACCACCACTCACCGGCCAGAAACTGAGTGGAGGTCAGTTCACCACCGCTCACCGGCCAGAATCTGAGGGGAGGTCAGTTCACCACCGCTCACCGGCCAGAATCTGAGGGGAGGTCAGTTCACCACCACTCACCGGCCAGAAACTGAGGGGAGGTCAGTTCACCACCGCTCACGGCCCAGAAACTGAGGGGAGGTCAGTTCACCACCGCTCACCGCCCAGAAACTGAGGGGAGGTCAGTTCACCACCGCTCACCGCCCAGAAACTGAGGGGAGGTCAGTTCACCACCACTCACCGCCCAGAAACTGAGGGGAGGTCAGTTCACCACCGCTCACCGCCCAGAAACTGAGGGGAGGTCAGTTCACCACCACTCACCGGCCAGAAACTGAGGGGAGGTCAGTTCACCACCACTCACCGGCCAGAAACTGAGGGGAGGTCAGTTCACCACCGCTCACCACCCAGAAACTGAGGGGAGGTCAGTTCACCACCACTCACCGGCCAGAAACTGAGGGGAGGTCAGTTCACCACCCCTCACCGGCCAGAAACTGAGGGGAAGTCAGTTCACCACCGCTCACCGGCCACAACCTGAGTGGAGGACAGCTAACCACAGCTCACTTGGCCAGAAACGCGAGTCGAGGTCAGTACACCACAGCTCACTCGGCCAAACGCGAGGGGAGGTCAGTACACCACAGCTCACTTGGCCAGAAACGCGAGGGGATGGCAGGTCACCACAGCTCACCGGCCAGAATCAGAAGGACAGTTCACCAAAGCTCACTCGGTCAAACAGGAGGGGAAGTCAGTTCACCACCGCTCACTCTGCCAAACACAAGGGGCGGTCTGTTCACCACAGCTCACAGGGCAGAACCTGAGGGGAGGATAGCTAACCACAGCTCACTCGGCCAAACGCGAGGGTAAGTCAGATCACCACCGCTCACTGGCCCGAACAGGAGTGGAGGACAGCTAACTACAGTTCACTCGGCCTAACGTGAGGGGAAGGCAGTTCACCACCGCTCACCGGCCAGAATCTGAGGGGAGGATAGTTCACCACCGCTCTCTTGGCCAGAATGCGCGGAGAGGACCGTTCACCACGGTTTATTCAGCCAGAGTGCAAGGGGCATAGTTCACTCTAGTTTAGCAGGAATGGAGGACAGTGCTCCACAGTTCACCCGTCCAGAGCACTAGGGGAAGACGGTTCACCAGGACAGAGCCTAAAAAAGGACGACAGTTCATCTGGCCAGAGCCCAAAGATTAGGACAGTTCATTCGGCCAGAGCCCAAGAGAGGAGGACAGTTCATTCAGCCATGGTTTGGGAGGGGGACAGTTGTCGGGCCAGAGCACAAGAGAGGACCACCGTTCAGCCAGCCAGCATTGCCGCCAGGAATTCCATTCCCTTAGCCAGCATGGAAGGAAGGACCACAAGTCCCTCATGCAGTCTAGAATCAAGTACTGCCATCTCAAGCCCCGACCTCCAGCCTGACCCTGGGGGCTCACCCACCGCCCTCAGCAACAGTATCACCAGTAGAGGTGGTGGAGCCCCAGAAGGAGCCACTAATGTAAACAGCCTTCAAGATGTGTAGCCTTTTAGGGGCACCCCAGCCTCTTCCTCTGGCCGCAGGCAAGGCTGGCTAAAGTGGTGGTTAGAAGGTTCTTCAGATTTTTCTTACAATTCCTATGCTGTACACCACCCACCGATAAGCCATGTATCAAAAGAACAAGAGTGAAGTCAAAATAATGTTTTTGCAATAGTGGCAGCCAAAGCAGGACCACGGCCAAAGACGCTGGGGCAATCAGGCAGCACTCACTTCATTTGAAATGTTGAACTTTAAAGATGCTGAGCTCCAGGGAGGCGGGCCATGTGGCGTGGGACATGAGCCAGAGGCTAGATACAAACAGCTGTGGCCAGAGCTGTGCCAGAAATACACGCTGTGTGTGCAAGGTGAGAGGGCTTGTTCCAGTGGACCATGGAGGTGTGCAAACTGCGAGGCGTTCTCTGCATGGGATTCACCTCAGGACAGTATCCAGCATCTCCATCCATGACCTTCAGAAGCATCTTATCCAAAATGCCTTCTGAGCTTGGAGGACTGCCTGGAGCCCCCTGGGGGTCAAGAGGAGAAGCTGCCTCCCTGTGAGTCCCGCCCCTGGGCCCCCACTGGAATGAAACTTCAGAGACTGGACTGTTTTTCCTGGGCCCTTCTCCCTCCCCTGCTCTCCTTTGCTCCCATGTTTTTGGGGGTTCTTATTTAAGTATTTGATTCTTTCAAGTTTTGTAATAAACTTGATTTCTAGAAAGATGTATTGGATACTCTGTTTTTCATCCTCTGCACAGAACTGGGCATGTGCATCCTCTGGTTTGAGAAGCATGTAGTGATGTGGTACTGGGACTTTATGAGGGAACTCCAACAGTAACCAATGTGGTTCCGCAGGGAAAAGGCCAGCATCCAGCATGCTGGACGGGCTCCAGACACCAGGGCACAGCAGTGGGTGAAGCAGGCAGAGGCTTCCATTCTCATGCAGCTGATGGTCTGGGTGCTCTATGACCTCAGCAGGAATCATCTCTGCTGACCTCTTGGCTTTGCTCACTTCCCTCTGTGCTGGTGTCATTCTAGGTGGGCTTTCCCTTCATTTAAGTCAGACTTTTATAACACTGAAGGAACAGTGCTCCCGGCAGAGGGAACCACAAAGCTTAAGAGAGAGCTCAAGTGGGAAAGAACTTGGCTTTTTTCAAGGCTGCCAAAGCGGAGAGAGCTAGTGTGAGAACAGTAGGAGTTGTAGCTGCAGACGGAGGGCAGAGCTTGTGGACCACGGGAAGGAGTGTGAAGTTTATTCTGAAAACAGTGTTCAACCCATGGGGGGTTTTAAGCTAGGAAGTAACATGATCCGATTATGTTTTAAAACTACTAAATTGTGGAATATCTTTCCTTTGCAATCATCTTTATCCCTTCGTATTACGTGATTCACGAGGCAGGGCAGGTTTTCTTATAATCACTGAAACAATGTGAGTTGGAAACTATATGTATTCTCCCCACTTTTATCCTTTCCACATCAGTTCCCTGGACATGTAGAGACACAAATGAATACATTGTATTAAAAGGGAAAGAGCTACCTGCCTCTGTGGAGCTGATTCATTGTCTGGTATCACTGATGAGCTGATCTGCTTGCCCTTTTCCCCGAGGAACCTGGTGGTCCTCTGATTCATCTGCCCTCCTTCCCTGTGATCCCAGCAGCTTATGGTGTAGACCAGGGGTGGGCAAACTTTTTGACTCGAGGGCCACAATGGGTTCTTAAACTGGACCGGAGGGCCAGAACAAAAGCATGGATGGAATGTTTGTGTGAATTAATATAAATTCAAAGTAAACATCGTTACATAAAGGGGTACGGTCTTTTTTTTTTTTTAGTTTTATTCATTTCAAACGGGCCGGACCCGGCCCATTCGGCTGTTCTATCCGGCCCTTGCTCTCCCCTCCGCTCCTTCACCAGCAGCAGTGTTAACATGGCAACATCGGGAAACACGGCCGCAGCTCCTTCTTCTGAGTCCAGTTTAAGAACCCATTGTGGCCCTCAAGTCAGAAAGTTTGCCCACCCCTGGTGTAGACCTCTGTGTGACTTTCATCACTTTTGTTGTCATTAAGTGGTTCCTCTTCCCTCCTTGCCCTGGTCTTCCATCCCTGAGTCCTTGGGGGCTGGGAACTATCTTACTCATCTTTGTATTTCCAGTCATTATCACAGAGCCAGGTCCAGAGTAGGTGCTCAGAAAATGATGAACAGGTGAATGATCAACCTGGTGACTATATAGTGAATTGTCCCAAATGAGGACACACTGGCGTGTGATTAATGATTTTGCTAGGACAACAGTGTAAAGTTAGACTGAGACTTTCTGGGATGTATAGTCACCTCGGTAATTGTAAATAATTATGAACAAAAATATGAACTCTGCAGTTCTGGAGATCTCTTAGAAGGCATTACTACTTGATTTTCCCAAGCTGGTTTAGAGAAATAGTTGCCAACGTGAGGGAGACATAATAGCATAGGAAGTGTGTGTGTTTAATCCTCACCCAAGGATTTTTTAAAACATTGATTGGTTGCCTCCTGCGCATGCCTAACTGGGAATGGAACCCACAACCTAGGTATGTGCCCTGACCAAAAATCGAACCCACAACCTTGTGTGTGTGTGTGTGTGTGTGTGTGTGTGTGTGTGTGTATAGGGTGACACTCCAACCAACTGAGCCACCTGGCCAGGGAAAAATAGGAAATGTTTTACCTTCACTTATTCCTTCTCTAATGTTCTTCCTTTCTTTCTGGAGATCTGAGTCTTTGTCTTATAATTTTCCTTTTCTCTAAAGAATTTCTTTTAACATTTCTTATGTTAAAGGAAGGTCTACTGCTAGTAAATTCAGTTTTTGTTTGCTCAAGAAAGTATTTCTCCTTTACTTTTTGAAGGATAATTCTGTAGGATACAGAATTCTAGCTTGATGGGTTTTTTTTTTTCTTTTCTCAGCAGTAAATATTCCACCCCATTCTCTTCTTGTTTGAATGGTTTTTGAGGGTGTCACATTTAATTCTTATTTTTCTTCCTTTATAAGCAAGGTGTTCCTCCCTTCCCTCCCCCAGCTTCTTTCAAAAATGTTTCTTTATCTTTGATTTTCTTTAGTT
Organism: Myotis nattereri; assembly: GCF_964212035.1. NCBI lineage: Eukaryota > Metazoa > Chordata > Mammalia > Chiroptera > Vespertilionidae > Myotis > Myotis nattereri. Next base: position 131,301,170 of record NC_138075.1, on the reverse strand, counting down.
TGAATATGATACAGTATACATAGGTATAGTTTTGGGGACATTTACCATGCTTGGTGGTCTCAGAGCTTCCTGGACTTGTGGTTTGATGTCTGACATTAATATGAGGCAAGTTCTCAGTCATTATTGCTTCATATATCATTTCTGTTCATTTCTCTCTTTTCCTTTTGGTATTCCCTGTTCCATGTATGTAACACTTTTTGTTGTTGTTTTACAATTCTTGGATATTCTGTCCTTTCTTTTTCAATCTTTTTTAAATCTTTGCTTTTTCAGTTTTGGAAGTTTCCATGGACATATCTTCAAACTCAAGATTTTTCATGAGCCATATCCAGTTTTGTAATAAGCCCATAAAAGGAACTCCTCTTTTCTGTTACTATATATTTGATCTCCAGTATTTCTTTTTGATTTTCTTAAAATTTCCTTCTCTCTGCTTACATTACCCATTTTTTCTTTCATGTATTTTTCTGTTAGAGCTCTTAGCATAGAAATCATAGTTTTAAAAATATTTCTCATCTTGTAATTCCAGAATTCCTGCTCTATCTGACTCTGGTTCTGATTGTTGTTTAGTCTCTTCAAACTATGTTTTTGTATTTTAATGTCCCTTGACAATTTTCCCTTGATAGCCAGACATGATGTTCTGAATAAAAGAAACTGTGATAAATAGGCCTTTAGTGTATTGGTGGGAAGGTGTAAGGGGAGTCCTACAGTCTTATGAGTAGGTCACAATCTCTTAGTGAACCTGTCCTTGAACTTTGATCTTCACAATGTTTCTTAGATTATTTTCCCCCTTATGTGGGAGGATGATTAGAGGGTCTGTGTTGTGCATTTTCCTTCCCTTCGGTCACTCGGCCTCTGATAAATCTCAATAGTTTAGGCTCCAGGAAATTAGTTTTTCTTGTGGGCAGTCCTTGTTAGACAGAACAGAATGCTCTGGCATATTTTAAATTGGTTATTTTTTTTCCTAAACACTGCCCCCTCTCCCACCCCTTTCCAGCTGGAAACATGACAGGATTTTTCTCCCACCTTCACTGTGAGAACCTGGCAGGGTTCTGAAGGTAAAACTGACTGGCCCCCTCTGGAGTTTTTAACTCTCAGATTCATCTACAATGAACCTTCAGTGATTCACCTGTTATGATCAGCACTGTTTCTGCAGAGGTCTCTCCTTGTGGGTTTCTATCCCAGGAAGTTTGATGTTCGGTATCTGCTTGTTCATGTCTTCAGTTTGGGGCAGTGGTTTGTCCTATGACCTTACTTGTCTGATGGCTCTAAGACGAGTTGTTAATATTTCATGTTGTCCAGCTTTTTACTTGTTAGCACCGAGTGACAACTTCCAGCTCCTCATATGCAAGAAACTGGAGGTCAGATGAGGGCCTTGTAGCATTAAAATGAGTGCAGTGCTGGGCAACCAGGGTGGTTTGGGACTCTACTTGGGAGTAAAGAAATCTGGGATCTTGTCTTGGCTCTGGTGAACCCCTTTGTCTTAGAGCTTCAGTTTCCTTTTTTATGAAAAGAGAGAGGGTTGACTATGGGCTTCTTTCCAGCTACCTTTTCATTGCACAGGATCTGATTTCCTTTATGCTGGGTGGTGTTAAGGAATGGCATCTGGATTTAAAATAATGAAGCCTCCTTTCTGGGAGATGAAACATAAATTATCTTGTTAATCGTTTTGTTTTCTTTTGACTTGGGATAATCTTGGCTTGGAAGGCACAGTGACCTGTGCTCTCAGAGAAAGGGCTCCCTGCTGCTTTCACCCGTTGTGATGTTTGTTACGCAGCAGGGAGTTTTCTTCCCTGTACACCACCTGTTGGACAACAGAACGATCCTTGCTAAAGATAGAAATATGATATTCCGTTCCTTTTGGTTGACTTTCACTTAAAGCAGTGGTTCTCAACCTTCTGGCCCTTTAAACACAGTTCCTCATGTTGTGACCCAGCCATAAAATTATTTTCATTGCTACTTCATAACTGTAATGTTGCTACTGTTATGAATCATAATGTAAATATCTGATATGCAGGATGGTCTTAGATGACCCCTGTGAAAGGGTCATTCAACCGCCAAAGGGGTCGCGACCCACAGGTTGAGAACCACTGACTTAAAGGATCCAGAGTAGAATAGGAGTGAGGTTGGTGTAAACTTCTGGCGCGGACTGTGAGAATAGGACACAAGTCTTAGACTGGTCACTGGTTCATTTCTTTCCAAAAACCTTTTAGTCTCTGCTTCCCCAGTTATTCCATGATCCTTGATTTGCCCAGTAACATAATCAGAAACATTAAGCACATCAATATCTTCCTAAGTCCCCAGCAGAGAAACAGCTGAGACAATTTTTATGAAATTGTAATGTGCCCACTTGAACACAAACCCTCATTTCCTGAAGTCTAACTCTAGTTTGAAAAATTGCCCGATTTAATTTAAAATTGAACTTTTCTTTTAGAGAAGATGCCAGTACTTACTGCTGGCATTGTTATTTTTTTCTTTACATATTTTAGTCTTAGCTCTTGAGAATAAAAAGCCCTTTCCTTTCTTTCCTTTCACGAACTGAGTTTCAACTGCATGGCCATACAGTACAATTGCACATGAGTTTAAGGTTTTCCAGGGAAGTGAAAGGTGTTGCTGGCTCATTGTCTATTTTTTTAAAATGACAGATTTTCCCATGGCAAATAAACACCGGGAGAGGTTAAACAATTCTAAAAAGTAGAAGGGCCTTAAGAGGTCTGCTCTAGCTCTCCATCCACTGTCAGGACTATATTCAAATCATTTCATATAGAAAAGGGGGTGTCACAAATGTCCTTTGGGAATCATTTCATTCTCAAGAGGTTCTTGTGTAGAAGGTCTTTAATTTCAAGCCAATTTAGTCAACAACTATAGAAGACAACATTATGTATCAGCTGTGATTTCAAGGACTTCCAATACAGCAATGAGCAGGGCAGATGAATAAATAAGAAAATCAGGCATATGTTTTATCAAGAAAAGAAAGCAGGGACATGTGATAGAGAGGCCAAGGGATTGATGACAACTTGAGAGGGAACAGTTGGGTTAGAAAAGTAATGATATTTAAAATAAGATCTGGATGACAACTGTTTGGACTCAATCCTACAGACATCTTGGAACTAGCAAAGGTTCCTCAATTGGGTGACCATGGTCTAGTATAATCAATAACCTATTACCACACTAGATAACTGCATGTCTTATTTTCTTAAAAGAAACTCTGGCAGGTAACTATCATTTCCATTTTACACATAAGCACACTGCTATTCAGAAGTCCCCAGGGACCTTGTGCCTGAGGAGAACTGCAGTCCCTTATTCCCATTGATTTCAAACATTGATATTCCTTTTTCTTTGCTCAAAGTCACACAGGTGGTCTAAGAAACTGGCTCTTTCACACACGTTGGCTGTTTGACCTGGAGTCAGCTACCTTTGGCACCTGTTTGTCCATCTGTAGGTGGATGTGGTGCCCTTAAGAGACCTCAAGACCTTAGGTATTTTGAGTTGGAAATGCATCCTTATACGGGGTTTCCCTTTTAGGCCCACAGGAAGCAGGATGTCTGTATGGAGCCCTCTGGCTCACTTTGTGAGTTGTCTTCTCCAGTTAGTGATGATAAAAATGGGAGGCCATTTCTTCTCCTGTGGGCCTGAAGGAGAACCACAGAATGCTTAGGGGTCTTTGCTGACATCTGGCCAGCCTGCTTTGGAATGTTCATCCTCTTTGGTGAGTCCACATTCCATCTGGTCCTTGAAATAGATACCCACACCTTTGTTTCTCTCCTCACCACCATCCTCATTATAGTGGGTTTAACACTGACCTACTAGGCTGTTTATTAAAAGTGGTGAGTAAAAAATAAACCATTGTTCAATTCTCAAGAAGTAGGCCAAACATGCCAGAATCTGCTATCCTGTTATTTAATCTTTAGCTATTAACTCTCATCTAGTTTGTAACCTCCCATGGGGAGCCTGCAATGAGAAGGGATGTTTTATAGCTTGAAATGTGTGTCTGATGATCTCTGCTTCATTAAATTGGAACAGAACCCCCCATTTGCTCTTCTAGTAGATATTTGAACAACACACCACGTATTAGCATTCTTTGTTATAGTTTTTCTTTGAGACACCTAAGCAGAAAGCAGTCAAGGCTTCTAAGCTTGGTTTCAGCCTCCTGCCCCCGAATACCCTGGAGTTTTCTGGGACTGTTTACAGCAGGTGTGGAAGACTTACCCCTGTGCCTCAGAGCAATGGCTCTACCAGAGAGATTTACAGCCCCTCAGCTCCTTTCTTATTTGGGGGTGGGGGTGCTTGGTGATTACTTAAAACATTTTTTATTGTAGTAAAATCCAGATGATATGATACTCACCACAACCACCTTTATGTGTACAGTTCAACAGCATTAAGTACATTCATATTGTCCAGTCATTGCCATGATCTATCTCCATAACTCTTTACATCTTGCAGAACTGAAACTCTATATCCATTAAATAATAATTCCTGGTTCCCCTTCTCCAAAGCCCCTGACATCCACCATCCTACTTTCAGTCTCTATGATTTTGACTATTCTATGTACCTCATATAAGTGGATTCATACAGTATTTGCCTTTTTTGTAACTAGCCCATTTCATTTAACATGTCCTCAAGGTTCACCCATGCTGTAACTATGTCAGAATATATCCTTCCTGTTTAAGGCTAAATAATATTCCATTGTATGTATAGATCACATTATGCTTATCCATTCATCTGTCAATGGACACGTGGGTTGCTTTCACCTTTTGGTATTGTGAATAATACTGCAACCACGAGTATGGGTGTGCAAATATCTGTTTGCATCCCTGCTTCCAATTATTTTTGAGCATGTACGCAGAGGTGGAATTGCTTGGTTATATGATAATTTTGTTTTTAATTTTTAGGAGCTGCCACACTGTTTTCTAGCTGTATAATTTCACTGAATTTATGTATAATTATTTTTATTACTTCAATTTTAGTGATACATAATTTATTATATATTCAAATATTTTATGGGAAAATTTCCTTTACCTTAAAATATTCTTTGTAACTTCCCTTTTTATCCTTATCAGTAGATCTCCCTTCGGAATCCTCTATGACTTGTCTTTTGTTCCCCACCCAACATCTAAACCATGAGGAAATAGTGCCAACTCACATATCCAGAATCCTAATCCACTTCCTACCACTTCTACTTGCCCGCCTTGCTAGTCTGTTCTCCCCACAGCAGCTAGACAGTCCATTTAGAACCTAATCAGATCACATCACTACTCGCTCAAAATTCTCCTAAGGTTTTTTTCCATTTCATAAAATCCAAAGCCCTTGCAATGGCCTGAGAGGTCCTTTAGAAACTCGTCTCTGTTCTGAACTCACTTACTTCCCTCCCTTCCTCTGCCTCCTCCTGTAGCCACATCAGTGTTCTTGCTGTTCTTTGAGCACACAGAGCATCCTTCCTCAGCACCTCAGCACCACCCTGACCCCAGCTTCATAGTTTTGTTACTTGTTTTCTTACTCTGCTCAAATGACACCTCAAAAATACCTTTCTGGATGACTCTATTAAATGTTAAAGCTAACACCCTCCCCAACCCCTTCCCATCCTCTAACCTTGCTCTAGTTTCTTCATAGTTCTTATCTTCAGCATCACATTTTTTATCTTCTACCTCCACCAAAATGTGAGCTCCGTGAGATACATTACCTTGTTTGTTTTGTTAATTCTGTATCTCAGAACCTTAAAAAGGGCCCAGCACATATAGGCATTCCTATGTGTTTGTCTTAAATGCACCTTCTTATCTGCATTTCCAGATAGTAGCAAGAAGCACTTAACTAAAGAGAAGGCTCTGGACATAAATTTTCCTAGCTTATCAAATGGGTTCTAGTTTAATTACTTTGGGCATTTTACTTAACCTGAGCCTCAGTTTCCTCGTCTGAAAAATGGGGATAAATAATTATACCTTCGTCATAGAGTGATAGTTGAGGATTTAATGAGATCTTCTATGTAATGTAGTAGGCACTATATTTGCACATACTATATGATCAAAAACATTATTTTGTTGTAGTTGATGTTGACATTCTTTTGGTTTCTACTTTTCTTTTCTTTTTTTGCTTGGACTTGTTTCATATGATACTAGAGGATGGGTACCCCTGACTCTGGGCTTACCTTCTATCATCTTAAAATCATTTGTGAAAGGAGGAACCCTTTTCTTTCATCATCCTATCTAATAATAGACAAACACGGTAATTGACGGTACCTTCGCTACACCTCCCATTGGCTAATCAGTGCGATATGCAAGAAGGCCGAGGGGTTGAAATGTACCTCAGAGGTGTAGGAGAACAACGCTGCCCTGGCCCGTGCAGGGGGAATCTAACAGAGGACGAAGCCACCGAAGGGCACCTGGACCTTCGTGCAGAGCGGCCCTTCCTCCTCCTCCGCTGCAAAGCCCTGCGTACGTGCGAGACGGAGCCATGGCTGTAGCGCCAGGACGCTGAGGACAGCTCCCGGCAGCACGCAAGCGCAGTGAGCTGCAGGCCCATGGGCAGTGCAAGGGCCTGCACAGCCACACGAGGGCCAGGAAGCCCGGCGGGTTCTTCCGACCCGAGGATTCAGAGACGGACCTGACACGCCGCAACAGTAACAAGAAATGAAGCTCCCCTGTCCATTTGAGCGCCTCTGCTGGACTAATGTAACGGAAGCCACGGTGTGTGCCTGTGTGCCCGTGTGCCGTGAGGCGCTCCGGCCCCCTGGCAGGTCTTTACGCCACTGCTGCACGAGGCGGAGCCTGGGAGGCACGCCCGGGGCTGCTTTATGGCAGCGGAGGCCGACAAGCTGAGGAAAAGAGGGAGCGTCCTCTACCAGGACGCCTGCAAGTAGGTGAACCCCCAAAAGCGGGGAGTCCCTGGATCCCCAAACTCTATCTCTGCTTGGTCCTGTCTGTCGCTGTAGCTCCCAGCCCCCGAGGATTTCAGAACCACGCTCAGGCCCTGGCTGGGTGCTCGGTGCATAGAGTGTCCTTTCCAGGCACCAGGGTTGCAGGTCCCATCCAGGTCAGGGCACACACAAGAATCGACCAACGAATGCATAAATATGTGGAGCAACAAATCCACATCTCTTTCTCTCTCTCCCTCCCTCAAGCCCTGCCCCCTCTCTCATCAATTAAAAAATAAATAAAAATTTACGGCCTGCCCAGGCCAACCCCGGCTGCCCCTTGCAGCTGCAGCCCAAGCCCAGCTCCATTCCTCCAGCACCGAGCGCTGGCACTGTGCCTGCCCGCAGCCCTGACTGAGCCAGCTCTGCCCACAGGACTGAGCCCCAACAGCAGGAAGGAGAAGCATGGTCCTTCTGTCTGTCTCAGCCACCTGGACCTAGGACAGGAGTTAGTAAGGACAGGGAAGGGCAGCGGGTAGACCTCAGGGGCGTGGCCAACCACACCCCCGTGTGTCGTTCAGTGGGGAATATATAGCCTTTGTCTGTCCAGGCAAATAATATTACACAGGAATAGAAAGAAGTAAACTGTTGTTTCACACAATTGAATTTTGAACGCGTTTTCTAAGATCCAGAAGGCTGCACAGTGCTCTCTGGCTTTGACCTTTACAATAGCTGTGTGAGTGAAAGCAGTCGCCCAAAAGCACATTAGGGCAATGGAGCTGTTCTTTTGGGTACGGTCTTGTGTGCTTGAGGTTAGAATAAAGAAAAGTGATGAACAGGATTTCTGTGAGTACTGGATTGGGAGTGGGAACATGAAAAATTAAGATTAATCATTTCAAGTAAGTGACTATAACTCAGGTTTAATTCCATGCCCCATCACTTATAAGATTAGTGAGCTTAGAAAAATATTTTACCCTCAACACTTCAGTTTTTCTATCTGATAAATGTGACATTAAAAATACCTGCTTGGAAGATGGCGGCGGTATAGGCAGATGCGTCCCAGGTTGTGTCTCGGAGCAAATGGAGTGAGCAGCTGAAACTAGTAACATCCACCCCGAATTGGCGAAATGCTCAGCTGGTGAGACAGTTTGCAGCCAGGAAGAGCAGAACTCCTCTGGAAAGGTAAAAAAAAACAGGAATTTGGGCAGGAAAGTTTGCCAGACCTCTGAGCCCAGAGAGTCGGAGGGAGACCGCGTGGCAGACAGCCGCATCCCTTGGGACAGGCACAGCCCCTGACGGGGGGGGGGGGGGGGGAGGAGAACTGCGGGATTCCTGGCGCCACCGGGGAATTGAGAGCTGGGTTCTGTGATCACAGAGGACTGAGCCTAAAGGGGGCAGCCTGAAGAGCTGACCAGACCATGCAGTCCCGGTAAGAGAAGAAGCTTACAGAAACCAAGGCTTTCCCGTTTCCGCGGCCGGCGTTTGTTTGTTTGTTTTCGCTGAATCCTGTTCATGGGACATTTCGGATACAGACACTCACCTGTGCTGAAGAGAGGGAGAGAGTGCAGAGGAGTGGAATCTGGGGAGAGACTGAGGAGAGGGGGGGGCCGGGAGAGGTGGCAGCAAATTGAGTGCTGAGACACCCCTGAGCGCAGGACTGCGGCAGCCATTCTCTCTGGAGAGTGAGACTCCTCCCCCCAGCCCCCAAGCAAGGAGCACAGCCACACCCAGATTCCACCCTGTAGGGGATCAAGGATTAAAATAACCTGATCAGTCCCTGGGAGTTAACAGGGTCAGGCCTATGGAGGGATTTTCAATGCCAGCAACAACAAAGCGCCAGTAACTAACTATTGCGCAGCCAGCTCTGGGCAGTGAACTTCCACTGGACAGAGAGGCCCTATAGCCTCAGAGGCCAACCCCAGAACACTGCCACCCAGAGGCTGACCCACAAACTGACTCTTTGATAAACACAAAATAAGGCAGTCTGGGAAACAAATGCGGCTTGCTTTAAAATAAGGACTGTGGTTTACAACACAGAGGAACAGTGTATCGCAGGGAAACTCAACACTCTCCTGAATACCTGGCAGGTCTAAGGCGAGCCACACTGAAGAATAGAAGAACCGAAGGACCTTCACTACTGCAATTTTTTTTTTCTTTTTTCACCTTTTAACTAAGAAACCAATTTTTTTTCTTTTTTTTTCTTCTTTTCTTCTTTTTTTTTCTTTTTTTTTCTTCTTTTTTCCATCACCTGATTTTACCCTTTTAATTACTACCTTATTATTTTTAACCAGTATTATTACTGCTACCATTTTACCATTTTTTTTAAAGTGCCATTTTATTTTCTCTTTATTTTATTTTGGGATTAGTGTTCTCCATTCTATTTTCATCGTTATATTATTGGTTGTTTCTAGTTTGCATTCATCTCCAGGGAGCTGTTGCTGGAATTTGTTGGGATTAATGGCGGTTCTATAGGAGTATTCTCCTCATATAAAAAAGTCTCTTCCCCTCTTCCACTTCATTCTCTCTATTCGCTCTTTTTTTTTTTCTTTTCTTTTCTTTTCTCGCCTTTATTTCCCCCCCTCCTTTTTCCCAATTTCATTTTTGCACTCCTTTTTTTGGTCCCTACTTTTCTTTTCTTTTTTCTCTTTTATCTTTTTCTCTTCCTTCTTCCTTATCCCCTAATTCTCTTAATTCAGGTGTTCACCTTTATTTGGGGTTATTAATATCGTGAATATATTTGTGTATAGTGCCTGGTACGTGGTGCCTTATTGTGTTGTATTTTGTGCCTTTAAATCAACGCAGCAGATCCAAGCAACAGCAACCTCCTGAGCACCAACACCCTCTGCTGAGGAACAGCAGCTGTACGTGAAACCTCGCCCCACCAGCCAGAAGAGCCACCACAGCTGTGAACAGCACCCACCAGAGGAGCTGCTGCCAACTGAAGAGCAGCTGCTACCGCAACCGCCCGAAGAGCAACCACAGACCAAGGAGTCACTGCCACCAAGGGAGCAACCACTGAACGACTCAACGTATAGATATGTCAGTGAGATCAAACATGGGTAGACAAAGAAACCCCCAAAGGAAAGAGAAGGAGGACTCTCCAGAAAAGCAGCTAAATAATACAGAGGCATGCAACATGACAGACAAAGAATTCAGAATAAGGGTCCTAGAGTGCATAAACCTGATGGAGGAAAAAATCGACAACCTCTGCAAGAAGCAAGAAGAAACAGATGAAAAAATCGATAACATATGGAAGAAGCTAGAAGAAACAGATGAAAAAATCAACAACTTAAGTAAGACCCAAGAAGAAATGAAGAGTGATATAGCTGCAATGAAAAACTCCATTGAAAGTATCAACAGTAGACTAGGAGAAGCGGAGGACCGAATTAGTGAATTAGAAGACAAGGAAGCAAAACACACCCAAAATGTACTGCAATTGGAGAAAAAAATTAAAAGACAGGAGGAGAGCCTAAGGGAGCTTTGGGACAACATGAAACGAAACAACATACGAATAATAGGGGTACCAGAACAACAGAAGGATGAACAAGGATTAGAAAACCTATTAGAAGAAATAATATCAGAAAACTTTCATGAGGTGGGGAAGAAAAAAGTCACACAAGCCCAGAGTCCCAAACAAGGTGAACCCGAAAAGACCCACACCAAGACACATCATAATTACCATGGCAAATGTTCAGGACAAAGAGAGAATCTTACAGGCTGCAAGAGAGAGATGAAAAGTTACACACAAGGGATCTCCCATTAGATTGTCAAATGATTTCTCAACAGAAACACATAAGGCCAGAAAAGAATGGACAGAAATTTACAAAGTGATGCAAAGCAAAGGACTAAATCCAAGAATACTCTATCCAGCAAGGTTATCATTCAAACTTGAAGGGGAAATAAGAAGCTTCACAGACAAAAAAAGGCTAAGAGAGTTTATCACCACCAAGCTAGCAATGCAAGGAATGCTAAAGGGACTGGTATAAAAATAATAAAAAGCTTAGAAAGAAAACAGCCACACAAAAAAAGAAATGGCTACAAACAAGTACCTTTCAATAATAACTTTAAACGTAAACGGACTAAATGCTCCAAACAAAAGACATCGAGTGGCTGAATGGATAAAAAAACATGACCCATACATCTGTTGTCTACAAGAAACCCACCTCATTAGAAGGGACTCACACAGACTGAAAGTGAAAGGATGGAAAAATATCTTTCAGGCAAATGGAAAGGAAAAGAAAGCTGGGGTAGCAATACTTATATCGGACAAAATAGACCTCAAAGTGAAGGCCATAACAAGAGATAAGGAAGGCCACTTCATAATACTAAAGGGATCAATACAACAAGAAGATATAACCCTGGTAAACATATATGCACCCAATGCAGGAGCACCCAATTTCATAAAAAAAACTCCTGGAAGATATCAAAGGAGAGATCAACAACAATACAATCATAGTAGGGGACTTTAATACACCACTGACAGCACTGGATAAGTCCTCTAGACAAACAATCAGCAAAGATACAGCAATCCTAAATGACTCACTAGATCAGATGGACTTAATAGACATCTTCAGAATACTTCACCCCAGTGCCACGGAATATACATTCTACTCAAGTGCTCATGACACATATTCAAAAATAGACCATACATTGGGTCACAAGCAAAGTATACCCAAATTCAAGAAGATTGAAATCATAAAAAGTGTCTTCGCAGACCACGATGGCATAATATTAGAAATAAACTACAAAAAAAAAACAACCCAAAATACACAAACACCTGGAAGCTGAATAGCATGCTATTAAATATTGATTGGGTTACCAATGAAATCAAAGAAGAAATTCAAAACATCCTGGAAACTAATGACAATGAAAACACAACAATCCAAAACCTATGGGACACAATGAAAGCAGTCCTGAGAGGGAAGTTTATAGCTCTAGAGGCCTATCTCAATGAACAAGAAAAAATGGTAGTAAATCAGCTAACTCTACAACTCAAAGAATTAGAAATAGAGCAACAAGAAAAGCCCAGAGTGAGCAGAAGGAAGGAGATAATAAAGATTAGAGCAGAAATAAATGACATAGAGACCAAAAAAACAATACAGAAAATCAATGAAACCAAGAGCTGGTTCTTTGAAAGGATAAACAAGATTGACAAACCTCTAGCCAGACTCACCAAGAAGCAAAGAGAGAGGACCCAAATAAACAAAATCAGAAACGATAGAGGCGAAATAACAACAGACCCCACAGAAATACAAATGATTGTTAAAAAATACAATGGATAGCTCTACTCCAACAAACTAGACAACCTGGAGGAAATGGACAAATTCCTACAAAAACACAACATTCCAAAACTCAATCAGGAAGAATCTAAAAATCGCAACAGGCCAATAACTATGAAAGAAATTGAAGCAGTCATCAAAAAGCTTCCAGCAAACAAAAACCCAGGCCCAGACGGCTTCACAGGGGAGTTTTACCAAACATTCAAGGAAGAACTAAAACCTATCCTCCTCAGACTACTACAAAAAATTCAAGAGGAAGAAACACTTCTAAACTCATTCTATGAAGCCAGCATCACCCTAACACCAAAACCAGGTAAAGACAACACAATGAAAGAGAATTACAGGCCAATATCCCTCATGAACATAGATGCCAAAATCCTCAACAAAATCTTAGCAAATCGGATCCAGCAGTACATCAGAAAGATCATACACCATGACCAAGTAGGATTTATCCCAGGGATGCAAGGATGGTACAATATACGCAAATCAATAAACGTCGTACATCACATAAACAAATTGAAAGAAAAAAACCACATGGTCATATCAATTGATGCAGAAAAAGCATTTGACAAAATTCAACACCCATTTTTGATAAAAACTCTCAGCAAGGTGGGAGTAGAAGGATCATACCTCAACATAATAAAAGCCATATATGACAGGCCCACAGCCAACATCATACTCAATGGACAAAAACTAACACCATTTCCCCTAAGAACAGGAACAAGACAGGGATGCCCCCTCTCACCACTCCTGTTCAACATAGTACTGGAAGTGTTAGCCATTGCAATTAGGCAAGAAGAAGAAATAAAAGGCATCCAAATTGGAAAAGAGGAAGTAAAACTGTCCTTATTGCAGACGACATGATATTATACATACAAAACCCTAGAGACTCCATCAAAAAGCTACTAGACTTAATACATGAATTTGGCAATGTAGCAGGATACAAAATTAACCCCAAGAAATCTGAGGCATTTCTATACACCAATAGTGAACTTTCAGAAAGAGAGATTATAAAAACTACCCCGTTTACCATCACACCAAAAAAGTTAAGCTACCTGGGAATAAACTTAACTAAAGAGGTAAAAGACCTCTACTCAGAAAACTACAGGACGTTGAAAAAAGATATAGAGGAAGACATAAACAGATGGAAGAACATACCGTGTTCATGGATTGGTAGAATCAACATCATTAAAATGTCCATACTACCCAAAGCAATCTATAAATTCAATGCACTTCCCATTAAAATACCAACGGCATACTTCAGAGATCTAGAACGAACTCTCCAAAAATTCATGTGGAATAAAAAAAGACCCTGAATAGCTGCAGCAATCCTGAAAAAGAACAAAGTAGGTGGGATCTCAATACCAGATATCAAGTTGTATTACAAAGGCACTGTTCTCAAAACTGCCTGGTACTGGCACAAGAATAGGCATGTAGATTAATGGAATAGAATAGAGAGCCCAGAAATCGGCCCGAACCAATATGCTCAAGTAATATTTGACAAAGGAGGCAAGAACATACAATGGAGCCAAGAACATACAATGGAGCCAAGATAGTCTCTTCAATAAATGGTGTTGGGAAAATTGGACAGATATATGCAAGAAAATGAAACTAGACCACCAACTTACACCATACACAAAAATAAACTCAAAATGGATAAAGACTTAAATGTACAACAGGAAACCATAAAAATTCTAGAAGAATCCAAAGGCAACAAAATCTCAGACATATGCCGAAGCAATTTCTTCACTGATACAGCTCCTAGGGCACTTGAAACTAAAGAGAAAATGAACAAATGGGACTACATCAAAATAAAAAGCTTCTGCACAGCAAAAGAAACCATCAACAAAACAACGAGAAAACCCACTGTGTTGGAAAACATATTTGCCAATGTCATATCTGATAAGGGCCTAATCTCCAAAATTTATAGGGAACTCATACAACTTAACAAAAGGAAGATAAACAATCCAATCAAAAAATGGGCAAAGGACCTAAATAGACACCTTTCAAAAGAGGACATTCAGAAAGCCAAGAGACATATGAAAACATGTTCAAAGTCACTAATCATCCGAGAGATGCAAATCAAAACAACAATGAGGTACCATCTCACACCTGTCAGACTGGCTATCATCAACATATCAGCAAACGACAAGTGCTGGAGAGGATGTGGAGAAAAAGGAACACTTGTGCACTGCTGGTGGGAATGCAGACTGGTGCAGCCACTTTGGAAGACAGTATGGAGTTTCCTCAAAAAACTTCAAATGGAACTCCCATTTGACCCTGTGATCCCACTTCTAGGAATATATCCCAAGAAACCAGAAACACCAATCTGAAAGGATATATGCACCCCTATGTTCATAGCAGCACAATTCACCATAGCTAACATCTGGAAACAGCCTAAGTGCCCATCAGTAGATGAATGGATTAGAAAACTGTGGTACATCTACACGATGGAATACTATGCTGCTCTAAAACGGAAGGAACTCTTACCATTTGCAACGTCATGGATGCAACTGGAGAGCATTATGCTAAGTGAAATAAGCCAGTCAATGAAGGAAAAATACCACATGATCTCACTCATTCATGGATAATAGAGACCATTATAAACTTTTGAACAATAATAGATACAGAGGCAGAGCTGCCTCAAACAGATTGTCAAACTGCAGCGGGAAGGCCGGGGAGGGTTGGGGGGCAGGAGGTAGGGGGGTAAGAGATCAACTAAAGGACTTGTATGCATGCATATAAGCATAACCAATGGACATAAGACACTGGGGGATAGGGGAGGCTAGGGGACTGTCTAGGGCAGGGGGATAAAATGGACACATATGTAATACCCTTTATAATACTTTAAGCAATAAAAAAAATTATTAAAAAAAATAAAATAAAATAAAAGCTTTAAAAAAAATTTCGTTGACTCATCAGTTCATTTCTATTATTTTCGTTATTGGTGTGATTCAATTAGTCAACAACTGGTATAACCAACTAAATAGCAGCTTTTCTATAAATTGCTTTTAAGAAGAAAAAGACTTCTTTTTCTTGGAGGTAGATCTCTTGTATTTTGAATAAGTTTTATTTGTTATTATCTTTCCTGGTGAGAATAAAAATAAAAAAATAAGAGTAGCATTTATTTTTATTGCTATGGAGCAATCATTTTATATACAATACATTTTTATTTCCACAGCAGCCCTTTGAAGTCAGTACTATTATCGTCATTCATGCTTAATTGATGGAGCTGCATTAACATTTAGCATATTTGTAAATGTGACTCACGAAGATTCATTTAGCTAAGATCATAGAACCCACCAATGGTAAAGCTGAGGTTTGAAACCATGTCTGACTTTCTCCCCAACAAAACCCTTGGTCTTCAGTACAGCACAAGCATATCTAAAACTTTACCAGTGCATGAAATCCTTTTGCAGGAAAAATATCTACTCGATTACATTATTCAGATTTGTACTATTTGTGTTATAATATTATTTAGTCATACATGCACAATGAACATGGCATAAAATCTCTTTCAAATGGCTCTTATCCAACTACAGAAGGAAATGTGAGCACAATTTAAATGCAAAGAGAATTACAAAATTGATCAAATTTAACTAAACATTTTGACTACAGGAGGGAGAGAAAGATACTATAAAGCAATTGAATGCTTGAAATAGAATGTAAGTGCTTTCATGGTGCACTTTAAGATTCTGGTAGGCACCGAAGAAGCCTTTTCAGAACAATAGCAATTATCTGCAAAGCACACCACATCTCCCCCAGGAAATTGCATTTGTTTAGTCAGTGAATGACTGCAAATAAAGAGGCTCACCTTAGTGGAACTTCTGTGGAAAGGAAAAGTCCAGAAGCAGAATCTGGGCTGAGCAGTGTCTTCTGCAACAGTGACCTTGTGGTTTCAGTGTGAATGATGTCCATCATTTCATTGATCTGGTCGGTTTACCATTAGCCAAAACCACCTTGCAGCTCCTTGACAAGGTGGGCAACAGTATTCAGAACAAAACTTCTCATCCCAAAAGGCACAATGTTATTCTATGGAGGATGTCTGCATTGCTCTGTTTGAAATGTTATTTGGAAAATATCTTCTTTTGAGCCTTTTAATCAAAACGTAAGTAAAAATCATTTAAGTCCAAATTTTTTTTTTTTCACCAACTGAAAGAGTGAAACAACAAATTTTTTTTTTCCTTATTTGGTTACCTTTTAATGCTTTTTTACTCATGTGCATTTAACTTATTAGATAAAGAGTTTAGTAATTCAAGCATCCTTGACCTTCTAAGATATCTCCTTTTTTTCCGGGAGTCTCAGTCCTAGTTCCTAATAGAATTCTGGCTAGGGAAGGCAATGCATTTGGTGCTTCCAAACCCTATGTGTGGATTAAGCATAAAATTAGACCTGCTGTTAAGGGTTGGAGGCCTATTATAGTCTGTATTTACAGAGTTCTTCAGCCAGCCATAGGTTCCAAATTTATCATTTTTGGCCAAATCAATATTACTTTTTATCTGCCTCAATTTTCAGGGATTTAGAGAAGCAGAAAAAATAATTATCAAGCACTTACAATTTTCCAAAGACTGAGCTAAGGGATTTTTATACAGGGATTGATTTAAGACTTAAATAATTATATAAGGTGTTATAATCTATTAGAATTCCACTGAAGCAAATTGAATTCCAGGCAAATAGAGAATAAGGAGAGAAAATGGATTAGCTATCCCAGATCAGTTTGAGTCCAATAAAAAAAGATCTTCTCAAATTCTAAATGAATCCTACCATGAATACTTGTAATCCTGATATCTTGGACATGTCTACTGGATGGAGACAAGCTATAACATAAACAAATTTAGCAGATCCACAATGTGGTTCGCCATCAGAGCTTGACCACAACCAGTAAACATACACATGTTTAATACACAAACAATTCTTCTTCATTGCCCATCTCAGTCAAGACTGGATTTGCCACATTCCCATATGAAGCTTATTAAATTGATGATTAACCCATCAAAAATCATTTTTGTTGTTATTGTTGATTGGGATTTTTCTCCTTTAGCCTTGGGCACAGAGTCTAGCTTCCTGTCTTGTCTTACTGGTCACAACTGATTATCAAATGACCTGGTAGGTTTGCTTCCTGGTAAAGCCCAGAATGTCTTACACATCCCTTATTGCACCATGAATAGGCATTGAATTTCTTATACTCTATGTAATTAGAGATGTTTCATAAATCTTAAATTCCTCAATTAACATTTCTTGATTTATGCTAAAGTTTTTGTTTTCAGTGATCTTACCTTAGTTATGTATGTAATTATTCATGATGTCAGTATTTCTTAATTGGCTAGACTGCACAGGTTTTTATTTTTCATCTTTAAGCTTTTAAAATACAAATTGGTGAATCCAAGGAATGAGTGACGGAGGTACCCAGGCTTTCATTATTAGGTTGACAAAAAAAGCCATTTTTTTAAAAAAAAAATACATTTTATTGATTTCTTACAGAGAGGAAGGGAGAGAGATAGTTAGAAACATCAGTGAGAGAGAAACTGATCAGCTGCCTCCTGCACACCTCCTACTGGGGATGTGCCTGCAACCAAGGTACATGCCCTTGACCTGAATCAAACCTGGGACCCTTCAGTCCGCAGGACGGCACTCTATCCACTGAGCCAAACCGGTTTTGGCAAACAAGCCATTTTATATGCTCAGAAATCTGATTCTACACTAGGATAAAAGAGAGAATTTTTTGAGATGTTTCTCCTAAGGACTCAAAAGAGAATGATTTTAAGTTATTTAGTTTACATATACATCAATCTTGACGGCGGTGTGAAAATTTTAATTGCATCAGGAGATACAATGCAATTATGACCTCCTAGGAGGAAAATGGAAGTGGTGGTAGTGCCTCTCAATGCTGAATTGCTTCATATGAAACATTTGCTGATGTTTTTGGTTATATTCATTCTTGGAGAAGCTGTGATGAAGACTACCACAGTGTAGCTCTGTCATTCTTTTTAAAGACCTCTCTGAAGGTTGGACTTTTAAAGTGCTTCAGGAGCAAGAATGGAAAATCACCCAACATATATAGGGAAAGAGAAATGGTTGCTACTGAAAAGGCCAAACAACATCTACCTGAATATAAATCCTCTTTCTTCATTTATTTGCTTATAATGATTTTCTTGCTTGAAGTGACTTCTCTGTCTTGGTAGACTATTAACCTTCAAGACCCTGCTGAGATATAACTCTTTTCTAAAGCCTTCTCCGATTTACCTCTTCCTTCAAATTGCTATACATTTATTCCATTTATTCAATTCACTCATTCATTCAACAAACGTTTCTATATTATTTACCAGGAATTGGGTCTATAAATACAGATAAAACTTGATCTCTATTCTTCAGAAGTTTTAAATCAATTTGGAGGAGATTCACATAGTGAGGAAAATAAGTGTGATAGTTGTCAAAGCTTCCATTAGAGACATCTTTATGAAGCATAAAGAGTCCATGAAGCAAGAACTGTTAACCACTACTGGGAACTAACAAAGGTGTGATAGAGAAGATGGCATTTGTGATTATCTTGAAGTATGTGTACATTTGGCCGGTGTAACGGGAGCTGTTGGTAGCCTGCCTATATTTCTTTGTCTTTACAACAGCAGTGTACACTGGCTCAAATGTTATTGGAGTTGGCTCTTTGGCACCATTCATGAGAGGCTGGACATTCTGGAAATTACCCACTCCCTCACAAGCAGCCCTCCATCATAGGTAAATGGTCTAGGCTCAAAAGAAAGGTCTGGGATGGAGTGTTAAGTATAGCGGTTGTTGGATAAATAGCTCACCTTCCTTACCCAGGGCTGAGATAACTCTGAGGAATGTGTGCCATACTGACTGGGAGTGCCCCCGGGAGAGTTACCTGCAGTTACCCACAGTAGTAACTGGCTTCATAATGTGTATTTATAAGCTGGCTTCCCTACCTTGTCTCACTTCCTTATTTCCCTGCTACCCAAATAAACTACTTGTAAGCTGTTATGAGATGCTTTTTAAAAGTAAAATCAAGACTTTCATACAATTGTAAAATAAATACATACCAATGGTTTTATTTAACTTATTATTTAATGAGAAAAATGAAGAATGTCACAACTGAAAGAAAGGTAGAATTACCAGATAAAATGTAGGATGTTAAATTTGAGTTTTAGATATATTTTTAAAGTGTAAATATATCTACATTTTTGAACGGGACCATACTTATGCTAAAAAATAACTATTTATTTGAAATTCAAATGTAACTGGGTATCTTGTTAGTTTGATTTGCTAAATATAACAACCCTATTCAAAGGAGCATTCAAACTACTATATATAGATGTCAGATAAGGAATGTTGTGAAATAAATTTACAAGTAGGTGTAAAACTGGAAGAACTGGTCAATATCTATAGGACAACAATCAATTACATTCCACTGGGCATAATTTATGTGTGTGTGGAAAGTATTTTCATGGGTAATAGTTTTCTACAACTTAGAGTTGTGAAATAGCTCAAAGACAATGAAAAAGTAGAGATAACTGGGAGGGTGAGATAGGGTACTCAGTAGTCTTTTTGTTTGTTTTCCATTTCATAGACTTTTATAATTGTTTCCAACAATAAGAACTCTTGTCTGAGAGTCTGCTTCTGAGAGAACACAAACTAAGAAACTGTTCTGGAGACAGGTGAGGTGATCAATCTAGAAAATGGGACAGAATGATGGTGCACTATAAGAATTGTACAGGATATATGCAGAGTCATGTTGGGTGGTAGGAGTGTAGTGATAGGTTGAGAGTGAGATAATTAAGAACCTTGTGTACCATGCTGAGTAGCTTGGGCTGAATCATGTGACAAACCTGGAGCTACTGAAGAAGTAGCAAGATCAGATTTGCATTTATAGAGATCAACCAGCCAATACATGATGAATGGATTTTAGGGCTATAAAACTGGAGGTGAAAAACAGAGGCAAAAGTGGCAAGTAGGTACAGATATAGAAGAGAAAGGAAAGGAGAACTCAGAAAACAGTTAAGGAGATAGAATAGGCAGGAAGATATATTTATTAAAATGTGTGGGTTGAATTAGAAGTAACTGTGTAGGGATGACTATTATAGTTGTGCTTTATTAGTGACTAGAGGACCAGTGCATGAAATTCGTGCACTGAGAGGAGGGTCCCTCCACTCAGCCTGCACCCTCTCCCAGTCTGAGAGCCCACAGGGGATGTCTAACCCATGGGGAGTGGGGCCTAAGCTGGCAGTCAGACATCCTTAGTACTGCTGCGGAGGCGGGAGAGGCTCCCACCACCACCGCTGTGCTTGCCAGCTGTGAGCCTGGCTTCTGGCTGAGTGGCGCTCCCCCTGTGGGAGCGCACTGACCACCAGATGGCAGCTCTGGAGTTAAGCGTCTGCCCCCTGGTGGTCAATGCACATGAAAGCGACTGGTTGACCAGTCGACTGTCTACCCCCTGGTGGTCAGTGTATGTCATAGCGTGTGGTTGAGCGGCCTTAGCATATCACTAGCATATTACGTTTTAATTGGTTGAACGGACAACCAAAGGACCAGACACTTAGCATATTAGGCTTTTATTATATAGGATATTAACAGAGATAGACAAGTCCTTGGCCAAAAATATTGAGTTTAGCTTTGAATGCATGAACATCTATCAGCAGTCAGCTAGATATATGGTTTAGGATCAGGAGAAAAGTCTGGTCTAGAAATATGGATGTGGGAGCCATAATACAGGTTAGAACTCTGGGAGTGAATGAAATAACTGAGGAATAGATGGGCAAGGGAAAGACTTTGAAGGGTGCACAGAGGTAGAAAACTCATCAAAGAAACTTGAGAAGCAATGTTGGACATTCGAAGAATCATGAGGGCATGCTCTAACACGGTGGTTCTCAACCTTTCTGATGCTGTGACCCTTTAATACAGTTCTTCATGTTGTGGTGACCTCCAACCATAAAATTATTTTCATTGCTACTTCATAACTGTAATTTTGCTACTGTTATGAATCATAATGTAAATATCTGATATGAAGGATGTATTTTCATTGTGACAAATTGAACATAATTAAAGGATAGTGATTAATCACAAAAACAATATGTAATTATATATGTGTTTTCCGATGGTCTTAGGCGACCCCTGTGAAAGGGTCGTTCGACCCCCATAGGGGTCGCGACCCAAAGGTTGAGAACCGCTGCTCTAACAGGACCCAGGCAAAGAGAAGAGAGCTTCGGGAAACAAGAAACAAGAAACTGTCAAATGCCAAGGGGAGGAATGCCGGAAAGATCAGTACACCACTATTAAAGTGACAAGTATTGTCCATGAACTATTGGGACAGCTTTTCCCAAAGTATGTTTTGAGATACTCAGGTTTAGAGTTCCATGTCCAAATAAGTTTGGGAACATTTGTTATTATAGTCTCCTTTTGCTGCTTTAACATAAACATCATTTAGATAATGGAGAAATTCTGATGTATTTCTCCTCAAACCAAAAGCACAGAGAAGGGTATGATTGAACATTATTTAGTCCAGAAATTTCCATTCTGACTTGACCATGAAGCACTTTCAGTCTCTTATTCATAAGTTAAGAAACAAATGCTTCTGGGAAGGATGCACTAGAATTAGTAAAGGAATAATAATAAAAAAAAAGTTGGCAAGGAAAGAAATGCAGAATATTTAACATCTGTATTAGCAGTATTCCAGGGACTCTACCAACATTATTACATTTAAACTTCATAATGATCCTATAAGATGGGTACTATTATTATCCTCACTTTACTGATGAAGAAACTGAAGATATTAGAGAAGGTCACTACTTTTCCATCGATCACATGGCTAATTAATAGCAGACTCAGCCTTTGAACTCAGGTAGCCTGACTCCAAGCACTTGCTCTTATCCACAATACGATGTTGTCACCTAAATATTTTTTTTTAAATATATTTTATTGATTTTTTACAGAGAGGAAGGGAGAGAGAGAGAGTTAGAAACATCGATGGGTGAGAAACATCGATCAGCCGCCTCCTGCACATCTCCTACTGGGGATGTGCCCGCAACCCAGGTACATGCCCTTGACCTGAATCGAACCTGGGACCCTTCAGTCCGCAGGCCGACACTCTATCCACTGAGCCAAACTGGTTTCGGCCCACCTAAATATTTTTTAAAGTTATTTCAAAATGGTTAGAAGAATACAAAAGAACAGCTTGTACAGTTGCAATTAGAAGGAGGTAAAAATTGATCATAATAATCTTGTATTGCATGTTCTATAGATCACAGAGATTGGCAAACTATAGCCCATAACTCAAGTCCAAACCGCCACTTGTTTTTGTAAGGCCTGTGAGGTAAAAATTTTTTATACATTTTTAAGTGGTTGAAAGTAAATGAAGAATAATGTTTTATGACACATGAACATTATCTGAAATTAAATTTCAATGGCCATAAATAAAGTTTTATTGGAACACAATCAATTCCATTTGTTTACACGTTATTTATAGATGCTTTCATGCTACAATAGCAGAACTGAGTTGGAACCGACAGAATAGTCTGCAAAGTCTTAATCAAAAATTATACTATCTGGCCATTTACAGACAGAGTTTGTTGACTCCTATAAGAAAGGGCAGGTTTTCTAGAGAAAAATGAGGGTACAGGCTTAAAGATTAGGTGCCATAGATGACATTATAATAAGATTATTATGCAGAGCTTGGGGAAACTGAAGCCTTCCATCTAGTAACATAAGCTGCTATAAATGCTGGTGTGCAGAGCCACCACACAAGCAAGTGTAGGTCAGTTACAAAGAACAAAAACCATTCAAGACAGCAAAAATAAAGGGGTGAAACAGCATCATTGTTCCCTCAGGATATGGGAATCCTAAGATTCAGGGAACTGAATTGTAGTCCTTCTGTAAAATGGATAATCATCAAGCCTTTATTTTCCTCCTCCTTCTTCCTTCAGAGTCTCTTATCTCTAATTTGCTTCTGCCTCTTTTTTTTTTCCTCCACAGAGCATCTCTCTGCTCATTCATTTGCTTACACAAAGCTGCATCCAAATGGTAGTCTACACAACTGAAAGTCCACATGACGTCCCAGCTTGGCTCCAAGTTGCAAATGGCTGTCTCTCCTAAGAGAGAAATCCGATTGCTCTGGCTCAGGGAGGTGCATGACTCAATCCAATTACAGTAGGGCCTTGACTTATGAGTTTAATTCGTTCCGTGATGGAGCTCGTAACTCAAATTACTTGTATGTCAAATCAAGAAGTGAACGAGTGAGACACGTGATGCTGGGCTGATGTTGTGGCATTCACTGTGACGTTTGCTGTGCCAACTAGTGGTGGGGTATCTGAAGCTGGCTCGTAACCCGAATTTTAGCTCGCAACTCAAAGCAAAATATCGGCCAAGAAACTGCTCATAACTTGAAAAACTCGTTAGTCGGGACATTCGTAAGTCAAGGCCCCACTGTAGTTGTAACCAAGGGGCTGGTTCAGATGCTCCACATCCCTTCTTCTGACCTGAAGGGAAAGAGTTTAAGGCAGTCATGTGTTCCAAAACAGTTTTGGTAGAGTTCCTACAATGGGCCAGGCCTTGATTTGCAAATGGTAAAGAAATAGGGGCCGCCATCCGACTCTGTGGTCGGAAACTATGAGACGGAAATAGTCACAATGTGAGGATTGCTGGAGTAGGGAGGTCCTCGGGGCAGATCTGGGTTTCTGTTAGAACAAGAGATGAAGAAAACATTTAGAGATGAAGCAGATTTTGTTGATGATGGACCATAGATTTGAGAGGGTGCTTTGGAAGGGAGTGAGGGAGTCAAAGGGGACATAGAGTCAGAGCATGAAATGGCTTTTGTACATATAGGTCCTATTAGAGATTCCTGCTATCTTCCCACCATGATGTAAGAAACAAAGTTGTGTTAGAGAAACAAAGTTCCCCCAAACCTATCATGAGCTGAAACATGTTCCGCTATTGTGTGCATTCTGAAGGCATGTGCGGACCTCGCCAAGACTGCCTTTTCTCCTATCGCCTTTATATGTCTATACTTGATCTTAGTCAAAAGGCCAAGAAGCAATCCTTTATATTTCTTCACGGTATTTAGCACTATCAGTCTTGTTACATATTTATTTATTTTGTTTTATTTTGTTTTGGCTATATTTCTAGTAGAGTTTCAGATACATTCCCATACTACTCTAGGTCCTCTCATTTTGATTTCTAAGAGTTGTAGTCTAAGTAATTTTGTGTTCTGAGTTTTATAGCCTTGAATTTTAATGGCTTTTATGCTGGGTATTTTAACAATGCCAAGTTCCTGTACCGGAAATAGAAATGTAATCAGTATCCTCGTGACCCAACAGCTGTTTCTATGACTGGTTTCAGTGTCTGTACACGGTCCCACAGAGAGGAAGGTTCTATTTACATGTATTCTAGCGTTTCAGATACCTTCCTGTACAATTCCAAGTACTACCGTTTTGATTTTTACAGGTTCAGTCTCAATCCCATCGTATTCCGAGGTCTATAGATGTGAATTTTAAATGATTGTAACCAGGTTTCTTTTAAAAAGCAAACAGTTTTAACTGGAATTATAAATGTAAACAGAATAGTCATCATTTCACAGCTGTTTGAAAGTCAGCTTTCAGTGTCTGAACACGGCCCCACACACAGGAAGGCTGTATTTTCTGGTTTCCTAGCGTTTCAGATACGTTCCCATACAACTCTAGGTCCTCTCATTTTGATTTCTATCAGTGCAGGCAGGGACCCTGATTCTAAGTGTGCACACGAGGCCACATTGAGTGCTGGTAACGCTGATTCTGAGTGAGCTTGGTTCCCACCAACCCACCACAACCACACATCTTAGTGTCAGAACTCTTCAGTGACACTAGAGTGGTGCGCAGCTCCCACTGCACATGGCCCAGGCCCACGCAACTAGACGTTTGAACCATCTGGAGATAGTCAGAATGGGGAGAAGACACAACCCACAGAGGAAAGAAAAGGAGGAGTCGCCAAGAAAGGAAATTAATGAAATTGAAGCATGTAACATGACAGAAAAAGAATTCAGAGTAATGGTTGTACAATTCATTCATCGGATGGTTGAGAAAATCAACAACCTATGCAAGAATCAGGAGGAAATGAAAAGTGATATAGCTACAATCAAAAACACCATGGAAGGTTTCAATAGTAGACTAGAAGAAGCAGAGGACCGAATTAGTGAGTTAGAAGATAAGGTAGAGAAACAAGCTCAATCTGAACAAAAACTGGATAAAAAAATTAAAAAGCAGGAGGAGAACCTAAGGGAGCTTTGGGACAATATGAAACGAAGTAACATAAGCATAATAGGGCTACAAGAAGGACAAGAAGAGCAGCAAGGATTAAAAAATCTATTTGAAGAAATAATTACAGAAAACTTCCCTGATATGGGGAAGAAAAAAGTTACACAAGTACAGAGAGTCCCAAGCAAGATGAATCTCCAAAAAACCCACACCAAGACACGTCATAATAATGATGGCAAATGTTAACGACAAAGAGAGAATCTTAAAGGCTGCAAGAGAGAGGCAGAGTTACCTACAAAGGATCTCCCATTAGATTATCAAATGATTTCTCAACAGAAACACATCAAGCTAGAATGGAATGGAAGGATGTATACAAAGTGATGCAAAGCAAAGGACTGAATCCAAGAATACTCTATCCAGCAAGACTATCAATCAAAATTGAAGGGGAAATCAGCAGCTTTGTAGACAAAAAAAAAGAGTCTAAGGTATTTTATCACTACCAAGCCAGGAATGCAAGAAATACTAAAGGGAATGCTGTAAAAAGAAGAAATAGAAAGGGAGGAAGGAACACAGGCATAAAGTACAGAAATGGCCACAAACAAGTACCTATCGATAATAACATTAAACTTAAATAGATTAAATGCTCCAATCAAAAGACATCGAGTGAGTGAATGGATAATAAAACATGACCCGCCCTAACCGGTTTGGCTCAGTGGATAGAGCGTTGGCCTGCAGACTCAAGGGTCCCAGGTTCGATTCCGGTCAAGGACATGTACCTTGGTTGCGGGCACATCCCCAGTGCGGGGTGTGCAGGAGGCAGCTGGTCGATGTTTCTCTCTCATTGATGTTTCTAACTCTCTTTCCCTCTCCCTTCCTCTCTAAAAAATCAATAAAATCTATTTAAAAAAGAAAAGAAAAGAAAACATGACCCATATATAAAGGGTGTCTCAAAATTCACACAAGAAGTTATTTTGATAGAAAACACAGGTTTATAATTAAAAATTGTAAATTTTTTATTGATTCACAAAGTATAAAGTATAGGGTTATGTATGGAATAGCACATCGGGTAAATAGCCTCCACGGCTTTGCTGGCACATACGCAAATCCCTGGTCTTCATTGGCCTTCACTGTCCCTGCTCCTGGGCCATAATTGGTACTTGGTAATGCTTATCAAATTGAAGGGGTTGAAATCAAAGGACAACAGATATTAGAATCTGATTCAATAAACCAAGTAAAATTAGGCTTTTATTTTTTGTTGTTGTTGTCGTTAATGCTCATGCAAAATTCAAATCTTGCGTGAATTTTGGGACACCCTTTAGAAGGATCATACCTCAACATAATAAAAGCCATATATGACAAACTCTCAGCCAACATCATACTCAATGGGCAAAAACTAAAACCACTTACCCTGAGAAAGAAACAAGGTAGGGATGCCCACTCTCACCACTCCTGTTTGACATAGTACTAGAAGTACTAGCCATTGCAATTAGACAAGAAGAAATAAAAGGCATCCAAATTGGAAAAGAAGTAAAACTGTCCTTATTCGCAGATGACATGATATTGTACATAGAAAACCCCCAAGACTCTATAAAAAAACTACTAGACTTAAATGAATTAGGCAATGTAGCCAGATACAAAATTAACACCCAAAAGTCTATGGCTTTTCTATATACCAATAATGAACTCACAGAAAGAGAAATTAAAAAAGCAATCCCATTTACCATTGCAAAAAAAAAATTAAGATACCTAGTAATAAACTTAACTGAGGAGACAAAGGACTTGTACTCAGAACATTTCAGGACACTAAGAAAAGAGATAAAGGAAGACATGAACAAGTGGAAGAGTATACCATGTTCATGGATTGGTAGAATCAACATCATTAAAATGTCCATACTACCCAAAGCAATCTATAAATTCAACGCAATCCCCATTAAAATATCAACGGCATACTTCAAAGACCTAGAACAAATTCTCCAAAAATTCATCTGGAATAAAAAAGACCCCAAATAGCTGCAGCAATCTTGAGAAAGAAGAACAATGTTGGAGGGATCACAATACCAGTTATCAAGCTATACTACAAAGCCACTGTTCTCAAAACTGCCTGGTAATTGCACAAGAACAGACATACAGACCAATGGAACAGGACAGAGAACCGAAAAATCAACACAAGCCAGTATGTTCAATTAATATTTGACAAAGGAGGCAAGAGCATGCAGTGGAGACAAGACAGTCTCTTCAATAAATGGTGTTGGGGAAACTGGACAGATACATGCAAAAAAAATGAAACTAGACCACCAACTTACACCATACACAAAAATAAACTCAAAATAAACTCAAAATATAAGATGGGAAACCATAAAAATCTTGAAGAAGCAATAGGCAGCAAAATAGCAGACATTTGTCGTAGCAATATCTTTACCAATACAGCTCCTAGGGCAGTGATGGCAAACCTATGACACGCGAACTAACTTTTTGGTTGACTTTTCTTTGTTAAATGCCATTTAAATATATAAAATAAATATCAAAATTATAAATCTTTGTTTTACTATGGTTGTAAATATCAATACACTTCTATATGTGACACGGCACCAGAGTTAAGTTAGGGTTTTTCAAAATGCTGACACACCGAGCTCAAAAGGTTCGCCATCACTTTCCTAGGGTAATGGAGACTAAGGAGAAAATAAACAAATGGGGACTACATCAAAATAAAAAGCTTCTGCACAGCAAAAGAAACCATCAACAAAACAACAAGAAAGCCCACTGCATGAGAGAACATATTTGCCAGTGCTATCTCAGATAAGGGTTTAATCTCCAACATTTACAGGGAACTCATACAACTTAACAAAAGGAAGATAAACAATCCAATCAAAAAATGGGCAAAAGACCTAAATAGACACTTTTCTAAAGAGGACATTCAGAAAACCAAGAGACATATGAAAACATGCTCAAAGTCACTAATTATCCGAGAAATGCAAATCAAAACAACAATGAGGTATCACCTCACACCTGTCAAAATGGCTACCATCAACAAATGGCAAGTGCTGGCGAGGATGCAGAGAAAAAGGAACCCTCATACACTGCTGGTGGGAATGCAGACTGATGCAGCCACTGGAAAACAGTATGGTATTTCCTCAATATATTAAAAGTGGAACTCCCATTTGACCCAGTGATCCCACTTCTAGGAACATATCCCAAGAAACCAGAAACAGTAATCAGAAAGGATATATGCACCCCTATGTTCATAGCAGCATAATTTATAATAGCTAAGATTTGGAAACAGCCTAAGTGCCCATCAGCAGATAAATGGATTAGAAAACAGTGGTACACCTACACAATGGAATACTACGCTGCTGTAAAAAAGAAGGAATTCTTACCATTTGCAACAGCATGGATGGAACTGGAGAGCATTATGTTAAGTGAAATAAGCCAGTCCGTGAAAGATAAATACCACATGATCTCACTCATTTATGGAATATAAAGAACATTATAAACTGATGAACAAAAATACATAGAGGCAAAGCATCATTGAACAGACTGTTAAACTACAGGGGAAGGTAGGGGATGTGGGGTGGCGGGGTAAGAGATCAACCGAAGGACTTGTATGCTTGTATATAAACACAACCAACAGACGTAAGACACATGTGGGGTAGGGGGGAGGGCAAGTGCTGGGGGTTAGGGGAGGCCGGAGGGAGATCCATGAGGAAAAAAAAGGAGACATATGTACTACTATTTGTAATACCTTAAACAATAAAATAAAATTTAAAAAAGAAAAATGTGAGTTGCATGCACAGATTTGAGGGCTATAAACATGCAGCTGATAGTTGAAACTAGAGATTATAAATTCCCTTCCATAAAATCATGTCTACTGCTATGATTTTATCCTTTTTTATGGGATCTGTGCCATCATGTGGAGTCTGTTTTAGATAGTTGCTGTGATCTGAATGACCAGGAGTCCCTTATGAAAGAAGCCCAAGTGGGCTCCTCACCCCTTGCACCTGAGGACACAGCAGGAAATCTGCTCCAGGAAGAAGGCCCTCTCCCGATCATGCTGGCAACCTGATCTTGAAGCCCAGCCTCCAGAATTTCTGTTGTTTATAAGCCACTTATTTGGTCTTTTGTTCTAGCAGCCCAAATGAACTAAGGGTATTGGCTATGTTTGTCAAACACAAATCTTAACTTCCACAGCTGAGTCCTTTTTATTATTTTTTATTGATTTAACAGAGGAGAGGGAGAGAGAAACATCCATCAGCTGCCTCTCACACATGCTCATTCTGATCAGGGATCGAACTCACAACCTGGTATGTGCCCTGACCTGGAATTGAACCTCCTACCCTCAGTGCATGGGATGATGCTCCAGCCACCTGAGTTATACTGCCCAGGGCTGAAAGTCTTTTTAAATGAGTTGAGCCATGTGCTAGCAAGAAAAAAAGGACCATGTCCTGGGGAATGAAGTCTAAGCCACCAGCAGCAGCACTGCGTGCAAAAGCAACATGCTGCCCTTTCTGGAGGTGAGGGCTCTCTATAAGTGCAAGTACCAGGGAGAACGTTCTAGTTTGTCTTGAGAGAATTTACATCGGCTGCAGATAAGGGGGTGGGGAAAGGTGAAGCAGGGCAGCACCGTCTGAAGGAACAGTTACTGCCTCTACTTGGTTACAGACAAGCTTCAGTAAGTTCGTACGCGTGTGGGACACACTGTCCTTGAATGGTGTTGATCCAAAGCCCTAAGACACACGCAGGAGGGTGCCCACTGTGAGTGTCACCTGGTCCACTGTCCCTGTCTCTCTCTCACTATCCAGCTGCTGTAATTTAGTTTAGACCAAGCATGTCAAACTCACAACGAATATTTTTGCGGCCCAACCAATATAACGGTATATATGAACGTTTTAATAAAAAATTTATAACTTAATGTTTACAATATCCTGTTACACATAATTATTAAAATGAATGACAACATTCGCTAATGACTACTATAATTGTGTTGCATTCATTTCTCTTATGTGCCTTACTAATACTAGCAGTGAATATTTTAGCAGTTGATTGGCACATCATTAATGTTGTTTGGTGTGCGCCACAGGAAATATTTTGCTTCCGGAGAACAAGAAAAATAGGTTTATTTGCGTTATGCTTATTAATTTGTGCAGTTATTCAGTGTCTGGTAAGTTACTGTTCAAGAAAAAATATTTTTATTAAAATGTTCTATTATTTTATGTTAATGATTACTCGTTTATCTCAGTCCTCTGTATTCAGCATGTCTCTATCGAAATCAAGTGGTAGTAAAAATAAACGAAAAATTGCCGACGAACATCAGAATTTCCAAGAAAAGTGGGAATTGAAGTATTTCTGCTGTGAAATAAAAAACTAAAGTAATCTACTTGATGTGTAAAAATGCTATTAGTGTACCAAAGTTACACAACATTAATCGTCACTATGAACAACATAAATCAAAATATAATTACGAGGGATTAATGAGACAAGAAAAGTTGAAAGAGCTCAAGTTGGGACTGAAAAAACAACAGTTCACATTTACTAAAGTATCACAAGAAGCGGGGGGTGCATGCAAGCTACATCTTCTCAGAGTTGATAGCTAAAACACTCACCTTTTACTGAAGGTGATTTCATCAAGGAATGTCTAATTAAAGCTGCAGAAATTGTTAGTCCTGGAAATGTGAAGTCTTTCAAATAATCTCTTTGTCTCAAAATACAGTTGCAGAAAGAGTTACTGATTTGGCTGACAATTTAAGTATTCAGATCAAAGAAAAATCACCTAGTTTCAAAGCTTTTCCATTGCCTGTAACGAGAGTATGGACATTAGAGGTGTAGCTTAGTTAGCTGTGTTTTTTCATGCTTGTGACACGGATTTCAACATTTTTGAGGAATTACTGGAACTAGTACCGATGCATAAAACTACAGGACAAGATATATTTGTTTCTAAACTTCTGCAAAAATACAATCTACCTTTCTCAAAATTAACTTCTGTAGCTACAGATAGAGCTCCTTTGATGACTGGAAAAAAAAATGGTTTCGTGGCATTACTGCAAAAAGAAAAAGTGAAATTTATGATGGGTTCAAAGATTCATCATATGCATTGCATTATACATCAAGATTTATTATGGGTGAGATTCTGTCCCCACCCTCTTTACTGGGTGTTTGGTGTTTGGTTTATCTATTGGTTCTGTGGTGTTCTCTCTCTCTCTCTCTCTCTCTCTATATATATATATATATATATATATATATATATATGTATATATACACACATATATATGTATATATATATACATATATATACATATATATATATATATATATATATATATATATATATTATCTAATACAAGAGAAACATGGTAATTGGCGTACGACCGCTACCCTTCCCATTGGCTAATCAGCGAGATATGCAAATTAACTGTCAGCCAAGATGGCGGCCGGCAGCCAGGCAGCTTGAAACTAACATGAGGCTTGCTGCTTCAGACGGAGGAAACCAACGTTCCACGCCTGCTGCTGCAGGCCTCTGAGCCTGCAGTTTCAAACACTGTAACAAATATAGACACTAAACAAAACCCCAGAAAACAGCTTTCAGCTAGCGGGGATCTCAGGCCTGGAGTTGATACAGAGTTTCAATTGTAGAACCCAAACCAACCTGATACCTGCTTTCAGGAGCAGAGGCCTAAGAGCTAAAGCTGGCCCAGAATAAAAAAAAAAAAAAAAAGAAAAAAAAGGAGCAGTTGGGAGCTTCAGTCCCAGCCTGAAAACAGCCCTCAGCCCCTCACCCAGACTGGCCAGGCACCCCAGTGGGGACCCCCACCCTGAAGGGGGTGTGACCAGCTGCAAACAGCCATCATCCCCTCACCCAGGCTGGCCAGGAACCCCAGTGGGGACCCCCACCCTGATCCAGGACACCCTTTAGGACAAACCAGCCAGCCCCCACCCATGTACCAGGCCTCTATTCTATATAGTAAAAGGGTAATATGCCTCCCAGCACCGGGATCAGTGGAGCTGAGAGGCCTCCCAGCACCGGGATCAGCGTGACAGGGGACAGCTCCCAAACCCCCTGATCTCCCTGTGGCTCTGTGTGTGACAGGGTGCGAGGCCACAACCTCCCTATCAGCCCTGCTCTGTTCATGACAGGTGAAGGCGCCTCAACCCCCTGATCGGCCCTGCTCTGTGCCTGATAGGGGGGAGCTCCCCAAACCCCTGATCACCCTGCAGCTCTGTGTGTGACAGGGTGCGGCACCCCATCCCCCTCACCCCACGGGCCCTACTCTGTGTGTGATGGGGTACAGCCATAATCTCCCCATCGGCCCTGCCCTGAGTGTGAGAGTGGCGGCGCCCCAACCCCCTGATCGGCCATGCTCTGTGGGTGATAGAGGGCGGCGCCCCAACTCCCCCCCCCCCTCGCCAGGGCCCTGCTCTGTGTGTGATGGGGTAGAGCCATAACCTCCCCATCGGCCCTGCCCTGAGTGTGACAGTGGCAGCGCCCCAATCCCCTGATCGTCCCTGCTCTGTGGGTGATAGAGGGTGGCGCCTCAACTCCCCTGATCTGCCTTGCTCTGTGTGTGACAGGGGGTGGTGCGCCAACTCCCCTATCTGCCCTACTCTGTGAATGACGGGGGGAGCTTCCCAACCCCCTGATGGGCCCTGCTCTGTGAGTGACAGGGGGGAGCTCCCCAACCCGCTGATGGCCCTGCTCTGTGCGTGACAGGGGGCAGCGCCCCAACCCCTGGTTTGGCCCTGCTCTGTGCTTGACAGCAGGTGGCACCACAACCTCCCCATCGACCCTGCCTTGAGTGTGACAGGGGGCGGTGCCCCAACCCCCCAATCGGCCCTACCCTGAGCGTGACTGAGGGTGGCATCGCAACCTCCCAATCTGCCCTGCTCTGTGCATGACAGGGGGCAGCGCCCCAACTACCAAATCGGCCCTGCTCTGAGCCCAACCAGGGTCTGCACCTAGGGATTGGGCCTGCCCTCTGCCACCCTGGAGCAGGCCTAAGCCAGCAGGTCGTTATCTCCCAAGGGGTCCCAGACTGCGAGAGGGCACAGGCCGGGCTGAGGGACACCCCCTCCCCGCCGAGTGCACAAATTTTTGTGCACCAGGCCTCTAGTATATATATATATATATATAGATGGCCTGGTGAACAAAATTCGTGCACTGGGGGGGGGGGGTGTCCCTCAGTCCAGCCTGCCCCCTCTCACATACTGGGAGCCCTCAGGGGATGTCCTAGTGATGGCTTAGGCCCGCTCCCTGCTCCCCTTGGGGATAGGGCCTAAACCGCAGTCTGGCCTCCCTTTGTGGGAGGTGACTGGGCTGATCAGGGGAAGGCACCAGCCCCACCACCGTGCTGCTGCAGCCACTGCCAGTCACCGCAGCCACCAAGGTTTTCCCATCAACACGGACTCCAGTCCCGTCACCATGAAAAAATAACAACTTTCTTTAGGCATTTTCAAGATGTGTCTTTCAAATAATAATTATTTCTCTATTATTTTTTTTTATCCTCACCTGAGGATATGTTTCCATTGATTTTTAGAGAATGTGGAAGAGAAAGGGAAAGACAGAGAGAAACAAACATCAAAGTGAGAAAAACACTTTGATTGGTTGCCTCCTGCATGAGCCCTGCCCTGGGCCCCGGCCAGGGAGGAGCCTACAACCTAGGTACATGCCCTTGGTCAGAATTGAACCCAGACCCTTCCATCGGCAGGCCAAGGCATTATCCACTGAGCCAAACCGGCTAGGGCAGGATATGACATTTCTTAGCCCTCCAGCAGCGGACCTTCATTTTTTTTGCCAGGAGTGTGGTGAAAAACCCTAGATCACCTTTTTGGATTCTTATTACCCAAGTTACTAAGAATATTACCAGTGGCATACAGGGAGCTTAGCCAATGACAGGTCAGAAAAGGTGTTTCCTCTGTAGTTCACACCGATCCTGGCTTGGTCCCCCTGGCCCAGGCCTGACAACTCTGGACCAGGCTTTAGGCCTGGGCAGGGGACCCCCATCTCCTCCCAATCACCAGCTACACCCCCCGCCCAGGCCTGACACCTCGGCCAGAGGCATCGATCCCCATCACCCTCCAATCACTGGCTCGGCCCCTTGCCCAGGCCTGACGCCTCCGCCAGAGGTGTCAGGCCTGGGCAGGGGACCCCCATCTCCCCCTCCCCCAGGCCTGACGCTTCGGCTAGAGGCGTCGACCCCCATCACCCTCCAATCACCGAATCGGCCCCTTGCCCAGGCCTGACGCCACCGCCAAAGGTGTCAGGCCTGGGTAGGGGACACCAATCTCCCTCTGATCACTGGCTTCTGGGTGGCTTCTGGGGCTTCTGGGGCCGGCCTGCAACCAAGGATCAGATTCGATCACAGGCGGCAGGCAGGCGGGTACTGGGGTCGCACACGGGGGCCTGGATGGCGTCTCTTACGCTGGTGGCTACACTGTCCCGCCCTGCCTGCAGTATGCAAATTAGCCGCCATCTTTGTTGGTGGTTAATTTGCATATCGTGCTGATTAGCCCATGGGAGGTGTAGCAAAGGTATGGTCAATTACCATGTTTGCCTATTATTAGATAGGATATATTCTTCCTCTTTCTTTTCTCTCCTATATATTTTTTCTTTCTCACTTAGATATCATTTGTGCTCTCTTTTCTCTCCCCTAATTCTCTTTTCTCAGGTGGTTACTTATATTGGGGTTATTGGTGTCGTGAGTACATTTATGTTTTGTTCCCTTTGGGTCATGTCTTGCTAAGGTGAATTTTATCCAGTCTGGCTAAAGTGCTAGAGAGCAAGCCACATAACCAGACACCTGGAAAGGAAACTTCATTAACAAATGGGTCAATTACACCCTAGACCAGCCGAGGGCAAACTACGGCCCACGGGCCGAATCCGGCCCGTTCGGCTGTTCTATCTGGCCCGTGGAGCTGAAAGAGCGGAGGGTTCTCTTGCTCTCCCCTCCGCTCCTTAACAAGCAGCAGTGTTAACATGGCAACGTTGGGAAACACAGCCACAGCTCCTTCTTCTGAGTCCAGTTTAAGAACCCATTGTGGCCCTTGAGTCAAAAAGTTTGCCCACCCCTGCCCTAGACCCAGCTACAGAGGCAGGAAGAAAGCGGCAGCAAGGGAGCAAAAGAGGAGTGTGTGGTTGTGTGGTGTGTGTGTGTGTGTGTGTGTGACTGAGACACAGTTAAACCCCGCAGGACCTTCAGGGACAGGGCTAACTGGGCAGCCTAACTAAGCAGCTGCAGCTACCATTGAAAACAGTACTGTGAGGCCAGCTCCTCTTCAGAGGCCTCGCCTTTTCAAAGGGAAGAGCTGATGTAACTGAGGGCCCAGCCTCACCTCCACCCAGGGTGCCCTCAGGTAACACCTGGGATTCTACAGCCACCCCTGCCAGGGGCCTGCTACCTCGGCTGTGGTCCCACAGTCACCGAATCTCCAGTCACCCCGGGTGCAGGTACCTGTGAGTTCTGAAGCACGCTCCCCGCTGACCAGCCCAACGCTTTAGTCCAGGGTACTGCAACCACATGAGCAGCAGACACGTGAGCAGCACGCTCCTGTCCAAGGAGCATCAGCCCCATGAGCAGCCTGCCCCAGGCCTAAGAACAGCAGGCTCATGTGGCCTGCCCCTGTCCAAGGAGCAGCAGCTGTGAGAGCGGCCCACTCCCACATCCGAGGAGCAGCAACCACATGAGCAGCCAGACCCGTCCAAGGAGCAGCAGCCACATGAGCAGTCTGCCTACTTCTGAGGAGCGGCAGCCCTGCACAGCCCGCCCCCATCCGAGGAGCAGCAGCTGCGCACAGCCCTCACCCTGCACCAGATCAAGGAACAGCACCTACGCAAGCATCTTGCCCTTGTCCAAGCAGCAGCAGCTGCACGAACAGTCTGCCCAATCCGAAAAGCAGCATCTGTGTGAGCAGCCCACCCCCTTCTGAGGAGCAGCAGTTCTGTGAGCAGCCTGTCCCCATTCAAGGAGCAGCAGCAGCCCACCCTGGTCCGAGGAGCAGCAGCCACACAAGCAGACTGCCCCTGTCCGAGGAACGGCAGCCCTGATCAGCACACACCAGTCCGAGGAGCAGAGCCACATACAGCCTGCACCTGTCCGACAAGCAGCAGCCAGGTGAATGGCCCATCCCTGTCTGAGGAGGAGCAGCCACGTGTACAGCTCACTCCGGTCCAAAGAGCAGCAGTCGCACGAGCAGCCCACCCCCATCCGAGGAGCAGCAGCCTTGCAATCAACCTGCACATGTCCAAGGAGCAGTAGCCCCACAAAGAGCCCACCACATCAGAGGAACAACAGCAGTGTGAAGCCAGCCCCCATCCAAGGAACATCAGCCTCGTGATCAGCACACCCTCTCTCTGGGGAACAGCAGCTGTGTGAGAAGCCTCCCCCCACCAGCCAGAGGAGCCACCATGGCTGCGAACAGCACCCACCAGAGGAGCTGCTGCCAACTGAGGAGTAGCTGCTACCACAACTGCCCGAGGAGCAACCGCAGCCTGAGGAGCCACAGCCACCCACGGAGCTACCGCTGAACGAATCAACATCTAGATCTGTAGGTGAGATCAAACATGGGTAGACAAAGAAACCCCCAAAGGAAAGAAAAGGAGGACGTGCCAGAAAAGTAGCTAAGTGAAACAGAGGCATGCAACATGTCAGAAAAAGAATGCAGAATAAGGGTCCCAGAGTGCATTAAACAGATGGAGGAAAAAATCAACAACTTATGCAAGAATCAAGAAGAAATGGATGAAAAAAATCAACAACTTATGTAAGAATCGAGAACAAACGAAGAGTGATATAGCTGCAATAAAAATCACCATGGAAAGTTTCAACAGTAGACTAGGAGAAGCGGAGGACTGAATTAGCAAATTAGAAGACAGGGAAACAAAACACACCCAAACTGAACTGCAATTGGAGAAAAAAATTAAAAGACAGAAGGAGAGCCAAAGGGAGCTATGGGACAACATGAAACGAAGAAACATACAAATAATAGGGGTGCCAGAACAACAGGAAGAGGAACAAGGGTTAGAAAACCTATTTGAAGAAATAATGTCAGAAAAGTTCCCTGAGGTGGGGAAGAAAAAAGTCACACAAGCACAGAGAGTCCCAAACAAGATGAACCAGAAAAGACCGACACCAAGACACATCATAATTACCATGGCAAATGTTCAGAACAAAGAGAGAATCTTAAAGGCTGCAAGAGAGGAGGGAAAGTTACATACAAGGGATTTCCCATTAGATTATCAAATGATTTCTCAACAGAAACACATCAGGCCAGAAAAGAATGGACTGAAATTTACAAAGTGATGCAAAGCAAGGGACTGAATCCAAGAATACTCTATCCAGCAAGGCTATCATTCAAAAATTGAAGGGGAAATAAAAAGCTTCACAGAAAAAAAAAAGGCTAAGGGAGTTTATCACCACCAAGCTAGCAATGCAAGGAACGCTAAAGGGACTGGTATAAAAATAATAAAAAGCTCAGAAAGAACACAGGCACAAAAATAGAAATGGCTACAAACAAGTACCTTTCAATAATAACTTTAAATGTGAATGGACTAAATGCTCCAATCAAAAGACATTGAGTGGCTGAATGGATAAAAAAACATGACCCATATATTTGCTGTCTACAAGAGACCCACCTCAGAATAAGGGACTCACACAGACTGAAAGTGAAGGGATGGAAAAAAATCTTTCAGGCAAATGGAAATGAAAAAAAAGCTGGGATAGCAATACTTATATCGGACAAAATAGACCTCAAACTGAAGGCCATAACAAGAGATAAGGAAGGCCACTTCCTAATACTAAAGGGATCAATACAACAAGAGGATATAACCTTGATAAACATATATGCACCCAATGCAAGAGCACCCAAATACATAAAAAAAACTCCTGGACAATATAATGGGAGAGATCGACAACAATACAGTCATAGTAGGGGACTTTAATACACCACTGACATCACTGGATAAATCCTCTAGACAAAAAATCAGCAAAGAAACAGCAATCCTAAATGACTCACTAGATCAGATGGACTTAACTAACATCTTCAGAACATTTCACCCCAAAGCCACAGAATATACGTTCATCTCAAGTGCACATGGGACATTTTCAAAAATAGACCACATATTGGGTCACAAGCAAAGTCTCCCCAAATTCAAGAAGATTGAAATCATACCAAGCATTATCTCAGACCACGATATCATAATATTAGAAATAAACTACAATAAAAACAACACAAAATACTCAAACACTTGGAATCTGGATAGCATGTTATTAAATATTGACTGGGTTCCAATAAGATCAAAGAAGAAATTAAAAACATCCTGGAAACTAATGACAATGAAAACACAACAATCCAAAACCTATGCGACACAATGAAAGCAGTCCTGAGAGGGAAGTTTATAGCTCTACAGGTCTACCACAAAAAACAAGAAAAAATGGTAGTAAATCATCTAAATCTACATCTCAAAGAATTAGAAAGAGAGCAACAAGAGAATCCCAGAGTGAGCAGAGGAAGGAGATAATAAAGATTAGAGCAGAAATAAATAACATAGAGATTAAAAAAAAACAATACAGAAAATCAATGAAACCAAGAGCTGGTTCTATGAAAAGATAAACAATATTGACAAACCGCTAGCCAGGCTCACCAAGAAGCAAAGAGAGAGGACCCAAATAAACAAAATGAGAAATGATAGAGGTGAAATAAAAACAGAACCCACAGAAATACAAATGATTGTTAAAAAATTCTATGAACAACTATACTCCAACAAACTAGACGACCTGGAGGAAATGGACACATTCCTAGAAAAATACAACCTTTCAAAACTCACTCAGGAAGAATCTAAAAATCTCAATAGTCCAATAACTATGGAAGAAATTGAAGCAGTCATCAAAAAGCTTCCCGCAAACAAAAGCTCAGGGCCAGACGGCTTCACTGGGGAGTTTTACCAAACATTCAAGGAAGAACTAAAACCTATCCTCCTCAGACTACTACAAAAAATTCGAGAGGAAGGAACACTTCCAAGCTTATTCTATGAAGCCAGAATCACCCTAATACCAAAACCAGGGAAAGACAACACAATGAAAGAGACTTACAGGCCAATATCCCTCATGAACATAGATGCCAAAATCCTCAACAAAATGTTAGCTAATCGGATCCAGCCGTACATCAGAAAGGTCATACACCATGACCAAGTAGGATTTATCCCAGGGATGCAAGGATGGTACAATATCCACAAATCAATAAATGTGATACATCACATAAACAAATTGAAAGAAAAAGAAACACATAATCATATCAATTGATGCAGAAAAAACATCTGACAAAATCCAACAACCATTTCTGATAAAAACTCTCAGCAAGATGGGAATAGAAGGATCATACCTCAACATGATAAAAGCCATATATGACAAACCCACAACCAACATCATACTCAATGGACAAAAACTAACACCATTTGTCCTAGGAACAGAAACAAGACAGGGATGCCCACTCTCACCACTCCTGTTTAACATGGTACTAGAAGTATTAGCCATTGCGATTAGACAAGAAGAAGAAATAAAAGGCATCCAAATTGGAAAAGAAGTAGTAAAACTGTCCTTATTCATAGATGACATGATATTATACATAAAAAACCCCAAAGACTCCATCAAAAAACTAGTAGATTTAATAAATGAATAGGCAATTTAGCAGGATACAAAATTAACCCCAAGAAATCTATGGCATTTCTATACACCAATAGTGAACTTATAGAAAGAGAGACTAAAAAAGCAATTCCATTTACCATCGCACCAAAAAAATTAAGATACCTAGGAATAAACTTAATGAAACAGGTAAAAGAACTCTACTCAGAAAACTACAGGACGTTGAAAAAAGAGATAGAGGAAGACATAAACAGATGGAAGAACATACCGTGTTCATGGATTGGTAGAATCAACATCATTAAAATGTCCATACTACCCAAAGCAATCTATAAATTCCATGCACTTCCCATTAAAATACCAATGGCATATTTCACAGACCTAGAATGAACTCTCCAAAAATTCATCTGGAATAAAAAAAGACCCTGAATAGCTGCAGCGATCCTGAGAAAGAACAAAGTAGGTGGGACCTCAATACCAGATATCAAGCTGTATTACAAAGCCACTTTTCTCAAAACTGCCTCGTATTGGCACAAGAACAGACATATAGATCAATGGAATAGAATAGACAGCCCAGAAATCAGCCTGAACCAATATGCTCAATTAATATTTGACAAAGGAGTCAAGACAGTCTCTTCAATAAATAGTGTTTGGAAGATAGACAGATACATGCAAAAAAATGAAACTAGACCACCAACTTACACCATACACAAAAATAAACTCAAAATGGATAAAGACGGGAAAACATAAAAGTATTATAGGGCAACAAAATCTCAGAAATATGCCGAAGCAATTTCTTCACTGATACATCTCCTAGGACATTGGAAACTAAAGAAAAATAAACAAATGGGGCTACATCAAAATAAAAGCTTCTGCACAGCAAAACAGACCATCAACAAAACAACAAGAAAGCCCACTGCATGAGAGAACATATTTGCCAATGTTATCACCGATAAGGGTTTAATCTCCAAAATTTATAGGGAACTCATACAACTTAACAAAAGGAAGATAAACAATCCAATCAAAAAATGGACAAAGGACCTAAATAGACACTTTTCAAAAGAGGACATTCAGAAAGCCAAGAGACATATGAAAACATGCTCAAAGTCACTAATCATCCGAGAGATGCAAATCAAAACAACAATGAGGTACCATCTCACACCTGTCAGACTGGCTATCATCAACAAATCAACAAACAACAAATGCTGGAGAGGATGTGGAGAAAAAGGAACACTCGTGCACTGCTGGTGGGAATGAAGACTGGTGCAGCCACTGTGGAAGACAGTATGGAGTTTCCTCAAAAAGTTAAAAATGGAACTCCCATTTGACCCAGTGATCCCACTTCTAGGAACATATCCCAAGAAACTAGAAACACCAACCAGAAAGGATATATGCACCCCTATGTTCATAGCAGCACAATTCACCATAGCTAAGATCTGGAAACAGCCTAAGTGCCCATCAGCAGATGAATGGATTAGAAAACTGTGGTACATCTACACGATGGAATACTATGCTGTTGTAAAAAAGAAGGAATTCTTACCATTTGCAATAGCATGGATGGAACTGGAGAGGATTATTGCCAAGAGCATTATGTGAAGTAAGCCAGTCAATGAAGGATAAATACTACATGATCTCACTCATTTGTGGATAATAAAGACCATTATAAACTTATGAACAAAAATAGATACAGAGGCAGAGCAGTCTCGAACAGACTGTCAAACTACAGTGGGAAGGCTGGGGAGGGTTGGGGGGCAGGTGGGGTGGGTAAGAGATCAACGGAAGGACTTGTATGCATGCATATAAGCATAACCAATGGACATAAGACACTGGGGGGTAGGGGAGGCCAGGGGATTGTCAAGGGCGGGAAAAACAAAGGAGACATATATAATACTCTCCATAATACTTTAAGCAATAAAACAATTTAAAAAAATAAAAAATAAAGTAACCGTAAAAGATTTATTATGGATGAAGATAATAAACATGGAAAATGTGATGACACCTATCAAAAAATTATCAATTTCATAAGATCTCGAAGTTTAAATCAGGGACAGTTCTCCACTTTCCTAAGTGAATTAGTGAATATTCGGCTTGTCCTACTATGCTGAGGTAGGGTGGCTATCCTGCTCCAAGGTTCTTACGCAATTCTGGGACTTGAAAGAAGAAACATATCAGTCCTTAATAACTAAAAATCAAGACACAAGCCTGTTTTTTGACACTATATGGTCGCAAGATTTATCCTTCATGGATGATATAAAACACACAAATCAAACTTAAAACTGCAAGGAAAAGATCAGATTATTACAAATATGTGTGACCACGTCAAAGCATTCAGATGTAAGCTAGTTCTTTGGGGAAAGCAGTTGAAAAAGGAAGATTTAACACACTTTCTGACCTGCAACCTGAACAAATTAAGTTTAGGTGAAACCACATCGTATCAAAAATACGCAGAAAAAAAGTTTTGTCCTAGAACTGAATTTTAAACAAGATTTGCAAATTTTAAATGTTTGGAAGACAAGTTTTCTTCGATTTTTCCAATATAGAATCAGTACCTAATCAAATGCAAATGGAGATCATTGAAATCCAGTGTGATTCAGATTTGAAGGCAAAATTCAGTGAAGTTGGTATGCCTGAATTTTACAAATATTTACCTGCCAG
Organism: Myotis nattereri; assembly: GCF_964212035.1. Classification (NCBI taxonomy): domain Eukaryota; kingdom Metazoa; phylum Chordata; class Mammalia; order Chiroptera; family Vespertilionidae; genus Myotis; species Myotis nattereri. The sequence goes on along the minus strand of NC_138075.1, from coordinate 131,258,548 downwards.
GTGTGAAAATACTCTAAAATTCGCATATGAAATTATTTCCATGTTTGGAACTACTTATCGGTGTGAGCAGTTATTACAATTATGAAAAGAAATACGTCTCCTGTCAGATCCAGAATTACTGACGCTCACCTGGGGTCAGTTTTGAAAGTGATCACTGCGAACAAGATTTCCCCGAAGTAGGAAAGAGAGTAGCAGAGAAGAGATGCCAAGCGTCAGGAAGAAAACATTAATTGTATCATTGCTCTTGTTCTTTTCGTTTGTACAGCATACTTTTCGAATTAAACCTATGTTTCTATGAAAAATGAAGCTTTTGTTTTTTTGCAGCCCACATAAACTTAAACCTTATTTGGCCAGTTAGCCTTTGAGTTTTACATGCTTGGTTTTTAGATTGTCTTGGGATTTTTATCTTGTCACATAACTACAGGAGTGCAGTGTAATAAACCACACGAAAACCTAGTTCCCTGAAAGAAAAAATAAAGGTCAATGTCATAGGTTTCAGAACGGTTATGCGCAATCATTAACAAAATTTAAAGGTACAGTTTTAATTGCGAACAGCAAAGAGGACAGCTTTGGCTCAGGGTGAATAAGACCCTCTCTGGCCACCAGGAGGCGCAGCGCTGGGCGCCGCCACGCTGGCTGCGGTGCCGCGATCCCGCGGAGGGAATGTCCCCTCCAGGGGAAAACGCTGGGAGAGGGCACCTCGCAAACTGGCCTTTTATTATGTAGGAATATTATATAGGACCCCATGCTGTACTTTACATCCCGGTGACTATTCCATAGCTGCACGCCAAGGCGCCTGCGGAGGCAGGTGGAGGACACTGAATGACAACTAACCAGCGGCTCTCAAAGCAGCAGCAGTGAAACCCACCACGGTCACCCAGGGACTGGCTTCATCCGATGGACAAAAGCGGCGACCTCCCCGCGGACGCTCCTAACTGGACGCGGGGAGACTGGAACACACACCCTGCAGCCGCCAGCGAGGACCCGCCCGCCTATCCGAGAGCAACCTCAGCCTTTCCCACAGCACACGCCATGGGGCACGACTCTCGCGAGAACAGCCTCTAACAAGGAATGCGGTGGCGGAGAGAACTCTCGCGAGAACGCGTGCCACCCCCGAGGGTACTTGGCACCTGGGAGCCGAGAAACTTGGCGCGGCCAGAGCCTTCCTGGCGCCTGCTCAACCCGCAGCTGGAGCGCGACGTGCGGGAGCTCGTGCGCCACGTGGCGGGCCTCCGGGACCACGTGGACCCCAACTTCCAGCTCTGCCTGCGCTTCTCCTGGTCCCACTTCAGGTGTGGGGCGCGGGCCGGGGAAGGAGGGCGGGCGGCTTTGTCCGCCTCTCATCCCAGCACCCGGAAGGGTTCCCGCGCACAGGAGCGGCGCCGCCTCCCGGGCTTCCCATACCGGTTCAGATGCGCCCCGTTTACACTCCTCGCCAGCGCTCCTATCTCCTTTACGGAAGATGTACATTAGACAGTCCTGCTGGGATTATTATCTCTAATGGAATTTTACTACTAAAAGAATGTTAGTCGGTATTAATATTATACCGGTTTAATTTCAATAGAAATCTTGAATACTGAACAGTTTTTCAAAATCAGTGATCTTGAGTTTCAACCTTAATGATCGTACATGAAGTTCCTACTTAGTTTACAATGAGAATAGACAGCGAGGTCAAAGCCCGCCAAGTTTCTAAAATAATAAACTCAGTTCTTAGATGTAACTTAACAGAATGTTTTTCTTACAGATTGAATGAATTATTTTTTGCTTTTCTTTTTTTATTTTTATTGAGCTTATTGGGGTGACATTCGTTAGTAAAATAATGTAGGTTTCAGGTGTACAATTCTGTAACACACCACCTCAAGTCAAGTCTCCTTCCGTCACCATTTATTCCCTCTTCTTCCTCCCCCCACTTATTTTTATTTTTCAATTACAGGTGACATTCAATATTGTTAGTTTCAAGTGTACAGCATACTAGAAGTGGTTAGGTATTTGTGTAATTTCCAAAGTGATCTCCCGTCAGTTTAGTGCCCACCTGGCACCATGCATAGTTATTACAATGGTGTTGACTAGACTAGAGGCCGACTCCCGGGTCCGCAGCGGACCTCCGCCCTCTCGCAGTCCGGGGGCCTCAGGGGATGCGGGGAGGCAGAGAGGCTCCCGCCACTGTCACTAAGCCTGAAGCCATGAGCCTGGCTCCTGCATTGAGCATCTGCCCCCTGCTGGGCAGTGCACGTAATAGCAACCGGTCATTCGGTTGATTTGCGTATTAACCTTTTATTATATAGGATTCCTATGCTGTACTTTACATCCCTGTGACTATTTCATAGCTGCCAATTTGTGCTTCTTAATCCCTTTCACCTTTTTCACCCAATCCCCCTCTGGCAAACATCAGTGTGTTATCTGAGTTTGTTTCTATTTTATATGTTCATTTTGCTCTTTAGATTCCGAAGATAAGTGAAATCATATGGTATTTGTCTTTCTCTGTCTGACTTTTTCACTTTGCATAATACATTCTAGGTCCATCGCTATTGTTACAAGTGGTAAGATTTCATTATTTTATTTTATTGATTTCTTTTTAAGAGAGAGAGAGAAGTATTGATTTGTTGACCCACTTGTTTATGCATTTACTGGTTGCTTCTTATATGTGATCAGAGATTGAACTCACTACCTTACTCTAACTAACCTAGCTAACTGGACAGGGCAAGATTTCATTCTTTTTTACTGCCGAGTAATATTCCATTGTATATATGTGCTACATCTTTCTCTAATCATCTATCCATGGGCACTTGGGTTGCTTCTATATCTTTGCTACTGTAAATAACACTGCAAGGACAGAAACTAAAATGTGTATTTAAAATAATTTTTCTATTAATCTTTCTAAATGGCAGTAAGTAGATGGATGACGTCATTTTAGAGTTGGGAAAGGACTAAGAAGTTACTACCTCCTTTTATACAGTAAGCAACTAAATTATAATAGGTGAATTAGTGTTCCAGTCAGCCATTTAGGGGATAGAATTAATGTTATTTAGTAGTGGAATTTACTTCAAAGTTCAGATTGTTGGCTTTGATACTAAAAAAGTGGAAAACAAGAGCCAGTGAGCTACACTGTCTATATATATAAAAGGCGAAGCGACCGACCAACTAGCTGGCAGGTATAATGCACACTGACCAGCAGGGAGCAGATGCTCAACGCAGGAGCTGCCGAGCGACAGCAACTTTGCAGAGTGCCATCTTACACTCCAGGACCCTCGGGGGATGTCTGACTGCCAGTTTTGGCCCAATCCCCACAGGCCAGGCTAAGGGACCCCACCTGCCGAAGGGACCCTGCTCACTCTGCAGACGCTCTTTGAGCCATGGCCCCAGGTGTGGCCAGCTGGAAAGGGACCACGGGAGATTGGCTCCAGGGCGTGTCCAACCCTTCTCACCCCTCCGGTCACCTTCTAATTTATTTCCTTTCAAAGTGCATGAATCTGTGCACTGGGCCTCTAGACATTTTATGATGCTTTAATCCATCAGAAATATGACCAATTTGCATTTGCTTTTTTAAAATTGTGGCCATGTTGTAGGCCCTAGAACTTCAGAGAGAGGTGAAATGTAGTGCCTGTCCTTAAGGAAGAAAGAAATGAAAGCTAATTATATATGATGAGGATAGGGGTTCTTAACATGAGGGCCTGAGGATAGAATTCAGGTTCTAAATTTGGACAAGAAAAAGTTCACACTAACCTTTAACTAAAAAGTAGCATTTCTTTCAATTATGAATGAAAGCAACAAACAATATTAGCTTACCTATGAGTGTGTCACTATTAGAAATCACATTTCACATCCTATTATAGTTGCAGATATTTCTAATATTATTTATGTCTCACTTTAATGGTAGTTATGGACCCACTGCTAGATCTTACTTAATGCTTTAAAAAGGAATGTTTCTTACTTATCACAAACTTTTAAAAATACTTCACAACTGTATTTCAGTATACTTGGTTTCCTTTGTATTTCATTTTATGAATGAAGAGAGGGGATCCCGACTCTTCCCTGGGCTTCATTATAGCATAAAAAAATTCGGAACAGTATAGGCTGTGCTATGCTGGGCTTAAATACAGGGCATTATGGGAAGACAGAGGATCCAGAGGACAGGGTGGGGATGGCTTGGGATGGCCTGCATTCTGAAAGGCTACTTGAGCACTCTCGGAGATGTGTGGCTGTTTGCTCGGATGGCGGAGATGAAAAAGCGAGAGAGGTGCACTGCTGAGTGCAGCTGAGTGCAGGGTGTTCGGAGACATGGAGGGCAGTGATACCGGTCTGCTTAGCTGGATGACAGGATTGATGTAAGAATTGCATTTTGTCTTCTAGATTTCATCGTTTCTTGGATGTCAACAGTCACAAAGTAGAAAAGACAATAGAAGGGTAAGTCAGTTTTATATGTATGAGTCTATGTACATATTCAAAATATATGTATTTTTGGAGATCTTTTTATTTAACTTTCTAACTATCAGTACATTTTTTAAAATATGTTTTAGAATTTATGAAAAGTTCATCATTCATTCTGATCTTGGTAAAGCTGCCAGTTGGAAGAGATTAACTGAGGAACTTCTGAATGCATCACTTCCGAACATAAAGGAAGTAAAGGTGGGCATGATATTGTGAGATCTCCGTTGTGTTTGTTGCCATTTCCAGTCTGATTGCTGTCAGCTATTGTCTGTTAAATAGACCTTCATTCACTTAGTCTCATTCACTGGCTAGAGCAGAACACGCTGGGAACTGACGCAAGCATTGCCATGAAGCCCAGTGTGCTTCAGGCTCAAGGTGAAAGAACAAGCATGCGCTTGTTTATCATCTCAGCCCCAACCTGCTGTGAAAATTGAGATAAGAGCCCTGGCCAGTTTGGCTCAGTGGATAGAGCATCAGCCTGAGGACTAATGGGTCCCAGGTTTGATTCCAGCCAGGGGCACATGACTGGATTGCAGGCTTGATCCCCCCTCCCCCTCCCATAGGGGATGTGCAGGAGGCAGCCAATGATTCTCTGTCATCATTGATGTTTCTATCTCTCCATCTCTCTTCCTTCCTCTCTGAAATCAATAAAAAATATATGGTTTAGAAAATGAAAAGAAAATTGAGATAAGAGATTGACACAAATAATAGCACTGTCTAGCTATCTCAGGTCTTTTAAATGGCTTCTCTGCACTTGGCAATAAGAACTCCCTGTAGAATGCTCATTAGATGCCAGGTGCTGTTGTGAGCACTTTCCCTCATGGGTCCCCCAAGATCACCTTCAGGCTTGATGATGCCCTAGAGATATTCACAAAACTTTAAAAAAGCTGCTCTCCTCACGGTTACGGTGAGGATACAGTCAAGGATGAGCAAAGGGAAAGATGCCTAAGGTGAGGCCCAGGAGAAACCAGCCACAAACTTTAACATATTCCTTTCCAGTTGAGTTGCATGGGAATGCCCTTAATTCACCCAGTGACAGTGTGTGGCCACACATGCAAAGTGTTGCAAACCATGGAAGCTCACCTGAGCCTTGGTGTCCAGGGTTTCTATTGGGGTGTCTTATTGCATGGATGTGCAGTGCCCATGAGGCTGACCTCAGCAACTCAAACTCCAGCCCCACAGCGATCAAACCGAGACCTCTGGCCTAGGAAAACAGGCATGCTCCACAACTCACATTGCTGGCGTGCATGGTCTGGTGCATGGCCCAGAGCCTCTAGCAGACAAATCCCTCTTCTCCGCAGGATAGTCCAAGGGCTCAGGTTCTCGCTGAGGTTCTCTCTCAGGAGTCGGTCGAAAGCCAGTCCTGCAGACCTTTGAGGTGTTCACAGTTTGGGCAGTCTGTGCCTTCTGAGTTAACTTGTTTAATCTTCATGGAAACCCCTGTTATTATTGTTTTTAATATATTTTTATTGACTTCAGAGAGGAAGGGAAAGAGATAGAAACGTCAATGATGAGAGAGAATCATGGATCGGCTGCCTCCTGCATGCCCCCTACTGGGGATTGAGCCCGCAACCCAGACATGTGCCCTTGACTGGAATCAAACCTGGGACCCTACAGTCCCCAGGCTGACGCTCTATGTACTGAGCCAAACCAGCCAGGGCAGTCCCCCCTTTGTCTGCACTGTGAAATTGGTGTCCTAAGGAAGAGAGCTTTAGACAGTTCAAGGAAGGGCTATAAAGGTATTACTGGAAAAGAGAGAGCTGCAGTGTCTGAGTCCATGCCGTGAGGGTGAGCAACGCACCCCATGTATTGTTCCTGCAAAAGAAGAAGGCACATCTTTTTTATATCTCTTGATTCATTGTGGATGGATAGCTTTCTGGGTAGTCTGTAAAATTTAATAAACAGACCCTATGACACCGTCATAGTAATAATAAAAATAATGGCAAATGTTTTTACAGCACTTAGTACGTGCCAGGCACTGTGACTCCCATAACCACCACAATCAGTAGATACTGTTACAGGACTCATTTTGGGAAGGCAAATGCTTTCTATAACCTCAGTTTCATCTATACCAATGAAAATACCTATGTCTTACAAATAATTAAATGAAACAGTGAATGTCACTTATGATTTTTCACCTTGACCTTTTCATGGCTATCCCCGGTCATCCTTCTGTGTACCCCCAGCAGTCGGGCTCCCTGAACACTGGGACCACACCCCTAGTCCTGCGATGGCACATCCTGGGTGCTGCGCGTCAGTGCCCTTCCCTCCTCTCCTGGTGAACCACCCCATGCTTTAATATTAATTTTAGGCACCTAGAACAAAGTAGACAATAAATATTTGCTAAAGAAATAAATCTGTGTGATCCTTTCTGCCTCACTGTCCCTCTCTGCCCCAGTTACACAGGCAGAATTGATTCCCTTTTTCCCTTACTCTGGCACCTTTGACACGTCTGTGGTAGTATAGCAATAACTTACAGTACCTGCCATAAATCCACCCACTGTGAATATACAGGTTACCAATTCTCAATAAATAAGTCATTTCACAGCAGCAGTCCAGTTTTAGAACGTTTTCTATTACCCAAAAGTTTCCCTCACACCCATGTGAAGTCAGTGCGTGCTTCCATGGAAACACCAGACAACTACTGATGTGCTTGCTGTGTTTATGAATTTGCCTTTCTGGACATTTCATAAAAGAGATCATATAATATGCAGTTTTTGTGTCTGCTTTGTCCATGATGTTTTTGAGGTTCATCCATATTCTATTTCTTTTAAAAGCTGAATAGTGTGGCATTTTATGAATATGCCACATTTTTCTTATTCACCTGTGGATGATATTTGGATTGTTGCCAGGTTTTGGTTAGTGTGACAAATGAACTTGCTCATCCAAGCAAACTTGTGTGGACATAAGTTTTCACTCTTCTTGGGTAGGTTTCTTATATGGTCAGCTTATGTTTAACCTTTAAAACATAGCCAACTTATTTCCTAAAGTGACTGTATCATTTTATATTCCCATTAGCAATGTATAAGGATTCTAATTTCTCCACATTCTTGCCAACACATGTATTGTTACATGTCTTTGTTATTATAGACATCCTAGAGAGTATCTCATTATGGTTTTGATTTATATTTCCCTAATGACTGATGATGTTGGGTGTTTCTTTCATGGGTTTTTTTTTCTGTTTTATTATTATTTTTTTAAATTATATCTTTATTGTTCAGATTATTACATTTGTTCCTCTTTTTCCCCCCCATAACTCCCCTCCTCCCAGTTCCCGCCCCACCCTCCGCCCTCTCTCCCCACCCACTGTCCTCATCCATAGGTGCACAATTTTTGTCCAATCTCTTCCTGCATCTCCCACACCCCTTCCCGCCCCCCCCCCAGAATAGTCAGTCCATTCCCTTTCTATGTCCCTGATTCTATTATAATCACCAGTTCATTCTGTTCATCAGATTATTTGTTCACTTGATTCTTAGATTCACTTGTTGATAGATGCATATTTGTTGTTCATAATTTGTATCTTTACCTTTTTCTTCTTCTTCCTCTTCTTAAAGGATACCTTTCAGCATTTCATATAATACTGGTTTGGTGGTGATGAACTCCTTTAGCTTTTCCTTATCTGTGAAGCTCTGTATCTGACCTTCAATTCTGAATGGTAGCTTTGCTGGATAAAGTAATCTTGGTTGTAGGTTCTTGGTATTCATCACTTTGAATATTTCTTGCCACTCCCTTCTGGCCTGCAAAGTTTCTGTTGAGAAATCAGCTGAAAGTCGTATGGGTATTCCCTTGTAGGTAACTGAGTTTCTTTCTCTTGCTGCTTTTAAGATTTTCTCTTTGTCTTTTGCTCTTGGCATTTTAATTATGATGTGTCTTGGTGTGGTCCTCTTTGGATTCCTTTTGTTTGGGGTTCTCTGCGCTTCCTGGACCTGTAAGTCTATTTCTTTCACCAGGTGGGGGAAGTTTTCTGTCATTATTTCTTCAAATAGGTTTTCAATATCTTGCTCTCTCTCATCTTCTGGCAGCCCTATAATTCTGACGTTGGTACGCTTGAAGCTGTCCCAGAGGCTCCTTACACTATCTTCGTATTTTCGGATTCTTCTTTCATTTTGCTTTTCCGGTTGGGTGTTTTTTGCTTCGCATTTCAAATCATTGACTTGATTCTTGCGTTCCTCTGGTCTGCTGTTGGGTGTCTGTATAATATTCTTTATTTCAGTCAGTGTATGCTTAATTTCTAGTTGGTTCTTTATCACAACATCGAGGGTCTCATTTGATTTCTTGTAGATCTCATTAAGTTTATCGGCAGTTTCTAGAAAATTATTGAAAGACCTTAAAAGTGCAGTTTTGAACTCTGTATCCTCCATTTCTGTCATGTTTCTTTGTCTCAGCATTTTTTTATGCTTTCTTGGTGCACCCCCTTGTGGTCTTTGTGTGCAGTCTTGTTGTAGTTAAGCCTTGATTGTTGTCAGTAATACTGGGGGTGATTTGACCTCCAGGCCAACTGGCTATGAGAATCAGCTGTGTCTGCAGTGGGCGAACTTCTGTGCTGGATCTCTAGGGCCATGCTAATCTAACTTTTGCCTGAGGCTATCCGGCAAATGCCTCTGTGCAGGGCTTGGGCGGGGCGAGTTCCAGGGGATCAAGAGGGTGGGCGGAGCGAGCAGTTATGGCTGCTCTCAGTCCCGTCCGCAGGGGCTCTGCCTCTCAGAGTCCCAGCAACCACTGCAAACCCCGGAGAGAAAGCTGCCTTCGAGTTCCGACCGAAGCCAGACAGTCCCGCTTCTCCCGTTTGAGTCTGGGTCCCTAGAGACTCGCCCGGATCTGGAGCTCAGAATCTGAGACTCACTCCCAATTGAAACAGACAACTGCGCCCTCAGCTGTGCCAGCCCGCTCCGCATGCACTCCGCACCTTAGTATTTTACTTCAGCCCTGCGCCTCCTCTGAGTCTTGGTATGCTATTCTCTTTCCTCCTAGTTGTAGAACTTCCACTCAGCCAGCCTTCCTGTGGTTCTGGATGATGTCCATTCCGTCTTTTAGTTGTATTTTTGAAGTGGTTGTTTGAGGCACCAAACTCCGGCTTTAACCTATGCCGCCATCTTGGTTTCCCCTCTTTCATGTGTTTTTTAGCCACTGGTATGTCTTTTATGATGTCCATTCAAGTCTTTCATCTAGGGATTTCTTTTTTTTTGTTTTTTTAAGTACAGACTATGTTTTTAATTCATATACTTAAATACCAATCTGGGCAACAGCAAAATGAGAAGCGTCCATACTCTGAAAATATTTTTTTAGACAACCTAGACGTTTTTAATACACGAATGAAAAGCTAGTCATCATCTCCTTAGCTGCTAGACCTTGAATTTAAAAACTCTTCATTGTTTCCTGTTTTCTCTGTTCATGACTTTCCTTTATCATAATGTTTTCTTCTTTTTGGCCAGTCTACAGCTGAATTAAAATTGACAGTCAGATTTACTGAGCCTGTCAGTCAAAGAAAATTTAGCTGTCCCCCACCCACACTATATACACATCACAGAGATTTTCCATTCTGATTCAAAATAACTGAATATTCTAAAGTTTCCTTATTCTAAAAATATAAATTATATAGCTCTTTTAGGCATAGGTATTTTCAGTACAAAATGGTAACATCACCCGTCCTGTCCACCATAGGACTGCTCTGAAGAGGAAATAAAATGAGAGAGCAACCTGAAGGGGGCACCCACGTTCTCTGTGCACCCGTGTGGACACCAACACACACGTGCACACACACCTCTCATGATATTTCCAAGATTTGGGGGAAGTTGTGAGGGGCGTTCTAGAAAGTTCAATGACCCTACATTAAAATGAGCTCAGAAAAGGAAAGGAAAGGGAAGGAAAGGGGGAGGAAAGGAAGAGAAAAGGAAAGAAAAGAAACGAGGAGAGAAAAGGAAAGAAAAGAAGAAAAGAAAAGAAAAGAAAAGAAAAGGGAAGGGAGGGGAGTGGAGGGGAGGGGAGGGGAGGGGAGGGGAGGGGAAGGGCCAAACACGCACATCATTAAGAACTTCAGTTGAAATTGCAAAGTATATACATGATCGAAAATGTGAAGACTGACCAACCTATACATTCCTGTGTTTAATCAAAGAAGTTCTGCGTTAAAAAACCAAACGCACAGAATCCAGATCAGTGATATTTCCACTTCTGAGAAAGATTCATTCCAATTTAAGAATTTCATTATTTCTAGCAGTACGCTGTACAATCCAGCTTAGGACTTCACTCAGTACAGATGAGAATATACCTGCATTCTAGGCTTTTCCTACAGGCCACATGGAAGGAGATACTTCTGGCTAAGTTGCCAAAGGATTCTTCTTGCAGTGTCTCAAATTTGTATTTTTATCTATAAGAAACATGTCCTATTAGTTAGCACCTTAGGCTCAAGTGAAGTTTTTTGGCACAGAATTCTAGAGTCTTACTATATAATCTGAGTAGAGGCCTGATGCACAAAATTTGTGCAAGGGGCTTGGCCCTCGCAGTCCGGCGCGTCCGGATGGTTGTCCGGATGGTCGTCTGGATGGTCGTTCTGCTGTTTGGTCTAATTAGCATATTAGCTTTTTCTTATATAGAACTCGAGGCCTGGTGCACAAAAATTTGTGCACTCAGCAGGTGGGGGTGGCCTGCTGACATGTGCCCTCTCGCAGTCTGGGACCCCTTGGGGATGACCCCCTGCTGCTTTAGGCCCACTCCCTGGGGAATTGGGCCTAAGCTGGCAGTCAGACATCACTCTGGCAGCCTGGGAGCCCTCGGGAGATGTCCACTGGCCAGCGGGGAGTAAGCCTATGCTGCAGTCGGACATCCTTAGCGCTGCTGAGGAGGCGGGAGAGGCTCCTACCACCACCGCTGTATTGGCAGCCATCAGCCTGGCTTGTGGCTGAGCAGAGCTCCCCCTGTGGGAGCGCACTGACCACCAGGGAGCAGCTCATGCATTGAGCATCTGCCCCCTGGTGGTCAGTGTGTGTCATAGTGACCAGTCATTCCCAGTCTTTCTGCTATTAGGATCAATTTGCATATTACCCTTTTATTATATAGTATAGAGGCCTGGTGCACGGGTGGGGGCAGGCTGGTTGGCCCTGAAGGGTGTCCCAGATCAGGGTGGGGGTCCCCACTTGGGTGCCTGACCAGCCTGGGTGAGGGGCTGAGGGCCGTTTTCAGGCTGGCCAAGCCCTCTGGCAATGGAAGCTCCCAGCGTCTCATTTTTTTCTTTTTCTTTTTAATTCTGGGATTTATTTACCTTCTATAATTGAAACTTTGTTGCCTTCAGTGGAGCTCAGAGTCAGCGGGAAGCTTGGCCTGCTCCATAACTGGAGTCACCAAGCCTCCTGCTCGCTTCAGCTCCGTGGCTGCCAGCCGCCATCTTGGTTGGGTTAATTTGCATATAGTCGCCCTGCTTGGCTGGTGGGTGTGGCTTAAGGTGTAGGGAAGGTACGGTCAATTTGCATGTTTGTCTTTTATTAGATTAGACTAGACACGCGGTGCACAAAAATTTGTGCACTCGAGGAGAGGTGGGGTCCCTCATCCCGGCCTGTGCCCTCTCGCAGTCTGGGACCCCTCGGGAGATAACGACCTGGGGATCCGTACCCTGTCACGCACAGAGAAGGGTTGATCAGGGGGTTAGGGAGCTCTCCGCTTTCATCCACAGAGCAGGGCGCATCAGGGGGTTGGGGCGCTGCCCTCTGTCACGCACAGAGCACGGCCCATCAGGTAGGTTGAGGAGCTCCCCCCTGTCACGCACAGAGCAGGGCGGATCAGGGGGTTGGGGCGCCGCCCCCTGTCATGCACAGAGCAGGGCCCATTGGGGGGGTTGGGGCTCTGTATCCTGTCACGCACAGAGCAGGGCCCATCAGGGGGTTGGGGAGCTCCCCCCTTTCACGCACAGAACAGGGCGGATCAGGGGGTTGGGGCCCCGCACCCTGTCACACACAGAGCCGCAGGCCGATTAGGGGGTTTGGGCACTGCCCCCTGTCACACTGATCCCGGTGCTGGGAGGCCTCGCGGCTCTGCTGATCCCGGTGCTGGGAGGCATATTACACTTTTACTATATAGTATAGAGGCCTGGTGCATGGGTGGGGGCCAGCTGGTTTGCCCTGAAGGGTATCCCGGATCAGGGTGGGGTTCCCCACTGGGGTGCCTGGCCAGTCTGGGTGAGGGGATGATGGCTGTTTGCAGTTGGTCACACACCCTTCAGGGTGGGGGTCCCCACTGGGGTGCCTGGCCAGTCTGGATGAGGGGCTGAGGGCTGTTTTCAGTCTGGTGGGTGACTGAAGCTCCCAACTGCTCCTTTTTTTCTTTTTTTTAATTCTGGGCCAGCTTTAGCTCTGGCTCCAGCTCTGAGGCCTCTGCTGCTGAAAGCAGGTATCTGGTTTGTTTGGGTTCTATAATCAAAACACTGTATCAACTCCAGCTCTGAGATCCCGGCGGGCTGAAAGCAGGTTTCTGGGGTTTTGTTTAGCTTCTATATTTGTAACAATGTTTCAAACTGCAAGCTCAGAGGCCAGCAAGGCAGGCGGGGAACGTTGGTTTCCTGCGTCACTGAAGCAAGCAAGCCTCATGTTAGCTTCAAGCTGCCTGGCTGCCGGCCGCCATCTTGGCTGGCAGGTAATTTGCATATCTCGCTGGTTACCCAATGGGAAGGGTAGCAGATGTACGCTAATTACCATGTTTCTCTTTTATTAGATAGGATAATTCTGGTGTCCTTGCCAGAAAATTATGCATTGAAGTACATTTTAAAGATCCTGGCATCATTTACATCTTTGAACAAGTCCATTATTTGGAATGGTATTTTTCTTATTGAGCCATCAGCTATTTATATATTCCTCATACAAGTTCTTCATTAGAATAATGATTGGCAAATATATTCCTCCAGTTTCTATTTTATCTTCTCAGTAAAAATGTCTTTTAATATTTAATGTGGATAATGTTACAGATGTCCCCCATTCCCCTCTTTAGCATCCTCCACCCAGCCCCTGACACACCCCAGGCCTTCCCCACACTATTGTCTATGTCCATGGGCTATGCATATTTGTGTATACTAATATATTCTTTGGTTAATCTCTTCCCTTCTACCTCCCACTCCTCTGAGTCATTCTGTTCCATGTTTCCATGCCGCTGGATATATATGATTCATCAGTTTACTTTGTTCATTAAATTCCATATATTAGTGAGATTGTATGGTATTTGTCTTTTTAGCATAATATTCTCCAGGTCCATCCATTATGTCATTAAGGCTAAGAGCTCCTTTTGTACATTTGCATAGTATTCAATTGTGTAAATGTACCACAGCTTTCATACCCACTTATCTACTGACTAGAGGCCTGGTGCATGAAATTCATGCATGGGTAAGGTCCCTAGGCCTGGCCGGTGATCAGGGCCAATCAGGGCCTTCCGGCTGCCGGCCGGGACCTTCCTTCCCCAGCTGCCGGCTGCCGGCAGGGGTCTTCCTTCATTCTGCACCACACCCTGGTGGTCAGCGAATGTCATAGCAAGCGATCAAACTCCCGGTCTCTCAGCTGAACTCCTGAGGGGACACTTTGCATATTAGCCTTTTATCTATATAGATATAGATGGGCACTTGGGCTGTTTCTAGATCTTAGCTGTTTTAATTAATGCTGCTGTGAACATAAGGTTGCATTTGTCTTGAACATATTCTTTCTGATTGGTGTTTTGGGATTCTTAGGATATATTCATAGAAGTGGGATGGGATTGCTTTGTCAACAGGCAGTTCCATTTTTAATTTTTTGAGTAAACTTCATACTTTTTTCCATAGTAGCTGCACCAGTCTGCATTCCCATCAGCAGTACTCTAAGGCTCCCTTTTCTCCACATCCTCACCAACACTTGTGGCTTGTTAATTTATTGATGATAGCCATTTTGGCAGGTGTGAGGTGATATATTATTATGGTTTTAATATACATCTCTCTGATGATTAATGACATTGAACATCTTTTCATAATTCTATTGGCCATCTGTATGTTGTCTTTGGAAAAGTGTCTATTCAGGTCTTTTGCCCATTTTTAAATTGGATTGTTTGTCTTCCTGGTGTTGAGTTGTGTGAGTTCTTTGTCTATTTTGGAAATTAACCCCTTGTCATATGTATCATTGGCAAATATGTTCTCCCATACATTAAGTTCCCTTTTAATTTTGTTGCTGGTTTGTTTTGCTGTGTAGAAGCTTTTTAGTTTGATGTGGTTCCGTTTGCTTATTTTTTCCTTTGTTTCTCTAGGCGTAGGAGATGTATCATGAAAATACCTCTACGTGAGATGTCTTAGATTTTTAAGGTTTTGTGACACATTTAAGTCTTTTATTCATTTTGAGTTTATTCTTGTGTATGGTGTAAGTTGGTGATCTAGTTTCTTTTTTTTTTTTTTTGCATGTGTCTGTCCAATTTTCCTAACACCATTTATTGAAAAGACTATCTTTACTCCATTGTATTCTCTTGACTCCATTGTCAAATGCTAATTGATATTCGTCTGGATTGATTTCTGGGGGCTCTTTTCTGTTCCATTGGTCCATGTGCCAGTTCTTGTGCCAGTACTGTTTTAATTACAATGGATTTGTAATATAGCTTGATATCCAGTATTGTGACCCTCCAACTTTGTTCTTCTTTCTCAAAATTGCTGTGACTATTTGGGGTCTTTTTTGGTTTCATATAAATTTTTGGAATATTTGTTTTAGATCTGTGAAACATGCCATTCGTATTTTAATAGAGATTGCATTGAATCTGTAAGATTGCTTTGGTAATATGGACATTTTAATGATACTAATTCTTCCAATCCATGAACATAGTATTTGCTTCTACTTGTTTATATCTCCCTCTATTTACTTTTTTCAACGTCCTATTGTTTTCCAAGTACAGGTCCTTTACCACCTTGTTTATTCCCATGTATCTTATTTTTTTGTTGCAGTGGTGTATATAGATAGATAGATAGATAGATAGATATAAGATTGTTTGTCTTAGTTTCTCTGAGAGTTCATTATGGTGTATAAAAGTGCCATGGATTTTTGGGTGTTAATTTTGTATTCATAGATTCTGAATTCATTTATTAAATCTGGTAGGTTTTATGGAGTCTTTTTTTTTCTTAATTTTTTTTAAAATAATTTTTATTTCTTGAAGTATTACAAAGAGTATTACATATGTCTCCTTTTTCCCCACCTTGACATTCCCCTGGCCTCCCCTACACCCTAGTGTCTTGTGTCCATTGGTTATTCTTATATGCGTGCATATAAATTCTTCAGTTGATCTCTTAACCCCCCCCTCCCCCCCGAAACCCTCCCCAGGCTTCCCACTGTAGTTTGACAGTCTGTTCAATGCTGCTATGCCTCTGCAGCTACCCCTGTTCATCAGTCTATACTGGTCCCCATTATCTGTCCCAACCTCACTGGCGCCGTCCCAACCTCACCGGGGCCATTTCATCCTCACCAGGGCCGTCCCGACCTCACCGGGGCTATCCCTACCTCACTGGGGCTGTTTCAACCTCACCGGGGCCGTCTCGACCTTGCCGGGGCCGTCCTGACCTCACTGGGGCGGTCTCGGCCTCACCGGGGCTGTTTCAACTTCACCGGCGTTGTCCCGACCTCACACGGGCCCTCTCGGCATCACTGGGGCTGTTTCAACCTCACCAGGGCCATCCTGACCTCACTGGTGCCGTCTCGACCTCACCGGGGCCATTCCGGCCTCAGATGCCGTCTCAACCTCACCGGGGCTGTCCCGAGCTCACCAGGGCCGTCTTGACCTCACCGGTGCCATCTCGACCTCGCATGGCCCCGGATACCATCCCAACCTCACTGGGGCCGTCCCGACCTCACCAGGGCTATTTCAACCTCACCGGGACAGTCCCAACCTTACCGGGGCCATCTCGAGCTCACCAGGGCAGTCTCGACCTCACCTGGGTGGTCCCGACCTTACCGGGGCTATCCTGACCTCATCGGGGCAGTCTCAACCTCACCGGGGCCGTCTCGACCTTTCCAGGGGCATCCTGACTTCACCGGGGCCGTCTCGACCTTTCCAGGGGCATCCTGACCTCACCGGGGCCGTCTCGACCTTTCCAGGGGCATCCTGACCTCACCGGGGCCGTCCCAGCCTCACCGGGGAAACACGAAGTTTGGCACTCTGTCTCCTGCCGGGCGGCTCCCCACCAGACAAAATCTTCAGGCGTTCCTGGTGGCTGAACATCCAGCACGCCTGCTCGGACTTCGCCCTCCACCAAGTGCACAGACTGCCCGTCTGCCGTCCCCCAGCGTCCCATGCGAGACTGGAACCAGTGGGCATGCTTGTGCACCTGCTGGTACAGCGGTTCCACATTGCCTGCCCAGCCGGGCCCGGCCCCAGCCTGCGCCGAACCTGACTCCTCCCCCCCGAGTGTGTCCCTCCTGGATGCGAGGAGCTGAAATCTGCAGCCTGCTGGGTTGGACTCTGTACTTGGTGCCTCTGCACATGCTACTCAGTCTCAATGCTCTTCTTTCTATGAAAGGAGTTGAAATCTGCAGTTTCTTGTGTTGGGCTCTGTACTTGGTGTCTCTGCACATCCTACTCAGTCTCAATGCTTTTCTTTCTTTCCTTCCAGTTATAGAGCTTCCACTGGGCCAGCTTTCCCATGGTTCCGTATGATAGCTGTTTGTCCTTAGTTGGTAGTTTCGATGTTGTTGTGGGAGGCAGCACACACAGGTCTCTTCCTTACGCCGCCATCTTGATTCTCCTGGGTCTGCTTCTTGAGTGTGTCTCCCATGGGTGCGAGGAGTTGAAGTCTGCAATTTATTGTGTTAGGCTGCAAAAGCGCAGGTGGGTCTTTTTGTGCCCTTGGAATAGCTTGGATGGGGATGTAAATTGATTAGGGCTGGGTCTCAGGGAGTCGCCAGGGCGGGGCAAATAGCAATGGCTGCATCTCTGTGGCTCCTCGCCTCTCCGGGACACCGGGACTTCACGTCCCCCAGTGCGGGTGAGCAGCTGTGCAACAGAGCCTCCCTCGCTTTCTGACAGCTACAAGGCTGTGCTACCTCTCCCAGTAGGGTCTGCTGCCTCATGATCCTGCCCAAACCAGCTGAGTGGATTCAAGAGTTTGTAAAAGCACAGGCGTTTCCTCTTGTGCCTCTGGCACAGCCTGGATGGGAATGTAAATTGAGTAGGGCGGGGTCTCAGGGAGTCCCCAGGGCAGAGCAAATAGCAATGGCGGCGTCTCCACTGCTCCTCGCCTCTTCGGGACTCTGGGACTTGGGACTTTGCGTCCCCCAGTGCGCGCCAGAGCCTCCCTCGCTTTCCGACTGCTGCAAGGCCGTGCCGCCTCTTCCCGTGGGGTCTCGGGCCTCAGAGACCTGCCCTGAGCAATCCAATTGAAAAAAAAACCGCGCATCCAGTTGCAGCCCGCCTGGAGCGTGGCTGTGTACCTCTGTCTTTGGCGCCTCTGTAGCTCCTACTCAGTCTCACTGCGCTTCTTTCTTTCCTTCCAGTTGTAGAACTTCCACTGGGCCAACTTCCCCATGGTTCTGAATGGTGGTTGTTTGTCTTATAGTTGGTAGTTTCAATGATGTTGTGGGAGGCAGCACACACAGGTCTACTCCCTACGCCGCCATCTTGGTTCTCTGTAGTTGTGTCTTGAATGTTATTGTCCCATTCGTGGATGGAGTCTCCTTTCAGGGTGTCTGATTATGTGTCTCACTTCCTACCATGTCGTGCCAGCCATTGAGGAGGTGCTGTCTGAACAGCACAAAATACAACGAGACAAGACACAACACAGAAAGTAGAGAACAAGAATGTATGCAAGACGCCTATAGCCCCATGACCACCAGAGAAAAGAGAATTAAGAAAGAGAAAAGAGAGCAAGAATGATGGAACAAAAAGAAAAAATATGTGGAGGAACACAACAAAACAAAAACAAATAAAGCAAAAAGCACAAACAAAACCACCCAGAAAAGGTGGGTGGGGGGCACAATTTGTAGATACAGAGCTTAAATAAAGAAAATAAGGTTAAAGAATTAGAGGAATAGGGGAAGGACCATGGTTTTACAGGGGTCCTCAAACTTTTTAAACAGCGGGCCAGTTCACTGTCCCTCAGACTGTTGGAGGGCCAGACTATAGTTTAAAAAAAAAAACAACTATGAACAAATTCCTGTGCACACTGCACATATCTTATTTTGAAGTAAAAAAACAGAATGGAAACAAATACAATATTTGTATTTGCATGTGGTCCGCGGGCTGTAGTTTGAGGACCCCTGGTTTAGAATAAAGGGGTGCGGGGCAGGAATGAGAAGACAAGGAAAAAAATTTGGATAGGAGAATAGAGCAGATAGACCTAAATTTATGAAATGAAACAAGTTAAGAAATTAGAAGAAGTAAAGAAAAAGAAGAGAGAAAAATTTTAAAATTGAGTAGTGAAATAAAAAGAAAAGAGAAAGGGAAATTGAGTAGGAACAGGGAAGAGGAAATTAGATATATGAGCACAACAGAGATTAGAATAATAGCAAATCAATATAGCAGATAGGTAAAGATCAATTTTAAAAAGAGGAAGAAAGAAAGAGAAGAAGAAAAAAATGGGAGGAAAACAGAAGAAGGGGGTGCAAAAAATAAGATAAATAAAGTGAAGTCTCATTCACTTCAGCCAAGCTTAGTGCCCCAAGGGAGCTGGCGTAGGACCCCACTCTTCTGTCTGCCAATTCTGTGAGGACTTAACCACTGTTGGGCACTGTCTTCTGGCCTTTAGCACCTGCTTGAAGCTCCAAGCAATCCACCGCTCCACTGCTTGTGTCTGTTTCCACAGGCCTTGGCTGCAAGCAGGAGGGGCCAGTCTGCTCTGTCTACCAGCTGTCAGTCTTAATCTCTCAAGAGTCTGTTTCTGACAGGGCTTTAGACAGGGGAAGTGCTGTTTCGCTTTCAGGGAAAATGAAGGGTGTGTTTCCTGTGTCAGAGCTACTCCTCCATGAGTGGCCCAAAACGTTACTCTGTCCTCGACTGGACAGGTCTCCTTGTGTGGAGACCAATGAGGTCAGCTACGACCCTGGAGGTTTAATCAGTCTGGTTCTCAGAATAGTCGAGTGGACGGCTCCTCTTCCAGTCCGATCCCCGGGGGCTCCTTGAGACTGCTCAGGCGCGTGAGCTTGGCCTCTGCCTTTGTTTGTCAGTAACCCTCAAAGTGCAGGTGTGGCAGGCTGGATGGGGGGCCCTTTACCTGCTCTCTGGGTGTTGGGAGCAGGGAGCTCCTCCCAGGGAAAATGGCCGTTTTGTTTTGGAAGCCTATGAACAACCCATTGCAGTACTCCTGGCTCCTGCTTTTCCAGGTCCCCCTGCCCTGCTTCCCTCCCGCCTCTCCTCAGTCACCTCATGTCCACACCTCCCTCCTGAGCCACTGCCTGGGTGTGTAGCTGCAAATGAAGACTCCTGTGCTCTGTGTTTAGAGAAAAAAAGGCCAATCGAAACTGCTGCTCTCTCCCTCACTGGCTCTGGTCTGCTGGGTCTAGACGGCTGCTGCCAGCAGTCCTGCTACCTCTCATGGCTGCTTGGATGGTATGGGTGCTTCGGGTCACACTGCCACAGGTTGGGAAGCCCCGCCGGTCAGGTCAGCAGCACTGCCACCGCAGGTGGTGTGTGGAGCCCTGCCTGTGCCCCCAAACAGTTCTCCCCGTAGCTCAGCACCCTCCTCTCTGGGCTCCCCACCCCTCTAGATCTTGCCCTTTCTACAGATCTCCAAGTGCCTTCTTTCTTCCGTGTTATAAGTCACTCTTCAGCTGGACCACAGTTGGAAATTCCAGGTGTATGTTCTCCAATTTCGTGGTATTTCCAGCCTGGCCCTGTGATGAGGTGTCCGACAGGTCTGCCTGTTCAGCTGCCATTTTCTCCTGCCATTATTTCTTGGAACAGGTTCTCTATTCCTTTCTCACATTCTGCTCCTTCTGGTACACTATAATGCTAATGTGACATTTCATGTTGTTCCAAAGCTTAGACTCTCCTGCTTTCCACTTTTTTCTCCATGCGCTGCTCTGAATGGCTGTTTTTTTCTACGTTATCTTGTAATTCACTGATACGGTCCTCAGCCTCTTCTAGTCCACTGTTAAATCCTTCCAGGGTATTCTTTATTTCAGCTGTCATTCCTCACTTCCAATCTATTCTCATTAGTTGTTTCAACCTTTGTTTTCATGTTGGTGTAGCTCTCATTAAGACCTGGATAATACTCATTAAGTTGCTTGTAGTTCTCACTGAATTGTTTGACACCCTTGTTACCATTACTCTTTCCTTATTTTTGCTGTCCCTTTGTTTTTGTTTCTGTATGTTAGATGAGACTGCTGTGCCTCCCAGATTTTGTGGGGTGGCCTTATGTAGCAGGTGTTTTGTGGAATCCAGTGGTGCAGTCTCAATTGTCCTGAATTGGGTGCTTTGGAAAGCCCCCCTACTTGAGTTATTTGGGTTCTCCTGTTGTAGTGGGGTCTTGAATGTTGTTGGCCTGTCATGGATAGAGTCTCCTCTCAGGCTAGCTGACTATGTGCTCACCCACAACCACATTGTGAGAGCTGTTGTGAAAGTGCTGCCCAAACAACAAAATACAACATGACAAAATATGAATCAGAAGAAACAAAACAAAAAAATACACAGGACCCCTATAGCACCAACAAAAGCAACCACCAGAGAAGAGAGAATTAGGACAGAGGAAAGAGAGTAAGAATACTAGAAAAAAAGATGGAAAAAGCACGAGGAGAAAAGAAAACAAACAACAAACAAAAGCACCAACACAAAACCACAAGAAAAGGAGAGGACAGAATATGTAGGTGCAGAGCTGAAATAAAGAAAATAAGAATAACGAATTAAAGGATATGGGGGAAGGGAAATGGTTTAAAATAAAGGAAGGAGAAAAGAAAAGAAAAAAATTTGAAAGGGAAAATAGTGTAAAAAGCAGATATCCCCAAAATAAGAAAAAGAAAAATGATGAGAAAGCAGCAGAATGCCCTGACCGGTTTGGCTCAGTGGATAGAGCGTCGGCCTGCGGACTGAAGGGTCCCAGGTTCGATTCTGGTCAAGGGCCTGTACCTTGGTTGTGGGCACATCCCCAGTAGGGGGTGTGCAGGAGGCAGCTGATTGATGTTTCTCTCTCATCAATGTTTCTAACTCTCTATCCCTCTCCCTTCCTCTCTGTAAAAAAAAAAAAAAAAAAAAAAAATCAAATATATATATATATTTTTTTAAAAAAAGCAGAAAATGAAAAGAGAGAAAAAAATTGAGTAATGAAAAATGGGGGGGGGTAGGAAAAGGGAAGTGTAACATTAGATATATAAGTGAAACAACAGAGTAGAATAGAATACTAATAAATGCGTAATATGCTAATTAGACTGGACATCTTTCAGATGTCCATCGGACAGAGCCACAGTGGCTGCGAGCTGGTGGTGCAGGAATGGCACCACTGCGGGGGAGGAGGCACCGCCGCCCCTTTCGCAGAGGCGGAGTAGGAGAGGCCTCAGAACAGGCCAATCCAGCACCATGGCCCCTTCCACAGAGGCAGCCACAGAGGCATTGGGCCCATGCCGCTGCCTCTGCAGAGGCTGGGCAGGGTGTGACCTGCTGTGCCTCAACCTCCCACAGCCTCTCCCCCAGCTGGCCTGGCCCTAGATTGCCCCCCACCCACTGGTGGGTGAGGGGTGGAGCCAGCACTAAGAAGCGAGGGCCAATGACTGGCAGCAGTGGCAGCAGCAGCAGTGGGGGTGATGGGGGCAGCGCCTTCCCATAATCGGATGGTTGCCTCCTGCAGAGGGAGGCCAGTCTGAGGCTTAGGCCTGCTTCCCTCAGGGCTCCCAGACTGTGAGAGGGGGCAGGCTGGGCTGAGGGGGGGATTCCCCCCCCCCCTTGCAGGGCACAAATTTTCATGCACTGGGCCTCTAGTAAATCAATAAAGCCGTTAGATAAAGAAAGGAAAGAGAAAAGGAAAAAAAGGGAGAGGAATAAAGTAAAAGTGAAAAAAGTGAAGTGGCATTTGTTTTAGCCGAGTTTAGTGCCCCATGGGAGCTTGCTTTGGACCCCACTCTTCTGTCTGCTGATTCTGGGCTTCCTCTTAGTGCTTAGGTGCTGGCCACTGCCAAATGCTGACCTTTGGCTTTCAGCTCCTGCTTGAGGCTCCCAGCGATCCACTGATCCACTGTTTGTGTCTGTCTCCACAGGACGTGGCTGCCAGCAGGAGGGCCAATCTGCCCTCTGAAGCAGGTGGGTGGTCAGCACACTTCCCCTGGTTCCTCAGGTCCCGCCTCTGCCTGTCAGCCAGCTGCCAATCTTCACCACTCAGAAGTCTGTTTTTGAAGGGGCTTTAGGCAGGGAAGGTGCTGTTCAGCTTTCATGGAATGTGGTGGGTGTGTTTCCCTGTCCCAGAGCTGCTCCTCTGTGAGTGGCCCAAAGTATGACTCTGCCCTTGGCTGGACAGAGGTCCCTGTGTGGAGACCAGCGGGGTCGGCTGGGAGCCTGGAGTTTAGGTAAATTACCATCTGGTTCCGGGATAGTGTGGCGGACGGCCCCTCCCCCAAGCCAGTCACTGATGCCCTGGAGACTGCTCAGCCAGCAGGCTTGGCCTCTGCCTTTGTTTCCTCTGAAAAGCTCACCCTGCAGGGGTGGCAGGTGCAGGGGTGGCAGCAGGGCTCCCGACGGGGGGCGGCTGTGTCCTCAGAGCAGGGGTTTCCCTTTCCCTGCCCTGTGGCTGCTGTGAGTGGCCAGCTCCTCTCGGGAAAAATGGCTGTTTCAGTTTGGGGGCCTACTGGGCCGCGCCAGCACAGCCAAGGGTGATCCTGAGGGGGGGTGATGAAAGGATTGCGAAAAGAGACAGAATGAAAGCTGGGTCTCGGTGGGACACTGCCTCCCTGATGAGGAGACAGCGACAGCGCCCACAAGCCGTGTCTTTATTTTATAGTAGATGCTACGAGGCAAAGTAGGGGTGTGATCAAGATGTTTACAGCATTCTCGTTGGTTTCAATCCTACTCAACTACTTGCACCTGAACTGTATCACACAGGCACGTGGGGCCACATGTTCGGACCACAGGTTCAAGCTTACAACTATAGCTGTTGGCTATAATTGTGCTGGGAAGGCTCTGCCCTCCAGCTGCGACTTGCACGTGGCCACGAGAGGACTGTGCCCTCTCATTAGTCCGAGGCTTGAACCTGTCCAAAACACTGGAGCCGTACCCCATAGCCTACGACCAAATGCTTCCAGCTTCTGCTTTTCCAAGCCCCGCCCCCCCCCCCCCCCCCCAGTGCTTCCCACCCCAGCCCCTCCTTAGGCTCCTCCAGTCCATGTCTCCCAAAGCTCTGGTGAGTAGCTGCAAATGAAGACTCCTGTGCTCTGGGTTAAAAAACCAAACAATGAAACCGCGGCTTTCTTTCTAACCCGCTCCAGCAGCCCCGCTGCCTATCAGGCTGGGTGTTGCCTGGGCTGCCGGTCTTGGCCCTGCTGCTCATAGCTTGCAGCCCATCCCAGGCTCCGGGCCTACTGGTCTCCAGGTGTTCTCTGTCCTTCATTGATCTATCTCCTCCTCAGGTGGGAATCCCAGGTGAATGTTCTCCAATTTAGTTGTATTTCCAATCTGGCCCTGGGACGAGTTGCACGACAGGTCTTCCTATTCGGCTGCCATTTTCACTCCCACACTGTCTTTATTACTATGGCTTTATAGTAAGTTTTGGAATCAGATAACATAAGTTCTTTAACTTTTTCAAAATTGTTTTTTTTATTCTGAACCCTTTGAATTTCCAGACACATTTTAGGATCAGCTAAATTTCTGTAAAAAGCCTCCTGGTGTTTTGGCAGGCTTTGTGCTGAATCTGTAGATATTTGGTGGAGGGGGGATATTGCCATTAGTTGGCTTGAACTTGGTCCCCCAAAAAATATGTTCAAGTTCTTTCTCCTGATACTTGTGAATGTGACCTTACCAGGTCCTTTACAATGTGAGCAAGTTAGCATCAAGTCATGCTGGTGCGGGACAATTGACTGGTGCCCTTATCAGAAAATAAACATTTGAACTGGCGCAGAGAACACTGTGTGATGCTGAGTCAGATACTGGAGTGGTGCTGCTATGGGAGGAATGGTGCGGCTGCTGGAGGACCACCACGATTGCCAGCATCAGCGGGAGCTGGGAGGGATGGCATCCTCTCCCCTCAGCTTCAGAAGGGCCTGAAACTGCCAACCTTACCCGAGTTTGTTGGAGTAGAGCTGTCCATAGTATTTTTTAACGATCATTTGTATTTCTGTGGGGTCTGTTGTTATTTCACCTCTATCGTTTCTGATTTTGTTTATTTGGGTCCTCTCTCTTTGCTTCTTGGTGAGTCTGGCTAGAGGTTTGTCAATCTTGTTTATCCTTTCAAAGAACCAGCTCTTGGTTTCATTGATTTTCTGTACTGTTTTTTTGACCTCTATGTCATTTATTTCTGCTCTAATCTTTATCATCTCCTTCCTTCTGCTCGCTCTGGGGTTTTCTTGTTGCTCTCTTTCTAATTCTTTGAGTTGTAGAGTTAGATGATTTACTACCATGTTTTCTTGTTTTTTGAGGTAGACCTGTAGAGCTATAAACTTCCCTCTCAGGACTGCTTCATTGTGTCCCATAGGTTTTGGATTGTTGTGTTTTCATTGTCATTCGTTTCCAGGATGTTTTTAATTTCTTCTGTGATCTCATTGGTAACCCAATCAATATTTAATAGCATGCTATTCAGCTTCCAGGTGTTTGAGTATTTTGGGTTGTTTTTTTTTTTTTGTTTTTTTTTTTTTTTGCTTAAAGTATTACAAAGGGTATTACATATGTGTCCATTTTATCCCCCCGTTCTAGATAGTCCCCCAGCCTCCCCTATCCCCCAGTGTCTTATGTCCATTGGTTATGCTTATATGCATGCATACAAGTCCTTTAGTTGAACTCTTACCCCGCTACCTCCTGCCCCCCAACCCTCCCCGGCCTTCCCGCTGCAGTTTGACAATCTGTTTGAGGCAGCTCTGCCTCTGTATCTATTATTGTTCAAAAGTTTATAATGGTCTCTATTATCCATGAATGAGTGAGATCATGTGGTATTTTTCCTTCATTGACTGGCTTATTTCACTTAGCATAATGCTCTCCAGTTGCATCCATGACGTTGCAAATGGTAAGAGTTCCTTCCTTTTTAGAGCAGCACAGTATTCCATCGTGTAGATGTACCACAGTTTTCTAATCCATTCATCGACTGATGGACACTTAGGCTGTTTCCAGATCTTAGCTATGGTGAATTGTGCTGCTATGAACATAGGGGTGCATATATCCTTTCAGATTGGTGTTTCTGGTTTCTTGGGATATATTCCTAGAAGTGGGATCACAGGGTCAAATGGGAGTTCCATTTGAAGTTTTTTAAGGAAACTCCATACTGTCTTCCATAGTGGCTGCACCAGTCTGCATTCCCACCAGCAGTGCACAAGTGTTCCTTTTTCTCCACATCCTCTCCAGCACTTGTCGTTTGTTGATTTGTTGATGATAGCCAGTCTGACAGGTGTGAGATGGTACCTCATTGTTGTTTTGATTTGCATCTCTCGGGTGATTAGTGACTTTGAGCATGTTTTCATATGTCTCTTGGCTTTCTGAATGTCCTCTTTTGAAAGGTGTCTATTTAGGTCCTTTGCCCATTTTTTGATTGGATTGTTTATCTTCCTTTTGTTAAGTTGTATGAGTTCCCTATAGATTTTGGATATTAGGCCCTTATCAGATATGACATTGGCAAATATGTTTTCCCAAACAGTGGGTTTTCTCGTTGTTTTGTTGATGGTTTCTTTTGCTGTGCAGAAGCTTTTTATTTTGATGTAGTCTATTTTGGGTTGTTTTTATTGTAGTTTATTTCTAATATTATGACATCGTGGTCTGCGAAGATGCTTTTTATGATTTCAATCTTCTTGAATTTGGGGATACTTTGCTTGTGACCCAATATATGGTCTATTTTTGAATATGTCTTATGTGCATTTGAGTAGAATGTATATTCCCTGGCTTTGGGGTGGAGTGTTCTGAAGATGTCTATTAAGTCCATCTGATCTAGTGAGTCATTTAGGATTGCTGTATCTTTGCTGATTGTTTGTCTAGAGGGCTTATCCAGTGCTGTCAGTGGTGTATTAAAGTCCCCTACTATGATTGTATTGTTGTCGATCTCTCCTTTGATATCTTCCAGGAGTTTTTTTATGAATTTGGGTGCTCCTGCATTGGATGCATATATGTTTACCAGGGTTATATCTTCTTGTTGTATTCATCCCTTTAGTATTATGAAGTGGCCTTCCTTGTCTCTCGTTATGGCCTTCACTTTGAGGTCTATTTTGTCCGATATAAGTATTGCTACCCCAGCTTTCTTTTCCTTTCCATTTGCCTGAAAGATATTTTTCCATCCTTTCACTTTCAGTCTGTGTGAGTCCCTTCTAATGAGGTGGGTTTCTTGTAGACAGCAGATGTATGGGTCATGTTTTTTTATCCATTCAGCCACTCGATGTCTTTTGTTTGGAGCATTTAGTCCGTTTACGTTTAAAGTTATTATTGAAAGGTACTTGTTTGTAGCCATTTCTTTTTTTGTGTTGCTGTTTTCTTTCTGAGCATTTTATTTCTTATTTTTATACCAGTCCCTTTAGCATTCCTTGCGTTGCTGGCTTGGTGGTGATAAACTCTCTTAGCCTTTTTTTGTCTGTGAAGCTTCTTATTTCCCATTCAAGTTTGAATGATAGCCTTGCTGGATAGAGTATTCTTGGATTCAGTACTTTGCTTTGCATCACTTTGTAAATTTCTGTCCATTCTTTTCTGGCCTGATGTGTTTCTGTTGAGAAATCATTTGACAATCTAATGGGAGAGCCCTTGTATGTAACTTTCCGTCTCTCTCTTGCAGCCTGTATGATTCTTCTTTGTCCTGAACATTTGCCATGGTAATTATGATGTGTCTTGGTGTGGGTCTTTTCGGGTTCACCTTGTTTGGGACACTCTGGGCTTGTGTGACTTTTTTCTTCCCCACCTCAGGAAAGTTTTCTGATATTATTTCCTCTAATAGGTTTTCTAATCCTTGTTCATCCTTCTGTTGTTCTGGTACTCCTATTATTCGTATGTTGTTTCGTTTCATGTTGTCCCAAAGCTCCCTTAGGCTCTCCTCCTGTCTTTTAATTTTTTTCTCCAATTGCAGTACATTTTGGGTGTGTTTTGCTTCCTTGTCTTCTAATTCACTAATTCGGTCCTCCGCTTCTCCTAGTCTACTGTTGATACTTTCAATGGAGGTTTTCATTGCAGCTATATCACTCTTCATTTCTTCTTGGGTCTTACTTAAGTTGTTGATTTTTTCATCTGTTTCTTCTAGCTTCTTCCATATGTTATCAATTTTTTCATCTGTTTCTTCTTGCTTCTTGCAGAGGTTGTCGATTTTTTCCTCCATCCGGTTTATGCACTCTAGGACCCTTATTCTGAATTCTTTTTCTGTCATGTTGCATGCCTCTGTATTACTTAGCTGCTTTTCTGGAGAGTCCTCCTTCTCTTTCCTTTGGGGGTTTCTTTGTCTACCCATGTTTGATCTCACTGACATATCTAGACATTGAGTCGTTCAGTGGTTGCTCCCTTGGTGGCAGTGACTCCTTGATCTGTGGTTGCTCTTCGGGCGGTTACGGTAGCAGCTGCTCTTCAGTTGGCAGCAGCTCCTCAGTTGGGTGCTGTTCACAGCTGTGGTGGCTCTTCTAGCTGGTGGGGCGAGGTTTCACGTACAGCTGCTGTTCCTCAGCAGAGGGTGTGGTGCTAAGGAGGTTGCTGTTGCTTGGACCTGCTTTCCAGGGAAGTTCTGCTCTTCCCGGCTGCAAACCGTCTCACCAGCTGAGCAAATTCGCCAATTCAGTGTGGGTGTTACTAGTTTCAGCTGCTCACTCCATTTGCTCCGGGACACGACCTGGGACGCGTCTGCCTATATCGCCGCCATCTTCCTTTCTCTCAGATATATTTACACTTTAAAAATTTATCTAAAACTCAAATTTAACATCCTACATTTTATCTGGTAATTCTACCTTTCTTTCAGTTGTGACATTCTTCATTTTTCTCATTAAATAATAAGTTAAATAAAACCATTGGTATGTATTTATTTTACAATTGTATGAAAGTCTTGATTTTACTTTTAAAAATCATCTCATAACAGCTTACAAGTAGTTTATTTGGGTAGCAGGGAAATAAGGAAGTGAGACAAGGTAGGGAAGCCAGCTTATAAATACACATTATGAAGCCAGTTACTACTGTGGGTAACTGCAGGTAACTCTCCCGGGGACACTCCCAGTCAGTATGGCACACATTCCTCAGAGTTATCTCAGCCCTGGGTAAGGAAGGTGAGCTATTTATCCAACAACCGCTATACTTAACACTCCAACCCAGACCTTTCTTTTGAGCCTAGACCATTTACCTATGATGGAGGGCTGCTTGTGAGGGAGTGGGTAATTTCCAGAATGTCCAGCCTCTCATGAATGTGGCCAAAGAGCCAACTCCAATAACATTTGAGCCAGTGTACACTGCTGTTGTAAAGACAAAGAAATATAGGCAGGCTACCAACAGCTCCCGTTACACCGGCCAAATGTACACATACTTCAAGATAATCACAAATGCCATCTTCTCTATTACACCTTTGTTAGTTCCCAATAGTGGTTAACAGTTCTTGCTTCATGGACTCTTTATGCTTCATAAAGATGTCTCTAATGGAAGCTTTGACAACTATCATACTTATTTTCCTCACTATGTGAATCTCCTCCAAATTGATTTAAAACTTCTGAAGAATAGAGATCAAGTTTTATCTGTATTTATAGACCCAATTCCTGGTAAATAATATAGAAACGTTTGTTGAATGAATGAGTGAATTGAATAAATGGAATAAATGTATAGCAATTTGAAGGAAGAGGTAAATCGGAGAAGGCTTTAGAAAAGAGTTATATCTCAGCAGGGTCTTGAAGGTAAATAGTCTACCAAGACAGAGAAGTCACTTCAAGCAAGAAAATCATTATAAGCAAATAAATGAA